>NC_142108.1:10442500-11918333 GCF_056152115.1 Neolamprologus brichardi
ACATCCAACGCATTCAAGTTTATACAAATAGATGCTCTGCTTTGTCTTAATGGCAGCAGACAAGCAAGCATACAGTGTGTCTGGACTGGTTCAGTATTGACTCAACACAGCATCCTTATCCATCTTTGTCCATTAAAGCCATACCGTTTCCGGATATATACTGTTGAGTACTATTAGTAACCATATTGTTGGCTGTGACCGCATGGCTATTTCTCTGCTCTTAATGCCTCAAGACAGGCGTGTGGCTTGTGTCACATGGTGTTCAGCCAATTTATGTCCTGTGATTGGTCACAAGGCAACAGAGTTAATGCAGATCTCAGCCTGGGGGGATGAAGATTTGATTCCTCAACAGCAGGGGGGAAAAAAATTGTTGCATATTAATATATCATCTGGAAAGAAGTCCTCACGGTAGCATAAAGTTTTGCATGAAAATGAAGAGTGACTGGTCAAACTCATCACAGCCCAGAGGAAGACGTGCAACAGGATTCACAAAGACAGCGTCTTGTCCAGGAACTCGTTCATTTTTTTTGGCACCGCTACATCTGAATCATGTGAGGTCAATGCTAATTATCGTACGTTGCCCTATTGTGGAGCTGAAACAAAGGAAGTGCATCTACCCCAGCCATTTTTAGCCCAAGAGCCTAGTTTTATTCAAACCAGCAGACAGTGAGCATGTTTGAATAGAGGCCTGTGAGCTCAGGCGATTTCCTGTCTTGTCACTGATCATCAGCACATGCTGTATTCCTGGTGAAGCGCAACACACAGCATTGCATGCATCACTGCCTCACTATAGAGGCGGCGACAGAGACAGAGACAAAGGCTTGCGTATGTACATGTGGGTATGTGTGACTAATAGCTTGCATACAAACAGAAGTAGGAACTCCAGCAGGTACAGTAATGAGATGTTTGAAGTTCCACTTTCTTCACTTAACCATCGCACCATATTTAATGATGTCATCTAACTAAAATTATGTGAAAAGAATGAGAGAGTGGGCCGGAGAAGAGAATGAACAAATACCAATGATGGAGAAAAGAGGCTGAGTGAATAAAATGTGTAATCACCAGGAGATCTGGAGACCAGAGGGGGGAAAAAATGGTGGAAGTGAAAAGGTGTGGTGATGGAAATAAGAAACGCGGGAGAGATAGTGGAGTGAGATGAGAGAAGTTGACGATACCTCTTCAGAGAGTTAGCGAGGTGGAACGAGGAGGACTGGAGGGAGATAAGAGGAGAGCAGTCTGTGCATGTTTAGCTAAAAGGGAATTTTTATCCTTAGCTTGTGGGCAACAGAGTAACTGCCACATAGCTATAGCCAACACCACTTCAACTTCAACTAAGTACTCCAAAACAATACTCCACGTTAGAACTTTCACAAGGATTCCACTTGCTTTTTCAGAGTTTTAATCAAGTGTTTCAATAGGTGAGTATAGGTTTCAAATAAGAGTAGCTCGTCATAATTAAATTCGTCGTAACTAAATTACCCAGTCAGCCTACACAGATATACACATTTCTGTTCTTTTTACCCACCTGTGTGCAGCTTCTCCTTAATAAAGAAAATTTCACCCTAGGTGTCAATTTTCATACATTGTTCTGATGCTAACAATGTAAACATCTAACAACAAATTTTCTCAGTTTAAGGGGGAAGCAAATATATTAAATATTAATACTCAAGGCTAAGACTTTGAGCATTACAGTCTCAGTGGAATTACAGCCTTTACTCCAACATTTCCATTTCATAACTGAGCATTATGAGAGAAGACTGGTTTTTCTTGGAGTCGTTCCAAATGGAAAAGCTGGACCTACCGGGCAGTCCAGAACGACAAGTAACATCACCCATTGTGTAGAGGTTCAATACAAGACAATATACACAGCAACCTCAAACGCACGTTCATTAGGTCATATTACAGAGACTGTCTTTCAACTTGGCAGACAGCTAAATTAATAAAGTTGCTGCTAGTGTAAACTGAGTGTGTGAGTGCATAGTTTGTGGGTGTCCGACAGTCTCTGTGTGTCTTTAAGTTTACATCTGTCATTCCCGTGTCTAAATGCAGCGAATGACAGCAAGGCCGGTGAGGGACAGAAAGCCAAAACTGTGTCCAAAGGGCTTGTCAGTATCGTTATAGCAACAGAGCCTAGGACGAGGTAGTGCTATGGGGGAGAGGAGCAGGAAAGTGTGGAGGAGGATAAGAACAGAGATGGAGAGAAAGAAAAACACAGAGGGAGATGTGTTGGAAAGAGAGAAATGTGAGCGCAGAGGAAGAGAGATAAGGAGAGACTGGTGGGAGCGGGCGGGGGAAGATGAGAGGAAAAGTGATGAGTGAGAGGAATGCTAGAGACAAAGAGGCAAGGAGAGCAAGGAAGACAGGAGAGAAGAGGGACTAAATATATCAGTGTCTTGCTCAACATAACACTGAGCTAGATATGAATAATCTAAGGTGCGACAGTGACTTGTAGAAAGACGGGAGCTACAGGTCTAAAGCCTCTTTCACACGCACTTCTCAGAAAAAAAGAAAAATAAACCTCTCATAACACATCCCCACACAGTGTTCCCTAAAGAGAAAATTATAAAATTGGCAATTTTAGTCTCAGGTTCGAATACCACTATACATGATAGATGCAGCCTCATTGGGGGGGACACAATCACAGAAGACGAAAAATCCTCAGCTCCCTGTGGCTTTGAATGTGTTTAAATGTTATTTTCCACAGTCTAATTAAGTCACCCCTCTGTTTATATTGCAACCCTGCATACTGAATAAATACCATGCCGCCTCTACTCCTCCACCGGCTCTCCTGCATTCTCAGCCAGGCACTTCGCTGTTGTGTACGAGTAGATCACACCAATACCGGCCAGGCAAATGACCGGCCATGTTCCATGGGCCCACAGGGACCAACTGCCAGTCATAACTTTCCAATCCCACACTTATTTCAGCCACTCAAAGCAGACTGAAAATATGGCAGAGGCGTTATTTGATTGCCGTTATTCTACACTGTTTGGGAATTTATGCAAGCTAGGTCTCTCCTTTTCAAAGTGAAGTAGATGGCACTGGTAATGAAGCAAGAAATGTTGGGATATGTGCCATAGTGGAAAATATATATGCAAAAAGGATGAAGTGCAGACATGGAGTCTTTTAGTGTCAACAATTTATGGCGGTAAAGGACAAATGGGCATGCTAGCAGTAATAAAGTGCCAAAGTAGGGCTGTATTTAACCGACTGAAATCTTACCTACTTTTCAACTGCTATCATGAAAAATGAAAAACAAATCTGCATAACTGCCACCATATATTGACCGACCAATCCACTACTCGACCTGGAGACTACGGCACTAAAGCAAAATAAAGCTACATTTCAACAGGCTTTTTAAATATTAACAGCTTTTTTCCATCTGTTCTCTCCAGCAAAGCAGCTGAGATCAAGCTTTATCTCAAGTCCAGTGTCTGAAAAGACTTGATACAAGCAACCTCTTGTTCTCTTGACTTTGAACAGGGCAAAATTAGCTCCACAAAGCTCTGGAATTAAACCACAACCTAATTTGTCTTTGGTACAAGTGGGCCTTGACCCGCTATTTGACAAACACTGTTTGATAATGGGATTCAGCACTAAGCCGGTCTCCGTCGCCACACTCCAATCCACTTTCCTCTCCAGGTCAGCTGACCCTTTCCTTGATGTGCTGAAGGATGGCTAGTATGATGTGTTATAACTTGTTAAAACTCATGCGATTTCACAAGGGGGAAAGGTTAACGGTTACACAACGACAAGAACCTGCCACCAGAGTGGTGCTCATGACCTCAACCCACAATACCCAAGCCGAGAGGAGAGAGTCATCAGAAGATCCCCGCTTCTCTCCCGTGTGAATATCAAGTCTCAACCCCTCATGCTTCATTTGAATTTCAACGCATTCCTTAAACTCACACACAGACACATAAACATCAGGTTTACAGCTCAACTGTCCACAAGAAAGCACATTTTCTATGAGAAGTGATGCATGAACTGTGAATGTGTGAGAGGTGTCTCACCATATGCCCTGACCTTTCCAAGGAGAGAACAGAGTGAATGTAATTCTCCAGGCTGTGTTTGTATGAAGCACAAGGCAGCAATTATTAAAGCCTAATGAATAACTGGGACAAAACAAAGTACCGGCACACTCGAGCCATTTTTGCTCACCCGAAAGGCTACATTAGCATCTTAAATGCAAATCAAAATCTTACTCAAAATACAGACAACTTACTTTTGGGGGGGTGGGGGAGTTAAAACAACATTATTCCTGCCTGATGAACCAAGGAGTACGCAAACAAAAACCATAACAGTTTTCACTTAGCTGATTATTTATCCCTGCAAAGAAGAAAATAACACGAACTTTTGGGTGCTGTGTAGTTTTGAGGACTAGTCAGTGGTTTGTTGCATTTGCAAAGGGCATGTAGGAGGTTTAAATCTCAGTCCAGCAGTCTTTATTTTGATCTGATTCCTGGGTAGTCACACAAATCAGTGTCACTAAAGAAGGGATATTGTGCAGCTGCATATGGGGCTTAACAACTACACTGGAACATGATGCTTCTCTGTAAGCTGATTCACTGAAAAAGGAGGAGAAGGGATCAAAAAAATGAAGTAAAAGACATTGACAGATTATGCAGAGTGACCACAACTGCTTTGACTGCCACCAATACACTCTTAAAAGCCGTACTGTCAAATGACAGAATTCCTGAAAAGCCTCAACTACATGCTGTGAGCATTTATTTTACAAGCTGCTGGCTGAGCACACAACCAAATCTCTCGCTTCACATTGGATTTTAAAGTCATCCATCAATGTATGGACTATGGTGGTTGTGTGTGAATAAATGTTGATTGCTGGCGATGCTTGAGGTGTTCATCCAGCAAGCATGGCTCTGCATGGCCCAGATCCTGCCTGAGAGGAAGGAATACAAGTGCAGTGAGCGTAAAACGGGGTGGGGGGGGGGGGGGGGGGGGGGGGTCCAGCTGTGTGTGCTTCCTGCACGAAGCTAAGCTACTCTTTACTCTCTCTCTCTCATATGGTCTTGATTAGCAGGCCAGTGGCTGTGGTAGCTGGCTGGCAAAGTTATTCCAGCTATGCATTTGTACTGGGGTGGGTCCTCTGGGAGAAATATGTCAGTCTGATCCACAGCTTAGATGAGACCTTCTGTGTCACTTCATATCATGAATTTGACAGGGCACATGAGGAAGAGGGAGGGTGAAGGTGTTTGAGAACATGGACAGGGAGAGTGCAGCGTCTATAGTGCTATGCAGTCCAGTCTTTTTAACTGCAGTATAGCAGATTCTCTGTTTAAGTGTGCCTTTTGTCTCCTGTGGTTGTTTAAGTACAGACACGTATTGAAGCAGTAAATACACACAGCATACACACACACTTGGCTGTCTCTTGACAGGCATAAACCTCAGCAAGGACACTAGTGAAACAAGATTCTACACCCATCTCTCAAAATGTGCACTGAGCAGTTACAGCTACTGAGCTCCCACAACATTGGAAATGGGGGAAATATAGATTTTCTTGACAGTCTGAGACTCTTTAGGCTCTCAAAGCACACCTACTCTTCTGCACTTGTGATCTCTGAGAAGCATTACTAAGAAAGAATTTGAGTTTTCCTCTGATGACTGTTTTTCTGAAGCAGCTCCCTTGTGTACCAACATGAGTTGAATGAATCGTTTAAAAAGACTTTAGAGACAAGCACGTGGCGAAACAATATCATGCACATAACCACATTGTCTGCTGAGCAAATACAGCATTAAGTATTCTCTGTGCAGCACTTCCTGTTCCACCTGCAATATCACAAAGGAGGAACGCACGCTGCTAAGAGGACATGCAGACATCTCTGCAGCTGATGTACAGAGTAAACACGTACTGAAACCCACCACACACATACACACGCACACAGATGTGGGGCTGGGGCTTCACCACAGTGGCGCCGGGGCAGGGCAGGCGGCAGCAGCAGCTACTAATTAAGAGTGGTTGGCTGAACAGCTATAGTTAGGGCTAGAGCTGGAGGGCTGAGGAGAATAGGGCGACAGGTCTGACACCGTGCCTGAGTGAGTCTGCGTGTGTGCGTGTGTGTGTGTGTGTCTGTTACTAGCAACCCTGGGGCTATAGGGTAGGGCCCCAGTTCAGCTCTTGCTGACTCAGATTCAACACTGTCTGGCTACAGTGCTACTAATATAGCTAGAAGGGAGGAAGCACAATTTGCTCTTTCCCTTCCTCTACAACTTTTTCCCACTACTGTTTACTTTTTTCTTGTGCTTAGTGCATATTTTAGATTTACTTCCTCTTTTTATTTCGTCATTAAATCTGCCAGCCACTGTATCATTTCTCTCTTTCACTTTTACACACAGTCTTTGTGCTTCAGTACGTTTTATTAGCAGTTTATATGTTCGCAGATCAAAGGTGGAGATTATAGTGGGGATTAAAACAAGAGATACATTTGCTGTAAATGGTGAGAAACTTCCTAGACAGTGAAATAATCTTCGTGTCCGCTTTTGTTCACACTTTTAAAAACTAGAAATTCTTGTTCTCCCGATTCAAACTTGTTGGGCAACACTGTGACTAACAGCACCACAGACTCAATTCATCATGTCCTAAAATGTAAACAAAAATAAGAAATCTCTCAGCAAGTCTGAGATATACCCTTTGTGGCACAATACACTCTCTGCAAAGTGCAGGCATTTAATCAAATATGTGACCAAGGCTGATTTATCAGTCACCTCTAGCAAAACAAAAAACCCCAAAGTGTCATAATGTGTCCTAAGAAACATGAACATATTTCAGTTGCTGTCAGTAAAGTGGTTTGTGCAAAAGCAACTCATTATATGGGAATAACAGGTGACTATATTAACAAACATTAAAAAAAAAAGACCTTGTGGCAGTATAATAGGCTTGGGCCTGGGCCTTGGTTATTTAGCAGGCCAGCTAATCCTATTGTTGATGTCTCTAGAGCACAAGTGGTTAAGCTTGATGTGAAATCCTTCCTTTTGTCTCTTTGTGTGTAATTCACAGTCACCAAAATAAATAAGCCTAAAATAACACATTTAAGCACAGGCCTGTTTTTAAAGTCAAGTATCTCTCTCACGAATACCGTTATCAAATGCTGGGGTGTGAAGATCACATCAAACAAACTGAACATGGACGAGCATTAAACCGAGGTTACTGACTGGACTGACTTCATTTAGCTCGTGCTGCCAATTTACTGCATTGTAAGCATTTCTGAATTACCAGGAATAGAAAGTCACATTCTTGACATTTGGATGCTTTCATGTGGATGTTAATGGCGTAAATTCAGCAATGTCCCATTTTTAGTCACAGGGCCCTGCACTGCACTTCGCCTTTTATTTATTTATTTTTTTCTAGGGATTGCAGCTTGGTGTGTGTACACACAAATACACACTCACTTAGTCTTTTGTGTTTGCAGTCTAAACAGAGTGTTATGGGAGAGTGTGTCAGGTTATTGTTTGTCTGTTCCTCTCTGTGTTCCTAAATGTTTACCGCTACAGAACAATGGACTAAGGTGGGAAAACCTGAACATGGAAGGTTTTTATGGTCTGTCTGTGTGCGTAAGCATGCATTTTTTCCATTTTAGCATTGTAATTTTGTAACAATCTGGCCTCCTGCCTGGGTTCCAGCACACAACCCTTTTACATATACCAAGCACTGAATGTCTAATATTAGGTACAAGGGCACTCTCCAACACACACCTCAAACTATTCTTGTGTCATTATGTAGGAACTGCAACCAGAAATAAGCTAGTGTACGGGACAACTTTCTAGCTTCAGATATTTAGAGACTTGTGGACATATGGAAACAGCAGCAGAAAGCCAATTCACTAAAAACGTGAAGCATATGTGTACCACTGAAAATCCTTTAAGCACAAAAAACAAGCAACAAAATACCACTGGCATAGTTCAGTATTTTTAGCTGAATAAAGTCTATGTGGATGTACAAAAATGCATCTACATAGACTGGGACAGGCACAAAAAACAAACAAACATGAGGACAGAGGTAAAAAGAATGACCTGAACCTATAGGCTATAAATTCAGCCAGCGCTACACAGAAACCTCTGCGTGTGTGGGGGTGTAAGTGACATCTGGGCTGCTAGCCAGCCAGCAGTTGGGCTAGATGTCTCATACCGGCTTACCACTGAGGCTAACACTGATATGGCTACCGTGACCAGTGGTTTCAGCCCTAATTGAACAACAAAAGAAAATCTAAGCATAGCGTAGTGAGAATTTCTTCATCTTCCTGTGGCATTAAGTCTGTGTAACTAATGCCAGTGAGACTTTACCTATTCATAAAGATTTCCCACATTCTGCTTCTTTGAAAAAACAAATATCAAATGTAGCTAGTATCATATGATATAAGGAGACGGTTGACTATTTAAAAAATAGAAATAATAAGGAGTGTGCTCAAAAATAGCACATGTTATTATGTGAAAATGCAGTGTATTTTCATTAAGAGAGCTCGACACAGAGACAGACAGCAAGAGAACAGAGAGGCCTGCGCTGTGCCCATCCTCACTCTGGCCCTGTGCCAGGCCTGCTCCAGCAGAGGAAAAGAGAGAAAGGGAGGCTGTTGGGAGCGTGTGCGGATGTGTGTGTGTGTGTGTGTGTGTGTGTGTGTCTGTGTGTGTCTGTGTGTCTGTGTGTGTGTCTGTCTGTGTCTGTGTCTGTGTGTGTGTGAGAGAGGGGGCAAACATTCCCCTGGCAGGATCCCCGGGTCCCGACGGAGGGCAGGGTTCAGCCTCTGAAGGAGAGGCTGCGTGCCCGGTAGTCAATTAGCGGCTTGCATTTACACAACAAATGGAGCTCCTACAGTTTCTCTAGCCCCTCACACGCATCCACACACACCACTCATGAGTGTATCCACTCAGCGCTCATCAGCACACGCCAACGCAAGGTCATAGAGAAGGGAAGGGAGGGAGAGGGAGAGAGAGAGTGTGTGAAGGAGAGAAAAAGAGGGAGAGAATAAGAGAGAGAGAGAGAGAGAGAGAGAGAGCAAGAGGCCACCTATCTGCTGGAGTGGTACTCCACAAATACTAACTCATTGGCTATATCAGAAACACAAGCAGAGACACGGTGAGCACAGAGTAACAAAATCCCTGCAGCCCAACATTGCAGCTGCGATGCAGATGTGAAAACTTCCCCAAACCTCTGTCCTTAAGAGATTCCACAGAAGACAATAAAGACAAGGAAGCTCTAAATCACAGCTGAGTGGCCAATGGACAGACTCCAGCTTTTTCAAATGAAATTACTTTCTGCATCTGCCCATTTGGTGTCACACTAAATTTAGGATCTTTTTCAAACAGCGGTTTAAGACGAAGCAACCAACCACTGCTTTCAACCTTGGGCTCCAGAAAATTATCACTTCGATCAACCATTTTCTGACATTTTACGCACTGTGATTAATCGATTCTTGATTTGAGTACTGGAGTGTTGAGAGCGCTGCTTCATCAGCCTCTCATCAGACAAGCGAATGCAAGCGAAGAACTCAAATTTGATTTATACTTGGCAATTCGCCTTGTGGATTCCCTACATTGAATGCATTCTTAGGTCTATAGATGCTAATCTTATATATCTGGGATCTGGTTCCATAAATTTGAACAATTGAATCTGCCCTCATTAAACAAAGTGCGATGAAGCTCTGAAAGAATTGCATTGGTGGAATACTGTGTTTTAGTATGGTATTCTGACATGCTGAAACATCTTTAATCCCTTGCATTGACATACGTTACTGACCTACATGGCACAAACCCCAGCTGTTCTGATCTGTGTCTCATGACACAGTCACATTTCTGCAGAAGCATATGTCACGTGCAGGCTGCACCATAGTTTTGTACACTCACCACCAAAGTATGATTTAAAGAGTCATGTCAACACTTCTCATTGTTTTCTCTTTACATTCTTTCTCCCTGACAACTTGCGTGTCGAGTGAGCAGAGATCATCCTATTACTGTATATTTTTGCAACTTTGCAAAGAACTAGAAAAAGAACCGGGGCCGCAGTAGCTCTCATTTGTGTCTTTGCAGCACTGAGTTGTGCAGTGTTTGGAAACTTTCAAAGCAGAAGCAGACAGCATCATGCATCAGAGCACACAAACTGAACCCAAAACAAAAATTTACTTAGCAGGTTGTTAATGTAACTGCAGTGGAAGCAGCCAAATATAAGCTCTGTATAATTAGACACATAATAAAGTTAATGTGAGCCTACTGACCAGCTCAGCAGTCCTCAACTCACTGGAAACAAAAAATAAAATAAAAGTGAAAGACACAAGTGAGCACACTGAAGGTAGACAAGCATTAAAACAGGGCAGGAGTGACTGACGTCCCTTTGAAACATTTAGCTTCACCGGACACCTTGTGGAAAATTGTCATGTCAAGATGACATGAGAACAGAAGCTGAAGTCAATACTCTTGATTCAATAAAGTTGATCAGGCAATACCCCTGTCAGGACAAGGGGAAATTCCTTTCAATCTTTCTTTGTGAATCCACTGTGAACACAAACACACACAAGATTCTTGCGCTGGGCAGGCAAAAGGTTACACTACAGGAGGAGGCTTACTGTACTTTAACAGTATTAATTTTCATGTTGTTAAACTCCTAAAAGAAAAAATATGTTTACCTTAAATGTATCTTATGTGGACAGCAATGATGGATGTTTACAATAAATGGTGAAGCATGAATTAACCGTGCATATCTCTACCTGTACCATAAACTTGATACCGGGGCAGTTGAGGGCGTGAGTGTGGAAACGAGGCTTAAAGACAGGACACAATCAACACTTCTGTCTGTCTTCACTTCCCCTGCTCCTCCCAACCATCTGTCACTCTCACCCATGGACATTCAGGTGAAAACTGCCTCGTCTTCAAACTGTGTATCTGTGTGAAACAGGTACGCTCGGCAGCAAGAGTGGAAGCCGTTAATTGGAGGAAAACAGGGGTCTCTTCTGCTGTTTGGCGTGTACGCGACTCTCCTAACAAACAGGTCAGCTTGCCATTGCGGCATCTTTTTGCCTATCTGCCCTCTACCTACTCCACTCACTGATCTCCTGTCTATAACATCAATCTATCAGGGACAATTATTAGTGAAATGAGACCAGAGGTAAGTGGATGAGAGCTGGCCTGTGGCATACAGCAATCAAACCCCAGCCCATCTCTCTCTCTGTAGCTCTCTCGTTCTTCCTCTCACCCTCCCTTTCTCTCTCCCTCCAGCTGTGCTCTGAATAGGCCTTTAAATCACCCGGCCCAGGCCCTTTGATTGGTTGACCTCTCTGCATGATTAAACAGCCATTTTCATCACGTCCTCCATAGAAGAGTGACAGAAAGAGAAAGAGGGAGAGAGATAAAGAGACAGACGCCGATAAGGGAGGTGAGCCAACCAAATGGGATTTTACCACACTGATGATGACAGACATCTGGATCGCACGGGGTGGGGGGCAGCTGATACTCTACACAGTGATGGCTGGTGTGAATAGCACCTGAAAGTTTAACATATGGCTCCGCTGACTATAGCTGGCAAATTCAGCGGATGACGTGACAGACGTAATAATGTCTATATGACAATAAACTGCCACAATCACCTTTAAACAAAAAAGAAAGAAAATTGAACATGACACTTTCTAAATACAAAATTTTCTTCATTTAAAAGAGTCAGTTTAACGCTCGTCTGAAAGGACCACAATATAATGCGTGAGATAAGATATCAGACGGTCATAGTTACCACTGCTGTGCACAGTGTCCACAATGATTTACTAAAAGCACTGTTCTAACAGTGGGAGAGTTTAATTTCCTCCTCTTCCCTGAAAACAAACCCTTTCGTCCGATAAAGTCACCACCCCCTCATAACATCTGTTTGGCTTCTGAATAGAAAAAAGAAGAGAAAAAAAAGCCGCAAAGCCAGTGTGGCGGGGTGGCACAAGCAACAGCAGCTGTTCCAGTGCTGTGTTCAGACTTTAATTAAAGTTTGAATCAGCTTCTCTCTATTTTTTGTCATCCTTCTTTCCCACCACTCTCTTCTCTTCCTTGCCCTGCTTTGAATACAAAAGCTGCTCACTGCAGCAATATTATTTAGTATTTTTCGGTGCTAGCTGTCTCGTTGCTGTTCCGAGTTAGTTAGCGCTGCCAAGTTCCCTCCCTTATTCCTCGGCTGTCTTATTCTTTTCCCTCAGCTCTTTCTGGCCGAGGTGCAGGCTCTGGCGTCGTTTTGTTCAGATTCTTAATATCCCGCCCTTTCACAAATCTAAACACTTTTATGTTGATGCAGCTACAAGCAGACTGGGAGATGGGTTACTTTTGAAAATGTGTCTGTGCTGTGGCCAAGTTTCACTGCGGCAGTGATTGTTGAGGGGAGAATGAGGTGTGTCTAACTGAAAAAACAGAAAGAAAGAAAAACTAAAAACAGCTTGTTCCTTAAAATGTCTTCATGAGATGTGTGCCAGTGACTAAAAGATGCTCCAACTTGATGATAACTTGGGTTTGGAAAAAGCTACAAATTTCAGAAGTGTCCATTCTAAATGTAACCACTGGTTTTGGTTATTGGTCATTCCACTGTTTTTGAGCTAACATTTGGTAATGCCTGAAGTGCCAGTTAGACAAATACGATTTGTCATGTGTCAAAGGACACGCAGAGTACGTCTGCAAGTGCACCAGAGGCCATGTCAAGCTGATCCCGAGAACCAAACGAGGTCACACTCTGAAAACAATGAAGAGCTGAGCTGATCAACCAGAACAGCCGCATTCCTTCACATGCAATGGAAACCAAGGAAATCTTGGTGAGGCAGAGGGAGGACAGTCTCAAGAGAAAAGACTGAGTGAAAGGAAGCAACTCCTCCCAGCTCAAGCACATCACCAGGCACAAGCTCCACACCCCATTTCATTTGAAACGCAGTGCTGAATGGTATCACTGATGCATTCCTTCGTGTTTGCTGGCTGTTTCGTCACATGCTCTGCCTCATTATCCAGCCTAGAAAATCTAGAAGCTGAAAAAAAACAGACTCACTGAAGCAAAGATGTTCCTTGCTACTCTACGCCTCTTTATGTGAGGGCAGGCAAGCTGCTGACCAATGCGACAACTGCTGGAAGAAGAGGTCAGAGGTGACCAAGCGCAACTGAAGACATCATAGGATAGCAATGTGTTGCTCACATCCAGACCCATCTACATGCCCCTCCCCATAATGCAGTAGCAGCCCAGAGGTTCACTCCAGAATGGGCAAAAAGCAACAACAGAGCACTGGCAATAAAACCTCCATGGCTCTACTCCACCTTCAAAGTACGGATCATTGTAACATTTGACCTCCCTTTTCCCACCCCTCCTCAAAGTTTGGAGCCCTGCTCCTCCTCCTGCTCTTCTTCTATTTCTGGCTACAACCTGCACCCCACCCCCTTCCTGGCGGTCCGCCATTGTCTGGCCTGGAGCACTTATTCCCAGTGTGCCCCTGTCGGTTTGCTTTTTCTCTGCAGGTGGTCAAGGACGGAGAGACAACTTAAAAGAACCCCCAGGATTTGTGCCGTTGTTACATGGAGGCAACACAGGTCTGCTAAAAGAATTGGACTGAGCAGTCACCAGTGTTCTGCACACCATGCTGTCTGTGGTTTTCTCCTTAACAAGGTATGTAAGGTAGAAAATAGAGGGGAATGAGATTTTATAGTCCTCAAGCACATGGTTCCACTGACAGAAGAGAAGCAAAACAAAGTATTTCTGCAGCATCCCGAAAACTTTCCTCTGAAGCTGTTAAATGCTAGGAAGGTGATCTAAGGTGCACAGTGTGCATCAAGCTTCGAGTACAGCATAGTTCAAAAGTGAAAAATACTATGCAAAAGAAAAATATGAAAACAACATTTTTCCACTGAGTGAGCTCATAAAATACACGTTCTCATATCTGCATAACTCTGCAGCAGGTGAGCGTCGTATTACAGGGTAACCGTAGTCCCTGTGAAATCAGAAAAGTCCCATGTACATGTGTCTATAGTCGACATGCTATGCAGTGGCACAATCCCAACATACAATAGAGGCCAGACTCAGTGGGCTACTCATCACTTCTCCCTCTTTAACCCTTTGTGAAGGGTACAAAGAAAGCTGACAAAGAGGCTGTGGAAATAAAAAAGGAGTGAAGGAGGAGGAGGTGTAGGATATTCTATGCTGCTTCTGCACCATTTTAAGAGGAGTTTCAGGCTACATTTTCTATGTGACAAGTCAACTTCACCATAAGCACAGGGACATGAATATCGGGAAACCATTTCTTAGACAGACACATAACATTGTGATTAGGAGTGTGGATTAAGTGGCCTGGTTTCAACTACAAACAGGGCTATTTACTGTAAAAGGTTTGCACTTTTATTTATGTTCCAGTTTTTTTTAAAAAAATAATTTCAGTGGTTCTTTTGGAAAAATGTTTTAACAGAAATCATTTTTCATCTGGGCTAGAGTTTCAAGAGAAACAATACTGCTTTTAACCATAGCTTAAAAAAATTGAGCTTGTCCCAAAACCTGACAGGTCCCACTTGGCCCTGTTTTAGAAAATTGGCTACTGGGAGTTAAACGTGGGGAGGTGAGAAGCTGGGAAGCACTCCAAAGTGATTTAGGCTAAAGCTACTCAAAACCTACCCTTCTTTTTGCAGCTGAAGTGGGATAGCATAGCGGATTTAAGAAGGCTAACTGCTTTTTCTGTTATGTTGAAAGAGCAAAATGTTTTTTCTTTTTTTCTCTGTCCCCATGATTGACTGGTTTTCTGCAAAGAGTCTGCCCTCTCCAAACACACACACAGACAAACACACACACACCAAGCTAGCCAAAAGCACCAGCCGACATCTAATGAGTGCCAAGCACTCAGGGGAAAAAATTACTGGTAAACAAAATGAATAAATGAGCACTTATCTCCATCTGGTAAACACACATGCAGGTGCTGACATCAGAGTGTATGGTTTATGAGGCATAACATGCATGTCCATGTGTGTCACACAAACCTGAACCAGAACGCAACTAAGGGACTAGAGAGAGGGTACATCTACCTGTGTCCTACATGGATATGCACACATTTCTTCAATGCCCACCGCTGCCTCGGGGGCACAGTCACCAAACTGCTGACCTCTGTGGAATGAGTTGTCCTTCCTTCCGCTAACATGGAGGTTACTGCTAGTCCCAACACAGACACAATAAAGAACCCAGACAGGCATCTAGCTGATTTACAGGCTAGCCCACAGCCATGTGGCTCTTTTCAAAAGCCTTCCTTCTATTAGGTCTTATTTACATGGCTGGGGAGTACAGACCATTTGAATTATTTAAGATTCCCCTTGGTAAACACAACAGAAACCAGGAGGGGTGTGTGTGTTAAGCACGTGGAAGGATGCAAGACAGTAATAACGACACAGCAGATACTATGACTGAGATGGATGTAAAAGAAGTACACAATTATGAGTTATTGCACCATTACATTAACCAAAACATTCAATAACTACATGCCAGTGAAAACTCTTCACCATTTCATCTCATTCACCACAGTGGAGAGTTACCTTACATTAAACCTGAGGTCTTTCCACTCTCACGTGCACAAATATGTTAAGATAGCATCCTCTATACAGTGTGCACATCAACGATGCGCTGCTTATCTCAATGCAAATACATGCACAGGCACACACCCACAGTGCACTGCCTCCTCTCTCACACAGTGGTTCTCATTAACAAGCCAAACATGCCTGAAGAGGCAGACAGACTCTAGTGAGCACAGTAAACAACCAGTAGGCTCCCTCATCTAAACTGAGACTATCTCAGCATCCGCAAGACACAATTTCTGCCAGTTATACTGACAGGCTCCAGATAGAAGCCATTCAAAGGTTAGAATTTTGCCCTATAAACTAGGGAAATTGGTTGTTCCTGCTAAGAGTAAATTTAGGAAGGCAGACACTAGGGGTATGTGGGATACCCTCTATGTCTGTGACTTAATTCTCAGTTCTAACATACTGTTCATAAAAGAAAAATAAAAAAATTGAGATTCACATTAAGTAACAATAACTATGATTCTAGGAAGCCTCACTTTACAGATGCTAATCCAGAAAAATATTAAGTGCAACTCAACCTGTCAGATGCACACTTCATCAATAAAATTATTAAACAATATAGATGACATGTATTACAGGAAGGAATGATGATTTCCAGATCAATACCAGACTCGCTCTCTTTTCATAAGTGAAAAAGCAACAAGAGAAACCTTTTTTGGTCTGTCTGCAACAATCAGACCCAAGCTGCCCGTCTGAGTCAGTGTCTGATGGGGGAAGACAGACTGCTGACAAGAGCATTAGCCTGCCAGGTAGGAAGCCTCATATGCTGAGGTTGTGCCCACTAGCTGCAGGTGTAGTGGGATTCTAGACAAGGCCACTAGGTCAGAAGTGGAACGAGCTTAATTCTGCATCGCTGGGACCTTCGGAATGACTGTAACTCAATCCAAGTAGTGACATGCTGGGGGTCGAGTGTCAAATACAGCCAATGACACTGGTTCACTTTGGTTGGGATGAGAGTCTTTCCCACAAATGAAATGAGGGATTGTCAATTTGACTTTTTTTTGAAAATAAACTCATCACAGTATTGTCCTCGAGAAATGCGAGTATGCACATAACAGTGAATGAAAAAATTTCTTCTTGCCCTACTTAAGTCAGTCTTGTCCCTCTGCCTTGCATTGTAAGCAAACCAACCAACAAATCTTTGAACAAAAAAGAGGGCCATGTAAACTCTGTTCCCCAACATGCAGCACAGACTAACACTGGAGCTTCTTTCAATTTGCAGCCAGATTAGCAGGAGTGGTTTTGATACTGTCAGAACGGCAGAGATTTTTCTATTCCGAGTTGTCTTGAGTGAGTGGCCTTTTCAGTGCCTGCTTCAAAAAGCGTCCCTGTACCCGAGCAGCTGTCACTTTCAGCAGGCACTGAGGAAGACGGAAGCGGGGGAGGGGTCCTTTGAAGAAACGGTTAAAAGTGAGCGATAAAAATAAACTGGGAGAGAGGAGAAAATTAATTATACATAACAGACAGTTCACTTGGATGAGCACGGCGGAGAAACTAAAGCTGCCTTCCTCAAAGAAAGAAAAAAGCCATTTTCAGACTGCAGACATTTCTGCTCTGCTCACAGTGGTCATATTGAATCAGCTATACTATAGTAAGGCATGCAACAAGGATTTTGGGGGGTTTTTTTAATGGTCAGAGCATCAAACAGTACAGCCCGAGCCTTCATTTAAATTCCACAACCACTCACTTTATGCATCCTTTCTAGTTCAGCCAGTTTCCCTGAGACCAAAATAAAGCTGTCAGACCTGATCACCCCCCCACCCCTCCCACACCCCTTTTTTTTTGCAAAAACTTTGATGAAGCTTGCAGATAGCTCAGTCCACCTTTAAATTTACCTCTGATTGGCACTGATGAGGGTTTATGCTGCCGGCCCACCTGCAAACTCACCTCTTGATATGATTCGTAATGCACCAGCACTTTGTAGTTCAACACCGCCCACTGACTCTCAATCCCAGCTTCTTATTTGGGCCAAATGGAGGTCATTCCTATTTGAGCAGTCAGTCAAGACAGGCCCGCCAGGTATTGGCGAGTGAATTTATTTCATATTAAGGCTTGTCGGCTGGATAGGTGTTAGCACCATGAGAGCTGTGAGTGTGTGTGTGTGTGCACAGCATGGCCTTCGGGTAGAGCCCTACCGCTGGACCCTCTTTCGTGCTTTTTAATATTGCTGCTGCTGAGTGGCTCCTCACCTCAGGGCATCACAGAAACCCTGGAGAGCCTAAGTAAAATACTGATGGAAAGACAGGAAGGGAAAGCCTCAGAAAGAGATATAGGGAGGTGACTGACGGAGAGGCTGGGCAGGACGTGACGGAAGCAAAGAAGGAAGAAAAGATCAAGACGTGCAACGAATTTAATAAATAAATAAATAAACAAACAAACACTAGTTTAACCGAACCCAGCAGGCAACATACCTCTCTGCCTAACCTCTTTAGCAAGACTGACACAAATGAAAACTCATGTAATAAAAACATGCCATCTCCACCGGCTGTGATATGAAAACAGATATTGCATTACAACATCGCTGAGCCAAAAAACCCTCAGTCACACATGGGGGGGGGGTGGGGCAGAGTTAACACTACTGTGTACGTGACACTCTCTGACATAACCACTGTTTCAGTTCAAGATGGGATCCCATTTCAGTTAGTAGTAAACGCTTCTTCACTGAGCCAAAGGGGCATCAATGGACAGGCACTGGCAAACAATGAAGACTAGCCATCTCGTAAATGAAACATAGTGAGGGGCTAGTTGTGAAACAGACAGAGAAGCCTGGCCTGGCCTGCTAGTCCACAGTCTCTCTCTAGGAGGAGGAGGAAGAGGGAGACCAGAGGAGAGGAGAATCGGCATGCAACCTGACAAGGTGTAACTTTGCTGGAGAGGAGGGAAAGTGTTCGATTTGGGGGGTGTCGGTGGCAAGAACGGACTAGGAAAGGAAGTCTGAGTGGCAGGAGGAGCAGCAGAAAAGTGGAGGCAGAGAGGAGGAAATGCCTAAAAGTTGAGGATGTTACACTGGTCAAATATTGAGGAACACCGGAAAAGGACCTGGATTCTGCAGTGTAGCAACACACAGACTACAAACTGTGAGTGCAAACACAGTGCATATATCTGCCCACTGCATGAAAGCCATGAATCATAGTGCAGCATACCCTCAAGAATACAGTTAAACTGTGGAAGTCCTTTCCCATATATAAACAATTTCCTTAACCCAGTGAAGTAGTTTTTCACTCCAGCTGAGAAAGTCCCATGTGTGTCTGCGGGAATTTATTTCAAATTCTTGTTTTTATTTCCTCTTCTAAAATCCTCTATCAATATAAGCAGTAAAGCACAAATATATCAAGCTCAGTCTTACAGCATGCTGAGATGCAATTCAGTACTTACTTTAGCGCTGCCCCTCTGCTTCGTCATCCATCTACAATCTAATTAGACCTTAAATATGCCGCTCACTGAAACGTCCGGAGGAATGCGACGTGGGGGGAGCCACACAAAGGCCGGACCAGAGGGGTGCAAAGAGCACATGTCAGCTCGAATTCCAAAGTTTGGACATCACAGATTTACTCTTCACAGCAGCAAACGGCAGCAGGCAGACTGGACTGGGCAGACTTTGAAAATTCACGACACTGCTGCTCTATTGTGGGGCAGATCTGTATCATAATTAGGGAAGATTGAGGCAAATTGCTTGTAATTTTCTGGCTGGGTTGCCAGCTTTCATGTTAATGCCGTACAAGATGACATTTGGACTAGTGGGACTTTTTGAAACAACAAAGAAACAATCACGTAGGTGAGATCCTCCCATTTCTCATAGATTAGGGTCAAAACAGGCAGTTGTTTGGGCATGTCTAAACATGCACACGTGTAATCACGAGTATATTATTATATCCATAATCACTTGAAGATTTTTATTTTTTACTAGGAGAACTACACTGAGCTTTTTGTCATTTCAAGCCCCTTCGCTGCTAAATAAGAAAAAGGTCATTGTTTGCACACAAAAAAGCCAATGATGCCTTTGGTTCCTCTCTGTCAGTCACACGCTGGTGTGAATAATGCCAGTTTTGATTTTGACATGTTCAGTATGCTTGTGTTGTGCAGCTGGTGAGATGTCCCTGGTCCTGTGGTTAAGTGATTTAAAGCCTTGTGTCTAGGCACCACCTCTTAAACAAACACTCATGTCATGGTTGAAATCCCAGTATTTACATGTGAATGCATGTCATTTCATTGAACTGTCAATAACAAACTGTTGCTTCACCTATCTCAGGCCAAACAGGGTCACATCACCTCTAATACAGAATTATGCCATCATCACACACAAACCGCCTCTGTCTATTCCAGGGGGTGCTCAAGGGGTGCCACAATCGTCCGACGGGTGCCACGATGTGCAAATGATACACCCACGCGCAAATATTTAAGAAACACAGACGTGACTTTTCTCATTAACCCCCAGTCTTGCACCCCGCCACCCTAAAAAAAGGTTCAAATTATCTCTAAGCCTTTACTCATCTAATATGATTCATGAATGCATGTTTAAAACGGGCTCCAAATGAATTCACGCTGCGTGCGGGGGTCGGGGTGGGTAGACTAATTTGGTTAACCAGGATTTGATTAAAAAAAATAGAACTGAGGAGAATCCGATAGAGCAATGAGAGCATTTTCAATAGCTGACAACCGATGCGCACTCAAACACACCCACAGACAGCACTCACCACTCCATCCCTGCTCAGAAGAGAGGAATTCAATTGCCGTCGAATAACAAAGCTCGCAAATTGCCTCAAACTGGTTTGCAGATTAATGGCCCAATCACATCACGCCGACATACAATTTCTAATTATTTAAAAGCTAATACGGGAATCGCTTTATTTATTTGTTTATTTTTAGAAGGGGGGGGGGGGGGGGCGTACTACCTTGTTCCCTAGAGAAATCTAACACAACTCCTCCCTTAGGTCCATTTATTAAAGCCGGGGCAGTCAAATAAACATAAAAAGCAACTAAATAAATAACATTTTTAAAAAATAATAATAAAATGTTTAAGGCCAGGCAGACTCTTCAGACTCCCCCCGATTATCTACCCAGGCGACAGTGAGTGTCAGCTCCTTGAATACCTGTAATTATGTATGGTGGTGGCATTCCTCCTTCGAGGCAATGCAACCGCCCGGCGCACTCTGAGCCAGATTAGGCTGCGAGCTGGTCCGCGTTAGCCCGGTGCCGGTAGTTTGCTTCCCCCCCTCCTCCTTTTCCCATTCTCCCAAAAACTCTTATTTTTAATTCAACAGCCGTGCTTCAAGCAGAGAAAAACTCAACACACTGCACCAAAACCCGCGGATACTTAAAAAACCCGCAACCATCCCCTTTTTTCTCTCAAAGCACCAGGTGTTCAGCGCGAGGCAATTAAAGAGAAAAATGCTCTCAGTAATTGAGTTAGCTAAAGCAGCGCGCGAGCTCAAAATATCCGCAGTTTTAACAGTTTGTGTGTGTCTGTGTGTGCGCTTCTGTGTTTCCAATCCGGCTGGTGGTCACACCGGGGCGCACATTCAACACAGCGCAACACAGAAACGCAAGTCTACACACACCAGCGCACACCTAAAGTAGATATCTCTCTACAGGTTCTCCGTCCGCACGGCTTTCCACGGCTGCCTTTGGTCGGAGCCACAAGCCTCCACCTTTCTCCCCGGCAAACTCGTGGAGAAACCACACGGCGCGAGCTGGGAAGACGTTGGGAAAAGAGACGAAACACAACCCCAAACTCACCACACGGTGTCAATACAGAAGGGGGGAATGTGAGCGCAATATTTCCACCAAAAACTGCTCCTTCCACGCGAAAAGAGCCCTGCTCCAGAGTTTTCGCGGTACTTACGGGTTCAAGTGATCCTTCGGGTAGATATCCTCGCCATGGTTTTAAATTCCAAAACTTGTGGACATTTCCACACTGGTCACAGAGCGGGTCTGCTCTCTCTCCGGCGGCTCCCTGCGTGTGAATGGAGCGGAGAGGAGAGGAATGCAGCTCCGGCTCCAGGAGTAGGAGGGAGGGAGAGAGGGAGGAGGCGCTCTGCCGCCGCTGTCCCTGCTGATGCTGCAGTACCCAAACAAACCCATAGAGGGCTTCCACTGCTTTATAATGTGAAGGCTGGGGAGACCTTTACATTACATTCAAAATTTGGCCAAGCGTAGCTTCCACACGTGCAAAACTATTTTTTCACGTTTTTAATTGAATTGTAATTATGAACTATTATGTTCGTACACTGTTAATTATCTGGCTTTCTGTATTTCCTCCTCCTCAGTTGTAGGTAATTATGTAGTGGCAGGCTCTGTAAATGAATATTTATATCTACTTAATAAAAATCTAAAAAGAAATGCAAAACTGTGCAAAAGTCTTGAGTCACCATTCATTTTTTTATATTTTGCTTCCAAGGAGCCGGAGTTTCCTGTAATGTTTTTAAAGCAGTCTTGAGCAAGGTCTTTTAAAGTTGTTCTTTGCAAGTTGGCTGCAGTTCTTGTATCTGACCATTTTCAGAGAATTTTGTTTGTTTTTTTAAGTCACTTAACACTGACCTATGAATCATTCAAGCATAAGAAAAGATCATAACTCAAAGGATGAGCAAGTCTTGTAACTACACATAGAAAATAACTTAGCAAAGCAGCAATTTTAAATTGTGTCTTTAGGTACTTTGTTACTAGCAGCCTGTCACAAAAGCATGTAATTTGTTCCCATTTCTTTAGCCGATTATATGAAAAATACCAAAGATAACACAGTTTGACAGGCATAAAATAGTATTTTTGCACCAACAAGGTGATTCTCATAGAGTTATTAGCTGAAAACTTGGCACATCTCAGCATGGTGTGCAGCATGTCCTTTAAAAAACTGACAAAACTGGACAAGTGGAGGACAAAAGAAGAAGTGGCTGACCTAAAAAGCTATTTACAGCAGACGATGGTATCTGAAAGTTATGTTCTTGAGAAAAACAATTACAAAATCCAACAAAGATTTCACACAGGACTTGAAAGTTGCAGCTGGACCTTCAATTTTTCTATGTACTGTTTGCTGAAGCCTCATCAGAAATAGTCTCAGTGGAAGGGTGGCTGCCAAGAAGCTATTCTTAAGGAAGGGAAATGGGGGAAATTACACAGGAACTGCACTGAAAGTCAGTGGCAACAGGTCTGATGGAGTCCTGAATTACAGTTTTTGGTTCAAATGATCATCAGTATATATGGGGGAGGTTCAGCATGGATCAAGAAATTACATAAAGAAATGAGAAAAAAGCTCTTCTGAGAAAGTTTGGGCTATATTTAAGAATAAATGTTGACTTTCAAGCTCATGCAAACTGTTAAAAACTCAGTTTTCACCCTATATACTTTATTTCCATGTATGTTTGCACAAGTTTCAGTGAATCGCTGCATCAATTCCCCATTTACTTGGTAAAATATAAAGAAATGACTTTAGTTCAATTTAATTATATTTAATTAACATAAAACAAAGAGAACAAGAAAATCTGGAGCCCACTTAAAATATAATCATGGACATTGTTTCAACTACCACTCCAGCAATCACAACTAATCACAGTTATGAAAGTCATTATTATCACAGTTATTATTACCTACATAAATATGTTTCACAGCACACATCTCTCACTTAAAGTTAAAGCAAATAGCAGACGCAGGAAAAGATTACATTAGAAGTAGACGACAGCAGAGGGGGGAAAACCCAGGCAGTACTGCGTGGGAACAAGATAGTGGTGATGACAGGAGTGGACAGAGTGACAACAAATATTTGCAAGACAACCAGTTGACATTAAAGCCCTGACAGGCACAGTTTATCCTGTTGCAAGACATTGCATACCTGCAGGTCGTGAGCAGAAAATCTAAATCTACAGTGAATGGTGTTCAAATTAGAACTTGCCCGGGAGATGATCGCAGACAGATTTTAGTTGTGAGCTCCACAAAACAAGGCAGACTTCTAATTAAATGAGGAGGCCCGAAGCCTGTCTGTCATGTCCCATCAGCTGACACATTTGGACAGCCTTACTTAGACTCAGTGTCACTTTGATGACAGATTTTCAATACAAACTGCCCCTGTAAGCCTATACCCCAACCAACTTTTAATTCTTCCTCTTCTCCTATGATATTGAACTTCACAATGGTGAAAGCCACCTTCCGAGCTTTATTTCAATATTCCTCGAAGAGCGAGTGAATATTAGGAGCTTAGGTAAGCCATGTTTTTGGGCACTTTTCCATAATGTCTGTGCAGCAAGGAAGCTTTTGGGATAACTGAGTTACTCAAACAGGCAGCTCAGGTTACCAATTGCACTCAGGAGAGCAGAGACCAAGATCTGGCACTAACCACACCACCTGGCCTCACGAGCTGTGTGTGTATCTAAGTGTGAGAGGGTGAGAATGAGTGTTTCACAGATGAAGATGCAATGTGTGTTTTTGATTAAAAACAACACAGACCTTTGCGTGCCTGCACATTAGAATAGGAGAGTAGCTGAGTTTTGACACTTGCCAGAAAATTTCCCCCAAGTCTATCAAACCTCGCAGCTTTTCAGTAGTAGTCAAAAAGCCCACTGTGTGCCTTTAGAAACAATTGGTTTGGGCACACTAATACTAAAAGATTAGCCTCACTTAACATGTGAAAGGCCTTTGGACAAAACCTCTATCTCACAGTTAAACAGTAACACATTGATTAGCTTTGTATTAGTGTGACTCACGTCTGTCCAGTTCACTTCAGGCCGGGTGCAAATTCTCATGGGAAAATTTTTAAAGTATGAAATACAATAGGCTTATGTGAGCCAGAATGACCATTCGCTTCTTCTGTCTTCCACTGAGCTGTTTGTTGAGTTCTGGTTGCATATTATTACAGTAATAAATAAAGACACAGCACTCCTAATATGCTTAAACAAAAAAAACTCTGCCCTTTCTGTGCACATACCTACAGTGCAAACCAAAAGCTGTTTTGTCTATAGTGCTCAGTGGTAGTATTTTTTTTAATGAGCCTGATTAATCTTAGCTGTCATGACTTCACTAGATAGTGCACGGGTCGAGTTGCTTGGGCTGAAAGCTGTGAGAATATAAAATAAATGCACGCATGGCTGTTTGGATGCTTTGCCGCTGTTTTGCTCTCTGCTTGTTTTGTTTATTTAATATATGTTCATGTAGTATTAATGGGCCTGAGTTTGGCAAGAAGAGCAAATATTTTAAGTGAGCAACGAGACACCAAGAAATGTTTGAAAAGAGTGAAAAAGAGCACCGGTCGTCCTTGAAAACACACAACGTGTGCAATCGCACAGACGCACATAAATGCAGTTTTGTGCAAACACTCCAACAAGCAAGGATGTTTGCATCTATATACACAAACAGATCCATTCAAAGATCTCACATCTTTCCTGTCTATATAACACAAAAGGCTGCTTTTATACACAGGGAAATGATCACACTCAGATACAACGACAGTACCTTGAATTTCCAGTTATTCCTGACAGACAGATAACAGCAGATTAAAATGTGCTCCAGAGACACAAAAATAAAAGAGAGATGGAGAAAACTTTGTTTTAATTCTCTTAAAGTGAAAGAAGATCACTGTTTGTTCTTCCCTAGCAGTCGATGCCATCTCTTTTACTGCCCATGAAACCCGATCCTTGGTACATAAAAGCCAAAAAAACATCTGATCTGTGCCAATTAGGCGCAACTAATCAGATTTGAACCAGCGAGTGAAGTGCAGCTTTGGTAGCCTTGTAACCTGAGGTGGCACAGCTCGGGCTAAACAGGTAATGAGCCATTAATTGGCTAACAACAAGATGGCTGACTGCTGGGTAGCAGGGTTACAGGATATCATCTGGCTAAACCTGTCTGATCTGTTTGTACAGTCACTTCAATCCTATTTGAGCTCTGAGGATCTTCGGCCATTATGGAACTGTGCCATCTGTGCCCTCCATCGCCAGATCAGGACAAACAGAAACTTTTTGAAACGTCTGTTTGAAGCCAAGTCAAAATAACAAAACATAACTATCTGTCTTGATTATTTCAGGCAATTGAAGATGTTGATGTTAGAACAGATTATAACATTTAGCACAGGCATAATGAGGTGAAGTGTTCATTAAAATAACACAGTCCAACACTAATAATACAGAAAGATACACAGAAGCACAAAGCTATTCATTCATCAAAACTGTCCCAGAATTCTTTGCTCTGTTGTTCAAATATAATATATATATTACGGAGGGACAAGATGATTTTCTAGGCTTCATTTATAAACTTCAACCACTTTCATGAGTGAAAAATATTACATTGAACTTACATATTCACACCGTCATTTGCCTGTGATGAACATATACATTTTCATTAGGTAGACCTTTTCAACTGCTCATTAATGCAAATATCTAATCAGCCAATCAGATGGCCACAGCTGATTGCATATTAACATGGTCAAGGCAACCTGCTGAAGTTCAAATTAGCACCAGAATGCAGAAGAAAGGTGTTTTAAGGTGGCATGGTTGTGTCTTGCCAGACAGGCGAGTCTGAGTATTTTAGAAACTACAATGATCTGGGTGAAAATGCCTTGTTGATGCCAGAGATCAGAGGAGAGTTGCTAGGCTCTTTTGAGTTGATAGGAAGGTAAAAATAACTCATGTAAACTAAGAACAGGAAACTGAGGCTACACATAGGCTCATGACAGTCGACCGCAGATGAATGGAAAACATTGTCTTGTCTGATGAGTCTTGATTTCTTCTGCAAAATTCAGATGGTAAGGCCAGAACTTGGCATAAACAACGTGAAAGCATGGGTGCATCCTGCCTTGTATCAACGGTTCAGGCTGCTGCTGGTGGTGTAATGGGGGGTATTTTCTTGGGACACCTTGGGCTTCTTGGTACCAACTGAGCATCATTTAAATGCTACAGCCTACCTAGTTGCTAACCATCTTCATCGCTTCATCCTATCTTCCGATGGGTGTTGATAACACACCATATGAGAAAGCTCCTTAAGAACCCCCCCCCCCCCCCCCCCCAAGTCACAAGATCTCAATCCGGTAGAGCCCTTTTGATACATGGTTTGATGGGAGATTCACATCACGGATGTGCAGCAATTGTGTGATGCTATCATGTCAAAATATCTGACGAATGTTTCCAGCATTTGGTGAATCTGCTCACAGCTCTGAGCTCTGGATCAGAGCTACTAACATGATGTAACTAATAAAAAAGGCTGGTGAGTACATGATAAGATCAGTGATCTCAAACTAACAGTGTGTGATGTAATGGATAAATGAAACACAGACAAACTTCCCCCTAGTTTATTTGCATACAGTACACCAGTGTATACTTTTGTATTATGTTACACGCTGATTCTGAAGAGGCACTCACATGAGTGTATTGCCAAGCGCAGCATTCCAGTTACTAGCTGCAAAACCCATCACCTGTGATGTATGTGATCACTACAATAGCTTAGTGCTTTCCTAATATGAACAAACAACTTTATTTCCATTAGTAAACACCACAGACATGCACATTTTTAATGCCCTTCTAAAAGCTTCTGAAAGTTTACATCTATTGTACGACATCCGTTCATGGCAAAGGGAATCAAATTGTATCTGCATGCACATGTATTAAGTTAAATGTTGTTTTTCATTACATTTAAGTAAATTGCAGGATCACACCTGGGCTTGTTAGGAGCGATACTAATCAAACAGTAACACGAGGAGAAATCAAGAAAGTCATTAGGGGATTGAGAAACCTGGTATTGCTGGAGGTTAAATTGTTTATGCATTATAAGATTATGCTTATGCAACTGTTGTGAAATCGTAATGTCTTAGTAAGGTAATATGAGTTAAGAATACTTCCACCTTAATTATTCATTCAGTTTGCATTTCAGTTGTGGGAAACCTTAAGAGACTCTGGAGACTTGCTCTTTAAAATTGCTGCAACCTTATAGGCAGGCTCATTGGCCATGATTTAATGTGCATCTTTTCATAGACCTCAGTTATCAATTAGCTGTAAGTGTACACCACTGGGAATATCCTCAGTCATGCCTGCCACATTAACATCCATTAGAAGTGAATCACCTGTCTGTGCTAGAGCTCCTCATCTGCTGAATGTTTTCCTCTGGGCTGCAATCTGTCATAGTGGGGAAAAAGACTGGTGAGATAAGAAATTGCTGCAGCTTGTGAATCATTTTAAGGTGCTCACAAATCTCAGAATTAACAGTTTGCTTCACACCAATGAGCGCCGAGCCCGAAGACTTATTATGAATGTGGCAAGGGAGCACGGCCAGCACAAAAACACAGCAAATTTGTAACGACGACGGTTTGTGATTTCACCTCTGGTGGACCTTAATAAGTTCTAAATTGATAAGGTAGATTCTCCTCTTCGTGAATATCGAAGAGCTTTATAGAAAAACAAATACGAGTCGTGTAAATGCAGTGGGAAACAGAAATAAGCAATAGCGCATGGAGTCAATTAGTGGCAGAAATGCTATGATGTATGTAATTAGTATCAAAAACAGTAACAACTTTGATATTACTTGAGTGTTGCAGCGTAATTAGAAGCATGTTGTACCAGAAAGCACACCTCATAAGGCAACACAACACCATTAATTTTCCACGTGCTGTGCTGGGCATGCAAACAGTAGGTTCCTCTATGCTTGGCTGTTTAGCAGCAAAGCTTGTTTTCTGCTCATGCCCAGCTATTTTTTTGAAAGAATGCATTTGGTGCAGAATTTTTGAAGTACCCAATCATAATTAAAATCTAGGTGAGGCGAACTGAACCTAATTAGTTACAAACAGCCTCTTTGTGTCATTTCTCAGCTGCCATCAAACACTTTATGTGGCCCTTCTCTGCTGGCTTCTGATGTGCGCGCCTTGGGGTGCTCATAGTAGGGAGACTAGCTAACACCAGTCTTTTGATTAAACTTGACATATTCCATTGTGATCAAAAAATTACAGGAACCTGTGTTGTGACTGTCTTTTGATTTTGGTATTATTATTTTTTTCCCCCCCTTTTTTCACTTCACAGTCACAGAGATCTGGAGGACAATGAGGAGGGAAGGAGAAAGAGAGGTGAGAGAAAGAGAGCTTTGATGTTTCTATTTGTACGACGCATAGCTGCTTTTGTAGATGTCCTTTAAGAGTGTGGCTCACTTTATGGTGTGGTGATGTCCTTGTGCTCAATGTGTGAGCTTAAATATTGTCAGGACACATGGCTAAAAATGATCACAAAGCTATCCTCGCCTGTCATGTAAAATATGTATACGCAAGCTGCAGCATTGTGGTTTAACACTGAGCTAGCAAAAAGCATTCATTATTTTAGCATGACTGTCGTTTATATTTTTAGCATATTTTATGGCAGTGTTAAATAGATTAACATGTCATTAAGCAGACATGCTGATCCTCTCCTTCCTTTAGTTTATGAAGAAATGTATTTATGTAGTTTATGAAGAAGTTTATAAAAGAAATACATCCATTTCTATCCAGATAAAGTCCTTGCTAACATGGTTGCAACAAGCTAGGAGGATAGCAAGATCTGGACCTCTGTAATCTTTTTCAAAACACGGCAGCACTTCAGAAAAAAAGTATCTGTGTTGTGTTTAGTTGGATCACTTGATGCAAAACTCAAGAGGAGGACAGCTGGTTGGTTTAGGCATGAGGAGATGTTACTTCTTCCTTCTGTGATTTTAATTTCAAGCTCCCTCTTGGGGTTGCGTCAGGAAGGACATCTGGGGTAAAACTGTCAAATCAAATATGAGGGGCTACCTGCTGTGACAAGGCAGGGGCTCAAACTATTTTAATTTCAAGTGAAGGGAGAACTTTGCTGATCTGTTTTTATGTAGTGATTTTATGCAGGCAGCATTCATCTTCCATATTTCTATACACACAGTTGTGCCTGCTAAAAAAGAGAAATGTACACAAGGAAGTACTTTACAAGTGTGACTTTCCTTTTGGTTTTTCAACACCTTAAATACGATACATTCTGAGAGATAATTGTGGCCTTCGGTAGTTTCTAGAGGCTTGTTGTTCCTGAAATTTGGTGCTAATCAAGTGCTAACATGTTCAATTTATTCTGCATTTAATAGGTGGGGAATGTCCAAGTTTAAATGATGAATTCCAAGCTTAAGTAAACAATCAACACGGCAGGCAGTGAGAAACAGCGAGGCAGAGAGTTTCATTTGATATATCAGCCAAATGGAAGTGTAAATAATTTATATTTTAATATCAAGTCAGAATATTATAAACTTTAGCCCTACCAGACTTTGCTTTCATGAATAATAGTGGAGCAAAATGTTTATAAAATAGAAGTGTTTTCATTTTGTTCCCAAGATGGAGAGACTTAATGTAAGACACAAACTGGACAACCTGGAGACTAATATGTAACCATTTATAAGGATCCATCCTGTGCGCTTTCTTAAGAAAAGTTTCATCACCACGAGTGCCGATCTCAGATCAGCTCAGCCTTTTACATGAGAACGAAAGACAGTTAGCGGGCCTCCTCGGGGATTCCAAATCAGCACACTCACATTTTGGTCCAGACACGTTCCCGGGTGCCTGTGGGAGACGGTATGTCAAAACGTCTACTTCTAATGACTGCCTACTTTGTCTAGCTCATTTAAAATCGAGGGCTGTGTGCCAAGCCTTTGCCCATGCCAGGTTTTAGGTCCCAGTGACAGTAACAGTTTTAATCATATCTTGGCAGGTATGCTTATGCTGAGGGTTTCTTTGTGCAGGAAGTTTGCGGTTTGCCTGGTGTTAGATTAACAGAGTCTGTCATCTCAGCCGAGCCCAGAGCCGAAATCAGATATCACGTTAGGCACCTCTCTGCCCAGCAGAAAAGGATTGCATTGCCTCTTGACCTCTGAGAACTAGCAGAACAATACCCATGTTAAAGCATGTCAAAATTCATAAATTAATATTGCCCCCTGTATCTAATGATGACATTTTCAGCTGTAAAATTAGGAGTACCCTCCTTGCCTCTCAGTGCTGCTGAGGCTTGTCACGATTTTAGAGCTGCTTTGTAACTTCCGGAGTTGAGTTCTCACTAAACAACAAAAACACAGCATGTTGTCACAGCGTTTTCCACCCAAATAACTTCCACCCAAATTACCTGCAGTTTCATCATCTCATATTTAGCTGAAGCTTTTGTCATCCGCAGTGCCAGCAGCACCTGCTGTTGCTGTGTCTTTTAGCTCTCTTCAGCAGTGTAAAGCTTGCTCCTGTCTTGCCCTTGACAGAGGAGCTTGTCACCCTCACACAGTAATTATACGAGAGCTGATGTCTCCTCTTTCCATTGAATTATTGAGAAGGTGGAGAGGACACCAGATCCTATGTAGAGAGAGACATCGCTGTTCACTTCCGAGTGGCCTCCGGGTATAAAAAAATCCCAAACGGACAATGCTGTGCAGAAGCAGATTGCCTGCAGTCTTCTTCCTGAATCCAGCTTCAGTCGTCTCGCTGGATCCCCGATACACAGCTTCATTATAACATAAGAGAGTCTTAGCTTGTGAAGACTGCAGTAATGAGCAATTTGATTGTAAGGCGACGTGCTATACATCTGTCAAAACAAAAGCAGTGAACTATGTACATAATGTAATTTATGCAGTATATAAAATTACCATTAAACAGCATTGATCAAATTTTAAGACTTGAGATTGTCACTCGTATTTTCTTGTAATTTTGCCTCTGTACAACCCCACTGAGGATTTTAAATCAATCAAGCAAGAGGCAGACTTTCATCTTTAATTTAAGGGTTCTGGCAAAAGCATCGCATTAACTGTTTAGGGAATACAGCCATTTATATTCATAGTCCAATTGGACAATTGACTGACGAGCAGTTTTATGGCTTGCTTATGCCGTGACAAACTAAGCATTAAAAGATGTGCAGTTGACTCCAAGTGTTGATCTTCTTTGGTAGCTGTTCACCGCAACTCTCAGTGTGAGGTCCAAAGGTGTTAGGAAGCCATGATAGCCAAATCTATCATAGAGATAGCAAGAACTTAAATCAACAGTCTGGTACATGCTGAAAATGAAAGATTGCACTGGCCAGCTCAGCCACACCAAAAAGCCCGAAACACCACAGAAGATAACTAAAGTGGATGATTGCAGAATTTTTTCCTTGGTTAAGAGAAACAATCTCTTTATCTAACCAAGTCAAGAACACTCCAGGGGTTCATTGTCAAGGTCTACAATCAATAAATGGTTTAATGAATGGAAACACAGAGGCTTTGGAACAAGGTGCACTCTACTAGTTACACTCAAGAGCAAGAAGGCTGTATTAGACTTTGCCAGAAAACATTTAAAGGAGCCTGCACAGTTTTGAAGAGACAAAAAGTCTTTGTAAAAATTGAAACCAATATTAATTTGTACAAAAATGACAGGAAGAGAAACATATGGAGAAGGAAAAGAACACCTCATGAGCATAAAGCATATCACGTTATCTGTCATGCTGGAGACAAGACAGTCGGCTCAAGAAGCAAAAGTGGTCTCTCATCTATGGTGCTATATGAATACACCTCAGCAGTGCATAAATACGGGCCACAGTGATCTTTCTCCAAAAAAGCAGACGGACGTCCCTGTCCTTTAAAGATGCATAATGCAAATGTCAGCACTGCAATTGTGAGCAGCCACACTCCCCTTAGACAAGTGTTATTACACAGGAAATCCTGCCACGCATCTCTCAAAACACAACTCTGCTTCTGCTACCACCTCACCTTTGGACACCTACACCGGTCGTATATTTCGTAAAATGCACGGCATAGCGTGCGTCTGCACACGCCGCTTCTCGAAATCATTTTATCGCAGGAAAAAGCAGCACGCTTGTTTGCAAAGCTGTCTGATTCGCTTCATTGTCGCGCCAGCGTTGGGCTTTTGATTGCACAAATGAGTCTTTTTGTTTTAATCCTCCACTGAACAGCCCAAGGTCATTACATTTCTGTGGAGTATGCTAACTTGCCAAGAGGTGGATTTTCCCCTAAGGTAATCTACACTGGCTTGTGTTTTAAACCTGTGAGAAAGAATGAAGAGACAAATAATTCTGGCACAAATGAACTCGCCTGCGGAGAAAGTGGCTTTATAATTAAATGTACTCCAAGAAAAGCATTTCTACAACTCGCACGACAGAAAAACCTTTCACCTTGTTCCCTTTCAGAGCTCACCTCTGCACTGCTTAGTTACCATGGTGCCATGGAGGTGGTGTGATTCATACACCACTATCCTTTTTCCTGCTACCCATCTGTATGCGGGTTATGATTTTATTTCACAATTTAAGCAAATGCCGTACCAATGAAGTCAGAAGGGAAACAAAAACCAGTTGAAGAATTTCCTAATAAAAACATGTGGTAATATGTTTCACAGTGAGAGACTCTTGAAATCAGCTTTGACGAGATGGTCTCAAGAGAAGTGACTAAATGTGAACTGCCTTTTGTGTTACACTCTGTCCAACACTGAATGAACTGAAGTGCCTGAAAACTTCAGTTATTTCTGATCATTTCTCACACTCAGCTACTCGAGCTTTAACACACATTGTCACACAATGATCCAATCCTTACAAGGGAGCTTATATAATCTGTTCTATGGTAAGACCTTGAGGTTTCTGTAAGATTTTGCCTGAGGACTTGATGTGACTTGTTTATGCACACAGTTTTTCCCTTTCTCCTCTTCACTCCAAGCTGTCTTCCGCACAGGAACATATTACAAAGAGAAAAGGTGGCATGTAGGAGTAGCATAGGATAGCTGGCCTCAGTTCAGTGCCTCCATCTCCAGCCCTGACAGAGCAGTGAATGACCCTCACTCACAGCTGTCCTGGACCCACTCAGCCAAGCAAACTTAAAGCCTGGAAAACAACACACTATACTAGGATGCTAAGATGCGGTCGGTAGAAGAAATAGATGGGAAAAGAGTTATTTAAATGCAAAGCAATGCACCTTGGGAAAACCTCAGAAGCTAAAGCCAGAATGTGGCCATGCATTTTATGGACAGCGGTGCGGACGCCCTTAACGGCAGGGTGTGATCTCTCTAACTGATCTTTACAATTATGCAAGTTGTCTGGAAATGCTGGGAAACAGTATTAGTAGACACAGAAAACACACTTGAGATTTTCTTCAGCAACACGTCATAAATGCCACTCAAGAAAGCTATCGGTGTTAGTGAGACGAGATCTATCCTAAATGTCTTGACATTTAATTTTTGATTTCATATCTCGATGGTAGCCCTGAACTTCTATATGCGCAGCCAATCGAGATCATTTATTACCTGAGCAAAGTTATCATCACTTCATATAACGGCCACCTTGCGATATAACGCGGAGCTCAAGCTATGCTGTCTCCGTACTTTATCAAATGTGACATACTGCTCGGTGCCATATGGAGGAGAAAAAGGCACGTGTTGTAAGAGTAGGAGACTTAATGAAAGTTCATATATTTTAATAATCCACAGGTCCATTAGCCAACGTGACAGCTAATAAAGAAGACAGATCTCAGCCGACATCTTCCTAACTGCTACTGTTTGACCTCGTGATATGATTTTTTAAAACTATATATATATATATATATATATATATATATATATATATATATATATGAGGTCTTAATAGATTAATTAATTAAGAGTAAACAGAATTTAAATGTTGTGTTTTTGTGTCATCGTGGAGCTGGAAATAAAAGCCGTTTGGTCCAGATTAAACACAAACATAAAAACATCATTGAAATGCAGAGTACATACTAGTAATTTTGCTTTTTCTTTATACTGTTTACATGTATTTACTTCTCATACAGATACCTTATGCATACTGCTTTGGTTCATATCAATAATAAAGAAAGATTACTCAGGATAACCTAGCCTGCTAACTCTCATCCTGACCTGCTCTACCATCTGTGTTCTAGTATGCATTAGATGGAAATAAAACACTGTGCTACATACATACATTTGCCAGTAAGTACAAACTCTAATTCTGAACTACAACAACATCAACTTTCTTCTAGCAAGAATGGGTCAAATGACTATGTGTAAGAAGAGAGTGAGAAAAGTGCAGTGGCAGTCCTCCTGTAGCTCTTTGGGGCATTTTAGCACCTTTCATCAATTTATTTTGGATTTACATCCTCAGTGTGTTTTCATTCTTTTTATTTCTTCTTATAAACCTATTCTACTGGATACGCAGCACCAAATTATAGACAAAGACAGATTTTCTTATGGGTATGTGGATCTCAAAGAACAGAACCACAAAGAGAATGTCTATAAAATGCAGATCGATCGATGAGACAAAAACGTAACTTCAAATATATATAATTTTTTATATCATAATAATGTTAATATGCTATGTTTGCCTAATCAAACTCTATTCTACTCCTCTAACTGTGTGTTGTTTTCTCTCTTTTGTTCAAGTTCTTCTTTGTGTGCTTTGAAGACGTTCCTCTTCTTCCACTAATCCAAAACACACCTCGGTGTTATTCTCAAAATTAAATTATCAAATGGAAAAAAAAAAGAAAATGAAAAACAAAAACGACCAGCTGCAGCAGCTGTTTTATTAAGGCCACTGTTCCATATTTGCACTCTACATGTATTAGTTCAAAGCAGCGATAACTGCACCCAATTCTCTTTCTTTGCCAGAGGTTCCCTGGCTGGCGAGGAACTTGGTGATATCATGAATTATATTTATTTTAGGTGATATGTGAGGCATGTTACACAAAATGATGTGTGCTGTGATTACCAGGATAAATATATTAGCAATGAGCACACGCGGGACAGTGGCGAACAATACAAGTGCAGCTAAGCAGCTTCTTTTCCCCCCTAAGAATATGCAGAATAGAGTTAAATAAGTATTATATATGTATGAGTTAATGTTTTCTATTGTAAGAGGAAAATAAACCACATCATTCTGTCATTCATTTTCTTCAATAGCTGTTCTATGACAGCAGAAAGAGGAGGAATGAAATGCAGTGTGTGTTTGTGTGTGTTAAAAGGTGTGCTTACAATCCAATACAGCCTCTTGCATTTAGTCACTGTATGAAACAGAACTGATGGAAAAAATTACTCTGCCATTCATTGCTCTAAACCGAATGCAGCTGCAGTGAGAGTGACAAGGTGCAAACTGTGCAATCCCAAATGTTATTAAGCAGCGCAGACAGGTAGTCGAAACCGAGGCGCTGTGCTATGCTCTATTGTTCAACGTTTCCGTCCTATTCCTTCTTTGTTTTTACACACTCACGCGCCAAGTGCAGAAAGCTCTGCTATGGGTGCACTTATCTAATGACCTTGGACACGTAGTAAAGATATCCCCGTTTGACACAGCTAATTGGTCGACGTGTCGGAGGATGTTTAGCAGCTTAGTAAATCACATCTGCCCATTGATTTCTCCCCCCTTCACACCCCCTCCATCAGACATTGTATTGCTTAATCCAGTCTACAACTCCATTGTTGCAAATCCTCAATGGATTCTCAGGCGGAGGAGGAGCAGAGAAAGAAAGCGAGACACGGGGAGAAGGAAACAGAGGAAAGAGAACAAGTGATTAAGAGGCACTTGGGATGGGGAAGGTAAATTAGAGACTGCGGGTTAGTGTTTGTGAGAACAAGAATCAAAGAACGGAGTAGATGCTGTCAGAAGTGTCTGGATCCAGAAGCGAGGGCAGAACGGAGTTCACAGCCGTGGCCCCGCTCGTGCTGAAGCATATTTGATGGCATTGGGTTTTCATGCGACAGCATGCCTTCAAATGATGCTGTGTCGCGCTATTTGTGTTGGTGCAGAACTGCTCTGCTAGCTGAAGCATGCGAAGTTGTGTCATGGCATCTGCTCTCAGCATTAAGCTGTCTTCCCTCTGGTTAATCGTGAGAGTTTCTCTGTATTGTCTCTGCAGTGAAAATTCGGAGGCTTTTAAATCCACTTTTCGAGTTGCACTTCCACGAGTGAAAGCTCGTCTGCTGCAGTTAGATTATATAGGGGGTGTAACCAGAACATGGAGGACTGACACTTTAAAGTTGCTTTTGAGTGCTATACTTGGAGACAAGGCACGCTCTATAACAAATACAGAAATACAGCCTCTTTAAGCTGTCAGTACAGTTGCTATGGAAACAATATTTGTCCAGTTATACAAATAAAGCCTTACATTTTTTGTGACCTTGGTTTGTGGGCAAAACTTGTCAGTCTTCATACACTCCATCATGGTCTGATTTTAGTCAAAAATATGTGAGTCATTTAAAACATGTAAATGATTTTGCTGCATAATCATATTAAGACATTATTTGAAAAGAACAGACTAGAATAGAATAAACTTTAATGTTGTTATTCAAGTATGATAGAATTTAGACTAGCATTTCTATTATGTCCATCAGAAAATACAATAATAATAATAATAGGTAGACGTAGATTATTACATCCAAGGGAGTAATTACATAGGATGCAATGATAGTCCTGAAAGTTATTATCAGCGCAAGTTATCATAGTGTATTGGAGGGTAATGGAGGTCACAGCTCAGAGGAAAAATATATTCCTCAGTCTGTTTGTGTAGGATTGTATTAGTCTGTATCGTTTGCCTGATGCAAAAGTTCAAATATAAGGTGACTGGTGTATGAAGTGTCTGAAATGATGCTATTTTTCTTGTTCCTGAGACCACTGATGTAGACATCCTCAAGGTGGGACCTCCAATCCTACCGCACGCTGTGCAATCTTCACCATATGGTGTAGATCCTTCTACTCAGCAGCTGTGCAGCTTCTGTATCACAACGTGATGCCGTTTGTGAGGAAGTTTACTCACATTTTAACATTGTAAACTGATATTTATTAGTAACCACTTTGTTAGCTCAGCATTTTTAGGATATCTCAGCCTTCAGCTAAGAATTGTGCAAAAATAAATTCTAATAATTCATATCTTTTAAAGTCTAAGGTTTTACATAAAAAATAGCTGCTTCTTACCAGGTCTTAATATTAGGTAACTACTGCCTCACATGAAGAAGAACACATAACATATTACATTGTGTCATTACTTATTTAATAAACTTTTTTTTTTTTTGCCCGTCCCGTTTGGATCTTTAGCCATGAGAATTGTTGTCTGAAGGCCAAGAAAGATGCCAAGCAGATTTACTTTACCAAGTGGATCATCATGGCCTTACCATATTGGCCCATTTGATTGACCTTTATTATAATTATGTATTTATTTGATTTGATTTTTGGTTGTTACAGACGGGACAGACATGACTGGGGGATAGGACAGGGAGGAAGAATGAAAGAAAGAGCGGAAGAGAAAGAAAAATAGAGGGGAGAAGAGATGGTGAGAAGGGGGAAGAAAAAAAAAGAAAAACAAAGAAAACACCTGGATCACCTGTATGGAGATAAGAAAAAACAGAAGAGAAAACAAACAAAAAAGAGCAACATAACAAATACAACACCATCACAATAAACTAGCTAACAGTAGATAACAGTAGATACTAAATATTACATGTTATTGTGCAGCACACGAGATCGACAGCGCACAATGTGCTTTTAGGTAGCAGCCAAGAAAGGTGTAGTTTGTGTCTGTGAACACCTGTATGAACACCCATGTGTACACCTGTGTGTACACCTGTGTGCATCAGCACGCTTGTATTCAAAAGGTTTCTCCATGTAACGATCTGTTAGGGAGTGTGGGGAGCCATAGCCCCGTCCCCCAGAGCATGAAGCAGGTATGGAGGAGATCCAGGCCCCACACATCCAGAGGCCCCAGAGTACGAGGACCCAAGGAGGACCACCAGGGGGCAACCGTGCCACCCTCCTGGGAAGAGCCGAGTAGAGCCCCAAACGAGAGGTCACCCAGCAGCCACGGAGCACAGTGCCATGCCCGCGGGCTCTGCCGGCAGCCAGCTGTGCCAGAGAGGACTGGGCCTCAGGCCCAGAGGCCAGAGGCCTGAGGGCACCCCCCTCTCTTAAAATACCACTATAGCATTTCAGTTGAAGTCTGGACTATGACTGGGCCATTGTAGATACGGTGCCGTGCTTGGGATCATTGTCCTGTTGCATGACCCAAAATGGTCAAGCTTTAGCTGTCGGACAGATGGCCCCGCATACAGCTCTAGAATACTTTGGCATGTAGAGGAGTTCATGGTTGATCCAATGGCTGCAAGGTCTCCAGTGTGGCTGCAAAACAAGTCCAAATCATCACCCCTCCACCACCGTGCTTGACAGCTGGTATGAGGTGTTTGTGCTGACATGCTGTGTTTGGTTTTTGCTGTGCAAAATAGACCCATTCGGTCTATCCAAATGATATTGTTCCTGAAGTTGTGTGGTTTGTTCAGAAACAACCTTGAAAACCTTTCTGCTATTTTCTGCTTGGAAGGACGAGACTTTCTCATGGAAACCCCTCCAATCAAACCATACTTGATCATAATCTTTAAAATTTAAAATGCTAACTGAGGCCGGTAGAGTCTGAGATGTAGCTCTTAGGCTTTTGCAGTTTCTCTAGGCATTGCACAGTTTGACCTTGGAGTGAATTTCCATGGATATCCGCTCCTGGGAAGACTGGTAACTGTCTTGAATGCTTTCCACTTGTGAATAATTTCTCACTGTGGAATGAAGGACTTCAAAGTGTTTGAAAATACCCATATAACACTTCCCAGATGGATGGGCAGCAGCAATTGCTTCTCTAAGATCACTACTGGCATCTTTCCTTTTTGACACTGCGACAACACATACCTTATGATCGATCAAGTGAATCTGATGCCCTGCTTCTGTTGTTGGATTTTTGTCAGCAAAATGATGACATGGTGTGATACCTCATGTTTTATTGTTCATCTGAACGTTTATTTTAAGACCTACTGAGAACCAGCTGATTTTTATTATGTCCTGAGAGGCAAAACTTTAGAACTGACAAAGGGTCTACTATCTTATTACAAGGACTATACAAGCACTGATACACACACATTTTCATTTAACCTACAATACCATTGGAGTCGAGCCCGTTCTTTCTTGACATGACTACCCGCGATAGATTGGAGCTGTTATTTCTTCTCACCTTGGGTGGTAATATTGCTGAAAGAAAAACTGGCATAAACTGTGAAAGAAACACGGCATTGCGTACTTGAAACTGATCTTGCGGTTGAATAACTGTTTATCCCCCCGGCTGAACTGCTGACATGACAAGCATCGCTGGGAAAACTTCAAAGGAAGACACAAAATTTTACATGGCCGATGTTTGCTTATTACACAGTAAACGATCGTGCAGTAAAACAGACAGAGATGGTAAAACTTGTGCCAGTGTGTACATTTTAAGGGCCTACATTCTTTAAACAAGAGACATTATAAGGTTTTTTTGTTTAAAAAAAAAGAAAAACGAAAGAAAGATCCCTGGGAATCAGTCAAGGAAGTATTCATACATCTGAATCTTTTTAAGCCATCCCTGTGACATAACTACAATAAATAAAACTAAAAACAAACAAAGCCAAACAATGTATTTGGGCATTCAGCCTTAATCTTTCATTAATAGCTGCATAACAATTCCATTATAATTTAACCAATCATGCATTGAAATAACACTGCAAAAGGTCCCTAAGCTAACAGGGGGACTGTTCAGTTCAGTTCAGCTCATTTTATCTATATAGCACCAAACCACAGCAACAGTTGCCTCAAAGCGCTTCAGAAAAAGGCGAAAACCCACTGTCAGCAAGCACTTGGTGACAGTGGGAAGGAAAATCTCCCTTTTAACAGGAAGAAGCTTTTTGCAGAAACAGGATTAGGAAGAGGGGCGGTCAACTGATAAGACTGCTTATGGGGTAAAAGGGGAGGAAGACAAGACAACAGGCACACTGTGGAAGAGAGCCACTGTTGGGAGCAAGACAGAAAGACCAACAGTGGACAAGCATGTGGGTCACGTGCAGTGTGCGCCAAGGTTAAAAACACAGCAAACAGAAAAGGTGCATTCACAGGTACTGCCTGGAAACAAAGTGTATGTTTGCGTGAGCATGGCACTGAGCTGCTTAGACAGATTTCTGAGCCGCCTGTCGGTGTGAGAGGAGTGAAGTCATGATGCATCAATCAGCAGCCTGCCGCCTGAGGTGCTAGGACTTTCATTGTACTTGAAGCGTTGGGAATAGCTGAGACTGCACTTCATCCTTGGCAAAACACCTTTTCCACAACCTTGAAAAACCCACTTTACACATGTCGTCAAAGAAAAAAACAAGCCCGGCTCACTTGCTTTCACTAACTTTACTCGTTCCAACGACCCCTCCCGATCACATTGATTCACTCCTTTTCTTTTCTTTTTTTTTTAATAAAAGTGGAAATAGTTGAGAGCGGGAGGCGAATCATTTGACTCTGCATGTGTCCTTTGAGATAACATGCCATGCTCAGACCAGAAATTTCTTGTCTTTAGAAGAGAGAGAGAGGAAGAAAGAGGAAACGGGAGTGCAGAGAAACAAAAAGCTCTCTCAAGTACACAGCATACATTTGCACATGTCTAATTTGGGGGTCAGAGGGCAGACGGCAGAAAATGTTTGTTTTCACACTTCTTATCTTTGCCTCGAACATACACAGCAGTGCATTTGCATAAAGCCAAAACATTTCAGATTTGCGCCCCAGCTTGTGTGCATACAGGCCCCCCCCACCCCCACCCCCCCACGTGTAAAGTGATATTGCCTTTGATGACCCTTTCCTTTTGATCTCTGTAATATATTTTCCTGAACAACAGAAAGCCACAGCCATGATTGATAATGCATGCATACTCCGCTGGCTGCTGGCACGTTGCTTTGATCTCCATCAAAACTGAACGAGAGGAGCTGATAAAATGTAGGACAACCCTCGTTCTGCTGGGTTAAACGGAACTGGTGATGCTCGGGATGAATGGCGAGACCTAACGGCGGTATTAGTGCCACGCACGGAGCGTTGGAAATCAAAGCTCTGCAAACCTGCCTGCAATAATGTTCTCAATCAGTCTCCCGAGGGCGGCACTGGCCTGTCTTTCACCCCTTGCGGGAGTTTCGCCGACAACTTCTTCCTTCCACTTATGTTGAAGGACTATATAAGATGGAAGAAAATCATCTGACATGAGACTGTGCAGACATCTCTTCTAGTGCAGGATGTATATAGACTAGATCTAAAGCCCCGTGACAGCTTTGGCCTTTCCATATGAGGCTTCAACACCAAACAGACCTTGACGCACGCATACACACACAAACATACACATAGCATCTCTCATACGCCGTCTTTGCCTCTCCCTCTCTTTTCTCTCTCTCTCTGCCCCTCTGTCTAACAGTGCTGCGCGAACATGCATGTATTATTCATTTAGCAACTAGCTGGATGTGGGGCCTTGTCAAGAACTGAACCCACCACGGCGGAGTGCAAAGGAAAGCAGAGGGCGGCAGAGGGGGATGGGATAAAAGAGAGGAGGATGAGCAAGAGAAAGACGGAGGGATATATTATCTATTTTCTGTGGGTAAACCGGCTTCACACTATTACACAGACACTGGATAAATTTTTTAAAAAAAAGCTTCATATTTCTCCCTTAGGACCCTGCAGCCTCACTCTCTCCCTCCTTTCTTCCACACATACAAGGAGCTGAACCGACAACCTCTCTGTGCTCCTCACTGGAGTCATCTCTGCGGCAGGAAATTGTTACTGAAGTTGAGGGTAGCCGCTCGTCTCACGGGGCTGTCACCAGCGCTAAATCTAGGTGGAATATTTAAATTCTCAGCCAGCAGAGATTGGCTGTCTGTCTCCCGTGGCCTATCTTAAACAGCAATCTGACTGGCATTTTCTCCTCTTTCAGGCTGTCACTCAAGAGACATTTGTGGTTGAAAGAGTCGTAACACTTGGTCAGAATGAGCATTTACTCCGGAGATGGGCTCACAGGAGGCTCCCTGTAGGAGAGGAAATGGATGGAGAAGAGGATGAAGAGCGAGGGGGGTGGGGGGAGTGAAAAGAGAGATAGGGAATGCTGAGGAGAGGGTAGAAGGGGCGTGGATTGCCAGGTTGAAGATAGTGAAGAGGGAAAATGATAAAGACTGGCAAAGAAGGAACATACTACTATATGTGGATAACAGAGCAGGGAGGAAAATGAATGGTAGGTGGAATGGGTCTGAAGGGGCTAAAACAAGGACCTGAGGATGTGCTGTCAGCAGTTTGCAGCTGAAGTAGTGACATGCTGATAAGTTTAGGCCTAATAAAAGGTCACCTATTTTTACTGCTTTTTGTGATGTTATCAGGAAAGGAAACAATGTGTTACATTTTTATGCGCCTACTTATGCTAATTAAAGCTACCGTAATCAATATTTAGAGATGGGGGTCACACGAGGTGACAGATCCACTGAGAATTATCATCAGATCCTACAGTTCCCCTCAGCTCTCTTGGCTCAGGATGTTTTATGATGAAGCTTCAAGTTTTTGATTCAGGGTCATTGTGGTAATTAGCATCGTTTCCAAATTTGGCAGCCAATTGTTTTCACTGAATAAAGCTTTTAAAATCCTTTGGATGCTATACCTACCTTGCAAAAAACAAAAACGGTGAATAAAAGTGGAGATTTAGCAGGAAAATACTTCGATATTCCCCTCAGGGGGTTACGGCAACTGCTGAAGAGCTATAAAAATTGCAGTGAAGGATAATGTTGCTCCCTAAATTTGTAAAGAAAACACTGCAGAATAATAAGCTGAAATTTTAGCTTAATCAACCTTATAAGGTAATGTCAAAGCTGTTCACCTGCCCCAAGGGGACAATGCCACTTTATGTTTTGCAATTTTGTTACAGACAAAAGAGCAAAATTCTCACTGTTTTTTGTTTTGTTTTGTTTTTTTGGAATGTGCCCAGAAATCACATAAGCCATTATTTCTAGAAAAAAAAATCTGACTTTGATGCCTCCCAGTAGCATTAAAAAAAGACATGGTGGCAAGCGGCGATGCAGGCTGCTACAAATAATTCAAAATGTGCTACACTCACAAAACAGTTCTACACACCGTCACTTTAAACTGACATTGTTCCAAATTAACACCTTCAACAGTGTAGCTTGTATTTTTTTTTTCTGTGCTGATGCCTGCTGTTACATAAACTGCCACAAAAGATCAAAAAAGTACTTTGGCAGGTTTTTATATAACTGCCTGTATGTGGACAGATACAGAAACTTTACAGGGATGTGATCGAGATCAAAAGAAAGGTCGACCACACCTAAACTAAAGGGTGCTTCTTTAACCCCCCATTCCGGTAATCTCCAATTTTGCGATGGGCAATCTTTATCAAGTGTGCAAACATATGATATTTTTCAAAGATAGGTATGGTTTGAAAACTTACTGTATTAACAGCTGACGTGCTACCATTGTGAGAGTTTCTACTGTCTTCTCTCTGACAGTCAGCAGCATAAAAGGGAGCATTAAAATCAGAAAGAAAGAGAACCACTGAGGCTCTTCAGGCTCCCCCCGATGTAAAAAATCTGAACAAAAAGCCCCACTGCTGTGAGTAAAAACACGACCCAGGCGAGGGGCTGACCCCAAACCATGTGGCCCACCCTGACCGGTCACCACAGAGCGAGAGGGCACATCAGCACAATCACATTATGCTTGATAAATGCCCAGCTTGCACCAAAATATGTGTGGCTTCTTAAGAACAGAAGGCTGCCACATGGCCCAGTTTAGTGAAAAAAAACAAAAAACCTAACTTGCAAGGCTGAAGATGACACTGTGTGTATGCGGGGTGCACGGGCGCGTGCGCGTGGCACCAACACATGGTTATTATGCCCCCGAGCGAGGCTGAAGACAGCTGCACAGTCGTGAAGTCAGTGGAGAACAAAAAAAAAAAAAAAAGGCGTACTGAATGCGATTTCTCTGAATCTCACGCTCATAAAATGGTGCCTGGTGGCCTGGTAGAACTATTTCATCAACAAACACATCATGTGACATAACAGATAAATGATTTCAGGGCCTCCCCTCCTCCCCAAATCAAGATCTAGCCCCAGATGTAACAGTTATTGGCGTACAGAGCATAGCGGTGCCGTCTAGGCCTTTAAGAGGCCTTGCGTGCGTATTTGTTGGATGATGAAGTGAAGGTGAGTTGAGGTGAGTAGCGTTACAAACCCTCCAAAACCATCTTCAATCTGCTTCTCACTTCAGAACAAACTGTTTTGCTTTCAGCTGTTAATCTCGCCCCGAGAGTAAGTGAGAGTCGTGGGCTTGTTGGCAGGTGTCATTACCCAACAGCCTGTGGCAGCGAGGGATTCGCAAACAGGAAGTGATGATATTACATTTCTCCCCCCAGGCTGCGGATTCCTGTCAGGTCTGCGGGAACGCTGTTATTATCATTACAAAAGCACTCATTTGTTCATCAGCTCCAGCAGCCGCAGCTATTACTTTGCACGGCGAAGATTAAAACAAGAATAGCCGACATTTTTCATAACCCTCCTTCTAGTGTAATAACCCATCTCCTGAATAAAAAAAAAAGTAGTTTATATATTTAATTCTGTGTTTTTGAGTAGATTTGGGGAAGATTAATATTTTGGATAAAGTGAAAAGAAATGAGAAGTGATTTCCCCTGAGGTGGCGCTGCAGGCTGCAGGAAGGAGCGCTGCTGGTTGATTACACCAGCTAGAGTGAGCCGTGGGTGGGGAAGCGAAGAACGGGAGTGCCCTTCCTGGCCTGCGAGGAAGAGATCCATAATCTGGGAATAAGTTAATCCCGTAATGACTTCCGAAGGTGGCCGAGTCGGATTGGCTTTCCTGGCTTGGAAAAGAAATAGAAGGTAAAGTAGAAAAAAGGGAGGGTAAAGGAGATGGATGATGAGAATGGAGAAAGGTGGAGTGAGGGCTTGATACCCCCCCTCCACCTGGGGCAGTGTAATTATATCTGAGGATGAGATAAATGTCCTTTTAAAAACACTCTTGCATACACACACATGCATGCATACACGCACACGAGCACACAACGATCCCAGGTAACGTATAGATGTTCCAGACCTTGGGCATTTCTCCACAAGTCTCCAACTGTGTGAGTGATTTCTCTAAACTGCACCCCTGGGCCAGCGTATGAGCATAAGCCAGCCTGTCAGGAAAGCGGGACGCACATTTGGTTAACTTCCCAGTGCAGAAACACTCACACATGCACACACAAGCAATCTGGGGAGCGTGGGCCGGCAACGGTGTGAAAGGGAAATGGGTGATAAAATCCTCATTTTCCTTCATTGCCCGGTCGTTTGTCTTCGTCGAGCAGGCTGCTCGCCAGTCATGGAAATGCTGGCTGGCAACGAGAGCTGAGTCACGTCAGTCGTTCATCGATCTTTCGACTGTTTACTGTTACTCTCACTCCCTATTTTGTTATTTCTTTCGCTCTGCTGTCTAGCTTGTTGCTGTTTCTCCTGTATAGTATGACATCACACTATTTTTTTTTATTTTTTCATCTTCTTTTCCTATTGCCTTTTTTCTACTTCTGGCATTAATTTCTGGAAATATTGATTGGGTGGAGGACTGATTTATTTTAAGTAAGTATGCTGACAGAACAGAATGTTCACAACCCAAGACAACATTTTAGTATAAAGGTTTTGTCAGCTGAGGGTTTTCTCCGTAGAAAAGCAGGACTGGCAACATTTGTCAAAGTGAAAGTGGAGAACATTGGATATAAACTGTATCTGAAAAATGCAGCATGCAACATGAATTCAGCAGAGCAAAAAGCCTTTGCTAATACTGAAAATGTCTTCAGCCTGTAGATGCAACCTTGTTTCGTACCTGTTTGCTTGATTTATTCAAGGAAATTTCATGTTATTTCACCAGTCATTGGTTAGTAATCAGGAGCTGTCCCAGTAGGGTGAAGTAAGACAACATCACAGCTCCCCAAAAAGCGAAATGAAAACACCTAAACCGTTCTCCTGGAGGCCTGCTGCAGATTCCAACACAAACCCAGCCTCCTCCGTGTTAGTAGATGGGACACAACCCAAACTAAGATTGTATCTGACATTTATCACTGATGTGTGGTGCTGTGTTCATTTATATTGTAAGTCTGGTTTTGGCAATTATTTTTTATTTAATACGTTTATTTAATAGAAAAAAAAAAGAATGTTTACCTTATAAATATCAGTTTATTAGTCTCCAGTTCTCTCAACAAAGTGATGCATTCTCATAAACTTAGAATGAATCCTTTAAAAATTCACAGGAACAGGTGCCGATCTGCCAAAGCAGCTTGAATACAGTTGTTGAGATGGACATTGCTGTTCCACCTAATTATGTTTAGGTCCCCACATATGTGGGAGATCAAAAGCAATGGAAAAAAGACCTTGTAGGTATTAATGTGTCCTGGAGGAAAATTGTAATTCATATCTGCACCTTCAGACACCTTCCAAAAGTGAAGGTTCATACCTGTATGTTCTCAGTATACAGGTATGAACCTGTATACTGAGAACATTAGTATACAAGTTTATGTAACCGACAAAGTTACATAAACTTCAAAGGAAACATTACTAACACTGGGTAACAGTAGCTAACAGACGCTAACAAAAGCTAGCACTGGCTAACCGTAGCTAACAGAGGCTAAAAGCTAACTTTACTTCAGTATTGTTGTCATTGGTATCGAGTGAGCTTCACTGGTTCATCAGCTCGTAGACTCCTTTTATAAAGTTTTACAGCCTCCTTCAGATTAACTAGATGTGGACACATCTCCAAAAGTTGATTCTGTTCATCTGGACGTAGCATTTTCAGTGACTAAGCGAAAACCTGTAGTGATCCCGTATGTGTCAGGAGTATTGGAACAGTTGAGACACATTTTTTCTAAACACCGTGTCTCTGTGGTTTTAAAGCCCCAAAACACTCTGCGCCAAACGTTGGTCCACCCCAAGGATCTGGTCCCCCGACACAAACAGAGTAACATAGTGTACGCTGTGAAGTGCCAGGAGGATTGCCAAGATTTATACCAAACAACCTCTGGTGAAGCGGGTGGCACAACACAGAAGAGCTACCTCGTCAGGTCAGGACTCTGCAGTATATTTAATCCTACAGGCCAGTGGACACTCCATCAATGATGATGTACACATCCTGGACAGGGAGGAACGCTGGTTTGAGCGCGGAGTCAAGGAGGCCATTTACGTGAAAAGGGAGAGACCATCTCTGAATCGAGGATGGGGCCTAAGGGTACACCATCTTACAATGTTGTGATTGCAGCCATTCCACAACTCTCTGGGAATGGTACTCATGGCCATTGATCAGTGGTCTTTGATCAGTGGTTGTTGATCAACGGTCATGAGAATTTGCATAATCATCATAAAGGAACTGACCTCCCAGCCCATTGTTCCTTCAGTGGTGCTAGTTCCAGTCATTATGCAAATGTACTGTTTATAAGATTGGGGAAACCTGCAGTCAGCTGAGACTGAAGAAGTCACTTGGATGAGTTATGAAACTATTCTCCCACTGAAAACGCTAAGTCCAGATGAAAAGAATCAACTTTTGGAGATTTACTTACCTGGATGATTGAGCATTCATCAAGATGTGGACACATATTGACAGTTGAGGTAAATGGCACACTGACAGTTTACACTTAACTGGCTGAGTTAATGCCAGCTAATGCGACATCGCAATGCAGCCGATTGAAATGAAAACCTCGACTTTGTGGGGGTCAAAGTTTGCAGAACTATGAACGCAGCTAGAATTCACAGCTGTGCATGTTCATGGAGCTTTTCACCTGCTGGACATCACCACCTGAGAAGTTTAATAACTGTCTTCAGAACATTGCAGAGGCCTTATTGACAGTATTTGGCTCTACATATCTGTGTGAGCAGATTTTCTCTCACATGAAGAGGTGTCCTCAGGTGGCCGTCTGAATGCTGGACACTCGGAGACCTGTGTCTCTGAGTGGGAGACCAGAGATCACATTAACATGTGTATCTCTGTATTAACAAACAGTTTAGTTTTCTTATCATTATTGTGAGGAGACCATGAATAGCATTTGCATTTTCTGTTGTACAGTTCATTTGCTGTTCTTGTTATATACAAAAAGTGTCTTCTTTTGTTTCCAAATAGCTGATAACTATTCGCTGATAGCTGCCAACATCTGCGAACATATACAGTGGGGCAAAAAAGTATTTAGTCAGCCACCGATTGCGCAAGTTCCCCCACTTAAAATGATGACAGAGGTCAGTAATTTGCACCAGAGGTACACTTCAACAGTGAGAGACAGAATGTGAAAAAAAAATCCATGAATTCACATGGTAGAATTTGTAAAGAATTTATTCGTAAATCAGGGTGGAAAATAAGTATTTGGTCACCTCAAACAAGGAAAATCCCTGGCTCTCACAGACCTGTAACGTCTTCTGTAAGAAGCTTTTCTGTCCCCCACTTGTTACCTGTATGAATGGCACCTGTTTGACCTCATCATCTGTATAAAAGACACCTGTCCACAGCCTCAACCAGTCAGACTCCAAACTCCGCCATGGCCAAGACCAAAGAGCTTTCGAAGGACACCAGGAAAAGAATTGTAGACCTGCACCAGACTGGGAAGAGTGAATCTACAATAGGCAAGCAGCTTGGTGTGAAAAAATCAACTGTGGGAGCAATCATCAGAAAATGGAAGACATACAAGACCACTGATAATCTCCCTCGATCTGGGGCTCCACGCAAGATCTCATCCCGTGGGGTCAAAATGATCATGAGAACGGTGAGCAAAGATCCCAGAACCACACAGGGGGACCTGGTGAATGACCTGCAGAGAGCTGGGACCAAAGTAACAAAGGTCACCATCAGTAACACACTACAACGGCAGGGAATCAAATCCCGCAGTGCCAGACGTGTTCCGCTGCTGAAGCCAGTGCATGTCCAGGCCCGTCTGAAGTTTGCCAGAGAGCACATGGATGATACAGCAGAGGATTGGGAGAATGTCATGTGGTCAGATGAAACCAAAGTAGAACTTTTTGGTATAAACTCAACTCGTCGTGTTTGGAGGAAGAAGAATACTGAGTTGCATCCCAAGAACACCATACCTACTGTGAAGCATGGGGGTGGAAACATCATGCTATGGGGCTGTTTTTCTGCCAAGGGGACAGGACGACTGATCCGTGTTAAGGACAGAATGAATGGGGCCAAGTATCGTGAGATTTTGAGCCAAAACCTCCTTCCATCAGTGAGAACTTTGAAGATGAAACGAGGCTGGGTCTTCCAACATGACAATGATCGAAAACACACCGCCCGGGCAACAAAGGAGTGGCTCCGTAAGAAGCATTTGAAAGTCCTGGAGTGGCCTAGCCAGTCTCCAGACCTCAACCCCATAGAAAATCTGTGGCGGGAGTTGAAAGTCCATGTTGCTCGGCGACAGCCCCAAAACATCACTGCTCTTGAGAAGATCTGCATGGAGGAATGGGCCAAAATACCAGCTACTGTGTGTGCAAACCTGGTAAAGACCTATAGTAAACGTTTGACCTCTGTTATTGCCAACAAAGGTTATGTTACAAAGTATTGAGTTGTATTTTTGTTATTGACCAAATACTTATTTTCCACCCTGATTTACGAATAAATTCTTTACAAATCCTACCATGTGAATTCATGGATTTTTTTTTCACATTCTGTCTCTCACAGTTGAAGTGTACCTCTGGTGCAAATTACTGACCTCTGTCATCATTTTAAGTGGGGGAACTTGCACAATCGGTGGCTGACTAAATACTTTTTTGCCCCACTGTATAATTCTATAAAGTTGTTCTATATAGTGTGTAACTGTTAATATAGAGCGTTATTAAATTTATTGCTAATGCAATCATATGGCACATTGACTTCTGAGGAAATTTTACACGGCACTCTTCATCAAAAAGGTTGCCAAACCCTGTTCTATGGTGACCCCTTGTGAATAAGGAAGCAGCTGAAAGTGGTTGTATCTGTAACTATTTCAAACAGAAATGCAGTCAATTTGTTGCACATACTGAAGCATGCAATTAATTGAACTGATGGTTGTACGCTAAAAAAAAATGAGAGGCCTGCTTGTTTCAAACTATTTCTAGCTACTATGAATTTGTTATCGTAAACAGCATCTGTGCCTGAAAAATTTGTCAGTTGCAACAGAGACAATGGGTGGTTTGTTTAGCGAAGGGTCAGGACTGTTCAGCAGCTGGGATTATTTAAAACAATCTGTGGGCCTACCAGCAGCTCTAACAAATTTCATTCAAATATGTTTTTTTCCCTCTCTTAACAAAGAATGTAGTGGATTAAAAGTAAAACTTAAGAACTCCACTCTCCTGCTACACTCTGACTGACCTCCACCATAGAAAAAGTTTCTTCACAGAGGTAAGTCTCTACCTGCTTTGCAGCTAAGACTTTAACCTTTTAGTCTCCCATCTATAAGGCACATCTATAAGCAACATAGATCACTTTCTCCAACTAGAGGGAAACTTCAAGAAAAGTTAAGCCTAAAGAGCAACTTTCAGCTTGTGGAAAAATGCTTAAAAACATCCAATTTTTGTGGGATGCAGGAGTTGAAATGGTTGACAAAACTGAATAAAGAACAGGTGCAGATCTGGACGTGTCAAACTTTGTGTCTGAGTAATCAGGTAATGTCGACTAAAAAGAAAGTTGCGAGGTGACGCGAGAGGGAGTGTCACTAAATCTGGTCTCACACTGCTGTTTTAACAACCTGCACAGGTGGGGGAAAAAGAAAATGTGTGTATGGGGAGGTTAGTAGCGGTGGCTACATGTAACATTATTGTTTCTGCGCCTATCCCCCACCTCCCTCACACACACATGCACACACACACACAACCATGCATACTGAACCTGATACGCCTACACTGTAACACTCCCTCTGGAATCCAGCAAGTCAAACGCTCTTGTGTATGTGCAGGTGAGTGTATTTTCCATCCAGCTGCCAGAGTACATGTGTGTGTGTGTCTGTGTGTGTGGATCAGAAAGAAGACTTGTACTGTTCAGCTTCTACAGGATGACTCAGCATCCTTCAGCCCCCACGGGAACACTGCCTGCCTGTTAGCGCTCAGCTAATAAGACGCTTGCTTGAGCCGATGCATCACCATCCCACCTGAGCACTGCAGAAGGAAGAGGGAGAGAGAAAAGAGCAGGGAGGAGGGAAAGGAAGAAATGCAGATGTAGATATTAGAAGGAGGGGGAAGTGTCTTGAAGATGAGTGCACCTGTCTCCAAGCACAAGCTTCTGCTCACACTCACGGTCTTACTTCTGAGTGCGTATGCGCCAAAAAAACTGAGATATTTTCACTGAGAATTTTATATAAATGCTGCTATATTATGCTGTAAATCATATCGTTTGAAAGATTTTGCATAATTGAGATCCAAGTAGGCAGACGTGCATTACAGGCTTTGTTAATTGGCAGGTGAGGTCCGGTAATATTTACACATTGCAGAGAAAACATGTCACTTATTTGTTTGCAGATGAATAAAAAAGAAAATTAAATACAGAAACACATTTTTAAATGGCGGGAAAATGCATCTCCATCAGAACCGCTGGCCAGGGTACGTGTGACATCAGTCACTGATTTGAATTCAGTGAGTTCTAACAGAGTTCACGATGTTACAGGCAGCAGCTTTCATGTGTAAATTAGCTCAGCCAGTCTCCACTTTAACAGGTTAGTTAGGCCATCCTTTGAGTCTCTGTTGTGTAGACTTAGGAGAAGGAAACACGCACGGTGGCCGCTTCTATTTCTGTGCTGCCATTTACTATATGCATAAGGAAAAGGACACGTATACTGGTCGGTCATGCAGTCGGCCTGACCTCATACCTAGCGTAACGCCTGCGCAAACTGGCAAAGCGTCACTGGCAGCAGTGTGATTTACCTGCTGAGAGACAGCGGGTAATGTTAAAGTTCCTCATATATAAAGAATCTTTAAAAAACCTTACCATTATCTCCTCTCAGTTGTCTAGCAGTAAGCACTTTGCTAAACACAGACATGCAAAGATGTGGGGATTTTTGAAGTTCAGTCTCTCTGCCTCATTCACTGCAGTGATGTGGTATCCCTATATAGTAACTCGAATAATAAATGCTACCTGGCATCAATCTTCCCTACCAGTGCCTTCATCTCATCTCTTTCACCTTGTTTTCTACTTAGGTTCATGGCTACTCCTGACTAAAACATCTGTGCTGGTGTAGTATAACAGCAGATGGCAAGACACGTGTCAGTTTAAGCTAATTTTACAGTTATGGATCAGAGAGTTACAAATGGCATTCTCAGGACCTGCAGGTCCTTACAACTGCAAGTGGAATTACCGTATTTTTCGGACCATAAGGCGCACTGTCGATGAACGGGTCTGTTTTCATACATAAGGCGCACCAGATTATAAGGCGCATTAAGCAAAACAATACACTGAAATAATTCAAACTTTACTGAATTCATTCTTCTTGTTTCCTCCATTTCCATACCATTCATTCATTAATGTTGAATTCTCTCGCAGCCACTCTATTCCCATGTTGTTGCAGTATATTAATGACTAACCTCATATTCTGGATGGATTATCTCAGTTGTTCTCCTGACTGAAGTTTGGTCCGTTTACAGCATCCTGCCACGCGATTGCATTTGTCCCTAACCTTCGGGAACCCTCACGTTAACTTTTATCGAGTGGAAAACAGTTAGCGTTCATCCTCCAGCTTCACTGTGTTTATGTTATGCTAACATAGCTGTGTCGCTAGCAGTCATGTAGCACATCATTATATACCAGCTAGCCCAACTTCAGAAACCCTACAAACATCACTGCTGTTTAGTTTTCTGTCTTCATTTATGTTGGAAGTGATAGCAGAACTGTACATTTTAATTTTTCAGAAATCTCTGTCAGAACATGCTATATCATGTTTAGGTGGAAACTAGCGAGCTAACTTCCTGCTAACTTCTAACTCCGTTAAATGTAATAAATTCTGTTTTTTATAGATGCCTGGATGTTAAATGTAATTGTTACTCCTAGTAAAACAGCAAAGCAGATCATTTTATTAAAGATGAAAGAATTTAGACAGTTTTTAGCTGTGTCCCAAAACGTCAGCTGCATCCTTCGGAGGACCCGGCCTTTGCGGTCTACGTGAGCCGGGTCCTTCAAAGACCGAGAAGGCCGGAAGTGCGAGGCTGTGAAATGGGACGGTCTAGCCTCCAGATTTGCGTCACCGCTGTCTTGGTGGAGTTTAATAAACTCGGCCGTCTGCTCCTTGCTATCTAAAATATAATAAGAAACTGGCATAAATTCTCGACTGTCTCACACTTCTGTTTAATCAATTTTCTGTTTAACATTTATTCAGCTGTGTGAAAATCCCAGAGGAACCCACCCGATGGATTAATAAAATTTTATTTAATCTAATAACTTTGATCTCAGCCAAACCGATTTACTCCGGAACAAATAAAACACCAAAAAAAGGCAAACAATTACAATTACTTATATATCATGTTTAACCTGAGTAGCGAAAGAGTGGGGGTTTGAAAACGATGAAGCCGGGAGTCCGCTGCTCTCGCTGGCTGGAGTGACCATTGAATCCCCCAGCTTGCTATCGAGTTGGTGGGTAACAGACGTCTCCGAAAATGTCGGCACACTTTTGCAAATATACGATGTCTTGATAAACCAAGCAGATATTTGTAATTTACACAGCTACTTTCTCGCCTTAAAATATGTTAAAAGTTTATTTTGTGGCTCTGAAAGATTAATAAGAGTAATTTTAAAACTTAGTAGCGGCCGCCATTGTTGGCAGCTGAAATTTGTCTGGGCCGCGCTATGAATTCTGGGATATGGTGGGCCATGAAGGACACACCCTACCTATTCATCCTGTCAAATGAAGGACGCATTTGACGGCCGCATTTGAAGGAGTCGACAAATTGGGACAGCCTTCGTCGCCTGGCTGTGACGTAATCGGCCTTCAAATGCGGCCTCTGGAGGATGCAGCCGACGTTTTGGGACACAGGGTTTAACTCTCAGTGATGCCGCAGTGTATGGTTGTCTCTCGGACCTGAAGCGGACAGAGTTTTGGACCCAGACTACTCCGCAAGGCTCCTGACTACGGTAGCTGTAATGCTCCAACAATCCATCAAGTGGTGCGGGTTCATAGCTTACCAAAGTCGTACTAAAGCATTTTTTGACAGATTTTTGAGCACCATGTACCACATGAAATCGGTTCGAGGTCAGTAAGCACAACCAGAATTCATACATAAGGCGTACTGTCAATTTTTGTGAAAATTAAAGGATCTTAAGTGCGCCTTATAGTGCCGAAAATACGGTAAATAGGAAAATGAGGCTCAGGTTGAATAAAAAAAAAGAAAAAGACAAGTGAATATTCAAGTTAGTGGTTCCTACAACAAGCCCATACAGAGTGTGAGTATGAGAGTCCGTGCATCTATCTGTGTCTTCATGTCTGTGCAATGAAGACACAGATAGATGCATGGACGCACATGCGCACACTCACACGCGTGCACACAGACACACTTTCCTAAGCCCACTGGCGATGTCTGGCACATCTGTGTCTGTAAGAACTGGACCGTGTTTTTTGAACAGTTCAACTTTGTGTGCATGTGAGGGTGTGAGAACACGCCATAATGTGCCAGGTCATTTCAGGTCATATTGGAAAAGGTTGTTCATAGTCCAGATGTTATGCAGCTATCCAAGTATCTAGTCCAGCAAGGCACAGACCCAAAGAATTCAGTCACACTGGCCCCATTCTCACTGCAAAAGGGGGAAAAATGCAACAGTGAAGCAATAACACTTTAGTGCATATAGAATTTTGCAAATTAAGAAAGAAGGGTTTTAAAACCCACAGAAGAAGAACAGATTGGATCTGTGTGAATATAATCTGAACTTTCCTTTGACAGGTGTGTCACTGGGAGACGTGTTAATAGGCTTGAGGATGAAAGTGCATTTTCCCTTCTCAAACATAAACGCCCTTAGAGGCCACTGCACACAAACACATCCTTTGGAAACACAGACTTCTACTGTTTCCACTGCAGCATTCCAGTGTGTTTATGCAGACTCTGTAAAGGAAACACAAGCAGCAGAGGAGAAGGAGTGCACAGGATGAAGCAAGCAGGCATGCTCTGAGCTTGTATTTAGGTGTCGCTTTTTTTCTTGTCACTGATGATGTGTTTGTCTTTCTATAGCACAAAAATCTCATACCACTGCAAGGGTTTTTACATCTGACTCTTCATATATACTGACTGAATATTTATATACCCTTTTATTGGCACAAACCCAATGTTCTCATGGCCAAATTGAAAAGCAGCAACATGGTGTTTAACTTTTCCTTCTAAGCAGAGTCACAAATAGATCAGGACTGCCACTAAGGTGGGGGGAAAAAGTCTTGGTTGTTATTTAAAGACGCTGGTAAAGTGGGCCGCAGGGATCCAGGACCATTCAAACAAAGTCACCGTCCACCCTCAGCTGATTTCTACTGATACGCTTCAGCTATAAGTTACACTAAATTATACAATTTGGTGATGAAAATCGTAAAACACTCAAATCGCCAATAAGTTACTGCAGTGAAACCTCAGTTTTATTTACCTACTTCACGGTAGTTTAGTGCTCCTGCAGCAATCGTGATAACCAGCGTGACTGAGGAGGACACTGAGCAGACGGGCACGTGCAGGTCAGAGTTTTGGAAAACATTCATAAGCTTGTCCAGCTAGTTTTAGAGCGTGATCCTACTTGAAAACTGCCAAACTAATGGAAATGTGTTGAAGATGTGTTGAGGTCACGCTCACAGTACACTGTCCTAGTGTGCAGTCTCTCCTGTTTGTCTCCTGCTTTGCCTCTACAATTTAAGATTGAAATTTCTGGACTTTTATAATTGTGGCTACATTTCTCTCTGAGTGTACAATGCGTATATGACTGTATATATGATTGCTATTCTAGAAAAAGAAAGCTACGTGATTTGAACCACAATTCCCCCCACCTAGGTCAAAGTTGTTTGTCCATCCCGTGTCTGCTGACGACCCTTTGCTGCTAACACAACATAGCACTTTGCAATCATCTGCACATACAGCATGCTAACGCAAAGCTAGCAAATAACCGAGAGGGATGATGAAGTCAAGTGAATGCTTACCCCAGCCAAACAGCCAGAGCTTGAAGTATAAGCAGCATACTGCATTGCTGTTCAGAAAGGTAATGTGTAACATATTTATTTTTTGTAGCATCAACCCCAACACTACTCCTAACATAACTCCTCCTAGAAGAATACAGAAAGAGGACCACGATTTTCAGATTTAAAGAGATGAGGAACACAGAGTTGACCCTGGCTCTCTGCAGATGCTTCACAGTAAAAAGCATCCAGATATTTTTCTGATTCAAGGCAACTGAAGTGCTTACTGTGATGTACCATGTTTGCAAGGGTCCAGGTTCATGACGGCTGAGTCTAAGGCCTATTCTATTTTTACCCATGGAAGTACTTAGTCATAAACTAAAGCGCTTGACAAAGTAAACTTTTGAACTCATGGCTAAAAAACAAAAGTTACCACGAGTCGAGCTAAGGTGAGCATAAATGCCCCAATTTTTGTCGGCCCACTCAATAACTTTACTCTCAGCCTAATGATGCTGTGATAGTGTACACTCTGCATTATTTGTTGCTATATTTCAAACAATGCGCTGACACACAAGTCAAAACAACTCTCTTTACACAAAGGTTTAGCAGATAAAAGTACTGTTTGAAAAATAGCACAAAGTCCAAATGATTCACAATTAACCTGGTCAAAAAACTGCAACACCACAGATACTGCTGGAGTCTGTCACAACACCAGCAAAGCACATCCACTGATTACACTGCTTGCCTGGCAAAGCAAAATAATCTGCAGCAGTAAAACAGGAAGGCTTTAATTAGATGTGACTCTACACTGCGTGATGACAGCAGTAAAATTCTCTCTGCTCACCGCTGTGTTGATGAACACCATACAGCTAAATAAGGTGTGTGTGTGTGTGTGTGTGTGTATGTGTGGAGGAGACTTGCATCCACCTCATGAATTATAATGTAAGCTGTCAGACTGAACGTGTCTCGGGGATGGTAAGTGACCAGTTCATGTCAGGACGGGACAGCTTGCTGCTTGATTACAACCCTGCCTGTATTGCAGACACACACACACACACACACACACACACACACACATTGTGACCACCTACTTCAAACAAGGGTGGGGCAGGTCCTGCTGTAACTCCAGGTCCTTTCTTGTTCATTAACATCACATCAAAGAGAATAAAAAAATAAAAAAAGATAATCACAGTATTAGAAGAACTTTAAAACTCTTTTGTGGACTCACAAGACCAATAAACGAATAACACACTTGTCTCCATCCTCCTCCTCCGACCCTTCTGTCCTAGGTGGTAACTCTCCTCAAACCTGTGTGTGGGTGGTCTGCGTTTGTCATTCGTGCGCACCCTCGGGTGTTTGTATGTGATTTTGTCGGTGCCTCCAATCATGCTTGGCTGCATCTGCGTGTTGGTGGTTGTGCCTGTGTGTTGCCGGTGAATACAAGTGACAGTTGGTACCAGACCATAGCTGGGAGAGCACCAAACAGTCAACATGGTATTGGGGGGGCTGGGGAAGGGAAGTGAGAGCGAGAGACAGGGAGAGATCACCTGAGGGGCTTTCCATTGTGCCGGGCGAGACGTGAAGGTCATGTCGCTAAGCATCAGATCAGGTGGGCTGCTGGCCTGGGTGTGGTGCCTTTGTGTGTTTCTTAAAGAATGGTATCATGAAAGGCTCTCGAGGCATCTCAGCGTTTCTTTGTTCGTTCAGTTCAGTTTGTCTGCTAGAAGCAAGAATGATAGTCCTTTTTTCACAAGGGATTCTTGAAATGTATCAAACGCACATCTCCTCCATCATCATTTCGACTTGTTATGAGTGTCGGAAAAGTGTTGCACTTCATTTAGTTTTACGGCAGCAACTTTAATCAGCTAATGTGGTTTCGGACCAAATTTTGTTAACTAGCTGCTCGCTGTGCTTAGTATGATGAGAACGAGAAGGATTGCAAACATGATCAGGGAGGCAAGATCAGTTTTAGTGGTTTATTTGAGAGAGATTTAATCTTATAAAACACAAACAGAAAAGAGAAACAACCAGAGATCGAACAGCCGACACACAAAGCAAAAAAAGAATACATCTGCGTGTGAAAAGGCCAAGAAACTAGGTTAAGATGGCAAGTGGAGATATACGGGGTGATAAGTGGTGAGATGCGGTGAGTGTGTGAGTCAGGCTGCAGACATCCAGTGGGTGGATTGGTTGCAAAAAGATGCAGGAGTGAAAAAGCACAAACTAATTAGAGCTCAGACAGGAATGGTGGCAGTTAACTGATTGGGATTTTTCAGCCATGGGCCAAATATTTCTCTCGGGAAACGGTGGAGACTGAAAATGGAGCTGCAAAGAGAGCCAGCTCCACGTAAATGATGATTTTGAATTGTAAACAAGCAACTGTGTGCCAAAGTGTTTAACTTCTCTCCACTGCACTTGGAGCGTGATGGTCATGATTACTGACCCCAAGTAGTCTATAATCGTGTTATCTATCATGGTCTAGGAATGTGAGGGTGAAGCCAGACACAGCAAGACCCGGAATTGATCAGCTGGGTGGGGCACAGAGCTGGAAGATAGTGGGAGACATGGGCCAGTTAGAAACACATCAAACCAACCTTACACCATCATGATCTTTCAGTGCTCTAGGATGACACACTGGAGGATACACATAAGAAGGTGAAGTATACTGATGCTATATTTTCAGAGTTTGCAGCTATGTTAACATCAAGGTAGGTGGAGATTTAAAGGAAAACCCTCCAACAAGAAAAGATGTCCCTAGACCTGATGAAAAATGGTAGCTGGTGGCTCTTCCTGAAGGGAAAGGCACGCAGAATCTAGCAGCATTTCTTGGGGATGCAAAGTCCTAACAGCAGAAAATCACCAGTAATCCCTATTATGTCCACTGAAACATAGCATACTTTACTACTTCTAGTGATAAATTCACATCTCAATTCCGTGCATTCAAGTCCCACTGGATAACCATGAGTATTGGACTTCTTAACTCCTGAAAGGTGATACAATATTTTCATTTGACAACAACAAAATTAGGTTAAATGAAGGAAAGGGTGATAAAATCATATTACACAGGCCTGAGAGTCAGTTGTACTGACTAGACCGGATAATGCTGTAGCTACAAAAAGCTCAATTGTGAGTCAGGGAAGAAGAGTGGCACGAAGAAGGAGAAAATGTTCTGACTGCAGAGCAAAAGGGATCCTGGCTTGCTTGAAGTTACCTTGATATTTTTCATAAAAGTTCCCTAAAATAAAATAGTATTTGTGTGTCTGTATCCGTGGGCGTGCGTGAATCTGTCAGTGAATCATCAAGTCTTCTCTCTACCAGTTCAATAAATAACCATTCCCCAAAAAATGCTTGCTTTACTCACAGGTCAATTTCCCCTGCAGTCTGACAGAGAGGACTCCCCAGGGAGAAGGGAATGAGTCAAGGTGTAGAAGCAGCTTTCCAATATACAGAGAGTTGCTCCAAAAGAACCAGAATCATATGACTCACCAGTCACCCAAATATTTCTCCACCTTACCTAACACCTGCTTGCTGCCGTGACCCTCTGTATGAATAACGATTTGCCTCCTCAAATCCCTATTTCTGATTGAGGCTGGCTTTTATCACACAGCAGTGCATTCAGTTCGATATGTGCTTCATCAGTTAGCCAAATAATTAAAGTGTCATAATCGCTGCAAGAGAACGTACACGTACACGAGAGAGAGATGCTATGCAACTACAATGTTCCCATTTTGAAATTGTGTAAAAATCAGTCTGATAAATGCAGCTGCTTTTCAAATACAGAAAAGCTTGAAAGGGAGAGGTTTACCAATTGCTGTATATCATGTGTATGTTGGTGAGAGAAAGGTCAAAGAGTAAACGAGCGCACATCCTGTGGTGTTGTGTGCTTTAACGTCTAATGGGTGCTGACAGGTGTAGGTGGAAGAAGCCTGAGGACAGTAAGAGAGAGCTGGGCAGGGGTTTAGGACCAAACACTCCCACGAGGATCAGTACTTGATAATGACCATGATACGACAACATACATTGTGTATGGATGTGTGCTCTATATGTTATATATATCTGTCTGACAGTTTGTTTTGCACTAAGTACCGCAGCAATTTCCTAATGTTGTAAACCTTAAAAAAAAAAAAAAAAAAAAAAAAATATATATATATATATATATATATATAATAGCTCCCAGGCCTTTGGTAGAGGACCCAAGCTTGAAGGACTGACAGCCTGCAGGGGCGAGTGGGGAATATACATATATATATGTAATGCAAAGGGAAACTGAGAAAGTGAAACACACACACAAAATGTAAAATATATATATATATATATATATATATATATATATATATATATATATAAAAGCATATAGACTGTACATGGAGATCTACTTGCAGTCTTTCATATGAACAACAGGAGGCGACCGCTTCAGTCCGAAGAAACCCAGTTGTGTACAAATCTGATACAAGCTTTCCGTTTGTAGCTGTAGTTTATGGTGTCCAGCCTCTTTCAGTTCCTCCATTAGAACCATCGCTTCCTCATCATGTCTGGCTGTCAAATAGTAGAAAAAAAAAAGAACAAAAAATGACCCCCTACCTCATTTTCCTCATTTCTCTTCCTTGACCTGGAAAGCATCATCAGGTCAAAGAAAGATGTGAAGGAGAACTGGTAAGGACTCAGCAAATCCAGCTGCTTTCACCCTGTACTCCTTAACAATGTAATCAAGTTTAATGAGAAGGAAGACGTTTGTTGTATTGAAACTACGGTATCCAGAAGACGGACTACAAAATTCACATTTTACTTCATACTGTGCTCTTACCCTTGTTTTGTGCAGGTCAAATAAAAGAGAAGCATCAGAGAAAAATATAAAGCTGGAAGTATAAAGAAAAATGAAGATATTAGCATATAAAATAAAATGAATCTTATTGTTATATCTGCCTGCTGCATGATCCAGTGTAATTCCTTTCCAGTTTCTGGTTGATTTCTATGACAATCAATTTTCTTTCGCTATATTCTTTCTATATAGTAAAATTCTCTCCATCAATCACTTATCTGAGTTAATTCAAAGTAAAAATTAATTCACGATAATCCAAAAAGCCTGGAAATACAATGGACATCGCTAATGCAAAATGAACCTTAAATGTATCTTCATAAGTTAATATAGGTTAATGTTGCTCATCAGAATGCAGAGAGATTATATAAATCTACACATGCAAGTCAATGTCTCGATAAAAGCAAAAAACAAAACAGATTTTGTTCAGCGGTGCGATCTTTGTAGTAAACCTGTGGGTTTAATGGCCTGTTTTTGAAAATTCAAAACATATCAGCAGATTATGGAAATTAAAAACACATTCATAATTAACATTTACATAATCTGCACCATCAAATGTTGGATGGTGCGTCGCTATTAATTATGGGATGGAATTATCTCATCTACTTTCATTAAAGATAGACCAGTGTGTCCTCCGCCTAAGGAGGTAATGAAGGAAGCGCTGAAGCACTTTTCCTAAGTATTGGGAAAATTCTCAGCTCTTATTATGGCTGCCATACAAATACTTCCAGGTCTTTTCACTCAGTTTGGTCATGGATGGGCCAATTAGGCCCATCCATGACTGATAGTGCTCCACTGTTTGTTTTCTTTTCTTAAAATTGGTTATTTCCTAATGTTTCTTTAATGTGTACAGAAAAAAATGATTCATCCCTTGAGTTAGGTGCCTTTTCATGATCTTGTGCCTTTATTTCATGTTATTCATATTATGCGTGACTAACAATTTAGAATTCAGCGTATGGTAAAATGGAACTCAACTTGGGAATAAGTGATTAAACTATGAGTGAACCAGAACAATTTAATCATCCAAACCCATGTCAATACATGTCAAAATTTACCCCAAGGTTCCTGATAAAAGATTTAACTAAAGGGACAAGTTGCCATTACCAAGGACTTCTGTTTCTTTATTAATAATTTGGAGAAAATTGTCTGCCATCTAAGTTTTGAAACAATCCAAGATCTGCAACTTAGAAACATCTTAGGGCTTGAAAAGGATATATAACAGTATGTCCGCTGTTTAATGGTTATAAGAAGAAATGTACTGAAGAGATAGATATAACCGAAACAGTAAGGGCTCCGAAACAGAACCTTGTTGCACACCGCAGGCAAGAAGTGGAGGTGGATCTGTACATAGAAGCAACCACAGAAAAGCAAAGCAGACCATGATACACCCACCCAGTGTCTCAGCCTATCAAGCATAATGTGACTGTCAACAGTATCAAAGTCAGAGGTCAGGCCCAACATCCAAACAGAACATGTCCCTGCATCACTATGCATTAAAATATCACTGGAAGAGTAGAAGAGTAGTTTCACGAGAATGAGTGAAAGCAGACCAGTTTTAATCTTCAGCCAAAACTTTTTAAAAATCTTCACAATAAATGTTAATTTTCAGAGAATTATTGATCAAGACCACTTTTTCTTTTAAAACTGCCTGGCTCCTTAGAAGCAAAATATGAATAAATGAGGAGTGGCTCATGAGTTTTGCAAGGAACTGCACTTTCCAGGCACAATGTGAGCCAACGCTTCACTGGATTACTTTAATTCTTCATCTCTTTCCTTCATATCAATTAAACCTTGCACAACATTTAACAAAGATTACAACACTGTACTGTAACTGCCAACATTGCCTTAATGTTCTTAGCGTCCTCCTATTTTTTAAATGAGAATAACGTATGCATCCACAATATCCATTATGTCATTGGCATTTCAAAACTTCAGGTGTTACAATATCAGCTATGTGTCTTTGTATGCAAAGCACAAATAGCTTCATAATGATGAAGAAGAGCTACTGGCAGCCAGATCCTGTAAAATCCAGCTGGGTGTTGTCTTTGTGGCCTCGGCCCAGCAGAAAGCTTCATCTGCCTTTCGGGCTGGACAGAAGGACCTATGTTCACACATTAGTGTGTGACCTCCATTGGTTGACAATGTGAGATTGAGCCACAGGCTGCAGGGAGGATGTGTTGCGTTTGTATCTGCAGTGTGGACAGAGCTTTGACATAAAGGCTTGCACACATGCAGACACAAACAACACACACATTCACAGTTTTGAAATCTAAACACACCATAACACTTTTAACACCTTCTTTCAAATCCCCCGAAAATCCCACAAGTAGGCGGACACACAAGTGCACGCCGACACATGCGCACAGATAATGTGTCTTGATAACATTATGAATGGATGAGTGAACAGCTTCGTAGAACAGTGATTACTGGGTTCTGTGTGTGAAAGGAAATAGATTAGTCACTGTCTGAGCTCTCTCTCTTTTAATAACACAAAATATAAACGCTGCTTCATGCTGTCTGAGTGGAGGGGGGGGGGGGAGAGAATCTCAAAACGCAATGCAAGGGCTCCAAGGAAACTGCTTTTTAATAGAGCGCAGCACAAAGTGAAAACAATATGAATTACTGCGATATCTGCTTCATACCCCCTGAAAATGTCTGCTTTAGTTTATTAAACAAATCTGAAAAAGGATTTTAATAAACACCTACATTACTGTGAAAAATCACAAAGGCTACTATTACAGTCACATTTGTGTGACTGTTCTTTTGTGCAGCTTACTCAAAGCCTCCAACAGACGTGTTGTTAAAGACAATCATTTTAAAGAAAGTGCCTCCAAAAAAGAAAGAGAAATAGACTGCAGCAGCCTCACTGAGTTTCCTTGAAAGATGTAAAACTCTAGGAGATGAAAGATTGAATAGAAAGAACGGACCTTGGTCAGGTGTTAAAAGTGCTCTCCCCCATCACAGGTGTATTTTGGACAGATGGGAGATGAATCCTGCCCTTTAGCAATTCTTATGCAATATCACATTTTTCTAAAAGGATGCACTAGCAGCAAGGACAGACTGATAACAAGCTGCTGTTTGGGCGCGTTCATAAAAATCCACTATTTTTCAACAAAAAAGCAATCATGGCAAAATTAGAGAACAATCAGATTCCCTGATTTATAAATGGGAGGAGTTAAAATGGACCACGGTGTTGAAGCTGGTAATGAGTTTGACATTATTTTCTCTCACAGAAAACACAAAGACATCACGCTGACGAGCGTGACGCCTCGCCTAATCCCACGCTGGTGCTGATGAGAAGTTGTCCGACAGCAGTGGACACACGCGCACGCTCTCACACTAAAAGGTGGCAGAGAGACAGCGGCGACAAAGGGTCTTGTTTATTGAAGGAACTTGCGAGGTGACAAATGAAGCATGAAATGAGTCTCTCGCACACAACGCAGAAATACCAGGTAGTGTGGCGCGAGAGCGCGGAGAGAGAGCGGGTGAGCAGCCAGAGTCGCTGGGAAAATGCTTACAAAACATACAGATAAAAAGAATCAATTTCATGGGTCGTGATAGCAAACAGAATGTAGAGGCATCTGTACAACAGATTGCGTGACCCAGTTTATGGGGGTTAGTGGGCTGGTGTGTGCAGCAATCTGGTTTTTGAATGGGGACTAGTAAGCCAGCAGAGACAGAGTTTGGAAACCTCCAGATGGGGGTCTGCTTTAGAAAATCCCCCCCAGGCACGTTTTAAGAAATAAAAATATGTTCTAAAAATATTTTCAATAATAATTTGTCTGATATGGGTTTTTCACATTTTCCTCCCACACTGCAAAATTACAGAATGTATGACTATGCTGGACATCATTTTCCACACAGACTCTTTTAAGAGGAAACAGTCTTACAAACAGTGGTTAAATTAATTATAATTTGATAATGACGAATAAAAAAGGTTTGTTTCGAATTATAATTCTACATCAAAATGGGTTCATTCTTTGTTAACTTTGTATTTTTTTGTAATGTTACACCTGTCAGGTGTCGGGACCACTGAGAGCGTCAGGTGAGAAAGACAAAGTGGGAGAGAAATCAGCCTTAAGAAAAAGGATGCGCACAATTACTTTTGAGAAGTGTAAATGGGCTTGATTAATCTCAGTATTAGCCCAAATTCAACTGATCACTCAGCGTTATATCTAGGAATATTAACAACTAATCTTCGATAGCAGGCATAAGCAACAGGATATCTCTGATGACAGTGTCTGTATTTGATGGTTACTGAGAGCAGAGAAACACTTCATGGAAGAAAAAGGCTGTCTCTGCCGACAGACAGAGGGTGGAAACAAATTGCTCAGGAGAAATTAAGCAGAAATGAAAAGCACATTTACATGCACCATCAGCCCCCACATTAGGAGGAAGGTGGTGGCAGGAGGGGGTGTAGGTGAATGATCTATTCCTGTCAGGTGACCTACTGTGCTGAAAAGGAAAATAACTTGATTTGAAAGGGCACGGAGCAATACACAGTGTAATGATGTATTGGAACTGTCGTCAGAATTTTAACAAAACCAAGTTACAAAATCTGACTTTGTCTCCTAATCAGGACAATTACAGCAACAAACCCAGGATGTTTAAGTTTAAGGAGGGCACAGCCTTCGTGTGCAGCCTTAGGGGTGAAAAGAGATCCTGCTAATGTGTGAGAGTGAAGGCCTGAGCCGTGCTGCATGGAAACGGGTGTGACACATGCAGATGGCTTTGAGTGTAATGCTGCCATCTATAGGTAGGAGTAAATTTCTGCTGATGTTTCAGCAAACAGCACACACACACACACACACACACCTCTTCCTCTAACAGGCTCTCAAAGTACAGCAGCTTGTGAGCAAGACGAGGAAAGAAGCCATCGCTGTACTGTATTCATCCACGATTCATGTTCCACCACAACATATAGAGCTCAGAGAACAGGGGACACATTCCATTTAGCTTTAGCTCTTCTCTCTTTAGCCATCACAGCAAGGCCCCCTCTCTAAAAGCCACAACATATAAACCAGTACAAACATGTTAACTGGTAACCAAAAGCTAGCATTCTTTAAGCAGACACAATACATAAAGTTTTTAAATGCATCTAATGCTTCTTAAGTTGTTCACTTATACCTCAGCATGTGTCAAAATCCATCTCCTGCCTGCACCATAACCCTCACGATACACATCACACCATATTATGCAGCTACACTCATTAAAACATTACAAAGTCCGCACTACACCTCATCGCCCTCCTCCTCTAACTAAAGTTGACCACATATGACCCGCAGGCCGCTGTTGATTGGCATTCAGTTGCCCTGCTGGCACTGGCCAGCTTCTCACCTGGCTGACTCCCTGCCAGCAGGTAAAGACAGACAGAGCTTCATTGAGAGGTCCTTCACCCTGTCACTTATCTTCTACCACACACACCTCCTGTCTTCAGGGTCTCAGCTCACACACAGCACCCAAACTCACGCGCACTCGAAGGCGTCACGTCTCCTCCGGCTCCATACGTGAAGGAAACTAAATATCAATTTCCCTTTGGTGTCATAACTAGCTGCATTTGATGGATTCAGCCTACATGCCTATCATCAGAGTCAAATTGATCACGGTGCGGCTGATGTGCATCGTGCGGCAGAAAGAGAAAGCCTTTCTGGAGAGTGACTGATAGCTGAAGTGAAGGCGGCTAATTGGAAGTTTAAGGTAAAATCACGCTGTCAGTAGGAGAGGAAATTGGCTGTGTTTAATTTATGCTCTCTAAATGATTCCCAGCTGAAGCTACAAGATGAGTGTCGGCACATATAGGATTTTTTTTCATGTTTCTTTTGGAGTATTAATAACAAACAAGGAGCGGAAAAACAAAGCAGAAGAGCTGAAAGGAAAATTGAAAACGATTTGATGTATTGAAATCAAATATTCTTATCGGCGCTTTTATACTGTTCCAGACTGAGACGCATCATTTCGCTGCCTCAACTTGCAGCGAGCCATCTTCAATAGAAATTCACCATGTAACGCTGCTTTTGTCCAAGTGATACAAAGGCTCGTGCCTGTCCCCAGTTAATCAAAGCTTCTGTTGACACAGGAAGTCTTGTGGCGTACACCATGACAGTGGGGTTCGGTGTGTGTGTGTTGACGGGTGATCCACTTCTCCTCTCACTGCCTCCCTTCCCTTTGTGTGACAGACAAAGCCGATAGCACCCCGTCTATCTGGGAAGATAGGATCATTATACAAACAGCGCCCAGCCATTATTGACACTACGCTTGTGTGACTGCACTGATGGCACAGAGAGAGCGTTAGTATGTTTCAAGCATGTAAAATATGTCAATATTAATATCTTCTTGAGATATTCCATTTCTTCTAACCACTTATCCAGACCTAGGTCACACCTAAACGTTAAGAGGGAGCATACACAGGACGGATCGACTGTCCGTTGTTGGCCCAACGCACAGAGAAATACACACTCACATTTACACATAAAGCCCATTTAAAACTACATCCTTTTAGGCTGTGGGACTGAGTGAGAGGTATGCGACTTTCACAGCTGTGACACCAGTTTATGAGGGGAAAACAACTCTGGAAGTCCCTCCTACAAACTGTAGGAGGGACTTCTACAGTTTGTAGGAGGCCCAATTTGTTAAGAAATAAACAAGCAGTCATGCTTTTAGGAAGTGCTGTAGATAGATATACAATCTATACATATCAAAGAGCCTAAACACTAAACATCAGTACTATGTGATGCTGCAGTACTAAAATCAATACTGGATACTCCATAATTAGCTAACACAGCAAAACACACCTTAAAGCTTTTCATTTCCTTTTTTTTATGGAGACTTGTGATGTAAATGAATGTCTCCAAAGCACTTTGGCTGAACTTCGGTTGTTTAAATGTGCGTTAGGCTGTAAATAAAATAGACGTGACAGTTTTTTTTCACAGTGCATGTTTTAGGTATATTTTTTTTCTCCAAAAGACAATAAATTAAAACAACTCAGTGGGCTACATACTGATCCGATACCAATACCAGCACTAGCATTGATGGAATCAATATTTGGATCAATCAGCCCACCTCTGCTAAACCCTCTAACTGTGAGTGTTTGAAGATCAAGTCTCAAAAGACACCAAGCTATCTCTAGCATCCTCTCGTGTCACAACAACCCTCTGCATGTCCTCCCTTCATGTCCATCTTCTCTCTGGGTCTCCTTGGTCCACTATATCCACCATCCCTCCTCCGCACATGTCCAAACCATTTCAGGCTAACCTCTCTAACTTTGTCTCCAAACTGCACAACCTTACCATCTTCAACTCCGCCTCCTGTCTTTCACCGAGTTGTTAAAAATGAAACCAAACCTGAAACTAAGATCCAATGAATGCACAATACTCACCCACTGAAAATAAATGAATGAATGAATAAATAGATAAATAAATAAGACACCGGCCCATTTTAGCACCATGCAGCATTTAGACGCTAATAATAAAGCGAGCACGCTGGGCACGTTCACACCTGTTCACCTCACTCTATTTGATGCTATTTTAGGTGGTTGTGTGTGCTATTGTGTTTAAGGCCAATCACCCTGGGCCGAGGTGCAACTAAGGGATGCTACAGAATTGAAATTGGATTTGTTAAGAGCAACTTTCATGTTGCCTTATCATTTTCTATTTTCTTTCTTATCAAGGGAAATTTAATAAGGTGTAATGCCTTTGTATAGCGGGCCCTTTAGGGGAATGAGTCGTTTAACAACTGCACATTACACAACAAGCAAGGCTGCCAGAATGTGTTTGTTCTCATTATATATTATATCAAGTTTACCACTCTCAGAGATTTCTGGGAAAAAGGCGACGAGCAGATTTCATCTGATTAAAACCTATATATTTTTCCAGCTCAGTTTCTAGACAGTTGGCCTTAAAGACGAGGCTGGCAACATTCTCTCTTTATCTTACTGTCAACAAATCCCATAAACAGAAATAAACCAAAAATGCATCAGTCCATCTGTGAATGCTTTCCAGCCTCCCACTGCCAGCTCATCGGTTACTGCTTAACACGTACTGTAAATCTTGGACTAATTGAGCCTGTCGGAGTCACTGGAAGTGTGTGGATCATTTAAAAAGTTCCATGAAGATGTAACAGATCTTAGATAATATTTGTAGGAACGTTGCTGGTGCTTTTATGGGACTTGCTGACAGTATACAGAAGAAATAATGAGCTGACTTATTAAAAGCTCTGCGATCTGCACTGACTGTACAACCTTTTTCATGCAAACATCTGCAACCAAAGGAGCAGGGAAGGTTTGGTGATGCTTGGCCACTTGTTTCAAAAACAAACTTCATATTTTTACCTCCTACGTTTCAACATATCAGATACTCCTAGACCCGTGGCTCCATTCATAAAGGTAGTTGTCACCTGTCTCCTGGAATAATATCAGTACATCACACCTTTCCAGGAGCAGGTGGTGCGATTGCTGATTACAGCAAAATCTTTCTTCTTCTGGAAAGCTGCTCTCAAATCCTGTGCACAGCCTGGCAATAAAGAACCAAAGAAGTGTGGAATCCATGAAGATTCCAGGCCCTAAATACAGAATAATGAGGCATTAAAGTCTGGGGCAGAGGAGGGTAATAATAAGATTGAAAGAGCGGGTGGGAGTGTGGAGGGTATGGTGGGAAAGGGACAATAGTTTCCAGAGGAAAGAAAGAGTGAGAGGAGCAACGAGAGGGGAGGAAGGAAAGATAAGGCTGGTGGCTTATCCTAGTTACTGGGAAAGGATTAAGTGATGTGCCACTTTGGTTCGCTGAATGTGTGTGCATGCATGCACAAATACACACAGAAATAGGCCTGATCAGTCTTACGGGCATGTGCGCACCCTTTTTTTCCCCTCATTCAATCACCCTCTGAGAGACACACGCACATCCAGGCATGTGCTGAGAGGGGTTAAGGAGCTACGTTGCCCTCTGAGCCAGTCTTACTGGGCTGTAATGACTTTAGAGGATGTCGGATTCTTTTTATCCACCAGTGTAATATAATAAAGCAGAAAGGAGGGAGCCGTCTTCTTCGAACTGCTTCTACTGGCCTCAGCGGACTCTCTTACCCAGTCTCTCTCTCGCTCCCTCTTTCACCTTTCTAACTTATGTCATGCTCATCTCTCTCTCTCTTTCTGTCTCTCTCTCTCTCTCTCCTGCCCTCTGGTCCCAGATGAAATTCTTTGTCCTTCCTAACCTTGACCTCTTTCCCTTGTTCTCCTCCCTTACTCTTTGATTTCACTGGTGTATTGGGTTTGTTCAGCCTTCTGCTTTCCCTTTTGTTCCAAGCTCCCCTACTCCCCTAGTGTCACATATGACAGTGTAGGGTTCCTGAACTGCTTCACACTCAAGTCACATGCTGTTTCCCTCCAGACACCTGGGTCAGGTTCCCTGCTGCTTCCGGACGCTCTGGTTATCTCTATTCCCTTTTCATAGCCATACCATCCCTTGTACTTTTTTCACTCCGTCAGTGGACACACACTGGATGAGACAGACAGTGCTTCTCTCTGGGGGACAAATGCAGACAAATTTTTCAGGGCAGCTAACAGGGACCTATGTAGTGTGCACTTTGGAGCTGGTGGCAGATCCTTATGTATCTTGCTATTAGAAAATTGGACAAACTTAAATAACATTTTCTGGGTATTTGCAGAAAAGATGTTATTATCTGTCCTTTAGAGTGGAAGAGAGAGCCTGACTTTGAGGAGTAACGAGAAAATGATTACCATGGGAAATTTACAGTTTTTACTAGAAAATTATTTGCAGCATTTGGGAGACTGGTCTGGGACATGATAACTTGCGCAGGCAATGAAGCTGTTCGGTGTTATGTTTAGTCATGTGAAGAAGAACCACTTTTAGCATCACTAACTTGCAGTAGTCATTTACTGCATGACTTTATCACTCTCTCATATCATCGTGGCCCACTCTTCTTTGCAACATTGCTTCAGTTCAAGCATTGTGACCATTCATTTCTAAACAGTCCCTACACTGCATTTCTGTTGTCTTGAGGTCTGGACATTGACCGTGCCAAGTGTGACGGCCTCGGCCATGTCCCGTCTTTACTATGTCCTGAATGAGCCGGGTACAATTATTGCTGCACCTTGTTTCTTTTCTTTATCAACCATTCTGTTGTAGATTTGCTGCTATGCTTGGGATTACTGTCCTCCTGCATGACATAATTTCAGCCAAGTTGTAGCTGTCAGACAGATGGCCTCACATTTGACTCTAAAAAAAACTCTGGTATACAGAGAAGTTCATGGTTGACTCAAGGATTGCAGGGTGCCTAGGTCACCCTTCTACCACTGTGCTTGACAGCTGGTATGAGGTGTTTGTGTGGATGCACTGTATTTGGTTTCCTCCAAGTGTGTTGCTATGCATTGTGGCAAAAAATGTCCACTTTCAGAAGTCTTGTGGTTTTTTCGGTTGAGACTTTGGAAACCTAAGCTTTGTTCTCTCTCAAAAGAACGGCAGCAGACTTTCAACTGTCAACCCATCCAAACAAGAGATATTCGGTCAGTCTATTTCTAACGGTGCTGTTATGACATGCTAACCCAACATATAGATCTTGTTTTTTTGTAACTGCTCTGAACACTGCATGGTCTAACTTGTCATGATGACACTGGTGGGTTGTTCACTCCTGGGAAAACTGTTATATTGTGCTAGCACACACCTGAATGCTCCAGAGCAGCAAACTGCTAAAACGTCTGTTTTATAGAGGCGCTCACACTTTCTGACGATCAATAATCACGTGTATTGGATCATCAGCACCTGACTGCTTCTTGGTCTCTTAATTTCAATGAAAACATTATGGAGTTTTCCACAGCATTGCAGAGTCTGGTGAAAACTCTTTTTCACACGCCTATACGTGGTCTCTACCTGTCGCAGCTTCACTTACTTTCATGTTTCACAAGATTACAATTTTCTTGGATTCTTAATGTGTCTAACTTTTGCAGCTTCACTACATGGACTGGACACATGGACAGCTACAGGCAGTAGACTTGCTGATCGTAAGGCTAAGTCACTGAAGACACTGTATTTTCGCCCTATTGTTTTTGTGTGAGAATCGTGACATCTAAAATTACTGAATACACCAGTCAATCACTCCACACCCCCACCTGTGGCTGATGTAGAATCAACAATTAGCTCAGTTGTTACATTTTGCCTGTGGAATGAAATTCTCACAGGCACACTGAAAACATGCAAGTCCCACAGAAAGGCCCCAGCTGACTAGTAGGTTCAAACCGCCTCCTGTCTGTGAAGTGACAGTGTAACAACACAGCGGCTCCTTACAAATCTCCTGAATCGCAAACATAACGCCGAATGTAACTCACCTCTTACTCTATTCCTGTTTTCTCCTCCTCTTCGTCCCTCCAGGCTGAGGTTCCATCCATTCCACTGCTTCGCCGAGCTGCATGTTTATGCATATGGTTGTTGGTGGGGGGTCTAATTAAAATCACCAGCAGACAGTTCCAGTTCACATTCGCGCAGTTTAATAAAAGACTATTAAAATTAGCAAAAGAACCTCATGCGAGCGTGCGCAGAAACAGAACGGTGACTGTCACTGATGCAGCCACACACTCCAATTAGGCTCACTGTGGAATTCACACTCATGCAATGCCAAGTTGGCCGAGCGAAGACGGAAGAACAGAGAAGTGGGGGAACAGTGAGGGAGGGAGAAGTGTAGGGCAAATAACTTTACTACTGTGTGAACTCCAGAAAGAAGCAGTTACATGTGTGGGAATGTGTGTGCATGAAAAAGCATTTTTATCTGACTGCATGTGAATTCTAAGTGTCTAACTTTACTTGAATTGATCCCCATTAAGTCTTTTCAAAGGGCAGCAGTTTGTCAAAGCCTGACACCTCTTCAGCAGGATGAGAAAGAACAGCCGACAAACAGCATTTCAAAAACGGAACAAAGGAGATGGTGCAGAGCTGATAAAACATACAACATTAGGCTCCGCGGCTGACTGTCAAGCACGTGTCGAGCTAAAGCTACGGGATGTCTGACAGGTCAAAACTGTGGCAACAGCTCAAAGGATCACTTTTCAGACAAACACATGCACTTAAGTGGGTGGGAAAAAAAAGAAAAATGAACATTACAGTAACACCACCCTCGGCGGCACGCACACACAAACACACGCACACACACAGCGTCCTCTGCTTTATGCACGTTTTCTGGAACTCGTTGTATTCAGCTGGGCCCGGTAATTGGTAAAGACTGGAAATCAATAGTGGCACACTGCAAGGCGTGAGTAGCCATCTTCTAACCTTGCACCGAGCAGCTGCCTCTCCCAATCAAAGCCCGGCTGGTTTCCACGGCAACCTCAATCCCGTGTCTTCCACGGTAATAGGGCGGGAAAAGAAAGCCACGGTGCTGAGGGTGTGCGGTTGAGATGGAGCTCGAGAAGGTGGAGGCAGCGAATAAATAAATCCAGTCTCGAGGGAACAACAACAACAACAACAAAAAACATTAAAAATGAGTTTTAGCGGTGACATAAATTTAATGAGACTCATTCAGATTGTACAAACTCCAGTTCCTTAAAAAACAAAACAAACATCCCCCGCACTATCAAGATAGTGTTTATCTCATTTCATCACCAAACCACATGCAAAGCATCTCATAAAGCCCATTCTTCCATTATTTTTCACCCATTGTGCTCTCTTATCCAATATATTGGCAAAATATCCCTGATATTTCTGTAATTCAACCAATTTAATTAAAGGGGGTGGGTTTCTAATAAAAGCCAAATGGCAGATAGCAGTGCCTGGGCTTTTCAGGAGCTTGTTTAATCAGAGAGTTGTTGAATGGAAGAAGGCAATAACAGAGTGAATAGAAGCTGGTATTTGTAAAGAAATGTCAGGGAGAAGGACGGGATATGAGAGTCACTGGCTGAAACCTCTAATATGGTGCTGACTTTAATATAGGTAATATGTGCGCCATGTGTGTTGGGTTAGAGCTGCCTAATCCCAACTGAGGAAGTGGAGTTTGTAGACGGAGGCAGTGACAGACAAAACTGATGGCCATGCTGGACTTCATTTCTTTATCATTTGACTTGCTGTCACTGTCCTATGCTAGCTTTCTGCAACAGAGCACAGAGACAGCGTGCACCAGTTAATGGCTAACAGTTGATGGCTCTCCCTTGACTCGTGTGAGGTGTTTCACTGTTAATCTGTGTTAGTGAAAAACCCCTACCCCAAATCAAAGCTAAAAATATCTAACACTATGCTAACAACAAGAAGTTACCTGTGGGTAGACAGTGGGATTCTCACACTCTGTATGTGCTGAAACACTTTTGTCACAATTCAAATGAGCATATGTCAGTTATGGGCTACTACATTTTTGTAGGTTAGGCTTAAGGGTTTTGACATAGTGTGGCTTGTGTTATGCATGCAAGTACTTTACCAAACTACACTACAGCAACTTGTTAATGTTAGCATTCTTACAGCTAGCTGGACAAAAGAGCTGAGTCACAGAGACCTTGAGAGCAGACAGTGACACCCCGGTAATGACTGTTTGCTGAAGAAATTTCTGTATTCTGCAACCAGTTGGCAAGTGTTTGCTGGAGGTCTCTAGCTGGATTAGTCACTAGCAGGTAGCAAAGGTCGGCAGTAATTTGCACAGATGATGCTGGCTTGTATGCCAACACTACTCGTCAAGCAGCGGTGAAACGGAAATGCAAACTGGAAATGGAGAATGTTCGCCTCAAAGTAAAAGTAAGGCAAAACTTTTTACATTGCATTTCCAGTTAGCATCACACTTTTTCAAATTTCAGTACAGTTTGAAGAGTAATTGGAAGAGTAAGTGTTCCGTGGAAGCTACAGACAACTGTGGAGATGTGCCAATGACAAAAGAAATCAAAAACATGTTTTTGCTGCACTCTTTTTGCAACAACATTCACAGAATTTACACTTTCTCCTAGCTCCTGAAGGTTGCCAGCGGATTGACGACCAGTCCCAAGCCCGTGTGACTGAGGGCTGAGCTGTTCTCACACATGCATTGTGCATTCAGTTAGACATTAAAAGGTATTCAGATCACATGTATGTGACAATAGTGGAGGTAAATGTCCTGCCTTCTGCACACTCGCTGATTTAAACCAAATTAAATATTCCTAGTAGTGAGAACACATCTGAAGCTGAGCCACGCCTGCTGTCATACAGGTAAGCATGTGTCAACAGCTACCTTCTTAAAGATATTTGGCTAACTTAAGGCACTTTATTAGCATTAGTGTGTTGTGGGCAGTGTTTTCAGAGTATACAACTTTGCACTTTGCAGAGTCAATGGATCGATCCACTGTATTGTCTGATATCATGTTGTGATGGTGATGAATGGGACCCAAACTGTGATCAATAGATCACTCCTCACAGATATCATTAACAAACGCACTCCACTACATTCACATCGACTGCCACTTGTGTGAATACATTCTTACGTTCAGGAAGAGCTGCGTGGGTACACTGTCAGGCCATTAATATTCTATGTGTCTCTGCTGTGTGAATGTGTGCATATTGCGTATACAATGTCTGTGTATGTGCGAGTGCATGTGTGTGATAACAAGCCTCTGTCATTCCAAGGGTGGCCAACTATGTCCATATATATGTGGAAATGCATCTTGACAGAGTCCTTCTCCTTCACACACTCGTATATATACACAAACACACACACACAGGGAGGGGGTTAAGTGTGTGAGTACAGAGTAGTGCTGTGAGCTGTAGCTCTGTGTGCTGACCTTCAGGGTTATCTGGAAGGTTCCTCCACACCTTGCTGCTAGCACGAACCCCTGCTGTCACCATGGAAACACAGCTAGCAGGGACAATGTGTGCCCCGTCCGGTGTGTTGCTCATGTGTACACATTCACCTATATGTGATGACACTTACAGGTTCTGTACAGCGCAAAAGCACATAAAGCACATGCAGCAGACACACACACACACACACACACACACACACACACACACACACACACTAATTGGTGCATGCTTCAGTATTCATCTGTCCTCCAATTCATTTATCCCTCATTTCCTTCACTCTCCTTTCGCTTCTCCCTCTTAATGAAACCATGCACACAGTGCACAATAAGCCCTTGGGCCTACACAGCATTGTCAGAAGGGTGCACACGACCCCATTTCCAGTAGTGGAACCATTATTAGCATGCTGTGACAAGAGACAGCCATTCACCACAACACACACACACACACACGATACAAAACCTGCAGTTTCATCACCACTGGATCACTGGGATTTATTTCACAGACAGCAGGAATGTGCTGGCACAACGTGACCGTAAATCAACACATCGTACACTCTGGAGTGACAAGTCAAGATAATACACTCAAAAGCCAAGTAGGATGAGTTTTTATTTATTTATTTATTGATATGGCTAAATTAATGGATGGATTGATAGAAAGGGAAGCAAAAACAAACAACAAAAACAGGATAGACTTGACATGCAATCTTTCTTCAGATCTCCTCCATTTCTTGACTTTCTCAACCATGATTCGTCAGAGTGCTCTGGAAAACAAGGGGGGGGGGGGGGGGGGGGGGGTATGACAAGGGAGTGGAAAAAGAAGAACAACTGTCAAATAATACATTTACTTCGCTAGAATCCAAAAGACAAGTAAGAGAAACCAGGATGCATCATGGGAAATCTATTCCCTAATATAAACAAACTAACCTGATGATGCATGATCAATATACAAAGAACAGTACCACATTTAAAAACCTAAACATCTTAAAATATCTGGAACTTAACGTAGAAAATTACAGTTCCAGCTAACAACTTTGGGGACACGATCATCTTTCTAGTCTGGAGAATATCAATGATTACCCAGAGATATGAATTTTCTTTTGACAATAATCCATTTTTAAAACTAAATTAGATTTCTAAGTGTCAACGTATCCCAAATAGTGTCAAGAACATGTCATCACAATGATGCACAAAAAGTACACATCCGTATTTTGTAAGCAGAGCTTATTTATTCTGCTTTTAACCTTCTTTCGAAAGGTAAACAAAATTCATTCAGGTGGCTGCCAAGTGGTGGAAGACATAGCTATATTTACTTTCTCAATATGATGGATCCAAAGTTGTGAAGGTGAAATTGATCATTTTGTAGCGTCAGTGTAGAAAAAACAAAAGAACAAAAATGCAACCTATTTTTTGTTTCACTGGACTGGAGATGTCAACAGCCCTCGGGATAACGGGGTAATGCTAAGACAAGCTTCTGCAGAAGGTCTGACCTCTGCAGGAACGTGTTTAGCCTGTAGCTACTTTCACTGCTGCTAAACTACATTTAGAAAAATGGGAAACAAGAGTAAGGACAAAACACAAATCTAAAGACAAACACAGTTCCAGAAAATGTCTTCGCCCAAATCCTAAAAGTCTAAAACTCATACTGGTCTTTACAAAGCTAGCTGGACAAGAACACACACACACACACACACACACACACACACACACGTTCTAATCCAGTGAATCAGAGTAGCTGCAGGGAAGGTCTAAAGTGGTTTATTGCTACAGTAGACCTACACTTGACATACTTTAGCCACACTCATAACAGGGGATTTTTTTGGGGGGGGAATTGCTGTGCAGCCCAAGAGCTGCAACAGGCACTTGAACAGAAGACAATCTGCAGAGGCTGAAGGTGTCATCGTAATTTATCTGATTTTACTCATTTTCATTCTGTCATCAAGAGCACTGGATCATATTTGCCTGGTGCCTGTTAATATAGACCATTCCACAGCAGCACACACACACAAAATAAGATTTTTCTCTTGGTGTAGCATGCAGTTTGGAGCGGTTTCTTATTGGATTCTTACTTTTAGTACCAGATGGTAACGTTTATCCCACCCCAAGAAGAATTATCGCCTAAAAGCAGAACAATATATTGTGATATTAGCACAGCTACTGTACTTAATAGTTGCCAAGTAAGAACCAGTCTCATGGTTTAATAATTTAGAAGACACCTCATTTTGGAACCAAGCAGCGAAAAGATTAAATGGGGGGATGAAGAATAGCAGCCTTGGAGATTTACTCTGTATCAAAATACTTTCCAAGGGACCTGGCAGTCTCTTGAAATAAGATTATTAAGTACTGTCTTTATATGTTTACACAGAGTTACACTTGTAGCTAATTTTGTTTCGGAAAGCCAATTTACTATGGGGTTACACTGAACTCCTCTAGCGTAAATACACATCCAAACACACAGTTGCAGGAAGAGACACGGGGCAACACAGGGTTAGTGAAGCATTAGCTTGACGCTGCTGGGTGTGCTAGTTGGCATGCTAACTACCCCTGTGCTCGGCTGGCAGGCAGATACGCTGGCGGGCAGGTTAGCTGTTCACTTGCCAAGTGCATCCGAGGGCATCGCAGCCTGTGCCTTTGAATTGGAGATGAGCGGCAAATGTGACAAGGGGATTTAGCTTTACTGTTCCACTCACGTTCTGAGATATAAAGGGGGACAGTGTGTGTCTGCATGTGTGCGTGAAAACTCACTATTTGTGTGAAAGTGGCTGTTTATGCGAGCAGGAGTTGATGCATACACCAGTGTGCGTGTGCGCGCGCGTGGCGAGAGGGGTGTTGGTGTTGCCACACTCTTACACAGCACTGTGACGAAACATTATGCCTAATGCATAGTGTATGAAGTAGTTCCTGAATTTCAAACTGACCCCTGGCACCCCCCACAGTACACACAGTTCAATTTGGTGCCCCAGGTCTAAATTTGGACTGCCGCCATCCTCACTTGGATAATTTAAAGACAGGAAAAGCTTTTCATGCACAAAACTGTGGGCAGCAAGGGCAGCCAAATATTCTAGCTCAAGGTCTGTGCTGAGGTTTAGACATACACCAGCTGCCGGTTTATTAGGTACACTGAGCTAATGTATTCTAATGCGGCTATACTGGAAAACAAAAATTCTACCCTTTACAAAGGTTTTAATGTTGCCTTATGAATGTATTCCTCAAGAATCTGTGCCAGATTGGAAAACTATGGCTGCACATCTGGAGACTGAGCTGTGGTTTGCCTTGATCTTTATCTTTTATGCTTTCTATTCACCAGCACTGAAAGTTTAAAGTTGACTTTACCATCACTGTAAATCTGTCTGTCATAATTAGATTTAATATTCACAAAAACATGGATTCACACAAAGACAGAGACAACATACAGTCACACAAACGCATGTTTTCTTCCACCTGCCAGTTTCTGTCCAATTAGCGAGCAGTTTGAGGAGTAGATCGTTGCGTTTGTTGGCTGCGAATCAACTTTGAACGTCAAAAAGGCACAGAAGCAACACTGTGCACACCGTGCGCGTGTTGACACTTCCACAGTTTTAAGCTAATAGGCAACATGGAGACAGTGGACACACGTGTAAGCATCTGCAGCACACAGAAGAGGAGCCTCCCTCACTCACTCGCTCACTTGTTTCTTCTCTGCAAAAAACAAAAATAATAGACAAGCAGAAAATCAATAACTGTCTCCTCTGCTCAGTGCTAACAGCACTCAGTTCTCTCCCTCTCTCAGGAGGGACAAAGACAGTTGCCAGGCAGAACTGTCAATCAGATACTCACAGTGGACGTGGCTATGACTGCTTTATAAACACGCAGCGATTCACTCATTACCCAGTCAGTACGACAACCACACACTCCATTAGTCAATCCAGGAAGCCTCCAGTGCAGTTAGTCAACTGGTTGGTTAAATGCGTAAAAACATTAAATTATTTTGTTGGTGGTGGGCGGGGTTGCACCGGAAACAAGTTGCAAAAACAATGCTTACATTGTGCCTTTTAAAATGATATGGCGGCACACTGGTTATCAAATAATGCTTACTTACACAACCGTGTGACTCTTTTGGAGTTGTGTTTCCAGTTTTAGAGTTTCTGTTGTGGGTTATATTAACCAGTGAGGCGAATGTGGCACACTTTAAGCTGGGAGCCAAGCAAAAGAGTCCCAAATCCAATCAGGGTGCTTCATAAATGAACGCCTTGAGAGGTATTGATAAGACACCAATATCATAACTATGATATTGTTGGTAAATGATGAACTTTGATCAGTTCTGCATCATGATCACTGAAAAGCTTCACAGATTTCCACTCTTAGCAAATAATCAAAGTTTCAAGGTGAACTTCACGGGGCGAGTACAGAATCACTAAAAGGTTCTCTCTCAATCTTTCTTTTGGTTTATAGTTGTTAAAGAAAAACTCCCTGACACTTTGAATTAATTTGATGATTTCTTTTTCACTGTTATGCAGAAAAATAGTTTCTAAACCAAACATGTCAACATTCCTTTGGAACAGCATTTTTTTTTATCCAGTATCATTGATTCTGATTAATGACTGCAAACATTAAATAGAGGATTATTTAAGTTGATAATGGTAGTCACACTCTGAAATTAAAGAGCTCCTCAGTCCTCACATAGCAAGTCTCTTTTGTCACAATTTACACTGACACGTTATTTTTAGCCAAATGAAATAAGACACGTGGCAGCTGAAACCTGGCAAAGGGGCGGGGGGAAGGGGGGGTGGGGCAAGGATCGATGGCATGTTGGTGATTGCGGTCCGTGGAGTGTAGCAGCATGGAAGACATGTTTGGCTGGATGCTGATGGAGTGTTTCTATAGGCTTGAGAGACAGGCACATGGTGGGGTGGGTAGGTGGGAGTGGAGGGGATATAGGGGGGGGGACACGAGAGAGACCAGCTAATCTTTATGTGGCCTGCGCGTTCATGGGGCGGTCGCCTTGGAGATGATGGATGTGAAGGAGAGATGGAATGGAAGGAGGTAAAAGGGTGAAAGAGAAAGACAGTCATAAAAAGACAGAAATATGTGCCTGTGTGTGTATGAGAATGTGACACACACACACACACACACACACACACACACGCACGCACGCACACACACACAAAATTACATGAATGTGTTCTCACAAGCAAGCAGGAGCTATAATCAATGTAAGAGCAAAACTAGGACTCTATAAAAATGATATTAATAACAGGGATAATACAGTATAAAGAACTGACTGGGTCTATATACACGAGTGTGTCTGCATGAGTGCACATATAAAAGTGTGTGTGTGTGTGTGTGTGTGTGTGTGCTGGAGCAAACTGCTGCTGAAGAGTGGCTGCGTTATCAGATTAGAGTTAGCAGGCAGGCCAAGGCTCACAGTGGGGCTCACCACCTGCTACTACTGATAGTCATGCAAAAAACAAAAAAAGACAAAAACAAACACGTGTGCGCATACACACATGACACTACTATTTCCTTGTGTGCTTTTAATTTTACCATCTTTATGCTTTTTCCTCACTCTCACAATAGTGACTGACACAGCTTCCTCCTCTTTTCCTTTTCCCTACTTCAACCCTTCCATTCCTTCCACTGACAGAGTCATCCTATCTACATTTTGTCTATCATCCACTCTTTCCTTCTGTATCGCTCTCTTACAGTTTTCAATGAACCCTTTCTCACTGACAACCATGTGTAAGCCTCTTCCTCTACCAGCTTCTTTTCTTTCATCAGTCTCCATCCATTGCCCTGGTGACGGGCACCTTTCTCTTCCATCTCAAACACTCATCCACGTTCTTATCTTTGTTGTTGTTGTTGTTTTTAGCTGAAAAACACACAAAAACCCCCCAAACAGACAACTTCATCATTGCAACCCGAACATGTCCGAAAGAGATTTTCTTCTTGCCAGAATTACCTGCAGGTGAAATACGAGGGAGAAGCAGAGGGAAGTAGTCTGCCAGCGCTAGAGCCATCCTGTTCTTTTCCCTAGCAATGGAGGTCTACGCTGATTGTAGTCTTGAGAGGTACTTAAGATGCTGCTGGCACTACATTTAGAAATGGACAGCTACTTGAAGTAAGTGAATTTGTGGTTCAAAGTGGCATGTGTGGAAAATGTCAACTAAAATGTTTGGAAACGGGAGGGATTGTGCTACACAGATGCACCAATATGCCACACAAATAAGCACTCAGATGACAAATCTGATAAGAGATGCAAATAAACATGCAAACATACAACATCCTGCACTGCACCATCGTCATGTTATTATATTACTAATATCTTTTTGAAGCCAGCTGGAAGCTTGTGAAGCATTCCAACTGGCTTGGTGTGAGAATAGTTTTCTCTTTGTTAATCTTATTTGCTGACACAAGGCAAATCAACTAATAATATAAATCTCCCCCATAATGATGTGCCAAGTCTAACTTCTAACTGCCAACAGAAAAAGGCACGGAGAAAACAAACAATTACAAAAATTATGCTAAAATATTATTTACAAGTGGAGACTTGCACACATCCGTATACAGTCCCCGCATATTTTATCAGGTACACCTTCTTCTTACTGGGTTGCTTCCACTTCTGCTTTCGGAACTGCCTTAATCGTGGCATAGATTCAACAAGATGCTGGGAACACTGGTTAAAGATTTTGGTCCATATTGATATGATAGCTTCACATAGCTGCTGCACATTTCTGAGGAACACATGCATGATCTGGTCACAAATATAACCGTGGTATAGTAAACTCGTTGTCATGTTCAGGAAACCAGTTTGAAATGATCCTAGCTTTGAGACAAGGTGTGCTCTCCAGCTAAAAACATTCATTACAAGCACACTGTAGTCATAAAGGGGTGGAAATGGTTTGCTGCAACACTCAAATAGACTGTGGCATTTAAACAATGTTCGAGCTGTGCTAATGGGTCCACAGTGTGCCAATGAAATGTCCCCCTCTCCACCAGCACCAATAGCAGCCTGAACTGTTCTTAAAAGGCAAGATGGAGCCGAGCTTTTATGTTGTTTATGCCAAATTCTGACCCTTCCATCTGAATCTCAGGAAATCGAGTCTCATCAGACCAGGCAACGCTTTCCCAATCTTCTGTCGTCCAATTTCGGTGAGCCTGTCCCAATTGTTACCCAGAGAACTGCTACACGCTGGATATTTTCTCTTTTTCCAGACGATTCTCTGTAAAACCTAGAAATGGTTATACCCATCTGGCGCCAACAACCATGCCCTGTTCAAAGCAACTTTGTAACCACACAGAGAATAATAATTATGACAGGTTTGTGGGACCTTTGTTGTCTAAGCTAGCAGCTATTGTGCACTATACCAAATTCTGCATTTTATTATGTTACACCTGCCCAAATGTGCAGGAGGCATGTTTATTGTATGTGAACCACGTTCATGTGTTTTCAGGCTTGCTGTTATGAATAGAGATTATCTTTGAATTGGTGTTGGATGGAGAGTTTTCTAGTCTTGGAGAGCAGACAAAAATCCACGGACCGAAGACCAGCAGGTTCAAGTGGGTTAAGTATGTGAGATGCAACAGAAAGTGTGGTGATATGATATTGTTAGCCCAGGCTGACTGTATTAAATAGGGCAACAATAGCATTAGCATTCGGCACTAGTTGGCACTGAAACCTTGGAGTACTGCAGAAGAGGAGGGGTGACAATTATTGTAAGTGGTGGGTTGACAAATGTTTGTTCTTGAATATGACTTTGAGGATGGCTGTGTTTTGTTTTCCTCTGAAGGAGGTTGAATGCGAGACTAGATCATGAAAACCAATAATTCTCAGACTATTCGGTGGGCTTGTGCTCATGCAAACACACACAGATGCTTAGAATATAGAAATTTTGCAATGAAAATGTCTATATACAGTAATGACAAAATATGAGACGGAGCCTAACGTCACACGAAAGACAGACAAAATGCTCAGAGCTTCATGATAACGTAGGGCCTTGGTGAGCTGACATTTACCCTGTACTCCTCACACATACACTCACTCAGTGGGTTTCCATATGCATGACAATGGCCCGAGCTGAGACACTGACAGGAGAGGGACAGGGGAGTGATAGCAGAGAGGAGGTGAAAGGCCATATCCTGAACCAACTGTCTTTAATAGATGGCAGAGGGTAGAATGTGTGAAAAATGTGTATGTGTGTGCATCCATGCATGAATCATAAAACATAAAAGAACCTCTGAGTGACATATAAGGAAGGCTGTGCCGCTGCAGATAGTGAGTTGGGTGGACTTCAAGTGAGAGACAGAAAAAAATGAGATACTCTAGTGATGTTCAGATCAAGACTCTGGCAGAAAAGACAGATAAGCAAGCCGCTGGTTTTATTGGCAGATTGATTGGCGAGCATAGACACTCCGATTGAGAGTAACAGAAATATATGGCAGCGTCTACATGAATAAACTCTTGGAAAGTCATACGAGTGACTCTCAGCTCTGTGGAATTGACAGGATTGACCACTAAATCGTATGAGCCTACTGCTGATGTACACAAATGTGAACTTTGCTTACACGAGTGTCTGGTGGACAACAAAAATAACTAAGATTTAGCTTTTAGGCAGACACGTGGTATTCAAAAGCTGTCATGCTTCACGTACAGAAAGAGCCAAAAGAGAGAAAACGATGATGTGCGAACCATAAGGTATCCACTTCAGACAACGAGTAATTTGTCAGAAAAATACAGCTTTCTCCCTTTAATCATAGGGAAGAATGCGTCTGCTTCTGAAAATCCTTACAAGCAAATGCAGATAACAAAAGAACAGAGCCTTTAAGCTGTCTGGAGGTTTTCACCAGGCTAAAAGCTTTGCTGCCTATTGAGCAGTTGTGTTATTGTTGCACCGCAGAGAACAAAAAAAATATCACTGCATCCAAATGTTGCATGTCTTTTTTTTAAATTTCTATTTTATCAGGCTATGAAAGCCAGTTTACTCTGCTCGTTAATTCAAACAAAAATCTCTGTAAACCAACATCTCAAAAATATGATGTATCAGTCATTCACTCAAGGAGAAAAACAGCCTTTTTAAAATTACAAAATTATGAAGGATAACAGATTTGAGACATTTCCCAAATGATGCATCCAATTTAGAAATCACACATTATGTAAAAGCTGGTTGAAAATTGGCGATTTTCTTGTGACAGTCTTTTTCAGGTATTTCCTGAGAGCAATAAATAGAATTTTCTAAAACATGTCCTATTCCAAATTTTTAAAAGTAAAAAACATCAGTTTTCCTTTACAACAACAGGAGCAAGCACAGGCACTAGCTCTATTATTAACAGTCTCAACCATAACAAAATTTTTTCTCCAGGGTCTATAGAACATTATATTTCATAATGAAATATGATGCAGTGCTCTCTCTAATGACTAAATCTGCAGTGCATATTGCTCCCTGTTGACCCTTTTCCACCTGGAGCAAATGCTGAACCTTTTGCTGGTGAAACGCTCGTCCAAGTGCTCTGCTCTGCCAAGCTGCTGGCCCTGTCAGATCCATTTACAGACAAGCAGACCGGACAGCTGTCTGCATGTCCAGAGGGGTCTTGGGAGAACCCACTTATTTCTTTTCATTAAGGCTGACTGATCAGTGGGCTCTGCTGGGAGGTCTACTCATCTACTCTCTCTTTTATACTTCATTTGGGCATCATTCCAAACGTAGTCAGCATTACTAAATAGCTCCATAAAAACTCAGAAAACACCAAGTTCTATAAAATGGATAGCTTCCTGAACAGAGGTTTGTGATCAAAAGACAATTTTAAAATTAGTTTTCACGTGCACATTACACTCAATCTGCACTCCAGATTCTAGAACTAAGTGAAACTTGAGTTTTATTGTTTTAACGGTTTAGAAGTGTGAACATAGACTGACAAATTAAATTATATCAGATTAGATATTAACATTTTCTGTTTGCACTGAGGGATATTTTAGGATTAGTTTAATCTTAAAGAACAATAAACAAAACTCTGAGGATCCTAAGCTAAGTACTTGCAGTGTAAGGAATGCTTCTTTTTCATAATTTATAAAACAGATCACTTTGCTTTCAGGTTTTGCAGTAGGCTATGCAAAGGGAGACTGGTTTGAATCCCGTGTGTAGCCAAAAGTCTGCACTTATATGAAGCACTTCCACATACCTGTGCTCATCTTATTGGGGAAGTTTTGGAACAGACAGGTAGAGGGACGGGAACTTTTCCGCCTACTGGAGCTTTATGAGAAATGTATTAATGATGGGCGAATATATTGATAAATTTGTGCATGATGTCACCTCACAGTATAAGGGTCAACCAGGGCCTTTTTCCACAGGGAGTTTATACAGTCTTGCACTTTTCCCTCCAGGTACTCCTGCTACCCCAAACAGTCCAAAGGCATGCACATTAAGTTCACTGGTGATTCTAAACTAACCACATGTGAATGTAGCATGTGTTGTTGTGTGTCTCTGTGCAGTGGATTTCCATATATTTGTCCATTATCAGTGCTCCCTCCCTGCTAGTAACGCTAATGCAATGTGTAATTACTTGCTAAAGTTTACTTGCCGTATTAGCCAAATTAGTGATTTTTTCCCCATGTATGAAATATGCAAAGTGTCTCCCCAGGGGTGGGTTTAGGATGAGGCAAACATACATAGTCAGACCTGAATAAGATGTAAGAGAGCTCCACGGGCAGCAGTGCAGAACAGAGCTAAACACCGGTTAATGTGACAATGTGTTCAGCGAAAAAAGCTTTAATATGGCAACCACGGAGGATGGTGACTAAAAGAAAAAGGGGAGATCAATCACAACAGCACCAGGAAAAGATCCATGGATGAACAGATAATACAGAAGATGGGTGGATAAGGGAAGCGGGAAGGAAAAAAGGATATCCTAATACATGACAAAATATTAGATGGAGATAGTTTAAGGCCACGCTTACATATGGAATCTTTTAGGTTTCCATATTTCTAGTTTAAATCCAGGAACATTTATATGGCTTTTTAAGCGTCAGCTTGGGATAGAAATCTCAAAAGTCTTAAAGGTCAAACTGAAAAGCCCAGCATCTTCAAAAGAGTAGTACAGGTTACTCCTTAAAAGAAAGATTTAATCTGTTAGATTATCCCTATAAAGAAAGGTTAGACAGAGAAGATGTCAGTGATAAAATGTCCTGATTCGAAACTGTCTTTTCAAGTAAGAAAGCAAAAAACTGAAATAAAAAAGCAGCACCCTAGCATAAAATTAAATCTGGGATATAATATAAAGTGATTCAAAAATGTGGCCAATAGTGGCAAATTCAGAGATCTAAAACTATATTTAGGACAAAAAGAACTATGTTGTGTTTATCTACATCAGTCAAATCCATCCTCTTTCTACCAAGATGAAAGTTAGGAACTTATTATTTCTCTTCAATATAAAACAGTATAAAGGTATGGGCACAGTGCTGATGTGTTTTATATAGACTGGATCTTTCCCTTTCATTCATTTGCCCTTTAAGCTGCCCTCTTTCAGCCTCCGTAGTGTTTTCTCCTTCATTTTCCATTCACAGTCAAAGATCTGCCTAATTGGATATGAATTAAAACTCGGCCTGCTTCAAAGAAAAAAAACAAAACTGTTTGGCTTTATTGTGCAGTACCGTCTATTCTTTAAAAAACAAACACTTCCTATGAGAATTTATATAGGACATGCATACAAACACTGGTCTAATATACAAACTCAAACGCACTGTATTTCCTCAAAGAGCAACATCCCAATAGCAAGCTGATCTTTTGAACCAATTTAAAAAGACTGATTGCTTTTATTGTGAGCCTTTGCTTTGCTTTTATCAACCGTTTAAACTGCCAAATTCACCAATTGTTGTTTTGTGGCTTTTATCTACTTTGGAGCCGTATCAGTGCATTTTGTCATGATAATAATGTGCAAATTGGCCCATTCATTATTGTTTTTTTGATGGAGAAATTGGCTAAAATAAGCACTTTGTAGATAAGCATAGGGTCTGAACACTATTTGCAAAAGCATCTGCAGAAAACAGAATGCATTTCAAAGCACTGAATGCCAAAACTGATTTTAATACACTAATAATGGTGTAATCTTCCTATCAGAAAGTCCCCAAACACAGTGCACGCCTGGTGACTTATAAATCCGCTCAATGAGCACGTTGTATTGATTTAACTTTCTACTCGAAGTGTCAAAGTAACAAACACGTAGATGGTGATTCTCAGAAGTTAACTGATTCTGTGTAGGTACTGAAGGGATTCTTTGTCTCTGCACCCTTTTGTTCCACTGTCAGTCTGGCTGTCAAACTCCTTCTAGGTCTGACTCATTCAAGCCAGCCTTCTCTCTCGTCTTCACGGGGGGAAGAAGGCTTTAAAAATATGTCCTTATGTGTCCCTCGCTCCAAATATGGAATAAAAGAAAATAAACAAGAGTTTGTTGATGGTAACGCTCTGGCCTTTATTTTGCTAAAACTCAACTTGGTTCCTTTTTTATTGTCGGTTTTTTGTGTGCAAGAAACTTTTTTTTTCTTCTTTTTTTCTTCTGGCAAGCCAGGAAACAAAACCCGAACAACAACGACAACTTTGAAAGTCACAGCTTTAAAAAAGGGACGTTGGTACGTCTCTCAAAGGAAATTCGAGGGGAATGAATGATAAGAGAAACTATTTAGAGCAACACAAACTGCACTCTAATACGCCGAATTAAGCAAACCTTCGAATAAATATCACATGCAAAAGATACTAAAGCTGACAAAGATGACTTCTGTGCCCTACCTTCTTTGCTTGATGGACACAGGTCATGTATTGTTTGGCCAGGCTGGAGCAGTGGAGAGTCTCCTGTGGATTTTCCTTGTAGCACTGGAGCACCTTGGCCTGCAGCTCAGCGCACAGATATTCAGTATGTTGGGGTCTAGAAACACACAGAGAGAAGGAAAAGCTCAAATCTGCTTGCCAACATCACCGCCCCCACCCACCAGGACCAGAGATCAAGGTTGTAAATGCTACTATGTGAACTCAAGATAGTAAAGTCAGTCCAGCTGCAATAGAAATAGAAGTTGTCACACATGAGAAACACAAAGCTGTAGCGTCTGTTTGTCGAAACACTGATTCAGATAATCAGGAAAATAACTACCAAAACAGTTGTTATTTCCAACTGTGATTGCTTAATGGAAATTTCAACCACTGCCACACAGATGAGGTTAAAAGAAATGAGCGCTGGCAGGTATGATTCCTTTAAGTTCAACTTGCTTTTAGCAATAACAGCTTCTGTTTGGTGTAAGTGCATACGATGAGCAAACAAACCAAAAACGACAACAGCAACAAAAAAAAAAAAAAAGACAAAAAAAAGAAAAGCGAGATTGTTTGTGGTTTGTTTTAGTCGCAGTTGAAGTAGCTAAGATAGTTTCAAAGGCTTTAAGGTGCAGCTTGTGGAGAGAGATGAATTATGCATCAACAAAGCGGCTTAGGAGTCAAAGTCAAACTTTCTCTTTTCTTTTTATCTGACTCACACGTACAGTACATGTGTGTAGAGAAAAGCACACAATCGAAACCGCAGCCACGAAATACGAGATCGGCACATACGCATGTGCACAAACGCGCATACAGGTAGCGAATGCTAATCCTATAAGAGGGTAATCCTTGAGTGCTCTGTTGCTCGTGGTAATTTACCTGCTGTTGTGACAAGAACTTGCAACTGGAAGGACTGGGATATGGATATGTACGCGCACATACGTGCACGCACGGGAATACATGAACACAAAGACGCTTAATCAATCCATGATGCCCATTTCGGTTTTTGGTTAACCGCAAACATCAACCACTTTTCTGTTGAGCTTTGTCAGTTTGTTTTTAAAGAGGGCCTTCAAGAACTAAGAAGCTGGGCCATGTGGTGACCCGGTCTCTTCTTTCCATTAACTGATATCCTTGTTGCCATTGTGAGTTTTTTGTGTTGCTATAGTAAGTAAAGCCTTGTGTTGTTCAGTATTAGTAGTACCTTCACAGATGTAGAGGCTGACCATATGTCATATGGCTTTTGAAGCAACGAGATGATCTTTTAAATGATTTTGCTCTTTTTTAATAAATTATTGTTTAATATCATGATTGAGTATTAACTTGAATTTACTGATGTAGCTCCTGTTTGCATTAACAGTCGTTTCAAGAAAACTCAGTCCTTGCAGAAATGTGTCCATTTTAATGCAGTGCTGCCATGATCACTGCCATTCAGTATTTGTTGTCATTGTCAATTTTGGTTACTTTCTGTGAGATTTTCTGATATCATTTAAGAGTATTACTTTCTATAGATGATACATTTGCAAATTCTTTGCAGTTGTAAGTTGACAAACATTGTTTTAAAATTGCCTAAAAATCTGTGTCAGCTGGAAAATGCTCGGCTCCCCGGCAACCCTGTATTAGCTAAGAAATATGACTAGTAGAAGATGATGGATGGAATTTATTTTGGAAAGAGCCGTTTGACGTTTTGCACACACTCCTTTCTTGCTGGATTATTTTTCACAGCATAGAATGCAATAAAATACATCAGAAGAGAAAATGAGGAAATAGAATTAAGAGAAAGGACTGAAATGGAATTTAAGTGAAAAAATTAGGATCAGAATACAGATTAGAGTCAAATTGAAGTAGAATAAAATATGCGAATGAAAAAAAGCTCACCTCAAAACCAATTCAATAGTTTCACTCGGGCATTTGATCATGTTAAATGATATTCAGTGAAATTTCATGGAATTATTTTATTATTACATTTCCAATTGTTAGTCATGATTATTCTTTACTTTGTCTTGAGGTGAGATTTGTTTCCCACTGCTCTCTCCAAGATCAAGCATGAACTTTAAGCCTGAACTAGAATAGAACAGAGTAAAACAGAACAGAATAAAACAGGAATTCTCTCTGCTCTGTGACTCCAAACAAGACCTACTGTAGGTATTTATAATCCAAACTTTTCTTGGGTACAGACCCCAGCTAAACTATCTCAATCATCACAGCTTAACATACTATAAATGTCTAATCTGACTACATGATGTCATATATGATGGTAGTTTTTCTGCCTTTAAAATAAGAGACAGAGAGAACAGAAATTCTAAGTTTGATAAGGGGGCACGTTTTTCATCACTTCAAATAAACCATCTGACATGATGGGGCATGCCTTTTATTTTTTGGGAAGCTGACCACTTGGTATTCATGTACACGATCATGCATGTGCACATGTGCGCACACACACACACACACACACACACACACACACACACACACACACACACACACACACACACACACACACACACACACACACACACACACACACACACACACACACACACACACACACACACACAGAGAACTGCAGTCATGCCACCGCAGAAAGCAATTACGGAATCATGCATCCTTTACATATGAATGAGCTCAGCAGTCCCTGCCTTCACTGACAAATACACACAATAAGCCTGAGCGTGTGTGCGTGTGTGTGTGTGTGCGTGCGTGCGTGCGTGCGTGCGTGCGTGCGTGCGTGTTGATCTGTACCTTGTGAATGCACTGCATGTGTGTCCATGAGATAAACCGTGTGCACAAACAAGACTGCGGGAGAAGTTTCTCTGCACTGGTATGTGTATTGTGTAGTCCCAGTGTCTGTGGCTGTGTGTGTGTGTGTGTGCTTCTGTGTGCAGTGGAGGGTAGAGCGACAGGATTAAATAAATCACTGGTGGAGAGAATATTCATGAAAAGAGAAGTGAATGCAACCTGGGAAAGAGAAGGGGGGGGAGAGAGAATGTGACAGTGATGTATTAAATGACAAATAGCCCTTGCAGCGTGCATGGACGAACAGTAGCCCAGTAGCAATCATCATAATCTGCATTTAACCTCTGCCACATCATGTGGTGCCGTGCCACTCGGCGCCGAGGAAGAAGGGTAAATCTTTTATGTGATGTTTGACCATTCCACATTAATTTGGTACAGAGATGTTGATGTGTGGGGACAGAAATGGTCAGCTTCTAGGTATTCGTACTATTGCACAGAAAATTTAGATTATGCTATTGTGGTAAAAAATCAGCAGCTTGGGCTTTCAATCACCTGATTACATTATACGATTGGTTGGTGTTTAACTTGAGAGCATCTCGAGAGCTGGTCGGCATTGTGAATTCCTCCCCAAGAATAGCAGATAACGGCAACAATAACCACAAGGTCTTAATCCAAACCCAAGAAAAGAAAATCATCCTTTTTTTCTATTCAACAAGAGGAACTTTTTGATAGCGTGTGTTTTAATAATGGAATCTGAAGCAGAAAATTGCCTCTGCTAATCTGCACCAACTGCCTTGTTTGACTGAAATTAAAGGTGAGCTCTTATTAAAAAAAGCTAGTCTGATAGCCAACTTTTGCAGGGAAAAAGAAGCAAAATAACACTCCAATTGCTTTCTGTCTGTGACGTTTTGCATAAATACGTGCAGCACTGAGGGGGAAAGATTAGGCTCAAATCGTTAAAGTTTCTCATTATTTTTTGTCTCACCTTGGCAGTGTGCAGCTTTTATGAAGAAAGCTCAAGTTCTGGTCTGCTGCAAAGCATGACACTGGGGAATTAGGCAATAAGAAGAAAAAGAGAAGATCATAAGGACACCGCTTTTTATTGTTCTCTGTGTCTGAGATGGTACTGCTTGTGTTTGTGTTTGTGCGTGTGTGTGTGTGATGTGTGTGAATGGTTATTAATGTATGATGACAAGGATTTGGTTTCATTTAAAGAAGCAGCCGAGGCATTGTACTTTTGGTTTTTAATATTACGCTGAGTGGAGAGGAAGAGAAGAGAGGATCAAAGATGTCATGGCTGGGGTGAGATCAAAAGAAATGGCAGAGCATGCATCGTGTATTGTTGGAGGCTTTGTCAAGCTTTTATTAAACTGCCATATGGATAACACTCACAACATTGTGGTTCGGCAGAAATCTTACTTTGAGATCACATCAAATTAGAGCTGCAGACTTAGCTACAGCTTGCGAGGTGTCTAATGCCTGACTAAATTCAGTAACTTTGATTATTCTGGTAGTCGCAATAATCACTTATCCTACCTTTGCAAAGTGTGCGGCAATCCTTAAGTCCTAAGCTCACTTCACACGATATGACACCAGCCCAAAACTTTACCAAGTTTAATCTCAACTCCTGCGAACACACAAAGTCTTCATCTCAAATCTAGAACAACCCAAAGACTGAAGACAGACAGAACTCTCCCTTTATCTTCATATGCTGACAGATGAAATGCTGAAGGCAGATAAGGACGTAGGATAAAAAATTCGCACTCTGTTGGCCTGGCTGATTGATCCCCGCCAACCTCTCTTTGTGGGAATACAGGGAGAGAGAGATGGGAGTGGATAAGGACAGTGTTTCATTAAAACAGGTGACATGCGGGAACAAGATAAGAGGCGCATGTGCACGTGTGTTTGTGTGACATCTCATCACTGATAACTTTTCAATCAGGAAAACTTGCGCTTGGACGACTCACTCGAGTTAGGAATGATAGGGGACTGCTATCGCCGTCCATCACTCTCCCTTCTATCAACACTTTCAATTCCAGTTTGGTGCCCTGTCATTTGTCCTTTTCTTTTAACAACTATACTTCCCCTTAAAAACAGTGTAGCTTTTAAGCACAGAGTACAAATTGCATCAAAGCCTGAGCATATTATTTCTGCACGGTAAAATACAATCTAGAACACGATTTCATAATTTGCCTCTGAGTGAGGCGACATGCCCTTTGTTCCCCTTCCATTAGCACCAGGTAATCTTTAGATCATTAAATAATTTGCTGGTTCAGCATGTTCTTATGCAAGGTCCCAATGCTCCCCCCCAAAATGATACTGATATCAATGAGATTTTTGCCTTGTTAGTTTTTTTTCCCCTACATACAGGAATTTTTAGGCCAAAAAATGCACTTTAATATCAATATACCAAAGATCACATTAACTTAACTCTAATACACATCTTTGCTTATTAAACACACACATCAGGTTATCGACTATACTGTATGCTTACATACCTCCACAAAGGGCCTGTGCTGAAATTCTGCTCATCATATCAAGCAGAAAATCATTAAAATCAATGCACTATTACTATTAATATTGCAACAATTACTCTCCATCTTCTCATTCTTATTTTGAAACTATATTCTATATAATAAAATTGTATTGTGTCCATCATCAGCTGGCCCTACAGTAACAGGTAGAGGGATGTTTCTTCTGTAGTGACACATGTGGTGGGTCCAATTCGGCAGATAGAAAATATTTCCTACATAAAACCACTCACAACAAGGCCTGTGGAATTTTCTTTTAACAGAGCCGTGACATGATACCTGAAAAGACACATTGCTATGGAGTTTCTTTCTTGACACAAGTACCGTTTAGTTCCATTAGATTGAATAAAAGGCATACTTTCCTACAGCCACTACCTCCCAAGCTGGGCAAGTTTTATCAAAACAGTCTAGACAGTTAAACAGAACTAACACTAACCAGTAGAAAAATATGCACATTTAATTTAGAGGTAATCTGCTCCTCTGAGTTTCTAGCATATGAGTGGATCCCTGAAGACCTCAAGAAATGTGAATAAATGTAATGGTGTAACTATTACCCTAATGGTTGGAATGACAAGAGCTGTTAAGATAAACCTGTCTAAAACCTCACCTATCTAATTTACTCCATTAATAAATGAGTCCTGTAAACTTGTACAATTGTGTTTCTTCGTATGCTTTTAGAGGCAGTCAAAAAGGCAGAGTGTCTAAGTGACTGCAGCCTTCTGTCCTCATGGTAAATCTCTGCCGGTTCAAGGCGCCGACAGGTCCTGTCTCGTGTAATGACTAGCAGTCTATTGCTTTGGAGGGCACAGAGATCCTTACAGTAAGCTACCTGTCTGTTTCATTAATTGGACATGGAAGACACACGCACACGCACACACACACGCACACGCACACGCACACGCACACAAAACAGAAGGAGCATATACAGAATAAAGTAGATAAAAGCATGCTTTCATCTGAGTTTGTTCTAACTACAAACTGTCAGCAGTTACTTTATGATGAATCCAGACATCCACCTGAGGTTTGCAAAGGTTCTGTCTTTGCTAACACTTTGAGAGTAACAAGTTTTTTTTTAAGAGGATTAATGGATTTTTAGATCTTAAGGTAAGCTTGACTGCAATGTTGTGGGTCTCTACAGAAAAGCATTTTGAGGGAATATGGGTAGTCAGATACCCCAAGGCAAGGCTAATGGATTAACTCCTCTAAATAACCTCATGTTGTTGGGCAAAGCAAGTAGAAGATGACACTGGATAACATTTTGCCGTTCGCTATGTCGCCACATGAGAATAATGTTTTACAGTCAACATCCCAGGGGCTTCCATCTTTTTGCTCTGCTTTTATGAAAGTAGCCACCTCAAGTCTGAGAGGCTGCTTTTAGCATTAGTGTTTGCACTTAAACTATTTGGGGTCATTCCTAGAATCAAAGCTGAGAACCAGAAAAAAAAAAAAAAAAATGGTACGGCCGAACAAGTCAATAAACAAGGGAAATGGTGGTGTTCTTAACTTCTCTAGACTGCTGTTCCTGATTTCAGCCTCCCTAAGTGTGTTTATAGGGCTCTATCAGGTAGCCATGGTTACTAGTGTAGGTAAATAACCCGTGATCAAGTAGCAACCTCAAGGGCTAAAAAAGCGACACGAAAAGTGCTAAAAATTGCAGTCCATTTTATAGCCATGTGAGACTATCTATGTTTAAACTGCATTAAGATGATTAGTTGGTGTGGTCAATCCAGTGCACAGGTATCCTGCTCTGCTATTAATTGTACTAAAACAGACTTTAAGGAGTCAGCTATCCAGGCTTCATTTTAAAATTAGGAAACTGTTACAATAAGATGGAGAGAGGCTAAATCAGAGACACAGACCCTCCCCAAAAAAGAAAGAAAAAAAGAAAAGAAGACATATTGTAACTACATAGCATGTTAGACAGTGCTGCATCCCCGAGTGCTCGCCCCTCCTTTCAGCAGTGGGTAAATAGAATAATTACTGGGTGGTCAGTGTAGTGTGAAACGACAGCGTGACCACAGCACAATGAAACACTGCCCAAATGCTGACAGAACATGATGAGCACATGGCTGCCTGAATACAAAGTGTGCCTGTATTGGTGGCAGAGATAGAAAGGCGGAAAAGGAGTGAAAGTTTGTGTGCCGCACTGAAAAAAAGCAATAGAAACACATTGTGGCGGGACTAAATGCTATTCCTTTGGCAAACTTGTGCTGAAGTGATCTCCTAACCTCTTCCATGCAGCCGTAGACAATAGCAAATCCCTGCTAATGTAATCATTTGGACAAAATTTTAGACTTGAATTGTATGCCGCTGAATTCAGTGGACCAGGTGCAAGAAAATGGCAATGTTGTGGATGAGGTCACTGCCCATTACGCAGTACAAAGCCAGAAAAGAGACCAAGCAACTTTTTCTATCTGCCGTTTCTAAAAGTGAAATAAACTGTGTGCGACTGCTCTATACAACGTAACAATAAACACAACAACTAGTACTACAAAGGTAAAGTATAAAAGCTGTATGGCAATACATTATTGTAAAGGAGATGGAAATTTGAATATTTTCTCTTCAAGGTACCAGAAAAAGGTGACAATGATGACAAATAAATAATTTTCAATGTAGGAAATGACAGCTGCATTCAAATACAAACAACACTGTAGAAAGTTTGGTGCCATTACACTAACCAACCACCCACTAATGACTTTCGTCACAAACTTGCTCTACCTTTACTATCCAGGTTCCAGGTTTCAGACTGATCCGTTAAATGATAGTAATCATTAAGTATGTGCACACTGGAAACAAAGTGGAAGAAGAAAGAATATTTACTCAATAAAACCAACTTATTACAGAACAGTTCAAAGACTTGAACTGTTCTGTAGTAGGGTTATAATTTTAGCACTGCTTCTGTAAAACCCTGATACTGGCACCTCCTAAATTACAATTTTGTCTTGTTAATGGTCCATTTTTACACGTTTATTATAATTATGTACAAAAAGACATCAGGGTACAGACCGAAAAGTATGTGTTAATGGAAACCAAAAGGAAAACGGCTCTCTGACAAAAAATTGGAAAAAAGTGAGAACAAGTATTATGGAGGGGCATAAATTAGAAATGCTCAGATGCTCTGGCAGTGCAGGTGTGGTGGTGGTGGCTCAGTGTTGAATCAAACTGACATGATTTTTTTGACAGGACTGAAATCACTGTTGTCCCAGGAGAGCACCACTGTGTCTAGCAAAGTCACAGCATTTCTGTTTGCCTTGGAGCAGACCAGGCTGGTGGCTATTAGAGACCGCCACGATCCCATCCCCCCACCACAAAAACAAAAACAAAAACGTGCAGACAGAGAAGTTCCAATGTGCTACATTAATGCACACTTATCAGCCACTTTGCTGAGTATACCTGTTGAACTGCTTGTTAACACAAATGTCTAATTAGCCAGAGTGAGATAAATTAGAAATGAGATTGAAAAACCGATGGAAGCGTCAGGCTGGAGGGACCCACTGATTAGGCTTTTCATTTATGGAATGCATTATAAATATCTGCTTTGGGAAATCTCTCCAGCAGACGCAATCCATTGATCTGCACATATGCAGAAGAAGCCGTGATGAAACAGAGTAGATGTTTCTGATATTGTAGATAAATACATTCACTGGCAACGTTTTAGGTACGTCTGCTTGACTGCCGATTAACGCAAATATCTAATCAGACAGTCGTCAGCAAGTCAATGCATCCAGGCAGGTAGGCAGGATGACCTGTTAAAGTTTGAATGAATGAGGAAGAAAGGTGATTTAAGAGACTTTGAATTTGACATAGCTGTTGGTGCCAGACAGCCTGGTCTGAATAATTTCAGAAACTGCTGATCAACCTGGATTTTCTTGCACAACCATCTCTAGGGTTGATCTAAAAAAGAGAATATTACCAGGGAGTTTCTGTTCTGTGGACCAAAATGTTTTGTGTCAGAGGTCAGAGGATAATGGCCAGACTGCTTATAGCTAACAGAAGGGCAACAGTAACTAAAAAAAACAAACAAACAAAACAAAACAAAACAAAACACGTCTGACAACCAACATCTTCCGAAGAGCATCTCTAAATCCACAACACATCACAACCGTGAAGCAGATGAGGTACAGCACCAGAAGACCAAACTGGGTGCCACTCCTGTCAGCTAACAACTGGTAAATTGAGGCTACAAATCCAGGTTACAAAAGATTCAAAAAACACTGACTGATCTGATAAACTACTTGAAAACATACCATTAAACTGGTATAATTCAGGTTGCTGTTGTTGGTTTAATGGTGGGAAGATATTTTCGTTAGGTTTCCTAGTAGCTGAGCATTGTTTAAATGCCACAACCTACTTGAGTATCATTGTTGACCATGTCTACCCCTTTATGACCACCGTGCACACATCCTCTGGTGACTGCTCCGGCAGGTAACACATGTCACAAAGCTCAAACCATCTCAAACTGGTTTCTTGAACATAACAATAAGATCACTGTACTTAATCCAATAGAGCACCTTTGGGATGTGGTTGAACGCGAGATTTGAATCATGGATGCGTAACCAATAAATCTGCAGCATATGCATGATATGACTGACGCTGTCAATATGGACCAAAATCTTTGAGGAATGTTTCCAGCACCTTGTTGAATCTATGCCATGAAGGACTAAGTCAGTTTTGAAGGCAAACGGGAGTCTAACCCCATACCTAACAGTTGCAAGTGGAAATGAGCCTATGTCATTATACAAATCTACACATCAGTCAGGTATTCATAGTAGAAACATGTGTGATCTTCAACATTTAAATGCCTTCAAATAATTCAAGCTGGAATTCTATTCACATGTGAAGGACTCCTGTTTCCAAACAGCTCTACTTGTAGACCATCAGATCAGTGAACAACTCCTAAAAGCTTTGAGGATAATGTGTGCGCCTGTCTGGATTAACAGTGACTTTTTTTTTCCTAGCCACTCTCCATGTTCCCAGGGCCTCATTTTTTTCACAGTACAGTGACACATGAAAGTGAGATTTAAAAGAAACAACCGAGAAGCTTAAACAAAGGCAAGAAAAGCAAACATAAAAGGTATCAACAGATATGTGTACTTTATTCACTGTGCCAAATCTAGAACTGAAAAGTCAAGACAACGTCTCGCAGCAATATCTAGACATTGTTTTGTTCGGATATTCATCCATCGTAAAGGGAAAATGGTAAAAATGGCCTGGCATGAATGGGTTATCCTGTGATTTAAAGCTAATACAAAATTAAGGATCCAAACCTTAATTTTAAGAAATCCATGTATATTCCCACGTATTTTAAAACAGGAAACATTACCTTATTATCTAGAGAGGAATATCAATTGATATGGTAATTAGAGATTTTTTGTCACAATAATATTATGGAGGCAACATGAAGTGATAATAGCAAATTATCACCCAGCCTCTCCACTATGTGTGGATAAATGCCAAGCAGCAGGGAGTCTAGTGTTCACGTTAACAGCATACCAATGTCGCAAATAGCCTTTACACCTTTACACAAGCACATCTGCTTTCTGACAACTTCCCAGTGCATCTTCCATTTAAATTTGGAGGGCTAGCATAGAGCAAAGAAATCAGATGTGAATCTCGGTAGATCATTTAAAGGTGTATTTTTAAAAAAAAAAAACCCTGATGCAAAATAGCAAAAAATAATTAACAATCTAGAAATGAAATAAGTGAAAAGTAAATACTGAGTAAGCAAGCAAGCAGCAGACAAACATAGTGTTACAAAGATAATGCAGAGTATTTACCGGATTCTAGCCTCAGCTTTAGTAGCTGCCTGGTTGTACTGTTCAGCCGTCTCCTTGTAGTTTTCAAAACTCTGCAGGCAAAGAGACAAAGTAAGAAATACGAGAATGAATTCAACAGTGTTTCATGACTCAAAAAAGCTTCTCGGGAGGCTGCATTTAATGATACTAGAACTTGTTTCCAAGGTTAAGTATAACTTAATGTTCAGATCACACAATTACAAAACAGAAAAATCAAAACAGACTACATTAAAGTCCCCAAATCAAGTTCCATGAATTATAATCTACATAATTTTACCACAATTACAACTACCTTTTCCAATTTAGCACAAGCTTTAAAAGCCAGCAACGATAAGAAAAATGCATAAAACAACACTGGAAAATGTCACATTCATTAAATTAGTGACCTTTGAATTTTACAGCCTGCTTACAAATCTGAATGTTGATAGTCTGTTGGTACTTCATGTTTTTCTTTCTCTCATGTGACAAACCGTGGCATTTAAATAAAGTTACATCACAAATTGATCTTGTAACTAGAGCCAGGTCGCATAGAGTACGCCTTTGTAATCAGTGGTCACAGTGCTAACTGTACAGCATCGTGGTCTAAATGAGCAGCAAATAGCAGAAAGTTAATAGAAAACAAACCCCAGCTGCCTTTCACACACGTTTTATGCAAATCTTCCCGCTCTGTTTTCACAGGGATTCAAATGGACACATACATTCCTTCAAACCAGGCAGCTGTTAATATACAATCTGTTAAATGACTGGATATCTGCATACTTATATGTACCTCTATCAGTTATGTTGAGGAACTTTCCCGTGTGTGCTTGTGTGGGAAAAAGTCTCGAGTACATTTAAAATCATCATCTCAGTAAGACGTAGGATCACCTGGCAGGCTTTGCGTCAAAACCTCTGAAATACAGTTTGTCTAGAATACCCCAAACACAAAGCAAATCTCTGTAGCCAAACCTCTCGTACGCATTCAGTGAGCAGTAATCGCCATTTTAAACCAATAACCGCGGTGCTCCGGCTTTTACTTAATTATTCCCCATATTCCCAAAAGACTGGGTGATAGGAGAGGAAGATAATTGAAGTGATGGAGTAGAGAAGAGATGGGATCAAACACAAACCTCCCCCACAATCCCTAGTCCTCTACTCCTCCAGTGCCCCCTAGTCATTTTCTCATCTCATTATTTCAAGCTGATGTGCAGACATGCAATTTCTGATCTGAATGTCTGGTGTTGGAACTGAATCAAGTAATGTCATAGGCATCTTTTCCTTAATCCTATCTTTTAGTATTCACTACGGTGTAATAATCTGCTTCTCCATTATCTTCATCCCTGTTCTTTAAAGAAAAGATGGAAAAGAGGAGTCATAAGTCTTGTAAGGAGGAGGATATTTCAAATCAGCACCAACTTTGATGAAGTAGTGAAGCTGTAGGCACCAGATTTAGACAAGAATCACCTTTTATATGGGATTCAAAAAGATCCATTATAAATACGATAATAAATCAATTCAGCACATACATTTCCTTTTCCAACCACACCATTTTCAAACACACCTAACAGTCGCTAAGATAGAAATGTGGACAACAATGCAGAGGTGCATAAACATGCTAATGTAAATGTACATTAAAAAAGTAATTAATAAATGTGCCCAGCTACACTTTACCTCCCCTATCTGCCTGAGTTTTTATGTTTGGGCTGCACAGTAACTCAAAATGTGAAAATGCCAAACATCCCCAGGTGTATGACTGCCAGTTATGCTTCCTAGCTGTGCTATATTGGATTATCCAGGACAGAACTCAGGATTAGACTCCTCTTGTCGCCATGTCTCTCCTTTGCCAGTATATGACTAGGTTTAAATACCATACCTTGACAGGGATGGGGGAGTAATAACTCCAACTCAAAGGTTTCAAGTCAAGCATATTTCATACCACCATCCTGTACCTTTGAAAAAAGAGACATTTTCAGACCTCTGAACTTCTGCTCAGATGTTTTATTAATCTACTAAGCATAAACCATCACTAATAAATGCCATAATCTGACAGTACTAGCAACCAGTCCCTGAATTCATGGACATTAAAGACTCATTTTTTTGCTGGAGTGAAGCTTCTACTTTGGTTCACCCTTTGGGAATATTGTGGTAAGAACTTAGTCTCTCATTAGTGGCTTAGCCCTTAGCCTCAGGTCAATGGGCTCAATGGACAGACTCCGAGGAAGGCTGAGCTGAAACTTGAAAGTTTATGGTTCCCTTGTGGGACATCAAGTGTTTGAGCCAAGATACAAAAAAAAAAAGAAAAAAAAAAAAAGATGTCTCCACAGGGGCTTAAACCCATGGGTGCCTCTGATTACGCAGGACAAAGAGAGCTGGGCACCAGAAAGAGAAGCAGCAAGTAGATGGTTTAAAGGTAAAGTGAACTTGTTGCTGACAATGAACTTTTTTTGTAGCAAACATTTTAACTTGTAACAGTGAGGACAGCACTGGTAGAGCTCATCTCCATCAAGTGTCCAAGTCAACTCAATAAACGGATGCACAATAGCATCACCTTCCTTAAAGGGACTGCAGACTTTAATATGCCTGTTTTATAAATACAGACTGTGTCGAAATGTTTGCTGTCAAAAGGGGTCATTTTTTGGCATATCCTAAACGAAAGCTCGATCTTAAAAGGTTTTAGAGAGGTAATGCAGTGGTTGATAGGTGACTGAGTGATGCAAAAAATAAATAAATAAATCACAGAAACATGCAATGAAAACAAACTTTTTCACTAGTTATGTTGTCACTGCTTGTTTATATTATATTTTATCCCTGCAAACTGTGTGCTCTTCAGAGATTGTCAGGAATTTTCCAATTTGGAGCCTTTTCATGCTTCATTTGAGCATCTTGTCTGTTTTTCTCCACACAAACATGCAGAAATAATGAAACAAACCAAAGGAAAAACCAAGAGAATCAACATATGTGAATAAGCTAGGCAGGTACAGCTAATCCAACAGAAACTTTGGGGGGCTGTGATGCTGTTCAGTGGTTGTGTATATATACACATGTTATTTTGTGTCTAATCAAGAACAAACCCCAAGGAATAGCCCTAGCTCAGCTCTCGTGACTACAGAGAGAAGGTAGCTCTATCACTGGCATACACACACTGAGCTCTTCCAAGTCATTTCCACCCATGGGGACAAAAGCCCTATGTGGAGAAGCAGAAAGAGGGGATGACAGCCCTCAGTGGGGGAAGGCAAGGTTTTGGGGTTGCTGGAAAGGTTCACGGAGGGGATTAGTGGTTGTGTATTAGCTTGCATACATGCAGGTGTGTGACTAAATCTGTGTTTCTACTTGAATTGTTGTGTTCAGATGATCCTTGAGCATACACTTGTCTGAACACCCTCCAGGAGCTGTGGACTGAGATGGGCTGATGTCAGGATTTCGAGGGAGGGGTTGTTTCATGCGCCGCGCTTGGACGGAGGAGGATTAATTTTTTTTCTAGGAAGCAGTCCACAAAAGGGGGGGTAGAAGGGATTAAAAGAGGTGAATTTTAAAGTGAGGCTTGTTTACAGAGTCACAGGGTATATTTCCACAGGAAGACAGATATACACTACCTCTACACTGTTGAGAGATTAGGGAGGCATCCAAAAAATAGAGGAGGAGGGAAGGAGATTTGGGAAGGAGCAGAATTAGAAGATGCACTGGTATGTTCAGCCGGCGTTGCAGCGTTTGTGTGTTGTTTTGTATATACACAATACATGTATGTGTGGAAGTTGTGCAATGGATTGGCCACAATTACTTCTGATATGACAGCATGCGCACAAACCTGTCAGAGCCCACAAATTTACAAACTCCTGCACACAAACATGCACACACCGTTTTCACATTCGTGTCAGGAGTGAATTCAAACAGTCTCCGCAGCCCTTAGACAAACATTACAGCCTGTTATCATCATTCATCCCTAAGGCAAACTGGACACTAGAGCTTGCTTGTGTGTATTCTCACACCGGCACACACACAGTGTGCACACAGTTATATACACCATTATTAACCTGTTAGAAAACTCTGACGCTAAGCCAAAGTAAAATGTTGATTCAGTGGAACGCCACACACAGATTACCCGTGGATTGTCCTTTTTTTTTAAACCGCCTTTCCAACCTTTGGCTAACTCCATTTGCAATGTAAAATAAAATTAGAGATAAATAATACAATGATCCAATAAATAAAGCCCTGCGGACCTATCTGGGTCTGAAGATTGTCAGTCTGCTGTGCATCAGCCAAATTTAAACCTGAAATTTGCATTTGAAATCATGCCTGTTGCATCAGTCATGCTAAAAGAGAAAGCAGCTCAAGAATTGCTCCTTGGGTGCACGAGTTACCCATGCCATGCGTACTAATGGACCTCCATACAATCGCGGATAATAGCTTTTTGAACTGTGTGCCGATAACAGGCTGGATTCTTTTCAATTTCTCTGTTTTACATTGAGCTGCAACAATACCCAATCCTGTTACTGATAACATTTCTCAGTTCTAACATTTGACATGTCTTCACAGAATGTAAAAAGGCTAAAGTATGGAAAGCCATTTAAAGACTTGATTGAATCAGTTGTGTCACAAGTGAGACACATTACTGTTTCAGCCTGTGCTTTGCATTTATGTATATAACCTGTGTCAGTCACAATTCAACTTTTAAGTGGCCATTTATTTCAGCCCCACTGGAATTTGCACCAGGTATGAGCGAGTGAAAAGAAAAAAAGATAGCAAAGGAAATGGAGAGGAAGCTTGAAAGGAGAACTGGATGAATGGAGTACTAGACTGGAAAATGAAGAAAAAGAAGGAGGAGGGTGGATGCCGGCTCAGGATAGACTGTCTGTTTAATGCACAGTCCATATAGCCTCTTTATCTCTCCCTCTCAGTACCCTGCTTTTTAGCTTCCTCATTCAAATGCAGGTCAGCTGTGTGCAAGTGAGGGGCGAAATAAAAAAGATAGAAAACGGGACTGCAGCAGCAAGCGGAGAAAGATAGACCATACTGCACTCTTCTGCCAATCAGTCTCTTCCGTCAAGTATTGCACCGCGTGTTGCTTGCTGCACGGAGTGCAGGGGCCCTCCCATTTAACTTGCCTATGTAAAAGGTTTTCTCACAGGCCTAAAGGAGGCGAGTGTTAGGGAGTAGATAAAGTAACCCTCTGCCTGATGGGTCTTGCTACAGGGAGGGAGAGACTGAGTAGAGGCGCAGAGAGGGAGTCAAGACCCCAGGAGTGTCTACCAAATACCTGAGGGAAAGCTGGGATTTAAGGAGGGAAACGGGACTGACAAAGGGAAGGGAAACTGGAGTAAGGTTATTTGCATCTACCGGATACCTTTTCATTTCTTTGTGTATTTCCATTGTGTATTTTGCTATCAGGTTATGTTAATGTAACCTTAAAGTTTATTGGACTAATTTCCAGTTCCATCTTTCTCTTTTAGTCTACTATGGTAACACTATAGTATTCACATTTCAGAAAAACCCTTATCTTATACTAGGCCTTAGTTCATGAACTGTCTGAAACAAGCTGATTTAGCTACAGTTTCTTTGAGGCCAACTTTCTATGAGTTCTCCTCATTGCCTCCAGGTGGAAGCAGGTGCTTGTGGGTATTTACGTCATTGTTTTCTGACAAAGAGCTTCTGTAAACAAGCTGTAGACAAAGAAAAAAAACTTTCCTCTTCTTTACTGGAATTAGTCATCCCTCAATTAGATGTCAGAGCTGATATAAGATCTGGAAAATGGAAGTGGACAGCAAAAACATCAATAGCAAAGTTAACACTAATCACTTGCTTAATGTGGAACATAATGGTGGACTTAATCTTTCAATCGTAAGCTGTATGAAACTGTGTCTATTTATGTCCCTGTTAATAAGTGCACATATGGGAAATGTGCTATAATATTGACTGACTATTATCTCACTGCACATTTTATTTATAGGGACTCTTACTTTAAATATTTCCAACTACAATACAAATAAAGCAAATTCAATATTTTGCTTAGACTTTTATGATTGCTTAAACAATATTGGATTTTTTTATTCTGAGCACTCCTCCTACAAAGCTTCATTTACCCATCCATGCCCCTTAATAAAAATGCTTTTTCCTATGCCTAAGGACTTTTGCCCAACATTTAGACGCAGTCTGATGGATGCATCTTGCCCAAGGATACTTTGACATGCAGACTGGGGGATTCGGGGCTCAAACTACCGACTGTCCAATTAGTAGATGACCCACTCAACCCCCTGTGCCACAGCCGCCCCCTAGCTTGCTTTATGATCAAACGTAGGCTATTCGTCTACGTTTGATTATACATTTTCTGTGCAGAACAAATTGTTGAGTCAGACAGAACAAGTGGGTGAGGTTGCTTTGCCCACAGCCAAGAGACGGCCAGGGAAATCTCTCCTTTTGGCATCAAACAGATCCAAGAGTTGAAAACACTGATGGAAGCCGAACGTTTACAGCAGCCTGACCTTTTGGCTCACATCGGATTATTTATTTAAGTTTTGCCATATTTAAAATGAGCAGTCAAATTAAACATGACAAAGATAATGAACAGAAAAGAAATTCACTCATCCATTCAAACCCTGTTTCCTTTACATTTAATTATTCATATTTTTTCAGCATACTTTATCATCTGTGTTAATTTGGAATTGTTCTTTCTAAATTTACTTTCAGTCCTTGCAGCATCTGCATATGCTTTAGAGTATCAACCAAAATCCTACGCCAGCGCAGCCTTACTCCTCACAAAGTTTACTGGGTACACTGAAAGAAAGCTTTATCAAACCACCATTGCAGTGATTTTTACCGTGCACAATATCAAAAGCAAATTAGGTAGAGAGAAAACAACACATAATTCCTTTAAAGCACTAAAAAACAAAACAAAAGTATACAGTGAAAACAGAAAAGCACAGTGCATTGCATTAGACAACTCCAGCTATCTGAGGAACCTCTTGAGTGCGGGCCCATCAACAGAAAGTCATGCCTCTGATATGCCTGCTGAAACTTTTAATTCATTTACATTCATATTTCGACACTGGTACGTGGGCTTGGCATTTCCAAGACAGGAAACAGTGTCTTGTATTCCACCAAGATCTTAATCTCTATGGAGAGTGAGTAATACTGTATCTCACTTAAGGATTTGTTTTGATATTCCTTATATGTGAAGTTGTCTTTTCATTCCAAGTCTACAGGATGTTTTTCATCTCATTAGTGAGATCGGCTGTTATACATCTAAAAAATGTAAATTCTTGTATCTTTCTAACAAACCCACCAGGAAACAAAGCAGAGAAACAAGGGAACCAGTGGACAAATGGAAAAGCCATTCAGGTGAGTTTTGGCTTCCTGTTTTAAACAGTATACCAATGTTAGTGTTGCCAATATTGATATGCAATAGCAGCCATGTTTATGAGATAAGAACATGGCTTTTACCTTTTTCTCCAGTATTTCCAATTGCTCCTTATAGAAGCTGGATATAGTAGCAAGCTCCCTTTCTTTCATCTCCAGGTTTCGGGCCTGCAAGAGGGGGGGAGAAAGGAAAGGGAAAAAGAATAAGAATAAGGAGTATACCACTTTTTAAATGACATGTGAAGACCAGCTGTTGCAGATATTCTTTACAATGACATAGCACTGTATTTTATGACATACATGTGTAAATTCTTGGATGGTACTGGTCAGTGTTTATTGTGTCACATCAATATTGTAGTCTTGGGATCCGGTTTCATACAGTACTGTGTAAATGATTCAAGCCGCACCTTTCTTTATGTTTTGCTTCCAAGTTGCCAGACTTTGTCATTTTTAAATGGTCTCAGGTCTCCAAGTTTCTGAAAGTCTTTTTAGATTTCTTCTTTGGACATTGGCTTCTTTTTCACTGAGTTTCAGTCCAGTCCTTGTACCTGACTTGTTTGTCACTTAACAGTAATCTATGAAACATTCAAGTGTGAAAAGGTACCCAACTTAAAAAGAAAAAACAGAGTTGTGCCTACACATGACAGACAACTCAGCAAAGAACCAATTTTAAATTATATCTTTAGGCACTTTGTTACTAACAGAATGTTCCAGTTGAATCTATGAAAGATACTGATGATAACACAGCTTGATCGCCATAAAAATAGTATTTTTGCACCAACAAGTGAGTCCCAAAGAGCTGAAAACCTGGCATATTTTTGCATGGTGGGTGGTGCATCCTTAAAAAAAAGGGGGGAAAAGGAAAAAAAGGACAAAACCAGAGCGAAAAACAACAACAAAAAAAAATGTAGTAGCAGGCCTGAAGAAATGACTACAGCAGATGAACAGTATCTGAAAGTCATGTCCTTAACAAACAGGAAAACAAAATCCAGCAAAGACCTGACACAGGTCCTGAGTGATGCATTTGGACCTTTGGTTAATCCATCTACTGCTCACTGATGTCTCATCAGAAATAGTCTCAATGGAAAGGTGGCTGCCAAGAAGCCATTCTTAAAGATGGAAAACAGGAAGAAAAGAGAGGTTTGCCAAATACACAAGAACTAGACTGAAAATCAGTGGCAACAGGTCTGACAGTGTGAGGAATCCAGATTTTTGTTTCAAATAGTTGTCACTGTGTATGCTGAGGTCAGGAGATGTCCAACAGAGTGTGTGTAGAGCCGTCTGTAAAACACAGACATGGTTTGGGGATGCATTTCAGCCAGTGGTGTTGGGGATCTCGTCCAAGTTCTGAACACAGAAAAGCATCTTCAGATCTGCAAAGTGTCTGATTGGCAATTGCTTCATTTTTCAGCATGAAATTAGCTCAAACACACTGCCAATGCACTAAAGTCATAAATCAATTGAAAAACACACACACATACACAGTGGAACTTCAACATTATTCAATTCTATTTATATAGGACCAATTCACAACAAGAGTCACCTGAAAGTGCTTGATATTGTAAGGTAAAGGCCCCACAATAAAATAATAAAAATCATAAGTGAAGCAGTGTGGCACATCTTGGGAGAATGGAACAAAAGGCAGCAAACATCCAAAGAAGAGCTTTGAATGTCCTTCAAGAAGTCTGAAGAACTATTCCTAAAGACTACTTGAAGAAATGACAAGAAAGCTGCGTAAGAGAGTTCAGACAGTTTGAAGAATAAAGGTGGTCCCACCAAATATTGACTTTCAAGCTTGTTGAAAATGTAAAAACACCTTTTTCTTTGACTCATATACTGTATTTCCAAGTATTACTGCATATTTCAATTAATCACTGCACTAGCTTCCCATTTTTTGGAAAAAAAAATAAAGAAATAAAGTGTGGATCATCAATTTTGGATCGTATTGTGCATTTTTGTGTGTGAATGGGTGGATGACTGAATGTAGTGTGAAGCGCTTTGGGGTCTTTAGGGACTAAGTAAAGCACTATACAAATACAGGCCATTTACCCATTTAGGACTGAATGTGTGCTCATTTAAAGACTGCAATGTAGCGCTAAAAGCCTCAAGACTTTCAGCGAAACCCTGAACTGGAAAAATACAGCAAAATATCAACTCTGACTACACAGTCCACCCACTGTAAATCAAAGTAGGAATACACGGTTACTAACAGTAACCATCATGCAAAATAACCGTTTTTAAATCACAGACAAATTACAGACAACATATATATGCCACTTGTTACTGTAGCTAGTACAGTACAGAGTACAGAGTACAGTATTTGGAAGTACTTGCAGAGTCTACATTTCAGAAAATCCGTAAGTTTCACTAGCACTGGAACTGCACTGGAACTGTTTTGCCCACCGTGCAATCATAATCTGAGTACATAACTGATCTAATATATAGAACTCAATACTGATATAATATTGCGCAGTTGTAGAATTGCCGGAGCAAAACAGCCACAGGCAAAAAACACTAACACTTTTTTAAGTTACACTTTCCAGATTTTTACCAAGAAAATGCAAGCCAAACTACAAAAGGCCCGCCATCTATTCACTGCTAGTGAGCACACAAAACATAGAAACCTGTCCTTTAACAACACGTTTAGATATGGGGGATACACAGATAGCACAAGGAGAACTTTCTAAGTATGATTATATCCTTCACAAGTTTATAGTTATGGCAAAAAACAAAGTATTTTTCCAGGAATATGTGTGTGTTCTTATCTATACACTACTTTATTTATATTGTTTGATGAAAGTCTATGATTATACACATCTACATCACAAAGTAACACACAACAATTAACAACAAAACAGCTATTTAAGGTTATGTCCATGCATTGTAACAAAACTTACAAAACTATTCAGGTAGCATGAGACTGGGACAGCTGTGGCAGGGGCTGACATTGCGTCGCTGGCGTTAAGATGAGGTGAATGGCTTTAGCCAAGTTTTGACAGGCAGCGAGGTGGCAGATTGGCTGTAGGAAAACCCATAGTTTGGGCCATGACGTAGCAGCATGCAAGCAGAGGAGGACAGGAGGCAGACGTCAAAAAGATACACTGAAAATGAGCTTTAAATCAGCTTTAAGTCAGAAATACGCATGCATGGTGGCTGCAAAGAAAATGCTTGTTGTAAAGGAGAACTGTTATGGAGTCACCTTCTTTTAACTGCTTGAGAATTTAAAGTGAGTCGATATTATTTCATATTACAAAAAAAGGGAAAGAAAATAACTTCTTTATAAGAAATACTGATTCAAATAATCTTAAAAGAAGATACAGTGGTTAACTGTAGCAAAGGTGTAAAGACAAGTGACAAAAGCAAGAAAAAGAACTGTGCAAGTAAGGAAGCAATGTCACAAATGTCACGCAGGCACACTACAGATCAGGGTTGTTTAGCCATGCCTTGAGCTCAGTGTGTGATATTACTGGGTGTTATTCACTGAGCCAATTTAAGAACCTCTGATCACAACATTTAAAATGGAAAAAAGAAAGATACAGTGAGTAGAATAAACAAACATGGCCTGGATCATAAAAGCAAGAAAATATTTTGCTTGGACAGTCACTGACTCATTTAGCAATAAAAAGGTACGGTGCTCTTTCTATGAGAACATGATATTCAGAACACAGGCATTACACAGTAATAAAACTAACTAAGGTGAGCTTAAATTCAACTGTTGCTCCAAAAACCCTGCCAGCTGGTTGAGGACCTAAGTGTTTACATACATATGTTAAAAGTTTCATCATGCAGCAGTTAAAAAACCCAAACAGCTGCAAAATCTTAATTGCATATAGATAGCCAAGTTGCATCAGCCTTAGAAGAGTTAGCTGAACGAGCACGCTGTGCATGAGATGGTTGAATTCTCTCTACCTGTAATCTATAAAGGTGAACGTACGGTATGGGTATGTCTACATTTTAAAAATGAATGCCAATTAGTGTTCATGAAGGGCATTTATGAATGCAAATTATATCTAACCAATATGGGTAATGAGTGAAGCAGTGCTACAACAGTATGAACACGACATGGTGCATGAACACAATGTAAGTGGCTGCGGGTGCCGCAGCAAAAGGCAACAATGGGCCCTGGATTTATAGAGAACTGAAACAGAAAGACTGTATTACACACGCATGTGGACACACACCATCACACACACACTGTGTGATGGTGTAATGATGACTGATTACTGTACTGAGTTGTGCATTAGCGAGAGCGATATAGATCAGATGGAACAACAACATCTTCCCTGACTGATCTACTGATCTTCCCTGCTTTTTGCTGATACGGTGGGTACAACCATGCAGACGCACACTCTTACGCTGATTGACATCACATTTATTGTAATCCAATCTAATCTCATCCTAACTTAACAGTCGCATGTATTCCCAAGGAACACATCTGTAAATCCCTATACTGTGCTCACAGAGCTTTCCCTTTCTACACTGACGCTTAAGGGATGCGAGTGTATATATATGTGTTTGTGAGTAAAATCACCTCTGCCAGCAGCACAGATGATGTGTAATTTTCTAGCTGAATACCTCCCAAAGTGTTGTTGTGTGGAATGGTGGCGGCAGCATACTCACAGCCTCGCTTTAATGCACAATGAAAACATGACATTTGAATAGAGAAGAGAGAGTGAGAGAGAGAGGAGAGAGAGCAAGAAGGGAAGAGCAAGAAAAAAAAACAAAACGTGATTTAAAAAAAGAAAGAAAGAAAGAAAAGAAGCAGGCACTAGCGATGGTGGTGTTGCTTACCCAGGCATCCAAATCTGCAGGCTGGGAGAGAGAGAAGGAGCAGGAGTTAGTTAGACAGTAGAGGATATAAGAAAGGCACGGGGTTGGAGTAGATGGTTAAAGAGACAAAGAGGAAGAGCAAACAACCAGCAAGTATATTATGAGAGTGGAGAAGGAAGGTGAGGTAGAGATATATAAAGAAAGGGGGCGAATGAAAGTAGCAAAAAGCAAGAGAAGAAAGAAATGAAAAGGATCAAGGACAGAACAAGGTTAATACATCACACTGCAGAGCAAGTGGTTAAGATTTAAACTTAATTTGCCAGATATAAAATGTCACCCGAGATGTCATTCTAGCGATGGCAAGTTTATTTATATGGCACATTTCATTTACTCATAGCACTCATAATACATCCAGTATATTGCAACATGGACTCTCTAACCAAGTAACTTTGTATCACAAGTGTCAAAATCTTCATACTCTACATGTTTTTGGATCTAAACAAGTCTCACGGTCCTTACTACCCTGTCAGTTTTCCATTCACACTCCCTGTCCTGACCACCTATATGCCCTGTTTCACTTCACTGCCTTGTATCTCATGATGTGCCTTGATTTTTTTCTTCAGTTGAGAGAGAAAAGATTATCTTTACACTTTTAAAAGAGTGTAAAAAAGTAGAAACCACAACATAGAGTTGGTAGACAAAGTATGCAAAAGTGGACCATGTGTATATCCTGTTCTTGTGCTTCAGAGACTGAAGAAATCTCTCTGGCTTAAAAAAACAACAACAACAACAACAAAAAAAAACTACAGACAATTTCCTGTCAGTTTAAGCCTCAACTTTTAGTTTTAACAATAACAGTTCAATTGCAATTATACATGTGTATGATTACGGTTTGCTTTAAGACGTTTTAGTAGGCCAGCCAAGACTAGCTGTTCACCAGCTGTATTTATATGATCATTTATAAGCCTCAATACGAGTCTTTAATACCATAATAAAATCTTATAATACGACATATTCTTGAATATCACCAAATCAAAAACATTCTGTTAAGGAATTTGAAGTCCTACCAAGTACTGCCAGTCTGGCATTAGACACAGGACAGAAAGGGGCAGATTAGAGCAGTAGGTGGCTCGAATGTTGCTATGCCTCATAAAGACACCATTCAGTTAAATGAGGTGAACTCACAAAGCCAGTTGCGGCAGAATGCATGTGTGTGTTGGGTAATCCGTGTAACGGATACAGCCGATGCCATCTGTTTAACCTCCCTGCTCTTCAATGGCTGGCCCTAAACCAAGTATGTGTCTGAATGTGACTGTGTTTGTGCTGTGTGTATGTAGTCCCCAGCAGTGCTCACAGGAGTGTGGAGGTCCCATTTCCATAGATGACAGACTCAGAAGATAGGTGAAGGGGCTTGTTGTGATACAAATGCAGACAAACTCACACCCAAGCAGTTTGGTGCAGTTCATGGGCCATAGCCCACATAGCATTTCAGACGCATCCACTCATTGTTTTCCAGCTCCGAGCTCCCTGATGACCAGCAGTTAGCAGCCTCAATGTGAACATTAAGAGTCTGAATCCACTGAGCTAGCAATAACACAGCCAAAGAAGAATTCCAATTAGACTAAGGTTAATTCCCAGGGACTTCAACCTAGATCAAGCCAATACATATAGAATTCACTGTGATCCCCCAGTTAACAGAAATACATACAGCTGGTTTATAACCGTCTGCAGATCAGATTATGTTTGTATGTAGATCAGGCCAACAGTTTAGGAATATTCCTTAAAAAAAATATTAGACTGCAGGTAACTGTACCAGAAACATTTCAAATTTAGGCTTTAACAAATTTTAAAGTTGCTCTTCTTACTACTGAATCGTTTGGTTAAGACAAAGTTGGTGTCTTTGCAGGAGGCAGGACACATGACGTTCACTTCCTCACTGTGAATTCTCCAGACAATTACCCGCGCTGTTCTCAGACGTGTGCAATCAGATATCACAGGGAGTTTATGGCGGGGAGTGGTAGGGTTCATTTAAAGTCTGATCAAACTGTTTCAGACATTTCCAATTCTGGAAAAAACTTGAATATTTTTTTGTTACTACATATATTTGCTTCTTCAGCTGCATTAATCTTACTAGATGCTTTTTGGTGCTTTTGAGTCTTACGGAACAAACATTTGGATCATTCCTCCCTAAAGTCCTCCTTCAGTCTTACTTCCATGTCTCAGTTGAACAGCCATCTTCTGGTCATCCCACAGTATCTCAATTGGGTTGAGATCAGGACTGACCTTGCCATTCCAAAATCGGAATTTTCATATTTCATCAATATATTTTGTAGATAGGGAATCTACAAGTTTTTATCCATCTTTCATGTGGTTTGAGTTGACAGCTCTAACAGTCTAATGTGAAATTTCTTTAAACCCTTTTTAAATTCACTCCTTCAATAATTGAACGGCATCCAGAACCTGAGTTAGCAAAGCAGCCCCAAACTGTGATGCTTCATACAGCATCCTTCACAAATGGGATGAGATTCTGGAGTTGGTCTGCATTGCCTTTTATCCTCCAAACATAGGATTATGCATTTTTGTCTCATGTGGGCAAAGAACAAAGTGGTCAGGAAGTTTTGTGGAACATCCAGGTCTGTAGCAAACTACAGACACACTTAAATGTTGTTTTGGAAAGCAGTGTTCATTTTGTTTGAGTCCTTCTACGAACACTACCCTTAGAGAAGTAAAAATTGTACAGTTGTAGAGATTTATGCAGGTTTTTTTTTTTTTGCTTTTCCACCTCTTGGGGTTTTGCATGTTGTGCTCTTGGTCGTTTTTACAGGACACTGACTTCTAGGGAGAAAACTACAGTTCCAGTGCAAGGAAGCAAAATAATGACACCCACTCCACACAACCACACCAATTTAATGGATCTCAATAGATTTGATTAATCTATGCTGAGCTGAATTGTGTTTGCTGGGTGTATCATGAGGGTCAACAGATGCTTCATTTAGACTTGAAATGTTAGAACAACAGTGTGTGTGTGTGTGTGTGTGTGTGTGTGTGTGTGTGCGTGCGTGCGTGCGTGTGTGTGTGTGTCTCTCTCTCTGTGGGAGTTAAAAACTGAATAACAGTGGCAGAGAATGTGACACTTCACTAAGAACGTGCATGCACGTGCGTGTCAAGATGAGACCTTTTGGTCTGCAAAGCCACCTCACATGGTGAGAAATGCTTCCTTGAAAATCAATTATGTAAATACTGAATTATGCAAATGGTACATTTGAATAAATCTGTGTTTGGGGAGAAAAGATTTTGCCGTGGTTTTATACTCGCAGTCAGGAGAGGCGAGAGAGAAGATGAGGAAAGAGGGCTAAAATGAGGATTAGGCTGGAGAATGTCACTGGCAGACACAGTTTGTGCAGTTTAACTCCTGATTTGGCTTTTTAATTAGGGAGAAAGAGGTGGAGAGGAAGAGAGAACGGCACAAACACAGACAGAGAGGAGAAAATAAGGGCTAATTCAGTGACAGCTTTCTTCCTGCCATCTCAAATGAAGTAAGCACATTCATCACTTGTGCCAGTAATAAACACCATGGGTAAAGCTAAGTGCTGTCACCCCACCACTCGTTTGGTTGTTGCCATCTTCACTAAAAATCTACTGGTACTGATGAAGAGCATTTGTATGAACTTGAGCTTATACATGTCCATCACTTTTAAAAAGACATAAGTCACAATCTGTGCAGGTCACTGACAATTTTAATTATTTACCACTTTTTTAATAGTTTCCCCCCCTTTTATTTAAATAAAACTCCACTAATTCAAAATGTGACGCAAGCAACAATTTATAACTGGGTAAATTTTTATTTACAGGTAGCAGCAGGGACATTGTGCACCATTACTTGCCCTCTCCAATGAATAAGGGCAGATACATCAAACAATGAGTAACAGAAGCCAGAGACAGTGTGTGATGCGTGTCAAACATTTTCATCCATTGTTTTATAAAAAACTCATTGACATTGTATTCAGTGTCAATACCTCAACCTGTATTCACAGCTGCAGGTTGAGGTATTACATCCATGTGACAGTCACAAGTAATATCCCAAACATAAATTCACATCAGTTCTCCATAAATATCTTAATTTTACAAAGTTTGCTTCCTAAAACAGTAATTGGCTACCATACTATGATTCTGTCATAAGTCAAGTCATTTTTTTTTTATTATCGAATAACAGAAAAACTGGACACTACATTACATACACCTTGGTCGTACTGGGTCGGAGCCCCTTTCACCCTCAGAACTGCCTTACTTCTTTGTGTCCATTTGAATATAGCAAACTCATAGTTATCTTTAAGGGATTATAGCGCAACAGTGACACATTATTTGCAATAACACAACGCAAGTCTAGCACAAAGGTAGCTTTACATTTATTTTAACAGTAACCAAAGGCACTTAGTTAGGAGATACAAACACCCACACCCACCCACACCCACACAAAATGGACAACTGTACCCTCATACACACAATAACAACATGGACTGAACCACCACTCACAACCACTAGCACTTTATACAGCCTCTGTAGAAATTATCCACATATCTCACTTATTTTAACTGCACTACTGTATAATTCTGTGTAAATAATCATTCTGTACATACGATAATTTTTAATTCTACAACTGTTTATAACCTGCATAGTTCACATTTCTGTATAGCTGTATATCTCATATTTCTGTATAGTTTTTTTTATTTCATATTCTGTATTGTTTTTCCACATTTATATCCTGTACATAGCTTGTACTCACTACAGCCTGTACATACTTCTAGTTATAGCATATTCATAACATACCTTCATACCGTGTACATTATTACATACCACAATAGACCCATTTCTGTAATATACTTACATATCTATATTATTGCTAATATATATTTGTAATATAACTATATCATGGCTAAAGCACTTTTGGATGGATGCAAACTGCATTTCGTTGCCTTGTACCTGTGACATGTGCAATGACAATAAAGTTGAATTCTATTCTATTCTATTAACCTCCCACCTTCAGATGGCTGCCCCTCCCTGAGCATTGTGCTGCCAGAGGCTTCTTCCTGTTAAAAGGGAGTTGTTGTTTTTTTTACTTACACTATGTCCACTCGTCAAGTGCTTGCTCAAAGAGCGATGGTTTGATTGTTGGAGTTTTTCTCTATTATTGTAGGGACTCAAGCTTACAATATAAAGCGCCTTGAGGTGACTGAATTGACCTGAACTGAATTAACCTTCTACCTTGGCCAGAGTTACACAATATTGTCACACAATAAAACTGAAAAATATTTTCTACCTGGGAAGTTGTATTTCATGGTCAAGCTTTTGAACCAGCTGCTTAGAACCCTGCTTTAACACCACGTCACCTCATCAGCAATTTTGATGAGTTTGAACTGTTGATACAATCCAACTGTTGTAGCACAAATCTAGACTCATGAGACCAGGCAACAGTCTTCTACTGCCCAACTTCTGGTGAACCCAGGCCAACTGTAGCTTCAGTTTTCTGTTCTTAGCCGACTAAAATCGCACCTTGTGTGGTCTTCTGCAGCGGTAAACCATCTGCTCCAATGTTCAACATGTAGAGTTCAACAGAGATACTCTTCTCCATACTTTGGTTGGAAAGAGTGCTTACTGGTTTGAACTTTAGACGCATTGCAGCATCGATGTGCTGTCATGTGATTGGGTGATTAGGTCTCTGCATTAATGGGCAGTTGAACAGCTGTACTTGACAAACGTGGCCATTGAGTTTACATCTTCTATAACAACTGGACTGAATTTACAATTCATAGTTGATACACAAAAACAAACAGTAGGGGGTGTTAGTAAGAAACAGGGTAATGTTTACATACATGAGCATAAATCCTCAGCCTGACATCTGTTTATGATGTACATAGCTGCATGCAGCCACAAGAGACACGTGAAACCAAACATGAGAACGCACACACAGTGTACTACACACACAAAAGGCATGAATTGGTTAGTCTAGCTGTTTGCTCATTAAATGTGTGTTGTCGTCACATAGCTGGGGGAGGTTAAATGAATTAACACTTCATCATCAGCCTGCTTTGCACCACAGACTGTCACAGAGACAGAGAGTGAAAAAGACACTAAAGATGAAAAAAGTGAAAGGAGGGATTGAGGGAAAATGATGCAATTCAACTAAAAAGAAAGAGGCTTTGTTGGAAAACTGGGTAATAGTAAAAGAAAGCAAAAAAAAAAAAAAAAACTTACCAAATGACTGTCTTGAAGAGTCTTTTCATCTTATGAACAATAAGTTTTGCCTAAATAAGTAAACAAATAACTAGAATAGATTTTGAATTTCATTTTCTTTGACTATCTTCTACTACCTGTTTTAAAATGTGTTCTTTGGTAAACAGAGCCAAGATTCAAGGTATACTATTTATCATATAAATCATTAATATTATTAATGGTATTAAAAGTTTAAGCTGCAAATATAATTTTCTTAAGTAATATCTTGGTAATTTTGAGACTTCCACATGAAACAAAAACAAAAGCTAGAATCAAATAAAACTTTCACATAAAACAAATTCAGGGTCAGCACTCCTGCCTTTGTTTTCCTCTGTGGAAGCTTCAGCCCAGTCAACCTAACATTTTACTTTAACAATTAGCAAAAACTCCTAAAATTTTTGAAACCTTTGACTCATACTTTGAGTGTTCAAACATTAGTCATTATAGCCTCCTATGAGAACAATTATCTGAGAGGAATTATTTTTTTCCTGTGGATAATAGGTCTTGTCCAGCCGTCTCATTACATCACAACCACTCTCCTGGAGAGTGGAGAGGTATTCCAGTCCTACACATTTGTCCTTTGAACTGACAGGATTTGTGCGAGGCGCTCACTCGCTGCTCGGCACCGATCAAAATCTCCTCATCCGGTGAGCGCTCTGCTCGTCAGCAATTACTGTTGCTTTAGACGATGTACGGTGCGAGTGTGTGAGCGAGTGAGAGTGTGCACAAAGGGCTTAGCTGCTTTAACATGCAGAAAAGATGTCAAGTCTGTGATTACACTAGCTGATAACAAGTGGTTTAGCCGTGTGTGAATGTGTGTGTCTGAATCGCTTGTACTTCATCCTCAGTCGGCTTCTATAAAACGCCGTGTGCACCTTCGCAGCACGTCATTCTGCTGGACTCAAACGCCTCTCTTATGGTGAACCCACTCAGTTTCAGTACAAAGTCCTCTCAATCCACTGCAATATCTACACATGCTTTTCCACAAGCATTCTTTTTATTGATCAAGTATCTCCTCAATCTTGTCATCCTCCTGTCTCTGTGTCTTTGGCCAATAACCAGGCCTGGTTATCTAGTCAGACAGTCATAGTGAGACGTCTTCATTTGTAAGGGCTATAGTAATAAATTATCTTCTGTCTGCCTTTCAGCTACTACAGTCTTTCCCCAACTGTGTTTCTCTACTTCTGAGCTCTATGGATCATCTCTAGCCTAATGCTGCCATTTTCTACCACAGCCAGCCATCATAACAGTCACAATTACTTCTCAGGCTACTATAATGGGTGGGTCAAGACAAAACGAATGGTGGTAGACAAAGAAAAGCAAACACATTGAATGTGACTGCATCTAAAATGTCAGGCTAAATTAAATGTTGGTGTTTCCATAAAGATTTCTAGTCAGGCAGCCAACAAAAAAAACAAAAAACAAATGTGGAAAGATAAATACTGAATGAAAGTACCACCTCAAGCAGTGATCACCTGATCTTGTACACCTATAAGATCAGATAATGTGCTCTATAATCATGTGAAACTATTGAATTAGGTGTAGGTTATCTTGCCTTAATGAAAAAGTATCCCATGAATTAGAGCTGAAGCCAGACGCTTGTTGCTCGATTCGTATACTTGAAGTAATTAGAACAGACAGAATAGCGTAGCCACAGGCCAAATCAGCAAGGAGGTATACAATTCCAGGCAAGTATATAAATGAGTATGTTAATAAATAATATCCTAACGCTTAGTGTATGTAATCACAGAGATAATGGAAACAGTTAATTAAAAGATAAAGGTTAAAGTAATCAATAAAAGTGTGGCAATGTGCTGAAACAACAGCAGAGAGATCTTTTGCAGAGAATTCTACTCAGTAATGAGACAAATGTCTTTTGGACTTAGACAGCAGGGGGGCCTGCTGGTTAGTGAGAACATCTTGTAGCTGAAAGGCTGCATATTCAGTGCAAAACACAACGTTTCCAGTCTTGTCAAGTGTCATCTCTGAGTGTTTCTACACAGCAGCTGGGCAATACTGTTAACATGTGTGGCATCAACCCTGTGGTCTGAGTGTTTGTCATCTCAGGTCTGACTTTAATGAATTCTGTGCTTTTCACCCTGGTTTTCATCATCGGTTTTCTGGACAGTGTCAAATGCTTCACTCTGAGTCATCAGTCACACACGGGCACAAACAGACACACATACACACACAGTAAAACAGACAAACACACATATAAAGGGCAGATAAAAAGATGAGACACAGAGGAGGAGGAATAAATGCTGGAAGAACATGTTGCCCAGGAGCACATGTTGCTGTGCAGAACACACATTCATCCTCCTTTTAATCCTCCGACTAACCAAACATGCATCAACAGTGCCATCTAGTGAAACTTTACCGGCTTACATCCTATTATGTCACCATGAAAAACGTCCAAATAGCAGGCATATCAACTTATAACTGAAAATGGAAATTACTTAGAAATATATGGTAAAGAGAAACAGGCTGCATGTTGCTATAAAAGGAAACAAAACGACTAAAGACATCAAATTCCCAGAAGCATCGCCTCACAGCAACATTTACATTTTTAGACGTACAGAACTACCTGCTGCAGGATTTAAATCTATAACCCACAATCTGGCGAGGGTGTTAAAAGGAAGGAGGAGGTGTGAGAACACGAGGACTGACCAAACGGGCGCATCACCTCTTATCGCACACACTTCAGCTAAAACTGTGCTACCAACTATATTTTCACATGAAAGAAAAAGCATTCTTTACAGTTCAACAGATTCAACCAAAGCTTCGCAAAAGCAGCTTTCCTGTTGGCCATTTGCACTACCATTTTTGTACATTTCTCAAGCTATTCTATTCATTTATTTATATTTTCCACTACTACCACTATTCTTTTTAGGTTTCGTTTTTATGTCTTCCCTGGCGAGTGCTTCATCTTTTCTCATTTTTTCTTTATATAAAGGTGAAAGAGAAACAGAATTTTGATTCTCTTGAATGTCCTGTACAAGAAGCAAATTGACAAATAAATAAATAAATATTTGACTCTTGAATTTTGTGGGGGGGCAGGGTTTCTTCTTGGTTTGTAGAACACAAACGAGTCGTCATCTTTAGTGCAAATATAAATTCTACACTTTAACATGCAGAATTATAATAATACAAACACTTTCAAGAATGACAGAAAAAGCTCAAAAGACTGATCAACAGTAAATTCTCATAAAAAGATTCATAGCTGGCACTCAGTCTATTTGTCCTTCTCTCCTAAGATTATCTTCATATATATATCAGTGCCTTTAGTTTTTATTAGTTCCTTCATAATATTGTCACTGAAATGGATCCATCTGGAACTCTGCTAAGCAGATCTGAATTAGAATAGTATGAGCACTCATGTTGCTGTTTATCACGATTTCTTCACTGGAGACAGCAGATAAAAGAATGCTTTTAATATACAGGAATACAAACATTCACCCATGGTCCACACACAGGTATTAAAGTCTATTCTTCACACCCTTCCGGCTTCTGAAATTCAATAGCTTCAAGCAGATGCTTGTTGTTGTCTGCATGTCTACGGGTGTTAGATGCTCAGCACTGAATACCTGTGCATACTAATTGCATTTTACTTGCAGCAGAAATGACACCTCTGAGGTGGAGAGAACAGGCAGGGGAAAAAACAAACACAGGAGGTGCTAATGAAAGAAAGGAGAGGAGAAGGGACTAGGTGTTAATGTAACGCGTCATCTCGTCTGTGTCTTCACTCGTGGTGTAACAGTTAAATATAGTCTCAGAATGAGACAGGATGACACACTGCAAGAGCCAAGTTGAATGCACTTCTTAAGAGCACCTTTGTAGGTGGGGTGAGAACTTGGACATGGTGAAATATGAGTCAGAAGTAGGAGTAGAAAAGAATCCAGCACTATACAGAAAATAAACTTTGGAGGAGTACACAGATTCCCACATCACCTGATACACATTAAAAATAAATAAATAAACCCAATTTAAAAGTATCATCTGCCCCCAAAAAAGTATTTTTGTGGAAAAACCATTACACATGTATTTTAAGGGTAATATCTTCAGATATTAATAATAGCCACAACTGTGTGGTGGGGTACGATTAGGGTGGCAAGCCAGTATACTTCTAGTGCCATTCCCAATCTTGATAAATGGGGATCTGCATCAGGAAGGGCATCCGGTGTAATATTTTTGCCATTCATAGATGTAGTGAAGGAGGATGTGTAGGAACTTGGTGTGACAGGAGGGCGAGAGGATGAGATGGAGAAAGTTGATCTGCTGGGGTGATCCCTAAAGGCATGAGCAAAAAGGAGAAGAAGCTCCTCTAATAATAGGGATTGTTAGCTATTATTAGTCCTAATGTTTACCCTAAATTTCAGTGGCACTATTTCTGAAAACACACTTCTTCCACAATGACATCATTAATTAAAACAGACAGTGTTAACTGGGGAGTACAGCAAGAACACAGCTACAATTTGAGAAAGTGTTACACATTTGGCGAATAAGTGTGAAAAAGTCTGACCAAAATCACTAACAAGTCTGTAAAAGAAAAGATAGCTATAGTATTATAGTTAATGTTAAAGAATTAATGGGCCGTAGATGGAAAGAGTCAACATTATGAGTGGATTGGCAGATGGAGCCAGCTTAATGCACAGGTATACATATGCAATGACACAGACAGACACACAAATACTCATGGCGGTGGTGGTGTAGGTCAGTAATGAGTGTGGGGTAAATGGCTAATGTGAATGTCTGTGACAGGCAGCCTGAGGCAGTGTGAGGAGCAGCTCTTCAGTGGGTACATGCCTTCACACCCCCCTAATCAACCCACCGGTAATGCTTAATGCTACCGAGGTTGTGTGCAGAGGCATACGCCTCCGGAGAGGGGTTTTCAACCAACACAAACATGCTCCTGTGCAGGCCTCCAAAATCTCAACTGCATGTTGTTCAACATGGATGACCCTTTCTGTTGACTGACAAGTACGCTGGTCAGACCACTTTTTTTTTTTTTTTTTTTTTTTTTTAATACTGCCCCCATCTGATAACAGACGCAGATTGTGGTCTCTGCAGTTAGATGGGCCCACGGACACAACCACAGCTGAACCAGAATTTCCCCATAACACACAGTTTTGATGCTGGAGAGCTAAGAATGCACAGGGGGGAAAACAGGCCAGAAGTGTACGCTATATGTGCCAATATACTGTGGCGAGTGTCACAGAAGTGTGTGTGAGAATGCATCTGCCTTTAAGGACCACGGCAAGCGCAGAAACTACTCAAAGTGCATTTGAAAGTGTAATGGGGAAAGACAGGGGGCTTGGGAAAGCTGTTCTTTGAGCCTCCAGCTGTGTTTTTGCAAGGTCGTTTCCAATGTAAGGTCAATGGAAAATACAAAGAAGAGAGGGAAGCCCACCCGCTAAGAATGGAGGAGCTTTTAAATCAGTTCTTTGAATGCACTAAAAAGTTGAAGCAATACAGCACAAGCAGGAAAATGTTTATCATCTTATTATCTCAGAACTAAGGTCTTCTAGGTTTTGTCTTATTGTTTTTGGTCAATTAAGGATGGGTTATAGTTTAAGCAGGATAGAAATCAAGCTGAGGAATAAGAAATGTGTTAGCTGAGCCGATATAAGGGAGAGTTAGAGGTGAGACTAAAAAAAGAAAGACAAGTAAGAAAGAGGAAAAGGTGGGAACCTCTAGGCTTTTCTCACTCACTGTGCAGGTTATCTACAGCAACTATCATCACCTAAAGGCCATAAATAAATGAATAAATAAATAAATAAAATCCCTTTCCTTTTACTTAAATAGTTTGCACCTGTACCTGTCAGGCTCAACCTTCTCAAACACGCTAGAAGCAATGACAGAGTCTCCTCAACACTTCTTTTCTGCTCTTTACAACCACAGACAGGCAACACTTTTAGTCCATCCCTCCTTGAACACAAACACACAGCTTCACACACACCGATGCCTTGTATTGACTTGTCCTGACAGAAAAAGTAGAAAACAAGGCTTTGAGGGGAAGTGCTCAGTTTCTCATTGCAATGCAACATTATTAAATGTTTGGAGCCCGTATCAGCGCAAGCTAAGCCAGCGGCTTCATTCAGTATTCATTACAGCGAGCTGGCACGCTGAAAAGACACTGCAGGACAAATCAATTGGAGGGGAGAAAGAGAGCGAGGGAGACGGGGTTGTAGGAAATCCACAATGTTTAACTTTAGCAGAGCCAAGTGAAGCCACCAGGGAGAGAACTGCTAATTAATCATCAGCAATAGTTCATTGCTCATAGACATTATTTTCCATCTCACATCAAACTCCTCACACATCTGACTCACTAACGTCTCCGTTTGAAATCCTACACACACCACACTGCTGGCTTGACTCATTACCAGTCTAAATTATGAATATTGACAACATTTTGTTTCAACAAGCCTGCTTTGAAACAGTAAAATGCTGAAACATCACAGGTTCTGTTTCCAATTGTCAAGTTTATTGTTGCCATGCTTTTAATACCAGGCTGCTTCTAAAAGGCGAGGGTGACGCGATTACCTACATTTAATTAAACACTAGGACATTAATGTGGAGTGTTAAAATTCATAGTAGGAGACACTTAGTGATCATATATTCTTGTTACTGACAGGACCTGCTGAAGTAAGTCATTGGTGGCCACAAAGCACTACGAGAACTGTACATTTCCACCATGACGTTGATGTTGCTCTCACACCACTCACATCATCAGAAACTCCAACCAATGCCAAACACAAATAACATAGTAACACCTGTGACCACTGAGTTTTGCAATATACTGAACTAAACTTTCATGTACCAACTATGATGATAAGACAAATGTTACTAACTGAACAACAAGAAGACAATCAGACTTTGAATATCCAAATATCAGAAGTGCAGAGCAAAAACATGGACACACAGATATCCCCTGCTTCACTAAAGCTTCAGTATTCAAAGTCAAAGCAGTAGAGGGTGCTGTTTACCACTACATCAGGGTAGTACGCTGCATCCATACTACTGCTAGATTTTAAAATTTTAATGATAAATTGAGTCATTATTTCATGTTAAAGTCTTGGAACAATTAACTTAGCCTAAAAAATATAAATAAATAGATCTACAAAGCATTTCAACAAATTAACACTGCTCTTTTTAACTTTCTGGAACTTTAAACAATCACAAACACGTCTCCCCACATCTTTAAATTCATATAAGAGCATTACCAAGGTTAAGCCTCAACAAATTAAGTATATTTTTATCAAGACGTGTCTAGTGAAATTATGCAGGACGTGAAGATTCAAATAAATGTGCTCCTGGCATAGATCCAGAAAACATCACTCACCAGTATCTTGGACTTTTCGTGCTCTTCGAGGGATTTTCCTTTCTCTACGATGAGGGCAGAGGTCAGCTCATCCAGGCCAGTGATTGCTGCATTCTCGTTCTCCCTCTGGGCCAGTTTGGCCAACTCCTCCTTCACCATGGCCTGTTGACGTTCAAAGCTAAAGTAATTGAAACATGAGATGTATTAACCTTTGACACTTTATTTTGCAATGGAAAGCCCTCTGAAGTTTTTGTTCGCATAGCGGGTTAGCCACTGAGGTTTTACAGATATTGCTTCATGCAAAGCATTACAAATAAATGTGGAAAACGCCTACAGAAGTCACTTCCAGAATGTTACACATGGTTTTCCACTGTGATGTGATAGAAAAGTAAAATATACATAGAGTAAATTAACTGCATTGCAATGAGCATGAGTGAGACTGCTGGACTTCAATATGTAAGTCTTCAGAGGCTCAGCACAGCATATAGGCACTCCACCAGCACAGAAACATGCCCGTTATACAGAGTAATGTAGCACAGGCAGTGTCAATAGGTCACTCGGCATGTGTACATTTGCAAAACATTCCACACTGTGTGCATGTCATTTCAAATATCTGTCAACTACATGTATTCAACATGTATTCAGCTGCAGCTGTTCCTTAACCAACTATGACAGAAATACAACTCAATTTGTGACAATTTGATATCTGACATCAAAAATTTGTCTCAAACAGGTTTACAGTCTATGGCATGTAAAATCCAAGTCCTTAGCCTTGTGAACATGGTAAGAAAAAAAAAAAAGCTCCCGTCAGTAACTGTGAAAACTAGAAGAAACTTCAGAAAAAGCACCAGAGGAGTGATCCCTCTACAGACAAACAACAGGTAGTGTGTGTACAAAACAGAGCAACTTACAGGACAAATTCTAAACATGTAAACAGGCATGACTGAACACAAGGGAACAGTGACCTTGACATTGTGAGCACCTACTTTTTCCGCATTTCCTCTTGAATTTCTTTAGAAGATGGTCCTGATGGTTTTTCGCCTAACACACAATTGGATAAGGATTACTGATGCATATAAAAATGACAGTATGAACCAGTTTGCAGGATTTGCAGCAGGATTAGGGGTGTGTATAATAAGATCCCTTCAGACATGAATCATGGCAAAGCTATTTACTGCAATTATACTATATTTTGATGCTGTGCTCAAGAATCAGTGCATGGGAACATATTTGCTGCGGTTACAATGGGAAGTTTGTGAGACAGGAAAGGCCTTTGACCAGCGACATACTTGATGGTGGTTTGTGACTGTCCGGCAAGGACTTTGGTGGCTTGTTGCTGTCAGACCCCAGAGACTCCCTCATCCTGCGGAGCACATCCTCTGAGAGCTGGATGGGATTAATAAACACATGCAATGCAGTGTAAATGTATACCAGATTAAATCTTAAAGTCCATCGACTAGCCTATTCAAGTGTCCTATAACACAGAAAATACTTCTGTACACCTCACCAATCCAATGACCAGGTATTGAAACAAATGCTAGCTAGCTATTTGCCTGCATGGATAGAAAAGATTACATATTCTCATACTGCAAAACTGCAAATATGTTGACGACAATCCCCATGTTTCATGACATGTACTTCTGATTACAGAAGTCAACAACAGCAAAGGACTTGACGTGTTTGCTGTTGTTGACATAGCGTCTTAGCTATCAGCGGTTTGCTGTGGAAATAACACCACCATCGCATGTGACCAAGTGCTGTGAAATTGTCCGCTGTGCTAGCATTTTATCAGTCATCATTATACTACTAAAATAATAACCTACTAATCTAAGAAAGAGGGCAACAGTAGCTGGACATGACAGGAAAAAGAAGTTCTGACCCGGGTTCATTTAAGGACACAGGACCTGTCAGGCTCGCAGCAGACAGACGAATACCATCACAAAATCCCACTACTGCCTCTGCCATTAGCCGCTATACCGTAACAACAACAATAATAATAATTAAAACTGTGGTGTGAATTACCCCTAAAGCAACAACGTTGTACTCTATACCTTCACTCCTTCAATTACTGTGACCTTCTCGTCTTCGTCCAGTCCGAATGACACTTTCCTCGCCGTGCTCCCGTTTCCACCCATTTTAACCAGTTTTCCGTTCCCACTCAATTAAATCAAGCAATACAAGCCAAGTCGACTGTTATGTGAAGAAGACATAAATTGGAGAGCAGCTGAAGTCGCCGCCACAGCGACTGCTGGTCAAAATACTCCAATAAAGGTCATTTTAACGCTGCAGTATCCTGAAAGCTCATTGGCCAGATTTTACATTACGGATCCAATGGCTAACTAGCTTACCGTAAACGGACGAAGGGTTGATGGGAATTGTAGTTAAACACAAGAGTGACGAATCTAAAACGCGACCTGTGCGGTATATTTAAGATCATACAGAGCGCATTTGCTCACACACACACACAAACACACTATAGATACTAGAAAAACAAACAAACAATTGAAACAAAGAGTTCACTGTTTATTCTTTAGGTCATGGAATGCTCGACACCTTGATTTGACATGGCTGGAATATTGTACAATAAATGCACTTCAATAAAAAGGCAATTTTAAACAGAATTTCCAAAGGATTTCACCATCAAATGTTTTCAAGAGTGGAATGTGTTTTCAAGAGTGATGCAACTTGTGAACTCTTGTCCAACAAAAGGGAAAGAATATTTTAATCCATCACCCCACATAAAACAACAAATTTACATTTGAAGATAAAATATTTCAAATCAGGAAAAATGCAAATGAATCATATGATGAAAAACATCATTGCAACCCCCTAATATATATATATATATATATATATATATATATATATATATATATATATTTATATATATATATTTATATATATATATATATATATATTTATATATATTTTGCATATTGGTTACAACACTATGCTGATGAATACTGCTAGCTTAAATACAGCAATCACCTCATACCAAATATTGTATTTTCCTTGGCAACATTATGCAATATACTTATCCTTGTTAATGTATTACAATGATCCAATGCAAGTGCCTGACCTTGTTTGTCAAAAGACAAAAGTTTAAACTATGTAATGAAACTGTATCAATACCCCCATTAGATACTATGAAAACGGTTGTTTTTGGTGTACGTTCACCACTTGTGGTAACATTTGTAACTCTGAATATAGGGGGGAAAAAATCAAATCTGCAACAGCAACCTTTGGCAGCAAGCAAAACTGGAAAACCACTGGTATCAATCACAAGATTGACGTGGAATACACAAATAAGTTTGTGCATATTTTGTCTTTTATCTCACACACATAACTTGCCAACAAATGTCATTTCACTGGCAGCATTGATTAATCTGGAATTAAAGTAAAAAGCACACAAAAAGATGTCATCCACAAGATCTGGCTTCAATTGTTAGGAATTGTCCTTTGTGTCTGTGACATTCTGACCTTTAACACCAATGTGTTGCCTGTATTCAGCAGCTCCCTATTATAATGAAGTGACATACAACACAACAACACTGTTTTACTTGTCAACACATACCAAATGAATTAGCACAAGTCTTTGAAGTGTTTCCAATAAGCAATGTGACCAGTGCAAACTGATTAGCCTGATCGGTCACAAATCTTAAGTCAAATGAGATGCTGTTACTGAAAGTCTTCAGTGGGAATGTATAGATGTAAGGTTTCCATCACAAGAATGTTTGATCAGTTTTACAAACGTTTGTAATTAAAATAGGTTTAAAACATCATCGGTGAGAACTGAGATATTCATTGTTGCATTAGTGCTGGAATGACAGAAAATGTGGTGAGACGAGTCAATAAACTCCCAGAAATAAGAGCTTGCAGAGCAGAATCATTATCAAGCCTGTTGGGGCCACAATGAGGGGCAGCGCTCCCAGTTTGGAGCTGGAGCAGGAGCAGCAGCAGCAGCAGCAGAAATGCACTCTGGACAATGTTACAAAAGCAGTTGCTAAATTCACAGTCCTTCAGAAATAAGTTTTTTTTTTTTTCTTTGTTTGTTTGTTTTAAGCGCCCACTCTTTCAGGCCTCCAAAAAAAGACCACTATCACCCTCCTTGGTGTCCAACTGCTTTGTTCTGCACCAATTTCACTGATCCCCATATTGCTGACAACACTACACATGCACAACAATTTTAGTCCAGCTGTACAACTCTTGACCCCTTCACACAATTACAGGTCTCCAGCGGTCAGCTTCAACGCTGTTAATGCTGCTGGACCCATAGGGTCCGGAGGCAACATCATCCAGGTACGCTCCAACCATGCGAGTACTGCTCGGTCCAGAGCCATCAATCTGGGTGGAGGAATAATACAGGCCCTGGTCATTCATCTCCTTACGACCAAGGTTTGCAGCGATGGTTGGAGGAAGGTGGACATCGCTTTCATCTGGCTCATCTACCTGCGACTTGTAGGAGAATAGGATCTTGGGCTCTGAACTGCAGAGATGAGGGAAAAGGTAAGCTTTTATTTGTACAGACCTAAAACTGTCAGCTCCTGCAGTGTTCATCAAATAAATCAAGCATATCTATAGGCTACATTTCCTGAATCCTGTCGGACATAAGTCCTCAATACAAACATAATTACAAAGACTAAAACTAACACTGAAACAAACAAAATAAATAAAACACACTAAAATATTAAATTTTCAAACAAAAAAGCTAAACTGAAATTAGCAAATTCACCCGGAAACTAAACCAAAAGCAAAGCTGAATTTAAAAAAAAGAAAGTAGAAAAAATAAAAACTAATCAGAAAAAAAACAAATGTATAATAAGTGCTTATTACACTCTTATTCTCTACATCTCATGTGACTACATACCCAAAGAAGCCTTTGAGGAATGTGACATAAATGAGCGGAGCGAAGGCAGAGAAGTACAGGAACGTTGTGACATCCACACAGCTGGTTCACAAGAGAAAGAGCAAACCGTCTCAGTAAGCTTATTCAGCTCTCAGCTTCACAAAAAGCATAACTAACAGATTGCTGCCTGACTATTATGTTCAGATTCGCCCGTATAAACTTCATTGAACTTTGGTGGACCCAGCAAAACAGTGAGTCATCCCAGTGGGTGCAACTCAGCCAACAAAATTAAAATACTAAGAGGTTTTAAAACAGGCAGCCAGCTCCATATCAAGGGCATTTTCTAATAGGCTTACAAAGCATTAGAGCCACAGCTGCTCTGAATGCAGCTATTGTTTCTTCTTAGAAGCATAAAATTAAATATGAGGCTTGATTTACTTATTTTAATCACAAAAACATCTAAATTGGCTTTATAGCTATATAATGTAATTTTGATGCAATATAAGCAAATATGCTTCAGAATACTGACCATAGTCCCTCTATGACTCCAGCACACAACAGAGCACTGCCGAGGCCCTGAACGAGGTTCAGCAATGACAGGATGGCAGCATAGACGTAGAAACTCCTCTTAGCTGGAGAAAGGAAGCCAAACAGAGATCAATCAGGGCTTTGCAGGTAAATTTAATACGTTAAATACCAAGTTTGGCTTTAACAATATTTGAGTAAGAAAAGTGTTTTACCTGTCAGTGAACTACTACTTTTGTCAACATTGTCAGAATTGTGGACAAGAGCAGAAAAAAAGGCTCTAGTTTCAATCAAACTGATTTTTTACTTTTTCAAATGGACTTTGTTGCCGCCCCCTACTGGCCTCTACTGTGGATAATGACTCACTATAAATAAGACCCTTTATGGAACTTCACTGATGAATCCCCCAACTACTCTAACTTTATAGCAAAGGTCAACAACAATGGCTCTTCTGATCAACTGTGTGAGGATATGAAAATGAAGACTATGACACAAACGCAGCAGGGGAAGTACAATTGCGTGAGGTAAGTATAGATGTGGTTTTAAAAAGTTAACTATAAAAGACAAGACACGACTTTATGTGGCCAATTAGGTCAAAAATACTTCTGCTATTGAAAAACTGTAAAAAAAAATTTTTTATTATCATATCAAAAGTCAGGAGCAATTCTACTTCTTCAATCTTAACTTTGTTGTTTAATGCAATTTAACTTTTAACTTACATGGCAGAGATATCCTTTCTCTTACTGGAGTTTTTGGTAAGATCACAATCAAAGAGTACACCTATTTAAAAAAAGACAAATATGAGATAACAGGCTGATCATTTATGGTAAAGGATCTTTTTGCTCATGCTGCCATTATAATGGAGTTACTGACCAGAAAGAAAAAGCAGGAGCTTGCCAGCCAGAAGTGCCGGCCCCCGTGACCATAGATGTTGAAGTCCTCCGCTGACAGATGACTGTCAGGATACAGTATCTCTAGCGTGCCCTGAGACAATGTATTATTCAGTTCATCTGCATGCAAAATTTCCTGCCACAATATGTCATGATGTAATCATTTGAAACTATATTTAACCTCCCATCTGCTATTACCTGTGTGACTGAGTACGCCAGAGCCAACACAGCAGTAATAGCCAGCACACGCTTTATGCTGGATTTGCTCTCCAGGTGGCCTAATGAACAGAGGAAGAATCATGCTTAACAGGAAAACAGCTGCATTAAATTAATTGCACTTGGCACTGAAAAGAAAATTTAAAAAAAACAAAACATATTAAACATATTTGTCATGTAAAAAGCTAGAAACATCACACATCTAAAAATAAAATGCATGGTAAATGAGAACTGAAACCAACGTGACAAACTCACCAAAAGCCAGTCCCAAGATGATGACACTGAGCTCAATAGCCAGCAAGAAAAAACGAGTGATTTCCCAGAGCACCTAAAGAGAAAAGAAAACTTTAGGAGGAATTCCTGTTGTTAAGGAGATCAGCTGTGTATTAACACGTGTTAAGTCAAAGTGCATAACTTTAAAGGTCAGCAGACACGCCATTATGTTATATATTCATTCATTCATTCTTTTTTGGTAAATTTAATAGTGTAGCCCTGATAATGTGCAATGGAAATAACAGGTCCATCTCTCTAAGCTCCATAGTGATCTGCCTGGTATGTGTGGAATGAAGCTACGCCTTTTCTTTTAAACATGAAAGGTCAAAAACTTTTTTGGACACTTAATAAAAAGATATCTCTTGCAGGATATTGTCCCTGTCATTTCAGTACAAGTCAAATATTTATACTGACAGAAACCCAGACTGTTTTGTACACAAGAGACTTAGAAAAGGCATACATTTCAGTCTCTTATAAGCCTATAATTAAAAGACGTTTTAACAAATTCCAGGTATGCTCCCATTTGTACATTGCAGTAACATTAGGAATGGGAAGACACATATTAAATTGAAACAGTAGATAATAACTTGAAATTCAGCTCTGTTTTACAGCTTTTTCTGAAAACAAACCTCTGACACCGTAACAGACTCGATCGTTTTGGGCGTGGCTACGACCAAACAGGTGCCATTTCTATCACAGATTATAATTTTACTTTAAATTACAACTTGTAGCCATAAACCTGTAAAGTTTTACTTGTGGATCATGCGCTTGCTTACTTTGTCTACAATGGTGGCAGCACTGGATGCACTGACAGTCATGGACACTATAGCCCGGGTAATTCCAACTGCTGCAACAACAAAAACCTAAGAACCACAGCACACAACACATTAGACTACATGATATAGTCTGTCAACATAACATGGTCATAATAAAATCATATACTGGTGGAAAATTAGGCCAAAGTACAGCTGATAACAATCCTGTACTCAACAACACTATTGACAACAGATCCTTTATTGCTTTGCCAGGCAATGCATGGCTGAGGTGAGGTGTATTAATATACTGCTTGACAAATAGATCAATCTTTTACATCTTAAATGCTTTGGTATACCAGTTCAAAAAGGAAAAAGTACATCCACTGATTGTACAGTTTGTGTCCTACCAGCAAGTAAAAAGTGACGAAGATGGGGCTAGAGGTGAGGCGGATCTTTGCCCTGGCTGAGGGCAGCTTCCACATCAGGAATACAAAGAAGGCCACATTAGGCACGAGCAATAAAATGTCCCAGAACCGCACCCTGAAGCAGACAGGTGAATGTGAAGGGTAAATGAAGGGATAAAGTCCTTCAGCAAAGAGTGCGTATCTATAAACATTTTTGATAATCTGGTAAATTTCTACTTTGAACAGTCTCTGTTTTGCACTTATAGTAACAGTAGTTTCAACAATAATTTTGCACAATCAACTGATTACCTGGATTCTCCAATGTCCTCATAGAGAACTTGTAGGCATTTGTGAGGCTTGGTGATGTTGTTTTGGGTATCAGGTTGCCAGGTCGAGAATGCTGTTGTGTTTCCCAGTGGCGTAGGCGAAATACTGCCATTGTCCTGAGAAAAACTAACCACAGTAGTCACTGTGGCTAGCATGGTGTCAGAGCCTGAGGGAAAAAATATCTGATTATGTCAAATAATATTTTAAACACAGTTAGTCATTTTGAAATATGTAAGAACTTTACTGTGGGGGTGCTGCAGGTACTGAAGGGGTCTGCTTTAGCTACATACAAGATTGCTGTATCCTCCTTTAAAGAATTTATAGTTGGTCTTCTAGATAAAGCTATATACACGGGAACACTTCTTTAAGAAGTAGTGCAGTCGATGTATCAAGAAATCACAGCTCATGTACTTGAACGTTACATAATGAGAAACTCGACATCCAGTGTTCAGTGCCAAGCAGTAACACTAATCTCGTTAACATTTACTTGACGCCTACTCAACAACTGGACAAGAGACAAGTTACAGTAGCCTTCCAAACTTGTCCACAGCTTACAAAAATACCAGGGGCTAAGACTAACATAAGTACATTTTTGTTAGAGTCAGCTAAAGTTGAAAATGGGCAGGAATCATGTCGCAGCAGGACTTCTGCGTATTATTTATCGGAATACTTTCAGTTAGGAAAGGGGAATTTCAGACGTTAGCTAAGCCGCTAAGCTTGTTAGCTCCCGTCGGAATTTGTGTTGTTTATTAAACGAAACTACTCGCTCATTCCTCAGAAACAAATTCGTCAATGACGATAGTACTCATGGTACATGCGGCTTGTTTATGTAACATAAAGTACCAGAGCTTAAAAGCCGATGGACTAGCGTTAGCAACAAAACAAACTGGTGGCAGTGTACTGACGCCGACACACCGTGGAGCATGAAATAGTAAATATTAGCATCTTACCTTTTCAGAAGACTCGGGATTAAAGATATAGCTGCTGTAAAATATATTATTCAATAATGTAATTCAAGCACGTGTGTTGTCATACACATAGTAATCGACCGACACACTGGTCTCCAACAGGGGACATAGCTATGCCGGATACTTTCGTTAACAAATTTCCCGTCGGGTCAGCTGACACTCTCACCCACCAAACAGAATGAGCAAGTCTCGCGAGATGTCATACTTATTAATGAAATGGATGTGGTGGTAGGGAGGTTTTGTTTACTTAATACTTAAGCAAGTAAAACTCAAAGCACAAAAGACTGATCTCTCACAAATGTGTAAAATAGCGTGTATGGTTGTGAAGACTAATTATATAATGATAATATATTATGAAACAGAGGCCCTGGGGATTTTGTAAGGAGTTTATTTATCAGTTAAAGTAGAAAAACATCTTTAAAAGTACATCTTTATTTTAAAGTGTTCTTCCTTGTTTACATTATATTAGGAGTGCATTATGCTGGAGTAATACAAAATATATTTATCCACATTCCCCTCTGAACTCTGCATGTCTGCACTAGTCTTTCAGTCATTCTGCAAGTATTTCACTCATATTAATAACTTTATGTTGATGCCAAATTGAGAAGCATCCCTCCGTCACTATGTAAAGCCTCTAGTACAAGGCAAAACTGTTTTATTGTACAAGTCTTAACTTTAATTATTTACTATTTTTTTCTATGCACAGTTTGTTAAATTGTGGTTACAATTATGAATAAATTGTGACACGGCCTTTTGGGTGACCTGACATCATCCTGTAGGCCAGGTGCACTGGTTCAGTTAAGTTAGCTTTAAATGTATAAATGTGAGTCTTTCCACTGGTAGGGCTAACATTGTAGAAGCTCAGCCTGTGGGTCTTGAAGCTCAGCTTGATCTCAAGTCTGCGTGACACTGTGGTCCTCTTCAAAGGCACACTGTGACTTTGCTCGAAGGCAGTCAGAAGGTTGTTGAACCACATCAGACACCAAGAGCTTCGACTGCTTTCCAGAGCAGATGGCACCCCGCTGCGTTCTAGTTTCCCACTGTAGCACACGCCAATGATCCAAGGTGACCCCTCCAGCTCCACCTCCCAGCAATGATCACCTTCAGAGAAGCTTTGGTTGCTGAGGACCTGGAAGAAGCTGGTGAACCTCTTAGGAGAGGACGGGTAGTTCTGTTTGGCAGCACTAAATGTGGCCGTTTTCAAGTCCTCTGAGAGAACAAGGTTAGGGTGGACTGTTTCTGGATCAAAGGTGATCTCAGAAGGGTTGAGGGTGTTTCGAAGAGAGCGCTGAATCTCTCCGAGTCTTTCCCTCAGCTCAGCATTCATGTTTTCCACCTTGGGACAAGCCTGTGCAAGGTTGACTTTTACATTAACAAGCTCGTCCTCTTCTCCCACTTGTTTTGAAATCAAATCTGCAATTTGTGGTTGCAAACGTTGGAGCTCTTCACCAAATGTTGCCCCATCCTCTTCTTTCAAAAGGGATTCAGCTGTTTGCAAAGCCTGCCTCAGCTGCTCGGTCAGCTCAGAGGCCTGACTGACCCGAGAGCATATGATGGCCTCAGGTAGACCTAACTGCTCTTCAATCATCTGTGTCACTCCCTCGATGTAGTTCTGCGACAGCTCCTTTATCTTCTCTAACAGGCCGGATGCTTTCTCTCTCAGCCGATCACTAGCAGTGGTCACCTCTAACTCCAACTCCTTTTCTTTCTTAAGGACACCCTCTGCCATCTCTAACTTGAGGTTCAGCTCAGTCACTTGTGACGCCAGTTTAAACTTTGGTTCATCCAGTTCCATTTTGCCTCTGCCACCACCTTTTTCCTGATCCATTGAAAAGGGATGCTCTGTGGATCCAGACCCAATTCGAAACCCATCCTTTGCTTTGCATTCTTCGCTCTCCTCTTGGAGCTTTCCAGCTTTTTCTTGCACTTGGTGATATTTGGCTTCAGATTCCTCTGTCATAGAGCTATGATGGCTCTCGACCGTTACATAGCTGCCATCAGCAGGGTTTCCAGGGGGGAGGACTTTAACAGCAGTGGCTTTGTAGGTTTCTACAATACTACGCATTTTGAAGTTCTTCACGAGGGCATCGGATCCCTGGTACTCAGAATGACACTCGGGGCAGTTGTGATGGTCAAGGCCTTCTGCCATGGTCTCAAGACAGGCAAAGCAGTAGAAATGACCGCAAGGAAGAGAAACTGGGTCAGAGAATAGTTGCAGGCAAATGGGACATGTAAGCTCCAAAGCCAAAGCCTCTTCATTCTCACTCTCAGACATGATGCCAAGTGCTGAAAAAAAAAAGACAACCTGGGGTAAACATTTGCAATGGTAAGTAATTCACAATACACAATTAATGTAATTGTTTGCTAAGGTTTGTACTGATTATCAAAAAGGGCTTACATTCTACACTAATTATTATGAATGAATGCATATATGACTACATGTATGAATCACAGATCAATTTTCAATACTTTTTACTATGTAAAAGTATTGTTTTTTACATATGCAAGTTAAAACAACAATGGGAAAGAAAAATACATTATTATAAGAGATTTTGGAGTAACATTGCATATCTCTGAAGGCACCATTAATGATGATTGACATTACAGATGTTTCGGAACAATATATGCTGCCAGAAAGAAGGGCGCCGATGTCAGCAAAACAATGCCATGACACTTCGTGCGTGTATTACAGCAGTATGTTACTAAACTGGTTTGGCAGCGGTCCAGACCTAATGCAAACACAGTAGAAAGAAAAAAAATGCTGACAGCTATTAAATACCAAGCTCTTTAGCTTCTGTCTTCTTAATGACCAAACTGCAAACCAAACAAGTTTTACATTTCTTTGTTTTGTTTGAGCATTAAAATGAAGCGTATTTCACCTGGCAGAGGAGAAAAACAACTATTACAACAAAACGTAGAGGAAAGGACACCAGAACAGAACTTTGGCCATGACCTCGACAGTAATGATTGATTTGCAGTTAGAATTACTATCAGAAAAATATATGTGCAACCGTAACATTGATTTGCAGCTCTTTTACTTCTATCCCGGCTACGTTTTTGTCATTATCTAATAACAAATATTTATTCTCGGCTTCCGAAAGGTTTAATCTGGTTTAATTTTCATGGTCTGGGGGTTGGATGCATAATGTATTTGAGCGATATCGACTTCTTTTCTAGATAGGGTTGATAAGCTGAAAACAGCAAACACATTATTTAATGGAAACACAGACGGACAAACCACGGGTTTTTTTTGTTTGTGTTTTTAGTTTTCTGAAATGCATTACAATAAAATGATAATTAGATATTTTCCCATAACTGGTAACGTCTACATTGTTCCCCGTGTCTCACATATTTTCTTGCAGTAGTAAAATCCGGAAGTTACACCAGTGACTAAGCACAACAACTGAAGAGTTGTAGTGCATTGAAAACAAAATAAGACCATATGTCAGCATCGTCACAGGATGCCTTTCACATGATACCTGCTGTAAATGAAAACTTGAAGTCATGGCCATAAAAGGGGAAACGGAAAGATCTACGAGTAACTGGTAAGAAGACTGTTAACCTGTTGGTTAAGTTTCGCTTTCCTGAGAACAGGACGCACACAAGCGGAATCCAACGGTCACTTTCTTTCACATGTACGATGAACGTTTTCCTGCTAGGGTGGGAACAAAAGATGAGCTCACTTAATTCGGCTTTGTTTTCTTATTAAATCGCACATTGCACGATTGCTCTTCAAAAGCCTCTCAAGCCCCAAATTTCTGGGGCGTCGTGTAAAGCGTAAGCACTTATTTAGAAACATGTAATTATTATTATTATTATTTTAAAACATACCCTCCAGCTTTAAAGACTTACCTGAAGGAACCGTAATGTTTTGAGTTGCTTCTTCCGTGTCAGGTGCGTCAAGAAAACGCCCTGCGCAGAGGTCCGCTGTAACCCTCGTAGCCTTCAGCAAACACTGACGCCGTCACCTACCCACGTGGAGCTAATAAAACTGCAGCTACCAATGGAATTTGTTAGCTCTTTATTCGATTACTTTGTATTGCATTTTATTGTATTACAGATGTTAATGCACATTAAAAAAAAAAAAAAAAACCCACCTGGCAATTTAACCTCACTCTTGCAATAATTAATCTTTTAAACTGAAGTCAAGCATGTCATTAAAAACAAATGACGACATGCGTATTTCTGCATACTTGGTCTAAAGAGTAACAGCCGTATCCTCAGCTTCAATGCATTGCCACACAGTTGGAGGACAAAAAATGTGCAAGAAAATACAAAAGAATAAACACAACAGTGTCATCACAATGTGGAACAGCTGTCTGCTCAACTGAAATGTAATTCGCTGTAGGTCTGAGGCACTCTCACTCATGTAGTGTACAAACTGTAATCTGCTTGCTTACTTTATATTTAGACTTGACACAGTGGTAGTATTCTATTACAGCTTTCCATCCAAAGGGGTTTGCATTCACCTGTGTCAACTTTAACTTCAAAACACTCCATTAACAGTCACTGCAGATCAGGCAATACCTCACGAGTTACATCCAAATGAATGGAAACCACCTCTAAAGTAAAGCATTTTAAACATGTGTTGAATATATATTTGGTTTCTCAGCACATGTAGCTGCAATCTACACCCAAACACTCAAATCCTAAGACATTTTCAGCAGCACACAGTCATAAATTCTCTACAATCTTCTTAGAATAAAGGACAACACATTTAATTTAATGTTTGGAGGGTTTAGGCATCACACATCTAATAAAGTTCAGTTTTATATCTGTACGTTCATAGCTGATGTCTGAGTTGTTGGGCCAATATCTAAATATTACATTTTTGTGCTGCTGTAACACTGGTACACAGTAACAACAAGTTCAAAACAGTTCAAGGCATATGTTTTCCTATTGTGGCATATTGATTGTAGTATAATACACAAACAGCAAAATATAACAGACACAGTCAGCAGTGCATCGATTGGGCTCTGCCTTTGAGTGCAGCAGAAGAAGAGAGAGCGGTCTCTTTATGTTTCAGTTTATTCAGTGGCTCATACACAGGCACTCCAGTTGACAAAGGCAACAGTCACTCAAGCCAGGGAGAAACCTGGGAGTATATGTGCTTGCCTTAGCTTGTGTATGTTTTGTGTACAGGTTTGGCACTGCGTGTCTACAGTAGTGCATCCAGGTCCAGCTCTGGTAGAGGCTCCTTCCAATAGGAAAAACTACTGTAGTCAGGACAGTCAAGAACAGAGGATGTTTTCCCCTCAGCAGAGAGCAAAGGGAAGAAATGCTCCACCAACTCACTGAGGTGGCTGTACCTGCAAAACATGAAGGATTATAAAAACACAAATGAGAACACCATTAATATTTATATATGGAAGATGAGGGGTCTAAAAAAATGTCCACATTAAAGATTACAGGCATGTTCTGAAAGCTGTGCTCCTGCATGGAGAATTATCGTGTTAGTCATTTAAATTTCAATTATAGGTTTAAAAAATATATATAACATCTTCTATTGTTGCCATTTCTTTTTTAAACTAGAGTGCTTAAAATCAGCTGTAATGTAAAATCAGCTGTATACTCCTTGTCATAAGCCAGAGAAATATTATCAGAGGCATCATAACTCTAGTTCTTAAGCAGTCCATGGAAGAAGAGAGTATGTACTGAGAAAGCTATCACACCAAAAGAGCAAAAAAATTGAAAAATAATTTAAGAAATGCCAAAGGATTTTTAACCATAGATGGGTTATAATAACAAACCCAGATCACTGCTATACACAGATCTTTGGTTTTATTTACTTTTTAGCCTGTTATGGGTTGTATTTATTTAGCCTTGTTCTTTTTAGTTTAAGCTCCTCATCCCCTAAAGAGCATAAACTATGCTTTTTAACTATTGCTTGATTTGTATGGTCTAATAAAACATGTGTAAAGTGTCCTATATCTACACATTTTGTTTCCCTTTTAAAAAGAAAAAAGGGAAACAATGTAATTTCCCATCACTTGTCTCCTGCATACTTACGAAGACTTGTTGCCTTTAGTCTTCTCCTGGATGAGTTCTCCTTTTGGGTTGATGGTAAATATCCTGGTTTCTGGCACTCCAACCTGCTTATAGGCATAAGCATCCTGTAAAAGTCCAGGCAGCAACAGACAGGAGTTTAAGGTTAATCTTCTCTTAACCTCTGCAGCATTTATGTACGCCAAACTGTGCCATTGGAGCACAAATCAATAATTATAAATCATTATCCAATGTTTTATTCATTTCCACAAGCAACACTTTACTACTATATTTCTCATAATTTAACTCTACATGTGTTGCAATGATATATAAACACAGTCTTGTGCCAGGGGTTAAAATAACTGCCAGACAAGCAGCTTAACACCTGGGAAACTTCAAATACACTTGATAGTTCGATGTACGGTCGTGCTAAAAGCAGCCCCGTAGCATTGCTTACATTAGTCCTGTTGCCGAAAGCCGCGTAGAAAGGCTGTCTGTGCGGGTTGAACAAGTCCCTGATGTCACCGAGGCAGGCGACTTTAAAGACTTCCGGTTTCTTCTCAATCACCTCTCTGCACACATGGTTTACAGTTAAAATACACATCTGTTCAACTGATTGTCCCTTTCAAACATTTTTGTCTTTGGCAATAGCTGAGCATTGGCAATTTGGCCACTAGGGGTCAGCAGTACATTAAAATACAATTTTATTTTCATTTTTAAACAGCTTCATACTACATCTCTTTTCTGTTTAACAGTTCAGTACGAATATGTGGTACCTGTGCAGTGCTGAAAAAAGGCTGCTGGGAGCCAGCAGTACGGGGCCCTTGGGGAGGACGGTACCTTTGTCATTGACCCACTGCAGATAGTCTTTGGTAATAGCAGCCATACCTATAGCTCGTGCTGAACAATACAGGAACTTGTAGCCATTTCTGCAAAGAAAGCGACAGTGATATAAATTTTTACTTTAATGTGGGAACAATTTATCTACAGTGCTTAAAAATGTATTAGACAATGTAAGGTTCATGTCACAGCTGCCCTATATTAACCTTACTGGTAATCTCCAAAATTATTTTTGTATGTTTCTGTAATGTTTAAACTACAGGTACGATATTAAATATCATAATATTCAATTTAACATACTCGTGTATTTTGTGATAGAGTTTGGCGATGCCTTTGTGCGTCCAGTCTTTTCCAAACTGAGGTAGGATATGACCGAGAGCGTCAGACCTGCGGGAGACCAAAAGAGAAGACTCAAAATGCAAAAGAATGAGGCTGATTAAAAAAGAAAAACAAACAGATGGAGTCTGCTGTAAATCTTTCTGGGGAATAGTGTATATTAATTTGTGCCCATAGCTCTTTGTTAATCTAAGACACTATAATTTTGCATGAAATCGTGTCTGTTCTTACTTGGTGATGGTGCCGTCTATGTCAGATATGATCACACGATCGTCCCAGTTCCACAGGTAGATAGCAGCCTCACAGCGACAGGTGCCCTGGTATTGTGTGGTCACACTGAACACCACCTTGTTAGCTCCTTCATGCAGGTTTAAATGCTCCTGGGTATGGGGAGGACAGTTAAATACATCCTAACATAAACTGATTGCGATACATAAGAAATTATCGAGGTGCATGAACATTTGTGCAAATTTATCTCCTACTATTTGTTTAGACGTCAGACGTAATGATTTGCGGTACATCTGGCTGATAGACTGAGCCGTGTTGAGGGTTTCTGTTGAAAGACTGGAAGAAATGACAGCTGTTCGCCCAAGGCCTGCTGCCTCATCACTGTCCACATCATCCAATGTCGCTCTGAAGAAACAATATTAAAATGTTGTGTCTAATTTGTTTGGCAATGGACTGTTTGCGAAGAGTTGGAGGCTGTTTTACAGACAACAACCCTTTGACTGCTTTGAGTCTATAAAAATGTTAAAAACTAGAGAACATGTACTGAAGCTTTGGATAGCTGTCAGCCACATTTAACATTTAACAAAAAGCACTCGTCTTGTTGCTACAGTTTATAGATAGTTCTTTTAAAATTTGTGACTTGAGAATAAAATCTGATACTAGAAAGAGAAGGCCACAGAAGACAAAAACATTTTTTATGCCTAGCACAACAAAGACAACTCTGGAAGATATTTTTTAATGCAACAATAATAGTTACTGTAATTAAAGGTGACTTACTTTACTGTGGAAGAAACACTTGCCAGTGGCTCCTCTCGCTCCTCCTTTGAGATTTTTTGCTTGAAAAACAAAAAACAAAACAAACCAACCAACATTGGCATCATTTTATCCAAGGTGATGTCTGAGTTGAGCATTAAAAAAAAAAAAAGGCTGAAAAGGCTGCGTCCTCACAAGGTATTATGTTTAATTTCTGCAAGTCCAAACAAGTAGTGTGTTTTCTTCTGGGTACACTGTCAAAACCTAATAAATAACGACTGTGATGAGTTTCTGAGCATCTACCTGGCTGCTGTCCATGTCTCTCCTTCTCCAGGAAAACCACCAGCGTCCAGATTTTTTGGGCATCTTGTCTTTCACCAGTCGCTCTATTGTACTCTATGGAAAAAAAGACAACAAATATATTCCCCCTGTTGTGATTATCTTTTTATAAATAAAATATAAAAATTGTACCAGAATATAAAGGAACATTTTTGTGGTTTAGTTTTAATACAATAAAATACCTTTGGTAGGTTTTTCTGAAAGGACATCATTGACAAAACCATTGGAGCAGCCACTGCCCAGTTGTAATAGCTGTGAGAAAAGAAAGAAAAACAGCTGATGAAGAGTCATGGATATAAACCTGTTGGAGTAATAACATAGTGGTGACTTTAGAAATACATTATTATATACTTTTTAGAATCATACTTGGAGTTTATGCAGATGACAAGACTTGGATCCTCAATGATTCCTGGATTCTTGGCAAAATCCTGATATGTCACAAGGTGCTCCATAAACTTTTCTGAAGTAAGAAGGAATGCAGGAAATACTTTAACTTCAGCTGCAGACACTCTGCAGGCATCAGCAGCAGTTTAACCACACTCACCTTTCGTGATCTTGCTGGTGTTGCCTTCTCGTCCGCAAAGGGACATGCTGACATCCATGTTGTAGGAGGTGTTATCTGACAGATACTCTGTGCCACTGTCCATTGCCCCACTGCCCACTGACTGAGGCGACTGGCTTCCTGAACGGGAGCCCTGCTCTGCCCCGTTCGGAAACGCTCCCTCTCCCTCACTTCAGGAAACACAGGGATTCTAGGTAATTTAACTACACCTAATCGACACTTAATCAATACTCGAGCACAACTGCTGGATGATTGTATGTTCTTTCAATTTCATCATTTTCAATGATGAAAATTGGAACAGCAAGCTCAGTTAAAATAACTAAGTAACCTTAATGTGACATCTCACCTTTTGGGGAAATAAAGTGCGGCCACCTCCGGGTCCAGTGTGGTCAGATCATCCAGGTAAATATCTGTTGGTCCTAGGTGGTGATTACGTTTACCTGTGACCAGTTGATAAATTAACACTGATACACTGTAGACTGAGTACAAAAAGAGGATGGAGTAATGCCTAAAACAGCAGGAATGCTTAAAGAAATGCTTCACCTTTTGTCTTATCCTGTTGCTCTGCTTTAGAAGATGCTGCCGATGCCTCTGCAGCAGGCAGGCTGACCCCAGCGTCTGTCGCTTCAGTTCTTGGAGAACCTCCTGCTGACCCCTCACTCCCTCTGGGTTCACTGTTCTCTTCCCCTCCCTCAGAGAAAGGATCGATTCCACTGTCACCCTCATTCACAGGAGGGCTACTGCTGTAACTCTGCTCACTTTGGTCAGGTAACGCTCCCTGATGTTGTGCATTAGTGGATTTTGGATTACTTGGACTTGTTTCTAGGTCCGTGTGGTCTTTAATGAGTTGTTTTTGTGCATTGCTTGGTGTGGCCACTTTGACCACACTACTTTCATTTTCAGGGCTAACAACAGTCAGTGTGCTACCTTTGTTAGTAAGGGAATCGGTGCATTTGCTGACTGAATTAGAAGATAAGTCTCTGTTGGGCTCCTGTTCCATTGCAGCCTCAGAAGCTTGAGGCATATCCATCGATAAGGCACAAGACTTGAAGACGTCACTGGAGGCAGACATGGAAATGTGAGTGTTTTCTTTGGATAAAGCAATGGTTTGCTTGTTGCGTCCGTCTAAATCGAGCACGTGAGTCAGAGGTTGCGGTTTCACCACAGTGACGCTGCCCACAGTCCCACAGCTAATCACAGGATCGTAGCTCATGTCAAAGGAGTCTTGTCTTTTAATGGCGCGGAAATGAAAATTGTCGGAAGAAGAACCACCCTGTGAATCCACAGCCGTCTTCTCTGGTTGACACAGCTACGAGAGGGAGAGCAGGATAAGAAATATGACACAGGCAGTCAGTAATGACAACACAGGTACGCAGAAGATAGTACACTTTTGCATGTGTAAGCATATGTTGCCCTACCGTGGGAAAGCCTCCCCAGTTCCACTGCATCTGAGGACCAGCTGACTCTTGAGTTTTAACCATGAGTTCAGAGTCGCTCTTAGGAGAAGACGAGCGGCTGAAGAACACACTGCAGCAAAGCACAAAGACAGAGGAGAAGGATCATAATTGCAGAGACAGAAAAAAGTGATGATATAACAAGCTACTGATGCAAACAAATGAATATGATTAGTCAGTTAATAGACTTGTCTCACTTTTCTGAAGGTGACTGCTCTCCATCTGAATGTGGATGAGTCTCTCTGGTCTGGGTGGCCCCAGGATCCTCATTTGCCTCCTCAGACAATGAATAGTACACCGATTTACTTGAAAACACAGACACACACACTTAACATAAAATACTGTTTCATCTTAAAGCATCATTACAGCTCCACTAGACTGTTGTTTTAGACAAATATTGGGCTACATTACTCCCTCGGGCCGCTTGTATTGACAGTTCTACTGAAATTCATCATCGCAGCTCTATGGAGTTTCCAGCTGCTTTGTGCTCATTATTTTGTTCTGGCAGGTTTGGTCCTGCACACAATGTTTAAAGATGGATGACACGTTTAAATTCCATATCAGGTTTATGTCAAGCAATAATAAAACCTCCTTCGCGCATGCCGTCTTAAACTCACGATTAGAAACTTGCTACACAAAGAATAATTGCATTTTTTAAACCTGTTTCAAGAGACAAAATAGAAACTACCAGATGCAGAATGAATTCATAGAGAAGAGAAGTGTTCAACAGTGATTTTGCCTCAAACAGTAAATTAACATTTAAGCTAATATGAGTCATCTTTCAGCTGAAGTTGGAGAAGTCTCTTTTCCAAAAGCATCTCAAGGATTAACCTTTATAAACCATAACCATAAGTTCTAACAGACTCAAATTTATATTTACAAAAAAAGGCATCTTAAAGAGTAAATTCTTCTGAAAGATGTACCACATTTTATTTTATTTTTTTCTGATGATTTACCTGAGTTGCAATTTTGTGGCAAGCTCCTCTGAAGGAGTACAGTTTTGTTGAGCATGATCACTTTCTCTCTCATCCGATGAGGAGCTGACCTCTTCTTTGAGGTGAGATTCGGAGCGCATGCGTTTCCGCCGCCGTTTCTTCTTGCGGGAACAGGACCCGGTTAAGGAGGAGCCCTCAGTGGTCTCCCCCATTTCACCTAGGACCTCAAGAGGTATTGGCGAGGTGCACAGATGGGCTGGCACCTGAGACAGAAATAAATAAGTAATCGAATAAACTTAAAATGAATATAAAAGACAGCAAACATTAAAAAAAAACATAATTTGGCGGTCACCTCCATATTTTCATTTTCCTCCACAAAAAAAGCTTCTCCATTGTCACCCAGCTTCATGTGCAGATCCACAGATTCTCCATTTATCTCAATGTCCACCTATAGTCACAGTCAACAATGGGCTCATCACAGGGACAACAGGAAGTCAATCATGCTGCAATTGAAATGACACAAATATTCCAAAACACTAACAATTTTCTCCTTGGAGCGCAGCACGCCGAGCTTGCCGAAGCGGACGTGAAATGGGGAACACTGGAAAGACCCATCGGGCTGTCGCACTACGACGACGTCAATCCCTCCTGTGAGAGTGGCGGGGTTGAGGCCTCGGTACAGCTCCTTTACCGTCACAAACACCGTCTCTGCTAGCTGGTTCACAATATTCATGGTTTGGGACTAACAAAAAGGAAAGAAACAAAAAGGACGAAGTGAGAACCAGGGAGACCATCTTCATAGAGACTGTGTCAGCTTCCAAAAAGACAAAAAACAAACTAAAAACCAGCAACAAACAACTTAAACAACTTAAACAATTACAAAGAAAGAACAATACAGTATCCACATCTGAACCAAAGAGTAAAACAGTGAAATGTGGATTATTAAATATTAGGTCTCTCTCCTCCAAGTCTCTGTTAGTACATGACTTAATAATTGATCAACAAATCGATTTACTCTGCCTTACAGAAACCTGGTTGCAGCAGGATGATTATGTTAGTTTAAATGAATCAACACCCCCGAGTCATTCTAACTACCAGAAATCTCGAAGCACAGGCCGAGGGGGCGGTGTGGCAGCAATTTTTCACACCAGCCTATTAATTAATGAAAGACCAAGACAGACTTTTAATTCATTTGAAAGCCTGATGCTTAACCTCGTCTCCACCCCAGCTGTGAAACTCAGAAACCAGTCTTACTTGTTATCATCTATCGTCCACCTGGGCCTTACACAGAATTTCTGTCTGATTTCTCAGACTTTATATCTAATTTAGTTCTGAGCTCAGATAAAATAATTATTGTGGGTGATTTTAACATCCATGTAGATGCTAAAAATGACAGCCTCAACATGGCATTTAATCTGTTATTAGACTCAATTGGTTTTTCTCAAAATGTAAAAGAACCCACCCACCACTTTAATCACACTCTAGATCTTGTTTTAACATATGGCATAGAAACTGAACATTTAACAGTGTTTCCTGAAAACCCTCTCCTGTCTGATCATTTCCTGATAACATTTACATTTACAATAATTGATTACACAGCAGTGGAGAGTAGACTTTATCAAAGTAGATGTCTTTCTGAAAGCGCTGTAACTAAGTTTAAGAATATAATCCACCCGCTGTTATCATCTTCAATGCCCTGTACCAACACAGAGCAGAGCAGCTATCTGAACGCTACCCCAACAGAGGTCGATTATCTTGTTAATAATTTCACCTCCTCACTACGTACGACTCTGGATACTGTAGCTCCAGTGAAAACTAAGGTCTGTAATCAGAAGTACCTGACTCCGTGGTATAATTCTCAAACACGTACCCTAAAGCAGATGACTCGTAATCTGGAGAGGAAATGGCGTGTCACAAATTTAGAGGATTATCATTTAGCCTGAAGAAATAGTTTGTTGCTTTATAAGAAAGCCCTCCGCAAAGCCAGAACATCTTACTATTCATCACTGATTGAAGAAAATAAGAACAACCCCAGGTTTCTCTTCAGCACTGTAGCCAGGCTGAGCTCTTTTGAGCCAACCATCCCTTTAACGTTAACTAGTAATGACTTCATGAACTTCTTCACAAATAAAATTTTTATCATTAGAGAAAAAATTACCAATAATCATCCCACAGATGTAATATTATCTACAGCTACTCTTAGTACCATTGATGTTAAGTTAGACTCTTTTTCTCCAATTGATCTTTCTGAGTTAACGTCAATAATTACTTCCTCCAAACCATCAACGTGTCTTTTAGACCCCATTCCTACAAAACTGCTCAAAGAAGTCCTGCCATTAATTAATTCTTCGATCTCTAATAATCGGCTATGTACCACAGGCCTTCAAGCTGGCTGTAGTTAAACCTTTACTAAAAAAGCCATCTCTAGACCCAGCAGTCTTAGCTAATTATAGGCCAATCTCCAACCTTCCTTTCATATCAAAAATCCTTGAAAGAGTAGTTGTCAAACAGCTAACAGATCATCTGCAGAGGAATGGTTTATTTGAAGAGTTTCAGTCAGGTTTCAGAGTTCATCACAGCACAGAAACAGCTTTAGTGAAGGTTACAAATGATCTTCTTATGGCCTCTGACAGTGGAGTCATCTCTGTGCTTGTACTGCTAGACCTCAGTGCAGCGTTCGATACTGTCGACCATAATATCCTATTAGAGCGATTAGAACATGCTGTAGGTATTACAGGTACTGCACTGCAGTGGTTTGTATCATATCTATCTAATAGACTCCAATTTGTGCATGTAAATGGAGAGTCCTCTTCACACACTGAGGTTAATTATGAAGTTCCACAGGGTTCAGTGCTAGGACCAATTCTGTTTACATTATAAATGCTTCCCTTAGGCAGCATCATTAGAAGACATAGCATACATTTTCACTGCTATGCAGATGACACCCAGCTCTATCTGTCCATGAAGCCAGATAACACACACCAATTAGTTAAACTGCAGGAATGTCTTAAAGACATAAAGACCTGGATGGCCGCTAACTTTCTGCTTCTTAATTCAGATAAAGCTGAGGTTATTGTACTCGGCCCTGAAAAGCTTAAAAATATGGTATCTAACCAGATTCTTACTCTGGATGGCATTACCTTGGCCTCCAGTAACGCTGTGAGGAACCTTGGAGTCATTTTTGACCAGGATATGTCCTTCAACGCACATATTAAACAAATATGTAAGACTGCGTTCTTCCATTTGCGCAACATCTCTAAAATTAGAAATATCCTGTCTCAGAGTGACGCTGAAAAACTAGTTCATGCATTTATTACTTCCTTACTATCTCTACTTTTAAGATTAGGCTTAAAACTTTCCTTTTTGCTAAAGCATATAGTTAGGGCTGGACCAGGTGACCCTGAATCCTCCCTTAGTTATGCTGCAATAGACGTAGGCTGCTGGGGGATTCCCATGATGCATTGAGTTTTTCCTTTCCAGTCACCTTTCTCACTCACTATGTATTAATAGACCTCTCTGCATTGAATCATATCTGTTATTAACCTCTGTCTCTCTTCCACAGCATGTCTTTTATCCTGTCTTCCTTCTCTCACCCCAACCGGTCGCAGCAGATGGCCGCCCCTCCCTGAGCCTGGTTCTGCCGGAGGTTTCTTCCTGTTAAAAGGGAGTTTTTCCTTCCCACTGTCGCCATAGTGCTTGCTCATAGGGGGTCATATGATTGTTGGGTTTTTCTCTGTATCTATGAAGCGCCTTGAGGCAACTTTTGTTGTGATTTGGCGCTATATAAATAAAATTGAATTGAATTATAGGCATTAAAATAATTAAATGACAAAGATAAAATTCATATTCAACCTGTAATATATCATCCATATGCACATATGTTACATTGCTAGCTGATAAAAAACACGTAGTTAAATGTAAGTTAACTGTCGTAATTAATTGGGTAAAGTTTGCCAAGAAATGCCAAGGAGCGAAGACTGATTTTAGAGAAGCGACTGTCTGAGATGGGTTAAAAGGACACTTCCAAACAATTCCTATTCCATCATTCTTCAGAGGAAAAGATTATTCACAAGTGGAAAACAAAGAGAGTTGCCAGTCTTGCCAGAGTGGGCATCCAAGGAAATTCCCCCAAAGGTCAGATCATGCAATGATCACGAGAAACTAAAAAAAAAAAAAACCAATAGCTTCATTTTCATTTTTGCTACTTTCATTTGAGACTCTGCAGGGCTCTGTTAGCATGTTAAATATTAAGATTCATTAAGACAGTACAGTTAGAAAAAGACTAAACAAGTATGACTTGTTTGGAAGGGTTGCAAGAAGAAAGCCTCTTCTAGGCAAAAACAAACATGGCAGCACAAATTATGTTTGCAAAGTTGTATCTGAACAAGTGACAAAGCTTCTGGAACAATGTCCTTTGGACAGATTAGACCAAAGTGGAGATGTTTGCCTATAATGCACAGCACCATGTTTGGTGAAAACCAAACATAGCATATCAGCACAGACACCCTGACACCAACTGTCAACTGATTTTGGGCTTTCCTTGCAAACAGGATTTGGACACTTGGATTTGGATGACCATGAACTCCTCTGTGTACCAATATATTCGCATGTCAAATGAGCCCGAACTCACCAAGAAATCTACAACAAAATGAAAAGAATCAATGGTGCAGTCAAAGCACAGAACTCAACCTGATGCTTAGGAGAGCGAAATTATTGCTGTAAAGAGGAGCGGGCCAAAACCTTTTCACAATGATGTGAGAAACTGATAAAGTCAATCAGAAAATGATTACTTCAAGTCACTGGTACTAAACAGGGTTCAGTAAGCTACTGAATCATGGTGCATACGTAGCTTTACACACACTGCTTCTCCACTGCTGAATAAATAATGACACTGTGTTATATTTTATGTTTTGTTATTCATCTGAGGATGTATTTACCTCATTTTAAGCCCCAATAAAGACTTATATATTTCCCACACTTAGAACTGAAAGAGGGTTTACTTTCTTTTTATCATGACTGTAAGCAAATATCACGGTAACAAAAGGGAACTACTGGAGTCATTTCTATGTGTAGTCATGATGGTCACAAGTAAAAACCCATTATATGTGATTTTCTCTGCAACAGGTTCTAACATGTTTGAAAACAAGTGGAAAGGAATCCAAACTTTGTCAAGATCTACTTAAACAGCTCTGACTTTGTTTCTGCCACCATCAACATCGCTGTTTTGGGAAATTGGCTTCTGTGGGATCTGTAAACAGGACTTCTACCTGAATTGGTATTACAAGCCCTAGTGATGTTAATACAGTCCATCTTCAAAGAAAGACTGTTGACGTCTTTTTCCCCCTCATTTTAATAGGTAATCCCTGAAGTGTTGTATTTGATCCTGTGGCAAAGTAATAACGTAATAAAACGAAGGGCAAAAGTAGCAACTTGGGGAAAAAAACTAAAGAAAATGCCTAGAGTTATCTAAGTTAATACAGCTCTGTACAGCTTGTGATGCTTTTAATGTTAACTTAAAGTAACAGAAACGGTCGAGATGTGTGAGGATCCATCCATAACATTATCAAAAATTCCCCCAAACAGACTTTTTCTATGATTTTAACACTAAGAAGCGAAAAAATAACACACAAAAAAATCAACAGAACACCCATTTATCATGTAGCAAACCGCTGCACCTGTCTATTACCCATCTAAATTTCACATTAAGCTAATCTCATGTCTTACCCACAGAGAAGGATGCAGACGGCCCCTCAACACCAGGCTGTGTTTCCCGGATCTCCTGTCTGCCATACGGCACCGCAAGAATTACTTTTCCAACAGCAGAAACTAAGAATCTTTGTCAAGACACTTTACCTCCATGTCCACCTGAGCAACCTGTCAGCTATGATCCCCCAGAGTGCTCGCCTTTCTCTTGAGGTCGCTAAACGCCCCACATTTGTCAGGCTACATTATCTTAACTGTGCAGCTACAAAAGTGTGAACAGTCGATTATAACTAGCTAAGTGGAATCAGAACCTCCGCTTCTACCACTAATCATCAGCGATGACAGCAATCAAGTCCTCTCAGTTCTGAAGTTGAAAGCAAAAATATGGCAATCTGTGAGAGAGTCCTAGTATATTCACTCACACTATTGCTTCCTCTATCTTATACAATTTTCACAAGCGCACACTAAAACACACACACTGAAATCATACTTCCCCACTAGCTGTGCACATGACAGCCAGACCAGCACTTTCTAAAAGGGTCGGACAGGCTATTCACAGACGCGTGGCATAAAACCGCTCACGCACGTGAACTGCTCGGCCACACAGTTTCTGGGAATGACCACAGCTCTCTGGCCCATCAGAGATGAGGGGACTCTCCAGCAGCCATGCTCTGACAGCACTGGAAAGCCCTTCACAGTCCTAGCTCACTTTGGAAGAACTCAAGCAAACGACTTGCAAATCTGAATGGAAAACACTGCCTGTTCTCCCTATGGAGGGAAAGAGGTAGGCCTAAGGGAAAAAAGACGACTCTCTACCGTATGCTAATGTTTTCTAATGTGTGCTACGCCCATCTTTGCACATTTTGTTTTCTGGAGGGTAGGTTTTGTACAAGTTAATATCTCAAAACTGAAACTGCCATCACATAGTGAGGAAAAAGGTTAAAGGTGCTATACATGGGTCAAATACCTGATCTGCAATTCACAGTGCTTCTTATTCATTCGTAAGCTACCTATACTCATCCCTTAACTGAAAGACTGTATATTTCAAAGAATCACTGTCGTTAATGCCTAATTACTGAGGAATAGCTTACCTTCAAGTAAATGTCATCTATCATCACGCCCATTGATTCCATTCACAGAAACTGTCATCGGTTCATAAAACCCCATGGTTAGTTTAATGTCTTAGTTTGTTTCTCATACTTGCAAAACCACAGCCGTTCACAAATGATTTCATCAATTTTTTCTTTCTTTTGCTTTTACTGACCTTTGCTACCTCTAAGCCGCACACATCGAAGTTGCCTCACCCTATTGCACATTAGCCTGACACATGTGTCATCTTTTCTATTCAGCGTTGCATAAAAAATGCTGTGAAAGATCCATTACGTCAGATTTTATGATTGCATAATATCAGCACCATCAGAGATTCGCTCAAATCAGTCACCCACGGGGAACATTAACATATTACGCAAATAGTTGAATGCTTTTGGACGCGAGTTACTTTTGTAAACCAACAAACGATTTTAAAGACGCTCTTGCTGAGTTTATATTACTGACTTGTGTATATATTTAGTTAGATGGAGGTACACCCCTAAGTCAAACAACTTCCGCAAAGCTGTCTGGTACAGTCCAGCCAATAGCCACTCAAACTGTTGAGAAAACACGTTTCCTCACACTTCAAATGCGCTAAAAATAAAAGGACCTTACACGTACTCTTAGCCTTACTGTGAAGTACTTCACCCACCTTCACTTAACTTGACCGGGAATTTAGCGCTGAACCATCTTTAGGACTTATCTTGTGAAGCGATGTGTCTCAGTTTCACAGCACAAAACAGTTTTACAAACTCACTAAATAACTCCGCTCCACTGGCTGTTTGACATCTTCTTTGACAGCTACGTGTATTACAGAGGCTTCATTCCTTCTCACTTCTTTAGAAGTAAGGTTTTAAAGGCAGTAGCTTACCCTTCGTGTTGCCTTTTAGATTGACAAGCCATCCATCCATCCATCCATCCTTCTTCCTGCACAAGTGCGCCTGCGCATGCACGACCCCAAGCCAACAAACAGCCAATGAGAAAGCTGGAAAAGAAAACATGACCCGCCTCCGATTTTGAATAGTAAACAAAGGCATCAGCGTTGGATGTATTCATTGGGGATTTCAGTCGTCAGTGTAATAATAAATGAACAGGTATTGTATGTACAGTAATTTATCAAAGGGATGGAATCTGTAAATAGTCTTTTGTTATCTTGCTGCTTAAAGGCAAACGTTGATTTTAGGTATTGATTGACAAAAACTCTAAAATCAATCTCACAAAGTGTCAAAGCCTTGGAAACTGTACAAATTTTGACCCGAATCCATTATGAAATGTTACGTTTATATAGTTAATGATAATAAATTATCATCTGAGCAGTTGCAGGAAAAGGTCTAAAGCTATGTAGCCTAAATACTTATCTTAAGGTTCACATAACTGCTACTTTCCTGAAGTTAAGGACCTGAAAAGTACAGGATTGAAAAGATTATGCCGGTAATATGTTTATATATATATAGATAGATATACATATTTTTAAGCATATGCTGGGGATAGTTTCCAACCCTCTACCGATAAGCAGCTAAGAAAAAGGACAGATGACTGTTTCAAAAGTTATATTTTAAGATAAACTACAATTAATTAATTAACTTCCATGTTTGTTATTGACATCTTCATAAATGTATAATGTGAATCAACACAATTCATACGTGGCTTTTTTGCATTTCAGAGATCATGACTAGACTGGTCCAGCAGAGGACATCGATGGACCTGCACTGAGATTCATTAAACTGCCTCACTCTGCCTGAAATCATTCATATCTTCAAGCTTTAAAATGATCAGTCTGTAATTTTTATCCTAAATACAGAAATGAATACCTTATATACACAGATTAAAACTTAAAAGATTACAAAAACAAATGAAAGTAGATTATGTTATGTTGATAAATTCCCCAAAGTAGATAATACATGTAAATGCAGAATATTGTTATTTTAGTAACACTTGGTAGCACTGCCTACTAAGCCCCTTGTTGTATTATATTCCACTTTCTTATTCTATTGTATTTTATTTTGATTATTACTTTAATTTACTTTGGTTTTCTGAGCCCTTTAATTTTGTGTAATTTATAGATTATTGAACTATTTTGTTTGAGTTGTTTTGTAATTTATGGAGCTATTCTACTTCATTTTAAGTCTGCTGTTACTTTCATTTCAGCCAACCTGATTGTATCGCAGAACTTTATTTTCATTGCAACAACACTGAAAGGACAAACAATCCTTTAAACCTTTGAAATGTTAAACCCACATTAATCAAAAAAGCATAAAAATATAATGCATTATGCAACACCAAACAAGAAACAATAGGATGTTACACACAGACAAAATATAGTTTTCTGACAACAACCTGATAGAAACTGACAAAAAGTGAGGAAAAGGGGTTGTCAGACTAGTCTTCATAGCAAGCATTGTTCATGGACAGGATGGGTAGGCGACCACAAAACAGACGTTGCCTTAATGACATCATTCAAGGTGTTTCTTTTGCAGTCAGGCCTCTGTGGTGACCAGCCACACTGCCTATTTAAGGAAACCCACGGTCTTGCGAAAGAAATGCTCCTTTCCCAAACGGCTCTGCAACTGCTCACAACTCTCTTTCCTCGTGCTTCCACCGCTCCACCATGCAGAGCCTCTAAATGTTTAGGCCCTTTTCTCTAAATAAGGGAGCCTTATCGTAGTTCCTGTCATTTCTCCCTTTTCCCCCAAACATCCCGAGCAGCGTCTGTGGCAGTAGCAAACTGTAGCCTGTGCATTCTTTTGCCTTGTATGGAGAAATGGCCTGGCCTGGGATGTCTTTGTGCAGGACAGGCCAGTCTCTCCATTGGCTGGGGTAGAAAGGGGAGGGACCCACTGGGAGTCTGACTCTTTGAGCAAACTTTTCAGTGCCTGCTTCTCTTCCCACTGCTGTTTCGGGGCCAGACAAAAGGAGTTTGAAGTACTCCCAAACATTTCTACTTGAAGGAAAGGTGAGAATAAAAGCTGTTTTTAAGCCTGGATTGAACAAATAGACAATACATAGCTTTAGAGCTGTTGTTTGGTGGGCCACAAGTGAATTTGATGTGTAAATTTTTGGGTACAATGCTCATCTGTCAGTGGCGAGGGTGAAAGTGAGGATACAGTTACAGGGAGCTGCTGAAATGGGAAACTAGGAAGGAGCAGTAGGGAATTTTCATCCCTTGATAAAGGCAGGGAGAAACTTGAAGATGTTATTTATCTCAGAGTTTGAATTTGTGCATAAACTGTATGGATGTGTGCTTACTTCCATGTCATCACCACGGCACATTAAACAGGGGAATTTCTGAATGCAGCTGACCCGTTTAGAGCCGTGTCATTCACACTGTCTTACACACAGACACACACTCCTCTTATGATGTCTTTTTATAGGCGATGAGATTTCTCTTCACTCTGTTTGCTTTTGGAATTCCTGACCGTTGGCCTCTTGGTCTGCGCTTCAGTAATATTGACCTGCGCGACCTGATGTAAGGCTGTGGGATGACAGCCTGAATGTTTGACGATAGCAGAGCGTGAGCGTGGGTGTCTGTCCTCGTTGGCCAGAGGGACAGAGAAGCTTTGTCACTCCTCGGTGGATAAAAGGGTCCATGGAGGAGCCGAGGCAGCCGGAGAACAAATACAATTGTTAGCACAAGCTGAGCTGACAGCTTACGTTGCTGTCAAAAATAGTTGTTTTTTCAGCTTCTTTATGAATCATTGTTGATTCACTCTGTGGAGAATGCGGGAGTTTTTAGCTGTTACTACAGCACCAGATGCAGAGGGACTTGAAACCAGGTTCTGTCTTATTGCAGCTTAAAAATGTGAGCTATGACATAATCTCACTCTCACAGAGTCTGTCAGAAGTTTACATGGCTCTCATTTCAAAGCGATATCGATGTAGAGATAAATACCAGTGAGCCTCTCTCATTACGCAGCAAGAATTCTATCAGTGAGGCCAAACAAGACTCCACAATACAGATAACTAATTTCCACTACATGCCTCACATTGGACTGTTTATGCATGAGCCACTTCATTTGAGACCTAAGCAAAGTGTCTGCGTAATCCAAGCGTTTTGTGTTGTGTGAGGACTTTACCATCGAGGCAGGAGGGAGACGCCGTAATCAGGCGGAGGAATTCCTCTGTTCCTGAAACCATCAAGTAGAGCTATACACTGTTTTGTTTCCAGCTTCCTCAACGACTGAGAGATGGAGAATGGGAAGGCTTTGGGCCAATTGCACACCTTCCAGATTTCTTCATTTTTCTGGCACACAACGGGACTGAACCAGCCAAACAGTAGCCAAATGAAAGGAAGGATTAATCCAACATGTGTCTGTGATGAAAGAGGGAATGAGAGTGTGTGTGTCTCTGCTTCACTTGGCACACAGTTGTATAAACACCCTTCCTGTACCATTTTTAGCGGGAACCCAAGCATGCAGATCCATATCTGGATTTTTATGTCTTTATGTAAATGTTAGCCATTTGGAAACTTGGGGCAGAGCCTAGGTCGGACATCCTGATTTGCATTGGCAATACAAATTCAAATTCTATCACAGTGCATTCATCTGTATAGAACAGAAGAAGAACCTTTTTATATTTAGTTTTAAAAAGATAAAGGAACAGTTAGATAGGCAAACCTGTCTTCACATGCTTTTCTGTGAAGCCTTTTATGAATCATGCTGGCAAAATGCACAAGAGACGCAGAAATTTAAGACTAGCCCAGCCCTTTAAATACGATGACACTGTTACCAAGACATTACCTTTTGTGAAAATGGAGCAGTGAAGAATGCACATAGGCATTAAAGCATGCAATTAAATAAAGGGATTGTAGTTCATTTTGTCTAAAAAACAAAACAAAAAACCAAACAAACACTGAATTGTGTTCACTTTTTCTGCACGGAGTTTGTAAGTACACACATTTAAACCAATGCTAAAGCAGTTTGGCCAACTTATCGACAGATTCATGTGAGGAGAAACTAAAAAAGCTTTTCCGATTATCTGAGCAGTTAAACAAAACTTGCTGTCTGCTGTGGAGATAAGCACAGCCTACTGTATTTTTTTTGTATGCATGTTCAGTTTTTTTGTTTGTTTTTTTTTTTTGGATGACTGAGAACCAGCACATGCTCAAAGAACAAACAGTGTGTCTGTGCTTATTGACAGTTACTGGACTGGTTTTCTATTTTCGTAATCATTGTTAGGTAGCATTTCTTGACACAAGATGTATTAGTCAGTGTTTGGGAAGTTTATTCTACTATGATGTCTAGAACAGAAGAGTTGAAAATAAACAGAAATGCTCCCTTGCTATTGTTCTAATCACTCTAATAGAATCACATGATGCTGATGAAGAAAAGACGCGATGCTACATTCTGTCTGTTTTGTCAGGCTGCACAAGTTGCTGTGAGCTGTCACTGACTCACTGTTGTATTTCACATCCTGTGATGAAACGTGTCTAATCTTATGAGGAGCAGTCTCTTCCAGGGTGACAATGGTCCGATCTATAAGGCACAAGTCACCAAAAGGTTTGATGGATATAAAAATTATGTAAATTATTGGCACATTATGTGGAGTTTGACACCATTATCCACATCATCATTAAACCATATAAGGGAATTAACATTATGTACATTAGGTGGTGTGTATGGGGGTTGGTTTGTCATTTCTTTTCCTTTCTTTTTGTTCAGCTTGCCCCCGTGCTGGTAAATTTTTTTCTCTCACTTCCCCTAGAGAGGGAATCGCAGTCTCGCTAAATGTCAGGTGCTGAGATGAGTGTGAAAATGACATGTCTTCACAGTACAAGCAGCAGCTAACTCAATCTCCTTCCAGAATTAAACCTGCCACTCGTGTCAGGGTCTGCAGGGATTTTCCATTTGTCTGCGTATGTGAGTGTGTTCAATTGTTTGATTGTGTTGGAGCCAACGTGCAATAGGATGCGGAGAATAGAGGGACAGGCAGGTTTGTGCAGGAAAAGAGTAGATAAATGTGGTTGAGTACGACATCTTGAGCTGGGTAACTAAGGTGATGTTACTACCGCGTGTCATTAATTCACAATTCATTCGCTGTAAGAAAAAAAAAAAAGACTGCTTTCTCTTTGTATAATGTCTTTGGGGGTTACAACGCTTTTATCTAATTTACAAATATGTGCACAGGTCCAGATCCAGACGCCACCATGTCGAGCAAACGTGCCAAGGGAAAGACCACCAAGAAGCGCCCGCAGAGAGCCACCTCCAATGTCTTTGCTATGTTTGATCAGTCTCAGATTCAGGAGTTTAAAGAGGCGTTCAACATGATCGACCAGAACAGAGATGGTTTCATCGACAAGGAAGATCTGCATGACATGTTGGCCTCTCTGGGTAAACAGTGTTACATTTATAGATGTGACAAAAATATATACTACTAAACAGGTTACATTTTACTTGTAAGAGGAACTGCCCTTAGGAGTTGAGGGAATTGTTTTTTTCCACATTATAAAACTGCGGGATTAGCAAAACTGCAGTTCTGGTGATTGCCAGAGATGGTGATGATGTTGTCAGGGTTATTTCTGTTTTCTAAGTTTAGGCAGGGAGATCAGAAAGAGAGAGGAAAAATTAGGGAATCAGAAAAATGTTTTCCAAGTGTGTGGAAGTTCAGTGCCAAAGTACCGGAACAGCCCTTTTAATACATATATATTAAGATATAAGACTGAGGCTTTAGCTAGTCAAATGTGCCTTTTTAATTAAAAAATATGTTAAATAATCCCAAAATGAAGTGTAACATAGTAACTGTAACAGAGATCAAATACTTAAAGCTGGTTCTAAATGCATTAGTTCTGACACAGTTTTGGTTACTGCAGTGTGATCGAGTCCAGTGCTTCATCAAAAGAAATCAAATAGTAGCTGCACACTTTGCACTGCAGTGCAAATGAGATGCATGGTAATCTGGGATCAGTCCATACTCTGTTAAGTTTAATAAGAAGTGCAAGTATGACAAGGTTGCCAGCTATTAAAGACATTTTTGCAATTTTAGTCAATATACTTGTTAAATAGGATTTGCAACAGAAAGGAGATTCACATGGCTGAAAGTTGAATCAAGTAATATACAGACGTTGATTTTTAGAGGGGTGTTGAGGTGGAAGTCATTACCACTTCAAATTGTACATAAGAGTACGAAGGAATACTTGAAATATTTATTAAAACAGGATTACCAAAAGCAGGAAAATTTGCAATTAAAATGGATCTTGGGTTGAGTATGTAAGGACCACAACAAGAATAGCAAAGACCTGAGTCTGTTGCTAATAGTGATTCCGGGTAAGCTAACTATATGTGACACTTAAATGTTCATCCACACTTGCTGGTTTGGGCCGATTATTTCTTATTATCAGACAACAAGATGTTAATTCCTAGATGAGCGATGGATGCATGTGACGATATTCTTCCTCAGGTAAGAACCCTTCTGATGAATATCTGGAGGGGATGATGAGCGAAGCACCAGGGCCCATTAACTTCACCATGTTCCTTACCATGTTTGGAGAGAGGCTCAATGGAACAGACCCCGAGGATGTCATCCGCAATGCCTTTGCTTGCTTTGATGAGGAGGGATCTGGTGGGTGAATACGCATCTTGTACACACACACACGCACAAATCCCGTTTCACTCTGCCAGGGCTCGGATCATTAACTCCCCTCTCAATTCTCCACGTCCAAGGTGTGATCCACGAGGACCATTTGAGAGAGCTGCTGACCACCATGGGTGACCGCTTCACAGATGAAGAAGTGGATGAGCTATTTCGGGAGGCTCCCATCGACAAGAAGGGCAACTTCAACTATGCAGAGTTCACCCGCATCCTCAAACATGGCGCCAAAGACAAGGATGACGAGTAGAGGGAGAAAATGACTGCCTTTGGCCTCCCCCCTGCACACATGCTGCACCACAAATCCATCTGTAGCTCCTGTCTTTGTCAATCTTGCAGATTTGAGGAAGAAAACTTTCAAATTCACGTAGGACTCAAGTATATATCCTTTATAAAATTAAGAAATAAATTATTGTACATTTAAATACCTACATGTTTAACAAGGGTGGCATGTCTGAAGTAATTTGAGATCCACTTTTTGGTTTTTTAAATTTAAACATCATTCCAGATGTATGTTGCACCTGTCTTCATCCACATTGACTGCAGTTTTTCTGGCCTTTGTAGACAACATGGTTGGATTTCGGAGATGCATTAAGCAGATCTGTGTATTTGTGCAGAGGCCATTTGACGTACTTCATACAATACCAGCCATGTTTACCTCTTCCTGCCAGTTAGCTACCATACCTGCACAATTTGTCTCCTTTTGTCTAATATATATCCTTGTATGATGAAAACGGATTAAAGAAAAAAAACTGACCTTTCATCATTTTTATTCGGTTTAGACAATCAAATGTGGTGCAAATATTTTCTGTAGTTGAGATGGTCACTAGGAATGGCAGTCAAAAGTGAGATCATCCTCCCGTCAGCTGGTTGTGTGTATTTGTTAAAGGATCGGGTATGTCTGTGTTGTTGAAGGAATTCAGTCTCGAAATTTCTCAGGCAAATAAAGTAAGTGGAGAGTGTGTTTGGCGTATTTTTAAAATATTGTACCATGCCTGCATTCAAACATTTCTAGCATTTCATGACAGCGCTTTTTTCCTACAAAGCTGCAGTACAGTATTCTGTGCTTTACATAACTGCCAGGTACTTAAATTGAGCTGGAATGCAACCAATATTTACTTACAGCTACTTCACGTTGCAGCGTTAGCTAAATAAGTACATATTCACTAACACACATTTACTAACATGAATGGTTTTTGGTTGTTTTTTGTGTCTTTATCAGGGTTTTAAAGAGAATGGATACACTGCACCAATCTTTAATAAATTTGATTAAAATGTACTTTTCTTTGTTCTCTGCTTGTTGGGCTGAACCTTTGAGGTAGGACAGAAAGAAACATTGGATTCATTTTGAGAAATATGACAACCCAGCTATGTTTACATGACTTACATATGAACAGAAAAAAATATGCATGAGCTGTTGTATGTTGCAACCCCCCCCTTCTAGTTGCTTAAATACATTTTTAAATCTCATATAGACCAGAAGAAATCTAGGTGTCTGGTTGCTATTATAACATCTGGACAGTAAAATAAAGATTTTCCTCAACAGCAAATCAACTTTTGTCCCATTAAATTGGTCCAATTGTAATAAAACTTCTTGCCTCTGTATATAAAGACACAAAAGTGCCACCATAAACCCTACAGAATCTTTTTTTTTACTCATTTAGATTAATAAAAACATATCTGGGAGTACATGTGCACACACTTAGTAGTAGATGGGCTAAAATAAACATGCAATTTGAAAGCTGTTTCAAATAAATATTCTGTCATAAAAAATTTTGTAATTTGCTAAAAGTAAAAAAGAGAATGCTTGTTTTTTTGTTTTGTTTTTTTAAACGAAACATCTCACAATGATAGACAGATTGCAAGTTAGAAACTTCGATATTTAAACCTTTAAAAGCAGCTGCAAAGGTTTTTAAATTTCTGAATTTTAGCCAAGATGTTTGAAGAAATCAAGGTCAACCCCACTACTGCACAGAAGGAACTCACAAGTGATCACAATTTGCTTTCAGGAGCAAAACAAAGACAAATTAAACATTTATCAACAGTTTTGAAATTTTATTTCCTTGAAAGGCTCATACAAAAAAAAAAAAAAAAGAAAAAAAAAAAAAGACAAGACATTTTAAATTTAAGGCATATATTGCACAGACTGTTTAAGTCTTTAATATAAAATTGGACATCTTAATCAGTTGTAGGTTTAAGGCACAACAGTCAGCCATACTACCAGCAGTCAGTTGTGAGTCACATGAAATTGAATGATCACGTTTTGAATGCATGTAGCTGTACAGAGGCCACACAGTTATAAAGCTTAAGTGAAAACAAAAAAAAAAGCACATCATAGGAAACTTAATATAAAGCACTGCCATTAAACAAAAAAACAACAACAAAAAAACCAAACCTTAGTCATCCATCCAGTATTACAACCATTAAGGTGTACTCACAGTGACATGATTTAGCATGAATGAAAAAAAAGAAAGAAAGAAAAGGATTGCGTTTAATACTTACTATCCTTGACATGACCCAAGTCTGACATGACTTTTGTAAATTGAGGTATAAATGCACATCAGACAACAGAATACCTGAACAAAATAAAGCCTTAAAAAGAAAAATCTAAATGAAATAAACTGGCAGTGAGGAAACAAAAAAAAAAAAACAACAACAGTAAAATAAAAATGTACGACCATTTTTCCATGTTCATGTCTGTCAAGAGCAAGACAGGAAAGCAAAAAAAAAAAAAAAAAGTATTTTCTAGGAATGATTGTGATGGTCGATGCTTGGCAGTATGACAACATTTACAACTCACACATTTATTTTAAACAAAAAAAAGAAAACGCAGAATAAACCTAACCGTTTGAGCTAAACAGCTCGGTAACACTGGTAAACATGATAGTATTGTAGATTTAGTTTTGCTACAGCATTATTCTCATACAAATGTAACTTTCCCACAAACACTGCTACTGTTAAAAGTTGAGATGGCATTTAGCCACAAATTGTGGTTCATCCTAATACAGTTTCATGGAAACTAAAACTTTATGATTAGAAAGTCTATAGAAACCATTTGCAAATAAAAGTGGAAATCACAGATGAGGAAATACTAGAATATTAAATATAAAAAAAAGTCAGCTACTGAGTGTGGTACATTTGCTTTGCAGAGAACCTATGTGCACAGAAATATCTGCTGAATAAAATGGGAACATAGAAACCATAAATATTATAAACCATAAAAGCACCATTTCTCTCACTAAACTGAATGCGTTGTGGAGTTGTGAGGGCTTCATGTTAACAGATGATTGCCTAGAAGAAAAATGTTTTTGGCTAAATCACTATAATACTGATTTTAATTAAAACTACAGATATAACTGTAGAAAAAAAGGGCAAAAAAATATTAAAAAAAAAAAAATAGCAAAGCATATACTTTGCAGAAAGTTGATACAAGTCACTCCCCTTTTAACTAAAACAATAGGAATACATTATGAAAGGGTCTGAGCTTGCTGCTGTAAAAATCAATTTCTCTCATCCCCAAAAAAATTAATAATAATAAAAAATAAACACATTGCACTAAACTAAGAAGTTGGTGTTGTGAATATTAAAACAAAACCATGCCCTCATTTTTATCCTAGAGGGGAGTGGATGTTTCGCAGTCAGTGTCTTTTGTACATTCAATAAAATCCAGTACTGCTACTAAAGAGGCCAACTTTGCTGGTGGTGCCAATTACACCAAAAAGTGGGCGATCAATACCTCCTGGTAAAAATATTAAGAGGTTAAAAAACAAAACAAACAAACAAAAAACAAAACACAAACAAAATAATTTTTTTTGCATTTACGCTACAGGAATGTTCATTATGAAAGTGATTAAAGAAAACCCACTTCTGTTGTCAAACAGCATAAAAAACACACTCTCTTTCCCCTCACTTTTTCCATTTTATAAGTACCATTATGTTGGTTACTTTACTTCATCCCAGTTTGCACGTCTGATTATCTAATTTCCCGCTGCACATTCTACAGGCTCAGGTTTAAAAAAATCATATCAAAAGGTACTGGTGATGAATAAAAAAAATAATAATAATACATTCTCCAATATAGTGTTGTCCATACTAAAATTAGTGTTTGGTCACAACTATATATATATATATATATATATATATATATATATATATATATATATATATATATATATATATATATATATATATATTTTAAAAGAGCTGCTAGTTGACTGTTTCACTCACCGGGTGCAGTGGGCCCCACACGGCGCTAATGGGGGTTTTCCCCAGGGAGCGGCTTTGCCTGGTGACCATGCTCCAAACACGGGGCACAGAAGCTGAATTCCTCTGTGAACTACTGCTAATACTGCTACTTGTGCTGGTACTGCTCGGGGACGTGGGCTGCTGGGAGGCGGTGTGCTGGGAACTGAGGCCAAGAGGAGGCGTGATGGATGCGGACTGGGCCGAAACTGAGGCAGAGGCTGAAACCTGGGCAGCGGCAGATGCCGGGCTTGTAACTGGGGCTTCAGAAGACATGACAGCTGAAGATGGCAGTGGGCATGCTACTGCAACTGGAGTTGAGGGGGACCTGGGACATGGCAGCTGAAGTGGTATTCCTCTGGTGGGTGGAACAACAGCTACATTTGTGGATAACTCCTGATTTGCAGAGACGGAAGATACATTTGTGACTGGCAGAAGGACTGGGGATGGCACTGAACCCGGCACACTTGCAGGACATGTAGTGGACAACGGAGTTGCAACTGAGCTCAAGGCTAAAGCTGGTGAGGCTGGAGCAGCTACTGGTTTGTGAGGATCTTGCTGTTTTAAGACTAAGGCAGGTACTGGCATCATGGTTGGCAGATGGGCTGTAAGAAGTTGAGGCTGATCCTGCTCTATGTGGCAAACGATGACTTTATTCATATGAAGAGGTGATATACCTGGAGCTGAGAAAAAGACTGGAGCTGGGACTGGAAGAGATGCTTCTGTGCTCGCAGGCACCGAATCCTTTCCCGAAGGCACATCTGACGCTGGAACGGTCATAGCTGTCTCCATTAGATGCTGCACCCTGGAAGGATCCAAGACTTGTTGGTTGTCTTCTGGAGGAGGTGTGAGGCCTATCTCTCTATTACAAGTGCTGCTCTGTGACTCTGCTTGTTCAGTCTCTGTGGGTTTATTCTGGCTCTTCAGCTTCATTTCGTTTTCGAGCTCTATAGCTTTCTGCGCAGCTACTTCTGCGAGGAGGCGCAAAGCACTAAAGTCCGGGGGAGCGCACTGATCTGGAGGAGTTGGTGGAGGTGTGTTGAAGAGGCCATTGGTGGTGCTAGCTGCTGTATTTCTGCTGGCAAGACTTGCCAAATAAGGCCCCTGTTCTTTCACTTTCATCAGCAGACTTTGTGCATCCAGCTTCATCAGTGCCTGGACTGACACTTCCTTACCAGGGTAACCTGCTCCTGTCAGAATAGCTGTCGCTGTGCTTCCGAGAACACCGAGGTCAAAAACAGGGGCAGAATGAATGACAGATGGGCGCTCTGACAATGGGCTGGGAGAGGAGTGGCTTTCTGTGAAGGAGACGCCTCCTCCGCTGGAGGAGTGCCCCTCATTTCTACCTACAACCTTGCGAGAGATGGTGAACTTGGTGGGATCTTTGCCATCCTTGCGAAGCAGGTCAGGGAGCAGGCGGCGACGTGCGTTGATGAACCAGTTACAGATCTGGGAAAATAAATACAAAAATTGTAGAGTTCAGGTATGAGAAGAACCAATATTTTCTGCTTACCAACCTAAGAGAAGTGTCAGACAACTGACCCAAACAGCAACGTTTCTTCACCTAAACCTGTACCCAAGCACCACTCCCTCTAGTGGTACAGCCTCTCACAAGACAAGACAAGGCGTGAGAGCCCCCATACAGCTGGCAGCAATGAAGGTTTGAGCTCAAATATGCTGAGCCACAGAGAAGCCAGCCAAAGGCATTCCAGTGAACTGACTACATAACAAGAAACTCTGCTGCAGCCTCATACTGATCTGCAAATGCCTTATCTAATGCAGCCTGTCTGTGCATGCCTACGTGTTGGGAGGGAAAGAGGAAACGTCTACCACTGATGCAACAAAGTAAAAAAAGGAAGGCTGGGAAAAATGCTATTCTCTTTAGTACAATACATACATTCCACTAACATTCAACTATTGTTTTGCTTTCACTTGTTCACAATCAGAAAGAGCAGTTAAAGCAGCAAAAGTGCTTTTAGACTTACATGCACAATCCATCAGACATCATCAGCCAAATACGCGTCACACTTGTTTGTACTAACAGACGTAGTGTCATGTCTCTGATGCAAGTTTCTCTCGCGAGTGAAGAGAATAAATCAATAAATGAAAACCTGCTCCTTACCTGCAGCACCGTGAGGCTGGTTTGGCTCGACAGACTTTGTTTCTCCTGCTCTGACGGGTAGGCGTTGAAGCGGTGCTCGTACAGCCAGCTCTTGAGAATCTGCACCGCCTCCTTGGGCAGGTTACCACGGCGACGGCGCTTCCCAGAGAGCCCCCTTCCTGACAGGTCGAGCGGGGAGCCATCATCGCTGTCCGCTGAGGTGTGCTCCTCATGCTCCGGGCAAGTATCCTCTGCGCGAGCTGAGAGGAAACAGGCAAGACGTCAGTCATTTTGACTTTTACACCCCTGGCTGACTTGGTTTGTAGGAGGTAGTCCTTATAAAGTATTCTGATTCTGATGTTACCCATCACTTATTCTGGCTCATGCATGGTGTGGTGTAGGCACAGTTCTTCAGACACCAGGTGAACAAACAATAAAGGAAGGTAACTGTTTGATCAAGCACATAAAAGTAACAGTACTTGTTTACTGCTATTTTTTAAATTATTACATTGTAACAAACAGATTTACAAGAGCTTTGTGATATTGTGCTACACGTGCCTTGCAAAAAAAGACTCTTATGGTTGGCACTGGAGGGAATCTCCCCTCAAAATGGAGCATGCCTGATCCCAGGGGTGGGCAAGTGAATGCAGTAAATGTCCTTCTGTGGGGCTGGGTGAAACCTGACCCCCGGGGGTAGCGCCTGTCCTCACAAAGACATTGTGGCCATATCAACATCACAGTAGCTAGTGGCCCAGGAATCTATTGACAATGCAAAGCACCTCGAGCCGATTCAACTGAACGCTGCTAGAGCAGCTGACAAACCTGCATTCCTCCATTTGCCTAAAAAATAAAAGGGAAGGAGGGCAATAAAACAGCTATTACTATTAATAAAAACATTTCAGACAGCCCGACTCTATGAATGGGATAGATGTTTCAAAAAACAGCCTTAATGTGGTCAAACTGGGTCTGACAAAAAACAGGACTTCTCGCCTGACACAGATTTGAGGCATTCCCTGCAGTGCCCCGAAGAGGCGTGACGTACGTGATACTACAACTCCACTGGCTCACGGCACGGACCTTTTAAGATCTACAACAAAAAAACTCTCCAAACTATCTTACTGACAGCAATCAAATACAATTCAGTGCAGGGCTGGCTTAGTAAGGCTTCATTCCGATAGGCCAGCTTGTCACATCAGCATCACGCTGATCAACTTGTGTTTACAAAATGTCCTCTCTACCTTTGTAGGCATCTGGAGCTCGGGGTCGCCTTAGAAAGCCTTGAAAAAGTAAAAAAAGTTTTTAATACATGGTCACGGCCTCAGGCTGCTGAGACCGTAAAAAGAAAAAAAAAATCTGATCGCCCAGCTATGCACAACAGACCGCTTTGTTAGAGAAATTAGGATGCATTTCAAAATACAAAACAAAAAACCCCACTACTTGCATAAAATAAAACATGACCAACCTGGGGGGAAAACGGGTAAATTAGCCATGTGGAAGGCACAAAAGGAGGCGAGCAGGGACGCACAGCCTCCCCGCATGTCGCTCCGCCAGATGGACACCATGCCTGCCTCCAGAGATAACTAGCTGGCTAGCTGTCCCTCCAAATTTCAACACAAACACACGCTGCATTTGCTCGCAACAAAAAACCCCGCATACCAGCCAGAGTCAACAGCGAAAAGCCACGCAGGGGCTCGTAGGCAGACACTCCGCTGGCGAGAAACGGACACGGCAAAAGACGAGTAGCGCTCACCTCTTTTGACTGCTTTCATTCTTTGTCGATAGCTGTATGGAAAACACGCAGCTGTCCAAGTTGCTCGTTGTTACAAAGCGTGCCCGGGAGCCAAACGATGGTTGACACAGCGACACTTTCTTCCAAGGCGCCGAAGGTGTTGGTGCTCTCGTCCCGACTCCAAAAAAACTAAAAGCCGTCGCCGCTAGAGTTGTGCCACACGGAGATGAGGAGAAAACAAAAGTCACATTTCCAGCGCACTCTTTGCTTTCTTGCAAAGATAAATGTTGGCAGTCTTCTGTCGCTCCTTCCTTTTACCTGCAGCGGTTTGCTAATCTTGACAGTCCGTCCCACCCCTTTCACAGCTGTCGGCCAATCGCGTCGCGGCGTTTATTCCTAGGCGAACATGCGCCAATCGCGGCGCGTTTTCAGGCAGAAGACGGACTCGGTGTCACAGTGAGTGACGGGAGAACCATTTCATTCAAAATACAGCGCAGTCATTGAAACATTCTTATTATCTCGACACGGTTAAAACCGGAGGGGAGCAGCCAACAACCCAGTGGTTACATTGACACAAGCGGGATTTATATATAACAACGGTGTAATCCCTTCAGACCACTGTGGTCATTTTATTATCGTCTCCAGGGGATAGCTTATATCTCTGTTTGAGATATGTAAAACATAACACAAAAACATAAGCGTCTTAAGAGTTGACTGGTGAATTATTATTCATTTCGCTCGGTTTCTGTTCAAGCCCGAGAGGCTCGTTTGACAAAAATGGGACTGTTTCTCTTTTTCTCGACATCTGTGGGAGACTCAAACTCCTCCAGAAAATAAGCGGGAGTTTTGGTTTCTGTGAGATTGATAGCACAAACAAATCAACGTAAGATGACTGTAAATGAAGACTATAGATCATAGTATGTTTTCGGTGTTAAAAACGATTTTTACACTTATTATTTAAAATAAAAAAGCAAAGGAAATCACATTTTTAAAAGAGCAAAACACTAAAATAAAGGCAGCCATGATGACGTTTTTGAGAAAGTACTGTGTGCATTTATTGAATTTTAGGTCTCTGCATTATACATTTGAACAACCTTGAAATAGTATAAATAGCTCTACAGCATTGTAAAAGATGGGGATTTTAGTCCGACTTTGTTCTTATTTACAGAAGACATTTTTAAGAAGCACGGGGGAGAAATGCAAGATTATTAGTTTCGTCTTAATATCAAACAACCCTTTTACTCAGTATTGCGCATATACTTTAAATATTACCAGAGTATAGTGACAAGAATCTAGGTAAATCTCACTTTATGAGCACATCCACTCACTCACAACTTTGTCTCAGACAGCACAACCAGTTTTACTAAACCCACAGACCTCGAATTACACACAGCCTATAAGAGTAGTTTAAAGAACAGATTTAAAGTATGTGCTTGCTTCATAAAGTATTTCTTCTAGGATTTGTACAGACACTTTTTGCTACATCATATCTCTCATGTTTAAAAGAGTATTGCCCCTGCCCTTCACCCCCTTTTTCCAGTTATATTCCAAAGTCAGAGAAACAATGAAGGGATACGAAAGAGCTTTTTGTCCTCCCCCCCTCTTCAGAGGACTGCGTGGGGTTAGTTTCACTAGATTCACACTGTCTGATGGAAACACATTTAAATGTGCAAACATGTATCAAACTTGGATTCCCAAAATGAAACTTTTACCCTTTCACAGAAAAAAAAATAGACTGCTCATCAAAGCTATGCTCTGATATGAAACTCATCATGCATTTAGTGTGATGCTAAATAAAAGCCCATTCATTATCATCCATAAAAATCAATGGTTTAGAGCAGCAATCCCCCCCCCCCACCCCCCCCCCCCCCACAGTGCCACTGAGTGAATCACTGATAAACCTACCCAGGAAATCCAGCTAGGTGTGCCCCAGTGATTATTTGTGTGCTAAAGAACAGCTTTGTTTAAATGTATGAGATGAGCTTTCTTTTGTCTCTTTAAGTACCCCACTTACATCCCCCACAGACACACACACACACACACACACACACACAGTCATCAGCAGGCTGGAAAAAGTCTTGACTCTCAGTTTGAAACAGATCACAGAACAACTTTCTCTGTGTTCCTGGCCTCCTCCCCTTAGTGCACCGGAGATGCCACATTTGTGTTTTATCTGCATTCAAGTCCTACGGTTTTGTGCAAGCAAGCAATATGTGGGGGAAAAATATGAAGAAAAGAAAATGATACATGAAATTATGTAACATATTACATAATTATTAGGTATTGTAAAACATGGCAGTGAGTGCATAGAGTGAAGACACTGTCATTTTGTCGTTGATACATATATATCCACTAGAAGCCGCCCTGCTTACACATAAAAGAGACATCTATGCTTATTTTAGGAGAAGATTTCGTCAGACGAGTTCTTCCAGACAGTCAGAAATTAAATCAAGCCAACCACCAAGTTTGAGTCACACTGTAGGCCTCAGATGTTAATGGCCCTATTCACCCCCAGTCAAACGGAAGGGGGTATACTGACAGCCATCACGGAGCCAACTATTGACACCTTTGTGCCATTTTTCTGGCTGAGAGACATCTCCAGCAGGCAAACACAACAGCGAAAGAATGGTGAGCAATCGAAGGTGAGAAGTGGTGATTACTAGGTATTTCCAATTCAAATTATGTACTTCTGGTTCACAGCAGGTGAGAAACAGACACTGCAACAGCTAAGGCCAGTGGCAAGTAATTAGGAGAGGACAGTTGGAGATTGTTTGCTTACCAACTGAAAGTGGAAGACAGGCAAATGACAGTGGTTGATCTAAGGCATGCCAGGGGTGACTCGCTGGTTCGGTATGCTACTCGCAGTGTAAAAATCTAAAGTGAGGGGATATGTGCAATCAAAGCGATGTGTCCCCTTCATGCAAATTATGCAATGCCAGCTATGTAATTTCACTGTAAACACATGGCAGAGACATCATATGTTTTCTTAAGTGAAAAAAAAAATCAGCCCCTGCTGCTGCAGACTTCAGAAACGATGCTTTTCAAAATGCAAACTCCTAAGTTCATGAACCAAACGGAGAGGTTTGATCCACAAGTGATGGCCGGTTCTGCTGTCAAACACGGACTTATCAAAATCTTTAAATCTATATGTTGCTATGGCTACAGTGTACTTAATCTATTTTCACAGTCGACTTGAGTTCCTTGAAGCTGACATTTAAATACACAAGATGAATTTAAAACAGTGAATTCATCTTTGGCTTACGCAGTCTTCAGTGGAAAGAAAAAAAAAGCAACTGAATAAATGATGAAAACACAATCACTAATGTATGTAATGCTTTAATAAGAAAGTCTTCTTTGAATAAAAATAAGTGCAGGTATTTTGGGTGCTCTTCTGATGGAGGGGGGGGGGGGATAATGTAACAATGAACTTTGATTTCATTATTTTGTTGAGTGATGGGAAGCAAAATAAAATCAAAAAACACTTCTGGAAACACGAAACCTGCACACTGTGCCTGCTGCATGAAGCCTAGATGAAAGCACTTAAAGAAGTCAAATATTTATGTATCTGCAGTTACAGCACAAAGAGAAAATGCTATGGTAGTGGAAAAGAGAAGGCAAAAGACACCAGGAGGAGTGAAAGATTTCGTCCCAACAACAGGAATAAATATTCGGTATATAGTTCCCCATGTCATTCTGTCGGGTAAACATTACCCCTCAAAAGTTTGAGGTAATTTTGCAAAACTCCCACTTCACATCTGTGAAAACATGTATAAAACTAAAAATGACCAATCAAAATATACCCAAACTTGAGCTGGTACACTGGACCTCTCAGACAAGTCCAAAATTAATCAGACTTATAACATTCAAACACAAAAACTAATTCATGAATGCAAGCAAATAACAGTAATTAGGTATCTTAATTTTTTTTTTTTTAAAAAAATCTCTTTTGCGAAACAACAACTTTGATAATTCATTGTTACCAACAATAATTATATTTAGAATTAAACACATCATTTTTATTAAAGAGCGTGCGCATGCCGGTGGATTAACCATTAGACGAACATTAAAAAAAAGATTTTTGTAATTGCCAATACTGTTAATTTAGGGCAGCTGCAGGATAAACCTTACGCTGCGTATAAAGTAAAGGTTTACAAAAATGTTGCAAATCAAAATGTATTAATCAATCATTACTGGAATCTATATCAAGGGATCAATCCTGTGCTCCAGTGGCAGATTACATCAGCTAGTACAAGTTAGCAACCTAACTTCTATCTATGCATGACAGCTATCTCGATAAAGTGTTGTGGCTCACACATAGTTCAGAAAGAAAGAGTGCACCAGGAAAGATGTTCCCTGTCAAAGACTCTGGTAACTTATCAATAATAATATAATTATAACCCTCGTTGTGTTTCTGGTAATTATCTCCTATATTATATCAGATTAATGACATTTTATTTAGCTTGCATTTTTCCACATTTGTGAAAAACGTTTCTCAGATATATTCCACATCTTTAAATTATACCAAAAATATCAGTTATAGTGCTGCTAGCCTGACAACATGACTATAAATAGATTATTTTTTTCACTGATTTTGCTGAGAGCTGCATGTTTCACTTGGGGAGAAAAAAAAACTGACACTCTGGGTCTTTAGATGCAGAGTGCTGACTCGTGCTTCTCAGGCAGACTGCTCTAACTTAACACGAGAAGCAAACATGGTACTGGTAACGCAAGCAGTGTGCTCCTGACCTATTTGATAATGTTATGAAAACTGTATCGCTGATTAAAAATATTGGATAGTTAAGAGCCTGATAGATCAGCCTTTATGGGTTTTAGAGTAGTCTCAAAACTCTCTTAAAAAAGGGAACTACCTATTACATGCCTGAAAAGTTAAACAGTGTGTACTGTTCTTTTCACAAACCAACATGATTTGGCTCTTATGGGAACCATTTCATAAAGCTGCCAATAGAAGACTAGAAACTCTGATTCACATCTCCTAGCGCAATGATCTACAGGGTTTTATCTCATTCTTTCTGTTCTCTTTAGAGCTGGTTTGCACTTCTCTGAGTAGTAAAAAAAAAAAACATTGTATGAATCAATAAATGTTTTTATTAAGTAGCAATATCTGGACCTGCTTCAGCTATTTCCAATTACCTTTTATTTTGACTGTTTGTTTTTCAGTTATTTTCCCAGGGCTGATTCTCTTATTTCAATTTACCGGTAGTTTCTATTCTTTGAAAATGTTTAGTTTTAGTGTTTATTTAAATGAATATTATATGGACTATATAAGTAAAAGACAAGATTTAGGAAAATCAGTCCAGGTATTACAATAAAATCACATAACTTTTTGAAAGCAGCTGGTTCACAGTGTCCAGAGATCCTGAGTTTCAAACACATCAAAGCCTCTTCTTGACATAACTAACAGAGAGTAATTAAGGATATCTCCTCTATATATTTATTAGTGTTCCAAGTTCACAAAATTGTTTCAGTTATAGTCTTAAATTCCCCCCAGTTTTTTTTACAATTTATTTTAGTTATCTAAAAGGTCTTTTTAAACATCTAATCCACAGTGAAAGAAACAACATTAAATGTAATGGCATGTAATGTAATGGCTTCTGTTAATGGCACAAGTTTTGTCAGCTATGTTTCCTAATAATTATTCTTTTAATATGACAAACTGGTATTAGGGATCATGCCATTAGAGCACAGGAGTGAAGGTATGTATGCCTGAAATGTTGGTAATTTTAATTAATTGCTGCCAATTATAACATTTCTGCTGGTCAGTGCTACATTAGCTTAAAACAAGTGAGCTTCTCTTCACAAAACAAAGAAAACAAAAACATTTCAAAAACCCCCCAAACTTTCGAGCGGTAGTGCGTATCCTAAAATGTCTTCAAGCTTTGCCTGATTATTGGGATGCGTTCTCATTCAAAATCCATTCAGACACTAAACCTAAAGTTTGTTAAAAAACATCTTTGACACAATCCACTCTGTAGGACATACGCAAGAGGTAACTGCTAACTATACAAATACCCCTTTAAACCTGACTTTCAGTTTCATCACACCAAAACGATTTGTAATAACCTGATCTAAACTGATTTTTATATAACTCAAATCGTGAAGAAAGTTAACAAACAAATAAATAGGAGGAAGACACACAGAGGTGAGTTTGTGGTATGTGTGCAGTGTCTGTGATGGCCACAAGGCGGTGTTGTGCAAAAGCTACAAGATGGCCAATGGTCTGGGAAGAGAGCAGGACGATGGAAGACAGAAAAGCATAAACGCTTGCCTTCTGTCTGCTTAAAATATCTTATAGCCGAGATACAGGAACATTTAAAACAGTCTTCATATAGATTCTTTAGGATATAATTGTCATTATAACAATACCTTCTTTAACAATTTTTTATGATGATATCAAGAACAGTAACAAGAAAAGATAAAGTTCATCAGCTGAGGTTCTTAATGGCAAGACTCAAATGAGGAGTCTCCTGCTTCAAAGTCCGTTGGGTCCGAGAAATATTCAATGACTTGTTTGCTCATTTGAAGTCACCAGGACCAGCCTATTATTGTATGAATGTGTCAAAACCCTCCAAATTCAGGAATTTCCCACTCTTTTCCCTCCACCCATACCCATCTCAACTGAGATGGCTCATTTACATTGCAAAAGCTTCCTCTCCTTTCTCCAGGTGTTTAACTGACACTTAACTGTCCTTTGTTCCAACCCAATGGCCCTCTCTCACAGTTTCTTTCAGAGACGAGTCTGGGCCTCAGGGACGTAAATTTCGATGCTGTCTGCGCTTTCTGTGGCCGAGTTCTGGCGAAACGAGGCAGCCTTCTTAGCAGCCAGCAGACGCTTGCGAGCCTCTTGTCGCTGTTTCTCTGCGGAGCTCAAGGAAGAGTTGGATGAAGAGTCGGCACTCTTCTCGCGGCCCAGCGGTGGTCGTACCTTACCAGGCTTCTTTGACGCCGCCTTCTCCTCGTCCTGTCGTGTTGGGAGTGACAGAAAGTGACAGAGAGGGAAGAGTAATGTGTGAAAAGAGGAGATAAGAGGGGAAAAAGACAGATATCATCCAGTGAGAAAATGTAATCAAGAAACATCAAGGTCCTTTATCAGTTTAGACAAGTTCTGCAGACAGGACTTTGACAAGACATTCCAACAGGGCTAATTCTCTTCAATTAAGATTGAAATAACAGTGATTTTACATGATAAACAGAGACACTGACAGTACAGACAACTGAAAAACAGACACTGAGAAAAGAAAGACTAAACAGTCATTTGAATATCAATTTTCAAAGACATGAAATGGTAACATGAACTGATGGGGAGTTTACATTAAGTTTAACTTATAAGGCTCACAAGACACACTCGATGCACGTATACTGACAAGCAACAGAAGCAAAAGCACCTCAGTGACAGGTAAAACAGCCACTGACATAAAGATGCAGGCGCAGAGACACATATACACACATTTACTTATTAACAATCAACAAAGGACACACAAGCACACAGACTTTAAAATAACAAAAGCCAGAATTTTTTCACATGAACCAGCGCATCTCAGCCATGCTTCGCTGCAACACACAGATCAGAAAAATGACACATGCATGCTCAAAGTAGGGCTTCATACATAAAAACACACAAGCGTCAGCCCTCTTTGAGATGTTTTAATTTTTCCATGCATGCCTACAGGGATCACTCTGGCCCCTTTGGACAGGGAGGCCTTGTAAGAGTTCATCCCACGAAGGGGATGCGGGGTAAAAGAAGAGTGGGAGCAATGGTAGTGGTGGTGGGAGGAGAGAGGCCGGTTTCGGCGGCTTTCCTACCCCAGCCAGGGCACTGGGCAGCAGGGGTGGGAAGTACCTTCCGCTCAGAATTTGACTGGGCAGCTGCAGATGTCACGGGCTGCCAGTCATTGGACTTGAGATGGTAAAGCTCATCAAATTTGAGGCTGATGTCTTCAATGGATAGCTGAAGGAGGTCCCAAAAACCAGCCAGGTCCTGGGCTGTAGGGCGTGGGTTGGCATTTGTATTCTAACCAGAAGAGAGATGAAAATGATTGAGGAGTAAGAATACAATACATGTAATCTATATAACACTGTAATGAATATTACAATGAGAAAAGAATCATGAGATATAAAAGCTGACTGCAGTAAAGCTTAAGTGTACAAAGTGTTACACTGCTGATGAAACCTTGTTAAAAATAAAACAGTTTTCTTCTTTTTTTTTATTACTACCCTTAAGCCCAAACAACTTAACTTCTTTTTGGAGTTTGTAGTTTTTGTCCAGAGTGTGAATCAAACTCATTCTGGTTATGGGTTAGTTTGTTTTCCTGCTATCACGGTGTAGCCTTTAAAGATGGATTCTGACAAATTTGCCTGTTTTCAGCCTTTTCAGTGTACCAGAGAAGTCTTGTCCAGGAATATGATGCATATGTGAAAATGGAAAACAAATTTTATATGAAAAATAAATAAACACAAATAAAATTAACCACTGAAAATGTAAAAGTTGGCTAAATCTATTTGAAATGATCTTGGCAAGTAAAAGGGCGGTATCTATGTCCGTGATGTGCCATCATCTTGGTGGAATGGTTTCTTTACATCACACTCAGTCTGTCACTGGAACCTCAGGGTACTACAATAGACTGAGGTCTAGTGTATTGTAGTTTCACCACAGCTGATACCACCACTGTCCATGGAAGCCTTCAGCTGTTTGACTAGAAAGTAGACAGCACTGACTCTAGGTTTGGTTTTAAAATGAGCACTGTTTCTTACCCGGAAACCTTATTTGGTTGCTCCTTTTTCTTTTCTTTTAACTATAACAGACCCGTCCCCTTTTTTGGCTTTAAACCAACCTCCTTTGAGGCTTGAAAGAACTGCTGCTAATATGCGTTTAGCTGGATTACAACAATGCTATTTACAATTTAGATGGGAGTCATATGTAGACAATGAAGATTCCAAGATCATCAGCTCAAACAAACATATGCAAGTTATTCAAATGTGTCACCAATTTGACAAGGTCTGGAAGAAGACCCAAACCGGCACCCTCAGATAACAGGAAATGTGTTAGGGTGTTGAGGAACAAACCAGGGGCCTCCATTATTTTATAATGCAAATGTGTGCCTGTTGTGTGTGTATTGTTCTGCTGATTAAGCCGCTGCCTCTCTTGGCCAACACAAGATCAAAAAAGGTATTCTAGTTCTCAAGAGTTTTATCTTCTTATTAAATTTAAAAAAAAGAAAAAGAAGAAAAATATCAATGGAGGAGGACAGACGCTGCATAATAGCACTGCCTACTTTGACCAGCAAGAGTTATGGCACAGAAAAGCTGTTGTTTTCATATTTAGCACTAGAGGGAGCTACATCACAGCTTAACTCTTTTTGTGTAGCTGGAGGGACTACTGTCGCAGCATGGTTTGGTTTTAGTCATTTCAATAACATCATACATTTCCAACTCCCACGTTGATAAATTCAGTACTTTGATCTAGAACGCAACCACTCAGCATCTAGTGTCAAATCAAACCGTTCCCTCTATGATCATTCTGCTGATTAAACCTGCAGATACTGCCCGATATGAAGTAAAGGCTGCTCTGAGATCTTTTACTCTCACACAGCCACTGCTTGTAATGCTTGAGGAAGGCTGGCTTTTAGATTGTGCCTTCTTTTTCTGTGCACTACATTTATGCAGCTTTATAATCACTGCTATGATCTATATTCATATATTCTAGATAAACCGCGTAGTCGCTCTTTATTTCTTACTTTGCAGCATTTGTTGTAAAGTCTGCAGCATATAGCCATTTTTTACTAAAACAAGGGCTTATTTCTTTATTTTAAGCTCCTTTTCTTTTGTGTGGGTTGATCCCAATGACTTGTTGTGTGTAGGCTTAATATGCTGTATATCAGATTAGTTGTCATATGTGTGAAAGCTTTTGTAATCATCAAAGCAAGCAGCTCTTGCTGTGGACACACAAAAAACAACAACAAATTCCCAAATTGGTAACGGGTACAAGAAACTAGCTGGGACTTTCAGTCTCGTGAGCGAGCCTGCAAAGTGGAATCATCACAGAAAGGCGATATACACACCAAGTTTTGTTCACACAGTCCCCGGAACTGCTGAAACTTCTGAGACATTAGGAGTTGGGCACTTCCTACTGCACTGCGAATCTTCCCCAGCACTACAGTGAGAGAAAAAAAATGTAACAATCATTGAAGATTTTCTCTTTTCTTTCTTTCTACCTCCTAAAGAAGAGACAGAAATCATAGTGGCACTTTACACACTGACCTGCATACAGTTGGTCTCACTGGGTTTTTTTTCTTTGGTGCAGAACATTATCATACAAAGCAAAACTTTAGGATCTAGACGTAGGTGTAGGAAACAGTGAATCTAACAGACTCCACAGGACGTCATGACGGGGATTACAGTGTATTGGACATTGTGATCCTATTTAAAGGAATGTAATCCTATATAGATACCCTAGCTTTCTGTCTGTCACTTGTTACTATGCTAGTCTTTTGATTTTTTGTAAAAATCAGGACAAACATCTGTCCTGACAAAATTGCGGCTGCTAGTCAACACTATAATCATAAATAGTATAATAGATTTGACATGCAGTGATTATGTCGCCTGGGTCTGGAAAAAACACACACACACACACACACACACACACACACACACCTGAGTATATGCAGTCAAATATTGACCACCCACAGCCCTGCTTGTGTGTACTGTGTGTATTTGCTCTATGCCACAGGCTGATGTGGAGGCATTAATCTAATCTGGGGGTTTAATCAGGTCCAGACTAGATTTGTGTAATTCTGGAGATTAGAGGCCGGTTTGTGAGCGGTAACCCCAGGTATTACCGCCTCATCCCTGCCATGCTGTGCAACTCTGATAAGAGTGAGAAGAGGCCTTGAGGCAAGACCCTATAAACGGAGCTCCAGACCAAGTGCCGGAGCGAGACAACAACAGACGTTTGGAAGAATTCGGCTTGAGCTGAAGCGCTTCGTTAGTGATTTGACATTTAGCCTGGGCGTGCTCTTTCTGGAACTTTCTGGTTTAAATTATGGCTATGTCAACCATAGAAAGTTTCAAATTTTAAATGGGAAAAAAATGTGTTTTAATTGTGTGATTGTATCTCTAGCTTATAATGAAAAACATCCCTATGCAGTAACACATATGCAACCACTTTATCTGCAAAAAACTATAAAGAACAAACATGTTTTACTTAAAAACATTTTTATGTATGAAAAAGCTACTCCTGATCACAGTTAGCAACTTAGCCTGCTATGAAAGCCCTAATCACCCCTGCACCACGGTCTGCTGAGCTGTAAAGTGGACTCAACTACATGTGCTGCAGACTCTGCTTACTCCTGCTGACTCTTGTAAATACTAGAGTAAGAGCGCATCCTACTGGACAAACTATGTCATAACATAGTTTTTCAGATAAGAGGTGAAATGTCTTTAATAAACTCAAAAAAGTTGAGTTTTTTCTTTTCAATCTCTTTCTAAGCTACTTAAATAATGATGACCAGGACAAGAACCTAGACAGACATGTGCCATGACACAATTACCCTAAATATCTTCTTTGGAATATGCCATCCATTCATTCAACTTAGGGCAGTGGAGAGGACAGGTCACCAGCCCATCACAGAGCTAACCTGGAGAAACTGACCGTTTAGGGTTTATGTGACCGATAAAACTATGGCCACCATAGCTCAGTCTATTATTCTGGGAGTGTGGGAGGAAACCAGAGCAATCGCAGGGTTATGATTTTTTCAGGACTGTGTCCTGATTGATTTACGTATGAATTTTTAAACAATTTCCTTTATGTTACTGCACACAAAACTATCCCCGGTAGTGCAATGAACTTGTGAATTTGGTTTATGGTCACGAGGTTTAATTAGTTCATGTTTATTTCTGAGAAATTTTGCTTTTCTTCCTGTCATTGTGGTACACAACAATACCCAGGAGTCATAGGCTCTGCTTTGAATTTAACATTCTCTGTTCCAGACAATAACAAAATGTGTCACCACAACCAAAACCATATCCGAGTAAACTGATTTCTGCTTTTCCTATTCTGCAACCTTCTCCAGCTGGCAGAGGCACTTAAACAATGAGAAAACTGTGTTACAGTGAGCACTCTGCCATCCTTACCCTCTTCTGAGAGCTGGTTATCTTTGGTTTCCTGTTCCATCTGCTGGCACCAGCCTTCCATGCGTCCCGTCTCGGCCTGCAGCAGCTTCAAGAACCACTGGCCGTCCCTCCGACACAGCGTTCCCCCTCCTCCGCTCTGAGGGACACTGCTGTTATTCCCGCTGTCCAGCCAGGGGTCTGGCGGTGGAAGAGAAGAGGGGTCCAACGCTGGGTCCAGACTTTCCGAGAAAGAGGAAGAGCTGCTTCTTGTGGTGGAGCGGTTGAGAATCTGCCTGGGAGGTGGAGGTGAAGAGGTGGGGTCGGCGCTGTCTAAAGAGTCTCGTCCAGGAGGGGAGCTCATGGACTGACTGGCACAATTGACCATGACTTTCTTCTCAGTGGGTTTGGCATTAATTACATGGGAGATGATAGAGATGTCCTGCGTGTCTGAGTCTGTTTCGTGTTTTGAGGCCATGCTGCTGGAGTGACTGAGCCTGAAAAAAAGTATTTGACACTGTGATAAATTTGCTTTTTTTCATAATTAGAAGAACATTGTGACATTTTATGTGCACAACATTAACAAAGAAAACCTGTTTACTCCTTACTGGAACAAACAGGTCTTTCTTAGTTTAAACAGTGAGCCAATTCCACTGGTCAATGTAGACATTATAAATACAGAGGATCTAATGGAGTCTGGGTCTTGCATACATTATGATGCACTCAGACCAGCATCGAATGATTTGTGAGGATTGAAACTCTAGCTTCTTGTTTTTCTAAGGCTGATTAGATATGATGGATGCAATGACTGAGCATTACTGTTATCAGTCAGAAAATGAACATAAGGAGGTTTGCGTTCAGTCAAATAATGAAATATTATAAAGAAGAGGGAGAAAAAAACCCCTGAAGAATGACAGAATCATTGCACCAAAACTGACATAACAGAGTCACATAGCACAATACCAGCAAAATACAAACAAGTCACAGAATGCACTGCACCAAACAAATGAATCTTAACCACACATTAAACAGAGACATATTTAAAGTTTCCCGTGGTGCGTAGCCAAAACTAGCTGCCAGAGACAGACGTGCATTTGCCCTGTTCTCTGTTATCTTGATTATATTCAAGCACTTTGCAAAAGACTGTAAGCAGACAAGAAAGCAGACAGTCACTTACTATACAAGATACCTGATTGTATACACGCCTAATAAATGCGTAAAACACTCAATCTGCACTTTCCAGACTGTCTGCAGCACTTGAATATAATCTGTAGAAACAGTGTGAGTCATCACCCTGTGGCAAGTTTAAATTGTGTGCACATTTCACATTTAACTGCATTATGCATGTTCACAGTGCAACACTTCAAGACTATTTTCACATTTACTTGCTACAAGTTGAGTTCAAAAGACAGACTTTAGCAAACTAACATAATTTTGGTCTGCTGCACAACTATCACTCACAGAAAGTAATGAATGAGGAGCCTTACAACCAGCAGTTAAACTTTTCAATTAAGACAAAAAAATCGCTTCATATTTGACAATTTGAATTCAATGTAGGAGGCTTTTAAGAATTTCTAGGCGAGTAATTAATTCTCTCCCCCCCCCCCCCCCATACATTACACATGATTAATATTTTTGTTTATTTGAACATGCCCAGAGGGGATCTTTGAGTAGTTAATATTCATTAAAGGAATATGGTTCAATGTTGAAAACACAACACACAAAGACAATGAGGGTATTTTAACATCTACAAAGCTCCTGGAAAGGGAAAGAACGGTCAGAGGAGTATGTGTGGCTATAATATAAATTCCTCACGTTGTTAAAAGGACAGGAAGAGGACTTACTGCCACCCGTCCTCCACCTGTACTCCAATTGATTGAAATCTGGTCAGGGGAGGGGTCTCTTCTCGTGCAACTTCCTGAATACAGTCCACCTGAAAAGTAAGGAACAATGACACAAACAAAAATATAGTCAAAGTATTGTCAAAACTACAATCACGAATCAATTAATATGGCACCGAGCAATGGCTACTAGCTGGCATTCCAGAGTGACAAAACAAAACATTAGTGGAAAAACGGAAAAGAAAAAAAACTGTATAATTTATGCTTGGTTTCAATACAATGCCGAAACCAAAGGTTGTTCTAAACAAGTCATTGAGAGCCGGATCTGGAAAATGGATAAAATACTTCCGCTTCAGAACAGAAAGTGAGAAGAGGGTGAAGCAAAAATATGTGGTTTGGCTTCAATACCACAGAAGAAGAAGAAAAAAAAAAAAAAGATTGCTCTCGCCAGGTGTAATGAAAGAGCGAGAGTCACAGTAATGAGACCTTTAACTTCCTTTTAGGTTTGATGGGAAACACTTAGAGATCATGAACAAAATTATCTTTTTCCTGGATTCAAGCTCAGCAGGCAAAACGAGTTACACTTCAGTCAACCATGTGACTATTGGCACGCTCTGTGTTAGATGTGTAGTTAACGTCTGATTTCTACACAACTGTGCAACAGTGGTACAGCCACCCCTGTCGTACCTGTATGCCAATGGAGGAAAGTTTCCGCCTGGGCACCGGGACTACTAGGGGCTCCTCTGCTGCAAGATTTCCTTTATTAAATCCCGATTTTAGGGGTTCGTGCTGGACTACAGAGTCACTTGTCTCAGTGGAAGCATTTGCAGTGGCGGGGGCAATTGGTTCTCTCGGGGTAGCAATAGGAGTGGGGATGATGTGCGGAGGGCGGGGAATGCCCCGGGCCAGGCTGTTGGCACGGGTGCTGTCAAGGCTGTCAGAAGAATTGCTTTGAGCGTGGCTAGATTGGCTGTTGACCTCTGACCTCCTGTCCTGCTGGTCCAAGTAGTTGTCCTGGGCCGATTCTGTGCTGCTCTGCACGGTCACTGAGATGTAGGGCTTGGAGGTTGTACGGGGTGGCACTGGTGGAGGAGCTGCTTTCTTACAGGTGGTTATGCACGTGGAGACTGAAGGACAAAAGAGCAGAGAGGGAGAAATTAGAAGAGAAGGATTATAAATAAGAGTTTTAGTGAACTGGCCAGTGACTTCTAGGGATTGTGAACACAAAACAAGGAAGAATCAATGATAATAAAATGCACAAGTAGAACTGCAAACAGCTTACTGCATTACCCATTTGTTTATCAGGGTCGTTCTAAGAACTCGCTAACCACTTTTCTCAACATGTCCAAAGCAAAACTCTTCAGCTGCACATAAACACACAGAGACGCTGTTGCATGAAAGCTGGAGCTCCAGCTGATCTGGGGAAGCATCCCATAAAGTGGAAAATCTAATCAGGCAGAAAATTGAACAAACTTATCATCCCATAAAGGTTGCTAAATTAAATCACACACACCCCGTGTGCTTCAAAGACTCAATCACAAGACAGGTGATGAAATCAGTAAACCAATTGCTGGCCACTTGACACTCAAAGCCAAATATGGTACAACAGCTGAGGGAGATAGATTTATCTGCAGTGCTCACTAATGACAGTCCAAAAATGCCCTCCAGTCATAAAAGATAACGCGGAGAGAATGTATACACAAAGGAGGGAGAAAAACCACTTAAATAAAATCTGTGTAGTAAGAGATAACATGCAATTAACATTTTTACAACACCTTTACAAGTAAAATATTCTCTCTTTCCACCACCTTTAATAGTGCATTTATGCTTGTTGTTACAGCATGTTGAGTAATAAATGCCAATTTGGCAAGACACAAAAAAAAGCAAGCAGCTGGGCTTTTCCAACATGGGATACATAAGCTTTTTGCAGTGACTCTGACACAGGTCACTTTTAATGTTCTGTCAGATAGATCAGTGACAGTGGTGGAGAGCACCATTGCACTCGTGAGAAAATACTTTTTGCACCTATATTAATGAAATCTGTAAGCATTAACTCATTAAGTGTAACTATATATGTTAATATATATGTTAATATCGATCTCAGTAACTAAATCAATGTAAGCGTGTGTGTGCTGCATGTGATGCAGTAGCTCCCTCCGCACCTCGCACTCTGACTGAGCGAGTTAGATCGCTGTGGCGAAAAGTAACCAGAGTGCCCAGTCAGACGCTCATCTAGCCCGATGCGTTCAGATGCCATCAGATCAATGGAAAGAAGCGCTCATCTGAAAGGGGCTGGCGTCTGTACGCTTTGACATGTTCAATGCTGCACCAACAAAACAAATATGCTAGCTGTGTGTTAATACTCCACCGCGTCGCAATGCTCCAGTTTCATGGTCACATGGCAGGGTACCATATACAGGGGTTAAAATTCTCAAGCCAAGCTCCTTATACTGGTAACAGTTTGTGTTAGTTTACATGAAATCCACACAACATGAGACCATCACGCAATATAAAAAGCAGATTTTCCAGCTCATACCAACGTCTGCCCTCTGCCTTTTAGACCACAATGATTCCATGCTAGCATGGCCATTCATTCAGTTTTCTTTATAGCTTTCATTTCCCTCTGATCTATATTAGTAAAATCAGAGGAAGAATTTGTGATATAAATCTTTTTAAGAATAGAACATTTGGCCATTCTGGAGCTGTGTATAATCCAGTCATCAATCACAAGCTATATAGATGTTCAGTCAGGCTACAGATTCCCATTAAGATCATGTAAACACACTTACAGGCTTCTATAGTTAGTTTAAACACAAGGACTCTGTAGAAGAGACCACTATTCCCCTCATGCTACACACACATTAATGGCAGAGTGCGATGGAGTACTACTAAAAATGTCTAATCTAAACAGGGAATGTTACTGTAGCACTGTAAACCCTTTGGTTGCTGTATAATCCCTCAAATAGATGATTTATTTGACATCACATGAGGAAAAAAAGAGGAATGAGTAAAAAAAACCATGGAAGAGAGTTAGCACTGAGAAGAGCCCAACCCTTTGAAGCTGAGAGAAGAAACTTACCTTTTAAAGCCTGAACCATGAAATAATTGCCAGAAAATTCCAAGTTTTTAAAAAAATGAGACTGTTTACTTTATTTTACTTTCTGATAAAATCAAATAAAATAAAGTGAATATTTGCATATATGAGTTTTAATTGGCATCAGATTTGTTACATCATTAAAAATGCATTGTGATTTTTATTTTGTTTTTTCATATGGGGGAAAAAAAGCACACTGATGATGTGAAACGCCTTAATATAAATTTAAACTTGGCCTATTTAACATTATAGTCAGGCTTAGCTTCACTACCACTTAATCAAAGTGTAAAATGTGGCACAACAGCAGGACATGATCACAGATTCCTATAGTCACGTGCTAAATTTTACATTTTAGATTAGAAGAAACAACACAACAGCTTCTGGTGAACTTCATTCAACATTTTTTATGCTTCATCAGGTTTCACTGAAAGCTGCGGTAAAAATTCCAAGAAGGGTTTTTAAAAAGCCCTGCAGCAAACACGTGAGCTGCTTTGAATCACTAACAAAAGGGTCATTTGTTCAATCTGCTCCTTATCTTTACCTCCAAACACTCACATACACACACTCACAGCTCATCTGACCTCGTACATATTATTGAGTCAGTTTAATCTGATAAAGTGCGAGTCAATTTTGTCAATTTGCTGTCAGTTACCAGCCTGAAGTACTGGACCGTCACTAGATCTAAGGTCCTTCTGGCAGTCCAAGATGTATGAATACAGGGAGTTCTTTTTCCAATCTAAAAAAAGTGCTGTTACTTTATTTAATAGCACAAAAAAAAGTCTGTATGGAGTAATTCAGGACTGTGAAGATAAACGTCTGGAAAAATCAAAAATACAATCATTCCTACTGACAGACTAATACCTGTCAACAGCCAAGAAGTCTCGCTTGTGACTGCTGCCCTTTGTCCCCGCTGTGACACTAAACAGCGATGCACTCAAGATGACATTCCAGAGAAGCCTGAACAATGACAGCATTAATAAACCGCGGAGATGATACCCAGTCCACACCTAAACTGGCCCACCTCCAGACATAGAGCGTGTCTTCTTCCTTTCACAGACAGGAGTGCGAACATGCACACCCTTTCACACACCCTTTCCTAATAGGAAACATAAACTGCCAATAAAGGATCCACTGGTGTTGCCAATATGGCGAAAGCCTGAATAGTCATAACGGTCAATATTGAGAACACGATTATTCAGCACAATTATTTGCTGACTTTTGCATAATCAGCCATTTGTAGAGCTTAACAAATATCAGATCCGAGTTTCCGCATCAGCCTTAAAAACTTGTAACGGTTCTTCTTGTTGACCTGATGCATTGATAGTTGATGCATTGAAACACACATTTCAAAGATGGAAGGCACCAACTCTGAGCTAGCCTAAAAGCTCACAAAACAAAAACTGTAAAGTGTTTGGCATCTTTCCACACAAACACTGTCAAACAAATGTCATTCAAGAAACGTTCACTTTAACATTCATCATAGCTATGCACGTCACTATCCACCAAGAATGACCAACATCCTCGCTGATACAGCTGAAAAGTCCCCATTTCCTCTCCTTTTTCTAACGCGAGTTAGACACTAGGCAGAGCACAGCGTGTGATGTGGTGCGCTGGCAATACTAATGCATCCCAGTGTGCGGGGTAACTGTCACCGTGACGAGGTGTTAGAGGGCATAGATAGTGTGCATGTCTGTGTTTGGACACCTGCCCCGCAGATCTCCAAGTGTCACATCACGCTTTCGTCATCTGACCAGAATTCACCCTCTTAACTCTTAATGCCGCTGAATCTGCTTTACTCACGTAACTGTCATAACTGACATCTGCCTCTGAGATTAGTCAGGAGATAAATCAGCAGAGCTGCGCACAACAAACGGGACACTCAAATACAATCAGTATGTTGTCAAATAAATAACATTAATTCCAAAGACGGTATATTTTAGATGGACAGTGGTAGGAAGGCCTTGTGTCGAACCTTGTGTCTACTTGACAAACTGTCAAACATTTTTTCCCGTGTCTTTTTGAGTACCGTCGCTGCCACAGTGTTCCCACGAGACTGCAGATTCCTCCACATACAGATTAGCAATGGCATCCATAACCACACGAGTGACCCAACCGGTTTTTAACAAGTCTAGAGTTTACCCACACAATCCACTGTTGTTCATACAGATTAATGAGCAAAGTGTAAAAAGTCAACTGTATGATAGCATAGAAAACAGATGTAGAAAGCCTGTTGCTATCAGAAAGAGTGCAGTGCAGAAACGCATTAACAACAGAGGAACAGCAAGTAGCACATTCTCTCATCAGACTGTCTCCTGCACTTGCTTAGGTTAAAGATTTCAGCCACACAGGTATACACAGCTGTGGAAACAGAAACATCTTATTTTAAATCGTATAATAAAAGTGCAGCCAGCTCTTTCTAACCCTAAGCTTTTGTTCAGAACTGCAGAAAAGAGCTACAAAACAGACATGAAGCCAAAAACTGCTGCCAAAATAACCTTCAACAGGGATGCACTGAATTAAAAACATATAGTTGGTCTTTGGAGTAAAAAGTTTAACAAAGGAGAGAGAAAAAAAGCAGGTCGCTGAAAAAATGTTTTGATATCTAGATTTTTTTAGATAATTTCAGCATTATGGTTGAAAGCAACATGTTGCATCAATTGTTGTTGTTGTTAAAAAAAATAGATTCATCTTCAATTGAGACACAATAGCAGTGTGGGAAATAATTATTTCATCTGCTGCTCAATTTGTGGGTTTGCTCACTTACAATGAGGTTAACAGTCTCTATTAGTTATGGTAGTTTTCTCAACCAACAGTGCGGTGAAGTTATCCTGTACCCTTAAGAGAAAAACAGCTCTAAACGATGTTTCCACCTCCCTGCTTGACTGTGGGGATGGTGTTCGTTGGATTGCACTCAGCATTTCTTTTCCTTCAAACATGACGGGTCAAGTTGGTGCCAAAGAGCTTGATTTTAGTTTCATCTGACCACAGCACTTTCTGCCAAATTTTCACTGAATTATTTAGAAGTTAGAAGTTCACTGTCAAACTTCTTGAGCAGGAGAAACTTATGGTACTACATTCCTATGTAGTCTAGTGCGTTAGTGATGGTGTTCTTGGTGACTGAGGTCCTAACTATCTTCAGATCACTAATAAGCTCCTCTCATGTGTTTTTTGGCTGATCCACCATCTTTCTCATAATCATCTTCACCCTACGAGGAAAAATTTTGCATGATTGTGACCGATTTTATATTTCTTCCAGTTCTGAATAATCGCACGAGCAGTTGTCACGTTCTCATCAAGATTCTTGTTGATGGTCTTGCGTTCCCGTGACATACTCTGACACCTCTTTGGTCTTGCCCACTTTGGTGGAAAGGTTGGAATGTTAGAAATTGATTCTGTTGACAGAAGTGCTTTGTACACAAAACAGGTTGAGATTAGTAGTATCTATAATATACTGTAATTTGTTTGTCACATGAGCATATAGACAAATTTTGGGAGCCAGAATTGTGGCTGCGTTGTAGGTGAACAAATACTTGTTTCATTCAACGACATGCAAGTCAGTTTGTAACTTTTATTTGATGTGTTTTTTCTGGATTTTTGGTTGATATTCTGTCTCTCTCCTTTAAAAATAAAACTACCATAAAAATTAGAGACTGTTCATTTCTTTGGAAGCGAGCTAACTTACAAATTCAGTACTGGATCAAATAATTATTTCCCCCACTGTATTGATAAGAATTTCTGTAAAAAGTAGGGCTCTGCTGCACAAGACACTGGCCTGTGAAGGAAATCGTCTTTCCATTGCCTCAGCAGAGTGAGGCAGCCTTGTTACATTACCTTTCAGAAGGCTTTATTTTTTTCGTCCTTATCTGAGGCATGAAGATCAAGTATTACTCTGGAGTGCGTAAACTTGAAGAATCTGTCTCGATCTATAACTAGGAGCCAGTAAATTTAGAGCATAGGTTATCTGAGTCATGCTGTGAACCCAGATATGCTGAAGAATGATTTAAGATGGTGTTTTTAATGTTTGGTTTTAATGCTACCTTCACAGATAAACGTTGACAGGTGGTTTGTGTGTTTTGACATTTATTTATTTAAACCTGGTCGCCCATTTTCAGCTTGACGTAGCTTGAGGACCACCTCTTTGGTGGTCTCAGTCAGTATTGTCCTGTTTTCATGTTTCATCCAAAAAAAATATTTCAACCAGTTTTCAGTATGATTGAAATTTAATTGACAGAGAACAAATTAGGATCAATAGAAAGACCAGGATGTCATCTTGACAGTAAAGTAGGACTTGTATAGATTGCATTCATGGTGCTTAATGTAGAGGTCTTAGACTCATATCCCTAACAGAGGACAAAAAAAGAATTGCTGAGGTTTTAGGAGGATATAAATCAGTTTTAAAAACCATCCCAATTAATTAAACTTTAACTAAAGATTAAAGAATAAATCCCAAACTGAGAGAAAAGAAAAATAGGACATGTGCTACATGATAAACAGCAATATCTTTTCACTATTTGGTAGTTCCCACAAAGCCACCACTGTTTGAAGGGCATTTCCCACCATCGGGTTTGGAACATTTGATCAATTAGTTTTAGAAGCTTGAGTGAGTTAAAGTTCCCTCTCAGGGAGAATATTGCAATAGTAATTAAATAATTAAGCACACAACAAGGTAAAAATCAAAGCCTTAAGATACCAGCACACCAGCTATAATCCAGCATATAATCCATCATGTTAAAGGGTACACAACTTTACTAAAGAACACACTAATCTTCATCCCAAAATGCTTCTTTAATAAACCAGGATGGAAAAAAGCTGAGGGCAATAAGGTTGGATCCAAACACAACCACGTTCTCAATAAAGACTGGAAAGACTGAACATAGTGGATGACAGCTCCAGCTCAGCGTAAACCAATATAAACACTGGATCAGTAACAACAACTGGTTCAAGTGACACTTATGGTTCAGAAACAGCATGAGGTGAACTGTGATGCTGGGTTTATCAGCAAAGTATGGATTATGTACAGTTTAATTCATTAACATCACAAGAAACACACAACACTGCCTGTAACCATGACCACCACTCCCTTGTCATGGAAACCATCATCAGGACACTGAAAGATTTTTCACAGTTACAAAACTGCAGAACCTTAAATGTAACCTGAAAAGGGCTCTAAACCAACATTTGGGCGAATATTGGGGCAGCCCTTAAATAATCCCCCTGTGCAGGCCAATTTTAATGAAGACAAGTGAATACATTTAGCCGTCCACTTAGACTTATGCTCAGAAACACCGCATTTATCCAGCACAAATTATCAACTGGAATGCTCAGTTATCGTCCTAACACCACAAAGCATACGTCCGTTTCCGTGGGCAACAGCTAACCGTCATCCTGTCACCGAAAAAGCCGGGACACCAAACTTGAGCTTAATTGATGATAACGTGTAAACAGTAAGCTGAGAACGGTTAGTTTACTTACCCTATTCTCACAGCGCAGTCAAAAAAAACACGAAGTGTCTTGAGTAAAGACTTAGACTGTTTCAATGACAGCTGTCGACACGCACTACCTGTCACGCCTGTGGAAACGAAAAGCCGGGTTTTGTTGCCTTTTGTTCGGAGCGTCTCTCTGAGCTCCAGGGAGGCGTGGTGGTCGCTCTACTTGATGCCTTCAGGAGCACCTCGGACATTCTATCACCACCGTCAGAAGACCAAAAGCTTTTTTCTTTTTCTTTTCTTTTAATGCTAATAATAGCATCGGCAAGGTCCTACAACTTTTTAAAAATTATTTTATTTTATGTTATTTTTTTTTTTAAAATTCAGACATAAAAAATACAGTAAGGATAACAACAACTGAAATAAAATTAGATCTAAAATGAAATTTTCTTTTTCTTACTGTAAAGTTAGAAAAAGCAAGATCACAGGCTTGCTGCCAATGAAAGTGTTAGTTTTAATTCTGTTCCACTGCTCTAAAATGCAATTCTAGACACTTTTGGACATTAAATATACTTTACACAACCATATTCATAATGCCTTAAATTTTGCACAAGTAAATTAAGTATTAGTATAACTGCAACAAAGACCCTTTCTAAGAAAAATATCTGATTGCTTCTTATACAACAAAAAAAACAACTCTATCTGATGTCTACACTCTAAACTCTGATAATCAGAAATTAAATTGGATTTAATTTCTCAAATGTAATTTTAATTTTTGTAATTTTTAATGCAATATTTTTTGAAAAACAAAACAACAGACAAGCTAATTTTTCCTATTGTGTTTATGCACAAGTAAACACGTTTAATTAAAAAAACAAAAAACAAATCCTTGGCTAAAATATGTAGACTGAAGCTACAGAATAATCCCCAAGTAGCACTGAAAAGTTTCATTACCTTGAAGGCAGCATGTTGTCTAACTTACACACTGTGTGAAGAGCGCCACAAAGTGGATGTTTTTTTGTTTTTTTGTTTGTTTTTTAATAGTAACCAATAGCCTAGGAATATGGTCAGGGGCCACTGAGATGCCAACAACCAGTAAAACATTCCTGTGAAATTAAAAGTTAGGTTAGCAAACAAACTGCTCACTGTCTTCTTGTGCTACCATGTCCTGTAATCACAAGTTACACAGTAATGTATACTTAGAGTATGATTTTAATCTAGTCTCTGTCCAGCAGTTTGACAACTTTATATTTGTACTGATAAACATTTTATTGACTTATTTTTCTTTGTAGTTCATGAAGTGGTAAATGGATAGAATGATTTTAAGGGGAAAAGGGGTTGGTTTCACATTGTTACCTGTGCGTGGGGGTAGGATGTGTGGTCTGTCTGTCCCAAAACGCTGAAGAAAAATTGCAAGTTGTTTCTCCTTTGGTTCTTTGTCCAAGCCTGTGGCTCTCAGGTAAGAGCCAAACTGTTCTTTCCATGTCTTCCATTGTCCAGAAAGTTCGTCTAGCATGGGCAAAAAAGGCTGCATTTGAGCTGCATGTAACGCTGTGTGCATGCTGGAGGATCAGTTGCCCGCCAAAGACCAAGGTTATAATGAACATTCAAACTACTACCATGGAAAACACAAAGCAAAGCAAAGAATTTGGGCTAATGTGATTGTGTCATACTTGAAAAGGAGCGAAAGAAAATGGTTTTATCAGTTTGGGAACACATTACTGTGATTTGTGGCAATGACTCTTCCTATATTGTTTTATAAAAAATCTGCAATTTACCATCAGTTTTTCAGTCTGGGACTTACCAGTGCTGGTGCTGTAGGTGCGAACCGTGGTGTCAATGGGAGGCGGAGAGCAGCCCGAGTCAATGGATGCAACTTCGTCGTCTTGGGAACAGCCAGCCTGGATGGCTCTCAGGTAGCTGTGGCTGCGGGATCGGAAGCACGTTGGCATGGGTAGGTCTGGAGGCTCTGAGTTGTCCTGAGAATGGGAACGGGAATCTCTAAATGTAGAATCTGAGCTGCGGTCTTCATAATGATGGCTCCTTTCTAGGTCTCGTAGCTAGAGTGAAGGAAAAAAAACAAAACAAAGATTGGCACTGATGTAGCAGTAGTTATTTTGTTCACTGCAGCTGCTCTGTATGGTTAAAGGTATGTAGAATTTGCTATAAATGCATTTTTATGATGTCCAATAATGATATATTAGACTGATTTATTTTATAGGCTATATTTATATGCGTTAAAGTCATTTTTTCTTCTAGTGATCTGCACCGTTATTTAATTTTTTTTCCTCACGTAAAACTGTACAACAATAATGCTAAAAACAAACAAACAAACAAACAAAAAAACAATAAGGCAACAGATGTGATTTTTTTCATGTAGTGACTCAGTGCTCATACAAATTCAGCTTTTGCTCTGACTTTTCTAAAGGTGAGTGTCAGCACACATTGGCACAATCATGTAAATGTTTCAGGTAATTTGAATTTTTCTGCTCTGGAAAAAGTCCATCACTAAGTTAAAAATATAATGCATAATGAATTTGCATGGCTAGCTACTGTGCATTTAATTTCAATCCCTAAATTGATATACTGGGCGAATGTGTTGTAATGCAGTGAGTGAGCTGTCGGAGATTGGCTGTAAATCCTGTACTAATAGCCTGCACTGCCTCATTTCACTGAGGAAGATCAGAGCCATGCTGCACAGTTGTTCATCATCTCACCGACCTTGACATTGGGAGGCTAATAGTTCTTATGTAAGTGGACGAACTGGAAATTTAAACTATCAGTGAGATGCAGTCAGAAAATAGGGAATCTTTGTTCGCTGGGAGCTCGTTTGATTACAGCCGTTCGGGCTGTATCTGTGAAAATGTAAATTATACTAAGTAAACGAGTGTAGCTCGAGGCAGACAAAAGGGTCTTTGACTGGTGATGTGAGAGTAGAAAGTTTGCCAGGAGCCAAATGATGTAAATTATGATTGAGAACAAATGCACTCGGAACTCATTAGGAAGATAATGGAAGCAAATGAGACACAGACAGAAATGGAAAACATTTTTTTAACCTCTGAAAGATAAGAGACGCCACATTTTCCCTGTCAGTCTTCTAGGAAAACACTGACCTGTCCCATGCGCCTGCCCAAGGTACTGCAAGCCTGGCTGAAGTCATCGTCGTCCCATGGTGGCAAAGATGAGCCTATACTCCCAATACAGTCTAGGTTGTCTAGGCTGCGATTATTGGAGAACTCTCTGAGAGCTGGAAGACAGCTGGGAAGGGAAGTAACCAAAAGATATCCTTTAGGGATATGAAGTCTAAGTAGAAAAACTGATAGAAAATGATTGTAAACAGGATATGCTGTTGCTAATGCACGATGACAGAGAGCCAGAAGGGAAAACGTTGATCAAGGGAGAAAATGAGTGACCAGCAAAACCAGAAATTGAAAGAGAGATAAAAGGAGGACAAGTTTATTATTGAAGTCATCCCTTTAATTCCCACTTTGATGCTCCAAATCTCATCTCTGTTTCATCTAATTTTAGCATTAGTCATTTTAGCATCCCAGCATGCAAAGCCAATGATGTCAGGCGAGGCATGTACAGTGCACAGCGTTCTATGCCATCATGGTGCCAAGACAAAACATGTTTAGGTTTTTATTAAGCTAAAAATAGTATGTTATACATGTTCTTTGTTGGCACACAGTGATAGTGACATGGCAGTAAAATGCCATGGCAAAGTGTATGGACACAGATGTCCCCCTCATTCCCTAATTTGAATAGTGTTGAAGCTACTTTCCACCTAAAAGCACTGGACAGATGGTATTTACAAGCTTACGGGAGGTTAGCAGTTGTTGGCAGCAGGACATGAATTTTTGCATTTGGAGTTTCCACTTTCAGACATCTGAGGGGGGCAGTGCAAAGTCACTGATCATAGACCAATCCGATCTGAAGTGTTCTGCACCGCGCCCCTGAGAAGTGGCTTGCAGACCTATCACTAACCTGCTCATTGACCTGCCCAGCTGGTGCAGAGAGGACACACTGTGGAGTGGAGACCACAGGGCATCTAGCTCCCCTTGCAAAAAGGTGTATTCCAGGGTTCTGCTGCTCACGCCAATCAGGTAGGCGCAGAACGGAAGAAAGTAGGGTTGGACGATCAGGAATTAGCAGGGGGGTATTAGGGTAAGTCATTCAAGCGTAATTCTAGATTTTTAAATTGCTCGGTGTGTTCGGTAGGTAAGCTGTGCCCATGATTATCAACAACAACCCCCCCCCAACCTGCCTCTGATCCAACCAGAATCATAAGATACCTCAAAAGGAAACTATACAACACATTATTGCATCAAGGTTTGTGTCATGTATGTATATGAATGTAATAGACACTGACAAAAACAAGTCCAAAATACACTAAAGTTTGTCAAAGCATGATAATCTGGGGGAAAAGATGTTATCGTGGGGTATTAAAATTCTATACATTTCTCTAACAAGTCAATATTTGAAAAGTTGATTATACATTAGAAAGCACGACAGCTGTGGCTTAGATTAGTGTAACATCGCTGTGGATAAAAATGAAACAATATGACTATATTTTCTGGCCTTGCATGAAAAGGCACAGTCAATTAGCAATGTCCCACTGTGCTTGCATCACACATTGTGCAATGCTTTGCTCCAGAAACCATGTCACTCAGAGGCAAGTGAGCCACAGTCCCACTTAGTCAAAGCGATTGGGCTGATTTGTGCTGATTTACTGGCTGAACGCAAGCAAAAGTCAGTGTCGTATTGTGTAAACTGCACTACTGTATAGCGTATTATCTTAGTGACGCTTTCTATGGCCAATAGTATGTAGGTAAATCACAGCTGAGGTATGATAGTAAGAGTGACATGTGGACAGCAGCAGGGAGTCTGACACCACTTCTATGCGTGAGTAAGCGCAGCGTGGACTGTGTGTACACGTGTGCACCTGTGTGTGTGTGTCTGTTCTGAGGCTGGGCTTCAGTATGTATCCATAGTTTTTTGTTTTTTTTACTGTTGTTTGATTGTTAAGAGCTTTTGCCAATCAGTATTTATAACAGTGTGTTCTAATAAGTGTTTTGGGCGTTCTCTGAAAATCAGCAGATTTTTTTTTTTTTTTTTGGGGGGGGGGGCTACATACATTTTAAAGGGCCAAACAGTAACTTTTCTTCTGACTATAGTCATGCATTAAAAACAACATGTTGTATTTTTCCCAGCTTATCATGACTGTAGAAACAGACATGGTCTCTAGTTGTTCTCATGAACAGTAACCATACGCTTTCTTCTTCTTCTTCTTCTTTGATCCTTGTTTGTATGTAAATGGTTTCTCCCTTATTGTTTATGCTAATGTGTAATAAACCATAGTTCAGTTTGTGCCCTTACTTGCGTGGGGGAAACTGGTCACTCAGAGACTGCTGGGTAGCCCTGAGGTAGCTCTGACGCCGAGCAGCAGTTTTTGGTGAGGGTTTGGGACTTCCCTCAGAGTCATCACTGTCTTCCATGTCTCCCATTGCCTTCACATAGCTACCACTCCGCATCCGCCGGCATGGGATTTCATTGGCACCCCCGCTGCGACTTAATGAGCTGCTCCAGTCACCCTATAGCCACCATTAAGTGAACAAAATGAGTCTTCAGTCAGTTTTTAACGATCTATGTTGTTATCTAAGCACTGAAGTGTTTCCCTTGATGGTAATAGCTTATATAAACATACAGTAAACACTCAACAAATAGATAGAATATAATTTTTTATCCACTCTACTTTGTGGGCTACTCACCCTTCTTCCAACCTGTAGGTAGTTGCAGGTTAGTTCTTGTTGGCAGGACTTGGACTTGAGCATGGACCTGTCCAGAGTAGCTGAGCCCTTCTGAATAACCTGTCTTGGTTGACCCATGGTTAATGTGGACCATGACCCTCCTTTCATATAGTCACTATCATTCATCATCAAACCTCCTGGTCCACTTAATCCACCTAGTCCACTTAATCCACCACCTCCTCCACCCCCTGGCCCAGGAAGTGCCTGATACTTTAAGTCACTGCTGCTTTTAGATGAGCTGATAGTGTTGTAGCCACTGTGGATGTATCTGTTCTGCCCCCCGTGGCTGTCGGGGCCAGATGGACGCCCGAGAGTCATCATGGCCATAGTGTTGTGGTAGCTGCTCAAATCGCTGCTGTCCAGATCGTCCGAGCTCCAGTAGCCCGACATGTTGGAGCGTGGCCGTCGCTTGGCAGTTGCTTCTGATTTTGTACCCCGATCTTTACTTTTGGCTCTGCGATTGTGCTTCCCTCCATCCTCCGTACTAGACGAACCTCCTCCACTGCCGGTCGACCGTCCGTTAACATTTCCTTTCATGTTGTGGCTCTCCAGGGACTGTGACTTTGCAAAGAGCTTCTGCACTGAGTGCAGCATGTAACGAATACGACCAGGACTGTCTGTACGCTGCTTGGCAGCAGCAGCAGCAGATGTTCGGTGAAACTGCAATGTGCTGAATCCATCACGGCCACCAGGTAACTGTTTATCAAACTCAAGCAGACTTGGTGGGGTCTGGTTCTTGGTCATATGATGTGATATTGTTGCTGAGCCACTTGTAATCATAGGTGTTCGTGCGCTCAGCCCTGCCATGCCCATGCCCATGCCCATTCCCGTCCCCATGCCCATGGACATGGAGGTCCCCAAGGTCCCTGTGCTTATTCCTCCGATACTGTCCCCAGGAGGAGAAAAATCAGACTGGTCATAGGAGTTGTAGTGAATCCCAGGAAAGGTGCTGCTGTTGGACAGCTGGTTGTTGAGGGGCAGCATGCATTCTGGTGGAAGGGAGCTTGGGTTGGCTGAAGAGTAAAGGTGGGGGTCCATGGTGCCATAGTGGTCCATTGTGGGACTCAGCAAATAAGGGCTGCGAGGAAGTGTGGTGGTCTTATGAGAAAAGAGGGCCTCTGAATGGTCTGCAGAAGGGTCGCAGGAATCAGACAGGTGTCTGCTGCGGTTGGTCCCTAAGCCTTTCATGATGGCGAGGAGGTCCAACCCTCTAGAAGACCTCCAGGCCAGAAGAGAGATTCTTTTAAAGATATTTCCTAAAAAAGAGAGACAAACAACCCAACACAAAAGACAGAAGGAAAAAGGTTTAGAGCTGATTAATACAGCACTGTACAAAACACATAACACTCAAACTCAACCATCCATATCAGCATGGCCACACAAATACGCCCACTTCTGTGCTGAACCAGACTAAAACAGAGTAGCTGGAAGGCATTTCTTTGTCTGTACAGTGAATGAGCCAGCTTCCCACTGTCTCCCACAGTGAACATCTGTGTTAAAATGCTAGAAATGGATAGAAACACAACATGTTAAACAAAGCCGCGCTGTAGCTTGTGGGTCAGGGCATAGATTATCAGTAGGAGAAAACTGCTGACAGCGCCTCTGCATTTATGTGGGTCTTTGCAGCTGCCAGCAAACAAATATCTCCTTTTTCTGCCTAATCACATTCAGAAAAAAAAGGTCAATCGTCATTGCACAAACATTTCCTTTCATGAGCACCCACAAACAAATGCAGACATGAGAAGATTTGATTTTGTGGCCTTTCCTTTAATAATAATAATAAAAAAAAAATCCAAAACATAATATTACACACTTAAGGCAGTTTAAAAAATTATAGTTAACAACACTACCTGCTGTCTCTGGCTGACTCACTGTATCTCCTCCAGGTAAATTGTGATACACAATGGCCAAATCTCTGTAAAAGCCCTTTCTTTCAGCTTGTATCATTCTCTCTTATTCCATCTGTTTCTCTTTCCCTCTCCTCCTCCACTGTCACTTCTCTCTCCACTTCCCACCTCCAATGGGTATCCCTGGCATGACTGTTGAAGCTCCTGTCCTAGCTTTGCATGGTGAGCCAAGGATGGCGGGCAGAGTGTCATAGTGAAACCAGTAAAAGAGGATTTGACCAGTGGGCGGTGGGCGGCAGGAGTTGGCAGCTACAACTTCTTGTCCTCCTAGTCAACCTGTGCCAATGCCCTGCCTGGCAGGACAGCAAGAATGGCGCTTCTCGTCATGGACCATGAACAATTATAATGGAGGGATATCATGCAAAGGTGATAGTGACAGGTATTAGGCTTGTTATCCTGTGTGGATATGTATTTATTAATAGCTGAATAGTGTAATTATTATTACTCAATTTCTGCTAACTTTTTAAGCCACAAGAATAGTAAACAAGCCCACCGAGCATCTGTAAATACATCTGTAAGTACATTACATTTCAGCTTTTTAAAGCATGCTGCTTCCTTATCTCTGCTGGTGCAGTCGAGTGAATTAATAACTGGAATAATTCTTTGTACATTTTGGCAGACAGCTAATAAACACGTACATTTCTACTGAATTAATTGCCATTTTTAATAAATACTGTTAGTATATTATGATATCACGCTGTAAACTGGAGGTAAACTGGGATAAAATATGGATGTCTTAATATTAGAGACTACCTCCGAAGCAGATGAAAGGAAAACTAATAATACTGTTAAAACGTAATCTTATGTTCAGCACAGTACATTTAATCTTAATTACTTTCAGACAAAGTCAGCTCTGCAGGACAACAACAGTTCCCTGAAAATGTATTAACTTACAGTCGCTCTGCACAAACGCAGACTGCTGTTTGCTACGGAGGTTTTGGGTTCGGGCCAGATAAAAACCATCACTCCCTCATTTGAATTTTAGTCAGGTACTCACATTCCATAAAAAACAATTGTCAAAATAACATTGCTCTTTAATTTTTGTCATTCACAGTTTGCATATTGAGAAAGCTAATGTGAATTGTCAGCCTAGCAGTTAATGGCTTTTTATACCACTTTCCTATTCATAAAATTTGAAAGTCAAATTGGAAATCAACCACCAGACCAGAAACAGACATTTCTTCTTCTCTGTCATAGTTTCTATCAATCAGACAGTTTCTTTGGAGAAATGGCGAGGAAATATTTGCTATAAATCTCTATTGTCACCTTAGGAGAGTTACAAACATGCATAAAAATCAGATAATGGCACAGTGCAGTGTGAGACAGGCAATAAGTGATGACAAAGCAGCTCACCTAAAAATTACACCTCATTTGAAGGGCAATTTGAGTTTATTACAATTCATTGTTTCAGAGAAGGCACAGAAACATTTGGTGTTACTTCACCTTTAAAAGTATGCACTACGTTGACACACTTTTTGCAATTAACCATTTGCCAAAAAGGAAAAAGCAACAAAAAAAATCTCCATATAAATTATGAACTGACTTTATTTCCACCATTATTAGCATGCTCCAGGCACAGACTCATTTAGTGTCATTAACAGAGCCTTTCTGAGTGCCATCTCCGCTGATAGGGTCAAATCCTCTAAATCCTTTTACACCACATTAGCTAACTGCCTCATATCCTGCCGTGACACGCCACTCAGCTAAGCTTAGCATACCCTTCTCAGTGTGTCAACCAATATGGCTCAAACTGACACTGATAGCCGCATTATTATTATGTATTGGAGGCAACGTGACAAATCTGTGTGCCTAAATGCCCAGGATCTCAAGCACTCTAATCGAGGATATGCGGTGAAATACACACAGCAAATTTGTCTGCTAATTGACATTTCCTGTATGTTTTGAGCAGACGATCATTGCAGTGCATCCGTATTTAACAAAAGTGCTAATGAAGTGTTTATTATTAGAAGGCTTGGTTTAAATAGGGATGCTTACCAGTGCATGTCACAGAGGCTTATACTTTATAATGACATTAATCATTCAAGTTCAAGCTATAGTTCATTCTGTCCTACGGTGGAAAAGTAGATATTATAGTTAGATTTACATGGAAACGTTGGGTAACGTGGTGCCTTGAGTTCACTATCATGACTCAATGGGACTGGTAGACACTGCATGTTACTATGACTGTCACTAAACAAAATAAAGCTTGGCAGATAATGTATATACGTGACATATAACCAGAGATGTGAGTGCTTATGATGCAAACCTGCCACAACTTTACTTCACTGTGTGACAGAAAGGCGAAGAGACAATTCAACCCTCAGACATGGGAAATTAAAGAATTTAGGTCAAGCCTCTGTTAGCTGGGTCCTAGACACGAGTCCGCGTGTGTGCGTTCGGTGCTCCGAGTGTATACTACTGGTGCGCACACAAATGCATGAATACCAAGAATGTTAATGCGCTTGTGCTCGTGTGTGTGTTTCTACACCCTTGAGCGTCTGGTGGTGGCATCTCCCTGCCTTGTGCACTGGGGAGCTGCCATCTGCTCTTCCAATGGGAGAAGGAGTGTTTGGCATTGTGTCCAATTCATGACCTTACTCAGTTTCTCAGCCATCACAATGTCAGGGCTACAGGCAATTCACAGTGTCAACCAGAAGAGGGAGACACACTCAACACAAGCTGTACTGGTGTTTCTGCCGAATTCTATTATATTTGGATGTTTTTATACAGCATGTGGAAGTATTTATCCTGACAATTCACGTGTTCAAGTCAGAGCTAACAGAATAATTTATCTGATGCAGATTTTTAATGTGTCAGTGTGATTCCGGACAATGTGTGTGGATTTCAAATAAAGATAAATTCACAATTAAACACTATGGCAGACCTGCTTAGGGTGTACCCCAGCTCTCACCCTGTGGTAGCTAGGATAGGCTCCAGCCCCCCAATAACCCTGAATCGGATAAGTGTAAGAGAATGGATGGATAGACAGATGAAGGAATGGTTGGATCATTTCAGGAACCTACTGTACTTCAGCTTGGATTCTTCTGATTCAGGAAGTGTTAACTTCTTTTTCTGCTTCTTCTTTAGGTGTCGCTACAGCGGATCATCTGCCTCCAACCTGCCCTATTCCTAGCATCCTCTCTGACACCAACCCTCTGCATGTCCTCCTGTTCCATCTTCAACATGCTTTCTTTGATATATCCACTATCCCTCCTTTTCCCAGGTTGGAACCATCTCAACCTTGCCTGTCTGTCTCCAAATTGCTCCAACTGAACTGTCCCTCTGATACACTCATTTCTAATCTTGTCCATCTTGGTCACTCCCAATGAAAATCTTAATATCTTCAGCTCTTCCACCTCCAGCTTGGCCTCCAGTCTTTTTGTCAGCAGCAGTGTCTCTGAAACAAACATCACAGCAGGTCTCACTAAACCTTCCCTTTCACTCTTGCTGCTATCCTTAATACACTGCAAACCTACTTATGTGTTTATGTTTTTATCTTCTGTATTAAGAGGTGGGTTTAAGTATAAGTAGTTTAAGTATTACAAAATCTGATATATAAATAAAGTCGTCACTGCCATTGCCATCCTTCTGTCAACAAATAACCACTCACACTGATTTTTAACCCCTGTACCCTGGCTGTCTTCTTCACTTCTCTTGTGCACTGTGGTTGACCCCTGCCATTTAAAGTCATGCACCTTCACTGCCTCTGCTTCACTACTTGGAGGACAAACTAAACAACATCAACACTCATAATGGGGTCAGAGTGTGCTTCTCCTGTCTCTCCTTTACTTTCTTAATTTTTATTCGTCATCTCTTAATCTTCCTGATACAGATTCATTGGCAAATAGCTAAAAATTGGCCAACATGCTGGTCGAGCTCTGAGTTATATTTTGTGCTTTTCATTCATGGAATCGTGGGTTTTAAATTCAAATTGTTTAGTCTTCAAATGATGATTTAAATGAAGATGAAAACAACAACTCAGACAGCTGAAACAATGACAATAGTTTTTATGCTTGAGCTCAAGATTTTATCTTTAAGACAATTATACTTTCTCAGTATGTAGAAAATAAGACATAAACTAGTAAACTAAGAAATATAATACGGATTACAAGTGGAATGTGTGGGTAAGAGTAAAATAGCACTATAAAACAGAAAAATGCAAGTAAATGTATAATGTCTAGGACATTAATGTATTTTTCATATACAAATATAAAAGTATATAAAAGCACAAGCCTGTGCACTGACATTGACATGAAACTGACTGACAGTGAAAAAACCCTAAATACAAATTTCAGTAATTCCTATTATAATTAATATTACTAAATTTGCATAGTTCTTGGCACAAAACTAGTTCCATGTGGTCCCTGATTTAATACATAGCGAGACTTCCTATTCCCAGTATATTAATTAGCAAACCCAAGAATCGAGGAAATATTAAGACCGTTGCTAAACTCTGTATTAAAAAAGTTTTAGCTGTAGCACAAGTATTCAAATTTTTAGACTAGTTGCCAGTTTTTAGATTAGCAAGTCTGTGGGTGGACAATTTTTGATGAGCCACTGTGGAAAGGAAATCATCCCCTCATCTGAGCAACAATATCCAGAGAGGCAGTTTGTCAGAGCACAGCTCAGTCAGTCAGCCCTGAGCCCATCTGCTCCATAGGCTTACAGCACTGCCCTGAAAGACAGGGGGCAGCTTTGTGTGTGTGTGTGTGTGTGTGTGTGTGTGTGTGTGTGTGTGTGTGTGTGTGTGTGTGTGTGTGTGTGTGTGTGAGAGAGAGAGAGACATGTAACAAGACAGATGAATGCTTACAGACTGCTGGTGAGGAGGAAGGGACAGAAGGAAGTGAGGGAAAAGCTGTAGGGAGAAAGGTGTGGGATTTGACAGCAGTGAAAATGAAAGCAATCTAAAAGGAAGGAGAAGGTGTGAAAATCAGTCAATGTGTTGTAAACTGCGCACTGGGGAGAAGGTAAAAATCCAGTAAAACAAAAGAACAGAAATCAGTAAGAGGGAGGAAAAGAAAGAAAGAAAGAGAGAAAGAAAAAAGGAGAAAAATGGCTGCCAAGGGAGCAAAAGAGTTCAATGAGGTCAGTTTTTCAATGAGTTCAATGAGTGCCTAGATAAAGCAAAGAAGATACTTCTTCTTTTTTTCTTTGAGGAACGGTAATCAGATGGTATTGGAGGAGGAGATGTGTGGCAGCGTAACGTCTGATGCATGTGTTTATTCCAGAAAGGTGTGAGGGTGTAAATAAGTGTGAATATGTGAGACATATGCGTGTGAGAGATAACAATTGCCTACGGCTGGCTGAGATGTTAGAATTTCCATACCTTTGTTTTATGTTGTAAGGGTTTTGCAAGTTCAGGTGAAAAGTAATTGAATATTTCGTGTATGTGTGTGTGAGCGAACACACACACGTATGCATACCTGGATGCATGTGTGAGTTATCTTATTAATAATAAATAGTGTACATGGATGTGCATTGGTGTGTGTGTGTGAGAGCAAAGCAGGCTAACCTTGTCCTAATTACAGTCTATCTATTCCATCAGTGCTGTGCTCTGGCCTATTTTCACAGCTATAAATTTACCACTCTCCCCTCTGTTGTGATAGATGACCCACTCATTTTAGCCCTTCTCTAAAGACTGTGAGCCAGAAAGGAAGTCAGTGGAAGACAGTGGCACCACTTCACTACTTCTGATGGCAGTGATGGAACTTTCCATGTCCTCAAAACTATTGAGTTCTGTTCTGGGCCACGCCTCTTAATCTTTGAATTCAGGTGCTTTCAGCCCCATCGACATGCAATATGCCTTTACAAACATTTGTAAGAGAATGAGTTGTTCTAAAGACCTCAGTGAATCTAAGTGTGGTCCTTTGAAAGGTGTCACGGTTACAAGAAATCAGTTCATGAAATTTCTCCCCTCCTGGATGTTCCACAATCAGTTGTGAATGGTATTAGTACAACATGGAAGTGCTTAGTCATAGCCACAAAGTGTCAGGCTACATAAAGTTACAGAGCGGGGTTGCCGGCTGTTGAGGCGCTTAGTGCATGAAAGTCACCAGTGCTCTGCTGACTCAATAACTGTAGCCTTCCAAACCACCTCTGTCATCAACATCAGCAGAAAAACTGTGCACTACAAGCTTCATGGCAGGTGCAAATGTTGCAACGACGGTTATCCGGTCGTTAAGTCTGACGTCACTAGCCGTGTCTGGGCCGAAACTCCGCTGCAGGTCCATATATCAAACGATCACTATGGCATTACTGAGAGTTGAAAAACTGTCTTAAGTCTTTCATCTTTAATAAAATGACCAACGTTCTGCTCTACCAGGTGTAACAATTGAGTTTAACATCCAGGCATCCATGAAAATGGAATTTATGACATTTAACGGAGTTAGAAGTTAGCAGAAAGTTAGCTCGCTAGCTTCTATCTAAATACAATATAGCATGTCCTGACTGTGGGGTTTTGGAAACAAATTAAAACGTACAGCTCTGTTATCACTTCCAACATAAATGAAGACAGAAAACTAAACAGCAGTGACGTTTGTAGGGTTATTGAAGTTTGGCTAGCTGGTATATAATGATGTGCTATGTGACCGCTAGCGACACAGCTAAGTTAGCATAATCTAAACAAGCTAACTTTTTTTCCACTCGATAAAAGTTAACGTCAGTGTTCTTGGTGGTCAGGAACAAACGTAATCGCATGGCAGGATGCTGTAAAAGGACTAAACTTCAGCCAGGAGAACAACTGAGATAATCCATCCACAATACGAGGTTAGTCATTCATATACTGCTGCATGGGCTGTGCTGTACTTACATCCTAAGGTTTTAAAAACTGAGCTTAAATAAATGATTAGCAGTAATAAAAGCCGAGGGAGGTCAACAGTGATCACTGACTGTTTTAGGAGTTTTTTGAGATTAAATAGAAGAAAATACAAATCATTAAACATGTTAACAACACAAAAGCCATATTAAACGCAGACTACTTTAGGCCCGGAAGTAGGATTCGTCACGTCATCACTTAACGACTGGATAAGGATCAATGGTTATCATGTGTTGGACTTGTGGATGATTCCCTGACGATCTTTTGGGACAACATACCTGTAACTGTAAAAAAAAAAGGACAACTGGATGGAAACTTCATTGTTGTAGGGTTAAAATGTAATATTAATAAAGTTCATGATCAACTTCAGCCAGTCATTAAACTATTTTTAAGAAACTTTGATAGAACATTTAGAGATAAGCTAAAATACAAAACTCAAAAGACACAAAAACAACTGTGAACTTATATTCTCTTTGAACCTTGTGATATTTGTAATCTGAAACCAAGTCTTCGCAGAAGAAACGGACATTGCTTACTAAAGCTTTGTATATTTTCATATTTGTAACTAACATAGAGATGAATATTCTGTGCACAGTGAAGCACAAAGAGGGTTGTGGGCTGCAGCTGTGGCCTCTATTCCTGGATTTAGGGCAAATCTGAAGGACTAATGCAAACAGACAGTGAGATGCGCATTCAAACACAGAGAGACTAGCGTGTTTTTATGAATGTATATTAAATGCTTGAATGCAAAGACACCATTCAATCACATGTTCTCACACAAAGAGAACCATTTTGTACACCAGGATGTACTACAAAGGCAAAAACACCCTGGTATCCTTACTGGTGTCCTCAGTATTTAGCCACTCGGTTTAATCAGGCTAAACCTGACTGACTGTATGTAGATAATAAACAGGATGTAAAGGGCAAAAAATAGATGGTTTGCAAAAATATATTAGACGGCCATCTTTTTCTTTTGACAGTGACTTACCCCTTTACTAACTTGTTATAAATATGTGAGCAATTGGGAGAAAAGGAGATGCTGGTCGACTGGTTACACTGGAAGCCCCATTGTTGACTATTTGATGGATTTCCAGAGTGATCAAGAGTAAACTTTGCCAAATGTGAAAGATTAAAAACCAGCTTAAAGCCCTCACTGCGTAGCTTCATCTTAGTGACACCCTGTGCTCTCTGTGAGCTGCTGCATTGCATGTGTATGAGCTCGGAGCTGTCAACTACAGACTGTTATGAACATCCACAGCGCAGCTATAAATTCCACCGGGATATGCTTCGAACTTCACCTACTCAAAACGTCCTTGGTGTTAAACACAACGGCCATGCTTCAGTCTGACATACGCATACAGCCTTGACCCCACACACAGGAAGCATCAGTGCAATGCAGTTTTTTTTGCTTTAAAAGTGAATGCCACTTCCTGTTAGGAGGTGCGGGATCATCAGGAAGTGGGTCAACCCTGCGTTCATGACTCACAATCCCCATGCGACATCACAGTAATACCCTAATGGCAGTCTGTCAAGTTATCAACCCGTCGGTAGCACTGGGACGAGCCACTGTCATGTCAAAAAGTCAGCAGGAAAGGCAGAGATGGTACATGTTGTATCTCAACAGAGCCTTGACATTTAGAAAACATGAGATGCAGCCTTTACATAGCTGCTGCTGCCAAAATCACATGGATGAAGGTTAAAAAACATGCTTTTACAAAAGGCAAGCTGATTGTATGCCAGAGTAAAGAGGTATATAAATATACAGATTTATTAAGAGCTATGTCTGATAATAATGACTATAGTATTTTAGCAACATTTGCTATGGTTGGGTCCAAAAACCATTTCAAGCAAAATACTCTTGCTGACTCACTGACATTTCAGGCACTATTCATCATCATTTTGCATCATCACTGACAGCTGCATAAAGGGTCATTCTAAAAGTTGGAAAATGTGGCGCATTACATTGGGGAATAAGTAAATAAATGGTACTATATAATGCATACTGAGTGAATTCAGCCACAGGCTAAACTATGCATAAAGCATAAAGCATAAAAATAAATGCACAGCTTGTGTCATGAAAGTAACTTAAAAGATTAGCATGAATATTTTCTCAGTATTGCTGGCAGTTGTTTGCTAGTAGTTTAGACTTGACAAATTCATAACATAGCAGCCCCAAGTTTCACTTTCAGTTTGAAGTTATATATTGTGTCAAATGCACACAAATAATTGTAAATAACTAAGGTATGTAAATAAGATGTAATAAGAAACAGCGTGAGGGACACTGACACAGGATCAGATTGTTTCAAGGCTGTGCCAATCCCAGATTAGACTCTGGTAGGTCTCCATAATTGAGGTTTTGCTGACACGTGACTACTGAACACATGGCAATAACTTGTTTGTCATTTTGTATTTATGTAAATCATGGTCATTATATCATTACAGCCTAGCTCTCAGTATCAGATGACAAACATCTACCTCACACCAGTAACATTATTTTTATTTCAGAAGATTATTATTTTTTGTTTTCTTTTTTGTTTTTGTTAAACCTACTGACTCACCGATACTCAAGCTCAAAACACATGTGCTCGTACTAAAATCCTTAAAACTTAACAAGGAGCCCTGTCACTACTGGCAGGTATACTCTGGATGAGTTACCCGACTATCACAGGGCTGACACAGAGAGACAGGCAAACATTCATACTCAGCTTTACATGTAAGGCTAGTTTGGAATCACCTGTTAGCCTTTAAATCCTGTTTTTGAAATGTGGGAGGAAGGCAGAGTACATCAGCAGGAACATGGAGAACATTCAGACCCCACACAGAAAGATCCCAGTCAGGACACAAGATTCAATGTGATAGAAATGCATCGGTGACAATGCTAACATCCCAATTTCGATTGTGCTCACGAGGAATCAAGCCACAGTCCACTGAACAACAAGCAATCTGGAAGCATGGTTCCCTCAATGGACAGTCAGTAAATTTACTGTATAGCAGCACAAGCTTTTCTATATTTTTGAAACTCGCAAAAGCAAAGGAGGTATAATTCGATGAGCTCTCATTTAATGGAGGCAATGAAGCTGCTGCCGGGAATTCTAGCGGAGAAGGAAGGGGGGGACTCATCGGTCCTGATGCAGGAACTGATCGGTGGCCTGACCGAACTGAATCACATTACAGTCATTTTTGCAGGGAACAACAGGAAGCTTGTTACTCATACATCCTCAGCTAATCAGCAGTGTGGGCAACACTGGCAGTCAGCATCTGCAGAATGTCTTCCTGCAGTCTCCTTTCAGTATTATAATATAATAGTGTTTCTGATAATATACATTTTGCACTATATGTCAGATGTAGGGTAACACAAGTAGCAGCAAATATCCCCCCACGCCCCCCTATGCACACATCCAATTGTTGACACCCTAGGCCAGGGGTCAGCAACCTTTAGCACCGAAAGAGCCATTTGGATGTGATTTCCACGCAAAAGAAAACACTGGGAGCCGCAAATACTTTTTGACACCTAAGATGAAGATAACACTGTATATATATATATATATATATATATATATATATATATATATATATATATATTTTACCTTTATGCTTTGTGTAAACAACTAAGGTGTGTTGCTTAAATCCATGAAGTTATACAGAGAAAATTACATTTTATTTATGTAATTAACACATTTTGAACTCTTAAAGAAATATAACAAAAGGAAAGACACCCAGCTGAACTAAAATGATCCTTGTAGGAAAAAAAGCACTATGCTGCTCAAAAATGAAAAATAGATATTTGCAAAATTCTGCCTAAATATGTATTTTACCTGGTTAATGTGTGTGGCGGGGCGTGGTCTGCAGCGCCGCTGCAGGGCAGGGGACATACCTGAGTGGCACCCGCAATCACGCCTCGGCGCCTTAACGTCTGTGCTATCTATGCTGTTGTGTTGGTATGTGTCGGGCTGTGAGCTTTAACACCGGCTGTATACATACAGCAACCGTGTGTGAAAAGTGTTCAATAAAGAGATGCTGAAAAGCGTGTTCATGGAAACATCGTTGGGTCTGCCGTGGTATGTTTATAATGGAACTTCTGCTCCTGAACCTACATGTGTTAATGCTAAACAAGACTTTGTTCATGAAATAAGAGAAATGTGGAAACAATGTGCTTTAGTGCATAGTGTCTGCAAATCGGGGCTGTATGAAGTCACTTTCATCTTTACGCAGGACTGTAAGCTGTCGTCTGTGAGGCGTGAGCGGTGTTTGTTTTTAACATAGTTCACGGTGGAGAACAGCTGCTGACATAACATGGATCCGAAGGTCCATAATTGGCCTACCCGGCGTTGAAAGTCTCGATAAATGCACGGCGTTTCGGCTTCCGAGTGTGACGCTTATTTTGAGCGATGAAAAAATAAAAGAATATAATTGTATTTTTATATTTCAATATCACAATAATCTTCCAATTTAGAACTACAAGTTAAAAAAGAACTAACATAAATAAAATACACTTCAGCTAAATACTTCTAATTTTTTCCCAAAACCGCACTATAGCCGCACTATAAGGACTAAAGAGCCGCATGCGGCTCCGGAGCCACAGGTTGCCGACCCCTGCCCTAGGCTGTCATCTAGTTGACCTACCAAACCATAGCTTGATACAGTGACCTATGATCAAAATGCCTCTTTCTACCCCTGAGTTATACTGTTTAATAATGCAAGCAAGATAATTTTGTTTTTTTCAGAAAATTATAAAATTGACCTTAAAAGCTTAACACATTAAAATGTCAAACCTTCATCATTTTCTCCCGTCTTATGACATTTCATGATCTTTTGCATTAATTACTATTTAGTTTATTCTTGTTTTTTTGCTGTTTGACAGTTTCTCAGTGTTTGTAAACCCTCCGAGTTCTGGTTGAAACAAAAATCTTATCACACTGGTGCTAAGCATAATCATTACAGTCGCATTTGCCCTTTTGATCTGATGTATTGGGATGCCAACAACAGTTAAAGAGAGACTGATACAAATGGCATAGGTCCTGTACATATTCAGCTGTAACTTGTATTATTTCTGTTCAGATATACACAGTGAATCTATTGAGTATGAATAAAAAAAGGGCATACCGTAAGGGTGCACTTAAAATCCTTTAATTTTCTCAAACATTGACAGTGCGCCTTATAATCCGGTGCGCCTTATGTATGAATTCTGGTTGTGCTTACTGACCTCGAACCGATTTTATGTGGTACATGGTGCTCAAAAATCTGTCAAAAAATGTTTTAGTACGACTTTGGAAAGCTACGAGGCCGCACTGCTTGATGGACTGTTGGAGCATTACGGCTAAAGTAGTCAGGAGCCTCGCAGACTCTGAGTTATCTGAGTCCAAAACTCAGTCCGCTTCAGGTCCCAAAGCCCAACGAACAATACGGCATCACTGAGAATTAAAAACTGTCTAAATTCTTTCATCTTTAACAAAATGATCAGCATTGCTGCTTTATCAGGTGTAACAATTAAGTTTAACATCCAGGTGTGGAGGTAAGCATCGACGACACAGAGCTCTCAGTTCTCACTCCTTCTTTATTAATCTCCAACATCAACTGCACATATCGCGCCACAAAACACAGGAACACACTTCCTCAACACTGGGTGTGAGTGGAGCCCTATAGTGGTCCACCACACATGCCCCCCCCCCCCCCCCGAACACCCAGCAGCACTAGTCCAGGACCCGGGGCTTAAGCAAACGGCCGGAACGGCTGAACTGGGGGGGTGGGGAACTGACAGAGGGCAACCCAGCCCGGGAGCGAGGCTGGCACTGGCGGTCAGAAAAAGCTGCAGACAACTCGGACTCCGTTGATTGTGGGTCGCTCCTGGGGGAAAAAACAGAATCCATCAGCCCGGTGACAGGTGGGCGGCCACGGCGAGGGGCCTGGGCCGGGACCACCTGATCCTCTTGCATTACATGTGCAGGCTTAAGTCTGTCCACAGAGACAACCTCCTGCCGACCCCCAAAGTCCAAAATGAAATGTTTGTTGCCTGGTTTAAGAACCCTGTATGGCCCGTCATATGGTGGACGCAGCGGAGTCCTATGGGCATCGTGCCTGACGAAAACAAAACGAGCAGAGTCCAATGAACTCGGAACAAAAGTGTCAGGCAGGCAATGGTGCACAGGACCAGGAACAGGAAATGAGTCTCTTGGGGGGCAAAAAGGCAACAAAGAGGTATCGAAACATGGGGGAGGGCTCTCAGGTAAGAATTCCCCGGGGACCCGGAGGGGCTGGCCGAGGACCAGTTCAGCCGGGAAAACCCCGAGGTCTTCTTTAACCGCGCTATGCAATCCCAGCAAAACCCACGGAAGACGGTCGACCCAGTCGCCACCTGTTAAGGAAGCCCGGAGCGTGGCCTTAAGTGACCGGTGAAACCGTTCGCACATCCCGTTAGCTTGCGGGTGGTATGCTGTGGTGCGGTGGACCTTGACCCCCAGGCCGTCAGCCATAGTAGACCATAGCTCAGAAACAAACTGGGGGCCCCTGTCTGAGGTAATGTCAGCAGGGGGACTGAAATGTGAAACCCACGTTGACAAAAATGCTTTGGCCACTGTCACTGCTGTTGTGGACGCCAGGGGTACCGCCTCCGGCCACCTGGTCGTGCGGTCCACCACAGTCAAAAGGTGCGTGAAACCCTGTGACTGCGGCAAGGGACCAACCAGGTCCACATGAACGTGATCGAAACGCCTATCCGGGACACGGAAAGGTTCGAGGGGTGCCTGTGTGTGCTGGTGGATTTTCGAGCGTTGGCATGGGATACAAACGTCGCAAAGAAGGTGCAGACCGCCGTCCCACACCGGGGTGTCCTCCAGCACAAGGCCCGTTTTTGTTGACTAAAGGGCAAGGACGTCCGGGTCAGGAAGTTGCTCGGCAGCCATGGCAGCGTAGTCGACGCCGACATACACTGGAGAAACCAACACACGTGAAAGACAGTCAGCGACGTGATTGGACTTACCAGCCACATGCTGAATGTCTGTGGTAAACTCTGAAATGGCCGCCAACTGGCGCTGCTGGCGTGCGCTCCATGGGTCAGAGACCTTGGACATCGCAAACGTCAAAGGTTTGTGGTCAGCATACGCAGTAAAGTTGCGACCCTCGAGGAAAAAACGAAAATGTCGTGAGGTGCAGAGCCAGCAACTCCCTGTCAAAAACACTGTACTTGCGTTCAGCATCCCGGAGTGTACGACTGAAAAAAGCGAGCGGTTGCCAGAGACCTGAAACCCACTGTTCCAACACCCCACCCACTGCCACGTCGGATGCGTCGGTAGACAACGTGATCTCCGCTGACGGAAGCGGGTGTGCCAGCAGGGCGGCGTCAGCCAGCGCAGACTTGGCTGCGGAAAACGCATGGACGTGTTCCGGCAGCCAGTCAACCGGATCTTTGGCTGTTTTACCTTTTAAGGCAGCATAGAGTGGCTGTAGCAGGTGGGCAGCTCTGGGGAGAAAGCGGTTGTAAAAATTTATCATCCCCAAGAACTCCTGCAACGCTTTAACCGACGTGGGACGCGGAAAAGCCGAAACGGCCTGGACTCTGTCGGGCAACGGAACCACACCTTCAGCGGAAATGCGGTGCCGGAGGAAATCCAGAACCGGCAACCCAAACTGGCACTTGGAAGGGTTGATGATGCTGGCTCGCTGAGCAGCTGGCCACCAATATATCGTCTAGATCAAAGGAGCTTGCAAAGAAAAGCGTCTGGACTTCTTTAAGTTACTTGAAGACGTTTCACCTCTCATCCGAGAGGCTTCTTCATCCGAGAGGCTTCTTCACCCAGTTCCACACCTTGGCTCAGGCGATTAGAGGATCATCAGGGGGTCCTTTTGTCCCTCTGTGGGGGGACACTCCCACTAGGGTTATATCTGGGACTCTCCACCATTTGACCTTAGAACTGAAGAAGCCTCTCGGATGAGAGGTGAAACGTCTTCAAGTAACTTAAAGAAGTCCAGACGCTTTTCTTTGCAAGCTCCTTTGACTACGATGACCTGGATGACTGAGAACCTTCACAGACATATTGCCGTACATTTTGGGAGGAACACCCTTCAACTGGTGCGGGAGTATGAAAGGGAATCAAGGAAACTAGCAGATTATAGGAACCATCTCCGTTTCAACCTAAGATGCAGACAAACCAGAGTTGTTCCCAAGAGCCTGCGCCTTGGATCCACTGTCAGGGGATACAGAGCAGACTTGATTCTACAGAGAGCGCAAAATCACCTTTTAAGTGAAAGGATAAGACAGGTCCATTTCACTATAGATGCCCTCCAAATCAAGATCAGCCAGACTCTGCAGGAACTGGAAACACTTCTACCCTCTCCAATCTTAGAAGAGGTTTACAAGTTTGTGGACAGGGCTCAGCGGGCCCAACACTCGAAAGGAAAAGAAAGACAACGCAGGAAATTTCACACCTTGCTTTCAAAAACACACACTCCTCATTCTGAATCTGAACCTACACAACCCATAGAAGAAAACACACCTGAAGACAGTCAGGAGAAATGGGTTAAGAACTTTTCAGACAGGAATCTCACTGAACCTGAAAAGAGAGTATTAGCCAAAGGTCTCAATTTTGCCATTTCTCCACAACAGTTGCCCATAGTGGACCTCATCACAGCCACAGAATCTGCCATTCGGATTAATAAATTATCACAGACAGAAGCAGAGCAAATCAGGATGAAAGTCTCAGCCACCCTCTCCAGTGCCAAAGTCCCTCCGTCCAACCTCACAATACAGGAAAAGAAGGCCGTCGCTTCCCTGAGCAAAGACCACAACATCACTGTTTTACCAGCGGATAAGGGAAGATGCACCGTGGTCCTAAACACTACAGATTACCATACAAAGATCACTACTCTCCTCAGTGACAACAATACCTACGAAGCCTTAAAGCGAGACCCCACAAGCAGCTACAAAAAGAAAGTTATAGCTTGCCTTCAAGACTTGGAAAAGGACAAAATCATTGACCGCCTTACTTATCACCGCCTTTACCCAGGGGATGCCATACCCTGCATTTACGGACTTCCAAAAATCCACAAGGAAGCTGTCCCACTCAGACCCATAGTCAGTAGCATAAACTCAGCCACTTATAACATTGCAAAACACCTTGCTACCATCCTTGCACCTCTCGTGGGGAACACCCCACACCACATCAAGAACTCCACCGACTTCACTGACAAGGTCCAGAAACTTACCCTGGATCCAGATGAAACCATAGTGTCCTCTGATGTAGTCTCTCTCTTCACTTGCATACCCACCACGGAGGCAGTGGAGACTGTCAGAAAACGACTACAAGAAGACAACTCCTTGGAGGACAGGACCAACTTCACACCCGATCAGATTTGCACACTGTTAGACCTCTGCCTCACCACTACATATTTCAAATACAACGAAGGCTATTACAGACAAAAACATGGCTGTGCTATGGACTCCCCCGTGTCACCTATTGTAGCCAACCTTTACATGGAGGAAGTGGAAAGGAAGGCTCTTGGCTCTTTCAAAGGAAGAGTACCCAGCCACTGGTACAGATATGTAGACGACACCTGGGTCAAAATCAAGACACAAGAAGTGGAATCCTTCACTGCGCACATCAACGCTGTGGATAAAAACATCAAGTTCACCAGGGAAGACACGAAGGATGACTGTTTGCCTTTCCTGGACTGCGCTGTGCACATTGAAGAGAATGGCAACCTCAACATCGAAGTTTACCGGAAGCCCACACACACGGACCAGTACCTCCTGTTTGACTCCCATCACCCTCTGGAACACAAACTTGGAGTAATTAGGACCCTACACCACCGGGCAGAACATGTTCCCTCTAAGCCTGAAGGGAAAAAGAAGGAACACACACATGTAAAGGAAGCACTCAAAACGTGCGGCTATCCTAAATGGGCGTTTTTAAAGTCAGCAAAGAGGCACAGAAAAGAAGATCAGACACCAGCGAGGGAGGATAAGAAGGACAGGCGCAACAACATTGTCATCCCCTATGTAGCCGGTGTATCAGAGAAACTCAGGAGGGTTTTCTCCAAGCATGACATCCCGGTGTACTTCAGACCCAGCAACACACTCAGACAAAAACTGGTTCACCCGAAAGACAAAACGCCAAAACACAGACTTAACAATGTGGTGTATGCCGTACAGTGCAGCGAGGAATGCCCAGACCTCTACATTGGAGAGACCAAACAGCCACTTCACAAGCGCATGGCACAACACAGAAGAGCGACCTCCACAGGACAAGATTCAGCTGTCCATCTGCATCTTAAGGATAAAGGACACTCTTTCGAGGATGCCAATGTTCACATTTTGGACAGAGAGGACAGATGGTTTGAAAGAGGAGTGAAAGAAGCCATCTATGTCCACTGTGAGCAACCATCTTCGAACAGAGGCGGTGGTTTACGACACCAACTCTCTGCCATCTATAATCCAGTTTTGAGATCCCTTCCCAGACGCCTTAAGGCCCACTCACACCCTGGGCCATCTGACCTCAGGAATTCGCATGATAAGGTGGGGCCAGGTTTCACAATGAACTCACCCGAAACTCTGGCTGATTGGGACCCACACCCAGTTCCACACCTTGGCTCAGGCGATTAGAGGATCATCAGGGGGTCCTTTTGTCCCTCTGTGGGGGGACACTCCCACTAGGGTTATATCTGGGACTCTCCACCATTTGACCTTAGAACTGAAGAAGCCTCTCGGATGAGAGGTGAAACGTCTTCAAGTAACTTAAAGAAGTCCAGACGCTTTTCTTTGCAAGCTCCTTTGACTACGATGACCTGGATGACTGAGAACCTTCACAGACATATCGTCTAGATAAACAAAAACGAACGGCAGCCCACGCAAAACGGACTCCATCAGCCGCTGAAAGGTCTGGGCGGCACCTTTCAGGCCAAACGGCATGCGCAAAAACTCGAACAAGCCGAAGGGGGTAATGACAGCAGTTTTAGGAACGTCTTCGGCGCGCATGGGAACTTGGTGATACCCCCGCACCAAGTCAATTTTAGAAAAAATTGACGTTCCGGCGAGATTGGCAGAAAAATCCTGAATGTGGGGGATGGGGTAACGGTCATTCTCTGTGGCATTATTTAAACGGCGGAAATCTCCGCATGGCCGCCACCGACCGTCCGATTTGGGCACCATGTGAAGCGGAGAGGCCCATGCACTGTTCGAACGCTGTACAATGCCAAGCCGCTCCATGGCTGCAAACTCTTCCCGAGCGACGGACAGTTTCGCAGGGTCGAGGCGGCGCGCGCGCGTGAACACCGGGGGCCCGACCGTGGGAATATAATGCTCAACCCCATGCTTCGTTACCGTGCTAGAGAAATTAGGGACAGACAGCGATGGAAACTCTAAAAGCAAACACTGAAAAGCATCCCCGGAGGGGAGGAGGCAGGTGGAGGCGTGGAAGGTGCCGCCAGCGAGTCCGTAGCCAGGGCGTGAACGTCGAAAGTGCGGCTAGCCAGGAGAATGCGATCCGCTTCTTCAGCCAGGGAGCGATAATCCTTCGCAGGCAGAAGTGGGGAGTTTGCGAGGACAGCTCTCACGGCGGCCGGTAGTTGGCGGAGGAAGAGGTGGGCGAAGAGGAATCCCCCGTCATCCGGCCCGAGCAATGATAGCATGTTCTCCATGAACTCGAGCGCGGTACCACCACCCAAGCCTGACAGGTTGAGGAGCTTTTCGGCTCGTTCAGCGTCAGAGAGGGCATAGCACCGAGGAAGCAGCTCTTTAAGGGCGGCGTATTTCCCTTGGGCGTCATCGCGCAACGGGTGGCCAGCGGGTCGAGCGAGGCCACCACATGGTGATACTTCGTGTCGTCAGCCAAAATGCCGCAAAGGGCGAACTGAGCCTCCACGTGTATGAACCATGACGGGGAGTCATGGAGCCAAAAGTCCGGCAGTTTCAGCGCCACAGTGAACGTAGCTGCAACAGGAGGCGGAGGTCCGGCGGCCGCTGATGCATCCATAGCGGAGTCTGCGTTATCTGCGGCCCGTTGCATGCTCATGTCAGGGGTCACCAATGTGGAGGTAAGCATCGACGACACAGAGCTCTCAGTTCTCACTCCTTCTTTATTCGTCTCCAACATCAACTGCACATATCGCGCCACAAAACACAGGAACACACTTCCTCAACACTGGGTGTGAGTGGAGCCCTCTAGTGGTCCACCACACAGGCATCCATTAAAACAGATTTTATTAAATTTAACGGAGTTAGAAGTTAGCAGGAAGTTAGCAGGAAGTTAGCTCGCTAGTTTACACCTAAACATGATATAGCATGTTCTGACTGAGAGAGTTCTGAAAAAATTCAAACGCACAGCTCTGCTGTCACTTCCAACATAAATGAAGACAGAAAACTAAACAGTACTGATGTTTATAGAGTTACTGAAGTTGGGCTAGCTGTTATTTAATGATGTGCTATGTGATCGCTAGCGACACAGCTATATTAACATAACATAAACACAGTGAAGCTGGAGGATGAACGCTAACTTTTTTCCACTTGATAAAAGTTAATATGAAGGTTCCCGATGGTTAGAGACAAATGCAATCGCATGGCAGGATGCTGTAAACGGACCAAACTTCAGTTAGGAGAACAACTGAGATAATCCTTCCAGAATACGAGGTTAGTCATTAATATACTGCAACAACATGGGAATAGAGCAGCTGCGAGAGAATTCAACATTAATGAATGAATGGTACGGAAGTGGAGGAAGCAAGAAGAAAGAGTTGAATAAAGTTTGGCTTATCTGACTGTTTTATTTCACGTAATGTGCCTTATAATTCGGTGCGTCTTATAGTCTGAAAAATACGGCAAGTATTTCCATAATTTTGAAACTCACAAAAACAAAGTAATCCAAGTTCAGTGCTGAGTCTTTGTATCTACAATCCATAAAGGCTGAAAAAGTTCTATTACTCTTTTGAGTCGTTTTTAGGGTGTGATTTACAAATTAAGGCATTTTAGTACTTTATAAGTCTTCTTAATCAACAATTTCCCGTGAGGTTTCCTTCCCTCTGTGTTTGAATATCACCACTGAGACTCATTACCCTATTAAACTGCACTAAAGCAGGTAATGTGGATCTCCGCTAATAGGATTTCTGAGTCAGGGAAGGTATTGACCTTGACAAGAAGGGATGTGCATTTCTGAGCAAATTCATCCTGATATATTAGACCATATACATTTAGCAAATGTTTTGTCTCAAGTGACTCTTCTAAAAATAAACAGATTTCAGAGGCAGAAGTACATCTCATCTCTGGGGATGAAACAGCATTTCATTTTTGCTTTTTAGGTATCTAGCAACAAAGGATAGAAAAACGGAATGGTGCATGTCACAGTTACGATGTGATTGTGTGCAGCATATTAAAAGGCAGCAGGAAATGGGATGAAATAATCTGTATTCTCTGGAAGAGATAGTTTATATTCTATGTGTAGGACAGTAAGAGCCCTTTAATGCTAAAAATGATTTTCACGCTTGCTTCTTACTGTCTGCACACATAAGAGGCTTTTTAATAGCAAAGGATGAGCTCTTCATATTGCAAGTGCATAGAGAGACAAAACAGGAGTGGGAAAGTGAAGAGAAAAAATAAGTTTTACACTGGAATTGGGTAAAGTTGCCACAGTCTTCCTGTTCTTGTGTGCAGACAACCAGGGCAGAGTAATGCATCAATCATGACTGTGCACTGCAGCCCTGCTCTCAACCCTACCTTCTCAGAGGGTGCTCAGTTTTGATCACAATGTTTCAGTACTGCAGTTGCACCCCTTTTCCTCCTTTCTTCACAAAGCCGTCATTGTTCATATTATTTCTTGTCAAATGCTGCTTGAATTGAAAAAAAGATTTGTGTGGTTAATTTTTTATCAGTGCACTTTTGGTACACAGGTACGATACAAAAGCCTGTGTCGAATGCAAACTTTAGATCCAATTTCAACACCTCTAGCATGGCCTATTGTTAGTGTGATGTCTGCTATACCCTCTCATTCTCCACCCCAGGGAGACTCCCATCAGGGGTGTTATGGAATGGATTGAGAGAAGACCTGTGATTAGAGTTTCCTGTTATCTCCTTACCACAGCAACACAGCTGGCAGGACCACTGTTTCTGCAGGAAAGTGGCTGTATGTGTGAACATGTGTGCCGATGTGTTGGCCTGAAGAAGTGTCTGTTCACTTGCCTGTGAGTATAAATGTCAAGGGCCATATCTGCATACTAATGCGTTTCTCTGTGTGTATGTGTGACGTGATATAAGAAAACATAAAGACTGCATCGTCTTTGTGTATGTTTTTAGGGGTATATACACTGAGTATATAAGAGCTAGTCAGCTTTTGGATATATGCTGTGTCCTAATCCTTCATTTAAATATGGACACAGTGTAAAACTTCCATTAAAATCACCAAATGGAGAAAGTGCCAAATACAAGGCATTTTATTTTAACAACTCCTGCTCTGCACAAAGATGCGACATTGCAGACACAATGCTAAATATTACAACTGCGGTTTCTCTATTTTCACGGCTTAACATTATTACATTACACAGTTATGCCAGATTTGTACTAAAAGTCGATATTTGTGGTCATTTTTGTCTCTATACTTATTTTTTACCCACTATATATACATATATGTGTATATATATATATATATATTAGGGGTGCAACGATACTCGTATCGATATCGAACCGTTCGATACAGTGCTTTCGGTTCGGTACGCATATGTATAGAACGATACAACATTTTTAATTTATTTTATCAACTTTCCTTCTGACGATGCTGTCTGTGTTGAGCGCTCAGTGGATCTGCGCTCGACAGTGCAGCCTAGGCGGAGTAGTCGAACACAGATTCACTGAGCGCAGGGTAAGCTAGCTAGACAGAAGTTAAGCTCGTTGCAACATGGCAAATTGAACCTCCCCCACCCTCATTCAGATCTGGCGTTTGGAACTATTTTGGTTTTCATGTGACGTATGACCCTGAAGGTAAGCGTGTCATGGACAAAAGTAAAACAGTATGTTGGATGTGCCAGCAATGCTCAATTGGTGGGAACTAGTGTGTTAGCGCAGTTAGCTCGTTAATGTGTTGACGTCTTCCAGCCCCACTCATGAGGCGATCCGCGGTAGCTCGTTAACGGAGATTTGCCGTGTTGTGACCTTAACGTCATTTCAGATTAACGCTGACAGCACTAGTGGGAACACAACCAATATGACTGCACATTTACTCCGACATCATCCTAGTGCAAAGACAAGTGGAAGCAGACAAAAACAAGCAGGCATGCTACAAACTTTACCCGAGTCATTTAGACAGCCGTTAGCACATGATTCTCCTTATGGGGACCTGATATGTTTAATATGCTGCTGAGAATATAGCCCAGAAGAAGCGTATAGTATAGCTTTTATTTTGGAAAGAGACATTTCTCCATAATAAACTCTCTTTTCCAAAGATGAGTGATTCCTCAATCAGATACAGGGCTCGCAAAATCGCTAGCCCGACGTCCTGGGGCTTTTTTCCAGTCGGGCTACCAAAATCTATCTCTGCCCTGCCCGTCGGCCTATCGTAGGAAGGAAAAATATATGTCAATGCTTTTGCATTCTTTCGGAAATGTAGCTGGGTAATTATGTCATTGGCATCGGCTACTGTCAATATGTGACATACTGAAATCGCGTTTGAATTTGCGCTTGTTTTTTGCTTTCACTTTGCAATCGCGTGAACTGTGTATAGAAAGCGACAGTACTGATTGGTGAGTGATGATAATTTGCGCACCAATTCCTCTGACATCGTCTTATCAATCGTTAGCTTACTATGCAAACATGACAAGTGAAATCTCCTGCAGCTTAAACATGTGAGAGGTTGATCGCGCAGAGAATCGCTGAGCGTTATGTTAGTGCGTGTGTAAAAGCAGCAGGATATATATTTTAGTTCTGCTGAGCCAAATAAGACAGGTCAGGGTGAAGAAGTGACAAAACGGAAAGGTTATGACAAATCAGACTATAAGGCAAAAAGAAAGTGCAGCTTTATGGTTTCATGGACAAAAGAATTTCTGTGGCTGCAATATGACGAGCTAAATAACCAGGGCTGCACATAAGTGGTCCGCAGGTGCGCATTCGCTGTCAAAATAAAAACCCGCACAAGATAAGAAGTTGCAACGCGTGTTTGCGTACATAAGATTTTAAGGAGGAGGACAGACATTTGTTTAGAACTCTTAAAGATGTCGAAGAAGCTCCTTTAAGCAATTACTGTGATGTTCCTCCACCTCCAAAGAAATGTCAGAAGGAGTCCGAACCACAAAAGAAGCACGTATTCTCGGAAAAGTGGTTGCAGGAGGTGAGCTGGCTTCAAACAAATGATGAACGCACAGAGATGTGGTGCAGAATGTGCCGTGAAAATTTAATAAATGACAAATTAATAAAAAGGCATGAACATTTTTTTTGTATCGAAAAAATATCGAACCGTGACACCAAAGTATCGAACCGAACCGAACCGTGAATTTTGTTGTATCGTTGCACCCCTAATATATATATATATATATATATATATATATATATATATATATATATATATATATATATATGAAATAAACTGGTAGAAAAATAGGGAATAAACTGGAAATAAACTGGTAGAAAAATAGGGCAAGCTGTTTCCCAGAGAATCAACAAGCTTAAATAGGCAGATAATTGAATTCATTTAACCAAAAATAAGAATGAGAAAAACCCTTCAAATTATAGAGATTTCTAGAATAATGAGAAATGTTCCTTAGGATGAATTTCTTAGTTGATTAAATGTGGCAAAAACCCAAATAAACTGAGTCATGTAAGAAAAGGAAAGCACGCAAGAAACAATCAGGATGTAATGGACAAGGTCAAAAATACAGTTTGAATCTAATTAAAATCATCTAATTTTAAACGCCATCAATATTTCAAACACTGTGCAACACACATAATATTGAATTTACACAATGTTTGGTGAGTGTGGCTAACCTTCCCTGCAGGTTTACATCAACTAACATGTTTGCAATGAATGTGACCCTAATGAATGAATGAACGCCCAACTGTGCTGTTTTTACGAGACGTCTAAAATGTAACTCACTTTTCCACCTTGCTGGTTTACAACATCCTGGCACGGACACATGAGAGGCTGCTGACTTGCAATCCTATTGAGAAAATATTATTATCCACCTCTGAGGGCTTCAGTTCTACAGGGTGTTTTATGGGTTCAACATAGTTCTCTGTTGGCACTGCATCGGAAGACAGCAGGGAGCGCCTGTTGCCAGAAAGAGGAAGTATCCAAAGGATGTGGTGAAACTGATTTGTGCTGTTGCTGATCCTCCAGCCAACTCCACAGAGGAGCAAAGTTACAAAATACAAAGAGCTGAAGTGAAACCGAGTGTTAAAAACAATGAAAAATGTCCACTGTAGCTACTGTCTGTGGTTTTTTTATTTTTATAATCACTGATTTTTGTTGTTGTTTGTTCTTCTGTTACTGTCACTCTCTTTCCTGTTTCAGCCCACTTGTCAATCAATCGGCATCTAACCCACGAAGAGTTGAGCCAGGCGGTGTTGACTTTCTGAAGTTCTGCATGGGAATGTTTGCATGGGTTGAAAGCCATCTTTGTAGGGTCCATAAGCAGTTACCTATTAAAACAGACACAACTGTCTGTTTTAATGATTGATGCTAATGCTAGCCACCCTGGCTTGGTAGGGAAAAATTTGTGTTCCCAGATTAGCTGTGAGTGGCTGCTGGCAGGTACACGGCTAAAGCCCCAACCACACAGGGCTAGAGATCAGTTAGAGACATACTGGTAAATACCGGTTGCTAGGAAAAATGTGTATTCCCTGATAGACTTTGATGGGTAACTGGAGGTTGCTGGAAATCGCTAGGTGAAATTGGTCAAAAAGAGGTACTCTTTGAGATGGTGCTCCACTGAAAACTTCCTTGTGATTTCTTTGGTTGTTGTAGATTGCTGATGTTGCCCATAGAAGACGCTGATTTGTCTGCAAAACACTTGTCAGCTACTCACTAAATTGTAGTGAAACTGTGATGGGTATAGGACAAATAAGTAAAAAGTGGATCTTTTGAAATTTGTTGGTTTCAGTGTAAGGCACAGCTTTTATTTTGAAGGAGAGTGCTCTCTGTTTGCTTTATGCTATTTCAAGTTTCATTATAGCTTGGTGTTTAATTAGCAAATGTTTGCACATAAGCCAACATCTTTCATGTAAACAAAGGGAGACCTTGGCAATCCGCTAGCCCCTAAAGTAATCACAAAGAAGTTTTTGGTGCAGAATTCTCTCTGCTACCCATTTCACTCAGCGACAGCCAGCAGCCTCCAACAACTCCTCGTCAACCATTCAGGAAATACACAGGAGGTTGTCGAGCAGTCTCTAGGGCGGTCTTCAGTAGTTGAATTTCTAGCCACGGCTACAGTAAATGTGCCCCCAAAAAGCTGAATATTTACCACCATTAACACAAAGTCATTGACTAGCATATAAAGCATTTAGCTACTAATGACTTAGCTTTTCCCTCCAGAGTTAGCGAAGAAACAAAGCGTAAATGCTGAAAGCTGATTTTATAATTGCCTAGTAAACAAAATGCAAATGATGTGTCTGCTAATTCTCATAGTTTGTAAGTGGGAAACATACTATATGATCGCCATTAAATAATACCAGATAGTCAACAGATTTTTGAACTGCCCCAAGCTGTCCACACAAAATCAATCATTACAATGTTTACAGGACAATATGACACAAACGCAATGCTTTTGCAGTGTCTTTGTTATCTAGTCTTGAGTCAAACCTTGAAACAAAAGACCACACTGGGTGCCACTCCTGTCAGCTAAGAACAGAAAACATGCTGCAGTTCACACTGGGTCATGATATGATACAAATGGGACGTTTTTGCAGTGCTTTTGTTGTGTGGGCCTCAGCTTGCTACAGCATGCTTTTAGAAGTGAATGCACTATGAAAGACCGCAGCATAGACTTCACCCTAAAATCCCATGTGTACAGCTGCGGTGCTTCTCTGAAAGTTACAGCTTCTTATCTTTTTCTGTAAGCAGCACTGAGCGACTATACTGCCTCAAGAACTGCTTCAAAGCGACAACAGCAGTTTCCAGGTATACAGAGTGCCAGTCTTGCAGGGCTTTAAATGGAACCACTGAATCTCCTGGAAAACCCACTGTAAAGTCTCAAATCCTCATCCATTATTGATAGAGCCTTAAGCCTTCCATGCACTTGGGATGACAAACTAAAACCAAAGGCGGCAAGTCCGTAGCACCATACGGAGGGAAAGGGTATTGTTTGAAATTTGAATTTCAATCGTTACTCCTGAGGAGTGTCATCCTTTGATGTCCCACCAGAATGTCTGCAAGGGATAGCAATTAGCTGCTAATAAATTAGTGTATGTCAGCGGCAAACCCTGTCCCTGATGGTTAGTGAGGTGAAGTGAGGGATAGGTTTGGGGTACAAGGTTATGACTCTGTGCATGCACGAGTGTTTGTGTACTCAATTATAACTTTCAGTCAGTTTAATTAATTTAAAAGCAACATTACCAGCGAAGCGCTGAGGTCAGCCAAGGGACTTACATTGGCAGCTCATTTCTCAGAAGCCTCGATCTGAGTTGGGGGAGCTCTTCTGGAAGATATACAAAGAAAAAATGTTTCAACATTTCTGTCTGTTATGAACTCATATAATCATGTCATGCTTTCCTTGTTAAGTGACAAGAAAACCTAAGCTGTTTTGCGACAGACACCTACACACACACACACACACACACACACACACACACACACACACACACACACACACACACACACTATACCCACGGGGAGCACACGGAGCTGAGGATAAGGCTTTGCCATGCAGCATTGCAAATCAGGACAAAATATACTGATTGTGAACCAGTGCCTGAGGGCAACTTGTATGCAGGCTCAGGCCAGCAAAGTAGCAAGCAGCTCCACCTTGTTGTCTCTGCTTTACGCCTAGTGTCCTACTTTCGCTTTCTTTTGCCTCTCCCACACCTTGGAGGATATTACAAAGGCACAGAGTTGCTTTAGGACATTTCAATCATGGCAATCTCCCACTCATTCATATTCCGGCTGGTTTTATAACACCTGCAGTGTGACAGAAACTATGACAGCGTGGGATCACAAATCTTTTGACCCCAGGCCTTTCAAAGCAGTCGTCCACTCACTGTTTTGTCCTATGTGGACTCTGTGATATAATAGACTCCACACAGAGGAGTATGATTAGTGATTGGACAAAAAAAGTCTCTCTGTGGACAGCTTTCTTTTTAATTTCATGTTGCCTTAGTTAGGAAAAGAAGAGAAGGAGTTCAAGCTTCTCACCGGACAGTACAAAAGGTCCACACTTTGACAAGTGCCATCTAAAATCCTGGGAGAACCACCCTCGAAGGTCAGACATCAAACGGCATCCCAGAACTCTTATTTTGCATTATGGATTGAGCTTCTCCTCAGGACTTCAGTGAAAAGAAGGCTTTGTTCATCAATGCCACAAGGACTAAAATATACAGTGAGTAGAAGGGCACAACCTTGGTGTTAGTATTCAGTGTGCAGAGTGTCATGCCAAGGCTTCATCCTGAAGTATGACAACTTTTGAAAATATTCTCTTTGATGTTTTTACGCATTCATGTGGGAAGCAAACAAAGAGTGTGGATGCCACACAAACAACACAAACATACAATGCAAACGAAGATACAGAACCCGCCCATAAGATCTTTCGTGCAGGTTTAAAGACAACAGCGAAGTTTAGACATAAATATATATAAATAAGCTGTCAGTCAGAACTGATGAGAGTAGGTTATGTTTAAAATAGATGGGGGTAATTAAAATTCAAAATACCTTGTTTGAGCAATTTTAAATCTGGTCACCCGGATCCAGGGTTAATCTCATGAAAACGCCATAACCACATTAATGCTGCAAATCTCCGTTAGCGAGTTGACAAGCCGTGCGTGGGGCTGCACGACGTCAATGCATTAGTGCGGTTAGCCCGTTAACGCGTTAGCGCTGTCCAGCCCCGTGCACGGGGCGATCTGTGTCAACTTGATAACGGAGATTTGCGGTGTTAATACGGTTATGGCGTTAACACGGTTATGGCGTTAACGTCATTTTATCGAGATTAACGCTGACAGCACTAGTAATAAATTTCTGGCAACTTATACTATGTGGGTAAGTTTTAGAGAGAAATGCATGCCACATCTGCATTTCCATCAGTGCGACAACAGGCCTGTGAGGAAACAGTAGTTATTTTAAATTAAAACATTGACCAATGACTTTAATATTCAGAATTGAGACCGTGTAATATTATAACTCTGTTGATCAAAAGAGTTATGTTTTCTCAGCCACGATGCCTTTTTGCACACGTAAACTGTAATTCTTTCAGACATTTGAATGCACGGAACCGTGAACTAACTGAGCTGGTTTCCTTCCTGTAACCTCAAAGTGTTACATATTTCCATGGGCAAAACAATGTTAGTGGTGACCCCTGACAACCTCAACATCTTGTCATACTCCCAAGTAGCAGAAAAATAGTAGAACCTATTAAGGCAATGTCAAAATGGCAAGTTATTTCTGAGCAGATTATCAAACTAATGGATGAGTTTAAAGTTGCTTGACAGCATGGGAGTGTCCCTGTTGCTGGCATCAATAACATGATACAGCAGGCTTCAGCCACATTCAGAGGTGGACCCTTATAGAAAATGCCATGTTCCTAAACCACAACTCAGAAGCGGCTACAGACACAGCATTGGGCCTTGAACATCCACAATCATTGTGAAATATGTAAAAAAAACACACACACAGAGGTTAGCTTTGATTTTCAGGACAGAATCAACAAACACAAAACTCAAAAGTGCTGTGACCTTTTCTGATAAAATGTCAAGAAAAATTGCAAAGATGCAAACACACACACACACACGCACACACACACACACACACACACACACACACACACACACACACACACACACACACACACACCTCTTAACAGTGTTAAAGGTCATTTCGTATTGGCTGTAAAGTGTTATTCAAAAGAATCTAAATGGCAAGAACAAGAACATAACCAAACCTGGCCCCTAACAAGAACAATCACCAGTATGGATTGCAGTTATTTTGACACAGAGTAAAAAATGTACCTACAGCTAATGTTTATGGTAAAGCTGATTCTTCTTCATGTTTCTCATGTGCAGCCACATGCACCTTAAGGATTTCTTCAACTCACTGAGAGAAAAGACACATCTACACAACTTTAAAACCATTCACAGAGCACAGATGAACTTGAATGGAAGACAAATGAACTTTATGGAGTTTTATGCATTGAATTGTGAATGGGATTCATGCCAAACCACTCTTGCCTTGCTTCACTGCGCACTGCAAATTTGAAGGATTAATGTCAAAATGCACTTCACAGCACCAGGTTTGTTGGGGGCCAGAGTGAGATGAATTAGAAATGAGATTAGAAAACCGATTGAGGCGTCAGACTGGAGGGATGTGCTGATTAAGCTCTTCATTTATGGAATGCATTATAAATATCTGCTTTGGGAAATCTCTCCAGTGGGTGGAATGCATTGAACTGAACGTATGCAGAGGAATTTGTGATTATTAAGTTGGGCTAAATTAAGTCAAGTCAAGTCAAGTCATCTTTATTTATATAGCACATTTAAAAGACATCAAGTGTCGGCCAAAGTGCTGAACAGAGGGATAATATAATAAAAGAATTAAAATAGAAAGAAAACATTTAAAAAAAAAAAAGAATTGTAAGACATGTAATATCAAAGAGATCCGAAAGCCTTGGAAAATAAGTAGGTCTTGAGATTCAATTTAAAGACTTCCAAGGATGAAGGGAATTTTATGAAGGGGGGGAGACTATTCCAGAGTCTCGGGGCGGCAATGGAGAAAGCCCTGTCACCTCTAGATTTGAGCTGGGAGGGTGGAACTGATAAAACCATCTGACTGGAGGAGCGCAGAGATCGAGTGGATAAGTGCAGGCTAAGAAGATCTGAAATGTAACCTGGAGCCAAACCATGGAGGGCTTTAAAAACAAATAATAAAACCTTAAAATCAATTCTATGTTTAACTGGTAGCCAATGTAGAGATGCGAGTACTGGGGTAATATTCTCTCTCTTTCTAGTACCCGTCAGGAGCCTTGCGGCTGCATTTTGAACAAGTTGCAGGCGTGACAGGCTTGAGTGACAAATGCCTAAATAGAGAGAGTTACAATAGTCAAGACGTGACGATATGAAAGCATGGATAACAGTTTCCAGGTCTTTAGATGACAGGATATTTTTGAGTTTAGAAATGCTCCTGAGTTGGAAAAAACTGCCACAAACAACTGAATTTATTTGCTTGTCCAGCTTGAGAGTGGAATCAAAAATGAAACCAAGATTTTTTACATGGGGATGTACATTAGCTGATAATGGGCCCAGATTGTTTCTTATGAGACTAATAGAGTCCTGCTTACCAAAGATTATAATGTCGGTTTTGTCATGATTTAGTTTGAGAAGGTTCAGAGACATCCAGCAATGTATGTCGCTAAGACACTCTGAGACTTTCTGCAGCGTACTATCAGCACCTGGTTTTAGAGAGAGGTAGAACTGTGTATCGTCTGCATAAGAGTGGTAAGAGATCTGGTGTTTCTGAAAAATGGAGCCTAATGGGAGCATGTATAAGGAGAATAAGACCGGACCCAGAATAGAGCCCTGAGGTATTCCACAGGTTAGTGTAGCTGGGGAAGAGTATTTGTTACCCAGCATCACAGAATATGTTCTGCTCTCTAGGTAAGAGGCAAACCATTTTAGAGCAGAACCTTGAATGCCGACACATGTCTTTAGGCGGTTTAATAGGATTGTGTGGTCGACAGTGTCAAATGCTGCGCTCAGGTCTAAAAGGATTAAAACTGTACTTTTTCCAGAATCAGCAGCTAGAAGCACATCATTGAACACCTTCAGTAGAGCAGACTCTGTGCTGTGGAAGGCCCTGAAACCAGACTGATATTTGTCCAGAATATTATGCGTGTCTAAGAATGAGGATAATTGGTGGAGGACAATCTTCTCAAGAACCTTAGACAAAAATGGCAGCTTAGAGATTGGTCTAAAATTGCCAAGAACTGACGGATCTAAACCAGGTTTTTTTAGAAGTGGCTGGACATAAATTGAGATCAATGTTTCTGATTTTGCAGGTAAATACACAAACTCGCCACTTTTTAGGTACAGTTGTTCAACTATTCCTTCAAGCAAACATCTAATCAAACAAACATCTCAGTCAGTGGCAGCAACTTAATATATTTAGGTGTGAAGACATCAAGACGACCTGCCGTTGTTCAAATGGGGGAGTGTTCAGAGAAAAAGGTGATTTAAGTGACTTGAATGTGGCATGGTTGTTGTTGTAAGATGGGCTGGTCTGAGTATTTCAGGAACTGTGCAGGAAAATCCCAGTAGATCAGCAAGTGTCTCTGAGGTTTGCAGAGAATGGTGTGAAAAACAGAAAATACCCCGGTTGCCTTTTGATGCCAGAGGTCAGAGGAGGCCAGGAGGTCAATAGTAACTCAAATGCCCCCTTGTTATAACCAAGGTATGCAAAAGAGGATTTCTGAACACATCAACACATCAAACCTTTAAACAGATGGGCTACAACAGCAGAAGACCAAACCCAGTGCAAACTGGTTTCTTGCACATGAGAGTTTATTGTACTCAAATGGCTGCCACAATCACCCGATCTCAATCCAACAGAGCACCTTTGGGATGTGGTGGAACAGGATATTTGCATCATGGATGTGAAGTCGACAAAACTGCAGCAACTGCGAGATGATATCACATCAATATAAGCCTCCGAGGAATGTCACCACGTCTCATGACAGCTAAAACATGGATTATACTTAAAACAGTTTGTTATCAGGTATAACTGTTGTGTGTTTCAGTGAAGCTTTGGTATACATGTGCACATAAACACACTACACTATACTATTGAACTACATATAAACGCTGGCCTGTATAGACCTCTTTAAGTGCTCTTGACTCTCATTGTGGTCTGAAGTGGAAGTTCTTTTTTTTTTTTTTTTTTTTTTTTTTTTTGCCTGTCCCATTTGGTTCTTTAGCCGTCAGAATTGTTGTCTGAAGACCAACAAGGATACCCAATGGATTTATTTTGCCAAATGGATCATCATGGCATTGCCGTATTGGTCCATTTGATCAACCTTTGTTTTTATTATTTATTTTATTTTATTTTCAGTTGTTACAGACGGGACAGACATGAGTGAAGGATAGGAAAGGGAGAAAGAAAGAGGAAGGAAAAGAAAAACAGAAGGGGAGAGGGACAGTGAGAAAGGGGGGGAAAAAAATATCTCCGGGATCACCTGTTGAGAGAAAAAGAGTAGAAAACAAGCAAAAAAACAAAACAAAACAAAGCAACATACTATACACAACACCATCGCATTAATCTAGCTAAGTGTAAACAGCAGCAAATACCAAATATTGAACGTTGTTGTGCAGCACGCAGGACAGACAGCGCACAATGTGCTTTGAAGTAGCAGCCAAGAAAGGTGTGATTCAAGTCTACAAACAGCGAACACCTGTGTGCACACCTGTGTGGATCGGCGCGCTTGTATTCAAATGGTTTCCCCATGTAATGGTCTGCAAGAGGATGTAGAGAGCCATAGCCCTGTCCCCCAGGGCATGAAGCAGGCATGGGGGAGATCCAGGCCCCAGACATCCAGAGGCCCCAGAGTGCAAGAGCCCAAGGAGGACCACCGGAGGGGCATCCGTGCCACCTTCATGGGAAGGGCTGAGGATCCCCAGACGAGGGGTCACCCAGTAGCCACCAGGCAGAAACTAGCGGGGGGCCGCACCGGCGTGCCCGCCGGCTCTGCCGGCAGCCAGCTGTGCCAGAGTGAACCGAGCCGCAGGCACAGAGGCCGGAGGCCCGAGGGCCCTCCGCGCCCCGGAAGAGGCCTGACCGAGCAGCAGGCGCCAGGCCCCGCCAAGTAGCCACCGGGAGTGAGCTGGCACATGACCTGAGCGCCCAGCCCCAGACACCAAGAACCAACAATGCACCGACCCCTGAGGGCATCAGTCACCGGCAGGGAGTGTGGTGAGGGGAGATAGGCCTCCACACTTGGAGGGCCTGGGAGTTCCCAGAGAGGTGGAGTCTAAGACCCGACCTGACATATAGACACAGACAAACAGGCACACACAGACACAGACATGCATTCCCACCCTCATGCACACATATACAAAAACTCAGCACTCACCCAACGTAGGAATAAACGTAAATGGACATGTACACACAATCACACTCCCCAAACATACTCTATACCCCGGGTCCAGGTATCCTCGCCCCCAGAGGGGGAAACAGCACCCAGACCCAAGAGATGTTACCCTTCCCTCCGGGGTGGAGGCAAGCAGACCGCCCCAGGCTCCGCAGCAGCAGGGAGGCCAATCGGACAGCCAGCATCTCTTCCCAGCCCCCCCGCCCCGATGGCTAGCAGAGAACGGGGGTGTGTTAAGACCCCATACCCTCCTCCTCTCGCTCAAGTGTAGTGTTGCTGCGTGTTGCTCTAAAGTGTATTTGAAGTGGAAGTTCTACAAAGTTTCCTTTGCAACCCAGAGAGACTGCTAAAGAACAAGAAAGGTTATTGCTGTGTTACTGCTCTTTTTGAAATATAACTTCTTGTTGATCTGTTGCAATACAGCTGAAATTTCCAGTTACCCAGCACATTCTGAATCCACTTTCCCCCCCATCTGCATAAAACCAAAAGCAGAAGCAGCAGCTCATAGAGGTAGGACACACCACATTCTAACTTTGAATCCAGATGCAATTTAATAAAGTTGCAGTTAATATCCACGTCTGTCCACATATGCACGAATACTAATACTTTCTATTACATTTATGAGGTCAGTGTAAATTTGGAACTTTCACTGACAGTCAGTGTACTCAAGCAAACGTTTGAGCCAAATTTAAAAATGATGATGTTTAAATCGTGAGGACATGAAATCGCACTAAACGACAGTTACTGGTAATTAACACCAGACATATGCTAGTGTTAAATAAACCATCATATGTTTGGTGTACTTTGAGTGGCTAAATGAATATAATTTGATTCATTTGTGCACTGGCAATTTCCAGCCGGTATTTAATTACGATTCGGGTCAATGCCTGTATAACAACCCTGGTTGTTAGAAATTATATTTCTATATACCTGAACTAAAACAGCAAATATCTGTTGAGGGAAATGTAATCACAGCTGTTTTACATTAATACAATCATAGGTCTCTTTAGGCACTCATCTGATGAAGTTTAATCCTTTTATTACAGAAAAAGTGCACAGACACATGAGTTACAACATGCTTATTTAGATTTAATCAAAACCTGAACCAGTTTATAAATTATACCTAAAAATAACTGCGAAAATTGTAAAGCCAAAACCTTGAGGACACTGATATTTAAAGTGTCGGGTCTTAAAATGACTCTGAGATCGAGGCTATAGATTTGAGCTGATACAGGTAAGTACATTGATGTGCTTGGATGCTAAAATTGCAAAACAGAAACAATAACATTAATACTAACACTACTGCTAATAATAAGAATAACAATAACTAAAAGCGTTCACACCACTTATCAATGTTAGACCCTGACTGGTACAGATGCCATATTGGTGGAACATTAGTTAAGTTGCGGTTTTGGATCTTTTTGAGTATTTTATTGTGAATATGTTTGCAAGCATGTGTGCCTAATGAAAGAAAATCTGCAATAATATATCGTCTGAGCAAGTTTAAATGCAAACCAAATGCAATTTTGAGCCTGGATGCACATTTGTTCAGTGCCAGGAAAATACCTAACAAATGCATACTTAAGAAGATTTGCCAAGGAAGGTTAAGAAGCATAATGTTATGCGCAATTACGCATGAAATGTAATATTCTTCAATCTCTTGTCACCATGATGACCACCTTGTTTTTTTTATGTCTACTTTATTGCAACTTTATACATACATGATAATTAATGTGAAAAATTTTGTCAATATGTCTTTGAAAAGTGCAAAAAACTATTCTTAGTCATCAGTTCTACACTATGAAATTCCAGTTCTAAGTGTCATTATCAACCACACTGATTATTCAAAGGCTCTGACTCCTTCATGGTTGTCCACTCAGTAACATAAATGTTTTAAAAAGACGTACGCTAAAGAGGAAAAGACTGATGAAAAGGCCAAGACGTGTGAGTGTCTTTAAGAAATCTGTTGAGGCATTTTGTTAAAGATGACGAGGAGGAGGATCAGGATTAGGACACTTATACAATTTGTAGTATTCAATGAGCAGATGGGAGGCAACTTAAGTGTGACTGAAGATAAATCCCAAAAAGTGAGGCGGTGTGACAACGCTTTTGGAAAGAGTCACACGCTCATTCGCAAAATCTCGGTGTGATATAATTATTCTAATGACTCAGTAGCTGGCAGCAGATCCGGCAACTGGATTAAATGTGATCTCTGCAATAATTAAAGGAGTGTGCACTCACAGCGAGGTATGTGAGTGCATATAAAACATGTGCCGACATTATCTGCACATCATTATTTATTGCTGAATTTAAAAAATTACCTTTCTGAATATCTTATCCAGGTGAAATAAAGACATTTTTGTAATCCTGCCTTGCAACTGTATGCAAAGACAGCTTTGAAAACAATTACCCTCTGACATTCTCTGATTCATGAAAAGTTATGATTAACAGATTGTCAATAAAGCTAATCAAAATTTGGAGACTAAAAAGCTGGTATATTCTTGATAGTTATTCCTAAAACAATGTCCTTGTATTTAGCATTTCAAGTCTCTGAGTTAAGAGATGCTGTCCTGCTGACAGTTTTTTAGCTGGTACACAAGGGACACATCGTGGGTAACAATCTGGGAATTGTGTAGGAAAAAAACATTACTGTAAATAAAAGATAACACGATCTGATATCCATGTGTTGGTGTTGTTCATATATCATCATCATAATGTTGGTCCAGGATTAATATTTTGCAACTGACCAGTCACTTTGCCACTCGGTTAGCATTAGCCAAGAAGACGGCTAATGCTATTAAAAACTATGACTACCAAACCAACATGTAACCTATATTTGGCTAAAGGCAAAGCAAACTTGATCATATGTTCTATTATATAAATTAATAAAGAAAACACTTTAAATGCTTACCACTTGTTCCAGAAGAGAGTTTTATATAAGCAAATAAAGTGGGGATATCAGAGACACCATATAAGATATTACTTTTATTATTATGGGGTTCAGTAAGACCCACTGAGCAGCATAACTGGGAAACATGTTAACTATTTTTTACCACTAGAGCTTTCAGATTTAAAGTTACACAGAGGCAAAATGTACACAACACTGAAAAAACAAGACAGATTCTTTGTAAAAGGGTGATTTCACATTCTCTCTTTACTGGGCAAAGTCAAAACATTCTTCAACTTGAACATGGATCCATTTAGAATATTTGGTCCTCATACAAGCTATCTGATTTCAGTGAAAGTACAGAACTCCGGTGCTCTGCAATGTATGAAAAAATGTTTGCCACTAGCATATTTTTTTCATATTCATTCTTTGAACTTCGCTGCTTTCATGCTTCAAGCGAGGGGGTGGAATACAGAAAAAGAGGGAGAGAAAGTGCTGGAAAAACAGCCGCTCAGGATTTCCTATGAGCTAAAAAGTTGCACACATGAATAAGTTGAAAATCAAATTGCTTCAGCGGATGCCAAGTTTCTGCTCTTGAAGTTTAATGAGTTTTCAGTTGGGTTCCAGTAGCTTCCATATAAAACATTAGGTCTACAGGGAATGTAGTATGGGCACTAGACAAAGATAAATTGGTCTTCCCCTTTAGTTTTTTTTTATATGATTTTGGGTTACCAGATAAGTACTTGATTACAGCAGGACCAATTTACTTCAAAAAATTACTCTCAATTTTTTCAAACGTGCCATTGACAAAATATGTATCCAGAGCAGCATGACTGAACTCAAACTCTTCTGAAAATAAATAAAAAACAACTAAAAGCAAAATTATAGTTCTACACCGATCAGCCATGACCTTACGACCACTGACAGATTAAGTTAATAACACTGATTATTTCTTCATCAAGCCAACTGTTAGTGGCTGCGATATATTAGGGAGCATTTTGTCCACAAGGTGTGTATGAAGCAGGAAAAATGGGCAAGTGTAAATGTTTGAGGAAGTCTGACAACAGCCCAACTGTGATAGTTAGAGACTCAGAACATCTCTGTCAGTATTTTTCAAAGGTGGTCCAAGGAAGCAACAGTGATGAACAACAACATGGTCAAGGCTCATTGAGACACACACATGGCAAGTGAAGGCTAGCCCGTATGGTCCGATCGACAAAAGAGCTACTGAAACGGAAATCACCAAAAAAGTTAATGCTGGTTCTGATAGAAAGATGTCAGAATGCACAGTCCATCAGAGTTTGCTGTGTATGGGGCTGCATAACCACAGACCAGTCAGGGTGTCCTTGTTGACCACAGTCCACCGCTAAAAGTGCCAATAAAGGATGCATGAGCATCAGAACTGAAATACGGAGGAAGACGGTGGCCTGGTCTGATGAATCACGTTTTCTTCTACGTCAAGTGGATGGCTGGATGTGTGCGTGTGATATCAGAATGCACTATGGGAAGAGGCAAACCGTCCGAGGCAGTGTGGCTGTTTTGGAATTCTTCAGCTGGAAACCTCGGGTCCTTTGACGCACACTACCCACCTAAGTCTTGTTATAGACCATGTAACCTTTTTATAGAAATGGTATTCCCTGATGTCTGTGGCTGTGGCTAATGCGCCCTGCCCCAAAGCAAAAATGGTTCAGGAAATATTTGAGAAGCACAACAATGAGTTTGAGGCGTTTACTTGGCCTCTCCAGAACTCAATCCAATTCCCATCTATTGGATTTGCTGTACAAACAAATCCAATTCTTGGGGGCATCTTGGAGCCAGATACCACAGCGGACCTTCAGGGAATGGAATCCGTGCCTCGACAGATCAGAGCTGCTTTGGCAAAAAAGAGGGACTAACACGATATCAGAAAGGTGGTCATAATGTTTAAATTCCACCTACAATCTGAAAATGAAAAGCCAGATATTAGTAGAAGCATCAAGTATAAAAGTTATGCTGAGGTGGCAGAACCAATCTCAGCTCAGCCATGGTCTCAGTAATGAGCTGCCCTCCCCCAGACAAAAAAGTTGTTTTTAAAAGCCTCTCGATGTCCAAATTTCAATACTATTATGGGCTCTACTCGAAGCTCTGTGATTTGAAGTCTATTTTTCACTCCTGCCTCCCCCATTCACACATGCATAATTCTTATTTCGACATCTTATTTGCACCAAACCTGTGTTAAGTTAGTGCTAATGCACACTAAAAGCTTTCCTCTGGCAAAATGACTGCATATTTTTCGTGAAGAAGACATTGCAAATTCAGTGTTTTTATCAGACATTTAGATGAACTTCATTAGAGCACTGGGTAAACAACTTTGCCTCGCTGTGCAGTGCAGTGGAAAGGCACTACTTATTTGATATATTGATTTCATTCTTCGAGAAAGTAAAAAAAAAATGTTTACTGAACTTGCACAGCTTATTTATTTATTGTGACTAAACCAAAGCCTCAAGACTGAAAGTGAAAGTTTACACGATGGTGAGACCTACTATGGTGTATGGCAACACTGACAGAAGACAGGAGATGGAGCTTGAGGTAGCAGAGCAGAAAATGCACAGATTTTATTGGGAGTAACCAGAATGGACAAGATTAGAAATCAGAGAGTCAGCTCAGGTTTGATCAGTTTGGAGACAAAGTTAGAGAGGCTAGGATGAGATGGTTTGGACATGTGCTGAGAAGGTATAGTGCATATATCCAGGATGTTGCAGATGGAAAAGAGGAAGATCACAGAGAAGAAAAACATTTACTTTGCTTGGATCATTATAATGAGAAGCTTATGACATTAATCAAATGGAACCTCCAGAGGAAAGTGGTTGTTGACAAGAAAGTTGGTTCTTTTTTATTTCCATGAATTAAATGTTACCTGACCATCAATTAGCTATCCAAATCCATTAGAGAAACCCCTAATTAAAAATAGATGAGCTTGGAAACACCAATCCCTGGTCTCATATACTCTGTTTAAGATTGGAAAGCTCTCTCTGCCAGTAAATATATGCTTTTGCATTGGTTTTTAGGTTTCATGTTGCAATATACAAATGCATTGCATTATGTATTCCATTGACATGCAAGCTACATATGGGTCTGTTTAATCAGTACACAAACACCCAAGGACCTGCTGGTAAATACCCTTATTAACTTTGGAAGTAACTCTGTGTGTTTTGAAAATGAAAGACCCTGGTGTTTGTTTTCTAATACGACTGAACATTAAATATAGTCCACACTAAGCTGCCCTCAGTGGCACATACTGGAAGCAAGAGAATCCATCTACTATGTTTCAGCTGTGGACTGTCGAGTGGCAGACGGTATAAATGGAGACTGCTGATAAAATGCAGGCTGACTGTGAAAGCAGCATGCTAACTCCGCAGGACCTGGCTCAAGAGAGAGCGAGGCACTGCCTTCAGCTAATAGACACACACAGATACACAGATGCACACACACACACTCAATGGATGCATACACCATGGAACCAAAATGCACAAGAAGCATACACAGCGACACACGTACGCAATTACACAGAAACACAGAAACATGAACCCCAGGACACACACTAGCACATTAACACAGACTCAGACACAGGACAAAAAAAGGCAGGAACTCAGAAAGCACCCGTCTCCCTTCCTGAATGTCTGTCTCTCTCAGACTGCAGCAATAAGGCAATGTTAAGAAGCTGAAGACAGACGACGGGAAATGCAGCCTCATGCATGTGGTTTACCAACCACGTAATACATGAAAACGAGCACATGCAGATCAACACAGATGACAAGCGTATAGGGCTCCACTGACAGATGGAGAGTGAGAGCAGCATAGCAGAGGGGGTAAGTATGGAGCTAGCTTGGAATGAACATGAGTGCTTTAAGAGCTCATTTACATCAGTGTATAAGTGTAAGTAGTAACAAGACTGTGCAAGTACGTACTTGAAATTGTGTGATCGAGGGTGCTAAGATGGTAATAAAAACCCTTCAAATTTAGCCTTCCACTTATTTTCATCTGAGATTCACAAGTTTGTGCTTGTGTTTTCCAAATGAATGTGTGTGCATGTGATTTTGCAGGATTATTTGTTTCAGAAGTGTTCAATGAAAGATTCACTTAAATGAATGCCAGTGTTTAAAGAGGATATCTTCCAGTGTATTTTTAATTTTTATAATAGCGTGCAAAATCTACTTTCTGATTGCCCTGGATAAACCTCTCACATTGGAGAGAATAGCAGGTTCTGCATCTGTGTAAAAATCTTTGTATGTTTGCACTGTTAATGCTACAAACAGCTAAGAGCTATTGGCTCTATGAGGCTACAGAAAAATAACTGAAGTCACAATCAATCATGTTTTCATTGCTTTTTGCAATACATAATTCCCCGTGCATGTAATAACATTATGACTGAGTTATGCCATATCAGCTACATAAATGTTGTTTTATATGTTTTCATATGTAAAATTCAGAATTTTTACGAGTAACGACACAACTCTGTGTGTGAGATCTCACCTGTGTGTGATTTTCTGTTTGATCTTTATGGATCTTATCTGCACCAGTCAACAGTTCATTTCAATGGTACTATAGTTACAGTAGATCAATTACTAACATTATTGTTGCTCTGCCCACTGCATGAATAGGTGCGTATGAAGTTCCTATGAAGCTGCAAGTGTTTAATAAACTAAATTACAGTCTTTGTCAACATTTTGCACTGTCTAAGGTTTATAGTCCAGCTTTGGTGCTGAAAATGAAAACAGTGGAAGACAAAAAATGTCTCTTTAACTTAACTTTTCTCATAATTGGTAATTTTTTAAAATAAATGTGAGCTTTAGAAGGCACTTAAAAGATGTCACACTTGACAAATCTGCTTAAACCTGAAAACAATTGATTTCTAGCAGTCGCACCTTCTCATCTCATCTGTATTTATTCCACAAATGGCTGCAAAAGTTAGTTAGTTAAAACTGAAAGCTATCACTCATAGGATTCCAGTTTTCACATCCAGAGTGAAGCCGTATGAACCCTTCCTGTCAGTTTTAAGGATCTGAGACGTTTGGGAAACAACCTGACACAGCGAGGAGTCTTTTTACTTTGCTAGCTGCGTTTTGCAACTCCCCCACCTCTTTCCACAGCTACAGTGGCAGATCCTGAGTTTATTACTTCAAGCAGAGAAGCGAACCTGATCACAAACTCCAACAGACTCTATCAGATAGAGCCAAAGTAAATATTGAACCAATTTGTCACAAGTCATGCAAACATTCTTTCATTAAAAATACATTTTTCTTCCAGACAACTCTGTAGAAAATGGAGTACCCTTACTGCTGACCTGTGTCTATTTAAGTACAACACCTCATGATATATAGCACCACATACCTCTTCCAAAATGCATTATACAAATATAACCTAGAAACATGCAATCTGACATTTGCTCACAAGCCTACACACCTTTACCGATAGCATCACATGATTCATAACCAAATGGAAAAACATGGCTCATAAACACTAACAAGAGCATAGCAGATGTTTGCATGCACTCAGTGTTTTTCTAATTAATTCCCCCTTTTCCTTCCCGTCTCTAGAAAAAAAATGTTTCTACTGAAACTACCACAAGTGTGAACTGTGACCCATTAGCAGATGTTTTAGACCAGGAAATGGAAAACCAACCATCTCACACTATTATTTAAAAGAATGAGTGCAATCAATTGTACACATGTTCATTTTAACAACAAAGGGAAAGTATAATACTGATTTTTGGACCTTCTCTGTTTGGCAAACATGATCCTGCACTTTTTGTATTATTTCATTCTGCTTCTTACATACTTCAGGTCGCTATCCTCACATCTTAGACATAATCCACGCAGTAAAAATGAAAAACAACAGAAAACTGCACAGATTTCTGTCAAATGTGGTTAGACGGACACACTGTAGCTGACTGATCATGCTCAAGGTCCTATTCTTAGCCAGAAATCCACCCTGCAGTGGAAATGTCATTAGTGTCATTTTAATTTGATGGTTGCACTGAATGAAAATGAAAAAGTTAAATGTTAACATAGCAACACAGCATACAAAATGTGGATGATTGTGATGGCAATCCATTCAATACTTGGTTAAAAATCAAACACCTTTTGACATGCGCTGCCAGAGGAAACGCAAGGTTCCTGCTCAGAATAAATGGATCCCGATGTTTAAGCTGAACCACAGAGGTGGACTGATGGACCGACAGAGCAATAGCGCTATTCCTGGAGGTACGTTAGTACGAGCAACACAAAGGTGGAGGCTGACAGACACAGTGACAGCTACTGTATGTCATGCTTAAGACATTAAGTAACCTTGTTGGCAAGTACAGCAGTGCAACAACAGGTAACAGCTTACAGCCAAACTCTATAAACAACCAAGGCAAATTCTTGTCAGAGAAGCTACAAGAGAACAATGTGCCCGCTCTGCCTCTCAGCAAGGTTGCTGAATGGCAATGTGGATAATGGTGCGTGCGCCTCAAGTTAACAAGTATTCACATCAGACCGACCGCTGTGTGTGAGTGTGCGGTGCTACTGATAACAAGATTGTTTTTGATGCAGTTTGAGGAGTATGCAATAAAAACAGCAGAGAGACATGCAGTGATTCAGTATATAAAACAATGTGTGGATGCTATTATATCACTGAAAATAATGATGCAACGTCACACCAGATATTTTCCATTATTCTTGCAGTTACCCACCATTAAATTGCGGTAGCATTTATTAAACTCTCTGCTGTCTTTATTGTGGGGTAAACCACAGGAGGCGCCTTCCAGGCCAGGGTGGGAGACATAGATTCATATGTGTAACTTAATAAGCCACATTCAATTACAGCCCGTTGACACCTATAGCATTACCAATGATGCTATTACTGCTTCTTGGATTATGGCCAAAGGTACTGCCAACAACCTGGCTATGGCCTTGATTCTCCATTTAACATCCTGTTTATTGGTTTAGAGCAGCTGCTGACGGCAAAAGCTCAAATCTCATTCTTTTCCTGCCAGTGTGATGTTGTTACAATGGACATAGCGTCACCGGGCCCTTTGTGAGCTACAGGCCAGTGGCTTGGCTATTTAAAGAGAAAGAACGGAGTACAGAAAAAAGTAGGGAGGGGGGAGGGATAAAGCCCTAACTGAAACAAATGACGTGCTCGCACCTCCTGGCAAGACGGCACAGATTTATGGAAAGCAAAAGATGGATGAGTGTCTGTGGACATGCGTGCACAAGAGGAGAGAATTGAATTTCACAGAGGCAAACAAGATGGATGGACGCATACCTAGCCACCCTATATCTCTACAGCTACCGGCGCTTATGTTTGATACCTCAGAGAGGTCAGCGAAAGGAGAGCAAGCACGTCATATTCAGCAGACAACAAGAAGGGAGGACGGGAACGCTGGAAAGTAGGACAAGAACAGGCTGGCCTACTGTAAAAGCCCATGGGAAGCTCACAGATAAAGAAAGACCACTCAGACTGACAGCAGAGTGCTGCATTTACTGAGCTGGAACAACAGCATGTTAAGACAGCAAGACAGCAGGAGTGCAGCATGTGTGTTCATCAGCTTTTATTAATGCTGTTTCTAGCGTTTATATTAGCTTGCAGCAACAATGGAGCTCACCTGTATTAAAGGTTTTTATTTTAAACTGAGCATTAACACTCTTTTCATTTTCCTAGTGGTGGTGATTTGAAGGGGTTTGCTAGCCACATGCCGTAACGGCTACCGATGCCAAAGAAATCACTGCAGGCAGGATGGAATTTTAACATTTCCAAGATTAGCTTCTGAATATATGCATGGCCATTTCAGAAGCCTGCCATGTGTCACTACCAGGCAACAGCTCTGAGGTCACTTCACTTAGATGCCTGGAACAGAAAGCATGCATAGTTGCAAATAAATCTGGCAGTTTAAAAAGTCGTTTTTCTTCAATATTTCATAAACAATCCAATTACATTTATCCTCCCATTTTCACAGTGATTATGCCAAAGAATAAGTAGCTTCAGTAAACCACTTTAAGTGAAGAAAGTGGGACAGAAGGGCACGGAGAGGAATCTAGGCTAAACACAGAATGGCTTCAATAAGATTTCCCTCTGAGTAATAGTGTCTAAATGGTCCATGTGTGCCCTGAAGTCTGCTTTGTGTTTTTCCTCCAAATAAAGATGAGAATGAAGTAGACATCTGGTCAGTCTTTGAGAACTAGCACAAACATCTGCTTCGTGTCAGCAGCAACAGGATGGTGCGCAAACTATGCTGCAGGTGTTCCTCCACGAATATTCAGATTTCTTCATACAGGAAATGGAAACAATCAGTTTATTTGGATTATTTTACGGCTTGGAAATGATTAGTAGCTGCTATTACTCAACAGTCATCTGTTAACATCTGCAGAAAAGGTTATTGCTAAATTAATTAATTTTTAAAAAAAGGGAAAGAGGAAAATGCTGTGATTAGAAATGAAATGCCAGTCACAGGGGAAAATTACAGTAAACTTTTGGAACGTAATTAGTAACCTAAAATTGGATCTGTGGAATTATGTGATTGGTTTATTGAATGCAGTGACTGTACAGAGTTGGTAGCACTTTTCCGGCAATCACTGCAAGCGGAGTTATAAAAAAGAGATATGTGCTGCATACAGATGTACAGATGGCTCTGTTCTTTGTGTGTGACTAATGTAACATTTTTCCCTCCAACTTTCTCACTTTGCTGCCTGCAAATGTAAGGCAGTATCACTACCATGTGTGCAGACGAGAGTGGGTGGTCGATTTATTAAACTATCCATGGAAGAAGTTACATAAAAATAAAAATAATAGGAAATAAATCAGCAGATATTAAAACTCCGACATTTCTTACACTTCTGTTATATATTATATATGAACCCCACTGAACTCGAGAAGAAAAAAAATAGGACAGAAGACATTACTAGAAACAGACGGAAAACTAGCAAAAAAAGCACAAGGAATAGACTCTACTCTGCTGTACAATCCAGGATACTGATAAGACTGCCTTTCAGAAGGAAAACAGGATCAGGAAAAAACAAGCTGCATGTATTTTATATATAATAGGGAGACTAATTAGATAATTAGTTATGTTAGTGCACAAAACAGACCAGAAGTAAAACTAATGCATGAAAGTGGGAGATTTCAACTAAACAGAAACCAAAGCAACTGACACAAGATCTACTGCAAAGTGATCCTATTTATGCAATTACACATCCTTGCACCTTCTTGTTCTAATTTACCAGAGTCTGAGAGAGTTTAGTACCTGGCACAATAACTGACACGCTCAAAGGCTGCTGTATCATCGTGAACTATCTCGAAGGAAAAGGTAAATGACAACAGTCAACCTTCAGGCTTCAAGCAATATCGTAATCAGCCATCAACGTGGTGCCGGTGTGTGTTTAAACATAGTTTCTCTAAGTGAAGAAGCCTAATCTGAATCAAACAGTGCTCCAAATCTCTATTTCCACATCTGTGACACAGTCCCAGGGGTCTCCTGAAAACAGCAGTGACGCGCTGATATACTTCCTCAGCTTTCTACAACAGTGTAGAGGGGGTTCCAAATAAAAACAAAAAACAGATTATAGTAATATCACAAGAAACACCATTATGATGGTTGACTGTTGTGAACTTAAAGCCTATTTTGTGTTTAAACTAACAGAAAGAGCAACACTCGGCCTAACTTATTTTTGTTATTTTAGCTAGCCTCTGGTAGCTTGGCAGATGTTGGTTAAGGAGACAGCAGCAGACAATTGAAAGTGGTTTAAGAGGTCATTCCAGGGTTAAAGTCAACCAGGGTGGGTCTGTTTTTCTCTGCCAATAAAACGTCAGAACTCACATCTGGAAACTCTCCCTCAAAAAAATCTAAATCACCTTTATTCTGATTCCTTACGGTACGGTATATAAGCCTCGTCAACTTCAATTGTAAAAGACAATTTGGTAGATTCAGATTGTTGACAGTCTGCTTATCCTGATTCACGTGAAGCATTCATCTGGCATTTAGTTAAAAAAAAGGGCAGAATCAACCCCAGTTCCACATCACTACTGTGGAACAATACAGATGTCAAAAAACGTCAGCTATGATAAAACAGCAAAGACAATTAACCAAACCGATGTTAGTGGTATTGTGGCCAAACTGCACAATGCCCTAAAAAACACTATTGTACAGAAAAACGTTCAGATGCTCTAAATTGTGTCTGTTTATTATTGTTATTCACAGTACATATAAAAGGTCAGATTCTTATTCTTGACACAGAGGTGTGAGAAAATGAAAATCAAGCCCTCACAGTATAGAAAAGTTAACCACCAAGGGAGCAACAATAGCTTGGCCTTAAGAGCTTTAGAGACTAAAACAGTCTCCAAAACAAATCCATACATGGTCCTTAAAAGACAGCCACTATAAATCTATAAGTTACAGAGTATGATGCTGGACATTAAAAATAATTTTAGTATTTATTAAAAATTATTAGAAATAAGATGATAAAATGAGATGAATCCATTTAATACTGAAGGGGAACATTTTCTGCAGAATAATTATTTTTAACTTTTGATGCTTTATGCATGATTTTCCAATAACACAGTTTTATGTGTGCTGAGGTATTTTCACAGTGTTTTCTTGCTTCTTTTCCTAAAGGAATAGTTTGAAGAATTTTTACGCCACTTGTCATTTTCAGCTTACATCTCCGATGTTGTTCCCGGGATCTGCTGAAGCCACTCGCACAGTTTGGGAGTCACCGCACCTAGTGCTCCGATTACCACTGGGACCACTGTTACCTCCACCCTTCACATTTTCTCGAGCTCTTCTCTGAGTCCTTGGTATTTCTCGAGCTTTTCGTGTTCCTTCTTTCTGATGTTGCTGTCATTTGGAACCGCTACATCTATCACTACGGCCGTCTTCTTCTATTTGTCTACCACCACTATTTCTGATTGGTGAGCCACCACCATGTTGTCTGTATCTGGAAGTCCCACAGGATCTAGATACAGACGGATAGCATAACGGATAGCAGCTGGATAGCGTAGTGGTTAGACTACATGCCTTTGGAGCAGAGGATCGCAAGTTCAAATCTGTATCCAGTAATGGTCCTAAGGCTAGACGCAAGCCTAGTGAGACAGATAAACATGAAGGCATGTCGGCTCGGACGTCGCCGGATCAACAAGGTCCACATCAGGTGTTGAGGAACCAGGGCACCCTGACGAGAAGTGGGCTACTGGAACAAGAAGGCATCGGTGGGCAAGAGATGAATATGAATATGTGCGTGTGTGTCTTTCGTACTCCCTGTCTCACCCAGTTACTCCACCTACTCCAATGCCAGTGTCAAACACTACTTTCTCACTAACACATGTTCACTTTTTCCAAATACTACTACTGAAGTATTTGGAAATATTAAATACAAAGAGTATGATCAGTTTTAACTGGTTACATAACATTAAAAATTTGGAATCATGAAAAGACACATGGAAGTATTACATCTCAAGATAAATAAGTTTTTATTTGCTGTACATTAAAATCCATGTTATATAATTTTGAATTACTTATGCTTTGGCTTTTAAATCTAATCTACTACACTTTACACATCACTACACAGTCTGAGTTCAATATTTCTTTGGCTACTGTGCATGTGTTAATATGCATAGGAGGAGACTCTCTCTCTCTCTCTCAAACACACACACACACACACACACACACACACACACACGCACACACACACACATACACAAACACGCACGCACACACACACACAAACACGCGCGCACACACACAACTGTAATACTTCATTTATGGAGCAATAACCTCAACGAAGGATGAGCATTCTGTAAATAATACTTAATATCTTGAGGGAAGTTCAGACAGTTTTCTTATTCATACAGATTTCCTTCTCTCAGAAATATAAACAAATAAATAAATAAATAAAAAGAAAAAAAAATCTGTTCCAGTGGTGGGAATAAATAGGTCTGATCCTGCTTGAGGCTGTCCTTTAATTTTCCACTTCATATCGTAAGTCGAGCCGTGAAACTATGACTAACAACCATGCTATCCTGTCACAATATAATCCAGTGGCACCTGGATTAAAAAAAAAAAAAGATTGACCAGGACAATTGGTGCTTTGCCTGAGTGCTGCCATTTATCAGCACAGGTCCTCACTTAATGTTTGTTTAATGACAGCAGAGCTGCACAGAATCCTTGTTTTTCTGAAGCAGTTTTGAGAGTCTGTTGGGATGTCAATAGGTGACTCACTGTCACAATCAAATGTTTTCTCCTAATGAGGCTATTATTACACCGATTCAAGAGGAGTATGACTTTGTATACTGATCTGATCCTGCTGGTTCATTAATAAACTACTACAGGTCATGGTCAGCCTGACAATTCACAGGTGAGAAGAACATCATTACCAGGGGTAGAAGAAGCATTCAGCAAGGTAGAAATAAGCAGAATGACCCCTGCTCTGAGAGAGCCGTGCCAGCCTTTCACTGTGGTCCAGCCTTTGGGTCAGACTGAAGCGTTTAGACGCGTCCTCCTCCACTACACAGGCAGCATGTCAGACCTGACAGGATTGGTTTCTTTATCGCCGCCCACCAAGACTTAACGCAACACATTAAAAATGCTAAGTAGAACTGAATATGTCACCTATTACTACACAGACTTTATAAGTGCTTTTTAATGTAAATCACAGAGGCATTGGGAGATTCCTTTGAAGAGTGGAAACATAAGTGTGTCACTGCCAGAGGCTTTAGAGGTGCTCAGCATGGACAAATCCACAGAAATAAAGCTTAGTCATCTCTGACTCCAAGCTCTCTGTTCGCTGGTGTGAGATTGCTGACTTCCTCCTCTTTCTCCTTTTAAAATCTGTCCGTCTGCTTCTTAATTGCTACAGTATTTCACTTTGACCTGATGATATCTTACTTTCAACTTTCCATCCCCTGGTTGTGCTTAAAAAAGGCCTCCTCCACTCTCTGTTGTTCTGAACTCCTTTCTATCCTTTCATCCCCAGCTGCCCTCTTTCCTGTCTTTCTCCCTGTGTGGCTGCTGAAAGCCCTTTAAAGATGCCCAGGGGCTTAACCACTTTGACATATTACATGAGCCTGTCTCACTCAAACCAATCCCAAGCTAATTGAGAAGCTTACGTCTTTGCTATAGCAGCTAAGAGGAGGCGGCGAGTGTAGACAGACACTCGGTTCATTCCTGCTCTGTTTTTAACTATTAAATGGATGGACTTGTAAATAAGACAGAGGTTTTTTTAATCACATATGTCCACTATTTAACTAAATCCTTCAATTAAATATTCAACTTGGCATGTACATTACATATCCTACTCAGTTTTTTAGAGGTTTTTAAGACAAATAGCCTGCAAGATTTGCTGCACACCTTTAACAATGTAATTATTTGTTAGTGCAAAGCCTGAATACTGTCTTCATTTGCATCGTAGGTAGTGCATATGTTGCTCTGCAGTAACACATTGCTCCAACAGCAGTTTGATCTTGACAACTGAAGTTTGAAGAAAACACATCTTCTTTAATCAATCCTTGTGATTAGCTTAACGGTTTGAAACACACTCCTGTTTGTAATTACTGGTATATTCAAGCAGGGGGAGACAGGAAAAACATGGAGAAGCATAATGAATACAGTCTTTTTCAGGTACTCATAGTTACTTCATAGACCCAATATGTGTCACAGTTTCTTGCACAGAGCTGTCAGTTTAAACACGGTGCCTGCTCACCGTCTTTAGTTGATGAAACTTTGACGTTGATGTTATTAGAAATCTTTAGTTAAGTTTGCAATAGTTGTTGTTTGTGTGATTGCATTATATTTTTTATCAATGTTATTTTTATGTTATTAACCCTTGCATGCATGAATTATGACAAGCTCAATCAGGATTTTTATTCATCTTTAGGCATGAGAAGCTGAATAAAAATGAAAAGATGAATAAAGATACAAAAAAAATCCTGATTGAAGTTGTCATAATTCATGCATGACAGGGTTAAATAACAATAATTACAATGAAACACGTCATACATACATACATACATACATACATAAACGACCAGCTTTTGAATAGCAAACAGCCTTTGACTAGCTGTCCACTGTAGTGACTATGACCATATATATATATATTAGTGCTGTCAGTGTTAATCTCGTTAAAATGACGTTAATGCAAATCGCGGCAAATCTCCGTTAGCGAGTTTGCGCGGATCACCCCGTGCGTGGGGCTGCACAGCGCTAATGCGTTAACAAGCTAATTGCGCTAACTCACTAACGGAGATTTGCCACGTTAATGCGGTAATGGCGTTAACGTCATTTTAACGAGATTAACGCTGACAGGACTAATATACATGCAGAGCACTTCCAGCTTAAAATATCACGTTGACGCGAAGCATACGTTAGTCAGGGATGCTGCTAGGACTTTGGCTAACGCGTCACCCAGCTTGCGACAAACCACTCACAGAGCATCGGGGACTCAGTAAGTCTACCTCGGACATATTGACTGACACAAAACAACAAACTGCAGACCTATTAATATCATTGAGAACACGTGCTTTACATAGCTTAGGTTCCTTGTTTCAAGGACTTGAAGTGCCTCCCCAAGAGTGACAGAGAGATGGATAAATGTTTACAAAGTTTTTTGTTAACATGAATGTTCAAGATGTTCTATAAACATGTTTATTTTCCCTTTTTTCTCGAGTCTGTTTGCTCATGCAAAATGAAATGCGATTAATAGAGAATAAAAATGAATGTTATTTAATCGTGATTAATCAAAATTAATCCACAGTAACCCGATGATGAATCTGATTAAATATTTTAATTGTTTGACAGCACTAATATATATTATATATTAGTGTACACTTACCTATTAGTATATAGGTTTTTAAAAAAGTTGTATTTCACAGGAGAGAACCTGTTTTAAAAGATTGAAGAAAACTATTCAAATTTAAGCATACATTCTTTGTGTTTATTCTGCATTTACTTCATTATATTGCATAAATGTCTGTTACAACCTTAAATATAAAGTTAAAAAAAAAATTAATTGCAAGCAGGCTATTGATCAAGCAATTGCGATTAATCGCGATTAATTACAGAAAATTGTGCGATTAATTAGTTAAATTTTTTTTAATCTATTGACAGCACTAATAATATATATTATATATATATATATATATATATATATATATATATATATATATACACATATACACACACACATATACATATATATACATATATATATATGTATATATGTATATATATACATACATATATATATACATACATACATATATATATATATATATATATATATATATATATATATATATATATATATATATATATATATATATATATATATACATATAAATTAAAATAAGTAAACTGTCATGTTTATTGCTGCCATAAAAAAAGTTAAACACATTTGGACAGTGAAGGAATGTCAGGATTGTTGCTCAGAAAAAGGAGCTGATCAACATGCTCTGAAGTTACTTTTTTTGTAACAAAATATCAATTTCTGCTGTCCCTGTATCGATACATTATTAGCAAACAAAATATCACGATACTACACAGTATCGATTTTTCCCCCCACCCCTAATATATATATATATATATATATGAGACTGCCCTTCTACACACTGGATTGCTTAAATTATTTATTAGCGTAACAGCTTCAATATCAACTTGTAGTGCGTGTCACCTAATTTGTGCCCCACTTCCTTGTCCCAAATGCACATTGCTCTATTTAGTACATCAGTGCTTCTACCCCTTTTTATGGATTTTGACATTAAATAAATCAACTCAACTATCACTCAAAGAGAGCACTGCAGCCCTCACTCACTATGAAAGTTTTGGTACAAGAAACTTTAGAAAAAAAAGAGAAGAAAGAAAAAGAAAAGTGCTGCACTTTGGTAGTAGTGTCCATATTTGTCAAAGAACGTTGGGTTTCAGTTGACCTGTCAGCTCAGTTTGACTTAGACATTTGTTCAACAGCGTCATGCACTGGAAAAAATGTTTTCTGGAACCAAAGGCAAGGACATAGCAGGGACTGAATGGGAGAAGAACAAAACAAAAATAAAATCAGATATAAACTTGCATACATAAGTACTTGAAGATGGTATGTAAGCTATAGTAAGCTCGCCTTTCTCCTTTCTTTCTTTCAACCTTGATGTGATGACTTCTGCAAAGCTTTTTTTTTTTTACTTAAAAAAAAACACTTGACTCATATTTCCCAGACTGCTTGTCCTCCTCTCACATTTAATATGACTGTGTGGCTGTCACACAGAATGTGATAGCACCACTTCCTGTGCCAAGTACACAGTGTATCTCTGGTGGGGGTGGGTGGGGTGACTGTAGAATGCAGGGAAGTGTCTCATCCTGGCACCCACGCTGATCAGGTCCACGTTCACAATGGCTGTCGCCGAATGAAATCCAAAGATTAAGAGCGAATCACAACAAAGTCTGAGCAAGATCTCATCCCCAAATAAATTTGACGGTGGACTGAAAATAGCACTGAGCATGTGTAAATGTGTCAGCTCTTTTCTTTGTTAACATTGTTATATTTGGACTTCAGTGAAGCTGAAAATCTGAGAATACAAATTCACACTAAATCCAAACCATTTAAAGCGTTTAGCTACATCTGTTATTTTTCATCAGCATTCTGTCCAGCTAGACCCTGACCATGTGGTGCTCAATCTAAACAGCCCAATGACTCACATCCGTCAAACCACACTCCTTCTGCGCCAAAAGACTATCAAGCAGTTGGAGGGAATGTGGTTTCTTTCTTAATATTAAATTTTTTAGATGGGTAAAAAGCACTGCTTTCCCATCCAGCTTTAAATCGCGTGAACACTGGAAGTGTTTTGCAGCAATGGTTGAACCGGAGACTATAAAAAGTAAATGATATTTGTTGATAACCACTGGTGATGGTGGGCAGGAACCACGATAAACTTTCAGGTGAGCAACGAGTTGGTTGACATAAGACCTGCTAGTAAGAGCAGGGGTGTCAAACACAGAGCCAGGGAGCCAGAATCAGCCTTGCAAAGATTCAGCTGTACACTGGACAGTTTTAGAAAATGTGAAGCAATCTGTAGATTTTGGACTTTTAAATGTGTTTTCATATGTTTTACAGCTTTTCTTAAAGAAACATCTCACTCAGTATTGAACTAACAAATGAAGAATTAAATGACAGTTTTTTTTTTTTAAAAGATTATCAACAATAACAATAAATAAAAAAATAAAAATATATATGTGAATTACCTTTTTGCTTTATAATTACCAGACAATCTGGGCAATGTTTCCCAGAACCTTTTCTTTAACTCAGACATTTATTTCACGCTTTCCTTCATGCCTATCGTACAGAATAATACTGGGGGCCTCCAGTGCTACCCCTGGGCCTCACATAGTAGATGCACCTATGGTATCAATTTGAAAATCCTAGGTGACTTCCTTAAAATGACCGCATTCAAAAGATTTTCAGAAAATGTATCCTTTGACCTTTGACCTTGACCTCAAGGTTGAGGTCTCAGGTTTTTACAGATACACCTACAGTATAAAATTTGAAATGTGTACATTGCCTTGTTCTTGTGTTATCAAATTTACAAACTTGGGTGTTCTTGCTGCCCGCCTGGCCAGCAGGGTGACGACAATACCCTGTCAGCTGAGAGGTAAAAATGCACTTTTCTTTAATGGGTAGTTAAACATTTTTACACCAACAAAAAAGAGGAGTTTCATTGGTTCAGGCCAATCAGTGTGGTCTGTATGGGGCCCTTGATGTAAAATGAGCCTGACAACACTGCATCAGAGGGTCACCTAGGCAACCAGAGGCTGGAATGTCCACAAGTGAGCAGGAGGCAGCTTCAAATCGATGCACAACGAGTGAATCGCTTCCAGTGTGGATCCAGCTTTAAACTTGTAAACTAATTAATCTAATTTTCATATATATGAGCAAAAACTAGGTCAAATAGTGAAAAGTCAACAAAATCACTTTTTATTGTTAATACATTTGTGTCATGGAGTGGATCTCGGAGCTGCTGTTATGCACGCACTAAAAATCATATCTATCACCCTTCCTGGCTCAGCCAATTTCCTAGACTGCCAGAGAACCTCAGGCTTGCTAGCCTCTGGCATGCCAGGCATACCATCAGAACATTTTGCTGCCACTTGGTTAATAAGTGATTGGACACTCACTGTTCTGTCCACTTGCGTTCAAATGAAATATAATAAACGTTGTCAAAGACGAAAGCTGTCGTGTTAAAATTCAATTCAATTCAATTCAATTCAGTTTATTTTATATAGCGCCAAATCACAACAAAAGTCGCCTTAAGGCACTTCATAGATACAGAGAAAAACCCAACAATCATATATCCCCCTATGAACAAGCACTTTGGCGACAGTGGGAAGGAAAAACTCCCTTTTAACAGGAAGAAACCTCCGGCAGAACCAGGCTCAGGGAGGGGCGGCCATCTGCTGCGACCGGTTGGAGTGGGAGAAGGAGACATGGACATTAAACCGAAGTCTCTTCTAGGACCGTTAAATGCCATCACATTCCTGAGTGTGTAACTACACGCATACAAGTTCACAAGCTGCTGTGACAATGATGCATATTCATAGACTAAAACCTAAAGGCCAAAGCACTTGAAGCAACAAACACACTGGCTTTTGAAAATAAAATATAAGCTACAAGTATTTAATTATGACAAATTAATATTTTCAGCTATGGTCTGGAAGATAAGGAGACTAAGGAGAAAAAGAGGCTTACCTTTGTGAGAGTTGTGTGATATTTACAGCCTCTAAGACACAGAGTCAACCTAAGTGCAAGTTTGTGTGTGTTTCTGTGGCAATTCTATTTTTGCTATTCTTTTCTTCAGGGTTGGACACCCGCCTCAGGCCTATACGGTGCATTTGGCAGCATTAGATATGTCTTACACTATTACTGTAGCGTGAGTGGAAGCTAACCCACAATAAAAAGATTTACTTAAAAAAAAAGGGGCTTTATGGTGTGTGTAAAATCTGTTATCCAGCTATTTGTTGTTTTTTATTTACTTTCCTTGTTGTAAGAAAGATAAACAGATGTGGGCATCTTCGCAGACATGAGTGACAGCCCCCTCCTGCCGTCTGCTCCAGGCTTCAGTCCTGTTCTTTTTTTTTTTTTGCCGGACCAGATGGGATGCTCAACTTACACACAATCCACAAACACACACAGAAGCATACACAAACACAGACGTCCAAGTACCAGATGTTCTCCTCCACTCCCTCACATCAGACCTCCAGAGGTCATGGTCAATTGTGGCTCAGAAAAGAGGAAAACAAACAAACAAGTAAGAAATGCCACACTCAAGACACACGCTAAAAATAATATTCCTACTGCTCTGTTGATCATCCACCATGTTTTTACCGTCTTCAGCTAACTATCTCTGCCTGCAGTGGTAGTTTAAAACGTTAAGCCAGACACGGTCACGTGTCACATCTCAGGAAAGGCTCAAAGAATGCTATGCTAATGGGCCTGCTTACTGACGGGGTGGGACACGAGGCAAAAGACAGGTTGATCACAGATGGAGGAAGCAGTTACATAAGGTGGGAAGACACTAGCAGAAAAAGAGTGAGAAAAACAAAGTGTGAGAGAGAAGCACTGAGGATGATGACATAATTATAGTTGATTTCAAATGATAAAGGTGGAAAGAGAAACATGGGAGTGACTGAGATGGTGAGCATACAGTACTGCAACCCCCTCTGTTAGAGCTGGCTGCAGCTGGCAATATCATAATATGCAGTCTGTGTGTGTGTCTGTGTGACACAAAGAGAAAAAAAATGAGCTCTTAGTAGGATGATCTGGACAGGAGTGTTTTAATAAAGCTTTGCACATAGCTTGACATTCTGACATCCTGCAGCGACGTGTTGATGATGCCAAAGCTCTCGCTGCATCCGGTTGATGTGGCCTTAATCTCGTCTTCTCCCATCCCTCTAGTGTCTGTTTTCCATTTGCATGCATTAGTCTTTATTTGAAGACAACCTTAAAGCAGAAACCAAAGCACAGCCACACAGTCCTCTTGCTAAATTTGTTTGTTGATTATATTTGCAGACGAGCATTAATGCAGTTCAATCTGGTGCAAAGTAAAATATTAGCTGGGCACTCGTGATAAGTTTATGGTACAAGCCGGCTCTTCATTATTTAAATAAGCTTCCCAGAAGTGACATGTTGATAATGCTAAAGTTAGCACTGCGTGGCAGCTGTTGGAGCTTAATATAAATCCTTTTTTTTCCCCTTCTAGTGGATTAATAGTGCATGGCCTCTTAAAAAGGTTTATGCAGTTAGATTCTCAGACTAGAGGCTGCCTCTATGTTCATGTTTAGGAAGAATGAGACAGCATTTTTTTCTCTTCCACAGAAGTGAACTGTTTCAGATCCAGACTTGGAAAATGCATCGCTGCTTCTGCTGTCTTGTTCAAGGGATGTGTCTATGGATTCAGAATCATTCCTATATAAAATGCCAGGCTTACATACTTACATTTAATGTTCCAATAAAAGAAATGCCAAAAGTAAGTAAAAGAGAACAACTTTCCATAGCTGAGACGTTATTACATTGCTATATATTTGGTAACTGGTAGCTTAGCCTACAAATGTGCATGAAATATAGATTAAAAAAAAAAAGAAGCATGCAGAGCTGCTTAGCATGACTTAATTTTTGAGAGATAAAGTCAGAAGTATAGGACAAACTAATATTCCACAAAACTGGCCAAAAGATGACCTCAAGTCTGGACCATAAACCTGACAGACAGGTTCCGGCCAGAACTCAGGAAGGACTTTCCCCCCTGCCTCAGAAAGGCATCGAACTGTCAAAGATGAAATGCAGCAATAAGAGAGTTGAAAAACGAGACTGTGTTTTAATTGTAAGACCTTGAAAAACCTTAGAAAAACATATTCTTGATGACTTTATCATCTACTGCAAGACCAAACAATTCAACAACAAAAAAGAAATCTTCTGTGTTATTTCCACAGCTCTATGTCTTTGTCTAGTACACACACACACACACACACACACACACACACACACACACACACACACACACACACCCACACCCACAGAGTTACTTATTATAATGCAGGGTCCAAAACCTCTAGCAGAACAGCATCACAAAAGTACTGACCATGACTGGCTGGCTCTCTCTTCTCTATAAACCACTTACTCATAAATTATTTTGTCTTATCTTTTCAAGTTACCTACAACTAACCCACCTTATTAAGAGGCTATTTTACAAGTATTACTTCTATTTGTAGTTTTCACAAGAGCCCTCCAAGGTTCTGACACACCTTCTCATTTAATGCTTTTACTACATATATTTTTTACTACTTTCTACATTGTAGATAATACTGAAGACATCAAATAGATGAAGCAAGATATATGGAAATATGTAGCAAAGAGAAAAAAGGTGTTTATATTTTCGATTCCTGAAACTAGACACTCTTTGCTTTGTTGACAGTGCTGCAAACCCTCGGCCTTCTATCAATGAGCTTCATGATGTAGTCACCCAAATGGTTTTCACTTCACAGGTGTGCCTTTTTGGGGCTCATTTTTGCAATTTCTTGCCTTCTTGATAGGGTTGGGACCACCAGTTGTGTTGTGCAGGTTGGTACACAGCTGACAGCCCTATTTGACAACTGTTAGAATTCATATTCTAACAATGGCAAGAACCAATCAGCTAAGTAACGACAGTCCATCATTACTTTAAGAACTGAAGAACTGAATTTCAAGACTGTTGGAAAACCATTTCAGGCGACTACCTCATGAAGCTCATTGAGAGAATGCCAAGAGTGTGCAAAACAGTAATGAAAGCAAAGGGTGGCGATTTGGAAGAATCTAAAATATAAAACGTGTTTTGAGTTATTTCACACTTTTTTGTTCACTACATAATTCCATATGTGTTCATTTATAGTTTCGATGCCTTCAGTGAAAGAAAAAAGCCCACTGCTGCCACTTGTGCATTTAAACAACAACAACAAAAAAATCTCAGATGTCATCTGCTGTTACTTCAAAAAAAGAAAGTTTTGCAATAGGCAAGTTGGCAAAAATTGGTAAAGTAACTTCTCATAAAAGCCTTTGATCAAGATGAGAAAATGGATAAACAACGGCATGAATTTTGACATGAGTGGTTAGTAAAAGTCTTCTTGGGTGATATATAATAAAGACATCCAGATGAATAGTGTTAATTGTATTGGGTGTATGGTGGATGACGCTTGTAATACAAAATTTGAGAAAGTCTCTGTGGCGGAGGTGTGGTCCCGGGCGCGGCTGCAGGGGAGGAGTGGTGCAGTGAGCTCAACGGGGCGGTGCTGGAGACGCAGGTGAGAACAGCTGATGGCGTTTTGGACTGATGGTGGTTTCCTTCCCTTTTATAGTGAGATGGGAGAGGAGCGGAGGGGAGCTGGAAATCAGCTGAGACCGACAGCTGTCAGACTGTGGTCGGTCATAACACAGGAAACTATAAATAAACGTGGCATCTGGAAACAAAGACCTGTGCGTGTGTGTACCTGTGTGTAGTGCATTTCACAGTCTCCATTAAAGTCGGACAATGACAGCTTGCAGGACTTCCTGAAAAGCAGCTCATCTTCTCACAATATTTTGGCATCAACGAGTTGAGAGAAGGAATTGAAAAGCGAATCCAATGTGAAATATTACGAACACGTTACTTTTAATCAGTGCAGTCCTTCAATATTTCTCGTGAAGAAAAATGGACTGCTTATCGTGCTGCAGGGTTATGATCTTGATCTTCTGCCTTTAGTCTGATCTATATGCTCCATTTTCAAGGTTACCAGACCCATGTGAAATCTTAGTCCAAATATAAATTCGCTAAACGCATTGCAGATAGTTGCAGATGTTGAAACAAAGATACACTTTATAACAAGATCCACATATAAGGCACAAATACCCTGTACTTACGCACATTTTGCTACCAACAAGTCAGGTTTTTGCAGGAAACAATGAAACAAGTACACTTGGAATATGCAGGTAAAGTACAGGGTACTTACAGTGTACTTGTTTCATTCTTTCCTGCAATGCCCCTTATTCGCAGGCTGTTTTGTAAAGTTTTACCAGAGATATTTTTTAGCAAAATATTTCTAGCTAATATTTCTAGCTGGTGATTCTAAATTGCCCACAGGTATGAATGTGAGTGTGAATAGTTGTCTGTCTCTCTGTGTTAGCCCTGCAGCAGATTGGTGACTTGCCCGGGGTGTACCCCGCCTCTCGGCCTATGGTAGCAAGGAAAGGTAACCCTGATAAAGATAAATGGAAGCGAATGGGTGGATGGATGGATATTTATAGCTACTACAATGGTGACTGTCACAGATTTATTTTAAAAAATTGAAATAGATTTGACTCAAATAGGTTTCAGTGAAGACATCTACTAATTCAGTTTGATCAACGTACAAGGACCGCTGTCACTTTCTGGCATGAATACGCTTCTTTGTGGAGAAAACAGTTCCTGTTTCGCCCCTAACTGTCAAAAATCACACAGTACAAGAAAGCTGTCAATCATCTACAAGGGGATGATAAATGACAAAAATAAAATGCAAGTTATAATTCAATAGTTGTGGTAGGGACATATCAAGCCTCATGTCTGGAGAGCACCACAGCAACAAGAAATATGCTCAGAGTCAAAGTAGTAAGAGTAGAAAGAGTCTGACACTTCAACCGAACTAATACAAGGAAGCTGCCCAGTGCTTTTTTCTGGAAGCTCCACAGGGGCATTTGGGACCGCATGTATTTGCATATTCACACTCCTGCTTTTTAGGATACCAAAACACCTCCTCCATCTGACTTCTAACATCCTAATCTCACATTCTCAATGGCTTTCTAATGACCACTCCTTCTGCAAACATCTTAAGCTCACCACTCCACACTGTTAATTGTTGCCTATATCCACGATGTCCCTATGTTCACTTCTCCAGGATGAGAGTGATACATGTACTGCACGGTCTCCATCTCTCCATTACTATACAGAACAAACTCCACTGCATGCATAGCCCATCTCTCATAGTTAATAAGAAGAAAAGCCTCTCTGAAAGGCTGTGGAGGTGAGGAGCCTACTGTTAAACGTTTTTGTAGTGAGCTGCTCTCCAGCAGAGCAGTAAAGCTTTGTCACTACAAAAACCACACAGTGAGTTTCCAGTGACATACAACACAGAACAAAAGAATGGGAAATGATGCACATCTGCTGCTGAAGATATATGTAAATGTAGAGATAAATATAGAGACAAATACTATGGCTAACTGCACTCCACTGATTTGGATAATTAAATCAACATCCACAAAAAAGGATTTAAAAAGGTAACAGTGGAAGGAGTGATGGCTTTTGCCGGGGAAAGAAGTTCACAGATGTGACCTAGTAAATACTGTATCTGCTTTATCCAGCAGCAGTGCATCATCATCATTATTATTATAATTTCATTTAGTTTATGCGATTGGATTCAATTTTATTTATACAGTACTCCCTTTTATAGTAAGAAACCTCTGGCAGAACAAGGCTTATAAAAATGGATCAGGCTCAGGGAGGGGCAGCCATCTGAATGCAGGTGAATGAAGAAGAAACAGTGCATCATGGGAAGCCCCCAGCATCCTAGGTTCAGTTCACCTGATCCAGCCCAAACTATAAGCTTTATCAAAAAGAAAAGTTTTAAGCCTAATCTTAAAAGTAGAGATATCCGGCTCCCTAATCCAAACTGGGAGCTGGTTCCACAGAAGACAGGCCTGAAAGCTGAAGGCTCTGCCTCCCATTCTACTTTTAAATATCCTAAGAGGCACAAGTAAGTCAGCAGTCTCAGAGGGAAACGCTCTACCGGGATGAGACGGTACTGTGAGGTCTTTAAGATTAGATGGGGCCTGATGAGTCAAGAAATCTGGAATCTTCTCTCGTCTCTTTTAGTGCTGACCAAATATTTTAAAAACAGCAAGTTATATCAGTTTGGGAGTCATCCGGTTGTCTTTATTAAATTAGAATAACTTGTTTTGACATTAGTTGTGTTACTTATAAAAATGCATCCTCTGTCCAATTAAAGAGCCCAGCAAACAAATGTCACCCTTGCTCCTGTATAAATCACAGCTAAAACAAGCTACACTCTATAAGAGATCTTCAGGGGAGAATAACAAAGAATCAGTGTGAGGTTTCTCACTTTGAATTTTCCATACGGTCCAATTACTGCTTTAATTGAGGCCAGTCTTGTTAATTAGCAACATAAACTGGATTGTTGAAAAAATGAAGCACGAGTGTGGAGGAGATGAAAAGAGGCTGAGAGACGTGCAGAGAAAAAGAACACAAGGTGTCTGAAAGGTTGAAACTATAATTGGACTTGTAAACACACAAAAACATTGTTACCGTTGACACCATCATTGAATCATCACATTGCTGGTTTTTGCTTTTGCTTATTATTATAAAGTATAGTTGATTAAATAAGTGGCTGTAGAGCAAACACACTATCAGCATACACATTGTTTGTCTATAAGCTCTCATTGTGCAATTCTGGGTGCAAAATCTCTTGGAAAAATGAAGGCTTGATTTCTGCAACCAAAAACAGGAAGAGGATAATGCTTTTCTTTAACCTGGTGACAGGTTACCAACTAGTACCTGTCACCAGGTTAAAGTCAGGGATAGTAGAAAATTCAGAATAACAATGGAAAAAGAGCCCTGTTGTGAAAGCAGACAAGGAAGGTGAAGAGGGAGGAACCAAAAGTAAAACAGGAGTGAACCGTTGATGGCACCAACTGAATGGAGTGCTTCAGGACTTCCAGAGGTTCAAAAGTGACATTCAGTTGGTGTTATTTCCACTACATCAGGATGTACTGAAAGCTGGCACCTCAGAAAATGGATAAAAAACACTTTCATTGTGAATGTGATGCAATAAATCTTTTGGTTAGAATGTATGCATTTTACCACACTGGTGAGAATAAAAGAACCAAAGAGCAAAGAGAAAATGGTGTTCATCCTAAGCCCACGACTGGACGACTGCATAACGATGGACAAAAACAGCCCACAGGAATATTTTAAATCAGTTGTGTATGACACTCAAATATATTAGAATAGTTGACTCTCAAAAGCACAGTGTGTCAGGGTTCCTGGGTCGGTGACCCAGTGCTTTCCGTTTTGTTCACGTTCAGTTTATTTCGTCACTTCCTGTTTGTTCCTGTGTTAGCTCGTCTCGTGCCGTTAGCCAGATTATGTTCAGCTGTGTACTCACCGGTCTCTCATTATCATCCTCATCAGTCTGTGTATTTAAGTCTTCTGTTTCTATTCGTTCTTTGTCGTGTCATTGATGATGTTCGTGTGATGTTGTCCTCCCCATGTTCTCTCAGTCAGTCAGCCATTCAGTGTTCCAGCCAGTCAGTGTCCGTTCACCCTCTGTTCCTCCGCTCCTTATAATAAACATCCACCAGTCTTCACCTACCTGTGAGTCCTGCGTTTGGGTTCCTTCTTCCTCGCCTCCACACAACGCCTGACAGAATGACACGACCCGTGCCACGAAGACACGATTGGGACCCAGCGGACTCGGACCTCAACGAGCGGCAGGTGGCAGCGCTTTCCCGTTGGGCAGAGTTGGTCAGGGGAAAACAGCGGCTCTTCGCGGAGCGAGAGCACGTCTTCGAGGGGACTCGCCTGGCTCTGGGCGGGCCTCGGAGACGCCGCGTTCCCCCACCTGCTGCCACACCTGCCTCGGAGCATTTGCCGCGGAGAGCGGACGTTTCGTGCCGCGTTTCGGCCGCTCCCTCTCTCGCCGCTCCGCTCCTCGTTCGCACACCCGCCGCCTCATTCGCCGGACCTCCACCTTCGCCACGGCACCGCGGCTACGCCTCCCACCTCGACTCAATGGAGGCTACCGCGCCAGAGGCTCAGCTGTTTACCCCGGCCGCTTCCTCTTCCCGAAGAAAGCGGCGCACACGCCGCCATAATATGGACTATTTTCAACAACTCCCGGTGGTGAGTTCCACTAACTGTTTTCCACATCCATCATCTGATTATTCACGTAAAACACATAATAGATCCACCACCGATCCATGGGGAGTTTCCCTCCTGGAGGATGTCGACTGGGAAGAGTTTTTCTGCTGTGCTCCCGCAAAGACTGTAAATCGTGGTGGCAGAAGAAACAGACCGAACGCTGATAAACCTGCCAGTAGCACACACCCGGTCACCATTTCCACACCCGTCACTCAGCCATTCCCCACCAGCACGGCAGCCCAGATTTGGCCTTCTTCTTCAGCCATTTCACCTCCTCAGATGTCTAGGGCCCGGCCTACACCCACACCGGTGCCAGCTCCCAGGAGGAAGGCAGCTGCGACGCAGTCTACCTCCACATCCACTCTTGTTTCCCGGGTGGGGGTGACTGGTGTCCAGCCACCTCCCGTGCCTGTCCCAGCGCCCAGGCTGAGGGCAGCCTCAACCCAGCCTGACCTCCCTGGAGGCTTGGAAGAGCTAACCGGCCCACCTACTACTTCACCTCTTCATCCACCTCCTGATCCTACCTTTCACGCCCTCGCACTGTCCCTGGTTAGGCTAGCTGAAGTTTCCCCTGCTCAGGCACCAGCCTTATTAGCCCAGGCCGCAATCTTATCCCCCTCGGTAACTCTGTCATTAGCTCAGCCTCCACTCCAGTCAGTTCACTCACCTGCTCTTCAGCCTCCACTCCAGTCAGTTCACTCACCTGCTGTTCAGCCTTCACTCCAGTCCCCTGTAGTCCAGTCTCCTCCCGTCCTCCAGTCCCCTGTAGTCCAGTCTCCTCCCGTCCTCCAGTCAGTCCCCTGTAGTCCAGTCTCCTCCCGTCCTCCAGTCAGTCCCCTGTAGTCCAGTCTCCTCCCGTCCTCCAGTCAGTCCCCTGTAGTCCAGTCTCCTCCCGTCCTCCAGTCAGTCCCCTGTAGTCCAGTCTCCTCCCGTCCTCCAGTCAGTCCCCTGTAGTCCAGTCTCCTCCCGTCCTCCAGTCAGTCCCCTGTAGTCCAGTCTCCTCCCGTCCTCCAGTCAGTCCCCTGTAGTCCAGTCTCCTCCCGTCCTCCAGTCAGTCCAGTCTGTAGTCCAGTCGCCTCCCGTCCTCCAGTCAGTCCAGTCTGTAGTCCAGTCAGTCCAGTCGCCTCCCGTCCAGTCAGTCCAGTCGCCGGACCTGCAGCCACAGCACCCAGAGCCAGCTGTGAGCCCTCCTGCTTGCCAGCCAGGGGCCTCCGCGCCCGCTGGCCCTAAAGCTGTGGCTCCGTCACCCCCGGCTCCCGTGCCGTCACCTGGTCCAGACTCAGCCTCAGCTTCAGCGTCAGCTTCTGCTTCGTCTGGTCCGGCCTCAGCCTCGTCGCCAGCCTCTGCTTCGCCTGGTCCTGCGGCTGCCGCACCGTCGCCCCAGCCACGTTCTGGACGTCATCGCTGGCGCGGCCGCCCACCGGACCTGCTCAGCGGCCGCCGCCGCCGCCTTCCTCGCGGCCGCCCACCGGACCAGCTCAGCGGCCATCGCCGCCTTCCTCGCGGCCGCCCACCGGTCCTGCTCAGCGGCCGCCGCCTTCCTCGCGGCCGCCCACCGGTCCTGCTCAGCGGCCGCCGCCTTCCTCGCGGCCGCCCACCGGACCAGCTCAGCGGCCGCCCACCGGACCAGCTCAGCGGCCGCCCACCGGACCAGCTCAGCGGCCGCCCACCGGACCAGCTCAGCGGCCGCCCACCGGACCAGCTCAGCGGCCGCCGCCGTCTTCCTCGCGGCCGCCCACCTGAACTGTTTCTGTTTTGGACTCCGTCCCTCCGTCCTGGGCCCCCTCCGCCCGCCCTGTTCTGGTTTTTCTTTCTTTTGGCCGTCGGGTGCCGGCCTTTGGAGGGGGGGGTACTGTCAGGGTTCCTGGGTCGGTGACCCAGTGCTTTCCGTTTTGTTCACGTTCAGTTTATTTCGTCACTTCCTGTTTGTTCCTGTGTTAGCTCGTCTCGTGCCGTTAGCCAGATTATGTTCAGCTGTGTACTCACCGGTCTCTCATTATCATCCTCATCAGTCTGTGTATTTAAGTCTTCTGTTTCTATTCGTTCTTTGTCGTGTCATTGATGATGTTCGTGTGATGTTGTCCTCCCCGTGTTCTCTCAGTCAGTCAGCCATTCAGTGTTCCAGCCAGTCAGTGTCCGTTCACCCTCTGTTCCTCCGCTCCTTATAATAAACATCCACCAGTCTTCACCTACCTGTGAGTCCTGCGTTTGGGTTCCTTCTTCCTCGCCTCCACACAACGCCTGACACAGTGTTTGTCTATTATCACCGCATATTTAAAAAAAGATAAAAGCCTAATTAATGCCAGCCAAGCAAGCATCAAGTCAAACACCTCATAAGTGGTGCTTATTCAGTAGTGTGTATAAACCTCTATAAGAGTTTCTGTGATTTGAGCTAAAAATTAAATTAAACATAAAAAACCAGGCCTGTACCGTGCTGTACAACTAAAGCTTCCACTTTTCATTGAGTGATGCACGCATGCAGTGTTATTGTCACTGATAGCAGGAATACTGATCACTACATTGTGAAAGAGTCTGTGTGTTATCTTTGTATTCAACTCAAGTCAGAAGGGAACTTGAGTTGAATGCTAATGCCTTGCTCCCACAAAGCACAGCACCAGAAACTGGAGGCATTTTATTTGGCAGTACACAGGCGCTATAGTACACAAAGGGCCTTTTAGATTGGATTTAGAAGTAAAATGCCACGGTCAGACTAGGGAAAACAGAGGTTGGAGACTGGGGCACAACCGGAATTACTTCACATCTTGTTGCTTTGAAGATGAGGACCAGGTCTGCGACCACTCGCAGTCAGAATCTTCAAAGCATCTTTGGTGCATCGAGACGGCGATTAAACAACAACAACAACAAGCAACCTTGCTTTTATATACAGCAAGAGTTGGGCATCTGGTTGCAACGAAATGTGTGACTCTTATAAAGAGTTATGTCAGGAAGGGCATCCATCACCAAATTAATCGTGCAGGTCATAAGAAATCTGGTTTCCATACTAGATCCATGAGGACCTGGGTTAACAACAACTGCTTCGTGGATGTATTGAAGGAGGATATGCAGAGGGTTGGTGTGACAGAGGAGGTGAGATGAAGGTCAATAATTTGCTGTTGGGACGCCTAAAGAAGACTTTGCTGGAGGGGTGGAGAGTAGATTTCAGGAGACTGTTTTTTCCTCTCCCAGCTGGTTTCATTGTCATGTCTTAACTTCACTTTCACTCACCGGGTACGGTCTACACATCATGCCATAACCCAATTTTTCCTAGATGATCAATGTCATTTATGTCAGTGGTTTAATACACAGTACAGAAATGCCATGTCATCGTGTAGTGATATCATATTAGTAGATTTAGACAATATTTGATCCTAATAATACTGTAATGCAAAGCAATGTAAGGTGAAATAAAATAATCAAGAATATTGACCCATATCCTGCTCTATCCAGATAATAAAATATAGCTGATGTCAAACCAGTCAGCTTATCAAGTGGGTTTCCACCTGGCAGCATTTTAATCAGAATATAGTTCAGGGCAGTGAAGCTGATGCTGCCAGCTGGGTGGTTTCAATGCGTCTGTGACCTAGTCTCACACAAAGGTGATAAACAGGGTCAAATTTTACGCATCATGTTGTCATCCTCAATTCACATCAGAGTGATTTGTTGTTGTTGTTTTTTTTCTCTCAGAACACTATTTGATATCAAATTGGGAAAAAGGGAGAAAAAAACGTCCTTGTCTGCTCATCTCCTCATCCAGCGATCCCTACCAAATGAGCAGCTCACTGAGGTTCAGTCTATTAATCTTGTCAAATGGATTCAGAGAGCAAGGATATTATAGACAGACATGAGCTCAGGACAGGGGACCAGATGGCTTTGCAAAATGGAGAGAACAATAAAAAGAGGAAAGAGGAGAGAAACTGAGTGCAAAAAGCACCCCATAAAAGTGCAGAATGGGAAGGGATAAGATTTTTCAGGAGTGAGACATCATGGAGAGACATTCACATGGGTGAAGGAGTCAGTGAAAATGACAGGCTATGGCTCCTGCTGTCACTGGCTCTCAGATGTTAAGTCATAGAGCTTTCCTTGACAACTTGCTGTCATTACATGCGGCAGAAATACAGCTCCCTGTTGAATTATGCATGGGTGGGGGTAAGGTAAAGACTAAGTCAGGTATCAAGACAAAAGTGGCAACACAAGCATGTGAGGGAAAAAAAACCCCACACAGGGAATCACAGAAGGACAGATGACCTCAGCTCTGTTACTTTATTGATACAGTGCTGCGGTCATCTTTCAGGCAAAAGAAGGCCCTTGATGTGACACACAGTCCAAGCTTAAACTTCAATGTAAAATATAACCTGTCTTCCATGACTCCTCAGTGGTGATAAAAATAACAGGCAGAGCAGCCATACGGTGGGATAATCTACAAAAGTCTCCAAGTGTGGCAGATAAGACAGAGCTTATAAATAAATTACTTGGGTGAAAAAATTACCTTGAGATGAGAACTTTATCTGGGACTTTGATATTAATTCCATATAGAATGAGGATGTAAGAGTACAAAGGATCTGATGTAAGTTACAGGATCAGGTGATGCACCTGAAATGAATGTTTCAGTTCACACCACAGTGATTAAAACCTATTAATAACTTATACTATAAACCTATTATTTGCATTAAGTATTGTTTAATAATCTGTAGATACACAGTTGCCCTACATTAGGTCTTCATAGTAATCATCTGGACATTTCAGAGACCTTTTCTCAGTTACATGCTAACAATAGTAATTGTTTCTTTAATATATTAAAACAATATTAATAGAGGCTCGGCATGTCTATTTAAATATACTTTTTTTCTTCAAATGTTAACTGAAATGAGATCACACGTGAGAAACTGAAGCATCCATCACTGTCACAGTAATTAGGTTACATCATTCATATCATAGAGGTTTTTAAGGGAACCGTTAATTGGAAGTGAGGTTATTAAAATAGAACTCATGGGTTAATAATAGGCACATTTACCCAGATATTAATTTCTCATCTCACAAAATAACCAAATGAGAATAATGAGTAAAAAGAATAGCAGAATAAAACCATTGCTATTAAACGTATTTCTATTTTTGGTGATTTCCATTTTTAGGCAGAGCTGTCTGTGAGATATAAAAGCTGGTGGTGGTTCATGATGGCAAACAGTGAAACAGTCACAACTATATCTAGCGAAAGGGTAATCAGGGATAGGCACAAGCTAGTGATTCGTGCAGAAGTCGTCAAACAAGTAGTCCAGAGTAAGAGAGAGTCTCTGTGCTGCCCAGACATTTTTCACCAAAGGCGTGTTTTTACTGAGACATTAGCGAAAGGGAAAGAGACAGACTGAAGTTTACAACGTGTATGTACTTTCATTAATTGTATCATGACCGCTTAGGTTTGACAATACTGCATGCAGGCAATGGCAGGTCAGCTAATCATCAGGAGTGGTTTATTAACATTGTGTCAAAAAAAAAAAAATCTATTCAAACCCCCACATAGGTTGATTTTGGGAAAAAAAGTTAAAAATAAGAAAGAAGACACTGAGAGGGAGGGAGAGAGGCAGAGAGACAGAAATGAAAAGGCAGAAGCTTTAAAAGCTTTGGGAAGGATTTGTATCCAATAAGCCATGGTGAGGATTAAACCATGTTAATGCAACACAACACATGCCTACACAAACTGGACACAGTGCACACAGCACTCTCTCTCTCAACACACACATACACACACACACGCGGAGACAAAATCTATTATATTAATGTAAATTTTATAATAAAAAAATGATGCAAACATCTAATGACTCACTGTACAGGGATAGTTCCCAGTGATTATTAAAACAAGCGAAGCTGTGCCTTTTATCGTGCCAGCAATACTTCTGTTCGTTTGGCCAAAGTAGATTCAGCATTCTAAAAACAAGTTGTATGAAATCACCTTGTGTGAGGCGATGTACTGCAACTCCATTAAAGCCAATCCATTGCCTCTATGCAAATTAATGAAACAAAGTGTTCTCATGAGACACAAAATCTCCTGCAGGACTGCAGCCTTGGCTTATGGCCCCTGTATACAGCTGAGAGGCACATAATTTTCTCCACCATTATCTACAATGCTGTGTAATTAGTTTAAGTTTAGAACAACAAAAGAAATATATTAGAAGATCTTAGAGCGGGCGGAAGATATTCCTGGCCACACATTAGAATACAGTGTCTGTTTTGTCATGAATAAGAAAGTTGTAAAGGTTGTCAGCGTGTCAGTTGCTTCTGACAGATCAGTACAGCGCTTAATAAAAACAGAAAATGAAACCAAGTGTGATCAAAGTAATTGATTGCAGGCTGAAAGCAGGCTGTCTTTTATGCAGTGAGGCGCAGTTTCAAGATGTGAAGAAACCAACTAAACATGCCATAATCCCTATTTCAACATGGATGCTCTACAGTGTGTTTCCCTGAGAAAAATGAACACAAAGAAAATCTGAGCATGTTTACTGTGCACTCAGTTCAGTTTAACAGGGCAAATATTTGATGGAGTTACATACAGTTGCTTCTCCTGGATAATCGCAAACAGCTCTGCCCTTTTAGTTTTACATAAACAATCCTGAATAAATGCATTCACGTTATAGAATAGAAGAGAATAGGATAGAATAGAATTCAACTTTATTGTCATTGCACATGCACAGGTACAGGGCAACGAAATGCAGTTTGCATCCATCCAGAAGTGCTTTAGCCATGATATAGATATATTACAATATATATTAGCAATAATATAGATATGTAAGTATATTACAGAAATGGGTCTATTATGGTATGTTATAATGTACACGGTATGAAGTATGTTATGAATATTCTATAACTATAAGTATGTACAGGCTGTAGTGAGTACAAGCTATGTACAGGCTATGAACAGGATATAAATATGAAATAAAAAACTATACAGAAATCTGAGATATACAGTTATACAGAAATGTGAACTATGCAAGTTATAAACAGTTGTAGGATTAAAAATTATCGTATGTACAGAATGATTATTTACACAGAACTATACAGTAGTGCAGTTAAGATAAGTGAGATATGTGGATAATTTCTACAGAGGCTATATAAAGTGCTAGTGGTTGTGAGTGGTGGTTCAGTCCATGTTATTATTGTGTGTATGAGGGTACAGTTGTCCATTGTGTGTGTAGGTGGTTGTGGGTGTGTGTATGTTCAGTCCATGAGTTTAACGTGGGTCAGATGCCAGGAGGCAGAGTTCAGGAGTCTGACAGCTGTGGGGAAGAAGCTGTTCCGGTACCTGGTGGTCTTAGTCCGGAGGCTCCTGTAGCGCCTCCCAGAGGGCAGGAGGGTAAAGACTCCATGTGATGGGTGACTGGGGTCTTTGATGATTTTCCCAGCCCTTTTCAGACACCGCTTCCTGTAGATGTCCTTTATGGCAGGAAGTGGTGCTCCGGCGATGCGCTGGGCAGTTTTCACGACCCTCTGCAACGCCTTCCGGTCCGAGGCAGAGCAGTTCCCGTACCAGACTGTTATACAGTTGGTCAGGATGCTCTCGATGGTGCAGCGATAGAAGTTCACCAGGATGTCTGAGGACAGGTGGTTCTTCCTCAGAGTCCTCAAAAAGAAGAGGCGCTGGTGAGCCTTCTTGACCAGCTTGGAGCAGTTGGTCGTCCAGATGAGATCCTCGGAGATGTGGACTCCCAGGAACTTGAAGCTGCTCACACACTCCACAGCCGTCCCCTTAATGTGGATGGGTGGATGTGGGTCAGCATTCCTCCTGTAGTCCATGATGAGCTCCTTAGTCTTCTCGGTGTTGAGCAGCAGGTTGTTTCTGTCGCACCACTCAGCCAGACGATCCACCTCCTCCCTATAGGCGGCCTCATTGTTGTCACTGATGAGGCCAATCACCGTGGTGTCATCTGCAAACTTAATGATGGTGTTGGAACCATCAGCAGGTCTGCAGTCGTGGGTGAAGAGGGAGTAGAGGAAAGGGCTCATCACACAGCCTTGTGGTACACTGGTGTTCATTGTAATTGTAGATGAGCAGCGGTTATCCAGCCGGACATGTTGGGGGCGGTTGGTCAGGAAGTCCAGTAACCATTTGCAGACAGCATCCACACAATTAACATATGCATTTATGACAATAACCATTTGAATTCCAAATGTGCGTTTGTTTGATTGTTCACTGTCACCAATTAAATTCACATAATGGACAAAAGAAAATATTGCATTTACTGATTTTATGTATCTAATTAGCACTAATATGAAATGCAGTATTATATATCATGGTGCTTCTTACAGCAGTTGATTAACACAATATTAACAGCAAACAAAAGTGCAGCGTATAATGTTTGTGTGATTAATAAATGGCAATACTGGATCAAATCCTAAGAGGGTACTAAATAGTGAGTAGAGAGGCACTTTACATGTTTTACTTTTACTGTTTTTAATGAAAACAGGGCAATTATGTCAATTATTGAGACAAAGCACATCAGTTAACTAAGAAGAGGCTGATTTTTGTAAAGTCAAATATAACAGGCATATCTTGTTTTTCTCTCTGTTAACGCACATTGTTCATGTGCTTTAAATCCATTTCAGAATGTGAGGTGAGTCATTCTAGTTTAAAATGTGCGAGGGCATCATTAGAAAGTGTGTGTTGGAAAAATGCTGACATTTTATTGGTCTGAGTTTTGTCTTATGTTCGCCAACACGACCAAACAGCGATCTCCAAAAGCCTGCATTTTTGATGGTACAGAGGAGAATTACTGCCTTTGGAATTGACAGCATTAGTGTTGAAAGGTTTTAGAGCAATATGCTCCTAACCAGAGGATGTTTTTTCAGGTAAGATCTTGCACATTTCATCAAGACAATGCTAAGTGCATACTGCATCTATTACAACAGCATGGCATGCTTGCAAGCAGCACCTTTCGTCAACTAAAAACATTTGGACCATCACAAAATGAAAAAGCGTGTGAAGTGAAGCGTTTCTCTACGCTGTAGAAGCCAGGCTACAACAATTAATCTCTGCTCACTCCTGGCTACTGGACTCTCTTCACCCGCTCGCACAGAATTTCGGATGCTGCTGGGTCCATGTTTGGTCGGCTCGTACTGTCACGGCTGGCGGGGTGAGCCGTGTGGTGTGGAGGAAAAGGAGGACCCAAATGCAGACAGCCGACTGATGATATGAGTGAGGGTTTATTTACAGGTGACAGTGGCAGAACAGACAACGAAGCATGAGAAAACAACTGAAGAAACCTAAACAGGGAGAACTAAATGACAAACCTGAGAACATACAAAAGGGGTGTGGGGCAGAGAGACGCAGAGACAGGAACGGAACACCATAGAACGCAGACGAGCCGACGAGAAGCACAGGCAGACACCAACTATAAATACACACACCAGGTAATCAGGAAATGGCACACAGGAGGGGACACAGATGGGAATAATGGGCATAACGAGACAGACCTACAAAGTAAAACAGGAAACACACAGACTGTTTTACAACCCAAAACTCGGGGACCTGTACAGAGCACAGAGGGAGACACAGGTAGGGAAAATAAACACTACAACCAAACCCCAACAACCAATACAAAATCAGAAAAACTAGAAAATAATAATCACAAACTCAAAGCGCTGGGTCACCGACCCAGGACCATGACACCCCGGACTGTTAATCTGCTAGAATCCTATATCGGACTTGAATAGGACAACATTTCTCTCCTAAATGTCCAGCAACTAAACTCCTTAGTTCCCAGATGTTTGCCGACTTTTGTTAAATACAGAGAAGATGCTACACTGTGGTAAACATAGCCCTGTCCCAACTTTGCTCTTTGCATGTGTTGCTCTCATCAAATTCAAAATGAGCAAACATTTATCTTCAAATTAAACATTTTCTCAGTTTAAACATTTGATTTTCTATTGTGAATAAAATATGAACGTGTGAGATTTAAGACTCTTGCCCTATGGCAGCTGAGATAGGCTTCAGCCCCCCCACGACACTGAATTAGACAAACAGAATGAATGGATTGATGGATGAATGGAGATATACAAATTACTGCAGTCTTGTTTAGATTTTACACAGCTTCTCAACTCTTCTGGTATTGGAGTTGTATGATTCCTCCCTTCAGTGTACTTTTCTTAGGCAACTTTGATTCAATGCAGTAAGTACAATACAGGGGGCAGTATTTGTTCAAACATTTATCAAAGGTATTTTTGTTTGTAAGACTGCAAAAGAGTTAGGCTTTTAAACTTGTCACCTTTGATGTTTCAGCATGCCCCGATGAATGGGCCACTGTTGTGTGTGTTTGTGTTGCAACTCAGTGAAGCAAAAGAAAAAAGAAATCACTAATGCAGGAACTGCAGGAAGGGTATTGATTTGTGTCTTTGAGTACAAAAACTAAGGAGCTACATTTAATGACGCTGCAAAGTTAGCAAAATACACATTCACAGGGCATTCAAGCACATTTTCTTATTCTCTGTTGGCACTTTCAAAAGAAAAAAAAACAAACACATTATCTATCTGCTTTCTTTCACATTTTAACTGACTATGAAATCCAGCACCATTCTTAATCTCTCTATGTATCTAATCATACACGAATTCTTCCTTTGCTAGCAGAATAAAGACGTTCAGGTACCTCCCCATGGTTGTTTGGTGGAGTTTTCTCCTATAGATAGCACTGCAGAAGAGATTTGTGCTCAGACTGAAATTAATCCAGTGTGAAATCATCAGTCCAGTCAGTGCTGTACCTCAGGGAAGCCCTGCAAGAGCGAGGGTAGCCATGATGCTGTGCACCACAGCTACGTTCCATCAATGCTTGCTGCTCGCGGGCAACACTGTACAAGCATCTAAATGACAAAACATGTCTGTTCATGTTCATCCAACACTAGCATACTTACTGTACTCGTGTTACATTCAAATGATTTAAAATCAAATACTCTGACACTTCTATTCTGATCGGTTTGTAGCCTCAGCAACCACACACCCTCTGAGATTTATTATTCTCGGCAAAGGACAACAAGTTCTGCCTCCCACAGCCTTCAGGATCTATGAGTCTAGGCAAGGTCAAGGCGTGCTGTCTTTATGGAGCTCTTTATGAGCCAGTTCTCCTGGTGGTTAAGCGGCTTTCATGTATCCAACAACAGCAACCAGCCAGCGAACATCACATTAGTACTGCACTTATATTGTTCCTGGCAATAAGATGCTAAAATAGGCAATAGATGAAGACAGAACATCAAAGTGGTGATGGGGTGGAGGGAAAAAGAAGTAGATCTACTGTACCTCACTGGGGCGGTCAAAGAGCTTGTTTTTGAGGTCAGTGAAGAGCTGGCTCATAGAGGAAGAAATCCTGTAAAAATAAAGATGCCTCATCAACTTCAGGGATTATAACAAACTGTGTCATTTTAATTTATAGTATGATGAAAATGAAGTTACGAGCCAAGTCCTCTAAGACTCTGTCAGACTTTCGCTAGACAGCTTAACTTTGACTTGCAGAAGTGAGCATTATTATTGCCCTTTCTTCATGTTTTTCATTCTCTTCAATATTGCTTATTGTGTTCCATTCATTTAGAAATTCAATAAGTCTTTGAAGATAAGAAAACATCACATCTTAAGAGATAAAATATTTTAATTAAAAACCACAAGATTAGATTAGGAAAATGCTTCTGGAGGCAATAAATCTGAAGGAACTAGAACAGGAGAAATATTTTCTGCTTATGCAATATGCCTTCACCAAATTGCTCACTAAAATTATAAAGCAGTAATTTGACAATGTACATCAATTACAAGAAGCTCTTTTTCTTTTTTTAAATTCCTGCAACAGAAAATGCTTTAAACAATTCAGCTTTACTCTGTGCTGCGACAGTCATACAGAAATTTAAAAGCCAAATATTTTTTAAAAAGGCACTAAATATAGACTGCTGTGTCACTCTAGCTTTACTTTTCTTTTTTTCTTTTGAAAGACAGGTTGAAGTTGTCAAAAAATGCGAGACATCTTTCAAAACAGTTTGTTACTTGAGCACATCAGGAGAGAATAAAGAATTTCTCACTCTTTGTTAGTATTTGCGTACATTTAGGCAAATAACTACGCATAATTGTAATAATGTGTATGCATCTGCTACCAAAGCAGAGTCAAAAATGTTTCTGACATTTTCACAGTCCATCTAATTGTCACGGCTGTGAGCCACGAGTTCAAGTATTGTCAAATGCATTTAGAGAGCTTGAGTGCAATAAAGAAACAACTGTGAACATGGAGGGACTTCCTCGGATAAACATTTTACAGAGGAAACAGCAGTGTCACGGAAGAGGAATAAGGATATGTGGTGGCCCAGCGAGGAAAAGATAAAATACAGGAAGAAGCAGTGGATGTAAGCTCTTTTCTGATTCCCGAGGGGGAATATTTGGTGTGAGTTCAGTGACAATTTGTGAAAATGGAGTGACGGAGTGTTCCCTGATCTGGTGGACTGGCTTTTTTAGGGACATTCACACAGGAAGTCATTCACTCATGCTTTGTTGCTTTATTGCAGACCGTCTGCTTTAGGAAATGCAACCTGAGAGCTGCGAACTGTAATTGCTGCAATAAATCTGCCAAATTACCTGAAGGAAAACTGTAAAAATAAAATAAAATCACAGACTACATCTATATCAGCCTGGTGTTGTGCAAAACAGATGACTGTTTCGAGTGACAAAGTGGAATATATAACTGATCATTTTCTGAGGAGGACTGAAGTGTTTCAGCTGGGTCTGCTACACTGTAGAGCAGATCTCAGACCTCATTACATCCAGGCATTAAGTTACTGTTCTTGCTAAAACAGCTGCAAGGTCTTCAAAATCAGACACTGGATGTGACTGCTGGCACAATCACAGTTCTGTAAGTGACTATGACTTTGATGCAATACAGCCTAAATGCTAGAGAAAATGAATAAAGATTGTACAAAAGAAAGGAGAAGGAGAATTACAGCGATGCTATAGTTCATCACTACAGAAGACTGTTAGACAAGCGTTCTTGTAATTTCTTTAAATAGCGTTCAGGAATAATTCTCCTGGTTTCTTAAAAGATATTAAAGAGCTCTCCTTTGGACCTAACACGATACCACACTGCTTTAATGATGCTGAGGTCCGGGCTCAAGGGAGTCCAGTGCATGACTTATAATTTTCCATTCTGTGTTTTTCTATCTTGCAATACTTTTACTGCATTGGCAGTGTGTTTAGGATCATCGGCACAAAGGTGTTTACAATTAGTTGCCTTCTAGTATTTTATGGTGGATCTCAGTCAAAATCTGAAGGCACTTTTCTGTGTTTATAATTCCATCAATTTTGACACGATCCCCAACACCACTGGCTGAAACCCAGCATCAAACATGACACAGCCTCCATCATGTTCTAGAGACGGCTGCAGATGGTATATCTCTCTCCTGACCTTCTCCTAACATACTCTTGATATTATGAACCACACTGTGAACTTAATTTTTTGTCCTACATGTTGTAACATAACTACTACACACCAAAAGCTGCTTAAAGACATAAAAACATTATGAAAATTTGCAGAATCGTCTGGGTCTCAACTAGCGTAAACCACCTTTCCGATGAAGACGATGAATTGGAGAGACAGCTTGTCATAAAACCATCTTGTGAGTTAGTGGATTAGTTTGCGACCACTCTCTCTCATTCATTCATCTTAGATCTGATGAGCCAGATCTGAGATGATGCAGCAGCCCTGGTTATAGTAATCCATTACCAGCATTCGTTACACGTTGATTACCAGCATGTGAAAGTCATTCTACGTGACATTGTCGAGGTCTCCAAAGAACTGCTGATGAACTTCTTGGTAATGTCTGGAGTGATCTATGCACTACATCTATTACTACAACTATTACCAAGGGACTAATTAACACTGTATTCACCCAGAGCACAGTAGTCTGGAAGCTAGAAAACCGTTCCCTGATTTAGAGACTCAAGAGTCTGAAACACTGGATCAGAGCACAGTATTTTTGTTGTCACACTTTGATTTTTGCTGTTGTTTTATACGTTTAATTTTTGTTTCATTTTTTTGCTGCAATAACTGGATTATAAGGAATTTCTGATAGTTCTTGTTTTGAATATGAATATAACCCAGCAGGTATTGGAAAAATAACAGAACCAAGACAGTGGTATATGCAGTTTCAACAGTTCACGGTGGAATTAATCATCTGCTACTGAGACAATGAAAAGTACATATCGTGTTTATTTGATATTCGTTAAATGATTTGTTGTGTGTTGTTGGTGGAGGCCAAGTAATGTATTAAGCTGTTAAATTTAGCAGTTTCTCTATTACATAAGCACAGCCACCGTTTAATGACTGAATGACTGAAAAATAGCGGTTCAAGGTAAGCTTGACTTCAACTCATATTACTTGAATTTCTAATCAAGTATTTACTGCTGAAAGTTTAACTTCTTAGTATTTCAAAAATAAACCCTTACACTGGCTTTGTGAGATGTAAAAAATGTGAAGATTATGTTGCTCACCTGCAAAGGTTTTTTCTTTTTTTCTTGTTCTTACATTTAAGTAAGTACATTTAACGACACGGCTCCTTAGATGCACATTGTTTATTTTATTTGCCCCCACATCATGTGGCCGTGATGAGCCACAGAGGTAGGGCTGATCAGTAACTTTAAGGCCAACACCTCAGGCCTAACCCTGAACTACTTCAAGCATAAATTAAGTCTGTTCCCTTGGGTTCATCTTTCATTAGCCACGGGTCATTTGTGCATTTCATGTGTGTTAATGTGCCACAGTAAGTTCCCTGTGACAAAATTTGCATGAGTGAATGAGTTCACCCCCCCCCCCCCCCCCCCCACACACACACACCCCACATAGAAATGTCAAATACTTCCAACTCCACATTTTTTCCTGAAGCATAACTGACAGCCTTCAAGCCATAATCAACGTGTCTGTAGCATTCATGAAACTGTAATTAACCTTTTTACCATAGTAATATTACAAACAGCATAAACAAGACAGAGAAGCATATCTTCTAGGGCCAAAAAACCTTCACACTCAGTGGGCTTGCATGAGGGAAGTGTTTTTGACCACCAGATCTTTTTTTTTAAATCTTTTTCTACCAACATGCACTTAAAGATGACTATGTTATGTTAATTTTGCCTGGAAAACAGCTAACAGCTGAAGCCAGATGCATAAAACCATGAGTAAACATGTATATATGACGTTCTATTTCTATGTATATGATTTCACGAAGAAATATGTATGTCAAGAGCTCAGAGTGCTCATAATATGTCTAATATCTCATTCAGATTTGCATTTAGATTACACATCATTCCAGCCTCTAGTATATAATATAGTTAGTTGTATGCTGATATATTGTGTTGATTTTGGGAAACGACTGATCATTGCTCAAACGTATTATAAATGAGGTCAGTACCGCAGTGTTCATTCAAGTTGAAAAACAAAAGCTGCATTAATAAGAAACAATAATGTGATGGCTAATACATTGGCTTTACACTACTGCATATATTGAGGTCATTAATTCTGCCAATATAACATTGATCTTGGAGAGTGCACAAGGCTTTGATTTTTGCATTTTGAATTATGGTGCACTGCCAGCTTCTGGAGCTCTTAGGGTCACATGAGGAGGAAACAATTTCAAGTGACTGAGCAGTGTTTTGTGACGAGTGCAGATCCTCACAGCAGAGTTTTGCTGCAGGGCTGGCTCGCCCGTGTACAAGCTAAACTCCTCATTGTAGTTCATGGTGTTCTGGTTTCTCGCAGCTTGAACTGCACAAACAGTAACAGTAAGTGTTAACCAGGAGGCCTGAATGCAGCAGAAACTCACTGAAGCAACATTATCCTGCTGAATTAGCCCAGCTTCCCTGTGACACACTTTTGGCTTGGAGGCAGCGTCTCTGAGCAAGATCTAAACATTTCATTGCAGGTCGCATAGCATGTCTGCTGCTCATCAGCCCCTGGTCTTTGTGATCACTCATTCATCTCTTCTGCCTCTTATTGTTCACCCACAAAACTTTTTGTTTTGCCACTCTGTCTAATTGCTTTCTCATAAACCCTGCACACACATTGCTTTTCATATGTCAGATTTTCTTTCTCTTATCATTTTTTGCATGCTGGGAGTTGATCATTCACAATCCTGCTTTGATCTGACTGGAGGAGCTGCTTTGCAAATAAACAATCAACACCCTCCCCTCCTCTCCTTAATCCTGCTCTTTTCATTGTCACTATCACATAACAAAAGGCGTAATGCCAGCAGAGAATACCCCACTGAGACATTGATGCCAAAAATTCTGTTTTCAAATACATAAACATCACATCATATTCCTGTCTCATTAGTTTCTGTCTGCAGTATATAGTATATCTATATATCTATCTATGGATTTGTAGATAGAAAACACATAAGATCACTATGATGCTAATTTTTCCACTAGGTGACTATGTGATCATTACATCTGTTAGTCATGTAAGCAAAACATAGAGTATTTTTTTTAATCAACCACACTCACTTTGCTCCATGGTTACATTAAATTACAGGGCAGAGTGCTCAGTTTGCTCTCATATTTTTCCTTTGTTCTGAACAGCAATGTTTGGCTATGCCTATTGTGATCAAATGTCACTTGCTGAAGCTCGCTCCTGAGAGAATACTGCAAAAGGCTGCTTTGCTATGTGAGTGCTACTTTCTTGCTCTACTTCGTGCTCTACTTCTTGTCCCCTATAAGTAACCTTGCTGTGGCATACTTTCGTTAGCTAGTCCATCAATGCTGACAAATGTTGATGCTGTTGTAAGAGTTTTGCTTTATTATGTTTAAAACCTTTTAAATGGTAAGATAACAAAAGGCAAGACACAATAGAAGATACAGCACCAACTAACCACCACTATGAATTTGATTGTAATATCTTATACAGTGATTACTGTGAAAACTCTTAGAGGCATTTACGGTTCTGAGACCATGGATGTTAACAAGCCTGGTGAACAGGATTTGTTCTTTTGGGTCCCCCTGAAGATGCAGTTTCTGGTTTTGAGTGAAATACCTAGTCAACCACTGTCCCCACGCACAGAGCAGCGAAACATGGATCAAGCTTGCAGTTAGACAGCAATTAAACAAAATTCTGCAATGCGCGCACCTTGCCTCAGGGTTTTGCAGAGGAGGGCGTGTTTCATTGTGCTTTATAATTTAACACATGAAACAATCAGAAAAATATGTCCCTCATTTTCACGGCCTTGTTCAAATTAACACCACTTACTTTTACCATTCACTCGGTGACCACCGGTACAATCGCTCTCTGTCTCACTACTCACTACAACTTCAAAGCTTTGCTGTGCCCTTAAGAAGACTAGCAGAATTACTAGCATGGGAGATGACTCTGATGTAGTTGTTTGAAGAAGTTGGGGATAGAGAGTTGGGATAGGGATGGCTAGGCTGGATAGGTAGAGCCATCTACTGATCAGAAACTTGGTGGTTTGATCCCTGGCTGCTCTAGTCTGCATACCAAATATCCTTGGGCAAGATACTAACCCCAAGTTTTTTTTTCTGATGCATCCATCGGAGTATGACTGGTAGATAGAAACTATTTAAGTATAATGGGTGAATATGGATGAATGAGCCATGTTGTATAAATGGTAAATGGTAAATGGTAAATGGCCTGCATTTGTATAGCGCTTTTCTAGTTCTTAAGGACCCCAAAGCGCTTTACACTACATTCAGTCATTCACCCATTCACACACACATTCACACACTGGCGATGGCAAGCTACATTGTAGCCACAGCTGCCCTGGGGCGCACTGACAGAGGCGCACTGGCCTGTATTTGTATTAGAGATGGCACGATACCACTTTTTTATGCCCTATACCGATATCATAGATTTGGATATCGGCCGATACCAATATGAATCCGATATAGTGTGTTTTTTAATAAACAAAACTGTTGTTTTAATATCTTGCTGCATTTTGTATAAGTTCAAACTCAAGTTTAAAAAAAAATAATAAAACGCTAAAGCTATTCTGTTATACCTGTATGCAAAAAATACACTGCACCCACAATATTTCATAGTTCAGCAATACTGATCAATCTAATACACTTAAACCTAGTCTATCCTCCCTATTCTGGTATTTTAAAGAGTAAGCAACCTAACTAATAGGGCTGCAAACTCCCAGCAAAAAAAAAAAAAAATAGGGAACCACCCCCCACCTTATGATGCTTAATTGACGTAATCAACTTTAATTTGATGCAGTGTGAAAAAAATGCACAGAAATCAATTATTTTTCAAGAATAATTAAATAGATTCAACATCTTTCTTCAACAGAATTGCAGACTGCACAGATGGTATTTTCCCAAAGGAAAAAGTACTATAGCTTACTAGGGTATATTAGACTTAACAGTTACTATATACAGTAATGGACTTCTATACATTTTACATCAGATTAAAACTTTGGGTGTAAGATTCAGATAATTAATTATTAAAAGCTCGACATTTTAAATGAGAATAAGAAAGAAAAGTATGTCTTTGTGCCCCCTTTTCCCTGTTAATGCCCTATCGGCCCCCCTGGCTAAACTCTGCTAGATCCGCCCCTGCACAGTTACCAGCGTCAGCTACGTAGAAAATGATCCTGGTGTACAAAGTAATATTAAATAAATTCTAACAACAGATTATCAAGCTTAAACGTGCTACTGTTGTTCAGCTGCTGGTTTCCTCTTTCTGGCGCGAAGTGGGCGATAAACAAACAAGAGAGACAGACTCGTGACAGAAAAGCTGATCAGCTTAATCAGTTTCACGATTGAAGTCACCCCTTTGAGTACTCCAGAATCAGAAAAGTAGTATAATCAGTCCACTTACCAAGTCAGAGGATGCATAGGATCTCTGCTGTCCTGTGAAAAACTAACTACATCATTACTGCTTGCATTGGACGTAAGAGGATAAGTAGCACTCAGCTACTGCTAATGAGATGCATTTGATTAACTGATCATAAGCAAAGCAGCCTTGAGCTTTTCAGCTAATTTGCTCCCAGTTTTTCCAGAAATGGATCTACCACCAAATTCACTCTGAGGTCAGACCATGCAATGCCTCAATAAAACTCGAAAAAACCCAACCGTTAGATCTCAGACTCTACAGGCCTCAGCTAGTATGTAACATGTCAAAGTTCATGACAGTACAATTAGAAAATATCTGAACAAGTATAGCTTTCTTGTAAGGCTTGTCAGGAGAAAGAGTCTTCTCTCTAAAAAGAACATGGCAGCTGGCTTAGGCTCGCAAAGTTGACTCTGAACAAACCACAAAACTTCAGCAACAATGTGCTTCTGACAGATGAGGCTAGAGTGGAGCTGTTTAGCACAGAAACATGTCAGCACAAACACTTCAAACTGACTGTCAAGTAAGGTGGTGGAGAGGTGAAGATTTGGTCTCGTTTTGCAGCTACAGGAGATGGGCACCTTGCACTCTTCAACTCGACCACAAACTTCTCTGTATACCTATGTACTCTAGAGGGAAATGTGATCTGTACAACTGTTAATGCTTGGCCCAAACTGGGTCATGTAACAGGACAATGATCTACAAAAGAACTTCTCAAAAAGAAAGGAATCAAGGTGCTGTCCAGGGTTATGGTTAGGATCAAAGTCCAAATGTCAACCTGATTGAAACGCTGTGTCGGCACCTTAAGTGAGCATCATAAATGAATGCCAGCAAATGAAACGAGGCAAAAATCTAGAGTAGGGTAAAATTCCTCCTCAAGCATCTGAGAGATCGAGAAAGTCATACAGAATACAGGTTCTATAAGATATTGAACTGTGAAATGTACCCAAACGTTTTTTTTTTTTACACAATCGCATACTGCCATGTGATGTACAATGGCTTATCCAGCCTAACCAGTGCAGTCAAATCACTGGTCATTGGAAACATTCACTCAGTATTAGATCAATGAGAACATCATATTGCCTAGAGAACTATAAATCACCATGATGACTGCTTGGAAAAATACACCTAAAAACAACTTCAGTGTATCAGCCATCATTGAGCTAAGAGTGTCTCTCATCTGATTGCCCATGGGACTCCTTGCTATGGTAACAACCCAACTAATGACCACCATTGTGGCAACAGCTGCAGTCGTAGCAACAGTTGGCTATTGCAGCTTTTTCACACAGAGACAAAAGGACGAGAGGGTGAGGAGGAGGAGAGGGCAGGAGGCTTTCTGTCATCCGCAGTCAGATGGGGCATGCATTAGTATCTGGTGAAGCTCCTCTCGATTCATCCTGTTTTTTAATCTCTTCATCTGTCTTTTATCTGTAGGTTACCTCATTTTCAAGAGATAACTGACCGCTTAATTCTCAGACAAATGGATTTTCAGTTCATAAATACAGAAATTGTTCCCATCATCCCCATTACAGTATTCCTCTCTTTCATTCATTTCTTGCAGCAGCTTCTACCCAAAAAGAAAACAGAAACAATATGTGTTAAGCAGCTCCCTCGTCTATCAACCTAATGTCATTCACCCACCCTAGTGATTCTTCCATCCCCCTCTTTTTTGCATCCTTATTCATTTGTTCAAGTTGCACACTATAATTTTTGCATCATATCCTCTCACCTCTCTCATGGCTTCTGCCGCCTCATCCCTCACACTGTAATTTACCTTTCTTTATGAGTCTCCAGCTCTAACCTTCTCCCTGCCTCTGTCTCTCCATCAACACCTCCCCTTGGGCTGCGAGTGGCCCGTGTGAGCGAGAGTGCTGAGAGAGCCTGAAATATTGATGTCCCTAGGCGATGGCAACCTCCAGCAGTCTCTGCAGGGGGTACAGGCTGTGGCCACGGCCAGGTCGAGTCAAAGTGGGTTAACTTTAGCATGATGAATGGCCCTGGCGGATGGAGGCAAGGTGCAGTGAAACATGACGGAGTATGTGTGCGTATGAGAAAAACCATGTTATCCCAACTGCCAGCTGGCATCTTCACATGCATCTGGTAATTTGCTCCCAGGTAATCTGGAGTTTTATCCAAGAATGTGTGTGTAAGGAAAGGGTGAACTCATGAGTGGCTTTCCCCTCCTTTCCCCCCTTCCCCCCTTTTTTCCCTTATTCCTTGTGGACTAAGCACAGTTCTCCAGTCTGAGATTTGCTAACGAATCTATTTGTTTATGTGCCCTTCCCCCTTCCCTCTCTTCTCTTCTGTTGTTTTTCACCATCTTCTTCCATCTCCTTTGACATCTTTCTTCCCCAGTAAGAAACCCATCATCTTCCTCTCTCCTCATTTTCTTCTTTTTCGTCACAGACTTAAATTTAATAAAATATATTCTTTTCTATGTTTCCTAAAGATGGCGTCTGCCTTCTTTTCTTATTGACTTTTTCTCTCAAGTGAAGGTGACCTTGTCAAAAAGATCCATAAGAATTGCCATGGAGACGGCATCCAGCTGGATAATGCTTATGGAGAGAGAGGGGGGATGGGAGGGGCAACAGGAAAAGGCAGTATGAGAAAGCAACGGGGTGAAGGCAGATTCATTACAGATGTGTTTTCTCTGACTCCAGATTCACAGTCCCATCACTTAGGTTCAAATTACTATGATACTTGCACTCGCCATCTCTCTCATTCTCTGTCTCTCTGGATTTGTTACTTCATGATTTCAGGGGAACCATAGCTCTTGTCCTGCTTAATATGTATTTCATTTAAATCAGTTGCCAGGTTATATGTTTATTGTTTTAAACAGCTTTGAAAGACCCATAAGTCTAATTTCCACAATGAGATATAGCATTCTTGGACTGGGGCAAATGCCTTCATGGCCCAAGAATAAATCTTCTCTCCTTGTACTGAAGTTAGACCCCTTTTCCAAAACACTTAGAGGAAGATAGCAAATAAGTGTGTGTCGTATTAAACGATGACACACTGCTTACTTTGTCCAGCAGTAGTTTACTCAGCTGAATATGCCTGAAACTCTGTCACATGCTAATGTGCATCAACTGTAAACACTGATTTGAGCAGAGTAAATAAAAGTACTAGATTGGACCGTCTTCATGCAGAAGATGAATAAATACGTTTTTGTTTGTCTCTTTGTGGTTAACACATATTTCTTGTTGTTTTAAACCTCTTAGTGGCAGAAATGCGGCTGGACATTCGGTTGCAGACTTGATCAAAAATTGATAAGGTGAGAAAAACTGAAAGCGCAAATGCAGCTACAGTTTATATACCTATGTGCTTGTACACAGCAAGAGCTTTTCTCTTTGTAATAAAATGGGCCGATAAGCAATTCGTTTCTTGTCTTTAGCTGCTCTGATCCGTGTTATGATTTCACAATCCAGCTGTGGCACATGTTCACGTACATGAAAATCATTCAAAGATAAAAGGGTAAAAAACAAGAAATTCGTGTTGCCTTTCCAGTGTGACACGGTTATTCTCTATTTCACATATATAAAGAGGAGAAGCGGCTGAAACGCTCAGTAGCATAAAGTCATTTGAATTCCAAAAAAGGAAAACATGCTTTTTCACTGACAAATTTTCTGCCCACTGGTTGTTTTGTATGTGAGATTCAATCAGGTCTGCAATGCGTCACTCACACAGACGTAGGCAGACATTCACAGCTGCCTGTCAATATTAGGGCCATCCTTTTTTCTAGGCATCGATTCTAAATCTAAACGTATATTTACAGGATATACTTAAGTAAATAAAAGAAACACGGTAGTACTTGATCTATGACAGAGACTATGTTCGATATATGTGTTTATTTTGTGCAGTGCATAGCCTACATATGTGTGCTACATGAACGATTGTGGTATACATTACCATCAGAGGACCACATTATCTACTGAACCCCAGCCAAAGAAGGAGGAAAAAAGAGAACAGATGTTAAGACAAAAAAAGCCACTGGCCAAATTCATTTTTAATAAACTATTTTAGAAAGAAACACTTGTGGCTGCCTCTTTCATTGACTCCCTCAGGTGCAGCAAGCTGCTGAGTTTTACTTCAGACTGCAGCAGAAATCAGAGTGTTTAACTTTGAGCCAGACTGCATCAGTTTAATCTTGAGTCAAATAAACCCAAAATTGTACCACATATCGTTTCTCATAAGTGAGTCAGAAATGTAATCTATTGTTTATAATGTACCATTTCCATTTGTATTTGCAGCATGTATTACTGTTACTATTATTGGACTTATAGGACAGAACAAGCTCACTACAGGATGGATTCATCGAAAAAAGATTCATGAAAAAGAATGTTTTTGATAGGACTCTATGCGGTCCTATCAAAAACTAAATGCACCCAATGATTCAGTATTTTGTAGAATCACCTTTAGCAGCAATAACTTGAAGTGATTGTTTTCTGTATGGAGGAATTTTGGTCCACAGTTCAGTTCATTGAGGTTTGCAGACATTCATTCATGGACAGCTTCTGTTCAGTCAGGTTGAGGTCTGAACATACAGAGGAGTTCATGGTCGACCGAATAGCTGTAAGTGGCTCAGGTCCTGTGACTGCTCAACAAACCCAACGCAACACCTTTTCCCTGTGTAGTGTACGAATCCAAAAGCAAAGTACAAAAACATAGAAAACCACAAGTGGAATAATTACTTAATGTGGCTTTGTGCATATGCATGTGTGCAAATCACAAAAGTACAGTGTGTATGAGCTTACCTCTGTATGTATGAGGTCATGCAAACATATGTAATGGTTTGGCCTTGCCCAACATTGACTGAGAGCAGTGTGGCTACAACAAGCTGTGCACTCTAATAGCTATTTGTGGAGGAATAGATGGATGGCAGCACCTCTGTATCTTTGCCCCTTCATTGATAAAAAGCATGAGAGGGCACTTGACAGAGAGGGTGTAAAGAGGTGGGAGCAGGGATGGCAGTAAGTTAGGATGGTGCTATACAAAATGAAATAGTTTGATTTTGTTGAGAAAGTAGCCATGTCTGGACACAAGACATGTCAATTTGCAGCAGTTGTTGCCGCTTGGTCTTCATTCAAGGTGATTCCCATCTAACACCAACATACTAGCAAGTTAACCTTTCATGCAGCACAAAGGCGACGCCTCTTTTCCTGCTTTAAAAGGTGTTTTACAACCTGCCCTAAAGGAGGCATAGTGTTGTCCTACATTATCTTTTACTTCGAGCTACTATGAAATGTGTTGCAGACGATCTTTGAAATGCATGAAAGCCATCTTCCTGTGTTTACCTCGTGTTGTTTCCATCTGCTGTGCTTTGCTTTCAGTATGTGAAATCACAGCTCTTTATATGAAACCACTGGATAAAAAGTTGAAGTAAAATATTCCTCACAGCTAATTAATATTGACAACTGTTCTCCCAAAACAGACAAATTATTTTATGCCCCTCAGTGGACAACCTTTAATGTAATCTCTTAACTCCAGTTATCGGTGTTAAATCCTTACAGTTAATTAATTGTCCTAATTAAATTAATGTATGATTAGTTCATTTTTTATAATGGAAAACAAATACTAATAAACAATATTTGTATAGGTAAATAAGGTAATCAGCATTTAAAAATACTCTTAATGGTCATAAAAAGATGACAGTCCTAGTATACATGCTTACTGTAGTAAACGTATTGATAGCAAGCTGCTAATTACACATACACAAGTCAAGCACGGTGTTAATGTCAACACTAAATAAAAAAAGTACATGGCCATCCATAATAAAATTACAGTCATAAAGAGAAGGACAAAACATACAAAAATTTAATATTTAAAACTCAAATTCTGCACATATAAATTAATCACATCTTGTCTGGAGCTGTTTTTGACTGCAGGCACATGAATATTTCGCTACATTTGTGGTGGAGGTGTAAACCATGCAAACACAGAGCAAACTAAATTAGCGTGGAAAGAACAAAATGGAGCCAGGGGAGCACAAAATTATAATAATCGTGAATTTGCTTTGCGCTCTGGGATATTAACTGTCTTAGGACAAAACCCTCATTTTGGCACTTGCATTAAATTCCCGTCACAGAAATATGTGGTGAGTTTAAGAATCATATCTGTGCTCTGTGGCAATGTGACTGCAGCTGACCAAAACGAATACTTTATTGTGACATCATTTACCATATTAACATGTTAACATGAAATTCCATCCATCCATCCATCCATCCATCCTCTTCTGCTTATCCGGGGCCGGGACGCCACTTCTTAAAAAAACTCCCAAATGTCAGCGCCTCATTGCCACAAGGAAGTTCCTGAGCCAAATTTATACCTCAACATCTTTGAATAAACACATAACCCATCATAAATCACCAAATGAGGTCAGTGCTTGATGAAGCTGACTCACAAGCTTACAGCGCAATCCAGATGTAGTAGTGGCACATTATTTTAATGAGCTGAATGAGTCTGTGTGTGACCTCTGCGCTCAGAGAAGGTTCTGGTCGCTAAGAGGTTACCGAGTGGTCAGATAATGAACTCTTTGCACAGATAAGGATCTGGTTCAATCTGATTACAATTTTAGCAAGGGCTACAGCTGACACTCTGCATTAGCACACTTGGGATTAGACAAAGGTGGGGAAAGTGATCGGTGATGATTTTTTTCTAATTTGTAGAGCGCACTAACAGCACCTCACTGAAATTAGCTTTGCTATTTTTAGTATAATCTAAAATGTTATATGCTTGAAATCTTTGACATGTTTCAGGGCAACAGTCATGCAGCAAAGAACAGAGACACACAGAAACACAGACGTTACAGGGGAGCTGTTATGTTCTTTTCAACTTCTATATTTTATTCCAGAACTGTAATGATTAGCAGGTGGCCCTTTATGCAGCTTTATCCTCTGTCTGAAACAAGCTGCTTCTTTTCTGGTTTCTCTAACCCTCCCCCCTAATCCCTGAAATATCACTTCTAATTACCAGAGGTGTAAAAGGATGATATTTAACAGAAGCTAAAATTAGTAACACACCTAAAAATACGGAATAAAAGGACGCATCGGTAGGAAAACCGAGCTAGCCAGTTGTAGTCTAGTCTGACTGCTCCGAACTATCATTAAAACATCTGGTTTCAATAAACAAAGATCGTGACAGCCAAAATGCTAAACTTGAGGCTTTCTAATGGAAGAACACATACGAGAAGGTGGGTCACAGTTGCTAGGTCCTTACATTTCATGCAATGTACAAGCATCTCAAATATTCTGTGTTTGTTGTACTTGAATTGGATCAGAACTTGACAGTTAAATAGCTTCTCTCTATTGAAGTACCAGAATACCGCTTCCTGGTATTGTTTTTGCCACACATCAGTATCCAGTGACCAGAGGAGATATCCACCTTTCATCTGTACTGTCAGCACTACAGCTGAAGTGAGCTATTATCTCCCCGCATGGGCAACCCCTAAAGGATTAACCAGAAATCCTTCTTAAATCTGCCCTCATCATAAAAACCATGACACAAGCTCTTGCATGGCTACTGCTCTACAAACAGTTATAATAATACCAACAGGCAATGTCAGAATCCAGTCGCTAACAACTATCAGCATAACTTTACCAGCTAGCTCTACCCTTGGGTTCAGATGTCAGGCTGTCACAGCGATTCACTAATCCTGTTGCAGCTGTCACCACAAGAAGTTCAGAGCTTCCTCTTCTGCTGTTATTAGACAGATATTTGCTTTTGTTGCGTTACTTTTCTTCTCGAGAGATTATTCGTTGTTTAATTATTTTCAAATTAAAACAAAGTGATCTGCTACAAGAGATCAACTAGACAAGAAACTCAAGGAGCTAAAAAGTAAGTCGGCTTCAGTCGAGGATCTCACGGCGCTTCTCTCTCCTTGCATATCTAACATAAACGTTCCCAGGGATGGCAGCATATGCTCGAGATACTTTGGCTGCATTAATAGAAAGTAGTGCATGAAATCCTGCAGAAGAAAAACAGATTCTGATGGCATGAGTCACGTCAGTGTTAACAGATGATATAGTCCCTTAAGCAACTGTCAGTGCCGTGATAATCCTCCTATCCCCATATTTAAATGCTTAAGTAATAAACTGAAATAACTGAGGATGGCGTGTCAGTTATTAAAATTAACATTAGCATTTTTGGAAGGCATAATGACACAAATCAAGCCTATGTAAGATCCAGCACTTTGTTCATAAAATACATTTGGTCTTGCTATGAGTCAACGATGACGAAATCCAGACATATTAAACCACGATGGCTCATGGCTGAGTGGAGCTAAAGCTGGCACAGGGACAAAATCTGATGGTTCCTTGTGTTGTCAGGACATTGTCCAGGTCATGATATAGGTCAAAAACAAGGACAGTGGCAGTTTCTCCAAGGGGAGGGAGAAAGAAGGGGGGGATGGGACAAAGAAAGAAGAAAAGAAAAGGAGGTAAAGAATGCAGAGAGAATAAAAGCAACAGCATTAAAAGAGACAGAAGCTGACCTCATAGCATCCTGGCATTAGCTTGCTCAGAACAGAGCCTGGATTTGGAAAAATCAGAGCTTTCCACTCTAAAATAATCCACATTTGATAGTATCCTATCAGCCTGATTGGTACTGACTAGTGAAAAGACGCAACAAACGGATGCACGAACATTTCTCTGTCCTTCCCACACACATAAACATAGCACACTCTAGACTTCACCGTCTCTGCCTAACAAAAACGGTCCCTTTGCTGGGGCTACAGATTACCAAGCAGGGCTTTTACCTCATGTCACTTTTATTAATATGTCCAAACGGCTAGTTGTTTGTCTTTGTTTGTGTGTGCATGCTCACAAAGGCAATGGTCATGTGTGGCCATTTTAACGGCCTGCACAGCCTAGAAGCATATACATTTCCATATACTTCCTCTGCATTTAGCATCATTTAGCTCCACAGAAGCACCACTCCTACTTCTATTAACAGCAGGGCTGACAATCAGGTCAGCAGTTGGCCTATTTAAGGCACGACGAACTTAAGGCCTCTTGCTTGTTTAGTCATTTAAGCGCTTATGCTGGAGTAAATAACAGACAATCTAGGCATAAAAACATCTAAATATGCACACTTGAGGAGATGTTTCACAAAGCATGCTTTTTGTTGCACCTTAAAGGAGGTCAAGTGAGGTTTTGTATCAAATATGCACGGGCTCATGCGACCAGCTAACAGCCCAGGACAAGTGCAGAGCTGTCTTTGTGAAGGTCAACCTTCTCTTACTGCCTCTTTCACACACACACACACACACACACACACACACACACACACACACACACACACACGCACGCACGCGCACACACACACACACACACACACACATGCACACACACACACAGTGGTTGCCCAGATGGCTCAGCACACTAAGTATATGCCTTTACTTGCAATGTCACAGAGAGCGAATTCTGCTGTTAATTCTGTCTGTGACCTTGGTCACACAACATGACGTACGAGATGTTACAAAAGTCAGAGAATGGACTAAAGCCCAGAAGTCTACAAGAACTAATTACAACTCGTGTCATTGATCTTAAAACAGTGATGTGACCTAATGTTTCTAAGTATTACCACTACAAACCCATATTTGTATTTTATTCTTACACCTTTTTTTCTGCAACCAGTGACATGACTCACGCTGTAGGTCAGTATTACACAAAAAATACTTCAGGATAAGTACTTGCCACCACAGGAGGAGGAAGAGACATGTCCTGAGGTAACAATGACCATCCTGTTTCAGTCAGTGCGCTCTTGTCTCAGAAACTATTGAATGGACTGATATTTTGTACACACTTTCGCAGCCTCTCAAGATCAACTGAAATAACTCTGGTTTCATAAAACTCCTCAAGTCTTAAAACACATTATTCATTCTAAAAATTTAAGTTAACCACACAAAGTGTTGTGGTACAGGAAATGCTCCTTACGCTTGTAATTTTCTCTAACCTCCCTCTTGCTCCTTTTTATATCATTGTCAGAGTTAAATAACAGTGTTAGATTATACTGATAAGACAGCCATAGACCATCAACCATACAGCTCACTAGTACTACTGTAATGTATTATTTCTATTAGAGAGATTGTGTTTTTCTTTTCATCTTACTGTACGAACAAATGCTCTTGGTCAAATATGATTTCATTATAATCTGCTCAGTAATGGCATTATTTTTAAATAGGCCAGATACAAGCTGGCTATATGCAGCTATGCAGCTGGTACGCCTGCCTAAGTTGACACATAGAGCATGAAAATAAAGAATCAGGTCATGGGCATTTAATATGAAGGCACCGTGACTCATATGATGGCAGGAAACAATACAGTGACATGACAAGATGTCAGTAATATCGGAAATGTCACCAATTCACAGTAGAACTAAGGGAAACATTATTATCACAGTGATTCATTCCTTTGAAATGAACTTGTGTCTCGCGGTGATGAAGCCTATTTAAAATTACAGACACCAGGGTGTATTATTGCTGCCACACGACACAAGGTTTGGATCAGACGGCGCTTTTAAGGTTAACAAAACACTCAGCACTAATATTCTTTCTTCTCCGTATGCTGTTCAGTGTGTATCGTCTTATTTATAAAATAGACAACAAGTCAATACCGTGTACGGCACATTTATTTTAGTCTACACACACTTAGATGGAAGAAATATCAAAAATAAACTAAACTGAGTGTGAATTTGTGTTTTCCCGTCATTTACTTAATGCCGTTGCTGGTAGGGGGTAGGTAATCAGATAAATAAATTTCCACCTGATATAAAATGAAATATTTTGGGGTGGAAAATGATGCAAATATAACACAATCACAGTCTTCAAAAACAGTTTTCGTGATAGTTAGTCACAGATGTTGATGAATCCGAGAGTTAAAAACCAGGTTGTGATTGTGGAGCGTTCACTGGCGGACCCCAAGAGATCGTATATCGAATGCACTTGTCTATAAAGTGTTTTCTCTTTTATTGTGTGGTACTGCTGTTCATTACTTGCTTGTACCTTTTATGACTCACTGATAAAAGCATAATAACCTCCACCATGGGTGCATCAGTCAGAGCATCAACTCTAATAAAGTCATCCAGAGACCAAATAGATCCCAAGATACAAGCTATGGTAACGTCTTAGAGAGGAGAGCAAACTATCAAGTAAAGGGCAAGATTTTTTTTCTTTGCCTGTTACAGTGCAGAATACAGCAGGGAGGATTTTTTCTTTTTTCTTTTTAACCATCACAAAACTCTGGCTCTGGCATCAGCGTGCTGGTAATCCAATTTTTGAATTCGCTGCAGTTTGTCTGACGTAACTGACAATATTTATCTTGTCGGTATGTGTCTGAACTCTTTCACTCTTTAGTACAAGTCCAACTCAGGTCAAGGGCTGCTTATTACTGAGACAGAAAGTTTTTCTCACATCGGAAAAGCTTCCCAGAATGTACAGAAATTGCTAAATTGAAAAAACAGCTATAGCCTTCACACCTTACATAATCATCAACACGGACCTGATTCTTAACACAATTATACTTTATTGCTTCTTAACAGAAATATTGTATCGGGAGCCTTTATCCTTGCTGTTGTTGGTGCAGTACAAAGTGTAATATGATTAGTGCTGTAGTGCCAAGAGGGCTTATTGCTCCCTTCACAACTTCTCAAATGCACTGACAAGTCATCAATGACTCAGCTCCATAAGAGTGACGGAGGAAGGTTAGTGTGAATTAGCTCCCCAGTGCTGAGCCGCGGTGACGCAGCAAAAAAAGGAAAAAAAAAAGATGAAATAACATTAACACTCTTCTCATACAAGCCAGGGTCACTTCAGGCCATTTGATCAAAACTAACCCATGATCTGACTGGCATGGATAACCTTGTTAATCCTCTATGACTGGATTAGCAGCAGGGGATGCATGGCTAAAGTTACAAACTAAGAGTTCAGCTTATTTTACATGCTTGATGACGGTTGAGGTTATTTAGAAGGCCAAAGTTTTCATTTGATATTGCTTTCGAAGAAGTGATCATATTTTCTATTGTAGCTGGTTAAAGAGGATGCACCGGGTCCAGTGTGTCTGAAAACAGACTGATGTATTAAAAAAACGAAATCATAAAAAAAGCAGAAGTGAAGCTCGGATGATACATGAGCCAAGCTAACATCTCAGTTCATTTTTACTGATCACAGATTTAAAGTTGTCTGTCTATTTCACAACGATTAGTTAGAAGCAACATGTAATGTAAACATGATTACGGCAAATTAGATGTATTGAGAAATAAACAAATATATACTGGTTATCATTAGAACATTAGCTATCTATTGACAGTGGCACCTGAAGGGATAGGATATATATAAGGCAGCAAGTAAACAGTGAGTTCTTGCTGGAAAAACAGTTAAGTGTCCAGGCAAGGAACTGAGCAACTGCAATTGGATTGGACTATTGTAAACATGGCAGGTCTTGTAGGGTGTTTCCTGTGTGGAGTAGTTATTCCCAGCTGCAGCTGCAGACCTGTCAGAAGGCCCCTGCTGCCGCCTGTCCATCACTGAAAGTGCCTATGGTGGGTATAAGAGTAGTGGGAACATGGAGGAATTAAAGAGTGGTGGTCTGGTCTGATGAATAATGTTTACCTGAAATGATGTTGTTAGCTGTCTGTATTCTCTAACCTCATGACGAGATGCCAACAGGATGCACTGTGGGAAGAAGGTATGCAAGCTATGCAGAGAGACCTTGGGCTTTAGCATTCATGTGGCTGTTACTCTGACAGATATAAGCCATTTAGTTGCTGTTGCAAACCACAAACTCCACTTTATATTAACTGGCTCTTTCTAAAGTTTTATGCACAGTGCCACACAGCCACCATTGTTAAGCAATGGTTTGCGGCACGTGACAGAGTTCAAGGTGATGACTCCAATTGAGGAACTGAAGGATGGGCTAGAAAAACAAGTCTGAACCATTAATGCTTCCAGGACTTAAATAATCTGCTGCTAACATCTTATTAGTCTTCCTCAATACTCAGAACAGATGCATAAGGGCTACTAAATGCAACTATTTACATAAGACTCTACAGCCACAGCTCTGTGAGGTTATACCTAGGTGCAGCAGTGCTTCAACCTAAATACTAACATCAGCATGCCAACATACTGATAATGGTTGGGATAATCATGCTGGGAAATTGTCTGAAGCTGCCCTTTCTCGTATGCAGTGCACACATAAGGAGAGTGTCTGCTGCAGACATTGTCTAAGAGGAAACGTTTCATTAGGTTTAAGCATGGCTGCTGCATGGGTAGAGCACACAGAAGTATGACACAGAAAGACCACTCCCTGTTACATGGCCTCAAACCTTTTCCCAGTCAACTGAGGTAAATGTCTATAAAATTTCAGGGCTGCAGTGCACACGTGAAGATGGATGACGACAATGTAAAATTGATGGTATAATAGTAATTATGCTTACTGCATTTAGCACATTTAGATAGTACAGTGGCACGCCAAGAGACAGACAAACATTGCCAGACAAAGAGAAAATCTCTTGTGCAAATATATCATGCAGTCTGCAGAAATGTATAAATACAACAAACTGATGACCAAGTAGCAACTTGTCATTTTTTTAAAGACAACTCGATGATCTGTTTTTGCATTCTGCCTTTTGAAAGATGTCGTCAGCTGGAAAAGTAAAAAAAATATGCTTGTACATGACTGCAGGAAAAAATGAGAGAAAACAATGACTTGTTGAATATGAATCTGACATCGGTTGTGTCAGATTAAAGGAAATTGCCCTGATATGCAGATTTGTTAATACACTCCATTAAGTATACGTGTGTGTCTCAAGAGTTTCTGCCTCATCTTTGTTCATTTGTTTTTTTATTTTGAGAGCTGGCTTCTGAACCTAGCAGTTTCAGTGTCTGTCTATTTATCTGCACTATTCTCCCTTTCCTGCTTTCCTGTTTTTCTTCTCACTCAGTGATATCCTTTATGAGTCACCTGCAGGTCTCTGCTGCAGAGGACTCCAATAATTACTCCAGAACAACTGGCCTGGCAGGTTTATTTATATTTCAAAGACTGGGTGTATTAAAGCGCCTTAAAAATTCAAGGAAGGAAAGAAATGTCACAACAGACCAAAAGAATGCATAGATAATGTAGCATAAAAAGAATGAATAAAGAATCAAAGCAAAAGGAAAATAATAAAAAAGAGCAGTGAACACAACAGGTGTAAGGCTGGATTTCATTACATTTCATCATCTATTCAGTGTACAAGCAGCATTGAATTCATTGATTAGACTACATAACTGATCACATGTTATAAAGAAGCACTTAATAAAGTTTTATTAAGCTGGTCTTTTACCAAACAGAATTTATTACACTCTGCCTCCATCTCCTGCGTCTACTCAAAACAACATCCGCGGAGGACGGGGGGTTTGATTTCTCCTAACCAATCACTTGAGCCCGGCCTATCAATCCTGAATTTAATGTTACTCTAAGTACACACTGAGGCATAACTGTCTCAGCACACAGGTTTTGCAAGGGTTTAAAGAGTGGAGTGGAACGAAGTAAAACAGTTCCGCTTGTTCCTTCATTTCCTTCATGTCAATAGACACGCCTCAGGGGTGCCCAAAACACGCAAGCAATCATTACTGTAGCGCATCACAGATTGAGAACTCTTGACAACAACTTGACAACAGTATTAATCCCGCCCATTGTGCTGATTGGCTAATTGTTGTACTGCCGCAATCCTGGTTGGAAAGATCGTTTTTTTAATCGAAAACTGCTTTTCGTGCGAACGAGCTAGATGAGTCGATCAGTCACCTCGTTGGATAAGACCGTTTCAAATCCAGATAATTATCAACCTGACCATTTCCAGCTCTCATTAGGAAAAACACTCCGGTTTGAGTTTGGAAATGAGACCCTAAATCACTCTCAAGAGCTGCATAAACTAATCAGAAAAACCTCTTTAGGTATAAACAGTTGTGATGTGGCAACTAATAAGTCATGTCTTGTGTAACAGAAACAGCAGCAGAGTGCAGCTCAATTAGCATTATGTCAGGCAATTAGTGAGGAAAACCAGGCGTTCTCCATATTCTTCTGCCGCTTGGCTCCTTGAATCTTTTCAGCGTCATTAATTTGTGCCACACTGTGTTAGTTAATTTACAAATGGTGGCAAAAAGTCAGCCCACTGTAACAATGCAATTATCCATCATGGATTCCATGCACTTTACTTTGCTGTCAAACAATCTTAGATATGTTTTTATAACCAACTTCCTTGCCACAAGCCAGTGATGATCCATTCACAGGCCATTTGATACCATCAGCTCTTCTAGACATTAATTAATAGGTACACTTTTCTCAGGTATTAAACAAAATCTCGTTTTCATTTTTGGGCAGTAATAGGAACCTCGGTGTACAGCTAGAAACTCCTCTCTACTACTGTACATCAACTACATCCACAGAAAAGAAAGGCAATCCCAGTTCAAAGAAAGAGATCACCCAGTTTCTTTCACAGATGAAACCATGCAGGTAAAGCAGATACTGATGCAGCTTTTTTTCACTTCTCGTAGTGTTTTTTTAAAAAAAATTTTTATATAAACTCAGTGGTTTAATTAAGGTGAAATCTTGCACATATCTGCTGTATATGATTAAAACTCTATCTGGTGCTAAGAGACAGGTTATTTCTGAAGTTACAGGAGAGCAGCAGAAGAGCGATAGAGGGTTAAAAAAGCATGTTACCGATCACTGGAGGGTGTTAAGATCAAGCCCCGATTTATGTGATCAAAGACCAGAATGGTTTTTGTAGTCGGTGTGCGTGTGCTTTTTTTGTTAGAGTTAGATACATGCTTCATGTTTCTGTAAGCATGTTTGAAATATGTGACATCGTACCCTTATCGCTTCACAGCACCTTACTCTTGTTACAAAGTGAGTGTAACTGCAAAACACATTCATGGTTAGCCACCTGCATTGCACAACCAACACAGACAATATTAAACATCCATTCTCTACACGTTGTATGTACTTGAGTGTGTCTTTGTATGTGTAAGTGACAGGGAGAGATGATTACTCAGGCATCGTGAGTAGATTTAACAAGTAAATTGAACACAGAGGTGGGCCACCTCTCTGCTTGTTCTTTTGTTCTCTAATTTAATTTTACACTGTATGACAGTGACAGTGAAGTGAGTTTTACATTGGGGCGATCGTGGCTCAAGAGTTGGGAGTTCGCCTTGTAATCGGAAGGTTGCTGGTTCGAGCCCCGGCTCCGACAGTCTCGGTCGTTCTGTCCTTGGGCAAGGCATTTCACCCGTTACCTACTAGTGGTGGTCAGAGGGCCCGGTGGCGCCAGTGTCCGGCAGCCTCACCTCTGTCAGTGCGCCCCAGGGCAGCTGTGAATGACTGAATGTAGTGTAAAGTGTTTTGGTGTCCTTAGGGACTAAGTAAAGTGCTATACAAATACAGGCCATTTACCATTTACATTGCTATGAACAGAGAGGGTGCCGATCAAGAAAGAAGCTACTGCTCCAAAATTAACATCTCTAGGCTAGACTGAATTTTGCACATCCACACATTCACAAGAAACCAACTAATTTAAACAAACTGTCAAGAAGAGTAGTCAAGTATCCAGCTAGAATTGTGCAGGAAGCTTATTGACCAAAACCCAAAAGCATCTGGTTGGGGTGGAATTTGTAAAGGAGTATCTGCATACTAAAAATAAAATATATTCAAACTTATCCACAAAAAAATCATCCAACAATCATGCTACTCTGATATCAGAAGAAGATATCAAAGAAATCACTGAACAACCCAAATGATCATGCCTATGATGAGAGTATGTAGACTTCTGTCCACAACTGTGCTGTTGTCTTAAAAAAGTTTCTTTATATTATAATAAGTTTAATTTCTAACATAAATTTTAGAAACATTGAGTAATATCTGAAGAACATTACCCGTGCATATACATAAAATATACATAAAATATACCAGTGTTGTTCCTATCACAATAATATAACTTAGATCCTAACAAACAGCTCAAAGTGGGTAAGGTGTGGCTTTTTATTGGGGCACTGCTTTATATAAGAATTTTAAGACCAATACTGATATCGATATTTGGTGATGTAAAAATATAATATGCTGGCTGATATTTTTTATCCTTTAGATACACAAAAAGATTTCTCCAGCATTGCTTGTGTGTAGTTATTACTAGTTTCTACTAAGATTATATGACAAGCTGGTTGTTGTTTTGTGGCATTACAATATATATATATATATATATGTATATATATATATATATACATATATATATATATATATATATATATATATATATATATATATATATATATATGCCATTATATTGGCCAACATATGTTTTTATATTAATAGAATTAAGCTACAATTAACAGAACTAGTGTGACGCGACTGCTGAGCTGCTCATAAAAACATTCTTCAGAGTCAAAAATCTGATCTGAATTTAAAGACAGAGCTTGCTTTGTGCTTTCTAAACAAAATGATCAACCACAGGATAAGCAAATTTCCTGACCTCTTGTACTGTACTTACTAATCTTGTATTTCTGAATCTAAAAATAAGACAAGGGGATGTGTGTCTACAATGCAACAGGAAACCTTTCTTTACCCCAGGTTCCCAGCTCTTTTTGCCCAAAACACTGTAGCTAAGCAGCTGAAAGGCTGACCTCCTCTCACTAAGACACATCTTTTGACTCCAGCCATTTTCTCACCATTATGTTAAGCAATGGGCCTTTGCCTGCCAGAGACAGGAGACTAGTTGCTGAGGCTATCATTCATAGCACAGAGGAGGAAAGGATTAAGGCCATTGAGAAAGAGCAGGAGAGAGAAGGGTCTGCATCTTAATGCAGGCCTGAGTGTGGAACAGCCTTGTTATTAGGTGGCTCTCTGGAAAAAGAGCAGCGGCTGGGTGGGTGGGTGGCTGCTTGTGAAAATAACAACATTTGCTATCTAAAATCCAGCGGTTAGCACCTTTTCAAAGATCTTACCCTTTAAAATCGAATTATATTTTCAATAAAAAGGTAACTTTACCATTACATTTTGAATGCTTAACTATTTTGTCTTTAATAACTTCAAATGATTTCTTTTCCCTTGTGATTTTTCCTTCTCGAGGTGCGTAACGCTAACGCATTACAATCTAAAAATAGTTCACCACTGACACTTGTAATAGATGACTGTCTTTAAGAAATATCTCTCTTCTCCATTTGGCTGAGGGATACAGCAAATTATTCCACACAGCTAAAACAGAAATATTATTACAACACAGATCAAAAGACTTAGAATCACAGTCAGTGACCAGCTACAGTCACCAGATCACCTTAAAGAAAACCGACTGTCTCTCAGTCATATTCATCACCGCATGGAAAAAAGGGAAATAATTCCTATTGAACACAGGAATTATTAATACAAAGACCTAAAACAACTTTTCTCATGGTTTGTTGATTCCTGTAGAAAGAAAAATAAACATCACCACTGTTTGCTATGCTTCGCTGTAAGTGTTCTAATTCATGCTAAAATCTTTGACTACTGGTCGCACAAAACAGATTTTTTTTTCTCATACAGTTAATGGGCCTTTCCTGGCATCACACCAGCAATAGTAGCTCATCATGTTGTGTGCAGAATTACAACAGCCTGAGCGGTGTAGCTCCCCCTGGCCAGCCTGAACTTGTGCCAAGCCCACTATCCCACCGCAGCCTGGCTAGCATGGATATTAGCTCCAGTGCAGGTGGAAAAGGGGCTTTGGCACTCAATCCTCAGCCTGGTGCCTCTGGACAAGTGAGACGTAAGGTTTAATTAGAGTAGATAGCACGGCATTTTGGACAAGTAGGGGAGGCTTTAATTGATGTCAGAAGTATCTTACTTTGTGCAGTGTTGTGATTTCACTGGGGGAAAAGGGAGGCAGTAAAACCAAGTCTTTGGTTTAAATTAGAGAGAGTATGTTCGTAACAGCTGAAATCTAAATGTCTAGCAGATAAGAGTTTTTCAAAAAATTACAGAAAACAAGAAAATGTAGCGCTGACACCGGCATTATAATTGTCTAAAATTACACACAGTTCTGGTTTCCTGAATGCTGTGTTCTGTAATCAGCAGACAATGACAATTTAAATAGCAAACAAAACTTCCATGATCTTTTCTGGGTATCACCGCAGTTTTCTAAACAAATCAGGCCTAACTAATAGAGACTTTGAGCCTTTGTTAAGCACAATCCGGTTTTCTGACAGCACTCTTGCTAAAAAAACACATCTCAAGTAAATTATAAAAAGAAAGTTGCTTGTCATCCAACATCTCACAGGCATCTTTTGTGTGATAATAACAGACCGGCAATAAACATAAAGGTTTGTTTGGGATTTTCAGCATGTGCATTAATCAGTTTTGACTACAGCTACGACATACAAACTGCTACGGAAAGTAAACAAGGAATTAATGTGTGCGTGTGTGTGTTACTGCCCCAACACTAACGCACTCTTAATCCGAAACAGCCCGAAACAATGTTGCAAATAGACGCAGAGCTGTGATCTATTTCTAAAAAGGTTTATTGGGAACAAGTAGAAAAAGGAACACCAAGATATAAGAGATTCGGTTTCCTCTGAGGACCCTTTTTCCAACTGGGAGGAATGACGACATCTTATCTCTCCAGTGAGGCCATTTAAATATAGACTCCCGCTGCTTTAGCTGTTCCTACAGCGTGAGAGTCTGTTGATTTGCGAACCAGACTTCCTTTTACGTTGCCATCCTTGAACTTCAGCAGCAGTGACATCAGCTTTATGTCCTGAACTCTTCCTCTAGGAAGTCAACATAATAATTCATATTTACTGCGCTAACATTAAAACTTCCATTTTAATATTAATCATCCCTGAGCCCACACGTTCAACAAGTCACAGGTCCCTCACGGCTCTCTGCAGAAACCCAAGAAGGAAAAGATTTTTTTTGCCATCATCACTCCATTGATGCAATATGGTGTAATCTGGCCTCCCTGACCGAGCAGATATTTAATACAGGACTGTTCTATACATAATAAATGGCCCTAAGCCATACACCGCTGCATCCTTCTAAAGCAAAGCTAGAAACGGCCTGCCCTTGAAATACCACCAGGGTGTGGAAATTCTATTCTGGTGCCCACTGTTTCCATCCATACAATATGTGACATTAATAATCTTGTTTTTGAGGTCAAAAGGTTCTCGCAAAGAAAAAAAACCCCAGAATAAGTGCAGGGTTATCAATAAATGACATGAAAAAAGGCGCTCTGACGCATGTTAAAGCACATGTGAGGTAAGTGGATAATGAAACAACATGGCTGAGGGCTGGTATGCTTCGCTCTGTGCATGTGTGCATGTGCGTGCATGTGTGATGGAGACAAGCGAGGGGGGTGGGCAGAGTGCTGCTGAGAGTGATGAGATGCGATGAGACACAGTTTGAGTGAGTGCATACTAGTGGGGGTCGTGATGGTGGTGGGGATAGTGTGTGTGTGTGTGTGTGTGTGTGTGAGAATGAGCGAGAGAACAAGAGAGGGAAGATAGACATAAATGGCTATGAGTTAGCATGGCCTACTATTTTTTTTTATTGCAGTTGAAGCAAATTGAGGCCACTAACGCAGCAGTTAGGCTGCTTTTCAGGTCACTCAAAAAGCTGTACTAAAAGGGTAGCTAGACCTAAATCCACTGTTAATTTGATGGAATAAAAGACACCGCAACCTAGTAAAGGATCAAAGTATGCTGCCGCACAACGTGTCGCTACAAGTTGTCTCATGTCGTCGTGTTACGCGTGCAGGACAGCCACACCGGAGTTAATTTGATTGAATTAAAAATCTTGATTACTGGCTGAGCACAGCTGGCTCTGGATGAGTTGAGAGTGTTGCTCCTTTTTTAAGGTGCCAAATAGAGACTGCCATATTCTTCTTACTGTTTATGCCACTCAGGTTGCAGGTTGCCAAAGTCTTTAGTCAACATTGTGGATTCCTTTTGCTGAAAACATCGTCCCTATCCTCAGTATGATGAGCTGGCTCTACTCAGCAATGCTGTGGGAAAAGGGACTGTTCAGCTCAGTCGGATGGGTGATTCATTTGAGTTTGTGGAGTAATTGACCTTGTAAATATGGAACTTGGGAGTCTGTGCTAAATCATTATCTCTGAATTAGCCATTCTTCATTTTTTAGCACTTGAAACAGTACAAGCATTTACATAAAAACTAATATTTCATGAAATGTGTGGCTTCCAGTAGCCATGGAGCAGGTGGCTGTCACCAACACACGCAAAACTTGATAAATGAACATCAAGATTAAGGGACAGTCAGGCTTTTCAGGTTCTGTGGAAGCTGCTGGAGAAAAGATTTATGATTTTGATAGGCAATGTGTGACAAAAAACTTGTGAATACATTAAATTTCCAGCAAGGCTCTTATTATAAGTATGACCCAATTATAGCATGAATATGATTATTTTTAAAGGAGAAACCATAATCACGCTTTTAACTGCTTGTAAGAAGCAACTGTTAGAGATGAGCTCTCAGACTTTACAACTATCTCAGTTGTATGCTATATTTCTATTCATTTCCATACACAAAATGTGAACAAATCCTGCAGATTATTACAGCATAGTTAACCACTCGTCAAATGTCAGAGTCCAAACCCCTAATAAGCACTTCTGTGCCTGTCCAAAAAAAAAATCACACTGAGAAAGCTGTGGAGGAGGAACTGCATCAATCATTTCAGGCACACATCAAAACATCCCACAGCCCCATGTTGTTTTATTTAACCACACAGAAACCAGCAAGCCCCCAAATCATATGAGAGCGCCTGTGAATTTTCAAGAAATAGCCTTTAGCCTGTTATGTCTTCTAAACCCGCAAAGGCGCAGTGTAAATACTGGCTCCAAAAAAGGAAAAAAACCAAAAAACAGCGTTTTGAATCAGCATGAGTCACCTTCCCACCCACTTTGGACGAAATGTTCACTCCTGTCTAACAGATTTGACTTAACATGTAAAACACAGAGAAATTCAGTGGGCGATATGTGGGCTCCTAGACACAAACAACAACAAGTAAATCAACAGTTTTAGTGTCTGTGGAGCCGTTTTGTTTTTTAAAAAAAATGATTATTGTTTTTTTTACCTTCGGGTGAGAGCGCTTCTGGGAAATTGGAGAAGACGACTTGGAGAATGTATCCGTGTTTAGTCCGTAACTTCCCGTGCAGGGCATCTGTTTTTCAAGACGTGCTGACAGCGAGGAAGAGGAGGATGATGAAGGAGATCACACTTGAGAGCGCCGCCGTGGTTAATAGCAGTGACAGGCGCTTTCCGCTGAAACCCGGCGTCCTTTGACGCCTTATTTGTCCGGTGAGTTTGTGTGCCTCTCGCGGGGGTAAAAGCGGGAACGCCGGTCCACCGTGGTCTCCATTACCGAGCTCTGTGTTCACTCTATATTTCTAAGCTTAAAGACGACAGACAGGCACATGAACAAAGAGACACACAGGCAGGTGAGAAGAAGGAGAGGAGGACTGCCTCTGTCTGTCAGGCAAGCGAGGAGAGAGACTGAGACGCTGCTGCAACCAACCAACAAACTCCAAAGAGAGAGAGAGGGGGAGAGGGAGAGAGGCATAAGTGAGCTATTGACTTCTCAGTTAGCAAAAGGCTTTAATCTGGAGTTGTGTAATCCATCACCATGAAAACCATCTGCAAAGATGACTCTTGACTAACTACCATAATGGACTTATTGAGCGTTATATCCAAATCACGAGTCCAGCTAAAAACAGTGGATTCGACATTTTTCACAGTTAAAATCATCTGCAAAAAAAATTAAAATAAAATAAAATTCAGCTTTAGGCTTTATCTGTAAACTCCAGCTGGGATAAAAAGGTAATCATGATAGGAAAATGTAAACTCTATCACGGATTTGAGGAAATTGTGGCTATTTACTGTTCATCAATAGTATGTGTGAGTGTTTTGAATTATTAATATCACAATGAGCTAACAATAAAAATGCAGATTTTCAGAATCATCCAGCAACTACTGTAAACTGAAATATCCCCCAATTGAAATGTCACAAAACCGCTCACAGACAGATTTAAGCAGTTTGTGGTTTCAAACCATAAATAGATACCAGTGGCCCCCAACGACAACAACAAAAACATTCAAAAATGCACATTAGAAATCTGTCGTCTCTTATATGATAACGCAAAAGCTTTTTCAGTTGAGCTTTCCTCTGACAAAAGAGAATCAACATATTTACTGAGTCCCTTTCTGCGAGATAGAGGTTCCACATTTAGGGAGACAGGCAACCATAATGAACAGAAAATAACACTGGACCTGCCCATCTGTTTTTATCAGGCCTCTCTTGCACAGGGAAAGTAATTAATTTTGTCGCCCTCTGTATGAAGTCTGTATGTTATGCAAAAAGAGTATGTGAAGAGTAAGAGTAAATGAAAGTGAGCAAAAGACACAGATATGAAATGATTCAGTACCATGGACAGCTCACGGTCTGCAGCCTAACTAGGCCAAATGCTGCTCTTGTTCTTGCTGTCGCCTTTGTAATTATGTCAGTTAATCTAAATTCAGCTCGGAACAGACTTATATTAAGATTAGAGCCATTGTACTAAAAAATTATGATGTTCACAAACTGAGGCACAAACTCTTAGTGTACTGACTAAGAAAGACAGGGAGGCACGGCAAGTGTGGCGAGACATCAGTGAAGATTTAGTCAAGCTAATGCACCGAGAGCACTACATGTTTATGGCTTTATTGTAGGGCTGTTTCCACTTGTCACGTTTGATTGCTCTTGTCCCCCAGGAGGTTAAAGCTGTGGAAAAATACAAGTGTTTGTTAAAAGGTTGACTTTTTACCTTTTACACACACAAGATCACTTTCTCTCTCTCTGTCTCGCTCACACACATACGCTCACACAGGCAGATTAGCCCCAATTATAATTAGCTCATTAGTTTTCTCATTAGCAATACGATTACAAAATAGCACTTGACTTCTATTTTAGTCTCACTTTTTTAAAAACATTTTTGCCAAACGTGATGATTCTAGTTTTCTTGTATTTGAAGTACAAAAATCAATGCGTTAAACTGATAGAAGAACACTGGGGTGATAGAGAACGCGGTTCTATTCCAACTCATCAGTCTCTCTCAGACCATTTCTACACACTACGGAAAGCAATTTTCTCCATAACAGGACAGTGTTGTTGCTTATTGATCACTTTTCCATTAGAGATCTCTACACTTTCTTCTGAGCAAAATTTTTGAACTGAACTGGTAATGAGGTGAAGCCTCAGCCACTGTTCACTTGACACCTTTCTCCTGGAGCAAGAACACAGTCTATACACCAGGGTGCACAAATGATTGGCTCTGTGTCTTGGCATTTCTGCTGCCCTATACAATGAAGCTAAAGGGAGGCTTTCTGATGGTAAAAACTCTCAAGATCCAGACCTTTCCTTTCAGGCATTTCTACATGTGTTCTTGTCATGTCTGCTGCAACATGAAGCCTGCATAATCCTGGCTCATGTGCATTAAAATTAAAGCAACTCCCTTCTGCTGCCTTTCTCTCTAAGCATGTACTTCAGCAGCATCTGTGCTGTGAGAAGGCAATGTGAGGGAGGATTACCTGCTTAATTAGGGAACTTAGGCTTTGTATGTTAGTGTGAGGGCAATACATCAGGAGTGTAATCATAAGTAATCAAACACCATTTATTTAATCTTTCCCAAAGCATTCGCTTTACAAGATAGTGAGTAATTGCAACTTCTATTAGACCCTATAAACACATACGCTCACCAGACATTTTATTATGAGTGCCTTTCTAGACTCTCTGGACTCTCTTTTGCTTTTTAAAAGTGGTTCATATTGACATGATAGCATCACACATGATAGAAGCCAGCTTCACATCAATGAGCTTTGTGTTATTGACTTCCTGGAAGCATCCATAGGAAGATGTGTACACTGTGGTCATAAAGGGTGATCGGCAGAAATACTCATGTAGACTGTATCATTTAAAAGATTCTCAGCTGATACTAAGGACCCTAAGTGTGCCAAGCCCCCACATTATTTAATTACTACCATCAGGATGAACCGCTGAAACAAGACAGGATGGATCCATGTTTCATGTTGTTTAACCATCCAAATGTCGAAGTAGAAATCAAAATTCATCAGTCCTAGATCTGTTGTGCTGTGCTGGTGAATTTGAGTTGCGCACCAGTTGGCACCTGCTGTGGTCTGTAGCCCGTCTGCTTTTTCTAGTTGTATCAAGTTGTTATTTAAGTTAGCACTGCCTTCCTGTTAGGTGGAAGGAGTCTGGTTCTTCTCCTCTGACCTCTAACATCAATAAGAAATCTTTGTCCAGAGAAGTGCTACTCAGTGGATGTTTTCTTTTTAAACCATTCTCTCTAAATCCTACAGATGGTTGTGTGGGAAAATCCCAGTGGATCAGCCGTTTCTGAAATATTCAGAATATTCATACCAGCCTGTCAGGTTGTTTTTGTCCACCACACCACATTCAGTCACTTAACTTACCTTTCTCCACCCTTCTGATGCTCAGTTTGAACTTCAGCAGGAAGACATCCTAACCACTGTCTAAATGCCTAAATGTAGTGGCTTCTGCCATATGATTAAATGATTTGATACATTACATACACTACAGTACATTTAAGCTCTATGTCAATGTTTGAGGTAAACATGTCTGTTTGCAATTTGTTAATGGATTAAAATGAGATATAAGAACGTCACTCTGGAAGACTAGTAATGGCACGTCATAGTCCAACTAATAAACAGATGGTCTCTCTCTCTCTCTCTCTCTCTCTCACACACACACACACACACACACACACACCGATTCTTCTTTAACATAAGGTTTGACACAGTCACAAAAAGTCAGTACGTTGCTGGTTCAAGTCGCATATGGGAATTAGTAGTGGCATTTCACAGAAACCAAGGGACCTTTCAGGACCTTTCACTCTGTTCCACGAACACTGGTGTGATTAATTAAGGAAATAGTTATGTTTATGCATGATGTCTGCACCTGCTCATCAACGTCCCTGACAACACCAATTAACTGCATGTGGTGTAAGAATAGAATTTGACAGCATATTAACAATTGGGAACAAAAATTGAAGCAGTTTGGATTTTTTGTTGGACCCGTTAATAATTAAAATATGACCTTCATTTTGATGTCAGCTCCACCCTCTTGCACTTTTGTTCTCACAAAATCTACCCACAGACAGACAGACAGACAGACAGACAGACAGACAGACAGACAGACAAGCACCTGCCAAAATACTTAAAGCACTTTGCCTTTGTACAGAAGGCGTCACCAGGATCACATAACCTACATAAAAATCTACATAAAAATAAATGAAAGCACATATTTGTTGGTAGTAAATAGATTAATTAAACATTCATTCAGAAATTCTTTTGGTTTGAAGTGCAGCTTAAAAGCTGTTTAATAACAAAATTGCTTTGTTTGTTTATTTAGTTATTTTGGAATCATATCACTTTAATTAAAAACAAAAGCCTGCATACGAAGATGCTCTCAGTGGGGATGCCGACAATGTAAACAATGCCTGCAGTTTAAGATTTTCCCTACTGACTCTCAGTTTGGAAATGCTGTGACCAACCACTTGCGAGAATCTATCCATGCCAAACACCCGTCCTCCTCCATGATTGCTCAAACACACACACGTGCCCACACACTCACATTCACATGCAGTCACACTGAGGCACCTGTCCACCTCTGCTAAATGTTCCCATCTGAACAGGCAGCTGGTGTCAGTTGCACATCTTTTTGCTCATTGGGTAATTTAATTCCAGATTTAGAGCTTTCTGCACTGCAGAGAGGGCATGGTCAACTAATCAACACACTCTGGCCCAATGTGTTGGTGGCAGCACTGCTGAAGAGGATGTAAGCAGAGATATTAAATTTGTTTCTGTTAAGGATCTTTCATTTGGTTTAATAAAAATGCAGCTGCTACCTGTTTGTCTTTATCTTTGTCCCAGTTATTTCTCATGAATATTCATTGATTTCAGAGACTTTTTTTTTTTTAACTTTTACTGTCATGTAAACAGAGCTTTGATTTTGCTTCAAAATAAAATTAGTGGTGGCCCTGAGAAGTTAACACTGCAACTTAAGGAAACAGCAACAAATAGGAAAATGTTTCAAAATGGAAACAGAAAAAAGTAACGGAGCTCACATGTGTACATGCATATGAAGTACGTATGAAATATATGAAATCAACAGGACATTGCTTTCATCTTTATATTGTGCTTAATTAATACTCTTAATATAAAGTGTTAAATAAAACACGTAGCAAAGTACTCGATGGCTGTGATGCGTCATGCATACAGTGCAGATATTGCCGCTTTGGAAAAAATAACTGTGTGAAGGGATAACATGTCTTTAGCCCATTTTTCCTGAACCTTCATTACTCATCATGTTTAGTGGGCAATTATCTTTGATCAAATGGATTGGTTGGTGATTTCAGTACAGACTAATTTTTGTGGACGTCTGAGCTGATGTTGGATGTGCAACCACTGCACTGCTTATCCATTATTGATTGATTGGTAATTGATTGATATTAGTAATTTATTTCAACATGTGAACAATATACAGGTACATTTAGAAAAGAAGAGAGAAAAAAAGTACTATTCAAAATACATACAAAAAACGTTCTGATTAATTTACATGTTGAAAGGGAGAGGGAAGAAGTAAACACTTATTGAATCCCACCCCTGTCCATAAATTATCAGTTAATATTTAGTCAGCTTCCTTACTGATATAATTTGTAATAAAAATAGTGAACAGATTTCTGATATACTATATACTATAGTATCACATCATGAATTTTATTTTATTTTTTTTAAATAGAGACACTCACTTAATTTCAATATTTTCCTTTTCTTTATAGTTCGAGAAGATCATATTTTTATAACTCTTTTTGAACAGTTTTATGTTTGGACATTGCTTTAATTCCATATTCAGACTGTTCCACAGTTTCACTCCATGAACAGAAACACAAAAGCCTTTTCTTGTAGTACGAACCTTCCCTGTTTTGAAGTTAGAAAACCCCTTAAATTATAACTTCCTTCTTTCAAAAAAAACCCCATACTCAGAATATTACCTGGCAGTTCTTTATTTTTTGCTTTGAATAGAATTTGTGCTGTTTGGAATTTCACTAGATTATTAATTTTCAATATTTCAGACTGCAAAAATAGTGAGTTTGTATGCTCCCTATAACCTGCATTGTGGATGATTCAAATTGCTTTTTTTTGAAGAGTAAAAAGTGAATGTAATGTGGTTTTATAGTTATTGCCCCAGATCTCTGCACAATAGCTTAAGTATGGTGAAACCAGTGAACAGTATAGAATATGAAGTGATGTTCTGTCGAATACCTGTTTTGCCTTGTTTAGTACTGCAATGCTACATGATACTTTGGAATGAATATATCTTACGTGAGCTCTCCAGTTAAGTTTTTCATCTATTATTACCCCCAGAAATTTATTTTCACTGACTCTTTCAATATCAACACCATTTATTTGAATCTTTGCATTTGTATTTAAACTGCTATTTCCAAATAACACAAGTTTAGATTTATTCAAATTTAATGATAATTTGTTTTTTATCAAGCCAGAACTTTACTTTACTTATTTCATTAGTCATATCCTCCAATAAATTCTGCAGAGCAAAAAATGTTTGTATTGTCAGCAAAGACAACCATTTTAAATACTTTGGACACTTTACAGATGTCGTTAATGTACAAGTTGAAGAATTTTGGACCCAAAACTGACCCTTGGGGTACACCACAAGCAATGTCCATACATAAGGAACAACCACCATTTAATTTCACAAACTGCTTCCTGTCACCTAAATAACTCCGGACCCAATCTAAAGCTACCCCTCTGACACCATAACAGTTTTTTTTAATAATATATTATGATCTATAGTGTCAAATGCCTTTGTCAAGTCTATGAATAACCCAGCCACATATTGCTTTTTTCTATGGAATTTGTGATGTATTCTATTGAATCTAATAGTGCCAATGATGTTGATCTGCTTGATCTGAATCCGTACTGACTCTCGGTGAGTAGTTTATGTTTATCTATAATTTGTTTTGGTTTTTAAACAGTTTTTCAAGAATTTTTGAGAATTGAGGTAGTAAAGAGACAGGCCTGTAGTTTGTGAAATGGTGTTTGTTGCCAGATTTGTATAAAGGTATAACTTTTGCTATTTTCACTCTGTCTGGAAATCAACCAGTTTGAAATGATGAATTACAGATGTATGTAAACGGTTTTATAATAGCCTCAATGACTCTTTTAACCACTATCATATGAATGTCATTACAATCCAAAGATTTCTGATTTTTACATTTTTTGACAATTTCAAAAACTTCATTTTCATCAACGGCTGTGAGAAATATGGAATATGGATTTCTGTCAATCAGTGTATCCGGTTTTTCCTGTGCTTTCCCAGGATGAGTGATTGTTCTTGCTAAATTTGGTCCAGCAGTTACAAAGAATTCATTGAGACTATTTGCCGCAACATCCATATTGTATTCTTCATGGTCATTACAAATGAAATACTTGGGATAGTTCTTTTGTCCAGTCCCACATTTTATAACACTGTTCAGTATTTCCCATAATCTTTTATTATTATTTCTATTTATATCTAATTGCTTCATATAGTATTCCTTTTTACTAAATCTAAGTATATTAGTTAACCTATTTTTATATCTTTTGTATCTGTATCTGATCATTATATTGCATTTAGTGATGGGTTTACAGGTGGTTGAATAATTTAGCCGTGTTGCTTTGCTATGAGACACTCTTTGCGTATAATTTCTTCTTGGTTAACTTCGCTTGTTCTAAATCCAAAGTATTTCCAAACAGCTTGAGGAACAAGCTCTTCACCTTCTGCTGTGTCATACATCTGAATTGTGTTGTATATCTGTCCTTCAACATTTTCTTACTCATTCAGGCTAGTCGAGGAAACTTCGAGCTGCACTGTGCAAGGACCAGCTGTACCATGTGGCATGTGGTCAAGTGCTGATTTGCTTTTGCTTTGAATTTTAAATAGCGGAGCGTGCACATTTAATTGTGGGGACCCAAAACCATGATTGAGTTTAAACTTTGATTAATTGCGCAGTCTTGTCCTTCATATGCACTACTCAACTATGAGGTAGAGGCTGCCTGATGAATGTATTGCTTCGATTGCTGACACTGGTAAATGCTGCATTTATGCCAGATTGTCATGTAGTAAAAAATATGCAGAGGATCTGAGACTAATTTTAGGGCATGCTGCTTTGGTCCTCTGCACACGTACTCACTCAGTTCATGTTGATTAAATGGTTTTTAGGAAAAATAGTTATGTATGACAATTTCTTAGCGCATCTAATGAGGACTCACTGCCTGCAATGAACACATTATACAGTTTTACAGAATGTTTAAAGTACAACTCTATTCTATATGTGAGATTTCTGCAGACTCAGAATTATGTGCTACATATTGATGCCATGTCAACATGATACAAACGCGATCTAACTGACTACCACCTCAGGTGCTTACAGATGAAGATAAATGTGTATATTCTGGGTGTAGCTTCTCCAGTCAGTAATGTATGCGCATGTGTAGAATTTAGTTCATTTCACTATGTTTAAGACCGAGTTAAACATTTTAAGTCTAAATGTTGATAAAAATGCATGTTGTTATGAAGGCTCATCAAATCTTAAATAACAGTAAGTTATCTTTGTTGTTGGTTTTGTGTCTGTTATTCAGTTCAATTCAGTTTTATTTATATAGCACCAAATCACAACAACAGTCGCCTCAAGGCGCTTTATATTGTAAGGTAGACTCTACAATAATACATCCAGAGAAAAACCCAACAATCATATGACCCCCTATGAACAAGCACTTTGGCGACAGTGGGAAGGAAAAACTCCCTTTTAACAGGAAGGAACTTCTGGCAGAACCAGGCTCAGGGAGGGCGGGGCCATCTGATGTGTGTCGTAGTTTAAGTTGCTCCAAATTGACAAGACTAAGAACACAATAGAGATTTTATGTGGCTATATACATGCACAGCAATGTTTCTACTAATACTAACATGAAGGCAGAAGAAAATCTATTCCTCCTCTCTGTCATGCGTGAGCATGGGTGTGGTTCACTCTGCTCCAGAATTACACATGGCTGCCAGCTACAGTTGGTGCACATTTTTCTCACTGACACCCACTTCTTGTACTTTCACTCTGGTTTTCCTTGCAGTCTTGTTATTTGATTCTTCTGCTCTTAGGTTTAGTTACTGCGTCTTTCTGGAAGTTCTAAAAGTTCCCATTTGCATCTCTACTGTCGGTTTTTGTCTTTCGGTGTCTCCTGTGTCAAGTTGATCTTGTTACATTCAGTTGTGTCTGTGTACTTGTTTGATTTTTGTTGTTTTCGATGTCTTGCATTAATTTCACCTTTCCCATTTCTGGTATGTCGTCTTCAGCCGTGTTTTCCACTTATTTCCGCTTTCCGTGTCTCTCATGTGGGTCTACAAGATAATTCTACATAGCTAACAATAACATTTACACTGAAATCTATACCATATCTGATTAAAAATCATCATCAGAGTGGCCATAATTCATCCTTATAAAGCATCCATATTCAATTCATCCTAATTCAACCTATTTGAGAGGTATCTGGACTTCAGTTGTGGGCTTACTACTGACACACGGACCATCAGACTGGCATTGCAAGTCAGGAACACACACTGCTGCTCTTCTCAAGAGCACAAGTCCCTCCTTTAAATACTAGAAATCTTTTTGTGCCATTCATACGATGAGAGCTGTGCCTTTGTACATTTTCCTTTTTTAACCTGTGCCAACAATTGGAGATGTTCACATCTCCCCCGTCACATCAACAGCAATTTTGACAGCAAACACCTGAAATATAGCAGAATAAATGCAATCAGCATTAATTATACAGATGATTAAGATTCAACATTTTCCAAAGCTCAATGGATAAGCCTTTCAGGGCTCACAGTTTTAACAGTAGGTCACAGGAGGACCGTGCAGAGCTTGTTTTTGGTTTTAGGCAGGTTTCCTTCCATAACTCTGGTCCTTGAGGTGAATGCTGAAAAATGAGACTTAAATTCGGAGGCAGGAACAAAGGCAAATTTATGGGGCACTGGGAGAAGCTGTTGGTTGATTATGCCAGCAGAGGTTGCTGCCTTGGCTTTTAGCAATCAGGACTGCATTGTAGCTTAGGATTTTTTTTTAACTTTGTCAGTGGAAGGAGAACTTTTATCTTTGTGCAATCAGAAGAAAGTGCTCTGAGAATTATTATTGCATCCCATTAAAAGTAACCTGTTTAGGGTAAGGATATTGGTAACGATGCCCTACATCATTATAATGGACCGTGAGCTGTATTCTTTATCCCACACTGAGTGAAAATGAAATGTATTTATCTCTGTCTCTCCGAAGTAGTCAGAGTAAGCTATTTTCTTTTTGATTAAAAATAAATGGAAACAAACAGCAGATGATATATTGTTTGATATATTTATATATACAGTATTTTTTATTGCACTCTGCTCTAGACCAGTTTCCCCCCCCCCAATGATTATACAAATAAAGTTTCACACCATCTTTAATATAACTCATTTTGTTTGTTCTCAAATGTCACTTCTAGCTCCTTTTTCTATTTTCTTACAGAATTTTATTACACAATTCATCTTCCAGCAGTATCTGTGCATCTGTAGAAGATGCATTCATTCTTTCTGAAACAAAATCAAAGATCTGTTGTGTTTACAGAGACATTGTTCTATTCAAAATATATTGGTGTAAAAAATGTAATTCCTTTTTCAATTTCACCTAGTGCCCAGATGCCCTGCCTCGCCGTCTTCCACCGAATGAGTACCTGCTCAATTAGCTGCCTCTCTGACCTTTTCCCCTGTCAGGCTGCAGCAGGACTGCTTTGACACAAAAAACACACATAATCGATCTATGCTGGATTCCCACAGGTCACACCAATTATTTCCCGCGTGAAAGCGGAGCAAAGCAAGAGCCCATTGTGAGACGAGCAGCCAAATTGCTACATTGTGTTGTTTTTACATTTCTTTGTCTCTTTATTCCCTTTCCTCGCAGTCGGACTGGAAATGTCATCATAGGAAATGTCAGAAAAAATGTGCCGTCTCTCACTCACCAGAAGAAATGGGCTTATTTCTCTGAACTCTTTCACACGCGCACACAAACCATTCAGTTCATGCCGTATAAAGAGGTTTTTACATTTGCTAAATGACTCCTGTATCCTAAAGTCCTTTTCACCAAGCGACGATCAGGTAATGCAGAGTAAATTTAAGAGCAGCTGGGAGAAGAAATAAAGTAGTGCGACCCTGCAGTCTTCTGGACACGGTTTGCATGTTCTCTCTGTGGTTTTATGGGCTCTGAAATGTCTTCCCCAGGGTGCAAAGACAAACTGCAATTAAAAAGGCAGTAAGTAATGTTAGGAGGTCTCAAGGTCCCAGTCTGTGCATGAAAATACTGTACTTGTGTTTGGTTTAAGCCTGACATGACCTGACCTGCTGTAAAAGAAGCTCTCCCAATTCACAGCTCATCCTCTTTTCTCTTTGCTGATGCTTAGTGTGTATTCATTTAAAATATGTTTATCCTGTAATGCATGCAAACATTCATGCTTATATATCCATAAATATTACCAAAGTCTAACGATGCTCCATTTAGGGCTAAGTCTTCCTTTGCTTCTATTTAAAAATCAGAGCCTTGAGCCAGTGTCCAATGAAACACAGCCACAGATGGTTCCTTAATGCTAGCATGGACATTTAGAGATGTGTGTGCGGGGTGGGGGGGGGGGGGGGGGGGGGGGGGGTGCATGAAATCAGCCAAATGGGAGCAGAAGCTGTTTTCCAACAAAGGCAGAAAAAGACTGGAGGATTAGGATGAGTGCTCGAGTGCAAAGCGATCAAAGCTCAAATGTTTGTGCCTTTTAAATAATAGTAACACGGAATTCCTCTTCTTGAGTGCTCCTGTCGTCATTGTTTGTCAACTGCAGATTAGCTGTGGTTTAGGCAAAGATTATTGGAAGGATTTATGAGCAGATGAGAACAATTCTGTCCAGCATGGTGGCCATTATCTAACGCTGCCAATGGTATGTCTGAAAATGAAGATCATAAGTGTAGAGCTTAAGTATCCACATTAGGGTTAGGGACGTCATAGGTGTAGGGTAATTTCCAATAAACCAAGTTCAAAAAGGGAGTCTATGGCTGACGCGTGTTCCTGGTTTCCAAAAGAAATGCTTCCAGTTGCATTATGATTTGAAGACTGTTTATTTATTACAAACTCAAGATGTAACAATAAACTCCTTCCTAAATAAGCATGAAAGTCCCAAAAAATAGCAGTTATCTAGAACTACCTGTGCACACGGTCAGAAAACCCTCACACAGGGTTTCATGCTACTATTGCACTTACATACTTAAAGTGAGAGGTACCCCCTTTTAGGTTCCAATCCCAAAACAGTGACTTAAAATTACTTTATGTAAACACATATATTTTCACATTTATTAATCCTGAAAAGATTACTTATTTAATGAATCTATGAATTATAAAAAAACATGAACTCAATCGTAAATAAAAATATAAAGCAGACCTCTGGCGCTTACAATAGGCATTGATGTCATAAAAATTCTTATCCACAGAGTGACATGTTTTGGAAGATAATATATTCAGAGTATTTCAGATTCTTAGCAGCTCGGCTTAGAGAGCAAAAACTTTGTGTAAGCCTTTCAGCAAATTTGGAACTAGTCACAAAAGAACATATGGAATACATAATACTTCTTTGAGTACAAAGTGCAGAAAATCCTCATGAATGTGAAATGACAAGTCATGATTCTTCTGCATTAGACACTAACGGAGTAGCGACACTGCTGATTGTTAACTTTACAGCAAACGCACAGACGAGGAGGTGAACGGGACAGTTCTCAGACTGTAAACGCTGCCTCTTTCAACTGTGTCACCTTAAAAGTTCTCCAGTGTTAAGTATGACATGACATGTTAACTGTTGTTTCATAGGCATAACACTGTGTGTTAAGAAGTTTAGACATAACACGTTTTCACATACATGCATACTGCAGACAGACACAGTATTCACTACTTCCCAGAACACCAAGGACATTATTTATAAAAACTTAATGGCATTAATCAAACGGTGCACTCATGTCCATCCTGTTTCCTGCTCCCTCCTGACTTCTTTAGCTGTCCAGATCCATCTGTGGATTTTCCTTCCCTCCAAATTCTCAATCTTGTGGACTGATGGCTGTAGCTGGATAATCACTGTATAGGCTGCCTTTTACCTTAATTACAATACACTGTTTGATTGGGACTTTGAAGCTGTGTTGGTGACTAATAGCCTTACTCTCATGTCACTGCAGCTAATTCTATTGCTTGTCTTGCCTACAAGCAGGAAGTGGGCTTTATTATTTTTGCCTCATATGCTTTACAGGCCCAAATTTGATCTCATACCGTAGGATGGTGCTTGTGTCATAACTGTGCTTTGTAATCTTCACTGTTTATGTGTGTGCTTTGACCTATAATAATATTAATAATAATGGTGACAATAATACAATTTATTTATAAGCACCTTTCAAAACACCCAAGGATATGTGTACAATAAATGTACAAAAGGTTTTAATTTAATTGGAAGACAGTCAAGCTGTTGCAGAACAGGAGTGATGTGGTGAGTAGAGGGTGAGTAATATGATAATATGGCAGCTGAATTCTGGACTCGCTGAAGCTTAAGAAGGCATTTGTGAGGAAGGCCAAAGAAGAGGGAGTCGCAGTAATCCAGGAGAGAAGTAAGAAGGCTATGAACAAAGATAGCAGCGGTATGGGGAGTGAGGATGTGGCGAATAAGGTTTGATGTTACATATGGGAAATACAATCACGGGGTAATATTATTAATAATGGAATGGAAGACACACAGACTCTTAACCTGTGAGGACAGGGAGACAGATTAACTGTCAATGACTAAGGAAAAACTGTCAGTTTTGGATAGTGTTGATTTTGTACCAGTGACGACCTATATATCTATGGGCCCACGTTTAGCCTCATGGGCAATGATTGGCCTTGCTTTGCTTTTATTTTATCATTATGGGGGATTGTTTTTCTTATACTGCATTGTTTAAACAGTTTGAAAAAATAATATTGTCCTTGGGATCAAATACATTGGGATCCACTAAGGGTTAAGTGGGCCCTGTTGGATCTGGCAATTACCTGTTGGGCCGTAGGTGTACAGCTTGCACTTATTAGTCTTTTCTCTTTATCCAAAATTGGGAATGCTTCACAGTGCCAGGCAGCTCACTTCATCTCCTCTGACTTTGAGTTAAAAGTCAGTCTGGGATGAGAAGAATCCAGTTGTCTTATTAAGTCAGCATCTATGCAGTCCACAGGATGTAAAAACCTTGATCCGTGGTCCCATTTACACCCTCCAACAGGCAGATCCAGATATGCAAGAAGTTTTGTCGTTCTGGAAGCAGAAGTGTGATCTTACGTCTTACCTAGAAACAAACTTTTGGCGATTGCGTCATGCTGGAAGCTTCTTGAAATGGACTGGAGAGTATTTTAATGATGAAAAATGTTTTCAGCAAGTACTCAATAGCTGTACCCACCTGTGATCAGTGTGCCTCTGCCTTGGCTCAGGTTTTGATGGTGGAATAGCTTTGAAAGTTTGATGTCTCACTCTATATCCATTCTGATCAGAGGTGCCCTGTTAAACCACCGGTTTGCAACCTCTATAACAATGAGGAGTCTCAAGAAGGATGCTAATAGGAGAAATAGCATACCTTGTTGCACAGGAAGCTGCAGGGAGCCAGGTGTCACTGATTGTGAAGCTCATACCTGACAATTAGCTACCTATAATGTCTGGTTTTGTTCGATTATGAAGCCCAGGTGTTAATGACTTTAGTGTCTTTATTTAGCCTCATGTGAAGCAGGAATTCAATTATTCATACTTTTCTATCTGTTTTTTCTCCTCATTAGGTCATCCTCGGTTCTTCATTTTAAACTGACATATCACATTATATCCAACTGAAGCAAAATTACACGCTCCATCATGAATCTGTATCACCTTTAATCACATGTAAGTTAAGCCTGGCAGTGTGTGCGATGCTAGAAAATGATTAGAATCTTCTTACTTTATTCGAATGTAACCAGTTGTTTAAGAATTTTGTAACTGTGCTGGAAACTAAGCTAGTAAACCAAACTGTATTTTCAGGTGTGAACCCTTAACAAAAAGTTATTTGCATCCATAGCACAATGTCACCATAAAACCTTAGGGTGAAGGAGTTCATTGAAATTCTTCATGTGCCCTAGCACATAAATATGTTCAGTATTTTATCAGAAAGAAACTCAGACGTGTTCATTTGCATTTAAAAAGAAACCGTTCTTTTATCGGGCTTAAGATTAGATACTGTTTACTGCTTCTGTATGTGCCTGCAGGGTCGATGTGGACTTCTGCACTGTCTTAGGTGTGGGTGGGTGCTGTTTTTCTTGTTCACCCACCCTTTTTTTTGACGTATCATCTCATCTATAATGCTGTCTGCTTTACTTGTTCATTTTTTGCTTCATGCCTTTGAATATAAAGAATAGATTTACTTATAATAATATGCGCCATATACTTTAAAATTGCCTTGCCTGGCACCTATTATATTTTTTATCTCCTTCTGTAGCTTCCCCGAGAAAGATCGGCTAAAAAGATGAAAAGGGGGAAGCAGCGGCATCTGATTGAAGTAAAATTTCCAGGCATCATTCATGCCTTCGCATGGCATCACAGCTGGCAGTCTCTGTAGATGAGTGCATTCAGCTCTCATCAGTCTGTGCTGCAGAGGTGCGATGATCAAACACGCACACATATATGACAGTGCATTTGCATGGCAGAGGACTTTAACATGTTGAATCTGCCTGTTCCTAGAATCTCACACCTGCAGATGTCAATGGCAGCTCTGTTCTGATGTTGTGTGGGTATCAACAGGCTAGCTTTTCATTAACACCGCGCAACTGCAGCGCAGTGCTGCATGTTGCCATCATTAAACAACATCCTCTCGTTAATGAGAGCAACTGGAAATTAAATAGAAATTTCACACACACAGCAAGACAGCAATAACCGCACTTTGAGCCAACACACACACACACACACACAGACACACGGACACAGAGACTTTTTCTTGCAGCTACATTTCTGTGTTAACAACTTCCTGAGCTCTGCAGGCGCACACCCACACTTTTACAGTATCTGCAGACGTTACACTGTTGATGTATGCTCACCCCGTCAACCCCCTTCACTTACTCATTTGTCTCACGCCCACAGACACACAGACGCAAACTCACCGCAGTCAAGGCAGTCTCTCAATCAGTGTTCCCACCAAGCGGACACCCTACACCAAGATGTCGTGATCCACTAGAGGTTGCTATTGCTCATGCACGCCTTTGTAGGACGGCAACGTTTTAGTGGGTCACCTGTGAATGATGGCAAACATTTAGCATTTTTTGAAAAGCAAAGTATTCAACTAGGCATCTGAAATGTCTGTTGTTGGTATGAAGGCATTGTAGTTACACTAACAGATGATTTATTTGCATAGTGGGGGGAGGGGGGTGTTACTGTGTGTTTAAAATTAGTTATCAGGTTGCAACGTTTAATTTAAAATGACGTTCATATTAAGGAAAGCATGCTATTGAGCTATTAGGCTTGTTTTCGCTCTGATAATTTCTATTCTAGTTTGGCATCATGAGAGCAGTGCTGATTGCTTAGCTGTTCATATGCAGTTTAAATTACTCTGCAAGCAGCTGCACAGCAGGACTGTCTCTTTTGATTGGGCCTATGGTGAGGTTTTTAATGACATCCAAGTTGGAGGCAAGATCGCCCTCAATGAAAACACTAAAATCTATCATGAAATGTTGTCTTAAAACCAGATGAAGATTTGTAAGCAAGTTATAGCATCCTTTCAAGTTTTTCTAAAACATAATCAACTGTGATCATGATCAAGAGAATATCGTCAACCAGAATTTTTTAACCTCACCAAGTCAAGGCCTACAGTTCATCTTTCACTGATACAGTGCATACAAATATCTGCGCTTCCAACAACATGTCTGTTTAAATGTATGCTCGGGTCTTGACAGGAGGAAATGAGTCATATTTGCCAAAAATACACATCTTTGAAGTCTGAGTTAACCTAAGGACGCGCAGTATTCCTGCAAGTGTAGTCATGTTTGGGTAAGCAATCACCACGTATATCATTGATAAGATCTGAAAGGCAGCACAAACAAATGCTGAATTTCAAATATTTTACTTTGGTCTCAGACCTGCAACTCCTACAACAGATCAAAACCCAACTCATTAGTGTTTCTGTTTGTGTTACAAGCTGTTTTTTGAAGCAGCACACGCACTTTCGGCATTGCATATCAAGTGCTTTCATTAGTAGTTTTGTTGCATAGATCTGGATTGCCTGGAGCGAGATCTTTTCTATCTGTGAGCAAGAAGTAGCGAGGGTAAATTTAGCTGTGAACACTGAAATGTAAGCTTAACAGAGAACAACCAGCTGATTGCAACTAAATTTTACGCAGTGAAACCAAGCATCAGTGAACTGGAAGCAAAGCTTGAAATATAGAGAAAAGGCAGCTTACTATTGGGTATTCAATCAAATGTGTGTGGCAACAGAGAGCCATTAAAAACAGCCGTGCTGGAAAACAGGAAGAAAAAGTAACAAGATTTGCCTTGTTGTGATCAAACAACTCAGTTGGTTTTGTGTATCTTGACACCTATTGCATGCTTCTATGTCCCATAAGAGCCCTCTGTTAAACTTCCTGAGGGCTTTGACCAAAGTCAGGATCTGTGGATTAACGATGCCATGCATGGTGAAGCCCTGTGGGACATGAGACGTAGCGCTGGACATGTACAGCATTTTTCTCTGTTTTATTAAACAGCTGTGCTGTATATGTTTAATTCTGCAGCATGAAAATTTTTCCTCCTTCTGAAGATATTTCCTAATATTAGTCTGTGTAATCCTCTAACAGATTTTTTATTTTGGTGCCAAATTTTAAATTCTCACCCTGAAAGCAGTTTATAATGTTGGTTTTTGCTATGATGACTCACCTCTCATTTTGGAAATATATGTTTTTTGTTCTGGTGTATCTGAGCTTCAGTGCATCATCAACATGAAGGCATAGCATGTAGAGTAAAACGACATCATGTCTGTGCCCTGTCTTTGAACCATTGTCAATAATTAAAGACCTGAAGAAGGAAGGATTAAAGCTCAGACTTACACTGGCCTACATCTCTGCATGAACATCACAGCAAGAAGCTGGAGATAACATTGTTTCTATAGGAGGAGGTATGCTCACACTGAGGCAGTCTTATGAGTGGGAAGGCTCTGTATTCGGTATACTGCACAGTGACTGCAGTGGCTGTGCAGTTGAGCACACGAGGCAGCAGTCAGTAAATCCAGTTCATTGTCTAAAAGCATGCCATCTGTCTCTGACATCACACTATTTTCTCGGGACAAAGATTATATATGTACAGAGGCCCATTTCTGTCAGAAATGTCAGAGTGGAATTGCTAAACCCTAACCTTCAGAATACAACTAGATGATGACAATAATAAACGTATCTGACACATTACCGAGGCTGGTGGAAAGTCATTTCTGTAGAGTATGTTGAAGGCTGCAGCTCAGTGGTTTTATTCAGTAGAGAACAGTCAACACATATCAGTAGAGTGTGAGCAGGAAGCAAAATAATTATTGTAGACAGTGAGACAAAAAATGTTTACAGAAGGGCAAAATGTGAAATAGTGATATTTTAAAATGAAAAAAAAAAAATGTATACAGGGACTAATTCAAGTTTTATTTGCATGGATTGAACTGTGTCAGAATAATAAAATATTACCTAATGATTCATAGTTCTTTGTTAGTGAAATAAGATACCAAATAAATGGTAATGGTAAATATTGCTAAGGCATTGAAATACAGTTATATTTATACATATTTCATCAGTTCTTTTCTTTCATATATCGATAGATGCATGAAAGAAAAGATGAGAGGATAGGATTCATTTCTAGTGAGACGCGGCTTGTCATGTATCACAAAGAGATAAAATAGTCTTTTACAGATTTTTTGGACCTGAAATCAAGCAGCTCAGCAGAAAAGCACAGGATCTTGTTGACAGTGTAAAAGAAGCAATTGTGTATTGTATGTCATTGTTGGAACTGAAACAATTCCTCAAAGTTCTTCAAGAAACCAAAACACTGCCTTAGAAATGCAAAACATTTTGGTGGTTGTGCTTTATTTAAATTTATTTAATGTAGATGTCTCAGTCTGGTCTGTTCCCTCACTGTTCTAAGCCACAAATCCACTTTTGCATTTACACGCAACAGCTTTTAATGGTTTCGATTTCAGGGATGTTGCATAAAGGAAAAAAGGAAGCTTGTGATTATGATAAATGATGCCGACACACTATTTTACATGCAACGATGCTGCAATCGGAATAAGATGGCCTCTTGACTCCTGGGGCTGCTTGACCCACATTTTAAGCTCCATTTTCTGTGACGGGGGAGGAAAGCAGGCACACTGGGTACAGTACAGTGAGAACAGGGTTGGGCTGTCCATGTACACAGCTATATTTATTCAAAAGAGGTTACCTCCAGCAACCACCAGCTGAACTCTTATGAAGGCCACTGTGTTCTGTGTTTACAACAAGGACAGAATTTCTCTGTTTCGAGTGTTGCACTCATTAAAAACAGTGTTAAAAGACCAGAAATGAAGTGTTAAAATGGATTTCTCGCTCAGACAAAAAAACCCCAAACATGACTGCAGTGTTTGTAGAACCAGACCTCTTTACAAATACAGATACAGACAATCAGACAGAGTGAACTAAAGGATATCTGGGCTTGTTGTAGCATGACCACAGCATTTCATTCACCTGATATAAACTACCATCGCTTTCTTGTTTAGGCCCTCCTCCTTTCCTTTTCTCCACCCTTCCTTGCAGGGTACACCTGTTGCATGGGTCAAGGCTATTGTTAAGGCTTGCTCACCAATGCTTCCAGCCTCCAGCGCTGTTACACAGCACAGAGCACACATGATTTTCCCGTGGTAGTTGGGCAAGTCACATAAAGGAGTCAAGGTATGTTCAAATCCCTCCTTTTCTCTCTATTTTCTTTCTTCAACTGTATCTTTCTTTTTGTATGCTTTTTAAAAAAATTGTGTGGCTCAAATAGAACAGTCAAGCTTTTTTTATGCTTAAATTAGGAAATAATGAATGAGTAGTGATTTAAGATGCACGGCACCAGTTTAGAGTGACTAGAAGAGGTTGATTTTGGCCTCCAGGTATGTAAATGTGCAAATGTACAAAACACTTTGCCTCAGGGTCTGTCTGCACACATGAAACCCGTGCTTTCTCGTTCTTTTAGGTTTCGAAGGAAGGAAAAAGAGTGATGTTTTTGTGGAAGGATGATGGATGGTCACATACAGATAAAAATAAATAAAATCTCGGTACCACAGTGACATTTTCTGTGTAGCTTAGCATTTGTTTTAGTATATTTTATTTCGGTCAAATTATAAAAAACAAAAACAAAAAACAAGTTATTATTACACATTCATACAAGCACTCACTCTGATGGATTCACAGGGGGTGTTGGTTTAGCCCAAGGATACTTCTGCATGCAAGCTGGAGTAGCTGATGACGGGTTAGATGACCCGCTTCACCTCCTGAGCCTCACCTGCCCCGAAAACCTGTTAGAAAGGTGATACAAGTATTTATTTTAGAAGAATAGTAGTGGGATAGACCACAGACCTGATTCCGATTGAGTTTTAGACAAAGGCTAAGTGAGCAAAGTAGGTCAATGCATTTTCTAGGTTATAAAAATCCATTCTTATGACACAGGAGGTCAAATTTCCAACCCGTAGGTCTTTCAAATACAAAGCTACTTTAAGGTGCTTCTTATTTCACATAGGATCGCCACAGCCTTTCAAGGAATACAGAAACTAAAAAGTTTCACTGACTATTCTGTTCAGGAATCCGCCTCCCATCAAGAAATCCCACCTGTCTGTTGCAGACATTGACATGTGCGTGTGTATCTGTTATTTTCTTTCTGGAACTGTGGGATGTGTCGAGGTCTGGAGACAAAAGGTCATAACCTAGTAGCTTCCCGTGGCCTTCTCCGGGGTCAGCTGCCTGTTGTTTGTAAAGATGCCTGGATCTTTATTTTTGTTTCTTACTGGATCAAGTTGTCAACCTTGAGGAATGAAACTTATCTATTTTCTGCCTTCAAATAACAATTTTCTGGGGGGAAAAAAGTCCATAGGAAATATCTTGATAAAGACTCAAAACTGATCTGCTTTTTTCAAACAATAAATTGTGTTGAAAAAGGAGAAAAGTATCAGGATATAAGTGTCACAATTTAAGTATAAGAAAGAAAGTCACAAAATAAATGAAAAGAAAAAATCGAAACGATTGTTGAGGTGAAAACGACCAGCTGCTGAGGTTGTGTAGTCCAGCTTGTCTTGTTTTCATAGCATTGAGAATATTAATTCACTTAGTGCTATTATTAGGCTTCTTTTCTTTTATTAGGCAGATGCACAACAACGCTTGACCTGAAGAAAAGAAAAGAAAAAAGAGTGAAAAAAACTCAGAAACTTTATTGATTTCCTAAGATGGAAAGCCTTTCAATCCTGGACAAACAGAGGCACAGACTGACAGGTGTGTCTATAAAACCGCTGAAAAACACACATGCACACACAGATGCTCAAGCAGCAGCAGTAAAAAAAAAAAACATGAATAGATAAATAAATAAATAAAAAAAAGTTTGGATAAATCAAGTGAGAACAGCAGTGAATGAGAAATAAGTTGTCCTTTAATTTTCCCAGTTTTAATGTCACCACTCATCCTGTCATTTGGTAACCACAGCTTTTGATTATGTTATGCTATTCTTATTATTGGTTTCAAATTATGTCTCCATGCGTTTACATACACTTTGCTGCTCTGCACGCGTAACATGTATGTTGTTCTGCACACAGCCTTTGAGTGTGTGGTGTGTAGGTGGATGCATTTAATGACCCGGCTCTTTGCTAATGTGAATGTCCGGTCAGTTGCTTACACAGCTGCACACTTGTAGATCCACATTCACTTCTCTCTCTCCCTCTCCCTCTCTCTCTCACACACACACACACACACACTCACGCACAAAGATAAGTACACACTTTTTGTGCACAATGCTTTAGCCACACCCGATTTTGCGAAACTTGTGTCTGAGAGATGCTTTGTCTGCAGAACTTCATCTGTTTTTTTTTTCTGAACCAATGTTGACATCGTGTCATTGTGCTTCACTAGCTAATACATTCAGCTTCGCTTCACAACGAGCCCATCTTCATGCTCAGACGATTAACACCATGACACTCGCAGTTGCACTTTAGCCTTCCTAGAAGTTTGACTGAACCCATATTTAAAGCTTATCAAAGTAGGAAGATCTTTCTGGAGACAGATGTGCAACAGTGACCTTTGCTTGCTCTTCCAAGCAGATGTTTTCTGGTCTGCTGGTAATAATACCTTTCGTGGAGGTAGTTGAGAACAGGGTCGCAGTGCTGCTGGAGTTGAGTCCTCGTGCCATCTGGATCAGTTTATCCTGTTAGTGGAAATAACTACCTTCACCTGGTTGCAGGGGGGTGAAACACTTATCATTAGTCCCCGTTTGGTTCAAGCTTATTTTAGTGAATCTTGTCCTTTTTAGGAGAGGCTGCCACAGCGCTTAAACTGTATTGTCAGGCGCTTTGAAGTCAACGGATGATATGTGGACGAGAGATGCCAGAGAGTGCTAAGAGCAAAAACAACTCTTTTTTTTCTCCTGATCTTGTTGAGAAGCAAGAGACTTTTCCTTTGTCCATCTCAAATTACAGTCATTACACAACTGCGACAGTTGATGAGACATGACACCTAGTGGTATAACACTTACACTGCAGGCTTAGATACAGAAGAAAACCCAAACAAGTCAGGGAGGCAGGCTCTGCAAGTTGTTTGATCCAAGCACGCAGGGCCTTTCCCAGGGTTGTCCTTCGATGGTTCCTCTTTGGTATATTAATATTTACTATGGTGTACAACAACCACAACATGGTAAATATTAATACATTAGCATCTAAGATAAATAGTCTGTACACATACCTCTTACAGGGGGAAAAAGGAGTGGGAAATTGAGCTACCCAAATGCCAGCAGACAATACTGCTCCCTTTTTCGACTGCCTCCCTCTGATAATAATTTTCATACACTCCCTTGGCTCGTGTTTGTTGATTGCAATCACCAGCACAGTAAATCTTGCTCCCGTCTTTCACTGGACCGCTCCGTTCAGCTCTGAACCCACTGCTTTGAGGTTTGTCTCTATGGTTAGCCAAAACATCTGCTGCACCCACAACCACAAACAACCCAAACACACAGACAACAAGGAAGCAAGCGCAAACAAACTTAAATTGGACTTAAAAACTGTAAACACCGTTTTTAAGTAAGGAGACACGCCTGAGTGAAATTAAATCGGAGGAGTCAAAAGAAAGGAAATGTTGAAAGAATGCGATTGGAAAATGAAGCAGTAATAAATGGCTGGAAGTAAATTCAAGAGCATAAGTGACAAGTAAGTGAGAGAAAAACATGGGTGAGGTCGTTTGCTCATGCTCAGTCCCTCAGTAGTGAATTAGTAACTCTGTCCAGTCAGAGTTCCAATTACAAAGTGATAAATCAGACAGATTAGCTGCACTCAGAGGCAGCCCACTCCCGCCAGCTGCTTCTGGACTGCTTACTGTATAAAAAAAATATCTGCAGAGGGGAGAGAGCTAAAAGCAAGCTAAAAAAAAAGCAAGTTACGCTAATAGGGAAAAGACAGTGACTGGAGAGATTAAGAAAAGAAAAAACAAGATGTTTAGTGGAATAAAGCAAAGGGCTGGCAGAAGAACGCTAAGAAATAAGAGAAGGTGAAGCTGTTAGAGGTGATCAGAGAGAGATGATCCCAGGAGACAAGGAGGAGACAGATGATGAGACAGATACTGTGGAAGCCGGAGGAAAAGAGGGGCGGAGATAGTCTGCAGATTAGATTTACACAGACTTGTGGTGACTCATGTTTTTTTTTTTTTAATAAACCTCACATATTGTCTTATTAGCTCTGTCTTTCCCAACATTGCTGTTTGCCCACATGTCAAGCTGTGTGAATCACACCATAAATCCAGAGCTGCAACACGTCTCTGTGCTTCCCACTTCATCTGAACAGAAAAACTTTAGCCCTCCTCTTAATGCCTCTCCTTTTTGGCCCACAGACATCGCAGTCTCGATGCACTAGCGTATGTTCACTCTTAACTGGTAATGTGTTTAGAGCAAAGGAGGAGAAGCATGAAGATATCAGCTCTTTTCTCACACACACGCAGACTCACACCTGTTGCCATGGACTTCACCTGAAACAACAATGTGTGTGTTCGCAGCAGTGTGACTCAGCTGCATGTTTGGGTCTCTCTGTTTCCCATGGCCTGGCAGCAGGCAGTGTTTTCATATGCCGCTCTCCCAAAACACCATTGTGTCAACAGCTTTGCTTAGACACGCAAGAAGAGCTGAAATTTAACCATTAAATGCTGTCGTCATGTAGTCTTTATGAGCGTGCTAATGACTGCTTGTGTCCGGTGGCTTCCTCAGAAAGCTTTACTACTTGTTGATGTGAAAGACTTATTAAAGGGACTATAAAGGTAGAGTAAGTTATGGCTTAGCTTTTACACATACGGTAATGTTCCTGTTATGTGCACCTGGTTACTTCCCGTTGGTTCCCAAGCTTTTTTATCTGATTTACCCCACGGGCCTGTGAAATGAGCCCAAGTCCTTTTAAAATCAACCCTAATAAGCTTTTAATTATATAAAAATGGATGCTGTTAAAATAATTCTTCATCCAGTCAGAAGGTCAACATTAAGGCCTTGTAGATTACAGGGATAAAAGAAAAGGGACAAAAAATAGATGCTCAATATTTGTTAAGCTTTTCCTTCAGTTTATGTGTCGCTTTAAACAATTTTACGTCATTGAGCTTTTTATTTAAGTTCTGCCAACTTAAAAAAACGTGTCTGGACGTGTTCACATTTAGAGTCAATAGTTTTGTGCTGCTATTCATGATATTTCAAATTTGAAAAATCAGGTTCACCTGTTTTTTAAGCATTGGGGTGCCTGGCTCCTGAGGTAGGGCAGCTCATCTACTAATCAGTAGGTTGGTGGTTTAATTCCTGGCTGGACCAATCTGTGTGTCAAAGCAACCTTGTGAGTTCCTCCTAATGTGTTCATCAGAACGTAAATGTTCAATTGAAAGCGCTTAGATGTTGAAAAAGTGCTCATGTGAATGAGAATGTTGTATTTAGCGCTGCAGTGGAAAAGCCCTATAAGAACCCGTTTATTTACCATTAGGTGGGTATTTCAATTATTTAATACTTCTCTCTGTTTTAATGATTTGTGCATCCTGGCTGTCCTTATTTTTTACACGAAGTTTTAACATTTAAGCACTGCAATATATTATATAGTATGAAATAATAATATTAACATATTACATTACAGTACATTGTTTGTTTGAACACAACCATATAATTGTCTATTGGCCCAACAAATACATGGCTGGTATCAAATAGAGTGCAAAACAGGTTACCTAGAATATTTTTGCTAGGATACAAAAAATACATAGCTTCACTTACCATGATTCACATTTGTGTCTAAGGATGTGGAATCAAAGTAAAATTAGCAGTCTGATGAAAATGATAATTACAAACTACCTTCAACCTGCAAACATGCAGTTTGTTTATAAATGGCTGTATTAATAGCCTAACAGCATCCTGGTACTGAATACCCATTAGGATGCAGACATGCAGTTAAATGCAGGTTTGCATAGTATAGTATGCTACCTCAAAAAACAGATAAATATACCTGAGTGCAACCTGAGTTTTTGTCTACTTTAACGATGGGCTGCTCAGTTAAAAAGAAAAGAAAAGAAAAGAAAGTTAGTTTTTTGTTTTTGTTTTTTACATCCAGGTAGTTTTGATTCATGTCGGAGGAATTCTGGACTTTTGTTCACTTTTTGCTGCGAATACAAATAGATTTTAAAAGAAGCACATTTCAGCTGTAGAGCCCTTCGAATGAGCATTTCGTCTGCAGTTAGAATGCCGACCTTCAGCGACTCCAGATTTGAGAATAACAACGCTGTCCACAGTTATTTTCTGTCTAGCAATTTTGTTTTCTGCTGCAGAAAAAGCATTCTAATCTCGCAGGGTGACATGTCTGAATAGGGTGGCTGTTAATATTGTTCTAGTCTGAATGGAAAAAGGGGGAGAAGAGGGGACTCGAGCCAAACTCTCAAGCTTGCCACATTTTTCTCGGCTTGCCCTATTTTCTTTTTCCTCTGAATATTCTCCCTGTACTGTTGTGAATTTAACACCTGCTTCCTACGCTGGACTAGCACCCAGCAGTGGCCAGCTGAGGTTAAAGTCACTCGGCACTGTGGATCTCAGGAAAACACCAGGACAGAGAGAGATCAGCTAAAACATGTGGAACTGCTCTGTGGGTCTTCCGTGAGAATTTCACATATGATAACAGTCTGGGAACCAAAACCTTGAACACACTCCACAGTGATGGAAACATTTAGATTTATTTTTTTTAAAAAACACATCTGGCAAAACAATTACTTTGAAGAAGATCATTATACCGTCCTCAATTACTGCACCCGTGACATGATGTGATCACTAAAACACAAACCCCCTTCACACATAATTATATTCACTTGAACATTTTGAAAATGTTTCCATTTAGAGAAGTCTTTAATGTATCATTCTTCTCCTGCAGCACATGCACAGCCCATTATTCCCAGCATTTGATCTACTGAGCTCTCACACAGACATATCCAGGCTACATTGTAGATTGCAGCTGAGGGACATTCACTGCCAAAGCACATTGTTTTCCAAAAGGGATTCCAGCTCATATTGTGGATTTGCTATAAAAAGGTTTTTGTGAAACTGACATGCAGACAGCATCATTTAGAAGTGGAGAGAACAAGAGAGCATCTGAGCTGACGCACTTTAAGCATTGCCACTGGGTTATAGTGAATGTACCATGTATATAAATCACTTTTTAAAAGAAATGTCCCACCATTTACATTTGTTTTGTGTGTTAAGGCTATTGTCACATTGCCATCGCCTTGTCTGTCTGTAGGAACCAGGAGAATGGAAGTTTGCTACAAAAACGATGTATTTGTGTCCCATTGAGACCTTCTCATAATATTAAAAATGTGATGTTTCATTATAAAATCTCGGTGGGAACAAATCTATTAAAGTGGGACAGATGGAGAGCAATTTAAAGTGTTAGAGGCGCCTCTGTCCTGTCCTTTATTAGCTATAAAAATGGAGCGTGATATGTGGAACTCCACAGGCTGATGGATTTGCAGTATCGCAGGAGATGAACATTTGGGGACATATAATGTCAAAATCTATCATTAATGGCACCTGAACGAACAGTGAAAAACAAGCATACAAGTGCACAGATTCCCACGACAACTGGAGTGTCCTTGAATGCACAGCTTTACTTCACAAGATGCTTATTTTGCCCTTAGCGCCACACGCTACTCAAAATATGCAATAAAACCACTCTTAGGGGACCCACAAATACCTGACACAAAAACACGTCTGTGGTGCAGACAGATAGTGAGGGAGAAGTTCCTTCTTGCTTGCTGAGAGAACACAAGTGTCCAAATCAACCAACCAACCAACTCCCCCAAATCCCGACAAGCTGGGGTCGAGCAGGAAATTATGTCACAGACACAGCAGCAGATCTCCAGACACTGATAAGGTCGCTCCTCCTGGGAAAGTGAAACAAGTGAGAGACAGATTGCTTCTTTGTCTTTCTCCTTCCTCTTTTCATCTTGTCCCATCAAGACAGGAGCGATTACAAGAGGAGACTATTGAGACACTGTTTACTGAGACAGAACACTTATATTAATGTCCCTGAGACATGATTTGGGTATTTGGGTGTGCTCCAAAAAGCAGGATGCAGTCTGCTGAAAAGAAGCTTTTCCCTTGTGTTAAATCAAAACAACATGTGACATAAAGTTAACGAATTTGGAGAGCAAATGAAGTCAGGTAATTGATTCAAGGACCGAGGCTTGGGGATAGATTGCTGAGGGGAGAGTGGCTGCTTTTCTATTCTTTAATGATGATATTACTGGGTATACTCAGTGTGAGTCATGCTTTATAGACTGAAGACTGTGCTGCAGTGTCTGAGTGTTCACGGGAGGTTATGTGGGCAACTGCTGGTTTGAAGTAAATCACTGCTGGGGTTCTGCTCACTTGCCTCAGGGATCTCCAGCTCACTAGCAAGGAATTACACACACTGGGAAGAAGTGGTGAGGGAGCACTGAGAGCCTCGTCCTGCTGTGTTTGTGTATATAAATGTGTGTATGTCTATATTTAAGAAATTGCAGCACATGTGCATGTTTATACGGTTGCTTAATGAACCTGTGTGGGTGTGTGCTCCAGACTTCCCGACAGCATTATCTCAGGAAGTCTGACAGTCTATCTTTGTGTATCTTTGTGTATATTTCTCTGTCTAGTTTTGTCTGGTCCACTATGTGTGTATATATATATATGTGTGTGTGTGTGTGATATGGATACGCTATGATGGCCGTCATATTTGCTGACTCATAAAAGCACTGAGCAAACCCACCCCCACTCCACCACTGGTGTTTGGACAGCCCATCTGGTTTTCATGAAGGAAGAGGAGTACAAAATCAGCATCAATCTGCTGTGGTCTGCTTTCATCCTGATGAAGAAATGACTGATTTTTTAGATTCTTTTTAAACAGCATTTCACTACTAACATATCAACAATGACTGCATCAAAGTATTGACTTTGGTGACAATACAGTTGCTCCTAGCAGCATGGAGCATTTTAGCTTTTAGCTCAGTGTTGCTTGCTTTATAGTATGCAACTTTTCCCAGGTAGTCAGCTTAATCTGGCTGACTGAGACTCAGTGTTTGCATGCTCAGTGGCTCACCAAAATGAGGCTGACTCAAGCCAAGCAATGGTTGCCAGATTTGGATAGTTGTTGTGTTTAGACAAGTTTGGACTGACGGTTGGCACATTTAGCTGAATTTGGAGCTATTGTTGTTCTACTGTGGCAACCTAAAAGCAAGAAACATACAGACAGACTTCACTTTAAGCACACACACTCTAACCAGTTTACTGAGGGCAATTTTGGGTCCCCATTCATACCACGCAAGTTTGTTTTCTTGCTCCCTGCTAGGTTTGGGCCTTTATGAGCCCGGAAAAGCATAACATTATATTTTGAAAGATTGAATGGTAATGGTGATACTCATCTCACAAATCTTACAAATCTTAAGCAATCTTAAGCTACCAGTTTGGATCATAGGTAGTATTATTTGACATTATTTAAATAAAGTTAAATAGTAGCATTATTTATAGATTATTTAACTATGTTAGCTAAAACATAAAGTTGTAGTCAGAAGTTTACTTACACTCATCATGGGCATGAATACCATGGTAACATGGAGCATTTAAACATTTCTTTGAGCTGTTAGCATACATCTTTAATGACTTTAAAAAACAAGAATTGGGTGCAGATTTTTTTTTTTATTTATATTGGATTCTCTCTGATCTACATAGGGTCAAAATTATACATAAAGGTTTAAATACATATACATGCCTACAGCCACTTGTTGTGCTAAAGGTTTTAACATTTTACAACTAAACCCTATTAAGTATTTGTCAGTGATCATCACTGACTACAACTGCTAGTCTGTCTTTGCTGGCATAAAAAGGCAGCACTTATCGGATTGGGAAAGTCAAGGAGCACAGTGAATATTTAAGGAAGATTGCAGATTTACGCAAGTTAGGAAGCCATTTCTAAATGACTTCAGATTCCAAAATCATTAGTTCAAACAACTGTGCGTAAGTGCACGGTATTCAGACGTGGCAGTACCTCGCTGAGGTCGGGAAGAAAACTCAGACTCTTATCCTCAGATAAAAGGAAACTGGTTAGGATGTTTAGAAAAAACTCAGGAACCACCAAGGCTCAAGCCAGCCATCAACTAGAAAGTGTTGTGACACCAGCGTCACTTTCTATAGTGAAGCAAGTTCTACGTAGGTATGTACTGAGACGGTGTCGGCCAAGAAAGAAGCCCTTGCTTCAAAATGGACACCTTTGGGCTTGACTGAACTTTCCTCACGTGGACAAGCCAAATACCTTCTGGAAAAACGTTTTATGGTCAGATGAGACAAACACTGAGCTATTTGACCACAGTGACAAGAGATATCTTTGAAGGATTATAGGTGAGACTTTCAGTCCTAAGAGCACTGTACCATGGTAAATGGACTGGTTCTCTACACAATTTGACTCATTCACCCATTCACACACACACAGCATCTTGGGTTTAGTGTCTTGCTCAAGGATATTTGGCATGCAGACTGGAGTAGACGGGGATCAAACCACCAACCTTTCGATTAGTAGGTGATCTGCTCTACACACCATCTGCCAAGCATGGTGGTGGTAGCATCATGCTCTGGAGCTGTTTTGTTACCACTGGTACTGGTACACTGCACAAAGTGGATAGTGAAGAAGGACACTACCTTCAAACTCTTCAACTTCACCTCAAACGAACTAGATAGTTGAATCTTGGACACAAATGAGCGTTACAGCAGGATAAGGATCCCGAACACACATCAAACCTGGTTTTGGAAACGATAAAGCAGGCTAACAAAAAGCTTCTGGAAAGGTCTATCCAAAGACTGAACCTCAACCCCTCTGAAATATATGGATTAAGCTTAAAAGCCAGGTTCATTTCAGGAAACCAACCACCCAATTTAATTGAGCTCTACCAATTCTGCCAAGAAGAGTGAGCAATTAAGAAAGAAAATTAAGAAAAGCAATATTGACTACCAGCAAATTAATGACATGTTGTTTATAGAAAAGTTAGGAACTGATACTCAGTCACATTTAGTTCTTACAGGTCCAGACACACTTATCCTCCAGGTACTTGGATAGATGTCCTTGTTTCTTCTGAAAGATTCGGTTACACCATTTGCATATTGTTCTTGATCATTCAACTCAAAATCTCTGGGAAGAAAACAGGGAAGTGGAAGAGAACGGAGCAATGAGGCTAGAATGGAATCGTAAATGTTGCCAAGATAGTTTTTTGTGGTTTAGAGTGAAAGACAAATTAGCATGGCTTTCTCTTTATGAAAGAAAAACATGTGAGGAATGTTTAGGAGACTGCAGTTTCTACAGAGTGGAAAACCACACCACAGAGAGAGCTGGAGAGAGCCTTTGCTTTCATAATTGCAGCTACAACTTCACCTGAACACTTGATTAAAGGAAATATATTCTACCCCTTCTTCATATGAAGCAGATATTCATGTAATGTCTGGAATCTCCATGAATAAACAGACAGTGGTCCAGGCCAGCTGTGAGGTACTTGCACAAACCACCACACTCACATGCTCTCCCTGGCATTCAGCCGGCAGAAATAAACAGTTTCCTTTCATTTTTCCTCAAGACATTTCTCAGTCCAACAGAAGGTCCAGAGTTTCAGACAGAATACATCTTCTGATTCCAGATGTACAATGTAGTGCAGAGGGTGTAGTATTACATTCCTCAGACCTAAAGCAGAAGTATAGCCGAACCCTTCACATGCCTGCTGCTTCTTGGCTTGGACCTCTGCAGAGAATCCCTCCTGCTCTCCATTTTCCTTTGATATGGGTTAAACGCTGGGCAGTCTGACAGAAGACAATTGAGGAAGAAAGGAAATGAGAAAGCCTGGAGGAGACAGTGTAAGTCAGGGAGGGACAGAAGAAAGGTGAAAGACAGACTTAGTCTCCTAAAAGCTCCCAGTGGTTAAAATAGAAAGGAAGGGGCCAAAGACGAGGGGGCTGGATTTCTGCAGCTCTCTGATTCTGGGTCATAAAAGTGTGCTAGTATGTGTGCGTATGTTTATGTGCATGACAGAGTAGGAAGTGGGATGGCTCGAACTTTAAAATTCATTAGCAGATACTGTACATTCAGTAAATGTTTTCCTGAACGCTTTGTGTCTCCGTTTGTGACACATTGTGTCTGTGGGTGTGCTTGGTTGTGTGAAAAAAGAGAAAAAAACCTGAGTGTTTGAGAAAGAGCAAAGAAACTCTGAATAGCCTCGAGGGGGTTTTCCTCTGAAAGGGAATGCTTTTCTCCACCCCCTCACAGACACCCTCTACTTCGATCTCTCTCTCTCTCTCTTTCTCTGTCTCACTCCCAAACACTCAGAGTAGCCGTAGAAGCGAAACAGACTTAAAAGAAGAGAAAAAGAATCAACGGGCAGCTCGACAATTTGCGTCTCTCTGTGCCACACACTCAGACTTGGGGAAGGTCTGCGAAGAATGGAACTGACTTTACTTACTTTTCAAACAAGGCAACTCACTGTCATGTGGATGTACTTCAGCCAACTTCTACTGCTGATGAACTAAACATGGCAAGTTCTTCTGCACAAAGCCAAAGGAGGCTGTCTGGAGAGGATTACCGGGTCCAAAAAATGACAAAACCTTCTGCTTTGTAGAGGAGAAGCTCCCGCAAATATGGTAAAGTAACACCAAGTTTCCCTCCCGAGTATCATTATTGTCCATTGTTACTTTCTGGTTTAAGATTTAAACTGCTCCAGTGACCCAGTAACTCAGAGTGTGATTTCTGGTCTGGACAAGTGAACAAGTGAATTTCTTTCTGTGACTTTGCCAGCTATGTGTACGTGTGTGTGTGTGTGTGTGTGGGCTACTGGAAGCCTGATACATTAGTTTACACGCAGGGCATCATTTTACCTCCTTTCAACTTTTGTTTTCTAGTTGGAGAGTTCTGTGCATGGTAATGATGCACACTTTTTGCTCTCGTCTTTTATGAAACTTTATCTTTGTAGCACACAAAGGGAGTACAAAACCCAATGTGAGTGCTCTCTCCAAAGCTTTTTGTAATCCCGAGCACAGTTGGTGGGACCGTTTCACATCAACAGCCAGCAGCATCTCAAGCTTTTTAAGTGTGTGCACACCAACAAAGAGAGAGTGACAGAGAGAGGCACATTGTCGTTTGTCTCGCATCCTTAAGTCCTTTGATTTGGACTTAATTGATGCGGACGGCACACATACTTGAGTGAGTGGAGAGTGTTTCGATGTATAAATTATTTTACTGCTTTGCATGCGCACAAAATGGAATTCTCCAGTTCGGCGGTTGGCTCTTTAAAAAGTTCAAACCGTAGAGCTTTTAAAGAAAGGAGGGGACTAATCTAATCCCAGTCACAACAGAATGTAATTAATTACGATGAGTAAGCCACAAGATGGGGAACACTGATGGTGGATTTGTAGGAGGATGTGGTTTCTTTGAACTTTTATTTACGTATTGCTGTTGCTATTAAATTTGTTTTTAAAAAAGGGGAAAAAAATCCCTAAATGCTTGCTTGGAGCATGGCTTTTTTTGGTAACCTGGAATATATTTAGTCAGTCTCACATTTATCCTTTATATTTATGGAATATACTTTTATTTCTTACATGGGAATCCGTCTGACCCATAACATCTGTCCAAGCGTAAGTGATAGCTTTACAGCAGGAAGGAAGGATGTTTAAAGAAGTACAAACTTGACTGCGAGTGGCGGCCACCACTGTACTTTGCCCCGACTTCACTTCCACTGCAGCGCTAGTTTGACCAGCTTTCAAAGACGTAACTGTTTGTTTTACTTAATGCCTGACTGATGCCATGAGCCTGCAGAGTCTCACTTATTAAACTGCTGCACTGTGCAAGACCTATTGTGTTTAAACTCTCTACAATATCACAAAAGCCCAACTTGTGGCACGCTGGTGTGCAATGTATTTGCATTTAGTTAATCATGAAAAGTACAACCAAGAGTCACTTATTAACTATCAAGGTCAAGAACTTTCCTCTTGAGGCCTCACAGAATCATGTGTTATGTGTTCCTTTAGTGTACAGTAAACACAGTTACCTACTGCGGGACAGACAATATTTTCTATTGTCAGTTGAAGTGATAAAATTGTATTTAAAATATATGCAAATTATGAAAGTGCACATGAGAGTTCCACTTGGGCTTTGGACTTGCTCTCGTCTTATAAAAACATATGTGGAGGCAGCAGGCGAGCAGACTTTCTACAAAACAGTAACAGTTGCAGAAGATTAGCTAACAAGAATAAGCAAACAATGACAGGTTTAGCTTTCACAGGAGAAAAATAATTATGCCTCTTTTCACTAAATATTTTATTAATATAGTTGCTTTAGTTGTCTGCCGTTGCTGTTGTGCTGTGCTGGTAGAGACAATTGATTTATCTGAGTTCTTATGGGTTTTTTTTTAAATTTTGGGGGCGTTAAAACGATCAAATAGTCACGAGGGCATTTATACTGGAAGGAAATAGTTCCGTTGTGGACTATTAAAATATAACAGTGCAATGAATGATGCTCATTGCAATGTTCCATAAACCTACAGGAAACTGCAGAATTTGGTGTTTATTCACTGTTGGTTTGGCAAAATAAACAACCACAAGTTACTGGATCTGCTCCAGGCGTTTAAGTCTATATAATATATCAACTTTCAGATTCAGGATACTCAAAAGTGCTGATTTATCAGTGTGCCACAAGCATGTACATCATCTCAAACTCTGTGGAAATGCGATGCGAGTGTCCAGATTTTGATTGATTGGCAGAAAACTGGACTTGGATTTCCTGGGTCACTCCCCCCTTTTAATTTAGCTAATACTGCACACTGCTCAACTTGATTTTAATTTTTGCCAAGTCTCTTCTGAGGCTGACTGGGAAAATGAACTCATTTGATTTATGAAGAAATTATGGGTAATCACAGACATCTGCCATTTGGAACTGTATGATCAAAACAGATTTCATTTTGCTTCAGTCAGCACGTCAAGGCTCTGAGAGTTGTCGTGAAGTTGTGGACTGAATTTTCAGAGTGTCTATCATCTCTGTATCACAAAAGTGGGTCAGATGCAACAGAGGCTTTGCACTTGTATTTCCAAAACAGAGCCCCAGCCAAGTGTTCAAGGAAAAATGTCAGTGCCTCGGCTGTTCGCAGGCCAGCTTTCATTACGCATTGTCTCTAGAAAAGTTTGTTTTTGCAACATTGCCATTTCCTCCCCAATCTGTGGCTTTCCAGTTGCATGAATTAATTTTAAATGCAGTTTGTTAACGGTACAGAAAAAAAAACCCCACAGATTGCACTTCCTCTGTTTGACTTGCATTTCTTTGAACTCGCAGAAGACCCTCATACTACCTTGCAAGAATGAAGAGCAGCAGATGTTACTGCACTGCACTCCTAATACGCAAGCTCACAGACATAGAAATCCAAATTGTCATATGGCTTAATACATTTTACAACACTTCTTCTAACAGTACAAGTACCTTTTCCACACTGGGAGCCAGTGTGTTGTGTTGCACTGTCTAAATACTAAATAATTTGAATTTTATGTTCGATATTTTGAAGCCAGGATCCGGCTTCGGGAAGAAGGCTCAGATCCAGAAGGTTTTGTTTAGTCATGTTAAATGGGAGCGGTTCATGAATGAATCAGCTGTGGTGACATTGTGCCAGAAAAAAAGTCCCTGTGTGAACCTTTATCATAGATATATTTTTTGGTTCACTTGTTTTTACACAGGGCTGTCACTGCTGTATGTCTTTACTGGTCATGGGAAGTCTGTGCTGTCTGATCTTGTGGTGGCATGAAAGAAAAAGAGAAACTATGTCATATGGCGCACTTTAAAGCATCCAGGTTTATCCCTAGATCAAATAAGGATTTTGAAACGCGGATTTGTGATTTCAGAAGAGATGACGGCATAGATTTACGTAGGATTCAAACACACTTGGTTCATTGTCCTACGATATAAGCAAATATTTTCAGCATGACGGCCTGCAGCAGTGCTGTTTTGACTCTTCAAGTTATAAGCTGTTGGACTTGTTCATTCTTATATTATTTACAGATTAAGGTTCAATTAATGGATTATCTGTGAAAGCTCACCCACGTTCTGTGGAAACTTGCCAGTGTTCAATACTACAGCACCATGAGTAAGGACTGGAAATCTGATACACTCTTTATTGAACTACAAAATGAACAAATGTATTTATGGGACTCTACATTACTCTTAGCGGAAGAAACAACGCGATGTAGTAATTTTGCCTCATGTGGGATTTTTCATCTTAAAAGGCTTTAAGATGGCTTATCCGTGGGAGCCCCTCTACTGAGTTAGAAAGGCTTAGAGCACACACAGAGGCAGTTCTGTCTCATCACCAAACAGACAGAAGGAAATAGTAGAAAAGGAGGGGGAGTAACTCAGAGACACTGGGAACATGGTTTTCATTATGACATGACTAACACTCATTTTGATGATGATGGCTCGAAGTCAAAAAATCGTTTTTATTTTGGGTTCCGTGTGAAAGTAGTCAGAGTAAAGCGTACACTGCAAAACGCAATCGTTTTTGAACCGTGAAATAAAGAGAAAGGAAGATGACACCTGCATATGAAGCTGACTCACTTTAGCTCTACTATGTGCTGTGTTTTTTCTTTCCATGACAACATTTCTTCAGTTGACATGTCACAGGCACTCAGCCTACTGTGTCCACGCTGTTTTTGTCTTTTCTCATGACTGAGTTGGTGGTGTGTCATCCGAGGCTCTCAGGTACAAGACTAAACGTGCAGAATTCAGGCAGTTGTCAGGAAATACTGGCCAGTCTTAACTGTCACTTTTGGTTATGTTTTGGGTTAACCCTGGAGGTGCAGTGACGGCCTATCTCTTATGAGGAGTTCAAGAAAATGTGATGAACAGTCAGAAACGAAAACATAAACCAAACTCTTTCAACATGTCGCATCAAAAGCTGCGCCAGTTTAGTAAAGGTTAATCTCCATCACAATTACATCTTTTGACCCATATAGCTGATGACAATGCAGTACTCACCTTGACAGGTTGTTTATGCAGTAGCTCAGTTGTCGATCAAGACTTTTGTTAGCCCCAGCCTGAGGCAATATGGTGAAACTTGCCATAATGCTTGCTATTCTCTATACAAAACATTGAAAAAAAACCTCCTAAGGGGCAGTAGACAAGACAAAGAAAGAGCTAACCTTTATAAGAAATGCCTCTTGTCCATGTGGTTAGGTCAGCTCAGGTCAAACAATGACCTTTGTTGTAGACTGAAGCTCTTTCTAGAGTTTAATCGCAGGCTGCAATGGACAATTATCACAAGATAGGAAATCCCCTTGTCTAGAAAATGCAGGAGAGGCAGTGTTGGAATGTTTTCAGCTGGCCAAAAACAACAATCTCAAAATGAAAGTTCAGGATTTAAGCTTGACTGAATACCCTTCACTGGCTGATTCTGGAAATAAAATATATCTTGGTGGAAAAGCAAAGACGCTTTATGGTCATATGAGCTGGTTACTGCACACTGATAGATGGTGGAGAGAAAGAAAAATGCCATAATGATGCATGAAAGAGACTCTGCCTGGATATTTAAAACAGACTGAAGGAACAGATATGAGTCTATTGTAATGCCAGGAAGGTGACACAAAGAGCGTACTAAACAGGAAAGAGACAGTAGAAAACAAACCCGAAACATGAGGATGTTGATTAAAAGCAGTGTAGCTGAAAACTGGCTTCTATGTAAACTAAAGCAACAGATACACAAGCATGTTCAATAATGCAATTTAGTGAGTTCAACATAGAAAATGCATGGCTGTCCCTCTATTGAGGTCTGACCCACCACACCTTTGGATGCATGGATCGATGGTTGTTTAACTATCATTATATTGAAAAAGATTATACTTGCATATGCTGCTGTGACTGCAAATTACGATTATAACTTCCTTATTGTAATAATGTTTTCCAATACCACACACAGACACATTTTGCTTTGTTTGACAGATGTTAATGATGAATCTTTCACAGTTCAGACCTGTTTAGAACATTTTCTGGCACTGGTAGGCACACATACCAGTAGGAGCAACAAAGCACTAGAAGTGAGTTGACTCGCTAGCCAGTCTGAACTGGTTCCAGCTGAGCTATGATTAGTAAATCGTAAAATTGTCTCTCTCATGCAAATATTGCTAGCCAAACCACCCATAGAGATGACTTCCAGTCAGGGAAGTTTTCTTTTTTAGCTAGTGTTAACAAAAAACACAGGTTTATTTCTCAATTCAACAGAAGGGACTTGGAATGATTCCGTTGCAGTGAGGAAATGATTTAAAGTCACATTACACAACAGTGGATGAACTCTATCAAATTTGTGGAATATAACCTGAAATCTATCATCTACATAAGAAAGAGCACACGTGCAAAACTGCACCAATTCAAATAAAGCCCTCCCTGAGAACCTGAAGTCTTCAACTCTGCAAAGTAAGTTCAGGGAGCCGTGCTTTATTAGACATGACCACAGGTTTACTGTTAACTAACAGAAATACAGTAGTGGCTGCAGTCAGTCTAAAACAGCTGTGATGCATTACCATTTAAGAGCCTTCCTAAAAGGTATTCTGCTCTCCATTTCGTGATCTGTTGTGACAGATGTGCACAATCAGAAAAGCATTCTTTTCTACTTAGGGAATGCAAAGGCTCCATAGACTCAGAGCACTGTGAATGGTCAAATATTGGTATTGATTTACATCCAGAAATCTTGTCATGAGTCCAGTAGATCAACATTAGCTCATTTCACAGACATTTCAGTCACTTTGTATTCACTATGTATGTGCAATCCTGTTTTGTGAATGCAAAGACTAAACAGAATTGAAAGATTTACTGAAATACCAAATGGATTATAAACAGCTGGAATTTTATGACATTTGTTTTGCATGTTTAATGTCCAAGTTGCTCGCAAGTATCTGCATCTGCCAAATGGTCTCAGTGTAAACCAGTGTGAGGTCTTTGAAGCTCCTGCACTTGTGTTTACACTGAGCCGCTCTGGTCTTGGTCAGGCCATCAACCTAAATGAGGAAGGGGCTAAAAAACAGAGTCCTTTGTGGGCTGGGAGATTAACACAGCAGGCTACTGACAAGTGATTGTGTGAATAACATACCTGCTGTGATTAGCGACTGATATCTATGCAGATTCAAAAGAAGTGTCAAGTCCTTATATTCAAATATCAACTCGGTATGAATATTATGGCTTTCCTTTTCATTACCAAACATTGATTTAGTTCTAGGATATCTGGATAGAAGAATAATTGTACATTTCACCTCTATCTGGCATGAGATAAGACTGTGAAGAGCACTATATTTAATAATCTTGAGACACTATAAAAATATTACATTGTATTTCATGGGGTTTCCAGCCAAGTTAGCAATGTGGAAATCAATGCTGGTCAGTCTCCCCAAGTGGTTTTCACTTTTGAAGTTCTCATTTTTCAGTCAGATGCATATGTCAGTGTATCCAAAGTGTTCCCTCGATGATTCCCAAGAATTTGGCAATCACATGACTTTTCTTCTTTCATCTCATAGAAGTTCACATTGCTGCACCTTTTATCACATGCTAGAGGAACTTCCCTTTTGTCCAGCACTCTGGTTAATGACCAGGTGATACAGCTGCTCTGTATATAATAATATAATAATAGCATAATATATTAATATATAATATACAATAATAGTCTTTTCTTTTTCAAACTTATTTTACTTTATTTATATATTGTGCTACATGTAAATGTTACATCTGTGCACAAAACTCTGGATTCATTTTCATGCAGCTGGTGTACTTATACATCAAACCAACAGTAGAGTATCTGCAGTACCAAACACTGTTGTACTAAGCCAGGGGTCGGCAACCTTTCGCATCCAAAGAGCCATTTGGACCCAATTTCCACGCAAACGGAAACACTGGGAGCCGCAAATACATTTTGACATCTATGTAATTAACTCATTTTGAACTCTTAAGACACCCAGCTGAACTAAAATGATCCATGTAGCAAACAAAAACTGTTGTGAGCCGCCACCCTTATATCGCCTTTGGGCTTTTGGAGCCTTGACCTGACCTGAAAATAATTGGAAAAAAAGCACTATGCTGCTAAAAAAAGAAAAATAGATATTTGCAAAATTCTGCCTAAATATGTATTTTACCTGGTTAATGTGTGTGGCGGGGCGTGGTCTGCAGTGCCGCTGCAGGGGAGGCGGACACACCATCACGCCTCGCCACCTTAACGTCTGTGCTATCTATGCTGTTGTGTTGGTGTGTGTCGGGCTGTGAACTGAAAAGCTACAGCCGGCTGTATGCGTACAGCAACCGTGTGTGAAAAGTGGTCAATAAAAAGATGCTGAAAAGCATGCTCATGGAAACATCGTCGGGTCTGCCGTGGTATCTTTACAATGGGACTTCTGCTCCTGAACCTCCGCGCACAGCGTCTGCAAATCGGGGCTGTACGAAGTCACTTTCATCTTTACGCAGGACTGTAAGCTGTTGTCTGTGAGGCGTGAGCGGTGTTTGTTTTTAACATAGTTCACGGTGGAGAACAGCTGCTGACATTATGTGGATCCAAAGGTCCACAATTGGCCTACCGATAAAGTCTCGATAAATGCACGGCGTTTCGGCGGGTACACCGGCTTCCGCGAGTGTGACGCTTATTTTGAGCGATGAAAAAAATAAAAGAATATAATTGTATTTTTATATTTCAATATCACAATAATCTTCCAATTTAGAACTACAAGTTAAAAAAAGAACTAACACAAATAAAATACACTTCAGCTAAATACTTCTAATTTATTATTTATTTTCCCAAACCACACGGAGCTGCAATATAAGGACTAAAGAGCCGCATGCGGCTCCGGAGCAGCAGGTTGCCGACCCCTGTACTAAGCCATGTTGACAGGCTTCACGTCTCTAGTCATCACCACCTCAAAACTGGGCTTATAGTCCGGTTGGTGCACCAAAACTGCTTTGAAGACATTATCTTTTCATCTGAATAGCTTCCATGTGCTTAGATGGACTTCACTTGTGGCACAGCTGGTCCTAGTAGAATGCCCATGCAAGCATTCGCAAGATTACTAAAAGCAGACGTCTGCCTACAGGCTGCTACTTTACCTTCTGACATAAGATGGTGTCATATGCAGTGGCATCTTTATGAAACCATATGCTTCTTTGTCATTTTCAATTACATCAGATGCCGACCCAGGTCTGCTGCTAATATACCAGCTCAAATTAAGTGTATCCTGGCTAGACATGAAACAAGTTGCACATACTCATACAGCACAGACTTAATTATCTCCATAATAAAATTGAAATCCTTTTGAACAGGCTTGTTCATGCTTTCTTCTGTGCTGTTCTTGCCTTTAATCACCCAAGTAGACTGAATAAGAATTCACTGACCCAACAGTGAACTCATAAAGAAAATAATATATCTGTTTCTTTATGACAGCAAAAACTTTTTAAACTGATTTCAAACCCAGGACAGTGAAGGTGAGCAGGTCTGTCTCGTAATTTGGCATTTCCACAGCAATTGTTGTTGACCTGTTTTGGCTTTTGAGACTTTTTTCTTTCAAATACCTTATTTGAAGAAAGTTGTGTCTAAACAGACATAGTTTGTAATTTATGGTCACGGTGTACTCGTTTTCCACACGTGGAACTGAAAATAGCAAAGTTTGTGAAAAGGCTGAAAATACCAGAAAATTTAATGAAAATCAAATCCACAGTGACAGACTGGCATCTGCATTACTGTAGACGTCCAAACTTCATCTGACTGCCCTTCATCTCTTTTTCTCCTACAGAACCCAGAGTCTCTGGACTCGTCCATCCAGAGTGTGCTGTCGGCCCTCTTCCCACCGTTTGAGGCCACAGCGCCCATCGTCCTTTGCCAGCTGTTTCGCACTATTGAGGAACGTTATCATGGTGATGCTCTGCAGTGTTTACTGGACTTCCTGATTCCTTCCAAACATGTGCTGGAAAGTGTCCAACAGGCAGCATGTGTGAGTAGAAATCATATCTTTGTGTCTTTGTGAAATCTTCCATATGTTAAAAGGTTGAGGGGTTCAAATAGTGTCAACTGTCCAAGTGATAAAGACTACCCTGCAAACTTCCGCTGCTGCAAACGTCTTTTTCACTGTATAGAAATGATTAATAAAAATTGTGATTTATAAGCTACAGCATACTGTAGACATTGTTTTGTTTTGTATAGAAAACTTAGGCTCAGTCAGAGCATCAAATGCCCACATGAATATAAATGCCTCAAATTACACCAGTGGTAAATTCAGTTTTACAGTATGATCAGAAGATTTACTGTAGATGTCCAAACTTATAAGCAGGAAACACAGAACCAAATAATCAATGCAGCAATGCAGTGAATTAAGTAGACAGTAATTTAGAAACAAAACTGCATTGTAAGAAACCTTATTTGATTTTTTCCTAGGCTGGATACTCTGATGTGGTTTTCCGCTGTGAGGGCTGGCCTCTCTGTCTCCATGACAAAACAGTCATCCAGTTAGCGCCCGTTAACCCCTTGCTGTTGCGTCCTGGAGACTTCTATCTTCAAGTGGAGCCTTTTGGGGAACAAGCGGCGCGCATCGTCCTCAAATGTCTTCTGGAGGAAGGATGTCGAGAAGTGGAGGAGACCCCCATCCCTGAAACGTCTTATCCCTGCATCTTCACCGAAGACTGGCTGCGGGACATCAACGAAGGACGTGACGGAACTCCTTTGTCACGGTGTTTGCTTTGCACAGACCAAGGTGTAATTAAGTTGCCGTGGGCCAAAATCGCAATTCCAGAGTTTTTAGACAAGCCTAAGATCATGCCCACCTGTCAGAAATCTCGCCCTGAGCCAAAGCAGATTTCAGTTCCCGTCCACTTCAACTCCTCCACCCTACCAGTTGAAGCCACGATTCTTTCAGCAAATGACAGGATGTCAGCATCCTTAAGACCCGCAGCCTGTTCTTCCAAACTTGTCAAAATGGAAGATAAAAGAGGGGCCCCGAAATCCTGCTCCAAACCATTAATCAAGCCGGTGGGTTGGGTTTCTCCTAATACCTGGGACAGTCATAACTATCAAGAGATTGAGGGTGATTATGTAGACCTGGTGGATATCGACAAAGGGAAAGAGCTTGTGGATAAACAGAGAGACAGGCTTCCAAATCCAACCAATGCAGTTTTGTTCAAACCTGTTAGACCACCCCCACCTGTGCCGCTTGGGAATAGCGTTCCCTGCGGACGCACGCTTCAATATACAGAGGAGCGTTTTACACCATGCAGCCAAGGGAAGCTGGAGCAGGACCTCACTGATGAAGACATGAAGTGCAGGTACAGAGATTCATACCTGGCGGCACTGACAAATCCAGTGCCTTTTGAGAAAGGGAGTGTAGACCTCCTGGCTGCCTTGGAGGAGGTTGGCCTGACTGAAGATGGGGAGTTAAAATCTAAGGCTAAAATTGGTGCTCAAAAAGACCAAGTAGGAAACTATTGTAACCATTGTGAGGAACCTGTGTTTGGTAATGAGCCCTTCCCTTGCAAACACTACCATGAGCCAACACCAGCAAACTTAAAGCCCCACCTTCCTAGTAAATGTGAGCCGGAAAACCTCATGAAGGAGTCGCCCATAATTTTGAAATCAACCCCTGGTTTGAGCCAAAGTCAGAGAGTTCAGACAAAACTTATTTCTCACCCATCAGGACATTGTGCTTTTATGCATCCAGTATCAGATGTGTCCTCGGGGACCCCTGATGGTGACCTGGAGTCTCACCAGAAGGGGAAGGATGTGAAACCATCAGGCAAGCACAAAGTTAAAGTGAGGTCTTTGTCCGCTGTCTCAGAAACTCCTACAGGGAGGCCACTTCTCTATAAGCTCAACAACAGGAGCCATAGTGATATTTGCCCTGAAACAGTCACGAACTTAATGCACTGTAGGAAAGAAGTTCAACTTGATGGGGAAACTCTGAAACTGGAAACAGAGAAGTGTCTAAAAAAAGGTAAGTGAGGGATAACATCCATGCGACTCAACAACATTGTTATTATTTTGTGCAAACAGCCATTAAAATGATCGGTTGCTCCATGTTCAAAGGGGCTCAGAACATTTGAGCTTAATAGACGGAGTGAACTCGCGTGTTTGAAGGAATGTGCTCCAGTGAAGGTCACAGTTCACAAAGGCTCTTTAAAAGAGGGTTCAAAGGTTAAAGATCAGGTTTGAGTATGATCTTCCTCTAGGGATTCTCCCAATGCTGTCTGGGTTCTCTGGCAGTACAGCCACATTTATGTCATTCCCATTATCAAGGGAGTGAAAGGAAATAGCATGCTGCACCCCAGCGAAAGAAAGGGCCTGAACCCACTGGGTAGAAAGAAAAAAGCAGAGCATTCTTGTAATGTAGAGAGACAGCATAACGTGCAAGAAGGCAGTTTCTCTATCCTCTGCACCCAGTGGCATGTGCCCGCAAGCCCTCAGAGGGGCAAGTTGAGATCTTGACTGGAGACATGCTTGTCACGGGCTGTTAAAGTGGCAAAGAGAGAGAGGACAGATGAGGCCTTGTTGGCTCCAAGAGGAGGCCAACTAGTAAAAGCAAGATTTAGTAGTCAGACCGCCGCTGTGTTTTGTTATAAAGACCATGTCCAGTATTTAGAAGTGGTCTGTGAATGTCTGTGCAGCTGTGTAATTTTAAACATGTTAAAGATATGGCTCGGAAAATTATTAATTGCTGTTGTTATAAAAGGGCAAAGGTTACTGCACAGAAAATGAAGCTGACAATTTACAGGAAGGCGCTGCACGGTCTTAGAATAAAGTCCCTCAATAAAAAACAGTCTAATGGATAATTAAAAATATATGATCATTTTTCATGCTGCCAAAAATCATGTTTTGAGTTGTCACATTTATAAAACTTTCAAAATATATAAATATATTTTTGCTTTGTCAGATTCTCAGCCGAGCAGAAGTGAAGCTTTGTCCACCGCAGAGGGGCCGGGTACCAGACTCCACAACTTAAAGACAGAAAGTATATCCTCTTCTGACACTCAGCATCCCTCGCAAGAGTCAGCTTTCAGGAGGATCAGTGGCCTGCTTGAACTGGGGATTGTGTGTTTACCAGGTAATTTTGCACTTATTAGTGTATGACATGAGAATATATTATTTTGCAATGTGATTTTTCTGCTACTGTATGCTTCAAAATTCTTTTTTGTACCTAAGAAGTCAAATACTGCACACAACATGACGACTTAGCATTTTAACAGGTAAAAACAGTTTTTATTCCGATTAAACTTATTTGATCAGAGGATGACATCAGCGGCTTCTGTGTCATTGTAAGATGTGATGGATCAGATGTTATAATTATTACGTGCCTCAAAAAGCTCAGCAGAAGCGAGTGACGCCTCAGTTTTCAGTGTTAAACATAAAAGGTTAAATTTAATGTAGCCCTGAATTCCTGTGACTGAAAATTCATATAAAGAAAACTTTTACCACTTCATGGATTTATTAAAAGCATCTTCTCCATCATGTCCATCCGCAGGCAGCAGGGACAAGACTGGCAGGGCAGTTGTGGAGGTCCATGGTGACAGGATGGGGTGGACGTCCCCTCTTGTGTCAGCACAAAGCATTTGTGAATTACTGCTCTACTTACATTCTATACCAAGGTACAGTGCTGAAAGACTTAGATGTATCTCTAGAGAAAAAAAGATAACATTTCTGCAGTTAACAAACCTGCGAGAATGGAGTTTGTGCTTTGCAACATATGGGAAGCTGATGTCTTCAGTGTGCCAGAAGAGGAAAATACTTGCTGGCTTTTCATTTAGTGCCTGTGATTATTATGTTATGAAAAGGTTCTACCACAAGAGGGCAGCAGCATATCATTTTCAATATTTCCAGTGGTCAGAAGGAAGCTGTGAATAATATTATGCATGACCTCATATCCACACCAACTGTTCTCCTATGGGTAATTAGTTTGTATAGCTACAGTTCTACAACTAATATAGCACAGATTTGACCTCTGCATATAGCGCCTTAAGATCATTTGGCAGTAACATGGCTAATGTTTACTGACCGGTGGCCAGTAAACATTAGCCATGTTACTGGTCTAGCAAAGGACAAATTAGCAGGCTTATTTGTTTACACTAACTAAAGGTTTTGATGCAAAGATGTTCTACCAGAAAGCTGACCTTGTGCTGTCCCCAGCAAAGAGTCACACCACAACAGTCTGCAGCCAGGCTCGCTGCCAGCAGTCTGGTATGCAGCGCATTGACAGAAATAACAGCCTTGCTTGATGTAGGCTCACATTGGGATAAGCAAAGAAGAGGTTTCTTTTTTCTTTGGTTTTTTTTTTTTTTTTTGTGAATTTGTGAAAAAGTTTAAGGTCTAAGTGTCAGATGTGGGTAAGTAGGTGTCAGATGAAGAGGTTAATGTAAATCTGAGATGTGGATTACTTAAAGCCCAAAAGCTCTTAAATCTGGTCTTTATTGCTAAATGAACACTGTGATTTGGTTTCCTAATGCGCTCTAACATGACTTGTTTTTGTAGGAAAGATGTTCGAGAGCTGGGAATGACTTTGGTCATCAATGCCAGGAAGAAGCCTCCCCCGCTTCACCTCTACAAGGCTCTATTGATGGCCCAGGTTAAAACAATAATCCTGCATGCACATGCCAGAAAAAAGTTGATGCAAAGACTATGGGGAGTGTTTGGTTTACTGGAAAAAACAGGTCTGGGGGTATAGTCTGGCCTTGTGCACAGTACAAATTGCACTGTAGGTCTGTGGTCATTAAGGTTTTACCGTAAGTGAGAAAAAAAGGCAGGATACTTAGACATGTACCACTTAATAACCCTCAGCAGCCTTCCCCTAACCTGTTCTCTTTCTGCTTCAGGAGCAAGCTCTCCATGCTGTCCACAGTATCGTCATGCTGATGGATAAAGACACTTGTCAGCGTCCTGAAAAACAGCCTGGTCTGCAGGTCAGACATCAAAACATTTCATTTCCCTATTCAGTATAAAAGTGTAACTTTTATTCACAAAGTGCTTGCCTTTGTCTCTTAGATGGATTTGGTGACCACTATGAAAGCCCTAAACAAGACGGTGGAAGCTTCCCAGCTAACCTCTGATTTTGGAGGTACCTTCACTTACAGTCACACCGAGTGGCTGCAGTTCCATCAGGTACTAAAAATGCACGCTAAGTCTACACAACTGCTCTACTGGTGGTATTGAATCCTAACTACTTCACTCTGAAAACCCATGGAGTGGTCTCTGGTGACTAAAGTTGCTCAACCATAATTCAACACAATTGAAATTAGGCTCCCACCCAGCCAACCACCCGGAGCATACATGATATCTGATGTGCTGTACTTTGAGTGCAGGAAGGGTGTGGTCACATGGGAAAGGCCAAAGTCTTATCTGAATGATGAATTTGATTATTTATTATAATGTTAATTGCTCACATTAAGTAGGGGCTGATATTTTATCCTGGCTATGGATAAAACTCAACACTGAGTCTCAACCAAGGCCATTCTGCTTTAACACACAGGTCAGTTACTTTGTGTAGCATATACAATACCATAAATTACATAATATTTCACTGTATTAGTGTGCAAATGAGGGGAAGGAGGAGTATGCCAGCCCAAGAAGAAGAAAATAAAGAATTGAACTACCTGTAGACAGCTATAGATATTTTTTTAAATACAGTTATTTTTAAACCATTTATATTTCTTAATATACCTAATACTTAAAGCAAATTGAATGTTAAAGTAATACAGCATTTAACCACTGATATTGGTCTCCAGTGTCTGCAGATTTTTTAAAAATTAACTCAGTTTGTCTCCTTTTGCTTCCACGCGACGTTGCCTCTTCCACAAAGCTTCTCAGTTCAACACAATGGAACATGTTTTATTTCAGAGGCTGGTTTCATTTATGACTGACCTGCGAGGAGCTGACAGTTTGTTGCAAAAGGCCATTAAGAGGGTGGATAACAGAAACCAAATGGACACAGCTCAGGTAACATATATATATTTATACTGTATTGTTATTAGATTGGTGTATGGACCACATGCTTACATTTTGGCTTTGTTTTTTGCATAAAACAGGAAGTGCAGCAATGCATTGAAGAACAGAGGATTTCAATGAAAGAAATGCTGGAAGATGCTAGACTGGTGACTTTGCAAAGGGAAGGAGGGGCTTTTCTGGCCAGGATGAAGAAAGAAGAGTTCAAATTTCCACAATCTGAGGACTACAGGTGTCAGATATGATTTGTCAATGAATGATGTTCTTCTTTTTTAACTTGTATTAATCTATATAACATGCTATAGAGAATCTAAGGGCTGTTTTATTTGCACTTACCATACTTGGCAAATTTATGTGCACATTGCATTTGGAAGGGTAATGGGTGAAGCCATCCTGGGAATCACCAAACTTTACTAATAGGAATGATAACATGTAGGATTTCTCCTCCCTAATGGGAAAAAAACGACATGCATGTGAGGTAGAAGTCAATTAATGATCATTTTTAGATGCCTACACAGTCCTAGGAATATCTCTACTGTAATTATTCCAACTAAGTGAAAACAAAAAAACTGCTGGCTGCATGGCTGTGTGGGTGGCTGTAAAATGTTGTTTATATTAAATATCAACAACTAGTTTCATTTGTTTTACTTACCAGCAGGAGGCATAGTAAGTTATCCATGAAATGTTACCATAAATCATAGAATAATGAGTATTAAACTTATTTATTTTAATTGCTTTTTGCCTTGTTAAAAAAATAAAAAACACACCCCAGTAAAAACTGCATGAATCTTATTTGTGGTTTTAAACTAGAATTAAAGAGCAAACAGATTTTATTTGTCTTAACTTAAAGGCCCAAAAAGAGATGTGCAGCTACCACTAAACTCATAAAAAATAGCTGTGGCAAAACAGGATTATTGTGTTTTAAAATACTTTTTAGTTTGAACATTTATTATAGCGTGCTTCTTTCATACGAACAAATTCCAAAAATCTGGTGATTTTGAAAATCTCATAAAGTCCTATTTTATTCGCAAGAGAACACAGAAAACATGAAATGTTTGAACTGAGATGGATATTGAACGTTTTGAATTGAATAGCAGTGACCCATCAAAAACAAACAAAAAAGCAAACATTGAGACAGCACATCTATAAGGCACCATCCATGCTGAAAGGTATGCACATGTATTAGAGCAACAAAGAATAAGTAAGTCTTTTTCAGGGAAGGCCTTTTGTATTTTAGCAAGACAATAAAAAAATGCATGCGGCAAGTCTGTCATTGTAGAAGAGCCCTGCCTGCAGTTCAGCCTTTCTGCCAGCTATAAATGAAAAATGCGATAAAGAAGATCGAGGACTGTTTTGCAACCAAGTAATTTATATCAGATAAGAATGGGTCAACATTCTTCTCCCAAAGGTCCAGCAGCTGATGTCCTCAGTTTGATGTTCCCAGATGTTTACAGACTGTTGTTAAAAGAAGAGAGGATTTTACCCAGTTTTAAACATGGCCTGTTCTTAAAATTTTTTGAAACATGTTGCTGTCATCAAATTCAAAACGACCTTGCTTTTTTTCCTAGACTGGGAGTAAACATTTTTCTGTGTTCTAGTCTGGGTCAAATATGAGGTTGGCAAATCATTGCACCCTGTTTTTATTTACATTTTATGCAGTGTTAACAACAGTTTCAGAATTGGGTTTGCAATAAAAAAAAACAAAACAATAAAACAAGGACAGTGTCACCTGATGGCTGTCAAAAACTGCCTGGTGTGATTCTGATTAAAAAGCCATTTCCCTCCCTGCATGACAAACGCAACCTCACAGTCAGTCTTAAATGTTTTCTCCTCGTGTTGCAGAGACGCTTTGGAGTCGGTGACAAGTCTTTATAACCAAGTGGAGGAGAAGCTCCACACACTGGTGATGAGATCAAACGAGTCCCTCCAACAGCTGGAGTTCCTTTTCAGGCTTCGAGAGGTGGAGGCCAAAATCACCACGGTATGTCTAGTAATCTTAGTCTGTTTACAATATCAGAATCTTCAATATGTGTTTAAACATCTAAAAGTTATGCGATGATAAACTCACAGCTGGTAGCCACATGTACAAAGTGTAACCGCATAACCAGGGCTTTGTGTCTTGTAGGCTGGGATGTGGTTCAGCACAGAAGGTGAACAGAGACTGAAGGACTCTTACCCAGTTGATGATACCCAGGCTTGCACTGAAAAGGATTTGGAGTACTTCCACATGTTCCTTACTCAGTCGAAGGTATCACCTCTATGTAATGGCAAAAAAATTAAGGATAAGAAAACTTGCCCTCTTTTGGCTGATCAAAGTTGATATCAGTGATATCGTTAAACTGCAGAAGCGGAAGGAAATTGATTTCACTTAACATTTTCATCATTTATCACAGGAAAAACAGCAGAACGCCTTGATCCTAGCTGCAGAGGCAGAGGGCATTTTTAAGTCCAGCGACAGCAGCCCTGCAAGAGATGTTTTTCAAACTCTCGTCAACACTTTCAGATCTAATGTAGAAGACTTCATGCTGCGTGCACAACAGAGATCCAAAGAACTGGACGCGCTTGTGCACGTTTACGCCTTTTGTGAAAAGGTTTGTGTTTTGTCATTGCTCCTGACAATTTTTATTAATGTCCTTTTCCCCCTTGTAAACATTTTTACTGATTACTTTCCATTTCCTTTCACTCACTCTCTCTGTCTAGGCATGTGCCCTGGCCAAAGAATGCAGTCATTCTTTGGAGCAGGTAGAGCAGGGGTGTTACCCAGCTCTGACTTTAAGTACACTCCAAATGTATGAGCAGAGATTAGGTGGTGAATTCTCCACCACTCACTTCCAGGCTGTGAAAGCTAAAGCCTGCGCCTTGGGATCAGGGGCTTCGGCAGCAATGAGAGTGTGGAATGCAGCTTGGGCCCAGTGCCGAGAAGTCAGGCAGCATCTTAAGGAGATGCAGAAGAAGAAAAAATACATAGATAAGAACCAGATCCAGAAGACCACAGCTGCAAAGTCTCCAGGGGAACATGGAGATACGGAGAAAGAGGAGAAAGGGAGTGTGATAGCAGAGGCAGAGCATTCCTTGACCCAACAGCTTAGCACCAGTGCTGTGTGCCTCAACTGCAACGACTTCAAAGAGAGCAAAAACAAAGAGTCTAAAGAGCTGCATTTACCAGAAATACCTGATAAAAATGGAGAAAATACTTCTTTCTCTCTAAACACTGACTCCCACCAAGAGAGCAAGTTGAGGCCAAGAGAGCATCACAGTGAGACAGATCTAAGAGATGTAAACTCAATGAAAGGGAGCGAGGATTTTCCTTCACACCAACCTTTAAGTCGATCCCTAAGCGAAGGCTCACATGTCTGCTCTTATCTGACGAGCGTTCCTGGCTTTTCGCCTTTAAATGTGAGTCACAAGCACTGTCATAGTAAGACACAGTCACTGGAACAAAATCAGCAGCCCATCCAAAATCACCCTTTTCCCCATAACAAGAGACTACGGCCAGGAAACCCGATCAGCAAATCACCGAGAGACAGCAATGAAGGGAAGGGTGAAGGATGTATAGACTCCAGACGGGAACCTGAAGATGTCAGGACTCCAGAGACATTACTCACACCAACAGAAATCAATGGCTGCACTGTTTTGTAAGTAACCCTCTCCCTCACCTGTAACCTAGAGCAAGATGGTGTCCAACATATGGCAAACTATATTAAAATGTTTTACCCAAATGTTCCCCAGTAAGCAATACTGTCGTATGAAGACATGCTACCCACGCACACACAATGTAAAACTGAGCTCACCTGGGTTTCATTTCCTGCATGTGGAACAGGAAAGTACGGAGGATCATGGAGGAGCTACTGTCCACAGAGAGGGAGTATGTGAAGGCTCTGGGTTATGTTCGAGAGCACTACTTCCCTGAGCTGGAGAGGGAAGATGTCCCTCAGGATCTCAGGGGCCAGAGGGGGAGCATCTTTGGTAACTTAGAAAAGCTCCACGACTTCCACCGACATTACTTCTTGAATGAGCTGGAGGGCTGTGTGAATGAACCCTTCAGAATAGGACGCTGCTTTCTACATCACGTAGGTGCCATTTGTGAAAGTCTAGCTTTAAGAAAAATAAACTATATTAAAACATTTTAATATAGCCACTCGCCTAGCTTGGGAGTTCGGTTCGATACTTTGGTGTCACGGTTTGATATTTTTTCAATACAAAAAATGTTCATGCCTTTTTAATTTGTCATTCATTAAAATTATAAATATATATTTTAACTCAAACGTACAGTTTTTAAATTTAATGTTGCTGAAACAACAAAATAATAAAAAATAAATACATCTATCTGATCGAGAAATCACTCATCTTTGGAAAAGAGAGTTTATTACAGAGAAATGGCTCTTTCCAAAATAAAAGCTATAATATACGCTTCTTCTGGGCTATATTCTCAGCAGCATATTAAACATATCAGGTCCCCATAAGGAGAATCGTGTGCTAACGGCTGTCTAAATGACTCGGGTAAAGTTTGTAGCATGCGTGCTTGTTGTTTTTGTCTGCTTCCACTTGTCTTTGCACTACAATGATGTCCGCATAAATGTGCAGTCATATTCATTTTGTTCCCACTAGTGCTGTCAGCGTTAATCTCGTTAAAATGACATTAACGCCATAACGCGGCAAATCTCCGTTAACAAGTTACCGTGGATCTCCCCGTGTGTGGGGCTGGACGGCGTCAACACGTTAACGAGCTAACTGCGCTAATGCACTAGTTCCCACCAATGTAATTGAGCATTGCGTGGCACATCCGACATACTGTTTTACTTTTGTCCATGACGCGCTTAACTTCAGGGTCATACGTCACATGAAAACCAAGATAGTTCCAAACGCCGGATCTGAATGAGGGTGGGGGACGTTCAATTTGCCATGTTGCAACGAGCTTAGCTTCTGTCTTGCCAGCTTGTTCGATACATATGCCTACTGGACCGAAAGCACTGTATCGAACGGTTCAATATCGATATGAGTATTGTTGCACCTGTAATATATATATATATATATATATATGTATACACACTGTTTCTTGAATCATTAAATCATTAGTTTTTCCATGACACAATCGGTGTAAGTTTTGGCAGCTGTTTAATGTTTAGTACTACCTCATGGTTTTCAAACAACAAATAATTTCCCATGTGATGTGTAATAAAATTGCTTTCAAATGTGTCCTGACTGTATGCCCGTGTCTTTAGCTTCCAAGAATTTACTGGAATTATGGTACACTGCTTGTGATGTAGTGACATACTTCCACACAGAGTCCCGACTAATCATCTGCATTTATTTTCCATTTTAGAGAGAAAGCTTTGCTTTGTATGCCCTTTACAGCAAGAACAAGCCCCAGTCTGACAGTCTCCTGATCAATCACGGGCAGGCTTTTTTCAAGGTGAGATCACAAATGTGGACCTTGTCTCCAGGATGCCACAGATATGTAGCCGCTATGTAGGATGCTATCAAAAAACGCTGTTGTTTCAGGAATAAAAACATCTCTTTGTATACCTCTGGACCTCTCTAGTGCTATTTTTTTTGTATTTTATTTATTTTTTGTATTTGTATTTAGTTTTTTTTTTAAAATTGCCCAGTAGATGCCTCATTCTGACCACTTGCAGTCGTGCATGTGTAATTAGAGCAGAAGATGTGTCAAAACGTAGACCCTTCAAATCTAGTGTTGGAGAAGAGATGACAAATCTGTCCTCTAAGGCAATGCTGAAATTCCAAATACATTGCAATATTGTATTGTATTGTATTGCTAGTGGACTGAATGGGACTTGCAAGAAGTGATGTAATAGGGAGTGCTGGATGCAATTCAGAGGTACACATGTAGTCATATTTAAATTAGTTAAGGTGTTGACTGCACCTCATTAAAGGTTTGTAAAGTGATATAGTTATTACAAATCCTGTAATAAGGATTTTATGAGAATTCCTTTAAAGCTATGTTGGTGGAGAAACTGACTGACTGAAACTGACAGATTTTGCCATTATAAAAGGCATTTATTCAAAAAATGTTCTTCTAATCTCACTCATCCAATGTCCCATCACACACACGCATGATTTTAACCATGTCATACACCTTTTTTAGCCTGTACAGATATTCACTAGACCTTTTATAACAATACTGCTTTGTTTCCTCTTTTCTTGTACCAGCAAAAGCAGCTGAAGCTGAGGGATAAAATGGACTTATGGTCATACCTGTTGAAGCCTGTGCAGCGCATTAGTAAGTACAGTTTGCTGCTGCAGGACATGATGAGGGAGTGCGATCCGGGACAAATCAGAGAGATAGCTGAGCTAAAGGCAGCCCTTGAGGTCATCCACTTCCAGCTTCGTCATGGCAACAACTTGCTGGCCATGGACGCCATCCACCACTGTGATGTAAGAAGGACTCTAGTTGCGTTAGCTTTAATTCTGTGTAATTTGATTATCATGATTACAAGATGTGAGGTTTTTAAGTGTTATATGCATATTACAAAATATAGTATGAATGTACACTGGTTTGTCATGCTGTTGTGCAACATCTATGAAATTTAAGCAGCAAAGTAGGGAAACAGGTACAGGCAGGTAAATATAAATACTCAGAAACCTTCATCATTTCTTGGTGTTGTGCAATAGCACTGTTAAGACAGAACACACATAGGAGAGGCTAGGATATGATTGACAAGGAGAATTTATTAGCCTCATTCATAGGAATCCAAAGTGAGGTGATGTGTGTGTGGAGGACGTGGTGGTCTGGAGCTCCATTATCTGAGAGCCCAGACAGAGGGGGTGAAGATTCACAGGAATTTTGTGGGTTATTTTGTGAACTTGATGACCTCTCTCATGTCAAAAGTAGTTAAAAAGTTCAGTATCTTGCTTTGCTGCTTAAATTTATTTAATTTTTTCTTTAGCTGAATTTAGAAGGTTGATAATTATAAAAAGGATCGTACATTTAAAATGTAGTTTTTTGCATTTTTGATGGGTACAGCATTGCAAATGACCCTACTGAGCCACACTTAATAACTCTTTTGTGTACTACAGGTTAATCTAAAGGAGCAAGGGCAGCTGATTCGTCAGGATGAGTTTTTGGTAACTTTTAGGAAGAAAAAATGTTTCCGTCACATTTTCCTTTTTCAAGAACTCGTCCTCTTTAGCAAGACAAGGAAGACTGACATTGGAAATGACACGTACATCTACAAACAGTCATTCAAGGTACACGTACTGCGCAAACACACACGCATGCAAAGTGCTTCAAATGCAGATTTTTTTTGTGATTCATCACAGCAAATAAAAGTTCATTCAAGAAACTTCCCCTTTATAACAAGTCACTAGAAAATTACTTATTGCAAACTGCAAATGACTGTTATAGTGACAGCTTTTCCACTTGGTGTCATAACTTAGGAGAATTTCCTCTTTGCATACATGAAGGGGAAGACTTGCAACGCACACAAACCAGCTTGACCTTTACCGGAACCTTTATCCAATGTGACACATAATATAGAACTATACTCAGTAGTGTATATCAAAAACAATTAGCAGTCACAATATTTTGACTAAGTTTTTCTGAATAATTCAATAATATGCAATAATATACCCATAAACCTTGAGCTGCAACTTATAAAAACAGTCCTTTTGTGAAAATTTGCAAGTACCCTTACTTAAGAGTCACTATTTTAACACAGCTCAGCTCTTTATTTAAAGTCCTGTCTGGCACACTGATACTCCTCAAGAGGACTTGGATATTTGCCTGTGGTTTTACAAATGTACCAAACTGCTTGCTGTATTTACAAAAACCTATAATCTAACACATTATCTTTCTCTGTATTCAGACCTCTGACATAGGAATGACACAAAACACCGGTGACACCGGTTTGTGTTTTGAGATCTGGTTCAGAAAGAGGAAAAGTCAGGACACATACACTCTGCAAGCAGCCAGCCGTGAAGTGAAGGAGGCTTGGGCCAGGGACCTGGAACGGATACTCTGGGAACAGGCTATACACAACAGAGGTATGGCACCTACATATAAACACACACCAATTATTACATTTGGAGGACTCATTTCATAAAAGAAAAAAAAAAAAAACCCAGCGCAGCATATCTAGCTGCACAATTAGTCAATGAATGTACCATTTGAGAATTACACAAATGGTTTCACATGTTATCTTTTTAGAGGTTCGTTTGCAGGAGAGAGTGTTTCTGGGTATTGGAAACAAGCCTTTTATGGACATTCAGCCCAGTGAGGCAGCCATCAATGATCGAGCCATTGACTACGTACTGATGGGGAGAGGTGAGTATTTGATGTTTTTAAATAAATTTGTGACTTCTCAGACCCTTACACTCTTTCTTGTTGCAGAAAACAGAGGCCTGTTCTCTGTGGGATCATGTGCATCACGGGATGAGCTTCCAGGAGGGCGGCCAAAGTCCGCTGGTTCAAGGAGCAGCTCTTCTTCCTCCTCGTCCTCTGGACGGGGCTCCCTCTCCCCTGTGGGGTACTTGTGTGGCCCAAAGCAGAAGGTGATTGCAGGGGTCCTTGGACGATATGCATCACCCCCAGGAGCCCTGGAGGAGGACGATCTTGACCAAGAGAGTGGAAGTCAGCATTTATTGTGTGAGTGAAACTTTGATCGGAGTAAAAAGTATGTGATACATTTTTATTACACAAAGTCAAATGACCAGTCAAATGAAGAGGGTATTTCTAAATGAACCAGAAGAAAAGTATATACCTTGATGTACCCCAAAACTTCCTATTGCTATGAGAGTGTTTCTGATGACCCCTGAACAGGTCATACACCAGATATCAGGGTATTGTGTTTCAAGCCTCAGAGAATTTCCTCTACAAGCTATGGGGCCAAAGGTCAGAGATCAGGGCAGATTTCTTTTCAAGAGAGCCAACGGTATTTCAATAGCAAAGCTAATTCCTAAAAAGCTGTTTGGCCCTCAGCTGTCGGCTATATTTAGGAACTTTCTCTCACCACTATGTAGTAGCGGAAGAAGCTTGTCCCGTGACATAATTGATGGCAGACTTTGATCATTCCTCAGTTCAACCAATCATGCACTTACAATGTTAACAAAGAAACTTTTCTTTGTTCCAGTGGACAGCTCAGAGTCGTCAGGCGAGAGCGTAAGCGGCTTCAGCAGTTCCAGTCACAGCTACCACTCTGCTATCGGAGGAGAGGTGGAGGACGTAATCACTGTTAAGGAGTCAGTGATTGCTCAGCCGACTGAGGCTTCAAGCATTCTTGCAGGAACCACAAAAAAAACCCAACCACCAGTTCCACCCAAACCCAAGCACAAACCAAAAGATCACAGCAAGAATCTGCCCTGCAGCAAGGTGCAGTACGAATCTGAGTAAAAGGTCATTTGGTTAAAACCAACCTGGTCATAAATCACTCACAGATGTATTTACCACTCAGTGAAGTCATTCTCATTTCTGCTTGTAAGCTGCTTTGTAGCTTACATGTGTGGTTTTGAATGTCAGTAATGAATCTTCTATTGTGACCAGTCACAAATATTTCTTTTTAATTATTATCTCTCAGGTACAAAGCACCGCTTTTGGAAAGTCCACTGATGTTTGAGAGCTAAGATATATATAAGGTATAGTAAAAGTAATGCAGTTTTACATCACCTATATCTTTCAATGTTGCATAAAACACTAATGAAAGGGAGGCACGTGAATAATCCACTGTTCTATTGTGAAAAGCAGTTATTTTTACATTTCTTCTTCATTTCTTCATTTTTCTGCAGATGTCTAAGCAGCCTGCGAGTCTGTTTGTGCCCGCTACCAAAGGAGACATCACTTTATTCCAGCTGTTACTGTAATGTTATACAACTCTGTAAATAAAGCTTCTTTTGATGTCACCACTAAAACCGTAGGTCAAGAAATCATCGGTGTGTTGTATTCTCACTACAAATGGTGATAAATGTCAGTTTGAAATGCGTACCTGACGTGGCTTTTTTTGCACTATATATTAGGTTAGTTTTATATCTTAAACTGCAGTCTCTGTGTCTATGTGTATTTGCTATTCATAATACATTGTGAGATTATTGTGTACTCTGAAATGTGGATTTTATCATTGTTAAATAAAAACATAACATAATGCCGTCTTTTTCAAATCTATTGCCAAATGTTGTACGAATGATGGAAGCCTCAGCAGTACTCAAAGCACAACTAATTTCCTCTGGAAACAAATCATTTGCTTTTTCTTTTGACAACTTTTTTTTTTATAATTTCACATATTACCGGTCTGAAGATATTGTTACATGACTTTCATACAGAAATACACAATATAAACAGTGATGTTGCCTGTTTGCTTTTGCATGGCCTTTTTCACACCTCAATATGAAAACATTTGGTGACCAAAGTGGCGACATTAGGAGCTTAACTGCCAGTTCAGACTTACACTAGCTGGACAAAGTAAATGAGCCATCAGGGCATCATCATCATCATTATCACCACCATGTTTTGAGTACCTCACTCAATAAGTTGTTAAATTTACAAAAGTCTAACTTGTAATTTGAACAAAATAATTTCATGTTTCTAGTAAGACTGGTTAGTTACCTTGACTCTCGAAATGCACAAGATCCCATGAGATTTCAAACCACAGGAAAACCACTGGGGTTATAAGAGACATACACACACTCCATGCGTATGCTATCACTATTTATTGTTGTTTAACCTATCAAGGACAAAAATGTTAAGAGAACTCTGTATCAAGCCTTCAAGCTAATCATAGCTTTCCGCACTGTTGCCGCACTATCAACCCTGATAAAGTTGAGAGATAGATGGAGTAGAACTTCTTATAAATCCTTTAAAATGTTATGTTAACCTGATTCTAGACTTTGTTGAACACTCGAGTATTTTTGTCAGACTAACGTAATTTGCATGGGTTCGATCCACTATGTCAAATTTAGTTGGGCTCAACTACAGTAAATGAATCCTTTATTAATTAAGTTAGTACAACTCAAGTATATTAAGTTGGAATAACAGATTTGCATAATACTAAAATAAAGCAATTTAATCACGTGGAAAGTTTTTCCATGATTTTTTTTTAATGTTCATTCAAAGATTTTTTTTCAGTGCTCAATAAATATTACTTTTACCTTTCTCCCGTGTTTCTACCACCCTGTTGCTAGTGTGTATTCTACTTGACACATAAAAATTCTTTTGAAATTTACTGTTGAACTAGTCAGTCTCTCTGTACAACTGATGCTCAGGTCAAGACCACTTATGATAAGCTCCCAGCTGTGTGAAAAACCTAAAGTGTTTCTAACATCTGTCTACTTTAGCTGGTGTTTAAGTCTATGGCAACTCCAACAATCAAAAGATAAAACCCTGTATACTAGTGTGTGATGATTTCTCCCACTCTCTGGTTTGTGTCCTGGGAGAAATCACAGCTGTTGCCATTCAGCTAATTGTTTAAGGATGGCCTGATGAATAACATTTGCTCTTGTCTCCCCGTCAGATAAGCTCATTTTTTGTTTTGTTTTTTAGGTTTGATTTGGGTTTATTTCAAGGGTTTAACCACTGTATCTTTCTTTTCAGATAAAATTCATGATTTATTTATGTATTTATTTATTACTGTTGCACTTCATTATGTGTGTGGTCTCCCTGTTTTTTTTTTGTCTAAACTTGGACCTGCTTGTCCATTTTAAAATGGGCTGAAACTGGGTTTCCGGCCTGTTTTGGGTGACTATTAGAAAGGCTTATTTGTTGTCACTAGAGCAATTCTGGGAGATCCATATCGATTTGTGGGTTGGTGAAGAAGTTTGGTCAGTCTTTTTGCTCATCTGGTTTATTTTCTTGTACAGCAGTTGGTTCTTTGTGAATGGTTTGGTGTTAGAATACGATTCGTCTGCTAGGTGTTTATATAATGGGTTTCATAGGTAACCTGTAGGAATCCACGGTGTTAGTGTAGTGTAGTGGGGAACGTGGGAACAACTCATTGTTTCCAGTTGCTTTTTTAAGCCACTGATTTAGAGTGTGTAAGAATGCCATACAAGTAACTATCTGAATGCTAGGCTTGAGTTGGCTATTTCTTTTGTGAAAGAGCTTGTTTTGCTTTTTCAATTTAATTCAGTTTTGTTTATACTGTGTCAAATTACAAGAACAGTTGTTTCAAGGCGCTATATATTGTAAGGTGAAAACCCTACAATGATACGAATAAAACAGAAAATCAGCAATCATATGATCCCCTACGAGCAAACGCTTTGGCAACAGTGGGAAGGAAAAAAACTCCCTTTTAACAGGAAGAAATCTGCAACAGAACCAGGGTCAGGGACGGGCGGCCATCTGCCAAGGTCAGTTGGAGTGAGAGGAGAAAGACAGGACAAAAGACATGGTGTGGAAGAGAGCTGAGATTAATAATAAGAAATGATTCAGAGAGGTGTAAACACAATCAGTTATTAATTCATGTACTAACAGGGACTTGGAAGAGAGAGACCTAATGTTTAGTTAACCACATTCAACTGTTTTACTCTTTGGTGCAATTGTGGAAACTATTATTCTTTCTTTGTGATTTTTTTATGTTTAACTCATTTTGCTGATCTTCAGTTAGTTTTTTTTGTTGTTTTGGAGCAGACGCAGTCTCTTAGGGGATGGGGTTTTGGGGGGATAACATGTGGAGAGAAGCTGCAAAGAGGTGTGTAAGACTGCAACCCTGCTTCTTGGTCTCAACTCTGGATTGAGCAAACTGGTGGTAAAACAGATCACTTCCATAGAAAATGTTGGGGAACATGAGCCAACTGCTGCAACTAGTGAGTCACTAACAATACAATATAAGAAAATGGGAACAAAATGTGAACTCCTGAACTTTGTCAGTCAGTGTGCTGACTGACAAAGTTCAGGAGGCTTACGCTTCATATATATATATATATATATATATATATATATATATATATATATGTATTTATTATTGATATTGTTAAGAGATATATTCTAAAACACTTCTTCAGCAGAGAATCAGAGAGGAGAAACACACAGATTTTCTTGCTAGCAAGGGCAGCCTAGAGTGAGACTCAGAGACCCGCCCTGAGGACTTGCCCTGGTCCTTTATTTATACACTTCAGTGAGTGCTTGTGTGGTGTGTGTGTGTGTGAGGGGGGGGGGGGGGGGGTCAGAGTGTGACCCCATAAAGACTTCCCTAAAACTGCTGGTCTGGAAAGTCCAGCAGTTCATCAAACCAAAACCACTTAGACTGGAAACAGATATAACTACGTTAATCCTACCGTAAAACAATAAAACAAGGTACGAACTTTCCCATGCTCCTAGGATGTGGGGGTGAAAGCCAGAACACCCTGGAATGTTACAGACTTCCTAGGATGAGACATCCTTTCAATAAACACAAATGGTTACATGCAGTATTCTACCATATACAAACTTATATCATTAAAAGATTATACTGACTACTAAGTACAATTTTCCATTGACACATATATATGTGTGTGTGTGTATATATATATATATATATATACACTAGGGGTGTGCAACGATACACAAAATTCACGGTTCGGTTCGGTTGGATACTTTGGTGTCACGGTTCGATATTTTTTTGATACAAAAAAAAATGTTCATGCCTTTTTAATTTGTCATTTATTAAATTTTCACGGCACATTCTGCACCACATCTCTGTGTGTTCATCATTTGTTTGAAGCCAGCTCACCTCCTGCAACCACTTTTCCGAGAATACGTGCTTCTTTTGTGGTTCGGACTCCTGACATTTCTTTGGAGGTGGAGGAACACCAAAGTAATTGCTTAAAGGAGCTTCTTTGACATCTTTAGGCGTTCTAAACAAATGTCTGTCCTCCTCCAGAAAATCTTATGTATGCAAACACGCGTTGCAACTTCTTATCTTGTGCGCGTTTTTTTATTTTGACAGCAAATGCGCACCTGCGGACCACTTATGTGCAGCCCTGGTTATTTAGCTCGTCATATTGCAGCCACAGAAATTCTTTTGTCCATGAAACCATAAAGCTGCACTTTATTTTTGCCTTATGGTCTGATTTGTCATAACTTTTCCGTTTTGTGGTAAGCTTTTCTTTGGCTGTCACTTCTTCACCCTGACCTGTCTTATTTGGCTCAGCAGAACTAAAATATATATCCTGCTGCTTTTACACACGCACTAACATAACGCTCAGCGATTCTCTGCGCGATCAACCTCTCACATGTTTAAGCTGCGGGAGATTTCACTTGTCATGTTTGCATAGTAAGCTAACGATTGATAAGACGATGTCAGAGGAATTGGTGCGCAAATTATCATCACTCACCAATCAGTGCTGTTGCTCTCTATACACTATTTGCTTGATTGCAAAGTGAAAGCAAAAAACAAGAGCAAATTCAAACCCGATTTCAATATGTCACATATTGACAGTGGCTCACCGATGCCAATGACATAATTACCCAGCTACATTTCCGAAAGAATGCAAAAGCATTGACATATATTTTTTCTTCCTACGATAGGCCGACGGGCAGGGCAGAGATAGATTTTGGTAGCCCGACTGGAAAAATTGCTAGCCCCTGGATGTCGGGCTAGCGATTTTGCGAGCCCTGTATCTGATTGAGGAATCACTCATCTTTGGAAAAGAGAGTTTATTACAGAGAAATGGCTCTTTCCAAAATAAAAGCTATACTATACGCTTCTTCTGGGCTATATTCTCAGCAGCATCAGGTCCCCATAAGGAGAATCATGTGCTAACGGCTGTCTAAATGACTCGGGTAAAGTTTGTAGCATGCGTGCTTGTTGTTTTTGTCTGCTTCCACTTGTCTTTGCACTAGGATGATGTCGGTGTAAATGTGCAGTCATATTTGTTGTGTTCCCACTAGTGCTGTCAGCGTTAATCTGAAATGAGGTTAACGCCACAACATGGCAAATCTCCGTTAACGAGCTACGCCGCCCCTTGCGTGGGGCTGGACGGCCAACACGTTAACGAGCTAACTGCGCTAACACACTAGTTCCCACCCATGTAATTGAGCATTGCTGGCACAGCCAACATACTGTTTTACTTTAGTCCATGACGCGCTTACCTTCAGGGTTGTACGTCACATGAAAACCAAAATAGTTCCAAACGCCAGATCTGAATGAGGGTGGGGGAGGTTCAATTTGCCATGTTGCAAGGAGAGCTTAACTTCTGTCTCACTAGCTTGCCCTGCGCTCAGTGAATCTGCGTTCGACTACTCCGCCTAGGCTGCACTGTCGAGCGCAGATCCACTGAGTGCTCAACACAGACAGCACCGTCAGAAGGAAAGTTGATAAAATAAATTAAAAATGTTGTATTGTTCATACATATACATACTGAACCGAAAGCACTGTATCGAACGGTTCAATATTTGCACCCCTAATATATACATACATATGCTGAACATGAGATTGAGAGGTTTCCTCTTTGTACAGTGACTAGAGCTATGTGTTGAAAAAACAAAGTGATAATAGGACATAGAAACTGTAGTTATTACAGTGTAATTATCTGTCTCTTATCTATCTTTTTTGTAGTGAGTTGGTTCAGAAGCAGAAGTCTGATCCCCCTCTTAAGGTTTGTTTTGGACTCCTGCCCCTGCAAAGGTTTTTAAAAGTATAGCTCAAGGGTACTTTGTGCAGTCCAATGTCCTGGTGCGCAGATGACTTGTGCAAAGAGATATTAGATATTAGGAGAATATTGGTCATTTAAGTTGTGGTCCCTGTTAAATTCAGAGAAAGTTTCTTGAAAGTATCCTATGAGGGTGTAGCATTACATATAGGTGTCTGACAGACACGCAGATGGAGCTACCATTATTTCTTTTGGTCTCATTTTAAGAGATTTGTCTCTATAAGACCTTGGCTGCGTGCAGCGGGGCTAGGGGAGGGTCTGTGCTGACGTACGTGGGTTACTGACCTGGTAGCGTGGTTCAAGGTTCAAGGTTCAAGGTTCGTGGCGTGGGGTTGTGGGGGTGCTCAGTCTCTGGGCTGGGGCCCTGGCTGGGCCTCGGGGGCTTGGGTCCTGGTTGGTGTGTTACAGGGGTTGTGGACGGGTGAGTGTATGGGGGCCACTTTGGGGGTGGGGTGCCCTCGGCCTCTCGGCCTGGGGCTCGGTCACTCTGGCGCAGCTGGCTGCCAGCGGAGCTCACGAACCCGTCACTGCAACCCCCCCTGGCTTCTGCTCCGCGGCTGCTGAGTGACCCCTCATCTGGGACTCTCCTCAGCTCTTTCTGGGATAGTGGCGCGGCTGCCCCTCTGTTGGTCTTCCTTGGTCTCTTGTGTTCTGGGGGCCTCTGGATGTCTGGAGTCTTGATCTCCTCCATACCTGCTTCATGCCCTGGAGGACGGGGCTGTGGCTCCCCACACCCTCTAACAGATCATTGCATGTAGGAACCTTTTAAAAACAAGCGCGTTCATGCTCACAGGTGTACACACGGGTGCTCACACACACAATCTACACCCTTTTTGGCTCCTACCTCAAAGCACACTGTGCGCTGTCGATCTTACGTGCTGCACAATAATGTTTAATATTTAGTATTTACTGTTATATTCACATAGATCATCATGATGTTGTTTATTCTATTGCTCTAGTCTTTCTCAACAGGTGATCCAGGAAAAGAAAAAGAGGGGGGGGAAAAAAGGACACAAAGACAAAGGTGATGAAGCAGATTTTCATGGTCTTTTCTCTCTATCTCTTTTCTCCTTTTTTTCCCCTCTCCTTCTGTTAACTTTCTTCTGAACTTTTCTTCTTGTTTTTCTTTCCCATCCCCGAGTCCAGTCTGGCCTGATTACAATAACTTAGAATAAAAATAATTAATAAAGATCAAATAAACTATGAAAAAATATATATATATAAGACCTTGGCAGTTGACAGGTAAGTGAAACCAGTCCATAAGATCTAATCCTGATGTGTCGCATTACATAATAGATCTGCCATTTGGGTATTTAATCATGGGCTGCATTGGCTTGCTGTCTCCCTCAAAGTCTGGTAACTTGTGCCAGGCTATCACTGTCAAGCAACTTAATCTTTGTATTTCATTGCAACCAAATCAGTGGTAAAAACATTACCATCCACAAACCTAAGGTGCTCTAGAGCGCTTCCACCAAACAGTTGTTTCTTTGCCACTCGGATGAGGGTAAGCGCCAACAACAGGTTTCATTGATCACAGTTTTTTTTCTGATACCTCATCATACCTCATTGAGCACTATATAGATGTTAGAGACGCTCAACACATCAAGCAACACTTTTACTGCGTTTTCCCTGATAAGAGAGAACAGCTGGAGAAAGCGATACAACACATGTTAGATAACAGAACAGAAAACTCCAAATCCAGCTGGATATCTCTCAGTTTACTAGTTAAAAAAAACAAAGTAAATTTAAGGATGCTGGCAAGTCCCTCTGTTTCCTAGAGCCGAGCCGCTCTAATAACATTAACCAGTCTCACTTCCTACAAGGTGATGCCTTTTGGTTTGCGCATAATATCCCAGCAACATTCCAGTGGCTTATGAACCATGTGGTGACTATTCTCTCTGATTGTACTGCGTAACTTGATGATATGGTCATATGATTAACGGAAAAACATCTGCAGGCAGCACATGTATTGTTTGACTGTGAATTTGGCCAAATGTGAGTTTTCTATTGCTACTGTTACCGGTCTGGGATAAGTTGTTTGTCTAGTGGTAGCAAAAGTCCTCAAAGACAGAACTTAGCATGATGGGGTATTGCAGAAGCTTTTTAAAAGCTTCTCTGCAGCAGTTGCAAATTGCATTGACCCTCAATGACCTCTTGAGTTCAAAAGTTAACGTTTTTAAAAATGTCAAAGCTCTCTTGCATTCCTCACCTATATTGGCAGCTGATATGACATGTTTTTGATTTTCTTTTTCCTTTTCAATGTGTTTCAGTTGAAATATTTGATTCGGAGATGTGTATCTTGGATCTGTCAGAGTGTATACTGACTGTAATCCCCTTACTTTTTGTGTTCCCTCCAGCCCTGCTGTACTTGTGATTCTGTGATTAATTTTCCCAAATTGATACACATGTCAAGGCCACATGTGAATTTTTAAAGGCTGGAACACAGAACTCCCAGCTGTGTAAGAAAGTGTTTCCAACATCTCTTATTTTCTTCTGCTAATGAAGTTTAAGGCAGCCCCTACACTCAAAATGTAAAACATCTGGATGATGTAGGAAACACAGTAAACAAACAAGCAAATAAATAAATGAATGCTTTATTTACTGGGTAAAAAGGTGGAGTTCTAGATGATCAAAAATACCTGAATTTCATTCATCACAGCTAAAGCATAAACTTCTTGGAGGTTGTGTTAGAACAGTTAACCACACAACCAGCCATATTGTGGCATGTTGGGAACAGTTTGTTGTAATCTCCTGCCTTGGAACACAGTTTGTTGTTGAGGGAATTGTGTTTACTGTGCCTGTTATAGTTATGCAGCTGTTATAGTTGTGTTACTGCCAACACTACAGTGCTCTTTTATGGTTTACAAGTGTTGTTGAAAAGAGGTGTTGCACCATCGGTGAAGCTTTTACAGGGTTAATGACCACCTTGGAACTGCAGTGTTAAAGTGTACATGAAACACTTTATGTATTAAGGCTAATTTACAACACGGAGCAACTCTAAAAAAAATGCAGCTTAAATCTAGCTTCAGTGTTAACTCTATGATGATTTTTTTAGAGTAGGGTTCTATGGTATAAATTACCATTAACACATGAACTGCTTAATGCCACCTTAAATGCAGGGGTTATCGTGACACCTGAAGCTCAGGTGTTTCTGTTCTTACCTTAGTAACTCCTAACCTCACCACAATATTCTTAGTCTGAACATTCATGCCCCAAATGCTCCAGAGGACATGAAAACTACAAACATGGCAGAAAAGTCTAAATCTGTCACCCCAAATTGTAGCTGTGACACTTACTGCTGTGTCTAGACACCTGCCAATCAAAACAGCCATGTCCCTAACAATATCATCCATGTGGAGGGTTAGAAAAGCCAGCCAGCCTATGATGGGAGAAATTAGACTTAAACTGTTTTCATAGAAGTGTGGAAAATATGCCTTTTAAAGCTATAATTGTAGACATTTAAACATGGGAGTCTATAGGCACTGATTCAGTTTTGCTGTTAGCTTCAGGTGGTCTTTATAGGAATTGCAGTTTTCTGGCATTTCCTCAATACCTTTATTTTTCAGCTGGTTTCGGAGGCTGTTGCTTAACTGGGAGGGTGTAGGGGGATTGGTAATATTCAAAATATCAATTTCAAGCAACCCGAGTTTTATGAAAAACACTGAAAAATGTTCACAGGTCAAATTAGTTTACAACTGTGGACAGCAATGGACTTATTTTTCAATATGTGTTCGAGTCAACCTCGGTTAAACAAAATCTGCACAAACGGAAAGGGAGAAGGGGTTTGATGTATAAAAACAAAAGCTGGACAAAAGCTGGCAATTTTGAAAAAACAAAACAAAACAGTGTGTATTGCATTCTGGAGAAAATAAATGATGCATTGCCATGACTTAATAACTCTTCTCTGTGGAAATTCCAGAGAATTCTGAGAAGACTTGAAGGGGAAAAAATGCAAATTTGTCTGACCGAACTGCTGTTATTTTTTCAACCTACAATCTTTGTTTAGATTGGAAAAGGTTATCTTCTGAGGAAATCTCACAAACATTATCAGATGATGATAACATATTTCCCCACACGTTTTATCTGCTGGAACATGTTTTCTCAGTCAATTGGCTTACAACCCTGTTTAAAAGATGATTAGATGAAGCTGCCATGGTCTCTGTTACCTGCTCAACTTCTTTGTTATATATATGCTGCCTGAAGCTGTATTAATTTTTCTCTCTTTTTTAAATGTTTTTGAAACTTTTTAAATACGATAGCTCGTAGTGCACTCGGTAACCTGCTCTTGTTTTCCAGTAAACCATGCTGATCATTGCAAAATCACTACAGCACTTTACTATTCATTCAGCCTACTTGACACAGGGTGTGTGATGATGAATCACACACCCTATATGAATAAGTATAGTAGTTCTTCTGTGTGTGTGTACGTGTGTGTGTTTTTGTAGCAGGCGCTCACTATTGGTCTTAGCTAAGCTCTCTCTCTCTCGCTCTCACTCTCCAGGGGAGGGTCACGTCACACCCACTACCAGACTGTCAAACACAACGAGGACTACAAATAGGGCAGAGAGCAACAGAGAGACACATAAAATTCCTCTCTCAGCTGAAGACTGCCTGAATAAACAGTTTGGTCAACGAGCACAGAAATAGTCATGGCTCAAGGTAAGTTGTGTGGTGCCTCCTTACTAATTTTATGGTGATGTTATCTTTTGCATGAAGAGGTCTTTAATGAGTAGAATTTGTTAGAAATAGTTAAGACCTTACTCAGTATTTTAAAAAAAAATCAATATTGTTACATGTGTTGTTTTGAGTCATTCATTCGGGTCAGCATGGGTGTTCATTATTATCCCACTATGTCTATGTTAATGTGACTGTGATGTTTAGTTACAGATTTTTGTAGAGAAGTGCATGTTTAGGAGGTGAAACTTTCACTCTTAGCCTCTTGCTGTTACTAACAATGCTGCAGGCACGGTGCCAAAGATTTCCACTGCTGTCTGAAGTCATCACTATTCACTTCAGCACCGTACTGCTGGAGTAAATAGTGATGTCACATTTTCATCAAGGATCTGAAGATCTAAAAAAATGTTTCACCTTTACATTTGAGAAGATGATTGCCTTCCAAGGTCCCTAACACTTAATAATAGCAGCTGAGAGCAGCTGGTGCTTCTACTACTTAACCAGTGCTATCTTTATAGGCTCACAGAGGACCGAGAAAGAATTCGGATGGTGCTGCTAAGAAATTCATAACTCCACAAACAACATGTCATGTCTGTTTAATAGGAATCCCCAATAATTCAAAAACAAAAAGAAGTTGCCCACCTGTGTGTGAAGTCAAACACTGCAGCATACCAAAAATATCTGTGGAGGGCAGCTGGACACTTTAATAGCAGCCTAACCGTCTGCCAGCGCACCTCCGAACAAATTGTAGTTGGTCATGCTTACACTAAGTTCTTATAAATAAGCAACATTTGTTTTCCATATGCTAAATGTGCACAGAGCATTTATTTAAATCTGAATGAACTTTTGAAGGAGAACCTCAGTCAACATGGGTGTCTCCTTGAAGACTGAAAAGTTCTTTAACTTCAGAGTGTTTTTCCTTGTTTATTTTTCCAGGATTTTAAACAGTGTCAACTGTACCAGCTCATGCACACTTGTCCCCAGCTAGATTATGTGTAATTTTCCTTATGAGGCTCATAGTGGCCTCAGTGATGCTAACCATGATCCACACATCACCAGGGGGACTGTGGCGTGTGGCTCATGGTTGGTAGACTGGAAGTGGAGAGTGGGTCTGTTCAGTATGTAAAGGTTAGAAAAGAAGGGAGGGTCAAAGCTTAGGAATGGCCCATGCAGTTTAAAATGGAGTGCTGTCCTTATAATTTACGCAACCCTGCAGGATAAACTGCAACCCAGTGACATGCATTCAGTTTGGCTTCACACCACACATGCATACCATATGGCATACCAAAGCTGCTCCGCTTTAAATCAAACCTTATGTTCAATTACGGGAGCAAATCAAAATACTTGCCTTTTGTACTATCAATGTAGCCACAACAAGCCTCCAGAGCCCTGCAGAGAGGATGATGTCAGTTCCCCACTGCACCATTAGCCTGTTGTCTCTAAAGGTTTAAGGTGACAGACATCCATGTGTTATTAATCTAAGTAATTGTTTTCACATTGTGTAAGCTGAGGGCATGTTTTATTGGACTTTCTTGTCTCCAGATGGCTCCTATATAACTTGATATAATAATTGTGCTTCAGTGCAATGCTTACTTTTTTTTTTTCCAAATATGTGTTGATTGGTTTGGGATCATGAACAGACTAAACAGAAAAGCCCTCATTATGCTCTGACTACACTCTCCAGCTGTGTCAGAATACACTGCACTAACGTGTCTTCAGTTAAGACCGGACTAAGTTTAAAACATCAGAGCCATGCCAAATACTGAGGAATGAGCCCCTATGGATTTCATGTAAAACCACAGGAACTTTTTCTAGTCGAGCCTTTGTTTACTTAAGTCTCTCCTAGCCCTGTGACTACCACCTCATGTCTGTTTCAAGCATTATGTTTGCAAGGAATAATACACAAGGAGAGGCTAACATGACATGTCACAGTGCAGATGAGCAGTGGTTACACAGCAGCAAGAGAATCTCTGAGTCATCATATAGGTGGGCCTTTAATCAAAGGGTGGGATTCTTTAAGTTACAAAGGACACTGGAGTGTGAAGGGAGTGACTGTCTGGGTTTAGCTTCTGGTAAATTAATACAGGAAGACCTGTCAGATAATATCATCCTTGAATGTTGGAAAAGACAGAGCATCCTACAGTCTGCAGTTTAATTTCAAAGTGAAGTCATCACAAGCAGAAGGAACAAACAAAGCAGTTGTTTTATGTTTTTTAGATTATGTGCCACATCCACAACTGCAACACAGGAAATCCAGACCTTGTTAACTGCACTTTTTCAGTTAACTGATCATTTTTTTATAAGTATTTGTTGGACATTGGAGTTCCCGATGTCCTACACAGCAAATAGGTTTTATAAAGCTTCCACTTTTTTGCGACATTGCATGTGCTCCATATGCATAGAGATATATTTTTTAAGAAACAAGGACATGACTAATGAGCTAAAACATGTCTATGCTTCACAAATCTAAATGATTATTCTGGACTAAAAACCCAACGTTTTGGGTCAGCATTGAGAGAAATTACTAGGTGAGAGATGTTTTTAGAAGTAAAAATTTTTAATTATGGATATGTCAGTATTGTTTAATATAAATAGCATTTACACTGTATAGTTTCTGTCAGTAGTTGTGTAGTAGCTGTGTGTGTACTCAGCTAAATGTGCTGCAGACAGTGTTTGATTATTGTAAATATATTATATGCAGATACTCTTTTACTCTTTGTGTTTTTTTTCTTGATCTGCATTTTTATAAAGAATAATAGAAACTCTCATTACCAAGATGGTTCTTTATAGACTATACTGCATATTTGAAATACTACTTAAATACTTTCCTTTTTATTCTCTCCATTTTAGCTCTGGACATCGATCACTGGAACTTGGAGTGCGAGTTCAACAACACTGACCATCGCACCGATCTCAATGGCATTGATCGTCTCATTGTGAGGAGAGGCCAGCCTTTCTCAGTCAGCCTGTACCTTCGCTCTGGAAGCTACCAGCCAGGAGTCAGCTCACTTGATTGTGTTGCAGAAACAGGTACTGCTCCTGATTCTTGTATTATATTTATATTATATTAAGTGTTTTGGTCCATATACATGTGTTCTTTTATAAAGTTTATATGGTCTGTATCAAAACAATTGGAAAATTGAATGAATAAAACTTTCCCTACACAATAGGAATAGGAAAAGCATTGTGTCCTCTCATTCAGGAAGTTAGCAGCAACTTGAAACAATAAGAAAGAAACAATAAAGTTTATGGAAAGGGAAGTCATGTTCCGTCTTCAGCGATCAGCAATAGTGCAACACCCTTTTCACACTGGGCTCAGTTACAGTAGCTAAAAGATGTTTCTATTTCTATCCTCTTTGACCTTAGTTGTTATTCTTTGCAGCCCTAGAAACTGCATCTTAAATTTTTTGCAGTACAAACAGTGAAAGCTCCCTGTCTCTTGTCCTCTTCTAATATTTGGATAAGACTGTTATGAAGAGCATGATAAGTCAACTTGTTGCACACCATCGAATGTAACTCTTTAAACAGGAAATGTTGCTCGCCAAGAGGAAAGCGTGTGTATAATCACAGATAATGATATCAGCCTTTGAAAGTCGAATGTGTTTTAATGGATAAGAGCGGCACCGTTCATCCCTCCCAGTGTGTGAGCCAAAAGCTTGCCCTTGCTTTAGCTGGCTGAGTGGGAGATGTCAAAGAGTTGGCTCTGTGGATTAAAGTGAACATAAATGATTTTAAATTTGTTTAACACAGCAGAATTTAGGAATGAATTACTAATCTATTATGATATCCACAAATCAGAAGACATACCAAAGATTACTAGAATAAAGTTGATAAGGGCTGAGAATACTGTAAGTTTACATTCCCTAACTACGATTGTTTCACTAGGATCTCTCTGCCTCTTCTTTCAGACTCAGACTTCTAACTATATTTGGGGTTTCATGCAGGTCCTCAACCCTCTGAACAGTATGGCACCAGGGCCTCTTTTGGTCTGTCTGCCAGCATTGACACTTCCTGCTGGAGCGCTGCTGTCACCAGTCCACCCGGAGACATAGTGACACTGTCGATCTGCTCTGCACCAGATGCGCCTATAGGCCGCTACACCCTGACCCTGGGGCACTCTGCGAGGATCGAGTTCATCCTGCTCTTCAATCCCTGGTGTCCAGGTGGGTAAACAGAAGCTGTCGCGCAAGGGGCTCTTGTTAAGACTCACTTTGATGATCATGTTTTACACTAGAGTGGTGTTGGTGCAGGAACTTTTCAGTTGCACGAGTGAAGAGACCATTTAAGGGAACGGTTGCATAGTCAAACAACTATGTTGTGATTTTTAAGCAATAGTTCAGCCTTGAGCTGAATATTCCTTTGTTGGAATAGTTTTGAAGCACTGGATTGAAAGTGAATGAAAGAGAAAGATTGAAAAAGAGGATTATAGACAGAAGACAGCTGTAACATGTCAGCCACTTCACTTGTGTTTACTTTTGAGCCGAGCTAGCACTAACCTTTCCAGCAGCAGCCTGTAGTCTTTCCTTTGTTACATAATAGTATTTTACACTCTTGTGTTTTCAATAGGCAGTTTCCAATAGTTAAAGACCAGCAGTACATCATTTACACCCTAGTTAGGACATGTATTAAGGAATGTATTAATGTTTGTAATGTCTCTTGGCAACAGGTGATGCAGTATACATGGACAACGAGGAGAAATTGGCAGAGTATGTCTTAGCTCAGGATGGGATCATCTTTCGAGGAGCCTACAAATATCCCATACCTACTCCCTGGAATTTCGGACAGGTACCAGCAACAACACTGACACAATCAGCCTGCCTACATTATCCACATAATCAGTTATATAAGTTCACACAGTGCCAGAGCGGTGGGGGAGTGAACCGCACTCATTCTGATAACAGAAAAATACATCTACTTGTGAAAGAATTAATGAAATGCTACATACCAAAAAAAACATAACTCTAAAAATTGGATGGTGGATACATAAAGAGGGTGGACGGCATGATAAAGTAGTATTTTCTTTAGTATGATCCTGAGAGCCAGAAGATAATGTTTTCCTATTCTGATTTTTTTAAGCACTCCCTTTCTACAATTCAGTTTCCAGAGGACAGTTTCCCTTCTTCCCCTATCAGAGAAATTAGGATCATTTGTTACTTTGATAGACTGTCTAATCTTAAAGAATCTCTCCTAACCTATTGAACTGGCTGTAACTGGGACCTGGTATATTCAGATGCTAAGGTATTCGGATCATGCCATGAACACAGATATTTCAGCCCAGTTTCAATAGAGTTGATTTCTAGTGAAAAGACTCCTATTTCCCCGACTAGATATTGTAATGAAAAACTTCAGAGCCCTAACTCAGCGGTCCCCAAGCTTTTCTGCACTTCGGACCGGTTTGTGTCCGACAATATATATTGTTGTGTTACAACAAAATAAAACCAGCGGAGGTACCAAAAAGAAGAAGATTTATTCATAACACAGGGGAAAAGACCCAGGGAAACTGAGTTAATAATAAAACTGATAAAAAAAACCCCAATAAAAACCCTGAAAATCATGAATTACACACACCCAAGCCTCAACTCTTGCTGCCTGGTAACGTGTTTGTACTTGCTCAGCCAACTCAAATTCTGTTTTCTGTTTGTCCTTTGAGCTTTCACTTTACTGTTATAATATCAGCCTCTTGCACCTGGCAACTCATCCCCAGACAGCTATACGTCTGACTCCCCTTCTACAAATGACAGCTGGAAGTCCTGCTGTCCACTACAAAGACACTGAATAAAAGTTTTGTTTTGAAAGTGCTAAAATTACTGTAAATTTCTGAGCTCTTGGTAAAATGAAGACAAGAATGTAATAATGAAGATTTTGAAATTTTTGAAATCTTTAACAAAAGAATAATAATATCAGATCACTTAACCTCCCTTGTGGCAATAAAATGCAACATCAATAGAAAGCCCAGGATGTCCTCTTTACTCTGCAGTAGGCCTGAGATACAACACATATACTTTGGTTGATGTATAGGTCTCAAACTTGCATCCCTCACAGAGGGCAAGAATGAATTGTTGAGTGTTAGGAGGTTAATGGATGGTGCGTTCCATCAGTTTTTCCATGTCGTGACTCTTCAAAAGCTGGTATCTCTTCCTCTGAGTTTTTACCTTCCTGCTTTAATGCCGAAATATCCTCCACATCATGCTCTGCCAGAAATCAGTCTGATTCCCCTTTAAAATTCTGAGTGAAGTCCCTTTAGTCCTCTGCTTCCTGAAGTATGGACATAGGTTGAATTTGAAGGCAGCAAGCCCTGCTGTCCACTACAAAGTATACTTTAAATCACTGTAAATGTGATTTTTAGCAGCAGAAGCACAATATCTGCAAAAATAAAGGATCATAACCCTTCCTTGTTATAAAATGTGGAAGCCTTAATGCCCATCATTCTGAATGAAAACAGTATTGTATATGAATGATTGGGTATGCTCAAAGTTTTGACTTGCATTGTATTTCAGATTTGTTGAATTTATTTATTTTTGTAAAGCATGTGCCCGCCATGACATGCCTAGTTTTGTTATTTTTCCGCTCACACTTAATCTGCAGTTATGTGTCTTATGTTGCGGTACAGTTTGAAAGTGGAATCCTGGATGCCTGTCTGAGGATTCTCGATATGAATCCTAAATATCTGAAAAATCCTGGCAAGGACTGCTCAGGGAGAAGAAATCCTATTTACGTGTCCAGAGTGCTGAGTGCTATGGTTTGTCCTTTTGACTTCTCGATATTCTTTCATTTTGAGAGTGTATTGTTTCTTTTTGTTAATTTTCATAGACATATTTCTTTTGCCTGGCAGGTGAATTGCAATGATGACAAAGGGGTGTTGCTGGGAAAATGGACAGGTGACTATGAAGGAGGCGTCAGCCCCATGTTATGGAGGGGAAGTGTGGAAATCCTGCGCAACTGGCACACACAAGCCTGTCAGCCTGTTCGCTATGGACAGTGCTGGGTGTTTGCTGCAGTGGCCTGCTCAGGTAAGATAGCACAGAGCCAGGCTTAGTAGCCTATCTCTAAAAACCGCTTGCTTAGACTCAAGCAGACAAAACATTATATCCTACATATAAGCACATATGTATGATATGCATTTTGTTCATCTTTTAAATATGATAATACTTAAGTTGTTGTTAAACCCTGTCAGTTTCCAGGGCCCTGGGCATCCCCTGCCGAGTTGTGACCAACTATCTGTCTGCACATGACACCAACAGCAACCTGGTGATTGAACGCTATGTCAAAGAAAATGGAGAACCCATTCAATCCAAAGAAATGATCTGGTGAGAACTCTTTTAAGTTGACTCACAAATGGTGGGACAGCTCACAGATTCAATTTAAATCACTGATTATCTTGAAATGAGAGAATCCACAGGCTATACTCAGCGTGAATCTGTTGTGTCATGGGGCAAGTGTGAAGACCTGAGTTACTTTGGTTAGGGCCAGGCAGCTGGGTCTGGAGTAATGAAGAGGTGTGGCAAGAGTGGCCATAATGTTTTTGCATGTGATGCATGGTTGTAATACATATAACCATGCAGTATGTTTCTATTATGCTATCCAGCTTATGGTATGATTGTATCTATAGGAACTATCACTGCTGGGTAGAGAACTGGATGACTAGACCTGACCTTAAATCTGACTTTAATGGTTGGCAGGCCTATGACCCCACGCCTCAGGAGAAGAGTGAAGGTAAGAAAGACTGTCCATCAAAAGCATGTTGTTTTATCAAGTAACGTGCTCACCGTGTCTTTCCCCCCCCGTTTCCCTCAGGAGTGTACTGCTGTGGCCCCATCCCTGTCAGAGCCATTAAGGAAGGTGAGCTCACGCTCAAGTATGATGCCCCCTTTGTCTTTGCTGAGGTCAATGCTGATGTGATCACATTCATGAAGAAGAAGGATGGCAGCACATCGAAAGTTTCTTCCGATGCACTCGTTGGCCAAAAGATCAGCACCAAGAGTGTGGGCAGTGATGCCAGAGAGGACATCACTCATCTCTACAAATACCCTGAAGGTAGATCAAACTTTTAGCACTCCAGCTGAATCAAATAAGTTCTTTCTCTTTTGAAAAAAATAGATATTTACCCGAGATGTACTATTTAAACACTTGTTTGCAATGCATAGAGGGATTTACCATGCACGCCTCATCCAACATGGTCTCACATGTTTGCATTCATTGCACTTTTGCCCAGTTTTTCACACACCGTAAGTGTGCGTGGAAATCATTCCCTCATACCTGTAGGTAAAACCAGGGTCACTTTCTAGCTACATTCCTGAATTGCTTATCAGTGTTTGCATTCCCCCTATTGCACATAAAGTCAACTCAGAACACCCTTAGGCTCATTTACTCCTACACACACTTTATCACTTTGGTTCAAATATACTGTAGAAATTGATTATACAGCATGGCAAGGCATATGGGTCGAGGCTTCTGTTATTTAAGCCATGATGTCGCTTCAATACTCACAGGATCTGCTGAAGAGCGCGAGGCTTTTAAGAAAGCTGACCACCAAAACAAGCTGCTCCAGCAGCAGCAGAATCAAGGCCTGCACCTCAATATCAAGGTGACATCAGATATGAGGAAGGGCTGTGACTTTGATGTGTTTGCTGTGGTTACTAACAACACACAAAGTGAGAAGAAGTGCCGCCTGTTGTTTGGATCCTGCGCGCTGTCCTATAATGGGTTTATGGGAGGGAACTGCGGCTTCAAAGATCTACTCAATGTTGAGCTTTCCCCTGGAGGAGGTAAGTAAGCTCACCGCTGATAGAGAAGGTTAGTACAGACTTTTCTTTTCACTGTAAGTTTAAAATATAATGTCTACGTCCTTCCAGAGAGGAAAGTTCCACTAAGGCTGAACTACTCCAAATACGGTGGTCAGATCACTGAGGACAACTTAATCCGTCTGGCAGCTCTGCTGCTGGACTATACCACCGGAGATACAACACTGGCAGTGAGAAATGTTGTACTGGACAACCCTGAAATCAAAGTCAGGGTGAGTAGCAAGATATGTGACAAAATACAAACCTTTGGGGTCTTTAAAACCCAGAAGTGACCTGAATAAATATAACCAATGTCATGCATGATTGTTATGAGATAAGCAGCATTATGAGCTTCATCTGAGAGGGGTCATACTTTTTGGCCTGTTTCTGAACAGATCCTGGGAGAACCAAAGAAGAATCGGAAGCTGGCTGCAGAGATCACCCTTCAAAACCCTCTGCCAGAGATGCTGGAGAACTGCTGCTTCAGCATCGAAGGGGCCAACCTGACAGGGGGAGGCATCATTACTGAGAGGTCATTAAGCCATTAAGATATTTGTCTTTTTTCAAGACAACCTTTTAAAAATTATTACTGTCCGTAATGGAAATGTTACTTCCCAATTTGAATTATGAATTATGAGATTTGTGTCATGTTGTTTCACGTTTTGCTGCCAAGTCTCAATTCAGCACCCGAATGTCTGGCTGAATGTGCTGCTGTTTAGTCAGGACAGGAGGTCACTGGAGGAGGGAGGAGAGAAAATAAATTACCAAATGGATTCCTTATGATTGCTCAACAGAAGGAGATAGGAGGAGTATCTCCTCATTGAGTGTTTGAACAGTGTCCAATAATTTACTTCACATAAATCCAGCTTTGCGTTTCTGACTCCATGACTGATGAGCAATGTGCCTGCTATTTTTTTTTACCACGACTATGTTTGGTCAAACTCTTCAGAGCAATGCAAACACTTCAACTCCAACTGCACCATTGCCATAAATAGTCACAAGTATCATGGTTTGTTTGACAGCAGGAATTATTGAAATGTGTATGCAATCACAGGACTGTGATATAAACCTTCTGGTGTTGCCTCAAAAGTAATCTTTAAACCTTTTTCCTGCAGGCTGGGACCAGTGGGACCTGGGGAAGATGCCAAGGTGAAAGTCTACTTCACACCCACCCATTCTGGACTGAGAAAGCTGGTGGTTGACTTTGACAGTAACAAGCTGTGTCATGTCAAGGGCTACAGAAACGTGATTATTGGAAAATAAAGCCTTTCAATGTCCGTAATCCATTAAATGGAATTATTCTTACTCTTTTTTTCAGACCAGGCATTTAAAGATTAGACAATGAATCAAGTTTAGTGCCTTTCTGCTCCAGTGCTTCCTTACTGTCTCCTCTCTTGTTTATTAGGGATTACTGTGTGGATATATACTTTAGTCTGAACCCCATTTTTTTTTACTGTGATTTATGAATGTTTTGTACTCACCGATGCCAGCCACAGTCTGATGATTATAGGTATTATGTGTTATTTGACAAAATTAAAAATCTTGTTTGCCAGTCAGTAACAGCCTTTGTTTCCACGTGACTGAGAATGCAATGTGTAGGTTTTTGTTTGCGTATTATATGACAGACAACACATTTGGACTAACTACAGCAAAGGCAATATGGAGGAGCTGTGTTTATGATGCTTTTTCTCTTGTTTATATACAGTAAATATTTCCCTGGCTAATCACAGCCAATCCTGAATATTTTATTTTACTCATGGGATCCATTTCCACATGCACACTGTGACTCTGCAAATATTCCTTTTATGGTAGCATCTTTGTCCCCAGTAAACATGCCGGCATTAGTTCCCCGTATGTACTGAGATTACAAATGAATACTTCAAACACACTTTGGAAGCTAATCTTTTGTCTCCTAACATATTACATCATTTAACGACCCTGTGTTATTATTGCAATGAAAGCTTTACTTAAAACAAAGATCATCATAATCTCCTCTCACTTATAAATCCTTCATCACTGATTATACTCAGACTGAGCTGTGGAATATTCTGCAAGTTACTACATGCCAGTTTCCTTTATATTCTTTTCTCAATTCCTCTGTAGTCAGAGAGACAAAAAAGAGACAGTTGATTAACTTGAAAAAAAAAATCACCCATATCTGCTTTTTCAGCCCCATTTCTCATGCACCTCTTTTTCCATGTCTACTTTGGCTCCTGTAGCTGAGCTCTCTGGCACCTGTTCCCTTTCATCTGCCTCTCATGGCTCCAGTGTTTGTCCTCCAAATACTTCTAAATGACCAGAGAGGACTCTAGCTTTATGACACAATTATCAATTATCATTGTATTAGACAACTGCAGATCACAGTGCCGAACTGGAACACAGCCACAGACCTGTAAAGCTTATTCACCATTTAACAGTGCAAGATACCACAGATATATCTCAAATATGCTACAAGCTCATATCACGAGCAGGCTGAACTCTTTAATTTGTGCCGTGCATTTAAAGAAAGCATCAGTATTCCTGTTTTTTCTTCCCTCTAAAGGCATGAGTGCATGGAAGTGTCTCTGCATGTTTGTGACTTACTGCATTTCAAAGCTCGGAGGAAGCAGTGCTCTCTGCTGGTCAGGGAGATAAACTGTTAAGAAAAAGAAAGCCTGCAAAGCTTTTGAAGAATGCACTGTTTGTGTTGCACAGTAGCTGGCAGCACAACACAATCTGTCAGCTCGGAATATAATACAATGCACGGGGAAAATCCTTTGTTTATCCCGTCTACAAATGTGTCAGCTTACACACCATAAAACGTGACTGCATGCTCCAAAAGCACATAACACAATTCACCACTCAAGAAAACGACTTACCCTTAATCTTACAGACATGCAGAGTGATTAGTGTGCAGTAAACATACCATATAACTGATATAAAGAATTTAAAGCATCACTGGATCTCACGAGTAGTCAGCCTGCACACCTTGAAATGTATTTAAATTACCGTAAAACTTTATTTGATCAAACACAAGACGGAAGACCAGAATCACAGAATCAAATTTATAATTTAAAATGAAAGCATTTAACACAACAGTAGCAACAGAGCAAACACAGTCGAGGAGTGATTTGGGAAAAAAACAAAACAAAGGGTATCTTTGTTCAGAAAACTAGAGCAAAACTTTAGTCAGATTTACGTACTAGCTGAGGTTGTAATATTTGTTTGATTGGCACTGAGTAACTTTGTGAAACAATAAAAGTATACAGTGCAAATAAGTGAATACACAAGAACAGATATCTTATCTCGATGTGACGAGTGCGTACACTTGCATTGTTACAGACATACTAGTTATGGGTTAGAAAGCTAAATATACACTTTGCCTTTAAGGCGCCAAAAAACAAGGACTACACGATTTAAAACCAATGCACGGAAAAGTTTTCAGATAATGAAAAAAGTGGAAAATTATTCAGTTTTTCTTACAAAGCATTCGTACTGAAATGCTGCAGCTTTCAGCACACGTTTTGGTAAAAGACAATAGAAGTGGCACACTGCATCGTCTGTCTGTATCTTGGGCCTACAATAATAACATAAAACTTGTTCTTTGTCATTACGCCTTACTGTCACATTATGGTAAACTTAATGCACAGAGATGAAGTCAATCAGATGTACTGTCAGCAAAACCATGAACAATCAAACCATGAAACACAAAGGGTCTCAGCCGTGTGATAAATTAGTGTGCTGATGAGTGTCCCTCTTTACAGAGTGAAGTCATGCAAAGTGCCGGGCACATGGCTCGTTTTAAAGCACACAGGTCTCGTCACAGTCAGATTGATGGGGCAAGTGTGGGTGACTGCCCTGCGACTTATACTGGACACCCTCTGATCCCTGACTCCTCTCGGGCTTCACCTGGAGGTAGGCCCGGACGCGGTGGTGCTGCGCCACAGCACCGCTGTAGTCGAACACGCGGCACTCGTACGTGCCCTCGTCTGTTGGTTTGACGCTGGAGAGACGGAGTTTGTGGGAGATGTTACTACCGGCCACTTTCACCACCTAATGAGCAGAAAAGATCAAGTTTTCTTGTTTATGTTTAGTTTGGTGAAATGTCAAAAGTGCATCTATCAAGAAATGGAAATGAGTGTTACAAAAGTGTGATTTCTTACGTGTCCATAATCGTGATTGATAATGCCTTTAATCAAAAATGACTTTTCTAGGTGACAGCTGATTGATACCACATCAAACTTACACTAATTTTAGTGGCACCTCTGACAGTCTCCTCCAAAGGTACGATCTGCACGGAAATACGGATGAAAAGTTAGCAGCAGAAAGCGACTGAGGCAGGTTTTTCAAAAAAAATAAATAGATCTCATTCTCAGCAGCATCTCACTGGAGGAACAGGAACAAACACGACTGATGTATCAGTATTTTTTCTTTTAAAACAAAGGATTACTTGTTTGGATTGCTTTTCTGATGTGTTTACCTTGTTCTCCTTGTTCTCGTCTAGCTGAGGTTTATACGTGTGTGTGTGTTCAAATGTGCATGCACAAGAACACACTCCACAGTGCCAAGCATGTAAGCCTCTGAGCAGGAGAGTTTGCGTGATTGGGTATGCAGAGGCACAGAGGTATTCTTTTGGGCATAGGTATGAATTATGCATGGAGCAGAAAGAGATTTTGAAAATCTATTTCTTTCTCAGCACCAATTATAGTGTCTAGAGGCACAACAGGGGAGCCCGAGTCCCCCCATGATGGGAGAGAGTCAACCTGTTCCCCCAGTGCTGGCAAATGCTAATCAGCAATTATACCTTGGTTTCCATGACAGAGGGTTTGTGCCACTGCATTTCCCTTTGACTGATATTCAGTAAGCTTTGGGTTTAGTCCAAGTGGACGTGCCATAAGAAACTGTGTGAAATCTGAAAAAGTGAATGTTGAAATTGATGTTCAGCAATACAAAAGTGTACAGTGATTAAGGTTGCAAGAAATAATTTATATAATATTTGCTTTGTTCTGGATGTGTTGCAATATCAGTTATATATGTACTATTTTGATCCATCTAGTATTTTTTGGAGCCATGAAATAATTTCTAGCTATTTCAGCTGTTAATTCACTACTTTTAAGCTAAAGCAGCCCTGTTTCATCTGTAATTGGAATTAAGATATATATTTTTAACAAATCTCTTCTTGTTTAAAGTTAAATATAGGATGGTTGACTGAGTTAAGTTTAAGTTTGCTGAGGTATTACAGGAGTTTTTCACCTTCACTGGGCTACCGGTGACTCCATCAAGAAATCCCTGTACATATACAATAAAGGAACTTACATTAAAGCTGCTTACATTATTAGTGATATAGGGAGGCTTCTCTTGCCACTCTCTATAGTCCTTGATATACCACCACTGGATCTCCAGGGAGTAGGACGGAGAGCCCGCCCCACGGAAGGAACAGGCCATCTCTACATCCTCACCACTGTGTGTCGTGATGTCGTGTGGGACCTCTGTAAACAGTGCTGCAACAGAGAGACACACAGAGAGAGAGAGATGGGCTTAAGATGTCCCCAAAATGACAGAAACATTATTTCTCAAAGAGCCTTGTGACAATGTGGCATTACTGCATCACACTCATACATGAGAAAAACTGTAAGCCAAGGACACGGTGTTGGAACTTAAGCTAAAATAAAAATAAGGATTCAGGGAAGAGTGGTGTATTAAACCAACCAAGCAATGATTTTATACTTTAGATCTGTTTGCAATGCAGGATGATAACAGTTGTGATCAGGTTGGTGGTAATCAATCAGTTCCTGAATTTGTCTCAGTTTTCTTGGGATGCTCATTGAAACAAACGTGAGGCATAGATAAAAATCTAAAACTGAAACAAAATAAAACACATACACAGCAAAAAGTTGAATACTAAATAAATTAAACCAGTTAGTTAACCAAGGAATACTAAAAAAAGAGTGTAGAAGTGAAATATTTTCAGCTGGTTATAGCTGCTCTAAACTGACAAGGAAAAAATACCGAAGAGGGATTATGCTAAAGTAAAAGCAATCAATGCAGCAAACTGACAATTCAATTAGCTTTTCTTCAGATATCAGTGTGCTTTTCAGTTGTTTTGAGTGCATTAATAAAACTGATTATATTATAGGTAAAGCTGACCTACCTAAAGGCTGCGGAGACAATAATTAGGGAATACCTTTTGCATCACAAGCCCACACACGTCTGAGATGTGACAAATGAAGCCCGACTGCAGCAGTGATGGATTTTAAGAACTCGGATGTCATTATCAATGACTGATCATTTCAATTAAATAAAATTCATTAATTTGAAAACTTTGACTTATTAGAAGTTACTACATTACTCAGACCTTTATACACATTCCTTTATACACATTACTGTGCATAAGGTCTGAGCAGACAAAAACATACTGAACCCAGTCAGTGTAACACAAAATTAGATTTATGCAGCTTTAGAAATGAAATCAATACCAATGCAATTTTGAGGTTACATACCATGCAATGTAATCTAATTTCAGTCAGCTCAATGTTGTGCTGGCAGTGCATTGGCCATTAAAATTAGAATATAATTAATATGCTCCAGAGTAAAAGTATAATGCGCATAAAGCATCACAGGTGATGTGTATTGATCAAATGTAAATGTACAGTTCAACATTCACTCTTCCTGTAGCTCTGTTTTGGTTTCTGCCATCACCTGGCAAAACTGTAAAACAAAAGGAAAGGTACTGAAAAACCCATCGCTCTTTGAAGAGCGATAAGGACAGAAGCCATATAGACTATCAGGTAATATTTTAAGTCTTATCGAGAAAATAACCATCTTTCAGAAAAGTGAGTAAGAGAGGAGTTTTTATTATTTGAAACTGATATTCACTCTGCTTTCTGCAAAGATGAAAAGTAGGCTTGATGGGGGAAAAAAAGCTGAGAATAGGCAAGCAGAGAGAGGCTTTAGTGCCACTGGACAGACTCCTAAAGCCTCTGTGCCCTTGCACTGCTGCGGTGCAGTCAGGCAGTGGCCTCATTTGTCAGCAGGAGACCTGTTGTAGTTTTGAGACTCTCCGGGACCAAAAGAGAAAAAGGCAGAAAAGTAGGATAAACACAGGACACTTTGTGACAAACTTATCTGGTCTGTATGCAAATGTGCATGTAACAGTGTAATCTTGCTTGAACACTTTTTTATCCATTTCCCCCAATTATGCATTCAATTTACATACAATTGTAACATTTTTTAACAGGGACACAATATCGCGATATCTGATACACTTTAAAAAGACTTTAGAAAAATAGCTACATAAATAATAAATAAATGAAAAGCATGTGTTCTGACAGTAATGATGCTATGAGTAAGTAGAAACCTGAGGTTTAAATGGTCACTTAAAGAGGAAAGAGCTCACTGCAGAGAGAAGCAAGAAAAGCAAAGACTTACAGTGCACATGTGAGAAACGGAGAAATTTCATTGTTTAATGCTCATTTTACTACAAAAAGGTCTTTATGTGTTAGTTCTGTCTTCTCTGCTTCTCAGGGGCGAAGCTAAAGGACCAGCACAAACACAAACAAGAGCCACAAACATTACTAGTTTTTCCAAATATTTTAACACTGCCCCCTGGTGACAATCCGCAGCGGCAACTTGCAGACGACAGCCAGCAGAGCCCTGTGTAGCAACAACGCACAACAGTTTTGGTCACCTAAGGGAGTTTACTTCTAAGGCTGTTCTTTGGCACAGTGAAGTTCCGACGTCAACGCTCATATTCAAAAATGACTGTCGAAAAAATTACAATAACAGAGACTTTATGCTAATGTTCAACAGTTTTACTGGCATTCAGCACCTCAGTTTTGCTTTACCAGAATTAATACTTTAAATGCCATACCAATTCAATAGTTTTGGAGACTTTTCAGTTTGATTTAAAGAAGTCTCGACTGAAAAAAATGCATTGCAATCCTTACAAAGACTGGTTTCTTGCAGGACTAATGTATTAGTGTATGGGTAGCTTCGTAGCCTTGGATGTCTTATCTCAACACCAAACATATTGGTAAAATAGCGTGTATTGTGTCTCACACAGCCACAGATAATATTGTGTTGCATGGCCCCAAGTGATTTTCTCTATACTGCCCTCCCCTTCAACCACTGCTGTGAATGTAACACATTCAATAGAGACGTTTCCAAAAGGTCCTAACATCCTGGTGTCAGTATTTGCTCAGATAAAAACTGCTTTTACATTGGCAGACCAAAATCATACATATAGACACATTTCCTTTAAGCTTTTGAGAGATCTCCTGAAAGAAATCACTTTAACATTAAAGTACTTAATAAGTTACACTACAATACACTTTATTTATGCTAAAAAAAAAATAACACTTCAGTCACCAAATAACCAAATATTTCTCTACTGTCTACGTTTCATCACAGCCTAACAATCTAACAGTTAAGATGCCGGCAGATAAAAGGGCAGCAACTGCACTTTCTAATGTATGCGCCGCGCAATATTTCGTGTTAAAACAGAGAACATGCAAAAGGTTCAAGGTTTAAAAATACAAACAGTACAACAATACAAAACATGATGACATGATGAAAGAGAAACTATGAATAAACCATAAGTTCCTAGCTGAGGTTGAAATGTCACTGTGGATTGCAGAAATAACAGTCTTAACAAAAGATTCACTAGACAACAGCAAATTCTATCTCCTGACATTTTCAATCAGACCCTTTCATTGTAATGCAAAAGTAAAATGCCCCCATAAGAAAAGAAACATTTTACAGACATGAGTGTCTTTTATTTTAAACTGCCAGACTTTATAGAACGTTTCGGGGCAGATCAGATGTGCACAGACAGCTAAACAGAAAAACAATAGGAAGTGCAGATCTATGATAAGCAAAAGGAAACAAAAACTGTAAATGTGCACATTTTCTTCAGATTTTTCTGCACAGTAAGCTGCATCTGCTGAGACAATTTCCCGTTGCGCTAACTACCCCTACACTGCCAGTGCAGACTGTAATCACAGCAGGTACAAAGATTAACTGTAATCTGATGGTGCGTGGCTTTCTTGCTAGGAAACCACAATAATTGTTCATTTTCAACAGATCAAGACATTCAGAAATAGCACTTGTGACGATTGTTATAAAGTGAAACGTTCCAGAAAATTGTAACATGACAAGGCCGATAACGTCTGGCAAAATAAATAAATAAATATTACAGCCAAGGCATGAAGTTAGAGTAGTTACAGAAATTAGAGACATCTACATCTACATATTCTATTCATTCAGCTTTAATAAGACTAAACAAATAATAAGAGAAAAGGAACAGCTAACTTATTTACTGTCACTCTAGAAGGTGGTGCAAAGATTGACATTTCTGAGAAAAGCCATTTTCTTTATGGTTTTATGCCAACGCAGCTACTTTTCATAATACTACAATATGATGCTCTGCAATGAAAAGCACTCTGTAAGAGTATACGTCTCATTATTCAGCAGTGGCAATCTTGCCTCTCAGGTCTCTGACGAAGAGCACAGATGTCAGGCAAAACTAATAACAATGTCTTGTTATATTGCGCTTCCAACATATGGTGCTACAACTGAAGCCGGGGAAGGCAGAGAAGTACGCCACGCACAAAATATAAGAGCAAAACAACCAAGGGTGGCATTTCAATCATCTGGGTTTTCTTACTCAATGCAGGTTCTTAGACTTTTCTGTCCTCCAGACACAGTATCAACAGCCAGCGGCACAGCACTGCAGCATCTGTCACTTGGAACAGACTGCACTACTGCGGGAAAAAAAAAAAGGCTGTTTGTGTGTGACATACTGTAGAAAGTAAGAAACACAAAGCAAGTAAGCACAAAAAGGAAGGTATGTAATATCTTTAAATAATAAAATGTTTCAACATAATAAATTATTAATTGACCAATACAGGAGTATCAAAACCCTTCTGTTAAAAGCACTCAACAGAGAACACTGCAAAGGCCCATGGAACCAAAATGTAATAAAAAGGTAAGTGTCCCAAGTAATTAATAATAACGGATTATTTTTATAGCGTTTTTCAGGGCCCTCAAAGTGCTTTACAGTTCCACTATTCATTCACTCTCTGGTGGAGGCAAGCTACAGTTGCAGCCACAGCTGCCCTGGGGCAGACTGACAGAAGCGAGGCTGCCATATCACGCCATCGGCCCCTCTGGCCAACACCAGTAGTAAGCTGTAGGTGAAGTGTCTTGCCCAAGGACACAACGACCAAGAAAGACAGAGTTGGGGATCGAACCAGCAACCTTCCGGTTACAAAATGAGCTTCCCAACCCCCTGAACCACGGTCGCCCGTGTTTATGTCTAATTAAGACGTAAACACTTTTACATCTTCAAGATTTTAAGTCTTTGCTGAAGAGCATAAGCTGCGAAATGTGGAACGCTTCTATTACATGACACAGCATGATAACATTGCTGAATGAGCATGAGTAACATATTAGCTGAAGTAAACAACTTTGTAAAATCCTAGATACACCATTGTATTTTGTGTATTTTGTGGTGTTTAGTCTGTTTTAATTGAACTCTGGTTAGTTTTCCCCCTTGGTGTGGACACACAACCAGAACACTCGCAGATCATTTACAGAGTGAACATGATTCAACCACAATCTGACCCAACTACCAGGGAAGTTTGCCCGAAACACCTTCCTGTAGCCATGTATGCTTAGCATTCTGGGATACGGCAGGGCCCCATAGACAGTGGTGGGAAGGTTACTTTTAAAATGTATTCCACTACAGATTACAGAATACATGCCCCAAAATGTATTTTGTAACGTATTCCATTACGTTGCTCAGTGAGAGTAACGTATTCTGAATACTTTAGATTACTTGACATTAGGTAAGGCTGGACTTTTTGCAACGATCTCGTATAGAAAGCTATTCCGTGCGTATATAAAACAGGTCCGCAGCTCCGAGCGGTAGTAAAGGGACCTCTGGCTAATACGTCAGGTTCCGTGTCAGGCTTGTAGCAGAAAACTAGCTTTACTTTGTTGTCTGGGGCAACTTTGCTAATGAGAGACAGAGAGAGGCGTTGAAAGGCTCACAGACACATAACGGGTATGGCAGTCCATTCTCCCTGCAGCACGGACTACACTGCCCATGAGGCTACATTCTTTAGGGCTATGCCTCTAACACTCTGCCTTCATATTAAATCATTTTTTGAACAGTAATTTTTAAAAATATTTCCTCACGTCAATATGAGACGCGAGATTGAGACACAGGCATTTGAGCCTCTTAATGTGTGTTTTGTTTGGGTTTCCACCGGCGTGGAATTACCAAAAATAGAGAGGGCGTAGACTAACATATGAAACAGGAAATGACCACCGTGTAATCCATTTATTTCAACAAAGTAACTGTTTTCTGAATACCACCTTTTTAAACGGTAACTGTAACGGAATACAGTTACTCATATTTTGTATTTTAAATACGTAACAGCGGTACATGTATTCCGTTACTCCCCAACACTGGTTACATCGGATAAAACCTTTTATTAAAAGGGTTCTTTAAAATTAAAATCAAAATAGAGAATAAAGGAGAACTCTTGAAAAATGACCAGTTCTGAGTGTCCACAGCCATTTGAAGCCACAGCATCCGATGTCAAAGTCAAGTCAAGGAGAAAGCTGCATGGGTAGTCCATGCGTCCAGAGCTATAGTACCAGCACAGGCTTATACCTGCAAGGTAATTCCTGCACTTTTCCACTTCCCCTGCCAGCCAATAAGACCCTGAATCTGTAAAGGTAAGATTTTTTCCTTCACTTTTTAACCTCTTTCTTTTCTTTTAAATCCTTTGCCTTCTCTCTACTTTTCTCTCTCACTAGCCCACCGACATGTTTCTTAAAAGTCTACCCCCAATTGTTGAAAACAATAGCATCTTTACTCTCCTATCTCCCTGTTCCTATTACCCTTTCATTTTTACTTTACTCACTTTCATTCCTCCTTTTATTCAGTTTCCCTTCGTACTTTCCGCTCGCTGAGTGGGCAATATGTGTCTGCTGGCGTTCTGGTGTCTGGCATAAAGAGATTCTTCCAACAGTCTCAAGAGTAGCTCACTACATCTCCTGGAGCCTTGCCCACTGGCTTTGGCAGGTGTTCAGCATCCTGGGAGAATTACCCTGTGTGTTACTCGCTGTGTGGTGCCCTATGGCTTCAATTCAGCATACTGTGTGTGTGTGTGTGTGTCTGTCTGAATGTAGCTATGTAGAATTGAAACACATGTTAAAAAGGTGCAACACATTATTCTTTGGCATAAGTTGCATGTTTCAATGCACACGTTTTCCTAATACAACAAAATCCCAGCTGAGGTAAAGGCAGAGAATAACAAGCAGAGCAGCTTCTAAATCATCCGGCAGCATTTAACATCCATAAGCGTTGTCTTTATTTAACACACACACACACACACACACACACACACACACACACACACACACACACACACACACACACTAATTGCCCAGAGAATCACAACAATTCAAAAAAGACAAAAGGATAAAGTAAGAAATCCTTTACTAGATAGACGAGAGGAAAATGACAAATGGAAATTAAAAAAAACCAAACAAAAATCAGTAATTTCTCACATTATCTGCTGGCAGAATAACAGAAAAATATCATCCTTTCATCCATCCATTTTCTGCTTCTTATCCAGGTTCAGGTTGCAAGGGTAGCCGTCTCATATATGCATATATGTCCAGACCTCACTCTGCCCTGGGCAAACCAACCAACCAACATATGTAATGTCTTATCTAGCCCAGGACTTCCTCCTATGCCTGGAACACCTCATTTGGAGACATCCAGTATGCATCCTGGTGAGATCCTCAAGCTACCTCACCTGGCTCTTTTCAGAGCAGAGGAGTAGGAGCTGTCCGCAAAGCCCCTCTCAAACGATCAAGGTCCTCACATAACTTCTAAGGATGAGCCCCCAGGCACTCAGATAATTTCTGAATTAAGTAGTATCCTTCAGTTACTACTCAAACCTCGTGAGAAAGGTGAGAGTAATTCTGGCTTCTAAACAGTGATCCTACACTATAATGTAAGAGATGTTTCAAGGTAGCTTTTCTCGAGGGTTTGTTGAGCAAACAGCCTAAGAATTACAACTATTGGTCATAGATTCAGGCGTTATCACCAATACAAACTCAATATGCAGTACTGATTTTAAATACAATACACTTTGGTTTGGTGCTACAATATGTATAAATATTATAGTATACATATAAATCAAATACATTTACTTGTATACCATTTTTATATATGTGGTCCATGCAGGTATAGTGCTTTTGTGTTCTCTAAGTGAGGAAATCGCATAACTGGCATTTAATCCAGGTGAATTTAAATCATAGCTAAAATGTGTTTCACACAAAAGGTGTATATAAATATCTATAAATTCTTGTGCAGGGCATACCATGCTTCTCCTCCTATGACAGGAGGAGAAGCATCCACTCTGTTACTGCATTACATTTTTATACACACTCAACATTTCTTTATCCATTTCAATTAAAGAGTCCTCTAGATTTTCACTGGACAAACTGTCAATTTCTAATGAGGATTATTGAAGACATATGGTATACAAGATTATCTATGAATGTGGCATTAATCCTTGACAACTGCTTATTACACCGCACCAAAGATTACGTGAAGGAGAGACAAAGACGCATAAGTGAGGCTGACCGTCTTTTTTCTAAAGAGGAAGACAGAATGACAGATGTTATACTGATGATTTTATGATCTCTTCATTCTAATATTTGACCATGTAGTCTGTTATAGTTTACTGATATATGTAAACTATCTCTGTGTCCTGCTTACACAGGAGCCACAACTCAACAATGCATGTCCACACATTGTCAGTGTACTTAAACACATTACACCTGTACAGCTGTGGTGGTGTATCATAGCAACAATGTTTCAAACAAGAGAGAGTGCAATCTATTTGCAGATGATCCTCTAGGCTGCTACATTAAATCTACATTAACTACTGAGTTATAATTATGCTTCCCCCAATTTCACAACAAACTAATGGATAGTGTTTCTTCAGTTTTCTAGCAAAGAGCTTTTTTACTTGACTTTGACATACTGACACTTTCTGAGTATGTGCAGTCAGTCTTTTTCCACATCACCATTTTTTAAGTCCATAAGTTACAAAAATATAGAAAAATGTCTTTATTCTCTGTAAGTGAAATTTCATTTTTTTAATGCAGGGACTGGAAACACAGAATTCAGCTTTTACAGATTTGACTTTACACACCAATCTCAAGAAAAAAAATTAAATCAAAGGACAACAAAAGCATCTGGGTGAAAATTAGATTTCACACTATAGTTCAACCGACTCAGCAACTCAATTGTGCGCGTTCTGCTTTATGTTCAAAATTTATGATGAACCTTAATTGTTGTGACTGCAGGCCTGATGATCAAATGTATGAGGGGAAAATTTCACATCAGGAAAGACACGAGTCACAGAGATCATGAACAGAGGGAATTGACCACAATAAATTAGAATATTTCACCTGTATAAGCAAAAAGTATAAGCAATATACAGTGTTTGCTATTCGATAAACTCAGGTCCTTTGTCAGGGTTTGACTGTCCATCTGACAGTTGTCAAATTGCCTTCCAGTTAGCTATGCAGGAGCCCTTCTCAGCCCTGCCTGTGAAACATGACTTGTTGACAAACAAACTGTCTGCTGGTGTGCGCAGTGCCTGTGTCAGGCCGTAACAAGCCTGCTCAGCAGACGTCCAACTGTTTCCTGACTTTAATCACACAAGCATCACCAGAAATCAATCGAATAACCTTGGTAGAATGCTAAATCAACACAAAAGCTGACTCCGTCCGTGGACTTTCACGGCCCTGAACTGGCTGAGAGTACAATGAGAACGTGTACTTCTGAAGTGGATATTGACTCCCAGGGAAATCTTAAGCACACTAGGTTGTCTCATTTATAACGCTATATAGCTGGCAAGGAATGAGCTTGTCTGGCCTGGCCTTGTCTTAGTATGGATTTTCATAAAGGCAGTACAGTCATAACCATCTTTTAAGCAGAGGCAGGGGGACGCTTGTCTGAAGATGCAGAGTACAGTACATGCATTTTTAAAGTGGCCCTCCTTGCCATTTTTTACTTTATTGCTTAGAGAGCAATGATAGAAGTGAGACCATGAGAACACTGGAGCAGCTGCTCTCTAGCCACCAAAGACTCATTAAAAATGAAAAAGGGGGGAAATAATGAAAGAAAACAATCCAGTGGAGGACATAAATATATAAACAAAGGCAAATACTTTGTTCATGCCCTACAGAGACCATACTTTTCCAGCAATGGTAAATATTTTTCATCTTCAGGTCCAAGGCAAAACAAGAGGGATAAATCCAGTATGAGTGGCAGTGTAAGGTCAATGCATCGATCCTCTCTTTCTCTCCCTCCCTGTTGTGGAGAAGCTTGAGCCGTTTGAGGATGACTAAATTACAGGCGCCTCATTAGCATGGATGAGAAGCAAGTGTGACAGCCGCATGCTTGTGTACTTATGGGAGCAAGAGAGAGAGAGAGAGAGAGAGAGAGGCTTGCAGTGTAAGCTTGTCAGCACCCCTGAAAGCTTCTGTTTTTACTTTGTGAAACCATTAAAGGATGTATGTTATTCTATATTCCTCTCACTGCCAGTTACTTGAAGAGACAAAAACCAGCAATCAGTTTTTTCCTTTTCTTTCCTCAATATGCAGTTGTTCCACCTAAGAAACATTTAAATATTTGCAGCTTGTAATTGCAGTTTTTAGTTCGATCAGGACCAATATAGTCAAAGGAAGATTGATTGCGCCACCTGCAGCAATTTGTAATATTTATATATTTACTTGGATCTGCTTTGAGAGTTAGTCTGCCTTCGACATGCATATGTGAATTGCATAATCCAGGGAGACATCAATCCAGTGTTCTGTGGACATTACATGGAAACCAAGGGCAAGATCAAGAGGAAAATACCGGCACAGAACAGAGTAGGCATCAACAGGTATGGCTTGAATGGTCAGATACACCATGAAATAGGATGTAGTAGTAGATAGGATGGAAATGGGTTGCTAATCGGCTTGCAGATGGGCAACAGAGTGAACCATATGAGATAGCTAATTGTCTGTTTGGAAAAATAATAGTCTGAAACTGATCATCTTAGTTAGGCCTGTCCTAACTAACTGTATTCTTGATTTTTTTTTTTTTACCCAACCACTAGTAAACACTGTATTTACTCTATCTATACAATAACTAGCAACTTTATTAGGTACACCCAGATAAAACAACCAATGGCAGGTTCATTACAGATGGCAGGAACCCAATGTATTTAGGGATGTAGAGCTGGTCAAGATGAAGTTTAAACTTAACATCAGAGTTGGGTTGGGTTGTCTATACAAGGCATGGCATGGTATTTTAAAAAACTGCAGATCTGGTGGGATTGCCCCATACACTCGCCACACAAAAAGGAGAAAATATCCATTGAGCTACAGTTCTTGGGTGAAAATGCCTTGTAGATGACTGAGATTAAAGAATGGCTAGCTGCTTCGAAGTAATTGGAAGCCAATAACTAAAATAACCACTTGGTACAACCAAGGTATTCACCAGAGCATTTCGGAACACGGGAAATGAATTTTGAAGCAGATGGGCCAAAAGTTGGACAATAGAGGACTAAAAAATGCTGCCTGATGCAATGAATCTGCATTTCTGCTGCAACATTGAGATGTTGGGGTCACAAAGTGACACAAACAATATGAAAGCATAGATCCATCCTGCCATGTATCAACAATTCAGGCTGCTGAAAAAACAGTGTCACTGTGTATCATGTCAGTCTTGTCCTTTTTCAGCTGCTCCCGTTAGGGGTCACCACAGCAGATCATCTGTTTTCCATTTCTCCCAACCCGGCAACCACCTGCATGTCATTTTGACAGCACACCGATTAAGTCTCCTCTTTGGCCTTTCTCTTTTGATCTTTTATTCTCCCAATCAATTTAGTCTCTCTTTATTTCTCCCATATCCAAACCAAGTCAATCTCACCTTTCCTACTCTGTGCCTAAACTGGGACTTGACATACTAATTCCTAATTGTATCACCCTAAATGCAAATCTTAGAATAATATCAGTGTAAAATATGTATGCAGGAAGTAAGCACAAAAATAAGATTATGATGCAATCTAAAGAGGCCTTACTGGTGTGGCTGAAAGTTCTCCCTTCTTTAAATGTGTCTGAATTTAGAGAGATAAAGTATAATGATGGACAGCAGGCTATACTTGACTGTTGAGAAAACTCGGCCAAGGACCACAGTGGTTATGTGGCTCGTCTGAGCCCATCTCCAGGGCTGCTTTCATGTGTCAGTCCAGTCCTACAGAGAGATATGAGAAATGATGCCTGGTATCTGGAGGAATTGTAGAAATCCTTTTCTAAGTTAAGTGCAAACATTTTTCACCTGAAAAGGTGCTGCCTTACAGGGACAGCTAGTAAAATCAGGTTCATTAACTCAATGGTGCCATTTGAGTCACATCTATAGGGCACTGTAGAGAAGAAACGAATCATTAAGAAGAAGAAAAAGCTGTAAATACCAAGACACAAAAACCCAGATAAACAACATAACTTCGACCAAGGTGAATGTAAATAGCCCGTGAACAGAAACCCCCTGAGAGAAGGGATTTCACTAATTTGATGAATGGGTTTAATAATCAGGGAAGCCCCAAGGGAATCGTGGGTGAAACAACAAGAAGCAGCAATAAAGAGACCTGCTGCAGATACAGATATTTATCTTGATCTTAGAAAGCTTTAATCCTGCATACAAAAAACGCCTACTGAGAGTTCTGTTAGATCGATGAATACAACACAACCTTTAGAGATTATCGCACTTTCAAAACATCTTTTAAGTAGTCAATAGCTACTTTTCTTAAACCTGTATACATATATAAAATAAATATTTGGATCACCTAGGATATTACGTCAAGAGATTTCTGTACAACAGTTACAGTACAAGTGACAGCAAATAACCAAGTGTGGGAAATAATTATACTGATAAACAAAAAAATTGCCAGAAAGTCAATAAAGCTGTATTTGGTCCAGAATCAGCTCTGGGGCAAACAGAAAGGTATGTCCTTTGGGAAATTATCATTTATTGCGAGACCTTCAGCCTGAATTCAAGGTGGAAGTTAAAAATAATGAAATAAGAATGGAGCCGGGATTCAAGCAAGCAGCTGTCCACCTTTTGCCACTGATACACCGGGCTTACGGACTGAATTTTTCATAGCCCTTGGGACGCGAGACACAGAGGCTATTTCTGCGTTTCCTCCCAGTATGTGGCTACATGAAGTATCACGTATTGTTGACAACACATACCAGGGCTCTGAGGCATTTTCGAGATTGCTCACCGTACTCCATCTGGAGTCCACAGTAATGAAAGGCAACATTATGTTCCTTTCTTCTATGTCGCCCTTGAGAGCCTTTAAGTAACGGTGTCTGTGTTTTCCTTGAGTAGAGTGCAGGAGCCCTTGCTTGGCATGTCCTGTCTACACAGTTTCAATGAACTAAACAGGACATTGAATTAAGCTGCTACATTTTCACGTTAGTTTTTCTTGCATTGAAAGTAGACATATAATAATCTGTTTAATAACTGAATCATAACACACAGAGCTTGTTAAAGTAGAATATTCACTATTGTACTATATTTTCTGAACCCTCTTTATCAAAAAACCCCAAACTTGAATGTGCACTTTGGTACACTGGGATTGTCATAATACTAATATTTAAAGCAACCCAGGAAAATACTTGATAGAACAGGGACCAAAAAAAAAAAGAAATCTCAAAAAATTAATAGCCCTTTTTTTTAAAACAAGGATTAGAACGATGGAAAAAATAACATCAGTGATAATACCAGTTCAAGTTGACTGATAATTGCAAGCTTTAAATGTATTATTAACAATAAAAATAGTAAATAATCATCATCATCACCTTACTATAACGATGCATGCCTGTTCCCAAAGTGCTCCTACACACAAATGATTTTTATAGCACTCAAATCCTTACAAATGATATATTACGTGTAGTAGCTGTTCTCATGCCAACATTACGTGTACGTGGCTTGATGCAAATACATTTTGCAGGTGCATATTGGGGTAACTTTTCTCATGCACAACTGTAAATAAGTGTTCATCAAATAATCATGCTAATAATGTGATTCGGTTGTCTTAATATATAGCTTGCAAAGAAGAAGAAATACATGTATTTTTTGTTCGGTGTTTATGAACAGCTGTTTTGGCCATCTGACTAGATACAGTGATATAACGAACATAAAAAAATAATAAAATGACAAATTTACATTCATGTCTGTGTTGTAATGCATGAACAAAGCAAAGAATAACTGCCCGCAGCACAGATTTTTGCTGGTAATAATAATAATAAAAAACTTTATTAATATAGCACCTTTAAAAAACAACATTAGGAAGTACTTCATGAGACAAGACAGGAAATAAACAGCATATAAAACATTTAAGAGGAGATAAAGATGAAACATTAGGTATAACAATACGGGCAGCACAGGGAGATTAAACGCGATGAATGAAGACAATTAAAATTAAAAAACAAGTAAATTAAAAGCAAATATAAAATAAATTAAAAATCCCTAGCAGAAGGTGATAAAGCAATTACAAAGGACAACATAGAAATAACTCAGAATGGAGGATCCGAGAAAGCCTACTTATGAAAATGCGTCTTTAAGAGATTTAAAAGACAAAAGTGAGCCATTCAGGTCTTCTCAGGGAGATTGTGGGGTAACTAGCCTTCGCTGAGGACCTCAGGTTAGACCAGGAGTGTACAATTTCAGGAGATCGGAAATATACACTGGTGCCAGTCAACAATAAAATTATAAAACCAATTCAAGACATAATAGTGAAGCAGCTCATGTTAATATACACACCAGTTAAGATAATGATAACTGTTCACTGCTTAATGTTGTTGAAAACTGAGCTTTTCTGAACTCTCGTAATTCCTCCTCAAGTGTTGTTCAGTGTTACGAACATCACCTACTTCACAGACAATTTTTCATATGCCAAAGGCATCAGGTAAAACAATCAACCTCTTGTCATCGTAATGAACCTTCACAAATCACAGTCGGTTATTGGAGGAAAATTATCAGCAGATGAATCTATAATTAAAACAATCACAACTGCTTTTTTTCCATGAGAAATTCTTTGTTATATTTTAATTTTTATTAATAGTCTTAATTTATTAAATAAAATATGATGTTTTAATGTAGCTACAAGTACTGAAAGTCAATTGTTCAAAGCTTATTTTTTGTTTCACTTGAATGTCCATAAAATCAGGTAGGTTTCATAGAAATATCAATGATCATTGATATTTTTTTTCTTACAGATCAGAGGAGATTTCTGTATCACCAGTCATCACTTCAAGTCACGTTGTGTTACACGCACTCTTGTTTCACTGCCCTTCTGTTTCCTACCAAGCCTCCACCAGCACCCTCTGCTGTGACAGCATGACTGTGCAATCTGTTGCCCCCCACCTCCTGCACTGTCAGAGCTCCATCAAATTAAAAGCCAACGCAAACTGACTGAGCTGGTTGTCCTCATTAAGAGGACACCAAGCAGAGGACTGGGCGAGGATCCTAGCCACTTTGGAAGCCTAATGAATTGGTACACGCCCCCACACTGTGAAGGTAGTGCCCTCACAAAGCAGGATGAGCATTGCCAAAGAACACTAACACTGCAACATCTTATGCTAAAATTGAAAGGCTTCCAACATGTTTCCCATTATCATTATCATCACTTTCTGTTATAAGTTACCCCCGAGACCTCCCCCATGCATAACATCACTTATTACAGCTTCTGTCGCTTTCCTTACTGCTGACACTTGACCTTCAAGTACTTGTGGCAGGTAAGAGTCTTATTCTGATGCATGTGGCAAACAATGGGGTGAAGCTACTGATCCATTGAACGTGTTTGTCTTCAGACAGAACATATATTTTTGCGTTGTAGGTGATTCAATCTACACTTCAGCTCAAGTGGAAACTGGGGTGCAAGGGCCAGGTGCACTTATCTGAAACAAATGAGTCAGGGCTAAATTTAACAAGCACTCTCCAGAACTGTGCATCCGGCCTCTCTGCTCTGCATGAAGGCTCGGCTTCCCTCTGCTTGAGCCATTTATCAAAGAGTCTGATTACAAAAAAAAAAAAAAAAAAAAATCTTATCTAACCACAAAGGATAGTACAACTCTGTTTTCTGGTGGTGAAGCTGATGTTGTACAAATATGACAGTAAAAAGCTTCTAGGTTGTTTTCTCAATATAGTTTTTCATTCTTGTTAAACACACGGAGGCGTTCCTTCTTTTTTTTTGCCTGGGAAACAGTATTAATGCCAATACTACAGTTGATTTTAATTTGCTTCCTTTGGGGAAAATGCTGCTGATTTTCTAACCTGTCCAGTACAGTCCATCCTTGTGACGCCACTGCAGAATTTATAGTTTGTCAAGTCAAAGCTAAAATGCTAAACACAGCAAGCTGAAGGCAAACCACGCAATTTAATTATGTAACCGTAAGGTTAGGAGGTGCAGGAGAAAGGTGAGATTGCTATTAGCTATAAATGATAATTCTGTTCAAAATTTCACAATGTATGAACCACAGAAAAAGAAATCAGAGTTGTTTTTCACATTCAAATAAATTATTAGAGCTGGTAAAATAAAATATAACAAATAATGCAACAGTGGTTTCAGTGACTATGACCTGAAAATATGCATTCAAACGTGCAGGTAAACATTAAATGTTTCAGTCTGAAGTAGGTTTTATCGTTGCCCAACAGATCCTGCTGTTGAAGGTGCAAGGGTAGACACTTATCTAAAAGGAAGGGAATTTTAATGTAGGCTTTTACATACTATTTTTTTTATATTAGTACAGGTACAGTACAGCAATCCCAGTGAAACTACAATAAGTCATGTGTTATTCTGTAAAATACCAACCTAGAAGGACAACCGGACAACTGCAAACTTACTTTTTTTTAGCCAGTTCTAAGTATGAAATATGGCAGGTTACTTGAATAACAGGGCATCTCAAGCCTCTACCCACATCCATAAAACGCACACAGCACAGTACAAGAACTTCATTCTCCTCTGGGTGAATACTAAAGCTGTATTTTGCCCTTGAAAACACATAATGTGCACATCCGTTTGCATTTGTGTTTTACTTTATAGTGTTAGATTTTATTTTGTTGTACATCAGACTAAATGTTCAGTCCACCCTGGGTTTAATTTTCCGTATGTTGAACTATTCTGGTAAGCCTTGTCAATTTGAACAGCTCACACAGTGTGCTGTTGGATTTGTAATTCATATCTACTTTTTCATAACTCTACAGTTCTTGTTTAGCAATATTAATTAGCATTATTTTATACTTTTTGATGAAATACAACTCAAAAGAAAGTTTTCAGAGACACAGATTTTCTAAACTGTCTTAAAATGAAACATTAATACACCACTGTAGTGGCTCCAGTAATGAGCAGGCTACCATCTCACTGATTTTCAAAGGGTGCCCTACACTGCACATCCAATCTCTCCTCACATTTTCTGTCCCTCTGTCTCTACCATAATTAGGGATACTGTATGAAATTACTAAAATCAAGAAGTTTGGTTGGGGGTGTTGTGCCTTGGGGAAAGACCTGAGTCAGTTATGTGTAAAGTAAAATTTAACAAAAAAAAAAAGAAATGGACTTGTCAGACCAAAGAGCAATGTATGGTTTATACTAGTCTCACATTTTCTCTGATATTTAAAAAAAAAATTAAAAAATGTTTATTTTCCACTGACATTTAGGGATATGTAAACATTTACCAGAGTTGCAGCATCTGTTTTGTGAGTGTGTGTTTGTGTGTGCTAAAATAATTATACACACAAACATTTTGAAGACACTTTAGTAAGAAGACATTATGATGAAACACCTGCCTGTACCCAGGCTTCAAAAGCCTTTGTCCTGCCCCTGCTTGTTGTTACCCTAAGTGTGTGTCTGTGTCTGTGTGTGTTTGCGCTTTTAATGAGTAATGAAAAACAAGTTTCATATACAGGGATATTAAAATGCTCAAACATGGTCGATGAAAGTGCACAACTCATTGTTTAATTTAGCCCCACACACCCCATCCGTAATGTATTTGAACTAATCACTGACATCAAACGTTGTTGTTCACTAAACCCCACCCAAACACTTAAGAGTCAATGCAATGAGAGCTTCACTCTTCCACTCCAACAAACACGCATTAACACAACTTACCGTTCCCAGAGATGTGATTATCCACCTCTCCGTGTCCGTCGTTGAGAGCTGCGTTAAGTTGAATGTAAAGTCCCGCGTACTGTAAAAGCCCCATTATCACTCCGAAAGCTCCCATTGCTTCGGCCGGTATTTAAAACAGTTGTATGAAATTTTCACGTTAGATGGAGAGCATCGGTAACGATATATCCCCACCGGCGCAGAGCAGCCCTTGCAGACATACAGCTGGAGCTGGAGGACAGAGACTCGGGGACCCGCTCGGCTGTGAGAGGGAGGAGATGATGCGGCCAGCGCGGGCGGAGGGAGAAGCAGCGTGTAAACAGGTGAGGCGGCTCACACCGGGACAGTCAATTAGGCGGAGGGATCTGACAGAGCCCTTACTGTCGTTTTAAGTTTATCCCACACCCCAATTTTTGGACACCCTCCTCACTCATTTCATCTACACAGGTTAGATAATTGCCCTCAGTAAACACATTAATGTATATTTAACGTGGCGGTTGAGAAGGTGGGATTTAATTGTTTCATGCTAAGTGTTTTATGTATGCTGAGGGTGTTTGGTGTGTTTTTAAACTGGGTATCCTTGCTAACCCTTGAAGTTAAAGGAATAAAAGTAGTTCCACTTTGAGAAACGTCCAAGTTAGGAGAGCGTTAACATTAATGGTGCTTTAAAAAAAATGCTATAAGTGTTTCCTTTATGCACTAAGAGTAATGTTTGCTCACTGTTTACACTGATAAAACACTGCATACAAGCTTGTATACAGGCTTTGTTACTAGCTAGGTGATGCCAGCTAGCATGCTATTAACTGTCTCAGAAAACTGCAAAGAAACTACGTTTTTGTAATATTTTTCTGTAATATTTTTGTGTTCGTATGGTCTGCATTAGTGGTCATGTCAGTATTTCTGACTGTGCTTTTAGATTGACCTACACATGACACAGAGGTGGCATGTGAGCCTGTGTTGAGCTGTCCAGGGCTGACAGAACAAACGCAGTCAGGGCTCAGTGAAGAGACAAGTGGCCTTTTGCCAGTCTTCTTTCCTTCCCAGTTTGACAGCCAGATGAGTCACATTAGAGCTGAAGGACGACGCTCTGATATTGGAGACATAGAGACAAGAACATTCTGTTCTGTTTTCAATGATATAGGCTACCATATTTTTTTTTAACAATAACAGAATGAGCAAGAAATGCACCCCTTCATGCCGAAGACACAAACGCTTTTAATATTTCACAGGGCTTTTCATATTAAGAGGACATCTTCCATCTGTTCCAAAAAGTCAATTCTGCTCTTATTTTACTTGATTCAGCAACAAACAAGCGCACAATGCAAAGTAAGAAAATTACGATATGGTGCTAAGAGGCCACTGCATTACTCTGAGAGGTATAATCCCTTCACATTTAGCGTCACACATGCATATGCATTTGTTTTTGCTCGAGTGTGTAATTAATTATTATCAAAGGCAAGGGAGCCCTTTATCCCTCTTACTTTGATCCATCTGCGCGAGAGCCTGACACGTGGAGCTCACAGCATGCATTTTAAATTTTCTGCAGAGGGTGGAATATTTTTCTTTAAATTAAAGTTTGAGCACATTTAAACTGTTATTGTGGATCACTCCTTGTTGTATGAGTTGTAATAGAGTCATGTGGGGACGTAAAAATCAATTTCGTCTGCTTCAACTTTAATGAGGTATTTAATACCAAGGCACCTTCTGTCATCTCCTGGTGTCAGTAATACTGGAAAATGATTTATTTGCTGTTAAGACATTTGGGACATCCACAGCTTAAAGCCCTTTTCCCTCGAAATATGAGCACGAGCAGACAGCACCATTTGAGGAGCTTAGATATAATTTCGCCGCTACAAAAGAAAACCAGTTAACCTTAGAGGTCTTTGAGAAACCCTGCCATTTTCACAATGCATCAGCTGGTCAAAAGAGGCTCATATAGCTATTTATTCTTGCTCTTGGCTGATGGTGCCTTCTGGTCTCCTCCTGTGGCTGTAAGCTTGGCTCACAAGCCCCGAGAACCGAGGGTGAAATTGAAGCTGATGTATGCAGACGTGAGCCTCTAAGATGGACACAACACCTGCCTGGTAGCTGTGAGATCAGCACCTCTCTAGCACTAACTGCCTCAGACAGCCCCAGCTAGAGATGAGGAGAAAATGCCTGTGTGCTTGTGCCTGTGCGCGCGTTTGAGATGATGGGCCTGTTAAATGTAAAATGAAGGGAGCGAACTGGGAGTGTGACTCAACCAGGGAGTGGATTTCAAAGCCAACAGCTTCCACAGAAGCGTCATGACATCTATTATTTATTCACTTCACTTTGACACATTCAGTTCCTTCTTTTTTACCTGCTGCTTTTAGAAAGGGAGCCTGTTTCTCCTTATGAGCAAACTATCATAATCAACAGAGATTGTAATGCACAATACTTGCTCTCAATGGGATAAATTTAAATATGTTCAGACCATTAATTATATTTAAATGCTTGCTTTTTTGTAGTTACCTTCAAAAAAAAATTACCTTTACGCCTTTCTTATGTGGATAGATATTTCTGAAGGAAAAAGTACAGCAATTTGCACAACTGCCAGGTAAATTGCTTTCACATTTTCATTTTTAAAAGAATAAGCACAAAAAGACAGTAGTTCCACTACTCACTTTGATTGATTTGTCCTGACTCCATCTCATATTCTAGTTCTACCTACTCATTGATACTGTGCCAGTAAAGCTGAAACAATCAATAAAACTGAATATTGTGCAGCGTGCATCAGCTGTTGTACAGGAACAGGAAATTCCTAAATGTAAGTTCCCCAACTTTCCCACTCGTTTTCTGTTACAGAAATATAACGCATCAGTGCCAAGCACTTTACCAACATTCAAATATGGTGTTACATCACTTTTAGATAACTCCTGAATCACTACCAGCATATATAATCTCTAAAGGTAATCAGCCAGTGATACATTTAAGCAAAGTGGCTTTGTTAGCGTGCTCCTTAGCGCAGCCTTTTCCACAGGTTCCTCCCAGCCGTGTCAATCAGATCAAACAGATTCAAGACAGCTGTCTGCCCTCTTAGTTCTTATCTTGCTTCTGCTGTGTGGTGTTTAGGTGTTTAGGTCTGTGTTTAGTTTTTTACTGGATGAAAAACGTACCTTTATTTTACATATTAGAATGACAGTCCATGTGTCTGACCATCCTTGGTGGTCATTGCCATTTTGACTTTCTTGTCCATGGAAATCACCTTAGTCCATTATCCCCCGGCTTCTTGAACTCTATAATATATTGCAGCTCATGCTGCTAGTTTAAAAAGGATGAGGAAATGACAGTGGGTGTGTGATAAATGGGGTTTTCCACTCTTTCTTCAATGCTCTGTTTACCAGGCTACATAACAATATTTCTTTTTACTCTAGATTGTGCGGAGCTCCCAAGGTGTTGAGCACTTCATGAATATTAAACAAAGCTTTGGGAGCTACGTAACATCATCTTTAATACGATGAGGATTTAAAATGTGGGTGCATTTGCAGACACGCTCAATCATTTTTGTTTATCCGAGCACTTTTGGATTCTTTACACTATCCCCGGGGATTTAACGCTGCGGCATGTATATTTAAATCCTGAGGCATCTCTTGCTCTCCCTCACAGTTTTTGAGTGTCTGAGCTTTTCAGCATGTGGATGGTGAAGGTATTTCTTTTAAAAGCGAGACAATTTTGTGAGTCAAATGTTGCCGTACCCTTGTGAAGACGTGCAGGGCTTACACAGAGAGAAAACTTGGGGGTCGAATGGAGGAGAAAACTGATGTGAGCAAAGAAAGTTAAATCTCTCAACCCTCAGTAATTACTGGACATTCAAAGTACACATTACAGGTTCATTTCGATCGCTCTTAAATATAAGATTCCTTTACTAATCCCTTCCCTGGTTCAGTGGATTTAGTGAAAAATATTTGTTCAAGAATTTAAAAATTAAATGGAACGCTGAATTTGTTTTGTGGTTAAATAATCACGTTTTACAGCTGCCAAGCTATCAGACTGGAAACTGTCGAACCCATCCTTTGTAGCGCCAACCTTTCTCATTTGTCTCGACAAGACCCTTCACAAACATTACAGCATGACACTAGTTTTCAATAGATGGAAAGTGTTTTCACACTCTACAGAATTCATCACCAGTCAAGCACACTGTTGCACAGCCTCTTTTCCTCTGTCTCTACCTGTCATCTCACTGAATGTTCAGGAAAAATTATATGATGGCAAGAACCCCGGCACCATTTCCTGGTTCACTGGATATGGCTTTGCGCTCCAGTAAATCTTTACTGTTCATTTCTGGTACAATTTTAACTGGCTGTCGAAGAGAAGCCTCAGCTAGTATCGCGGCAGGTGCAGAACATTAACCACCTCTGTCTTTACCGCCTTCCTCCTGAGGCTAATGTGGCTTGACAGAAATAGGCATAGGCAAAGCTATAGGTTTGGTAGTGATGAATGTTGTGCATAATATACGTTACAGTATGTGAGGATGAGCATCAGTTGTAATTAGACTAAAAACATTAATGTTTCATGACATAAAAAGAATCAATAATCAAAAATTACTTCCTGCATAATAAATGCCCTTTATAAGCAAATGACTCTTCAGCCAACAGCTTTGTAATCACTGGATGTAAATGCCACTTCTGTGGACTCACAATGACTATGGGGAGCTGGACAAGCAAGATCTATTCTCCCTATTAAACCATGCAGTGTTAATACACCCTCATTAAAGCAAGGTTTTTGCACAGGAGGTGATGCAATAGTCTGCACTCCTGCTCTCAGCAGCACTTGGCATTTCAGCGCAGTGGGCAGAGATTGTAGTCAACTGCTTTTTAATCTTCTACCAATTTTCATCAGTACTGCAGGGTCTGGTTTTCCAGAGTTCACAATAGCCTGCCACCTGCCAGCTAAGTGACCCGTGTTTTGACAGGCAAGCAAAAGCAACGCGAACTAGACATGTGACCACATATCTGAGACATTTTAGGCCCCTAGCGTCGTCTTATGAATTCATTAACTCATCGGCTTAGCTCTAAGTTTCAATTTCACTTTCACTTTCAACAAGTTCCTGCAGGGTACCGCTTCTGAAGAGACAACATAACAAAGACAGTTATCTTGAAGGCAATGATTTGTTTTGGCAGCCTCTGTACATCTTTTAAGGAGCGTGTCACTATTTGAAACCAACAGGGAGCCCTGTTGTCGCTTGTATTTATTATGCGCCTTCATATTCCAAGAAAAAATGAAATAATACATTTCCGAAACAAAGCTTGTACTTGGAAATTTCCCCAGGGAGTCATGCTTCTTGTCCTGCTCAGCTGGCAAACATTACTACAGCACTGAAAGGGGGAGAATTTTGATAACATTTTATCACATTGACATGTTGAATAGCCTGAGCATTTGGCACATAGAGTCCCTTACAGCCCATTGTACATCAGATTCAATCATTCTGTTTAAATCATGTGAACATATGCTCCCTCAGATCACAGAGATCCTGTTTCCCTCGCTTAGATTAATCCCCAGCCGACCTGACCGTAAGGACGTTCACAGACATGAAACCAGACACCGTGATAACTCTGTTTGCCGTCATATGTTATCAAGATGGGTAAATGTTTTAGTAATGTTAATACATCTACCTGCTCGTGAAAAAGTGAACTTACAAGTGTGCGGCACATGAAGAAAGAGATGAAAGATGCGCTTAATAATTCCTGAGGTGTTGCAGAATGTTGTTTTCTGACGAGACTCACCCCGTGTTCATCAGCATTCCCAAAGACAGAGCGCACATTCAGGGTACATTATGCAGAGTCAATCAATTTTGCATTTTCTTGTGTGCGCATACCTACTTAATTCCTACTCTCTGCCCTGTTGTCATGACAACATTATTATACATTGTCATCGCCTTCAAAAGGAGATGAGAGGTTCATCATTAAGCATTCACAGTCTCTGAAATGCAAGAGCTATGTAGCTTAAGAGCATGTGAGAACATTATAGATCACAGTGTGTTTAATAGGTTGTCTTCTTTCGCTTGAACACATTCCCTTTTATTTTTATGAGAATCAAGGTTAACGTGCATGTGTATGTGCATAAAAACAAAGAGCATACTTTTGATTTTTCCACAAGTGTCTAAACAAATCACAAGCAAAAGCCTGACACAAACATCCAGAGGACAAGCTTCTGTTCCAGTGGACTGGCTTACCATCAGTCTTCTAACAGATGGATTTTTATTACAGTTTCATGTGCCGAGGGACCATGCTCACCCAATAAACTGGCATGTGCTCCAAAGCACCCCTCTAGCGAATTCATGCGTCTTACGAACAACAAGGGTTCTGGTGTAGTGTGCCAGGGCTGTAAAAAATCAGCTTAACAGCAGCACTGGGAAGGCATCAGTATGGCTCCAACTTTATTGTGATGATAAAAGGCAGAAGAGGTTGTTCTGTCCAAGAATGAAAGATGACAGTTTTGTACTTTCTGTTAGAAGTGTCTGAAATGCAAATAACACCCATTTTTACCACATAGTCACCAGAAAAAGGTGTGTCCTGTTTTATTGATGTGGATGTTATTTTTAATTATTTATATTCATTGTACATTCAGAGACAGTGATATCACACCTTCACAACAGATAGATAGATATATAGATGTTTGTTGTGTTAGTGTTCTTGTCTTTGTGCGAGAGCAGTGAATCCAGTCCTGCTGCTTTACTACTCACTGTTTCATATTTCTGCCACATCTGGTGACCGTCCCCTTACAGGAGCCTGACAGTTGGCATTACTGCTTCTTTTCAGTTGGATTTGCTCTTTGGGATGAAAGCAGCAGATTACTGATTACATTTACAGAAAGGTTTGGGCTTTGTTCATATATGGCTGTATACATGCAACATTGTGCATTGGGGAAATATTATTTATTTACTGTAAGATGTGCGACTTGTTACACACTCAGCTCATTTCAAGCATGCATTGATTGTTGAAATAAAAATGACAAAAAAGGAAAAGAGAGAAGCAACGCTTGTTTTAAGAGGTAGTCACAGTGTCTGAGTACAATTACAATAAATGGTACAACTCTGCTAAGTGGAACCACTGGAACTATACAGAAGGGGAGCACAAATTTGTTTTAATATATACACAAAGTGGGATTTGATAAGATCTAAGTTGGATTTTCTAAATTCAAACTAGAGTGAAAAAACATAGTTACTTATTGTGTATAATAGTTCATTTATTATTTTTAATCCCATCCATCAACAGCTCTTTATCCAGGGCCAGGTTATGGGGGCAGCAGCCTAAGCAGAGATGTCCAGACCTCCCTGTCCCCAGCCACTTCATCCTACTCTGAGTCCCTCCCAAATTACTGAACTCCCCACCCCATCACTGAGGGAGAGCCCAATTACCATTCGAAGAAATTCATTTTACCCGTTCATATTCGTGATAGTATTCTTCCTGTCACTACCCAGGCCGCCACTGAATGAGGCTAACAGAACTACATCATCTGCAAAAAGCAGAGACAAGACCCTGATACCACCAAAGTAGAGGCCATTGGTTTGGTTTTATGTAGAAATTTATGATGATGCCTGAATTAGTGATTGGTGATGCAAGTCATCACCATGTAGTGACTGCTCAGCACCTCCCTTTACCTGAGCATCCAAGACATGTGACCACAGATCTGATAAAACAATAACAAAATCAATCATCGACCTGCCATTTAGCGTATTGTGATCCCACGTACACTTATGAGCACCGTTATACTTGAACACTGTGGTTGTTATGGACAAGTGTTGATTGGCACAGAAGTTAAATAACAACAATGCTCGGGGTCAGATTAGGCAGATCAGGCTCTTAATTGGACCATCTGGGGCCTCCACCCTTGACTGTTACACTTCAACTGTCTCTTCCATGGACTAAGGCCCTTGAGATGGTCTCCCTCGACCTCCCTCCCCAGGCCTGTAGCAGGTAAACCTGTCCAAGGTTCATGTCAGGGGAATTATTTTTATTTTATTTACCACAGTAGAATTTTAATCATGTTAATCACTTTCTTTCTGTCTTGGCTTGTTCTTCTTGTTTTTTTGTCTTTTTTTTCTTTTGTTTAGTTTTTTTCAACCCCTCTAATTGTGGCTCAGGAGGTAGAGCATGCTGTCTATTAATCAGGTTAGTGGTTATATTCCCTTGGCTCCTCCAAGCTGCATGTTGATGATATATGAGTAGGCATGATACTTAGAAAGCCACGTAGAACAAAGCACTGTGTGAATGTGTGAATGCACTCAGAGTAGAAAAATGCCATTTTACTCACCTGTTTTACTTTTCCTTCCTTTACCCGCAGAGGTTGTTCCCTTCTTATATTGGATCATTGTTGGGCTTTGGTATGGATTTACCTCCACAGACTTTATAGTGATCTTGTGTTCGGCTTTCTCCCCTACAAGTCTTTGTTCTTTCTAACTTTAATTAAAGTTCTCCCTTTTTGCCCTAGTCCTGCATATGGGTCTTTAATCTAAACTCTAACATTTCTTAAGTGAACTTTCATAAGGCTCTGTCTGTCTAGATGTCAACTAAACTGTGCCCAGGGGAACTTATTAGCCATATAACTAAAATATTTCTGACCCTGCTTTTATCATCGTTCTTCGCACTAATGGATACTGACCAAAATCTTGGTCATTTCTCTGACATTCAGCTATTTGCTGTATAAAAAGTAATGAGTATCATGAATAATCAAAGTTATGCATTAATAAACTGAAATTCATAAAGGTCTTTTTACTGAGCTTTCTCGCTTGTGTTACATGGTTCTTCAGCTCAGAAACTGCTTTTTTTAACCATAGTAATACTTTGTACCATGTAACTTTTTAAATTTCATTAATGTAATTTGCAATAGAGCACTGGAAAAATCCCTCAAGACAGAAAAAGTGCATACTTACATTTACTTATGAGTACTTTTTCTTTGACTATATTACTCATAATAAATATAGGATTCATTTAAAAATGTGAAAAAATTTGAGTAAAAAATACAAAACAAGTGAGAATTTTTTTTATTTTACTGAAAGTAAAATAAAAAAAAAACCTTGTCAATATCATAATAATAAACTCTCTCGTATCATGTCATGTGGATTGTGCACATATCTTTAAGGTACTAAAAACATTAAATCGTTTACGTGCTCCTTAATGAGACTGTGTAGCTCAGCATTAAAACTCTGAGGATTCTTGCTGAAGCAAAATCTTTTCTGCTTGACAGATTTGCTCTTGCTTTTCCTGTCCTCTTGTGCTTAATTTATGTCCTTTTTATGCGTGAGTCGTACAACCTGTGAGTTATGGACGCCTCCGTGCAGTGTTTGCATTGGAAATGTGCTCTAGGCAACCATAAAAATGTCAGCACTGTGACAACACCATTAGCACAGATGTAGAGTGTTAAAAGGTAAAACAAAGGTGATAATTTCAGAAGTTCTGCTGCTCTGCCGGCACTCTGATTAGCTTTAGCTTCCAGGTATGTAATGGCCTGCCAGTGAAGGAAGTGAATCCATTGCACAGCATCCTCCATTAACCCAGAAGGAATGTTTGGACTAAACATAGACACACTCACCTGTCACTTAATTAGTTACACCTTGCTAATACACACGTTCACGTTCCTTCAGAACTGTCTTAAATCTTTCATTCAACAAGGTGCTGGTCCATAGTTATGTGAAACTGTTATGCAATTACTGCAGATTTGTCAGACGCACTTCCATAATCAATGAGCAAATCTTCACTTTACTACATCTTTACTAAGGTGCTCTATTGGATTAAGATCTGCTGACTGTGGGGGACATTTGAGTGCAAAGAACACAAGGTCATGTTCAAGAAACCAGGTTAAGATGATTTGAACTTTGTAACATGACATGCATACCAAGCACGATGGATCCACCCAGTTGCAAAAAATTGCAACTGGGTGGCTGTTTGCAAATGTGGACTTCATATATCAAACGTGACTAATTTATATTTCTCATCTAAACATAATTTAGTTTTGCACTTTTCACATATTCTTCAAGGATGTTCAGTCTATTAGAATTCAGTCATTTCAACGTTAGTTATGATGAAGTAAAAGAAAGTGGTCATGTTTTCTTCTGAAGCTCTGCCCCCTGGAAAGATATTTTGGAGGGAAAATCAGTTCATCGTCCTCGATTTTGTCTCTCAATCAAGACATTTCAGTTAATATAGCACAGTACAGTATATAGTAATGTATTGTGAGATTTTTGGAATATGCGTCATCATAACTATTTACTGTAAAATTAACATGAGATAATTATAAAACTGCTTGAATGAAAAACAACAACATTTAACTATTTAACTGCTTTTGACTGCTCCCTTGTAACAGGAAGTCACCAGCAGATTTTTACACTGGATGTCCTTTTGTTCCTCTTTTTACCTGATGTAACATGATTTCTAAACTTGAAAACATAAAAATCCCTTGTGACCTTTTTATCTTGAATTAGATAGCAGTCAATGGCTTTGCATTAAAAATAGTTACTTGTGATGTTAATCATAGTCTTATTCCATATGAATCCTGTAGATGTTGTTTGTTTGTTTGTTTTTTTAAAAATGTCTATAGCTAGTTTACTGTTTTGTGAGGACTAGCAACTTTAACACAATACACAGTGTAGAAGGCAAAGCTCAGCTCTGCCCTGGACATATGAACAATGGGGCTTATAAGGAGCAACTCTCTAGAGATGAGCATTTCCAGCCTTCAGCCACTGTGGTTTTTAAAAAGTTTGAAAGTGTCTCCTTGTGCACTAGGATTTCTGCCTGCACATTTTTACTGCTTTTAAATAATAATAATAAAAAAATTAAAAAGCAGTGATGGTGGAGATGTCTGAGCAGGCTGTAAATTTAGAGTGGATAACTTTCTGCATCTGCCTCATCCAGCGAGTGACTCGTTTTGAAACAAAATCAGCTGCATATAATTAATGTATGATTTAACTTATTTTCTAGAATCGTCATTTGCCCAGTGTCATTTGCAATATTTTGTGGTTGAGCTAAGTGACTTTGCAAGAAACTCATAGTCTTGTAGTACTCTGAAAATGCACAGCTGTTGCCTCCTTGTCATAAAACCAACAGCGAAATGTGTTACCTAATCAAAGAGAGTGAAACCTGAATTTGCACAGCGGCTGCAGCAAATGAAGGAAAAAACAACATTCCTACATGGAAACTAACATGATTTATTCTATCACCATCAATCCAATCTCCAAATGATTTCATTACCTATTTTTAGATAGAAAAGAAAGATAATTGACAGTCTTGTGATATGATTGCAGAGTAATAGGCCAGAACTACTGGCATCTCGCAATTTGAATTAAATTAAACTTAAAGTAGACATTTTTGCCATGCTTGCTAATGCACCATTTTTATGTGAGACTGGGTTTAAAAAATGGACTTTCAAAGTGGTGTTTTATGTGGAGAGAATGGTGGGCAAGCAGTTACTTTGGATAACTGCAAAATTTGCACAGTTTCACATTTCTCTTCCCACATTGTGGAGATTAACCTTGTTGCTACTTAAAGAGATCCTGAAAAGCTTGTTGCCTGCCAACAGACATCCACAGGAACCAGCTATTTTATAGTGGTTACGGTTTTTGTCCTTGAGAGATTTTTCACATTAAATGCAACTTTGTTTTTAACTTTCAATTTTGGTGCAAAACGGTGGGTTGACACAGAGTAAATGAGCCCAGAATCACATTAAGCAGAGGTAGTACCACTAAAAGTATGTTTATCAATCCCAGTATGTGGAACATTTGCTTAAGTGACCTATTGCCTAAAGGCAAACAGTCACATCTGTGGTATAAGTGTCAAAGTATGGGTAAAATATCAGACTTTCTCAAGTATAAGTAGTGTGAGAGTGTGATTAAAATGGAGAGCGTGACACAGAATACAATTCTGAGATGTTTCAAAAAACCCTAATCACTCGGTTGCAATGGGAAGCACATTCCTGCACAGTTGTGGCCATGAACAACACGGATTAGAGGCTGAGGATCAGAGTGTGACGCCTCAATTGGAATACAGTCTGTCTGTCTGCATACCAAACAGCTAATTTTGTGGCCTGTGCTCCAGTGAATTCTCTCACATAAAGACTTCAGTCACAGATTGACCCACAGACATTGTAATCGCTGCTAATGTCAGAGTTCGGCTCTTAACGAGAGAAACCAGCTGGGAATGATTTCACGGACTAAACCGTAATCAGTATCCCACTGTCTCAGCAACGAGAGAGAGAGAAAATGTCATAAGGAGCTCTGTCATATCGTGTAAGAAGTTTCATCAAAGTATTTACTTTACTGTCTCATCATAGTCCATCCACTTTTGCTGCAGTGTTTCATCAGTAATAACCAGTGTCGTGGTCATTGTTTTAAAAAGTATTGTATTATAAAATTACAAATTGCTTGTTACTTTTCTTAAAAGTAATGCAGTATGTAATAGAGCAGGGCGATATGACCAAAAATATTTATCACGATATACATTTGAAAATTTGCGATAACGATATAATTGACACTAGACAAAATACTTTACAACTCCACAACTTTATTAGTGCAAAAAACCCCATCAATGTATTTTCACTTAAACAAGCAGCTGTTTTTTTATGTGCATTAAAGTTATATAAAAATGTAACAGTGCAAATGCAAATTCCTTGCTGACAGTTTAACCAAAAGGCATTTCCAGTGGAAATTGGCCGACATATCCTCAGCATAACCATGTATAATATCCACAAAACTTAAAAAGAGGTGATACACACACAATACGGTAATATTATGTTGAAGCACAGTACGTATCACTCCGCGAGGCTCCGCCTACGATAGCCGTAATGCTCCGACAACCCATCAAGTGGTGCGGCTTCGTAGCTTAGCAAAGTCGTACTGAAACATTTGACAGATTTTCCAGCGCCGTGTACGACATAAAATCGTTTCGAGGTCAGTAAACACAACCAGAATTCAAACATAAGGCACACGGGATTATAAGGGGCACTGTCGATTTTCAGAAAAATCAAAGGATTGATTTTAAGTGTGCCGTATTTTCCAAACAACACGGTAATAACGACGGCCCGCTAGCATGCTCTACCAAAAATAGTGCTTTGTTGTGTATCTGATAGTGATGGGTCGTTCGCGAACGAAATGGCTCTTAGAGCCGACTCTTTGAAGTGAACGACGCGAGCCGGCTCCTTATTGGGAGCCGTGAGGGGTTTTTTTTTCTTTCTCTCACCCTCTCTCTCGCCCTTTTTTCTGCTAAACTCCGCATGCACGCCTGTACTTTGCGCTGGGCAGAGGGGGGAGGGGCGTTAGTTACACTTGCAGTAGCTCAGGAACAGAGCCAGAGAGAAAGAGAGCGAGGGACAACAACGTCACATTAGAAAGGTATAGTAATCATCCACTATTTTCAGTTGCAGATTATAAAGGATTCAGAAATCATGCAGGTCCATATGACAGAGAATGTGCATCTTCTTTTTGTTTTAATATTTTAATTTATATTTAATTGTGTTGTGGTTTGCAGTGTTTTGTGTTGTTTCACGTTAAATTTGTTTAAAAGGAAAAAGCTGAAAATTTAAATAGTTAAAAGTTCAAAATGTAAATAGTTGTTTTTTGTATTATATGATTTATTTATTACATTTTATATGGAGTGAATAAATAAAGTATATTTATGGTGACCCTTAGAGACAAAGCACGTACAAACTCCAAAACACGTACAAACTCCTAAGCATGTACAAACTCCAAAACACGTAAAAACTCCAAAACACGTAAAAACTCAGAAGCACGTACAAACTCCAAAACACGTAAAAACTCAGAAGCACGTACAAACTCCAAAACACGTACAAACTCAGAATCACGTACAAAAGACAACAGAAGTGCTCCAGGATGCTAGGGCGCAGTGTTGAGCTTTTGTTACCTAGTGGCTACACAAGCCAGGAACTATCAACAACCGGATTTGGTGTGTGGTAGTAACAGGTAAATGAACTTTTTTTTTAAATTATTTGAATAAATATAAGTGCTTGTCTATAAATACACAAACAATACACACATGCTTTCAATTGTGTAATTTAAGTGATCTGGGTAGCTCTGCTTTGGAAGTTCAGTAAACGCCAGAAATGTGTTTTGGAGTTTGTACGTGCTTTTTGGAGTTTGTATATGCTTTAGAGTTTGTACGTGCTTTGTCCCTAGGGGCCATATATAAACATATATAAATAAAACCACTTTTTTTTACATTAGTAATTACTTTTCTGCATAATTTTATATTATTGTTAATGATTAAATAATTAAAGCAACAAAACAACCTGAAGAGCCGGTTCGGAGCCGAAAGAGCCGGCTCTTTTTAGTGAGCCGAGCCGGAAGAGCCGGATCTCTAAAAAGAGCCGGAAATCCCATCACTAGTATCTGACGGACAAACACCAAACCAGTTCCACACCACTGAAGTTGCAGCATTTTTACAAACCAACTCTGGTTCATCCGTTTCATTCAACGATCCACTTTCGCTCTTCTCGTTCTGCGTCGCCGCCATGTGCGTATTTAAACAAAAGCACTGCGCATGCGCGTTTTACCCATATTCTATCGCGATATTTCATTTTCCTAACGTTTCCCAAAATTACACGTATTACCGTGAACGGTATGATATAGCCCAACCCTAGTATGTAACATAATTATTCACCATAGAAAGTAATTTTTTACACTACTCTTTACATTACTTTCACATTTCTCCATAAAATGACCTAAAATGTACCATCTTATAATTACATATAGCTATAACCAGTTAAAAATATAAACCTGCAGGCTACAGTCCCAGAAACCACACAATCTTTTTTAAGTATTTACATATAACCACAGTGCCAACAATGCAAAGATGAAAACCAGCCTTTGTTGCCTGGTGGGCTGAGGTTAACATGCACTCAGCATTAACATCATTCTGAATGCTTGGCTAGCTTTGTATTAGCATGCATCTGTGCAGATGCTTGCAAAGGGCTGACGTTCTGTTACCAGTATAAAGCCATTACTTCTGTTCAGGTTGCAGATTGCAGTTGGGTTCTTGTGCTTTTGTGGCACAAAAATAAAGTAAATCCTCCTACACCAACCGATATAAGCTGATATAAGTCTGTACCCTTGGCAGAAAACCCCCCCAAAGAATAATGCTTACACCGCCATTTGACTGTGGGGATGGTGTTCTTTGGATCATGCTCAGGATTTCTCTTCCTCCAAACACGGTAGGCTGGGTTGATGGCAAAGAGCTTGTTTTAAGTTTTATCTAACCACAGCACAAGGTCTCGCATGGAGCTCCAGACAAAGGGTGATTGATAGTCATTTTATATTTCTTTCATTTATGAATAATCACACCAACAGTTGTCACTTTTTCATTGAGTGTCTTGCTGATGGTCTTGTTGCTCATTCCAGCCTTGCGCAAGTCTACAGTCTTGTCCTTGACGTCCTTTGACAGCTCTTTGATGTTGCATGTGGTGGTGGAGAAACTGGAATGGAAGAAACTCTGGCTCTGGCTCTGTTGCAGGGGATCAAATGCTTATTTCACCTAGTGACATTCAAATCAATTTCTAACTTTTATGTCTTGTGTTTTTCTGAATTTCTCTCTCTCTATTGAAATGAAACCACCCTAAAAATTAGAAACTGTTCATTTCTTTTTAAGTGAGGAAATTCAGCTGGGATCAAATAATTAATTCTGCACACTGCAGGTATAAATCCAGAGGGTAGTGTGGCTGATTATTTAATTTCTGAAACTGTAAATAACATGATTAATTAAATGTTTATTTTATTAAACTGTTAATGCTACTTTTACATTTTCCAACCCAATTAGTGCTTCTGAGATATTAGGCTCAGACTATATTTATTTAGCTACATAAAAGCAAGACTTGTTTACATGCAAGTGCAGATTCCAAACATAACTTACCAGGCATAAACTCAGCAGAGCTGAAAATCTCTAACAGGCAGTCAGCAATCCATCAGCAGTCCTCCGATCTGCTCATTTGAGATAAAAGAAGTCAGGCCAGCTCCTCGGGGATATAGGGAGCGCCAACACCTTCTACCTCTCAATTCCACAGCATGTAATTCCCGTTAGTGCACCTCAGAAAACCTCAGCAGGGAAGAACCTGATGTATGAAAGCAAACTAAAATCAGCATAACTTGTCTGACTCTTTTTTAAAAATATATCAAGCTTGAATGTGAAGAGAGAGAAACCATAAACAAGCAGCGCCTTTACCTGATATAAATAATCTATTGAGCAGTCATCTGATGTAGGTTTAATGCAACATTTACAACTAAAGAGAAATCTGACTTTTGTCATTGTTATATTTGACTTAACCTGACTAACCTCTTTCATACATAATAGTGATTGACATTCCTATTTACATTCAAATCATATGCATTGCATTAACACAGTATACACAATAAAGCACAAATTACACACAATAACGGTTTTAGTGTGAATCAAATTTAATCTGCATATTGATTGATTTTGGACAATAGAAATATTATTTCTGTAGGACTTTAGCTTCTAACATACAGGTGTCAGCCTAAAGTATATCCTCTTTGATTACAGTGCTTAATTACATTTTAATGGTAGATGAGTTGTTTTTGACATCGACTAACGCTGACTTCACAGCAGCTGCAGAATTTAGAAAGTCTGTCTATCTGCACCATCTTATTCGAACCTTAACGTTTATGGGTCCGGGCTCACAGTACTTGTTGTCTTTCAATTTCTAGTGCACTTAACCTTGAATGGAAACAATGAAGGAAAAAAAGGGGGAGGAAGTAATGAAAAGAAAAATGGTAACCTTACAAGAAAAATATATATAGGGGGAAAAAGTTAACGGGGTTGTTACATGTAAAAGTTTTGTTTTTGTTTTCAAGAAACCATACTGCCTCAATTTGCAAGGATGGATCATCACACCATAGATGCCACTGTAATAAGAAACTACTTGTAATATTACTCTTGAATTATTATATATGATGAATATCTGGAAATCTTGCATTGGGCCTGTACAAGAGAAAAAACATGTTTCAGGTGACTGATGATGACTGATTTTTGTGCAGGTGGCATTTTCTGTTTAGACACCATCTCTGACATTATAAAGATCCAACCTCTCAAAGTGAAGAGAGGTTGTGGTTCCTTAAAAAAACCTTTTTAGATTTATATAAAGTAGACAGAAATAAAGTGATTTAATCCATTGTTTTTTCTGTTTACAAGTAATGAGTACAGTCCACAGTTTTAGTGAAAATGAGATAAAAAAAAAAACAACTCTCCACTCATCTCTTGACTTTTAATACATGAAAAGTGCGTAGATGCACTGGCACAATGTAAATTTGGGTAGATGAAGTGAGTCAACTGTGATTTTTTCTCCCTACAAAGCATCAAAAGAACTCTCTTGCTCTCCCCAAAATTCAAAATGATCTACTTTGCATTTTCAGATGAACTCGCGGCCGCTTACAGCTGAAGAGCGAACAAATTAGAAGAGCATCAATCAAATTACATCTAATTGGCAGCCCAGTCAACTCCTCAATGAAAATCCAATACCAGATCTCATTCGGCTGCATTCTCTCCATTTCAGACAGCAAATGAAGTAGCCTCAACAAGATGTGATAAAAGTCATACATTTTAACAAGTCCTCTCAGGCTCCCTCTCTCCTCGGCTGGTCTCTTCTCAGATCCATCGCCTGTCCGGCCCCATCAAGCGGTGAACGGCCAGAAACTGTGGGGTTAATCAGTGTCACTAATGGAGGCTGAGCTGCCTGGAGACACGGCCATTACAAGTGGAAGAAGAGATCATGGCGTATAGGATTGTACAGTCAGGAGGAATTTAAATCAGGAATTCTTCACAGTTGTCGGAGCGGGGAAAGCAAATTTAATTGTGCGCTGGACAACTTCCTACAGAGGACAAAATGAGAAAGATGTGTACAAACTGGGTGAAAAAAAATTGAAATGCTCTACATGTGCCTTTAAGTGCCGTATTAGGAGGTTTTTACTGAATGTATTCACAGAAGTGAAAAATTCTTATCATTTTATTAAGCTTACAATCGGAATCAGGCTAATTACCCTGGGAATTTGCTTTGAGGTGGTGAGGAATAACAATCACAGCACAATGCAGACCGATCCTACCAGCCGTCTGTGGCGCCCTCATGGAGTACATCCATTTGTTTCAGTCGCTTGTCCAACACTGGGCGAGAGCCCAGCTTGAACTCTTTGCTTATAGCGGACAAGCCTGCTATACACTGACAGGCATACCTAGTGTCACCTTTAACCCTCACTAATTAACAGGTTTGACTTGATTGGATTAATTTGTAAACAAAGAGAGAAACAGGAGAATTTGTGTGTCTGGAGGGGAGCAGGGTTGTTCCTGTAGACTAAGCTAAGAGAACTGAGTGAACAGTAGGACAGTGGAGAGATGCTATATCTCCCAGTATCCAGCTAAAAGAACATTTTGTTAAAAGCATGCAACTTTAAATACATTTTAAATTATTCCTTTAATTCAACGTAAACCAGAAAGCCTGAGAAAGTGCAGCACGTGCCTTTACATTTGTATTCAAGGACAGAGCTATTAGCAGGGGCAACCATCGTCAGCAATTATAATGATGGCTTTTTCACTTAAAGGGCTGTTTATAAGACAAACTACAGCATATGGTTTGTATTCTCTAGTTGGATCCCATTAATAAGACAACAAAACACCTATCGCAGAGTCATTTGTGGGATCCGGAGCCAGCTCTCTGGTTGTCGGATGTAAAAGTGGCAGGGCTTAGAAGCAGTAAAGCGCTGGCTGACTGTGTGCGGCTGTGGTGTAGCATTAATCTAAATCAGTCAGGGCCACATTACCTTTACCCTGGCTGACTGGGATAATTAGTTTAGACAGAAAAAAGTGATTCAGAACACAAACCTCACCTTCAGCAGGGGTTTTGGCTGAATTCGAAACACTTGGGCCGTTAATATCACGACTGCCTAATCGATAATATTTGTCATATATTATTTTCACTCAGCTCAAGCCTGATCAGAGGCTCTTGTGTTCGCCCCCGGGGAGTGTGAGTAAGTGAGTGGGTGAGCGTGGTTTAATTAGGATTCCTCTGAGATGTCAGACGCAGCGAATGCTCGCCTGTGATATTGGCATGAGGACTAATTAAAATGACTTGACCCATGAAAAAGACATGTGCCTCATCAATAAGGCGGAAGAAAGACTGTGTAGGGAGTGAAGTGAGCAGATTGGTCTCCTGACAAGATCGATCAAATTATTTGTCAGGACATTTCAGCATAATGTAGGAGCCGGGGAACATATAAGGCCACATATGTGCATTATCCTATGTGCTCTAAGAGCTTGAAAAAGCCATACAGCATCTATTGTTTTTATTCTCTGTTGACTAAACATGAGTGCTGCGAGGCAGTAAGCTGCAGAGGTCTGTGCTTATCGTAAGAAAAATCCGTAATGCAGTGATGGCTGATTATATGATTCTTTTATTTTCTTTAGTAGCTTATTTTAATAGCAGAACAGCAAAGTGATTGTTGGCTTGGAGAGTCTTGCTATGAAGCCATTTATCTAAAGTGTTTTCCCCAGAAAGCAAATTTTACCAAATCGGATTCAAGAGTGCTCACTGCCCACTTTTCTTCCACCTGATCCTAATCCAACCCAAACTACCAACATCCTGAAGTAGTGAGACATTATTCATGTGTAAATTTCCTCCAGTCTTAATAACCAGTTTAAGGTTGTCTTTTCCCACTTATCTGTTAGCACATTCTTCATGGATAATCGCCAAGCTTAATATAACTCTTTATTTTTTTCGGCTTGGGTCGCTTGATCAGTTGCCACAAATCCTGTTCTGTAGTAAGGTGCAAAGGTATGTTGTTTCTCTTCAGTTGTCACTTCTGAACTGCTGAGTCTAAAGAAGAGTGTTACATTTTTTTTTCTGTTGGCATTAGAAGCACACTGTATATGTGATGAGACAAGCGAGGGATGGATTAGACTGGGAAACTGAAGAACACTGCATACTCAAACAGTAATAAATTGTTCGTTTCAAGGTGGATTCTACTTAAAGCATTCTCTGCTTTTTACTTTAAATAGATAACATGCTGTACTCAATAAGACCTAAAATTAGGAAAAGCATTTGCTAAGACTGTTGGTCCAATGAACTAGCAACTGGAATCGTTGCCCTCTGCTGGACATTGAGAGAAAAGAACAACTCCATGTTACTTTTACTTTCTGGTCTAAAATCTACATTTTTAATTTACACTCTGTGCTATTAAATCAGGCATCTCCTCATCAAAGTTTGGGTCAGTGGTACAGATGAGAGCAAAGAGAGCGGCTGGTGTTTTTCAGGGGGAATTCGCCGATAAGTTTGACAAACAGATGCTTTCATACAAATGTACAATAGCTCATTTCACTAGCTGGGCCCACGTCCTCATTTTAGGTTTGACAGCGTTTTAGTAGGTAAAAATGAATGCTTTGACGTGAATTGAGTTGCGGTTTGGGGAAGACCTTGAAGGGGACTGGCGATGGCTCCCGGACCTGGCAGATCCCCATGCACTAAATAGAAACGAAGAAGTTAAAGAATTGAGAACAAGGAGGGAGGGAGGGTGGGCCACGTAAACGAGAATGAACAGCTTGCAGAACTGGGGGAACCTATATAGATGACAGCCAGAAGGAGCGTGTTTGGAGGCGTGGTCCTGCTCCTTAAATTCTGATACATAATCTCCAATATATTAGCTGTGTAGCTGGAGGGACATTAGTTGAACCATCTATAGCAGCAATAACTTAACTGAACTATTCACTTTCTCTATGACTTTATCACTCTCTCACATCATTGTGGAGGAATTTTTTGGCCTAATCTCCATTAAAACATCTCTCAAGTTCATTCAGGTTTTCAGGAATTCATTAATACGCAGTTGGGTTGAGGTCTAGCCTACTGCAACAACTTGATTCCTTTTTTTGTTTCAGCCATTCTGTTGTAGATTTGCTGGAGTGCTTGGGGTCATTGTCCTGTTGGTGAACCAGATCCTTTTGCAGCAAAACAAGATCAAACCATCAGCCCTTTAACAGCGTGCTTGACAGCTGGTGTGAGGTGTTTGTGCTGATATGCTGTGCTTGCTTTTCACAAAATATGGTGCACTGTATTATGGCCAAACATCTCCACTTTGGTCTTCCTGTCGATAGGATGTTAGTCCTGACATCTTATATACTTTGCAAACTTAAGCTCTGCTGTCATTTCCCTTGTTTTTCAGTCTTTTTTTTTTGTTAAAATGCTAACAGAAGCCTGTGAAGTCTGAGATGTAGCTACTGGGTTTTTTGCTGTTTTCCTGAGCATTGCACGGTTTGACCTTGGGCTGAATTTGCTTGGCTGTGCGCTGTTGGGAAGAATGTGGTGAAACCATCAACTGCCAATACTTGTGCTTTTCTAGAGGTGCTCATATTTGCTGTTGATCGGTTCGTTCCAACGTGATGTCCTATAAAACTTTTCTTTTTCACATGACCCTATTAAACACTGCTCAACTGTTTTTTAGAATATCTTCGTTTTAAAGGATGAATATAAAACAAGAGCTGCTATTAAAATATCTGCTCACTTATGTAAACTACACATGGAAATATATGTAGTAAAATTCTCTTTTTAAATGTGTTTAAAAAAAATGCTTTGAATGTGATAGCTTCAGTACAGCTTCACTACTGGAAATATATGATGACAAAAAGAAAAGACAAAAAGAGACGTGAAGTTACAACACTATGAAGTGCCTTGCCAGTGGATTGCACTGTGTGGGCTTCATTTTACACAGCTGCTATCTTTCAGCTGAGTTTAATTTTGTTGCTGAACATCTATTTCTGTTTTTGATTTTCTGAACAACTCGACTGAACTCAAGTGCACTCTCTCACACACATACACTCACAGAAGAACTGAGGAGAAAGGGCAATTATTTTTAAACCTTTCATGGACCACAGACCTCCAAGAAAGTTGGCCAAAGGCTGGTGAACTCCTGGTGGACTGGGACTGTCTGTATGACTGATGTTCTGTGGCTGGAGGAGAACAAATGGATTTTCTATATTTGTAGCTGATCACAAAGCAGCATTCAGTTCTCTCAGTCACAGCAGATTGCTGCAGCTCGCTGCATCTCATCCGACTGTAAAGAAGAGCGAGCTGATGGGGAAGCTCAGCCATGTGTTTATGGGGGTAGGTTTTTTTGCATATGCTTTGTTTAAACATAAGCTTCTAGAGCCAAGTCTTTAATAACAGTGTTTGCAGTTTCTTATGATAACCATTGGGGGTTAGTTTCACTGATACAGCTTGAGCTATGTTTGGTTTGCTCATTTTGGCCAAAGGTGAACGATCTGAGGTGTAAATAAAAGGAAATGCATATTCAGAAGTAACTTCTAGAACTTGCAGCTGTGCGCAGACTTTGATGGTGAAATGTGTGTCTATAATCCATGACTAGCACAAAAGTGGCACAAAATGTATGTAGTTTTATAGTTTCTAAGAGTGGTAGTGCAACACCTGTCCAGTAGATGTCATCAGTGACTTCTCGATCTCTGTAGATCACCTGACTGACCTTGTGATGTCACCTGAGTTGAGGTGATATTTCTCCTTGCTGTAGATTTTGTTTGTGTCTTTTATTTCTTGTCTTTATGGCCCGTGACCTATAACTATTATTTTGGGCTTTGAGGGTATCACAGCAATACTTGGTAAAAGTTACTATACTTGATTTGAGTCTTTGAAACTTCTCAAAAAGACAGTTTGAATTGTCCGGTTTTAAACTATGTGTGGATGACATTGCACGTCCGATCCTCCCATCCCCCTCCTCTGTTTTCTCCTAACGGAGGCAATCATTTCCCCCATTAGGTACCAAAGCATCGACCTGTCACTGCCTCTTTACGGTCCCCTCCACTGCTGGCACCTCCCTGCCAGTGACACACTATCATTTTCCCCTCCAGCAGTTTTCAATTTAGATTGTTAAAACCAGCATGTTCTTTATAGACGGCGAGGAAGTAAATCTTAAAAGCTGCTGTGAAAGCACAGTGACAGTGTTTTCTGTAAAGCTTTTCAGTTTGACCCAGGGTCATGAGCCAGGCTGATCTGATAGGGGCTGACATCCCATTAGTCTTGCATAACCTCAATAACACCACACAATTTAATCTGGTTTCCTCGTTTTCTCTTGCTCAATTTGTCTTCAGCAATAACCTACACTTTTTCAAAGAAAACACGCAAAGTTGATCAGCGCGATGTCTCTGTAGTCGCCTTTTTTGTGGTATTACACTGACAATAGTCTGCAGCACTGCACTTAATTTTTACAAAGTAAGGAACTATCCAATTGTTAAGTCTGACGTCACTAGCCGTGTCTGGGCCTGAACTCTGCTGCAGGTCCATATATCAAACGATCACTATGGCATTACTGAGAGTTGAAAAACTGTCTAAAGTCTTTCCTCTTTAATAAAATGATCAGCGTTCTGCTCTACCAGGTGTAACAATTGAGTTTAACATCCAGGCATCCATGAAAACGGAATTTATGACATTTAACGGAGTTAGAAGTTAGCAGGAAGTTAGCTCACTAGCTTCTATCTAAATACAAAATAGCATGTCCTTACTGCGGGGTTTTGGAAACAAATTAAAACGTACAGCTCTGTTATCACTTCCAACATAAATGAAGACAGAGAACTAAACAGCAGTGACGTTTGTAGGGTTACTGAAGTTTGGCTAGCTGCTATATAATGATTTGCTACGCGACAGCTAGCGACACAGTTATGTTAGCATAATATAAACAAGCTAACTTTTTTTCCACTCGATAAAAGTTAACGAACGAGTTAACGAGTTAACAAATGTAATCGCATGGCAGGATGCTGTAAAAGTACCAAACTTCAGCCAGGAGAACAACTGAGATAATCCATCCACGAGGTTAGTCATTCATATACTGCTGCATGGGCTGGGCTGTAGTTACATCCTAAGGTTTTAAAAACTGAGCTTAAATAAATGATTAGCGGTAATAAAAGCCGAGGGAGGTCAACAGTGATCACTGACTGTTTTAGGAGCTTTTTGAGATTAAATAGAAGAAAATACAAAACATTAAACATGTTAACAACACAAAAGCCATATTAAACGCAGACTACTTTAGGCCCGGAAGTAGGATTTGTCACGTCATCACTTAATAACTGGATAATTGCTTCGGTGTTCATATCTTAAAACAGGATATGATTTGAATACTGGGAGTTTGTGCTTTTAGACAACGTTTAGTCAAATTTTGAATTGGCCAATATTCAGATTTTGTGCAGAAATAAACCATGTTTGGAAGAAAAAAGCCCACTATTATTTATTTATTTGTTTTATTAAATAAATAAATTAAATAGATTACATACTTTAAAATCTACAGACACTTCTGTATAACTCACTTTTTGGATAGATGAAATTCTTGAAATATACTCCCCTGTGGTTGTCAGTGTTGTAGGTGTGTATGAAGTGATGACCAGAGGAGCTTTTTTTTTTTCCTTTTACTGCCATAAAAAACTCTCAGGGAAGGGAAAATGAAAACACAGAACAATTATCCAACTTCCACTATAGGATATCTATTACCCGATAAGGCCGCCGCTCATTTATCTCCCTTAAACACCCCATGAGGTGTTGGCAGGCGGGCGAGCAGGGAGGTTGTAGTGTGAAGATCAGACACGGGGATGAGGTGGACAGAGCGCGATCGCCAGGATGGCTAAATGATCATTGGGACTGTTTTTATCTGCACATACCAGGAGAAATCCTCCATCACCACGACAGACAGGACTCACCTGGGGGATAGCTGTGAAATGGTTTCATCCATTTCAGCAAGCGTGTACACTGAGCAGAACTCATTTCGTTGTTCATTGTGAGTTAAATATAACTCAGAAGTTTGGTTCTCTTGACCTAATTTCAATAATGAAAACCTTTTTTGACAGATCTGTTAAGCACCTTAGAAAAACATACAACTGCAGAGTGTGCTTAAGCAACCTCTTTGAGAAGCCTCTAAAGTGCACAGGTGCATTTGTCCTGTTCCCTTTATTGTTCACACTGCATGTGGCTCCAGATAAATTTGATCTTACTTAAGTCAGATATGGGGTTAAAATTTTTTACTAAAACTAGAAAGTTTGAAATAATTTCCTCCATGCAGGAAAACATACTGTATCCTTTCCCTGCTTTTGCAAATCGGCCAGATTGTTCTGTAATGCCTCTGTAATGCACTATGTCCTTAAGCCTAGATAGAGATTTCCTTGCTATAGATTGCAAAGTTAAAGACACCAATCAGCATTAGCAAACCCATTGATTTGTCTGATAATGAGTCTTATATCCTGTCTCCACAGAGCCCAAAGGACTATCAGATCAATACTGCATTTAAAAACTTTTCCGTTGTCAGTGCTCATGAAAACATACATACAACTTTAAGGCTGAAACGCTATCACATTCTCAGTTAATGCTTACAGTTTGCTGCTGTAGATATGCGATTTATGCACACAAAACATGGGACAGATTAATAGATGTCAGGCTTTGAACTTGTTCTGCTTTCATTAATTGGTTAGACATGAAAGCTTTGCTGATACTTCATAGATGACATGTTGTGATTTAATTAACGTTGTCCTGATCAAAAATGTATATAAAATGGTAAAAAAAAAAAAAAAAGAAGTAATAAGACTGTGATCTGACTGTGAGTAAGACAGAAAGAAACACATTTAAAAAAATTTGCTAGAGTTAATCATTTTCCAGCTGAAAAAACGTTATGATCCAATGATTCCAATCCTCCCAGTCACTATAAAGCCATTTGCCTGGTGGTCCTCCTTGGGTCCTCGTATTCTGGGGCCTCTGGATGTCTGGGGCCTGGATCTCCTCCATACCTGCTTCATGCCCTGGGGGACGGGGCTATGGCTCCCTACACTCCCTAGCAGATCATTACATGGAGAAACCTTTTGAATACAAGTGTGCTGATCCACACAGGTGTGCACACAGGTGTACACATGGGTGTACACAGACACAAACTACACCTTTTCTTGGCTGCTACCTAAAAGCACATTGTGCGCTGTCGATCTTGTGTGCTGCACAATAACATGTAATATTTAGTATCTACTGTTATCTACTGTTAGCTAGTTTATTGTGATGGTGTTGTATTTGTTATGTTGCTCTTTTTTGTTTGTTTTCTCTTCTGTTTTTTCTTATCTCCATACAGGTGATCCAGGTGTTTTCTTTGTTTTTCTTTTTTTTTCTTCCCCCTTCTCACCATCTCTTCTCCCCTCTATTTTTCTTTCTCTCCCGCTCTTTCTTTCATTCTTCCTCCCTGTCCTATCCCCCAGTCATGTCTGTCCCGTTTGTAGCAACTGAAAATAAAATAAAATAAATACATAATTATAATAAAGGTCAATCAAATGGGCCAATATGGCAAGGCCATGATGATCCACTTGGTAAAGTAAATCTGCTTGGCATCTTTCTTGGCCTTCAGACAACAATTCTCATGGCTAAAGATCCAAACGGGACAGGCAAAAAAAAGAAAAAGAAAAAAAAAAAGCTGTTTGCCAATATCCGTTGTTGTGGAAGCAGCAGGGAAGCTCCTATCTGAACATCTTTGCTTGTGAGAGATAAAATGAATAAATTTGTCTTGATCACTAAGCACATAGGAGTTCTGCTGCATTGAGTGCTGAGGAGTGTTGAGGTATTATATGTGTAGTTTTAAGATGTGTACTATTTTATTTTATATTAGCCTCAAGTGGATTCTTCCCCACATGCAGTCTTGTTCAATTAGACTATCAACTAACTTTTCCCTTCTTCCCCAAGAAAAGAGCATCTAGTAAATCATAAAATAAAATGACTCGCACTAACTTATCAGCAAAGTTTAAACTCTCTTTTATGAAACTACCTTCATGCTGAAACCTGGATGGACGCATGAAACAGCACACAAGGTAACCTTATGGTAACCTTGTGGTTATGAGTTCTATTCAAATTATATTGCTTTTCACATTTACTACTGTAACCCAGGAAATAAAGCCACAGGACATAATTTATGGAAAGACCATAAAGGAATTTTTATTCTCTGACTAGTTAATAAATAAGAGAGGAGCATTAAAGTTGCTTGAGATATAACAGAGCACATGCTTCCAATAATCTCACCAAAGCTATGAGCACTTCAAACTAATTTTCTTCCCCTTTTTGGTCTAATAAGAACAAATCAAATTCAGTGGAACTCAACAATTCACTCTAATTAAAGCAGAAAATTTGTGCTTTTTCTGTTTATAAAGAATAACTTCTCAGCAAGCCAGAAAAACGAGATTAACTCTCAGCTCACTTTAATCAAAGATAAAAAGTCTATAAATAAATAAGTGGATACAAAGCAGTAGTGATGGTAGTGCTCTCGGTTTAACAGCAGTTTAACAAAGAACAGCATTTTTAGTAAATGCTTATCTTTTTGGGATTAAAATGCTTTCCCCCTCAGGTACAATCACATTGCATTCACATTACATGTAAGTATGTTACGCCTCACAACTTCAGTTTTCAGCCAGGCTAGGCTCAGAGGTCCTTTGAGCAAATGGCACCACGTTCACAATCTTATTTTATGAAATGCTAAACGGTACACTGTGATCGGGTTTCCTATAATACAATAAACAGAAATACTGGAGAAAATAAGAATTTGGAAATAATGTTGGCACTAAAATACAAAATAAATTGTATATTTTCGAAGACTTATGGCAACCCGCACCAGCACAAACAAAGACGCGCACATCATGAGGAAATATCCTGGGAGTTCGTCCATTCATTTTCTTCCGCTTGCCTAGAAGCTCACAGGGCAGAGAGACAACCATTCACACCTACGGCCAACTGTTCAAACCCAGGACCTTCTTGCTATGAGGTGACAGTCCTACTGCAACTTCTCCACCAGTGTCCCATCATTTTTGGAGGTCTAAGCTGTTTTATTGGGTAAGTGAAAACAAGATTCTAGCGGTGCTATAAGACTGACCATGAACCAGGATATAATGCACATTTCATGGCAGTCCATTTCACATTAGTAGTTAGCAACCTCATTATGGACTAAAATTAAAAGACAAAGATCACCAAATTCACTATTCATCCTCTGGGGATCATGTTTTAAAGTTTTTATTCAATAGTTTTTAAGGTTTTCTGGATTTCTTCAGTTGTTGCATGAATTTGGGAGGTTAACAAAAATGATTTTTTTGTCTTAAAGTTTTTTGTAAGCAGTATTTGAAGCTGTGCTGTTTTAATATAGTATTGTTTTATTGCTGCTGCCCAAAGCCAACATCACAAGCACGTGCCCCCAATGACTCTCCACTCAGTTCAATCAGTCATTTATACCCTGCCATTATTTATTTTATTTTTTCCGACATGGCAGCTGAAAGGGCACCGAAAGAGTGGAGGCTCAGGTGAGTGCAGGTCTTATCTATACCCTCCAGCTGTGTCCCAGTTCCCCATCACTGCCTCTGGTAACAGGAATTTAGTTCAGAGTTTAAAATTAGTCCGGGCATCTATCATTTCCCACAGGCTGAATAGGTTGGTGTAGGTGCCCTGGCACAGGTAATCTGTCTCCACACATCAGTCTGTCCCGCCTCACAGCGCCATCACTCAAACACGGTGCCTCGTCACTGACGACAGAGCCAGTGCCTGCGGAGAAGTGAAATATTGCTGTAGGATACATAAGCAAACATTCAGGCAATTGCTTCAATGCATGTTCTGTGGCGAGCGTCAAAAGGAAAGAGGAAGCATCACTTTGTATCCAATGAAACGGAACTGAAAAGACACTATGAATTAGTTATCACTGTTTAAGATATCCCCATGACCCTGATCTGGATAAGCATTCAGGAAAATGGACAGATTGTTTAATAACTACAATTAAGAACTAATTGAAAATATCTGATTGTGTTACATATTTTACAGCTTAACACCCAAAATGTACATGCAAATTTTACAAAAGAATTACGAAAAAGGGAAAAAAAATCCTTAAGAGTGGCTTCATACTGAGGCCAAAGCTGCAAGAACAGAGCTGACATCACTATAAATCTAACCCTATTTAAGAGCTGGAGTGTCTGCACACTGGAAAGGAGCTACAACAGATCAGCTGGAGGGCACAAAGCAGCTGCGCTAACACAAGACAGCCTATCTCTCACCTGCTGTGGACTGTCTGGGTTAATATAGTGTGACATTACACACGCACCTCATTTTGTTGTACCAGTACAGACTGGAATAACACAGCTGAGGTCCAACATTTGTAAACATTGCTTTTTGTTTTTTTAGATTTCTTCTCTTTTAAAGATTTTTTTTTTTTAACATTGAACTTCATTCAATCTGCATGTTTACAATTACTCCATGCTTCTTACTGTGGCTGTGAAACCCTGACTTTCACTTGCTTACCTGTTACAGCAGATTATAGCTGTAAATATTTCCCCTTTTGTCAGATATATTCTGTTTTTGAGGGGGTTTTGTCTGTTTACGCTGATGGGACAGGGAACAGAGTCATCTTTAGAAAATGTTGCAGGAAGTGTGACGTCAAAACAGTCGGGATTCTCCAATTAGATGATTCGAAACAGAATCAAATGCAGTGGCTGAAGAATGTCAATCTAGCAAATGTGGATTTGCATCCACATCCTTAATTCAGTCCTGCACTCAGGATTGAGTCAAATTCAGTCCTGAGTGCAGGACTAAATTTGGAAGAAACACACATTCCCACACTCCCACACTTACACATTATCCCCCCATTACCACCTGACAGAGACACTAAGTGATCTGACCCGTGCTCACTCCACGTGCAGCGCACAGCTTATTGGTGTTTCCAGTCGCGGCTGCTGATATTCACCAGCACTGGCAGAGGTGTTAGGGTTTGTGGAAGGTGTAATGTTTATCGATCGTGGTGCAGGACTTGGGTTAAGGGTCCGGTCAGTCTTGGCTATCACTCCGGAGGATTTCTTCCAATGCTGTCTAAGAGCTTGCACACCCCACCCACCCACTTTTAATCAATAGCTCATTAGTGTGTTTCTTCACACAGCAGTAAGGGCAAAGAAAACAAAGGTCATCTTCTATGATAGATCTGACTCCTAATGAAATTTGCTTCATTTTGAATGAGATCTTGTGCTCTCGGGTCTGTTGTGTGTTGTCTGAATATAAAAGCTCATACACGCCTTGTTTCTAAATAATTAGTCTTCACACCCAGTTAGGATAAAAAAGTAAAAAGTTCAAACTTGTAATGTTCATAAGCATGCATTCACACACAAAGGTCTATTAATAATCACTTACATCAAGCAGCTTTTTGTATTACTCTAATAAAATATATGACTGCCTTATACCAGGGAATTTGCTAATGCTGTAAACAGTGGCTGATCTTTATACTCTGATCACTGGTTGACCTTTGTGTCAAATAATTTTATATAGGTGCCTGAATGTTTTTTAAGTGGCTTAATAGTGTAGTTGTTCATAAATTCACCTAACAAGAAAAAAGTCCCAGCTGAATCCTGGGAGAAGACACAAATCCATCAGGGTTGCATCAGGAAGAGCAAAGGGAGATGCTAAAAGTAGCATCGTCTATGTATTTCAAAAGTATTACTTATAAACACAATTGATGCCATGTTACAAATCAGCTTTAACTGCTATAATCCAAAGGCAGCAGGTTCAGCGGGTTCTTGTAAACAAACATATTTATTCTCTGATTCGTTAAATTAATGAAGACTAAACTTCTAAACTGAAGATTTATCAAACCCAGAGTGTAACAAAAATGAAAAAAAAGTAGGAACTTCTTGTAATACTGAACAAATCCTGTTTAAAATCAATATAAAAATATTTAACAATGTGAGTTTTTAAATATGAATTTGTTCACGTAGCACTAAATATGTTTTAAAATGGCGTTTATTATCAGATAATTGTGTTTTACTACAAATATGTCATAGTAAGTACTGCATAGACAATTCTTTTTTCCCCAGTGTCTTTTGATTTATTCTCTACTGCAGCCACGCTTGTCTGAGGCCGCAGGTGTTAGCGCCACGTGTACTTGTAGACACCATAGTTCTAATTCAAGCATTCGTCATCATTTTAATTCTTCTGCTATTGTTCAAGATCACTATTATTGTCCTGATTATCTATATATGTATAAAAAAGAATAGCCTAGTTAATTAGAGGGGCTAGTGCTTTTTTTTTTTTCCATTTGTGCTCCTGCAAGGTTGTCTCTCCTTTAAACGGGGGCACAGTACCTGTTTTCTGTCCCATCCCTGCTGACACAGAGAAATTGTTACGTGTGAAACAATAAGACCACTGATCCTTTTCAAGGACAAGCTGCTCATAGACTCTACAGTCTCTCCAGGGAGGTTAATGACCGGTGCCTTTCCATCCTTGCCCCTCTTGTGTTTTCATGCTCAACATTACAGGAATAGTTGTTCTCATTTGCCAATGAATGTTCATTGAGGCTGTCTTAATTGCCCAAATAGACATATACTTGATAATAACAGTGCTGCACAGCAGGAAACACCGTGCCACTGAAAAGCAGGTATGCAAGCTGTGCAAGTATTAACGTATTTCAGCCAAAACTGTTGGTTTGTCCTCGGGATAAATGTAGCATTTATAATTGTAGGAAGTGTAATTTCCTTCTGGCCACCTCAGGGTGAAAAGACAACTCCCTCACAACTGTTTCAGCTGTGATGTAACTGGTTTAATGTGAAAACACGAGTGAATACAGCAATTGGCGTGTGTCTGGCACAATTATGTTGAGTCGATCTGACGTTAATTCCTCTGGGATTAAAGTCAATAAATTGTACGATCACTGCCAGAAGTTTTGTGCTCCAGGTGAAGCTAATAAAAGGGATTTTTCTTGTTAACCTGCCAATGTAGACTTAAATTGCGGGAGGCACATTTAAAAATACACCTTTGAGTGTGCAGAAAATAGCACACTTAAAAATAACTCGGCCTGTTTTGTTGTTGCTTTTTGAGCTCACACAATATGAAGGTCAAGGCGTAAAATCCTGCAAGCAGTTGTTCCGCAACATGTGTTGAATATAAATACTGTATGTTGACACAGTGTTCAGATTTCGTGGTGAATGTAGGGTAGACTGTAGTACTTGTGTTTCTTCTTTCCTACTCTTTTGTCCACCTCTTTGCGGGGAGTGTTATTGTTCTAATCTGAAGCATTGAGGCGTGTTGGTTTCACAAACGAATATTTTAGAGAAAAAGCCTGCGGTCTATGGTTAAGTCATTCACAATATGAAAAACAGAGACGTAGATTTGCGACATTACTTATTTATTACCATCATAGAAATGCCATTGTTTGCCTAACCCTTTGCTTTGGAGCCTTCCACTTCCTATTTTCTATGTTTGTGTCATATGGTTGCAGATGCAGTAAATTCCCAACTGAAACCTCCCACGCTACGTCTCTTGTTATCGCTACTGCTCATGTTACACAGATATTCTCTTTTGCTGACACAGCAGTCTGTCAAAGTGATTGTTGGATTAAAAAGGTCAGATTTTTTGTCCTTTTTACAGCTGTTGTGTGATCACTCTGAGCGATAACGTAATAAACCTCTGAAACATGAATTATGACTTTGATATTTGGAGACCACACATAGTGAATGCTTCCTGGTTGAGTTCAAAGTCTAAAACTGTGGCAGCACTGCCCCCATGTGAAATCTCAGCAAAGAAATCTTCCTGTTTAAAAAACCAAAAAAAAACTTCCTCAGCTTGAAGTAGTCAGGAATAGTTTCATTTACAACAACAATAACAAGAGTAAGAGACAACCTTTTTTTTAATCTCAGATTTATTTAATTTGGATTTATTCGATGTTGTTTGCAGAAACACTCAGTCGTGTCGCTTTACAAAATAAATCTGGTTTCAAAGTAGTTTTAGTCTGAAGGCAAAACCAAGCAGGGAAAAAATGAACAGAACAGTAAAAAACCAACAAAAAAAAGAGCGAGACAATAACCAATCAGTTCAAAGTTTAACTGTAAACATGTAAAGACACAAATTTCAAACTCTTGTATTTTTTCCAGTGATCAGATCTGGTCAGTGACTTGCTCTTCTTCCTGACACAATTTTAAAGGTCTTTCCTTGCCTAGTTTTTAGCACTCCATTTTTTATTTATTTATTTTTCTCAGGAAGTCAGTGCAGAAAGAAAAGAAATGATCCCTCGCTAACTGACCTGGCCCTTGTGTGTTAAAGGCTAAGATTCCCTTCAGAAACTCCTGCTACAATGTTGTTGAACAGAACAAAGTCAAGAGTTTCCGTGTTAGGAATCACAGATTTTGGGGGCATATTCAGCACTCTGGTTGAACATGTTTAACAGCATTGAATAGCACCATGAAAAGCTAGAGATTTAGAGTAAGTTCAAGAGTTTCTGAAGGGAAAGGGGGACGGCTCTCCTTTTTCGAAAGACTTCAGAAGAATCTTCTGCTGCTGACAGATGATACTGTAGACTTGGTGATGGCACCACCGCTACCATAACCACCGTAGGAATTGGACAGTCCTGGAGAAGAAAGCAAAGTATGAATGTAAAGTGATGATCCATCCTGTCTATGTCATCTATTAGCTTATGTTTTATACATGATTTTTTTTTTTTTTTATAAAAAAACTTACCACCACTGCTCTGCTGCTGCACATGGATGGTTGCACTGGGGCCTCCGCTGGCCAGTCTAATGGTTTAATAATAGAGAGTTAGTGTTTAATTTAGATATGAGTCTAATGCATGGGCCATGAAACTAAACAATTCAGTTTATCTCACCTGGATTCCTCCCCTTCCAGCAGTTTCCTGTAGGTGGCGATTTCAATATCCAGGGCGAGCTTGACGTTCATGAGCTCCTGGTATTCGCGCACCTGGCGGGCCATGTCCTGCTTGGCTCTCTGCAGAGCATCCTCCAGGTCCTTGATGCGGAGCTTGGCGTCTTTCACTGCCAGCTCACCGCGCTCCTCGGCTTCTGCAATCTGAGCCTCGAGGTTGACCCTCTGTGGAGAATCATGTCACGCATTCTTTAATAGTTGCCAATCTTTTTACACTATAAGGTGTACTCAGAGTAAAAGGCCTTGAAATGTACCTGTCCCTTGACAGCCTCGATCTCATTCTGAAGACGGGCAATCATACGGTTCAGCTCAGCGATTTCAGCCTTGGTTGTGCGCAAGTCATCACCATACTGTCCAGCAGAGGTCTGCATTTCCTCATACTATTATGAAAAAATACAAGGTGCATCAGAAACATAATCCAGAGAGTAGACCTTTTGTAGTGTGTATTAAAAGCAGAGAGGGGATGAGCATCAGCTTTGCTCCCTCACCTTCTGTTTGTACCAGCTCTCAGCTTCAGCCCTGCTGCGGTTAGCAATGTCCTCATACTGAGCACGCACTTCAGCCACAATAGCATCCATGTCAAGGTTACGACTGTTGTCCATCTCCACAATGACAGAGGTGTCCTTGATCTGGCCCTGCAGCTCACGAAGCTCCTACAGAACAAATTGTTTATGGAAAACAGTTAAGTTAAAAACAATTATTATGGTGCAAAAAGAGAAATCACAATAAGTTGGTTAAATTAGACATTAGAAACTACATACAGCCTCATAGATAGCCCTGAGGAAGTTGATTTCATCCTGAAGAGCATCCACCTTGGCCTCCAGCTCCACCTTGTTCATGTAGGCAGCATCAACATCCTGGAAATGAGGTCACATACAAACAAAAAACGGTCACTTTTACCACATCAAAAGTCACACATTTTTTAAAAAACTTAAAGGGTCATCTTGACATTTTCCCACCTTCTTCAGGAGCACAAACTCATTCTCTGCTGCTGCACGCTTGTTGATTTCATCCTCGTACCTGTTGGAACACAATGCAATACATCAGCACCTCTCCGTTTTTTATGTCTGCTCTTTAGAGGAGGTGCTGGTCAGTATATGTGCCATGTTAACACTTACTTATTCTTGAAGTCTTCAACCAGGCCCTGCATGTTCCTCAGCTCTGACTCCAGCTTGACCTTCTCATTACCCAGCCCATCGAGCTGCCTGCGGAGGTTGGCAATGTAAGCCTCAAACATGCCGTCGATGTTGGAGCGGGTGGTGGTCTGTTGCTGCAGGAGGTTCCATTTGGTCTCCAGCATCTTGTTCTGCTGCTCCAGAAAACGCACCTGGAAAACAGCACAAAATTTAAGACAAAAGATCAGATGCTGATCATTTTCATGTGTTTTTAACGTTGAATCATATATGAATGTGGCTTGAGGTCTGTTTGGTGGTTTGGTTCTTTTAATTTTTAAAGAAGGGTATAATGTGCAGCACTTTTGTTATCAGATATAGGGATTGCACAACTTTACTGAGTGAGCAGCTAGACATCTATTTGACTTGCCACGCCCCAGTCACAATAGCTGTGACTCGTGAAGGCAGTTCTTCAAATGTACACTAAAAGTGTTAAAGTAAACTTTTAGGCCTTTTTAGTTTGGAACACGTATCATTTTATATTTTCTTTTCTTTAAATAATGCAGAATATTCCATGCAGATGTTTCACCAACGTCTACGTGGCCTTAAGGATTTCTCTTATTGGGTCTGCAAATTGGCTATGAGTCATCCTACGTGCATTGTTGAGCTATGAAAGCCACACTGGCTCTCCAGCCATAAAAACTGGGTGTGGCAGTTAAACCACAGAAGACAAAGAATTGCAGCACTTGTTGTTTTGTGTGTCCGAGTGTCAAGGTATACCATTTACAGTTTCACACGAAGAAACCCATGACCCATAGTTCCCATCAGTGCAGACAGTATGACTGTAACATCTATATGAAGTAAAGGCTGATTTGCAGCTCTGTCCTCGTGTTGCCTATAACAACCAGGTGATAAGTGCAATGTGCAAATTGCAGACTTTGGACTATGCAGACAGAGTGCAGATAATTCCCTGTTCCCTGTGCTCGTCTGCCAAGTGAGAAATAGGCGAGTCGTTGCATTGTAACCGCCACCCATGTTTAGACAGTGGATAGATAGGCTTGGACGGGGCTATAAGCCAGCTGTTATTCAGAGCAGATTTTAATTGGAGCTGCTAGTTTAAAATCAACTCTGTCATGACCTCTGACAGAATTGAGGTTTTCAAATGCTTCTCTAATCGCAAAGGCTGTAAGACACTGGTGAATACACCACCCAGATAAGAGTCACAACTGCCTTTCTTTGTCAGTTCTGCTAATGTCACGAGCATATTTGCATTTTGAGTGTGGTACTCGTCTGAAAACAGATTGCCATTAGTGTGCTAGACAATTCACTTACTTTTAACTTTCTAATCCTTTTTGTTTTCATTCACATATCCAAGATGAAAACTTTGAACTATTCACGTGTAGCAGAAGCAAGAGATAAATCTGGCCCAAGAGGCATGCAAGTTCTCTGTACCACAATAATGAGGCCTGCAGTAAATTGTACATAGAACAGGCAGTCAGACAGAGAGATCAGAGGAACAAACCTTGTCAATGAAGGAGGCGAAGCGGTTGTTCAGGGTCTTGATCTGCTCCTTCTCCTGGGTGCGGACAGCCTGGATGGTGGGGTCGATCTCCAGGTTCAGAGGAGCCAGCAGGCTCTGGTTGACTTGGACAGCAGTGATTGGTGGTCCAAGTAGTGGCTGGCTAGAAAGGCCATAACTGCTTGATGCACTTATGCTAGGAGTAAAACCAGAACCAACACCACCATATGTGGTTCTCTTGTAGGAGCTTGAGGTGGGAACCGACCTCCTGCTGCTGCTGCTGCTGCTGAGGGTCACTGATACTGCCTTCCTGGGTTGATACATTTTCAACTTGTTGAGCAGAAGCAAACTGACACTGAGAAGTCTTCAAAAGGAGAGCCAAGTCCCTCTGAGTGTCTGACAGCACACTCTCGCTGCTTTTATGGCTGTACAAGCTAGTGGGAGGATCTTCACCTGCCCTCTGAGTTTGGCTTTCAAGCCTTCCCTCCACCTCAGCTTACACGCTTCTTGCTCTCAATGACAGGAGTGGCCAGTCCTGTAAAACAGGTAGGGAGGGATTGTCAGGGAGATAAGCCTGGACACACCCTGCAACAGGACAAGGGAGAAGGAGCAAAGAAGTAACGCAGAGCCAAGTGAAGTGGAATTTAAAAAAAAACAAAGAAAACCTTTTATGTATTCTCTATGTTTATTATTGCATCCACTGAAGCAAAAGATAAAAATTAGAATCACAGTCAAAATATATCACAAAATACATAAACTTATACACTACCAACACACAAGTTGTCTTGATATGTACATTCTTTCATATAAACTAGCTTTCTCCTCTCTTATCAAAGCATGCACATATATTCCAACCACTGACAAACAAATCACCAAAGTAATACTAAGCTTAACTCAAATTATGACTCTTTGCCTCATTAGTGCATTCATTATGAACTGTCTATTTAGCAGATACAATCAGGTTAATATATTTAAGTGTGACATGTGTCATGCTGCACATACCATACTTTTCCTTTGCTAAATTTATATGGCAATATCTTAGATACCATAACAGTTACTGATTACTTCTTAGTAATACCTTAACATAAAGCACTGGATCAGACCATACAATGGTCCAAAAGTTGTGAAAAAAAAAAAAAAAAACCCATCATTAATTAGATGAAGCTGGCTCCACCCTAACTACTGTTTACGTTGTGTAAGCTTTTCACTGACATCATAACAAAATGCATCAATAAATAACCAAAATTTGGAGGGTGCTTGTACGGTCGTATGTGCTATTTTAGCACTAGTATTCACTTTGTTTGTATTGTCCTCTCTGATCAAAACTACAATTAAATCATTCAAAGTCAAGATCAGTTTTAGGAAGCACAAGAAAGTGACTAAAATTCTCATGAACACTGAAATCTTTTCAGCAGTAATGACATTCATGAAACACTTATTAGAGAGTATAGGCCAGAATATGTAGCTGAGATGTGCACCAGCGGTTTGACTACTGTCCCTGGCATCAAGGTAGCATTGGAAGCACCCAATCATCCTAACAGCATTATAAGAACCTGATATTTAGCAAGTTTGTATTTCCATATTCAACTAATTATAACAGGCTAAATTCATGAGCAGTTGAATGTACCAGTGCCCATTCTAGTATAACAGATCTACCACCGCAGCCATACATGGTCTGGTACGTGGAGTCGAATAATATTACCATCTATGATTGCCATTTGTAAAGACATTTGTCATGATTCAAAACAAATGGCCCAGCCTAGTGTTGCTAGTTTTCTAGTGAGAAATGTTTGCGTCTAAAAGAATAGCGTGCTGTTGGCATTGCTGTTAGCATTGCTGTTAGCATTGTGTTAGCATGCTGCGGTAGATAGCAGTCTGCACAGTACAGTATAGTTATAGCTATAGCAAAATAAATGTCCACACAGTCCTTAAAACAAATTTTAAAAATATACTGCATATAGTTCACTACATGCAAATGCAAATGAGGCATCTGCATCACAACAGAAACAATAAGAATCCAACATGAAACTGCACTCACTTCAAACAATCTTTTCCTGTAGTTACAATTAAAAGTGCATGTATCACATTGTGCATCTAGTTAAATACACATTTGCATTGGACTTGTTTGCTTTTACACTGTTTTGCATTTTGAATACTGATTCTAGACATCTTAACTCACTATTTACGCAAACCTGAGAGATTCAAGCATGGATTACTGCAAAGAAAGGAATAAACTTCAAGAATAAAGTATTATTAAGTCAAATGCCCCAGGCAGAGTTCAACATAAGTGCTGCCAGAACATTGTTGTATAAAATAATGCTTTACGCTTATAGTTTGTTCTTCCTTGTTCGACTGAAAATAATCTGCTCCATGAATCAGTGATGTGCATTCAAGATGGAGTGGTTGTTTTTTGTGCTTACTTGACCGCGCCCACCGCTCCCATACTTAAACACTGACACACTAGTTTCTCACCTCTGTACCTTTGTGGGAGAGGTCTGCATTCTTTTTCATTCTTCCCCAACTTTTCACATGCACATGCCTTTAATTTCTACCGTGGTGTGGAATTTACTCTAAAAGCTCAACTAGCTGCTGCCCAGCTGTGATTCTGAGAAAATGCATGTTCCACTCTTGTATCTCACTGAATTCAAACAGTTGCATTACAGTCAGTTAGAGACCCGGGATTATGTTACCTGCATACACAGATCAGTTTCAGTGCTGTCTCTAATGCTGTGCGGTATTTTCACAGCAATTCTCAGCGTGCAAACTTGAGTGCCAATAAGTCAACCCACACAGTAGGAATCACCAAACAGGGTGGGGCCCTGGTATCTGGTCCAAACAATTGTTTCATTGAGATATTTGATAAACAGGAATTAGGAGTGGTGCAGTTCCAGTAGAAAAGCAAAGACAAAAATAAAAAATTCAAATAAAATCTTGGTAAATGTAGCAACAAAGTGATCACGACAGATCACTATCGCTATACGTTTTGTCTGTCCTTGTTTGAACTGTCATCAGCCATGACCATGTCACGATTAAAAAGCTCAAGCTGGTCAAGTCTGAGTAATCTGAAGTGTAAAACCCAAAACACTGAAGTCAGGCTTCCTGTGAAGATGTATAAAGCCTTTAAAATGAGTTAAAATGTGTCAGTGTTATTTCTTTTGGGCTTCAAGAACTGTGACCAACTCTTTATATGTGTCCAGGCTCCAGTGTTTACTCTAAAAACCTGTCTCCACCCACTCTGAATGGCTTTCTCGTGCCTGTCTTACATACTTGTGAAGGAACAAACTATCAAAGCATAGCTCAGTAATTATGGGGAGTTCAGTAACAGCGCCATTCCAGCTGCACACCTGACTGACAGAGCATGTGATAGGCTGTAAGTTATGGTTGAATAAAGGTCTCAAAACATTTAAAAAGTTCCATTATGAAGTGATATAATTTTATATCTCAAAAACAAAAAAAACTACGACACATAGTATAACCTAGTTTCTGGAATTCCCTTTTGTACCACTGTAGTATGTGTGACCAGGGTGTGGACAGTTTTACACTGTGAAGGTGTGGTTTGGTAGGCTATGCCTTTTCATACTGACTTTTTCAATAAGGAATCGAATGGAGTGAATGAAAGCTATGTTCAATCTGTGAATGCAGTGCACGTTTGAGATGAGTATCTAACTAGTACTGTAAGTTGCATTGCTGTATCTCATTTAAGGCAACACATTTTACTCTTTCTCTCAACATACTAACAAAACTGAACATTTATGTTCAGGCTGGGGGAGTTGACTTCAGAAGTTGTTCCCACCTCACCACATTGAAACATTTTATTAGGATCACTTGGTGGCACATGTTAACTAATAGGTACCCTGCTGCATGGTTAGGACAACAACTACATCCATAAAGCAGCATCTTGGCAGATGAGGTGGCATAAAATTTGATACTGAGTATTGCTACTTCCTAGTCTTACTGGATACAACAACATGTTCATTTTCTACATTATGATCCCTATTCAAGTCAAATATATTAAAAAATTAAATGTTTCAGGTTGTAATTGAAAATCTGCTAAACATGCAACCTTCTCTGTTTATTAGTCATGTCCAGTTCAAAGAAAAGTGTGGTAGTAAAAGTGAAGCACAAAACAAGGAACTCCACTTCTGAAGAGCCAAAACGTTACCTGCATTTTCTTTTTCTTGTTAATGTGATCTAAACTTTCCATTGCGGTTTTGAAGCTTAGTCTCTGGCCTTGCCTCTAGCTGCAGAAAACCTGCTGAGCAGCTATGCCTTGCATCATGTTAGTTTGAACTCAGTTGTTTTCTTAACGCACTTAACAAAGTGCATTCTCCTTCGTTAAGCTGGAATGGACGCTCATAATTATTTCAGCGCTTCTATTAATAATTAAAACAATTGCTGCTCCTTTTATTTTATTTACTTTTAGTTTATCAGATCACTATATCTGTCCACTGTGGGTGAGATAGTCATCTTCGTGTCTGATGTGACTTTGGGTGGAGCACATTCCTGTCAAAATAAGCAGGTTGTGAAAGTCTGATTAATCAGTCTAATCTTTACGAATTCTTGAATCTGTGACCAAGGGAACAGTTGTGCAACAGTTTCACCAGTTATAAAACTATTTTGAGTTTTTCAGAGAGGTGATACCAAATTCTTCATATGGTGGTTTTTAATAGTAAAAACCACCATGCATGACATCCGTTGTGCATAAGCAAACCAGGAAGTTACACAGAGCTGTCTAAGAAGCATTTAGTAACCTGGTAAATACTTGCATTTATAGCATTATGTGTTAAAATGTGATACAAATGCATACCTAGCAAAGCATTAATGTGGATATTCATTTCATAGTAAATATTGGTACTCATGAATAATTCAACCTCTTGATTACTGTGAAATCCAAAGAAATTCATTAAGACACTGCCACAAGTTGACCTGTTGAACTAATATTTGCACCACTCTGTATATTAGCATACTGATAAAGTATGCTCATATAAACAGCTAATTTGTGATGTTCTCTCTTCTATCTGCAACTGAATTAATAAAGGATGTACATCTGTCTCTCTCACTTCTATACCAACAGATATTCACACTTGTCTGATCACTTTAATCCAGATCTGAAACAGGGTCACGTTTCTTCATTTGTGACTTCAGTGTCTTTGTACAGCACCACAATTACTCTATGTTAAGCACATTTCTTTCCATGTTATAGAATTGCACACCTTTTCTGTCGTGTCCGCTGCAATGTTCATTTGTATTCTCGCTAGAAAATTATCAAAGCCTTATGTATTAAGTGGACTTTACAATCAAATGTAAACTACTGACTAAACATGAAAGGAATAGTGGACATAAAAGAGAGAAGCCAAAACCTTTGGACACATCAATGGCCCCCTTTGTGCTTGCTTTGGCTTAAGTTTGAGGGTGTGTTCTTTAGGAGGGCGTGATGTCGCCCTGGATTTTACTCTTAGGCCTCAGAATTTCACCACCTGCAAAAAAAAAAAAAAAAGAAAATCAAGGTGCACACCCTTACAACACAGCACAAGCCAGAAGTCATGCATTGAAATATCTTATAGATGCCAAACCAGGAGAATGTGGTTCAACTGGGACACATTTATAAAGGTTAACGCAACAAAGCGATGCTAAGATGCTAAGCTGCATTGCAGAGCTGCTGCTGTTCACAAAGTTCTCACAGTCACAATGTTGACAGTTTGTTGGCATGCTAACACACACTCAGACATACCCACGCAGTTCAGTAAGACATCACCAAGAGATATTGCTTTACAGTTTTGGACTTTAACATTTTAACTTGTAGTGTACACACATGCACGCGCACAGAAACACACAGAGACGTGCTCAAAAACCGCCTTACTACTGTTGTAGGCACGCATGGGAACTCTGGCACAAACGGCAGCCTAACTCGATGACTCACCCTTTGTCACACCAGGAAGAAAGTTGTCTAGCCAAATGAAAGCCTAGCAACCAGCTCATTTGCTTGTGGGCATTTGAAAACACCTGCTTTTGCATGATGTCACAGACAGTACCTGCACTGTCTTGTTTTCTCATTTCTGTTCTATTTTCTTGTTGTTTCAACAGTTGTGCCACAACTGAACAGCATCAGTTCTGTCTGAGGTGATGAACAAATATAAACTGTACGCGCGTCTGTGTGTGTCTTTCTGTCTCTCTGTGGGTGTGTGGGTTTGTGTGTGATAGATCAAATTTCAAAGCAAGCCGCTACAAAATCCAACTGACTTTTGTGATCGCCCAAACTTTTAAACTTGTTTGCCTACTAGGCCTACCAACTATTGGTATTCCCAGCAGCCTCCGCAGTTGTTTTGTCGCTGTTTTGCAAATCTTAATATGCTAAGAGGTTTAACAAATATAACAAAGTTGTCATATATTTAACGTTATATTAACCCTCAGCATGTTTGGATTTTCATAGTGCATGCCAGTACTATTTATCTCACAGCAGTGCTGCATGTAACTACAGCCTCACAGGCCTGCACACCTGGCTGGCCTGACCCTTCTGTTTGTTTAGACTGAGCATTCGAACAGCGCCTCTCCCATTTGTCAGAGTTAAGACAGTCACAGTGGTGTTGCAGCAAGCTCTGGTTGAATGTCCGGAAATCAGAAAAGGTTGAGCCTGACTCAGCCTTTTGCATTACATACAACAGTGCCACTGTGTGATTTTTTTCCCCATTATTTTGCTTTGCACATGGGTCATTCTATCTCAAATCATTCCATTTTTGGAACACATTCTGATCGACCAGCAATAATTTGCCTAAAAATATGCTGCGGTCCAAAGTTTGGACATATGAAATGATTGATGTGAAATGATATCAAATATTTTTAATGTTTGAATAAGAATATCTCAAAAATTATTGAAGGTGTAAGCCTCATATTTTTTACTTCAATTTTTTTTACCGTCAAAATAAATCAGCATCTCACTCAATTCCCAAATACCAGGCCTAGCTCCTTGCAAGCTCCATTGTTAAATCAGGGTTATATTAGGTTTCGATTCTCCGTCATATTTTCATCTTTAGTTGACTATTAGCCACTCTAGTATGCAACTCAGCTAAACCAGCTGTGTGAGGGTTTAGTAGCACCTAGCACTGGTGGAAAACTTTTCCTAAAACCAGGCCTTTCCAAGCATGCAGGAAGAAATCACTTAACCATAGGAAAACATTTTTCACCAGTGTTTTGTTTATATGTGCCATGTGGGTACGTCATGTTGGACTATTATAGAAAGGAAAAGGCCCCCATGTATCTATTAAGTGCTGGGCAGCCACACAGAAAACTTGCAGAAGCAGGTTTGTCTATTTTGCCTGCAGCAAACACATTCTGAGGACACCACCCACCCGATCGGAGGTGGTTCAGCACCGTTAGTGTCCTCTCAGTGACTCAATTCAACACGTTACACAAGACAAGCACCGACCTCAGCCTCCTTATCAATCATTACCTTGAATAGAGAGCAACAGAATTTACTCCTATACGCTCGTCACATACACTGAAACCTACAGGTTAACTCAAGTGTGTGGCTGTGCAGGTAAACTACAGTCAAACACACGCAGTCAAAGGGTGACACCTCACTCTCCTCTCACAGAGTAAACTGTGCTAGCCTTCCCTATTCGTAGAGAATTAGAACCGTCATGGCATCATGATTTGTGGCTGAATATGTTGGACTAATAATGACTTTATTTGCAAGAATTTACTGTTTATTATTTTCATACCGTGTTGTACAAGATTGTGCATGTTGGGGGTTAAGCAGGTGAAATGAACAGGAATATCCTTTAATAGCCATATATAGTAAAACAAACTCATGAGTGTATTTCCTGTCATCACACAAACAACATTCTTTCACCATAACTCATGCTGTGTGATGTGTTGCCGTCTACTGTTATTATTACTGTATTGCCTAGCAACCACTTTCTCATCATTGCTTACACGTCGCCTCTATAATGTCTGTTGCGTAGCTTGTGGTGTGTGTTTGTATGTGTGTGCCTGCACTCACACACATACACACATGGGCGTGTTTATAGTGATAATTCAGATAGCACCTAGTGTAAATGTTACAAAAAATGAGGGGCTGGAATAAGAAAATTGTAGCATTCAAACACACAGAGACGTGCTCAAAAACCACCTTACTCTGCTTGGCATATACCCGGTGCAAAGTTGCCTGTTTGAACAAGTAAAAGAGAAGCGAGGAGATACCATCAAACCTCCCAGCACTTTTAGCCTCATACCCTGTGAACGCCAGCTTTGATAGTAGTAAATTATTAACTTGTGCTCATAAAAGACACTCTGCCAACAGGATGCCTGTAGTTTGCTGATTATCAGCTCTTAAATGACACTAACGCTAAACCTATGGCCTTACTTCACATAATAACAAGCAAATGTTAAAACCCATGCTGAAATATAGTTCAATAAATCTGCCAAAACAAATATAATGCAGTCTTTTAGGTAGCGATGATGAAAGACAAGAGATTTTAATGGGGTTTTTTGTAAGAAACTATATTACTTACTCCAAACTTGCAAATAAAGAAAGATGAGGTTGCCCCATCTACAGGAAGATCATTTCAGGGAATTATGATCATATATGGTTTCACAACGTGAATTTTCAAACAAGCATTTTGTGCTAAGTAGAGGGAGATTGAATTTAAGAAACCGTGTGTCTTTGTGGGTCATCTCTGAGTACTCCGGCTACCGCCCACAGACCAAAGACCTGCACAGGATTAGGTTTACCGGTGATCCTTAATTGGCCTTAGGAGTGGCCTTGTGATTGTGAATGGTTGTCTGTCTCTCCGTAATAGCCCTGCGACAGACTGGTGACCTTTGTATGGTGTACCCTGCCTCTCAGCATATGATAACTGGGATTGGGCATCCAATGTGAAATTCTGCCAAATCAAATGTGCGCCACTACCCGCTGTGGCGACGGAGCAGCTGAAATAAGCATTCTTTCTTTTATGCAACACCAGGAAACGTTCATTTGACACACCCGTGCATACTTTGGAGTGAAAGTTATGTGTGAGACCCAGACACAGATTAACACAAAGAGAAATACTTCTGTTTCTCTATCAGAGGACATCAGTGATTAAGGGTGGAGGGGAGGCCCACACCTTAATTATCTCACCATGAGGGATTTACAGAGAGATCAGAATGTGAACATGCAGAACAGCTCTTCATGCATGAGCTACCTTGAATAAATCAGTAAGCATCTCAGGGACAGCTTTTTAATATTATCTTCTGGCATACCTACACACCATTTCTGTCAACACACAATCAAACTTTGCTAACTAAACACATGCTCTTACAAAGAGGGGTTAAAGAAAACAACATAACCAGTGAGAACCAAAACAATACAACTTAATCTGCATGCAAATAAGCAAAGAATATTTGGCCTTTTGTTGTTGTTTTGTGGATTCATCACTAGCACAGAACAAACAGAAAACCAGTCTGTGCTGTTATCACCAGAAGTAAAAATTTAACTGTGGAAAGATCTTCTGACATTCCTCCATTCTCAGAGCTACACACCTAATCCTAATTGGTGGTTGCCTTCAGGGAAAGATGCTCAGTTCTGTCAATACAGGGTTCTAACCCAACTGGTTCCATCTGACAAGTTGGCCCTGCTGTCAGTTGCCCCAGAGTTATGCAGCAGTTTAACCAAAGTGTCCTTTCCCTTCTGCCTTCAACAGATGCCCCGCAGGGAGTGAACAACTTTTCGATCTGTATCAGTGAAAAATGACAGCTGACAGCCTTGTTAAACCAAGTAACTTTTCTGACATGTCAGTAAAACAAACATAAGAATGCTTTGGATGGCTGAGAGGGGTGCAGTGAAGGTGTGAATGACATATTGTGCTTGCTAAAATTACTTTTACTGGCTGATAAGCTGATTATACACCTGTTAATTAATAAGGATAAAATCTCTGCGACAGGCTGGCGACTTGTCCACCCCACCTCTAGAGCTGCGGTAGTTGGAATAGGATCCTGAATTGGACAAGCAGAAGAGGATGTACGTATGCATGGATGGATGGATGAGAAAGTGTTGCAACAAATGCAAATTTACAATTAAGGTGATTTTCCATTCATCCATTCATTGTCTTCCACTTATACAGTTTAGGTTCGCAAGAATGGGCTTGATCCTATCTCAGCTTACACTGAGATATCCTGTAGGGGTAAATGGTAAATGGCCTGTATTTGTATAGTCCCTAAGGACCCCAAAGCGCTTTGCACATTCAGTCATCCACCCATTCACACACTGGTGATGGCAAGCTACATTGTAGCCACAGCTGCCCTGGGGCGCACTGACAGAGGCGAGGCTGCCGGACACTGGCGCCACCGGGCCCTCTGACCACCACCAGTAGGCAACGGGTGAAGTGTCTTGCCCAAGGACACAACAACCGAGACTGTCCGAGCTGGGGCTCGAACCAGCAACCTTCCGATTACAAGACGAACTGGCAACTCTTGAGCCACGATCACCCCGTACAGAAAGACAGACAACCTTTCACACTCACAGTCACAACTATGTTCAATTTAGAACTGGAAAGAAGCCATTCAAGCTCCAAAAAGTTGAGGGCCTGAGCCAGGATCAAATCAGTGCAATGAAATTTCATTTGGTACCTGCAAGAAATTGTCAAAATGCAATGTGAGTGTCCTGCATCATGACCCGAAGGAATAACATCTTCAGAAAGCAGTACCTGCTGCAGGTGCGTGCCTCAGTTTAGCAAAAGAAAAGAGGCACACCTCTAGCAGGCATCCAGAATATTCACCCTTGCTTTTTGTTGATGTGGATCTGTCAGTCACCTCCACCCCAAAACTGCAGAGGCATTAAGACCTGTTACTCAAGCTGAATAGCAGGTCTTTTTTATAGTAAAGAAACACATCTGAAACGTTTTGTGTCAGAACTTGTACAGACAAATTCTAGATGAGACTAATTGATGTAGCGATTACCCAAATTGCCGCTAATGTGGTTTTAGAGAACCGAGACTACTAAATCTGCCTGTTCACTCCACTAAATCATAAAAACACTGGAAAGACATGATGCAAGTCATCGTGTTTCATTGCAGGCACTTGTTATAACTTGATCAGTCACCACTTCAGGCTAGGTTTTTGATTTGTAATGATGTCATCACGCACAATAAGTTGATTATCTTCTGAAAGCAATGCCAAAGTTTATGTCAGACATTTGAACAAGTCTGGGAAGAAAAAAAAAACTTTGTCTTTCATGAGCTAATGATGTGACTCATTGCTACTTTAGTAATCTATTTTTTTAGTAGGCTTATGCATGCCCTGTGTTTTTGTGTAGGGTTGGCTACGTGATACAAAAGTTACTTCAGGTGCATTACGAGCCGGGCATGTTGACTGAAAATTCACTGCAGTGTCAAGCTAATTAGATTAAAGCAACTATTAGATTGCTGTTTATACTGTTTAAAGATCTCTTAATGTAACGATACAAGTTTAAGAGCACAGTGTTACAGGATTTGCATGCATGCAGGTGGGTGACACGGAGAAAGCATTTATTATTTCATGTCATTCAGGCGTGAACACGTTTTCTCACAAAGGAATTCAGCTGTTGGACAAGGGTGCATTCTATAGATTACATAACATAAACATAGAAGTAGCAACTGTGAATATAAGACATGTTCTAACCCCCTAAGCTATCAGTGACTCACACAGCCAAACACAGCAACCGCCAAGTTTCTTTCACATTTCTTGTCACTATAGCCTCTCCCCACCCCTCACAGCACGGGTGTAGGTTTCGCTTAAGCATTGGGAGGGAATACAAGCGGGTAGAGTCTGCCTCATTTTGTGATGGAAATGTCTCTATGTAAAGAAAAGCACCTAGGTGACTTCTGACTTTAATATGTTTAATTGAGTCTCTCAATCATCCTAAATTGTTAGCATATTAGGCTGATAATATATAATATTAGTCTTCTTAATTTCAGGTAATTATTCTCAACAAACACACACACACAGGCATGACTTAATGTTCTATTTTTGCTTTGCTCTGTGACACGCTAACAGTCTGTCTGATGACAAGCAACTTTTGTGCCATTTTCTCACAAAGCAACTTCCTTAAATGCCAGTGTGTCACTGGTTCATAAATGAATTATTCAGTTATTTTCTAAATGACTGCAACATGTCATTATAATTTAAAGTCATCTTTCCCATTCTCTGTTTTTGTCCTGTCTGCCCAGGCCCTCTTCTTCTTTTCTCTTTCCATCAACCCAACCGGGCGTGATGGATGACCGCCCCTCCCTGATCCTGCTTCTGTTTGAGGTTTCTTCTGCTTAAAAGGAAGTTTTTCCTTCTCAGTGTCACAAAGTGCATGCTCATAGGCAGTCATGTGATTTTTGGATCTTTCTCACTGATACTGCAGGGTCTTTACCTTACAGTACAAAGTGCTATGTGAATTGGCACTACAATCACTTAGCAAATACTGAGTCTCAAAACTTAGATGGCTTTCAGCAAGAGTAAAGTGTCCTCAGATACATTCACTGACTACTTTATTAGGTACACTTTGCTCATACTGGACCATTCACTCTTGAAATACTTATGTGTAAATAGTTGTGTGGGAAAATCCCAGTAGATCTACAGTTTCTGAAAAAGCCATTTTTCTACATATGCCCTTGAATTGTTTTATGGTTTTATAGAGCTGAGGTGTTAAATGCATGAGTCTTAAATATTGAGGGGGCATGTTCAGTGCATCCATCCTGAATTCTACACTTCACACCTGTACCTTATGGTATTTCTAGGAAATGAGTGCTTTTTGCTACGATAAGTATTTGTTTAGACATGATAAATTCTGTGTTTGTCACTCTGACAAAGTCTTTCTTCACACGCCTGAAAGGGGTGCTGGGGCAGATATGACACAATGGGGCAGTGTCAGTGCTTTTCAACACAGCGACCTGCGGCTTAGTCAGCTTTTCCTGTTTCAACAAGAATGATGCACGTTAATCCAGCAGTACTGCTGCAAGGAGTCTGTTATTCACAGCGTACTTGCAATGTAGTACAATGGATCCTCAGGGCAGATGACACAGCCGATTGAATGAATGTTGCAACATCACATTGAATTAATGAGTTAAATTACATCAAGGACCTGAGGTTATGGATACAGTAGCTGGTCTGCAGCTTCTGGGACAGATGGGCCAACAAACGATGCAGCGCCGTGCTGTTCTGTGTGTCACAGCAGAGTATTGCTATAGCAAAAAACATTCAGAGCAGATGGTTGCACAAGGCAATAAAATCATCACCCACTGGTTTAAGTTTCAGTAAGTACTTATAAAAAGACCAAGTATAAAATAATAAGAATAATAAGAACAGGCTGCTGGGTTAATAAGCGTGAATAGATCATAAAAGAAACCAGATACCACAGAGCATATACACCAGACAATATACTTGTGACCTATTCCTGGTTGGGTCTGAATTACTGAGGCCACTGGGGATACAGGACTGTCAGGGTCTGATCTGCAGTGGCGGACAGGTTAAGTTACTTTGCTTAGATTTTTCTTTCTTTTTAGTATTTTGCTATTTCAAGTTTAACGTTCAATGTTTTAGGGCTGTATTTCACAAAGACATTGAAAGCAGCTACAGCACTAAAAATTCTGTACCAGCACCCTTGAGAAAGAAACTGCTCCCACCAGAGGTTAAGTCCACAAAATGGTTAGTTTTCATTTTCCAGCTATGTTTTTTTGCACATAACAACAGTCGCTGTGTTTAATTTAACTGAGCTTGGATTTTGTTGCATTTTGACTGAGCTAGCTGCTTCCCATTGTTTCCAGGCTTAGTGCTAAGCTACACTAACTGCAGGTTGCAGTTAATATGCAGGAAGATATGGATGGTATCATGTGTTCTTATCTAACTCTCTACTAGGAAAGCAAATGAAAGAGCCCCTCTATCTTTGTAGTTTCAACTGAGTGAAATGTGTAAATGAGAAATGTAAAAGTACATTTCTCATACTCATCCTTTCAAAATGAAACCTTATGCAGCGTTGACTAAATTCAGTTTGAGCAAAGCTGGATATGTTAAGTTCAGGGAGGATATTTAAAGCATGATAAGCCTGAGTTTATAGCTACTACTTTCATTTAAGCTCTGCTGTTACTATGCTGTTATAAACACTGACTGTTTTTCCCAATCAGGCTTTCAAACCCTGAACATGCTCTAGTCTCTCCCTGTGTCTGGCCGCAGTACATTAAGTGTCGTGAACAGTGGGTGGGATTGTGGTATTTGTAAAGTTTTCTGTCTATAACCTCATGAGAGGCTCTATGGCCTTGGGTGGGGCACCACCACCACCCATAATTCATGTTCAAACCTGTTCCTAGATGGGCTGAAAAGGCCTCTTAAGGAACAATGGACTCTAAGAGAAACCCTTCCTGTCCTCAGATATGTTACATGTGTTCCTTCCAAGCACTTGCAGATTCTCAACACTGTCAGCTTTAGTATGAAATGTATGTTTTAGGGCTTTGGGTTTTTTTTTTTAGTTTGCTTGTTTGATGTTTGTTTGTTTTTTTATTTTTTAGGATATGTGTTGGATTTCTTTGTTTTGGTCATACTTTATGTGAGCTTTTAGTTGGTGTTAAGAGACAATATGACAGTTGCAGACATTTTTGAGGAAGGCCTAACGTTCAGTTCATTTTGTGAAAGAGAAACTCTTGAAATAGGGTGAACAAGGCAGGCTGGGACTTGCCAGGTATTCCAGGGAAAGATTTGTGTGGATTATCATCCTTTCTCATGTTGGTATGTCGAAAGCGTCCTTTATCAAAAGCGGTACTTGTTTGTGTTGGAGAAAACAACTGTTAGCAGCCGGAAAAACCAAGATAGCAATTCCCTTGAGGTGATTTCCAATGCTTTGTAACGACTGTTCTGTGCATCTTTAAGGCGTTTCTATTTGTTTTCCGAAGGCGTGACGTTCACTTTCTTATCAAGCTAACAAACTACAGAAAAATTAACAGTGTCAGTGAATTTCAGCACAAACGCAACACAAGCACATCATGTAGATTTCTGTTTGAACGTTTATTATTGTGCAAACAGGACTCAGAAAGTAGAACTCACGAGAACTCGTGTGGCTGCTCTTCATCACATTTAAGAGTTTAACTACAACAGGTTTGTCACTCCCTGCTCAGCATATAATGGCCTTCTTTTAAAAGTTGTGAATTACAGGTTGGTGTGATGGCAGTGCCTCCTGTTGGTTGAAGTACACAGGGTGAAAACACAAACAATACTGCCGCCTTTTGGCTAAAAAAGTGTGGTGCAGTGAAAGGTTTAACTCTTTAGCCCTCGAAAGCCTAGTTTGAGTAAACCTTGAAGCTATTTTCTTAACCTGGAGGTTTCCCTTTATTTCAGGGCTGCTTATAAAACAAACTCAAACTATTCAAACGGTCGTCAAACCACATATTTACCTTTAATATATATTGTGATTGTCAACACTTGTCATGGGGTATGGGGAGGTCATCAAATATCATCTTTAAGGGGGAAAGAGTTAAAGTCTGGCACTGCTTCAGGTGACAGTAGAGAATTTTAGAGAGCTTTTGGATATTTAAGCTCAATAAGCACCGCTGTGTTAAAGATATCTGAAGGAAAGGTGTGTTTACACATCTTCACACATTTTTTGGGTGAAAGTTGGATAATGAAAAAGAATGTGCTTTTTCTTAATCTTCAACAACAAATCATGAATTTCTCAAAACAGGATGGAAAATCACTCTTCGGCTGCAGCTTCGGCCTCCACGTGCTCCGGCTCCTTCTTCTCCACAGCCTCTGGTTCCTTGGCTGCTGCTGCTGGCTTCTCCTCCTCCACCTGCTCCTTCTCCTCCTCCTTCTTCTCTTCCTTCTCTTTTTTCTCCTCGGTCTTCATCACCACTGTCTCCGTCTTGGTGACTGTGGTGCTCTTCACTGCCGTTCCCTCGACTGCTGACGTAGACCCACTGCTTGCTTTGACTTTATCAAAGGAACTGCTGATGTAGGAAGGGATGTAGGAACTCTCCAGACCGTAGGCATTGTAGTTCACACCTACAAATTCAGAGGAAGAAGTGAGTGATTAACATTGACACATGCTAATATATCAGAGAGTTGATATTATGAGATTCTAACAATATAAACTGTATTCTCAGATATGATATCTAGATAACATGGCTTCAGTCATGGCAAGGTTGTGGGCTTGTCTGAACAGAAAATGCTCTATATAGCAACAATTAACAAAGCAGAACTAGAAATAGTTGCACACAAGTATGAACTCACAAGTCTGCTTGGACACAGTGGTCTGAATTCCAGTTGCCAACCTTTGGGAAGAAAGAAATAATAAATAAAAGACAAGAACAAGTAAAAGCATGAGTATATTGCTATGTAAGATGTAGGAGAGCATAGGTGCTGTTAGATGACCTGTTCTCCTCTCCTTCCAACAGTTTCCTGTATGTAGCAATCTCAATGTCCAGAGCCAGCTTAACATTCATAAGTTCCTGGTATTGGCGGACTTGGAGTGCCATATCCTGTTTGGCTCTCTGAAGAGCTTCTTCCAACTCTCTGATGCGGAGTTTGGCATCTTTCACCGCCAGTTCGCCGCGTTCCTCAACCTCTGCGATCTGAGCTTCCAAACTGCCTCGCTAAAAGTGGGAGAAGCCAAGCAGAGCAAGGCATTGAATTCAATGGTCTTCATAAGGCTGGCGATGCAGTTTGAATTATTACCTTAATGTCAAAACCTCAAATCATTCGAATGAACAGAAGAAAATCTCTGTCCCTCACCTGAGCTTTAACCATGTCGATTTCAGACTGGAGCCTCACTATCCTGCGGTTCATGTCAGCAATCTCAGCCCTGGTTGACTTGAGGTCGTCTCCATATCTACCCGCTGATTGCTCCATCTCTGCGTACTGGCATGAAAAGAGACAGATCATAATGAAACTTTAAAACACAAAGTGATACTGCTGGCAGGTTTTTTGCACAATTAATTTGACATGGGGATCAGGAAATCATGTTGCAGCACTCCAACATACAGTTTGCAATCTCCAGATCCATATTAGCTTTCTGCTCTTTGACTTCTTTGTATATGAAACTTTTCAGTATGTTGCAATAAAAGTAAAGGAAAGTAGGCTAAGATAGAATATCAGGAGACGATAGAGGTCAGAAAAGTCAGAAAAGAGAAGGCATCCCACACCATCTGCCACAAGTAAAACTCTTGTACCATGCAGAGCTTTGGAGTTCATGCTCTTCAGTTTTAAATGTTCATGAACATTAAATAAGCTTAATGGACTGTCCTCACAGATGATGATCTATTACGTAATTGTGGGCTTTAGTTTCCCATAGCTTTGTGGTCCCACCTTGGTCTGATACCATGACTCAGCCTCCTCTCTGCTCCTTTTGGCAATGTCTTCATATTGGGCACGCACTTCAGCGATAATCGCGTCCATGTCAAGATTACGGCTGTTGTCCATCTCCACCACAACAGACGTGTCCTTTATCTGGCTCTGCAACTCATTAATTTCCTATGAAGGACAAAAAAGTGGGAAAAAATACAACTTTGGTGATGCCTCCTGTAGAAACATTTTTTATTAGGTTGGAAGTGAAAAATGAAATGAGGTAATTACTGCATCGTAGAGCTGCTTCAAGAATTCAATCTCATCTGAAAGTCCATCCAGTTTGGCCTCGAGGTCCACTTTCATCATGTATGCTGCGTCTGTATCCTTTATTGGAAAAAAGACAGCACTGAGAACATTCATTGTTCATTATAGTCAAAGTTTAAAAAGAGGGCATTATTTTTCCTCACTGAGCATGAAAGCTAATTGTAGTTTCAAGATCAAGCATTTACTAGAAAGTCTGCACAGACCTTCTTTAATAAGACGAAGTTGTTCTCACACTCATTGCGCTTGTTGATCTCGTCCTCGTACCTGCAGAAAAGGAGATTTTTTTTAGTCTGTATATAAAGAAAAACAGGTAGTGTGCAATCATCATGGTGGGAAAGGTGCTTTTTCAGAACTGATAGCTCCATAAGTTAATATGGAAATGGTTCCGTAAGTTACTATCTTTGCCTAATATGTGAAAAATCCCAGAGTCTGCCAGGGCAAACATGCAGAGCTGTGTGCTGTGGCAACCCCTTCTGAATAAAGGAGCAGCTGTTTAAATCATAAGCTATTCTAGTAAGAAAACCTCCGTGAATACATGTGGTGCTGACAGTGAATATTAACTGTGAATATTCAGGGTTATTGTTATTTTTGCTCCACCACACTGCAAATGATTATTTTTATCGTCTTATCCGCTCTATCTTGTTGAAACTTTGGGTTCCTGACAGGAAGTTAAAAATAGCTCTTCAGGCTTTCTAAAAGCCAAACTGCACAAGTCTAGGAAAACTGGAAATAGAGTATCGTTGGCAGTTTAAGACTTTCCCAAATCTCGGTCAAATAAAGCATGCCTTATGCTAGAGTGCAAGATTAAAGTGAAAAATCTCAACTCCACCCACTTGGTTTTAAAGTCCTCCACCAGGCCCGTTACGTTATGCAGGTCAGACTCCAGTTTGACTTTTTCGTGACCCAAGTGGTCCAGCTGCTTGCGCAGGTTGGCAATGTAGGCCTCGAACATAGCATCGATGTTTGAGTGAGATGTGGTCTGCTCATGCAGAAGTTTCCATTTGGTCTCAAGCATTTTGTTTTGCTGTTCGAGGAAGCGTACCTGAAGATTGAAAGGTGGATGAATGCTTAGTAAGAAAAAGGAAGGAAACATGTAATGGGCAGAAACGAGTGGGTGTATGTGATGACTGAAGCTCTGACAAATATCAAAACCTTTCCATAGAAAACAATAAATAATGGAGTGGTTGGTCACTGGGATATGTGGTGGAAAGGGTGGGTGTGACTGAAGAGTTTTGTTTGAATCCAAAACATAGAGAGATTAACTGAAAGGAAAAAATGAGTAACCAGACTTCTCTGGCCTCCAGCTGCTTCTATCTGTCACAGCAAATACTCCAATCTCAAGTTTAACCCACTGTGTTGCGTTTCGACACGAAGTGGCACTGTTTCTCACTTGCCACACAGCTTGCCCCTTTTACAGCTCTTTCATTAAGCGTCATGACCTTGGGTGGAGTCCATGCTACCACTCAGCAAACACAGGAGAGGCAGACTGCTGTTTGTGGGTGTGCCATATCACACCAGTGCGCAAAGGAGTGGACGCGTGAGCTGTGTTTTACAAGCAGGAGAATTAGCCTCAGCGTGAATGATTTTTATATCAACTTCTGTCCCACCCTGCTCTCCTGAAAGCTTTGTGAACCTTGACGATCTGTTTATGGGTTTCAGCGACAGATAACGAAAGAATGTGGTAGGTCTCTGGTGATGAAAATTCAGGTCATGAACGTTGAAAATAATTCGGTAAATGAGATTTTCCAAACGCGATTCTGTTTGGTAGACACCTGACACTTCGCTCTCTACTTTCACAACCACTCGTTTTGCAGAATATTGCTTGTATGGGGAATGCACTCATTCGAGCAAAATTCATCTGCTCTTCATCCCACTCCTGTACTCTGTATCCAGGTTGATCCTTTTATCTGAGCTCTATGATCTCGCCTGAGATTGAAAACACTGGAAGCAGGAAAGCCACTAAGCAAACCAGGCAATATTCCCAGCAGACTGTATAGATGGCACATTGTTATGAAGTTTTGACAGGGAATGTCTTAAGGATGATCTCTTCTGTGAAATCAAACTTCTTTCATCTTTCACTTATTTTGGCCTGTAGCGTATCTCTGCAGTTTGTCTGTGCTATTCTGCTACTGTCGTCACATTCAGTTTCACCCCAGCACTCCTGTCACTTATAGAAGTATGGATTGTTTGCTGTTGGTGTTTTGCTGTTTGTATGTGCTTTTCTGCAGCATGAATTTCAAACACAAGATTTCACATTTCATTACAACCTCGACTGACCTTGTCGATGAAGGAAGCAAAGCGGTTGTTCAGGGTCTTGATCTGCTCCTTCTCTTCGGTACGGATTGCCTGGATGGTGGGGTCGATCTCCAGGTTCAAGGGAGCCAACAGGCTCTTGTTCACTGTCACTGCTGTGATGGGGGCCACAAATTCATTGGCCATGCCACCTGCTACACCTCCACCAAAGCCTGAATATCCAAACTCTACGCCACCTAATCTTTGTCCGGATCCCCCAGCGGCAAACCCACCGACCGTCTTACAGCCCCCAACACCCACAGCTGCACCACTGCTGCCCACTCCTCCATATGAGCTGCGGACAGCGTAGCTCTGCCTGGCACTCCCCACACCATGACCTCCATAGCCAGAGAAGGAGCGGCTGCTGAAGCCCAGCGTTGGGCTTCTGGGTGAGGACACAGTGGAGTAGGCGGTGGTCTTCACAGCTCTGACAGACATGGTGTAGGAGGAAGTCTGTAGCACTGAGGTTTTGTGAGAGGAGAGACTGCTGAGAGGAGAGTCAGGCAGACAGACCCACCCTGGTCCTGTGTACTATTTATCAGGGTAGGGGAGGAACCCTGCTGAGGTGCGATTGGCTGGTGTCCTCAGTAGGGGAGTGAAGGAAAGGGGGGAGAAAGAGCAAGAGGGGGAGAGATGAGGGAATGTCAGGGGAGAAAATTACATCACGTTACACTTTTACAGCACATTAAAAGCACAAGAATTACGTAATATCAGAATGCCTTTTTTATATATAAGGTTTCCAGAGCTTCTGAATGTAGAAGCTCTGGAAACCTGGAAAACAACCTTTGTGAAGTTGCATTTTCCATGTTTCATAGTTACAGTTGCATTAAAATTATTTTGCAACCAAGTTTACTTCACATGCTTTAGTCACACCTTGGACACATACAATCTACATCCTCATTGTATTTTATACATACTTATACACACACAGCAAACACTGGGTATAAGGAACATGTACGCCACTTTATGAGCTTCCCTTCTACCTTATAACACCTCTGACAGGCTGTGATATATGGCAAAGTAAACTGTGCTTGAACAGTATGATACCCTCTCCTAGCTGGTGGGCATCGACTGTGTAAACCCAGCAAAACAACTGCAGATTTAAAACATTGAATATGTTCCACCACTTTTTTGTCTTTGTATTTTTGGAGATATGTCTTTTAACATTTTATACCAAATGTTTTGTTACCTGTTGGACCAGATTTGTGCAAATGTGCAGCTTGCACAAAGAAACTATGTAATGGGCGGGGTGTTTCATTATCAGCAATAATTGCCACCGATCTATGCTATGTACACACACACATTGATAAACATTCCTTCTGTGTTTGCGCTTCACCTGCTGATATACACACATCCATCAACTCCATCAATTCACGTTGTGGAAATCTTCATTGATTTATCACTTGGCAGATTTATGACTCACAATCTTTTCAGGGCATTTCAATGGCTGTTGCCTAATTTAACCAGAATAACCCAACGTCTTCCCTCTACCAACATTTTTAGCAAACGTCTGTTCTTTGTTTTTCAGGTTTTATCTGTCAGGGAGGGGAAAAAGACCACCTATGTATGAGCTCACGGAAAGAGAGAAATCCCGTGGTACACTGCCATGTGCGAAATAAATGTGAACAGACACAAGGGGGTACATCTTATGGAAAGTACAACCTGAAAAAAAGACTTGTAGGCTGATCAAAAAATGTGTGTTTCACTTGGCTAATCTCAAACGGTGACGTGATACTTCACAATGGAGCACTTGTGCTAAAGTTGGAGACAACCATATATGTACAAGTCAATGCCTTTTTGCTGTTTCACTAACTCAGCCTCTCCGACGAGCACTAGCTCATGAACAGAGCTGCACTTTGTGCTAATTTTATTTTTTAACACATGATTAGAGCTAGTTGTCTCATCTCTCCTGATAATTCCTTTTTTTTTCTGTGTGAGAAAAGTGAAAAGGTTCATTTCAGAAGTTAATCCCCCAACGCTCCTCTGAGGCTGGTGATGTTATGGTTTGTGTGAAGCTGCTAGATGACACATCAGGACAGGAATGTGCTGAGAAAGATCCACATACATGCTACAAGCCAGTGAGGAGGGGTGCTGAGAAGACGAGCTGGTGGGGTATATGAGAAGGCAATTAGCAGCGATAAGAAACAAAGCTATTTCACAACCACTGACTCTCACTGAGAAGTTCATTTTGGACAGGGTGGGATGCACAGCAAGTTAACTTACAGTTACATGAGCAGTTATCAGTGACTCATTCTTTTTACAGACCAATATGCTCATTATTATTATAAAACCCAACAATATACATACATTTGGGGTAATGTTGTTTGATTGTTTGAGCTGGAAGACCCCTCCACGGCCCATCTTCAGAACTCCTGAAGGAAGGTTCTTATCCAAGATTTTATGGTAGATGGACCCCTCAATCGGCCCCACAGTGCAGTGGTCTCATCCTGTACCCTTAGCAGAAAAACAGCCCCAAACCATAATGTTTCTACCTTCATGATTGACTGTAAGATCGATGTTTATTGGATCATACACAGCATTTCTCTTCCTCCAAACACGACGGGCCAAGTTGACGCCAAAGAGCTCGATTTTGGTTTCATCTCACCACAGAACTTTCTCCCAAGCCTTCTCTGAATCACTTAGATGTTCATTAACAAACGTTGTCATAACTTATTGAGACCTTTGCAATTCAGAATCTGATAGTCATGTGGAGACAATCAACCAGTAAGTTTCAAATCTGTAAATAAATTGCCACAGACTTGTAGATCTATTCCACCCGGGTCGGGTTTTGGCTTTCTACAGGAATCTCTCCAGAAGTTGGCCCAGGAGGCGCAGAGACAGAACTCATTTATCAAGAACTTAGACGGTCAGCAAGGAAAAAACAAAAGGACTGGCTTCACAGAGATATAAAGACTCAGATTTATAGACTTGGGTCTATAGCTGTGTTGCTGGGGCCAGAGTGATTACCAGCCTAATACTTACAGGGTGGTCGACATGTAAAGTGTAACTGAGTTGTGGCATAGCTGGCTCTGGCCTTGGACTGTGTGTTTTATCCTTTTGCAAGTGGGACACTGGACTTGACTATTCCTTCCTTTTTTTGATCATTGTATGTTGTCTTTTAGAATTTTATTGGTTGTCATTTTTTTCCCACAGCTGAAATGGTTGGTCAGACCTTGAAACTGATTGTGTGTGTTACAAGATTTTAATCTGTAACGGTGTTATGTGTTACCAATAGTGTTCTTGGTGACTGTGGTCCCAACTGCCTTCAGATCACTAACAAGCTCATCTCTTGTAGTTTTGGGCCGATCTGCCACCTTTCTCATGAGGCATCTAACTATAGACCGAAAGCGACTGATGGTCATTGTATATTTCTTCCATTTATGAATAATCACAATTGCTGATGGTTTTAGTGCCCATGCAGCCTTATACAGCTCTAAAATCTTCTCCCTGACATCCTTTAAGGGCTCTTTGGTCTTTCCTGTGGTGGTACCATTTGGAATAGAAGAAACTACTTCTGAGGACAACTTTACACACATAATGAATTCAGCTCAGGAGTATCTGTGATTGATTAATTGCAATTTGAGTGCCATATGGGAACATAGCCAATATAAGGGAGCCAGAATTCTGGCTGAATTGTAGGGGATCAAATACTTATTTCAGTCAGTGACATGCAAATCAATTTATAACTGTTATACAGGGTGGGCCATTTATATGGATACACCGTAATAACATGGGAATGGTTGGTGATATTAAAGTCCTGTTTGTGCCACATTTGTATATGTGAGGGGGCAAACTCCTCAAGATGGGTGGTGACCATGGTGGCCATTTAGAAGTCGGCCATCTTGGATACAAACTTTTGTTTTTTCAATAGGAAGAGGGCCATGTGACACATCAAACTTATTGGTAATATCAGAAGAAAACAATGGTGTGCTTGGTTTCAACGTAACTGTATTCTTTCATGAGTTATTTACAAGTTTCTCTTTTTTCACAGCCATTGACATGTCGAAGAGGTTAACACCTGAGGAGTGGATCGAAATTGTGTTGATATCGGGTGAACGCAGTAACCGGGTCATAGCAGATTTCAATGCAAGACACCCTACAAGACCACCCACCTCCCATGCTACAGTCAGCAAACTGCTTGCTAAGTTTCGTGAAACTGGTTCAGTGTTGGATTTGCCAAAATGTGGACGCAAGAAAACTGTCACTAATGAAGAAACATCAGTGGCTGACCTAGCTTCATTCAGCAAGCGCCCACAGCGTAGCACTCGCCGCATGTCACTGGAGAGTGGCATTAGTCGAACATCCCTTCGGTGGATATTAGCTACTCACAAATGGCACCCTTACAAACTCCAGCTACTGCAGCATCTCAACGAGGATGACCCAGATCGGCGCACAGAATTTGCAGAATGGGCAAAACAAAAATTGGAACAGGACCTTCAGTTCACGCAGAAGATTTTGTTCAGTGATGAGGCAAACTTTTATGTGAATGGTGAAGTTAACAAACAAAACCACCGCTATTGGTCTGACACTAACCCACATTGGATGGATCCCTCCAAGACTTTTGGACCAACAAAAGTGATGGTTTGGTGTGGTATATAGGGTACAACAATAGTGGGTCCATTCTTCATCAATGGAAACCTCAAGGCCACTGGATATTTGAAATTGCTACATGATGATGTGTTTCCCTCTTTATGCACTGAAGCTGGCACGTTCCCTGAGTTTTTCCAGCAAGATGGTGCACCACCACATTATGGGTGCCAGGTCCGAGCATTCCTAGATGAACAGTTTCCTGGAAAGTGGATTTTCCCACGGTCTGGCTGGCAGACCGTGGGGAAATGGGGAGTGAGGACCCAAAACGCAGACTCTGCGATGCAAACAGTTCTCTTTATTCACAGTGAAAGCTGTAAACACAATAAATCCCCGTTGCTCCCTTGAATCCCGTGTGTGTGCTTCCCTCCGACGTCTGTGCTCGTGCTCCCCGCTGTTGTGTTTCCGCACACCCCGTGCGTGCTGCCGTTCTGGTCCACTCTTCCTCCTGCAGGAAAACCACAGAAACAGCCATCAACACTAACCCCGGCGGGCATACACGAACAGCACTGTCATAGGCTGACACACACTGACTTGGGATGACAACTCAATGATCCCGCACCGGTGGGAGCTCCAACACTCTCCTAAGTAGCTCCCCTGACGAGCCCTGATCACCAACAGGTGTGTGGCAGGAACTTCAGGTGTGGCCAGTCCTCCTGCAGGGCCACACCCATCAGGCCTGCATGTGGCGGTTCTCCATCCTCCAGCCACACATGTACACATCCACACCCAGCCTATACATATAATGAGTGGAACACAGACTAACACAGCATTGTGCAGAAAGACACACACATCACCAAATAATAACGATAGTAATAATAATAATAATAACAACAACAGTCAAAATTGCTCACGGACCCCCGAGTCCTCCAGAGCCGGGCCAGTTGTATGGCCCCCAAGGTCTCCCGATCTGACCCCCTTAGACTTTTATCTTTGGGGTCATCTGAAGGCAATTGTCTATGGTGTGAAGAGACGAGATGTGCAGCACCTGAAACTACGAATACTGGATGCCCATGCTGGCATTTCTCCTGCGGTGTTGCTATCAGTGTGTGAAGAGTGGGAGAAGAGGGTTGCATTGACAATCCAACACAATGGGCAGCACATTGAACACATTTTATAAGTGGTTACGTCAAAACCAAGCACACCATTGTTTTTCTTGTAACATTGTCAATAAGTTTGATGTGTCACGTGGCCCTCTTCCTATTGAAAAAACAAAAGTTGTATCCAAGATGGCCGACTTCTAAATGGCCACCATGGTCACCGCCCATCTTGAGAAGTTTGCCCCTCACATATACTAATGTGCCACAAACAAGACTTTAATATCACCAACCATTCCCATTTTATTACGGTGTATCCATATAAATGGCCCACCCTGTATAATGTGTTTTGTTTTTAATTGTTGATATTCTGTCTCTCCCCATTAAAATTAAACTACAATAAAAATGACAGACGGATCATTTCTTTACAAATGAGAAAAGTTACAAATTCAGCAAGTGATCCAATTATTTCCCCTGTTGTGTAGCTATCATTTGACAGGTATATGATAAAAGATTAAAATACAGATACTTAGAAATGGCATAAAAAGCAGGCATGCAAAAATATTCATTACAGTAACAAGTGGCGTTGCTGTTATTTTTTTTCTTCTTTGGTTTCAAAAGTTGGACTTTGCTGTGTTTAGAGGAGCTTGCCAAGCCTTGAAAGCAATCAAAAGTATGTGCTATAAAACTCTTTTCCTGCTTCACCCTTGAATGCCTGTTCAAACAAAAAACACCCACATACAGTGATGAAATACACATTTATATGCTTGGTAAGAGGTATATAAACTCAATGGACATAAACTCACTAAAGGCAGAGGACCACCCCTTCTTCCGCTCCAGTAGGTTTGTTTGCTTTGAGACTTGTGCCCCCTTGTGGTTGGACCGCAGAGGTAGATTCAGTAAAGTGAATCCATTTCCATGTATAAAGCAAGTCATTTATTTGTTGGTATTGTGCAAACGTCTACATTGGGAATCTTAATTTACAGGAGGTGCATAGTAAAAGATATTAAACTGAAGAATTATAGTGTGAATCACTTTAAAACTGAGAAATAGGGCATGGACTTTGGTAGAGAATAAACTAGCACATTTCCTCAAATACGTTTTGAAACACAATGAATAAAATCGTGAAATTAACACTGAAACAGATATTTTTTAAATCAGTTATATTGCTGAACTCTGCAATGAACCTAAGCTAATCTGTCTCCTTGTGCACAGGGGCATGTAGGTGACTCTCCAATGCATCAGCTTGAACTCATAGCTCGGGCTCATTTTAGGTCTTCCTGTGAAATGTCTTTGTGCCAGAAATGAAAATGACATCTCACAGAGAAAATGTCTCTTAGGCGACACAATTCAATAACCTCTGCTGTGTGAGCTTTCCTGTCTGCCAATGGTCCATAGGACCCATTAACCTAGAAGATAAATGTGTTTGTACAATTCTACTGACAATATCCAGTGTGCTTTCTTGCTTTCTTGCTTTGTGGTAAATCTTTGTTCTGTCTTCACTGAGATATTTGAATGCTAATCAATAAAAACATATCTCTCTCTCTATATATATATATATCTAGTGTGACCACCTCTATTCTTTAACGCAGCCTGGAATCTCTGAGGCAGCTTTCTTATCATTTCTTTAAGTAGTCTTCTTTGGATGCTTGCTTGCTTTTGTTCCGTTCTCTCTCGCCATGATCCCACACTGCTTCAGTAATGTCGAGGTCCGAGCTCTGTGGAGAGGACATGACTTTCAGGCACCGATTATCTGCTGTAGATAGTTTTTACGTCACAGGCAACACTAAGGACACACCGCACACAGTGTTAAGATATGCCACGTTTTCAGCTAATAGCTCTTTGGGAATTACCTCATTGATCCAAAGATAACATTTTATGCCTTTCAAAATGTGTTATCTTTGACATTTTTCATAGAATCAAGTAAATAAATGAGAACATATTTTGTAACAAGCTGCTAGAGTAGGATGTCTCGAGACCGGTCTTGGTCTTCACTTGATCTTGTCTTGGTCTCGACGGACTTTGATCTTGGTCTTGTCTTGGTCTCACTGTCTCTGTCTTGCTGTCTCAGATCGACATAGTGGTCGGGAGATTTGGAGTCAACAGTATTCATGACACACAACGTAACGTTCGATAATGTGTCATGCGCAAAAGCATCAGCTCTAAGAGCCGTGCTTAGAGAGTGCTTTGTAGTGAATCAGAAGAGTCGACTCCCATTGAGCGAGAGCCGGCTCCTCACTTAATTTCCTTTCGCTGCTCAGCTCTCACACAGTGACTCAGCTATGCTCCAATCCCTCCATACTGTGGCCAATCACATGTGAGGATATAGGATAATATCATTATGTGAAAAACAGAGAGGGTAAGAGATGTGACAGTCAAGTGGAGCGTGTGTCTGTCCTCTCAGTAAGTGAGTGAGACAGTAGACAGTGGTGAGGAGGGCTGTGCGAGTGCATCGCAAAAACACATAAATATGCCTGACACCAGTAAACGAAGTTGCATCTGGCTGCAGTTTAAAGACTTTTTTGTCTCGGTCTTTGCTCGTCTCGACTTTGTCTTGGTCTTGACTCAGTCTGTCTTGGTCTTGGTCTTGTCTTGGTCTTGATACCCACTGGTCTTGGTCTTGTCTTGGTCTTGGTTTAGGCGGTCTTGACTACAAGTCTACAGGCTGCTAGAGAAAAAGTGCCCAAAGATTTAAAATGGACTCTTTATTAAGTTGTTCATACTTGAATGATTCATAGGTCAGTGTTGAGTGGCTTAACATACAAAAATGCTCTAAAAATAGTCAGCTGCAAGGAATGGACTAAAAGTATAACAGCTGCTAATCTCCAAAGAAAAATTGAAAGACCTTAAGAAAGCTTGGAGAACTATTGCTGAAGACCACTTTTTTTTAAAAAGTGGCTCCTGGGAAGCAAAACATAAAGAAGTCAGGGATGGCTCACAACTTTTACACAGTACTGTATGTACAAATTTAAACAAGGTCCCTTCTTTGGTATCTTTGAGCATCTTGGATGAGTCAGTGAAAGAATGACAAAAAAGAGGAAGGGAGGATGCCGAAATGTGAGTCACTTAGAGTGTATCACACTCACATGCATGTCAGCACTGTTTTGTGTATGTGTGACGCGACCACAGATGCATGATAATTAATATGCAAATGCATCTATGCAAATGTAGATTTTGGATTTTGTATACATCTAGGAGCATACGGTTTACACTGTAAAGAAAGGAAACTAAAGAGAAAGAAGGAGGGAAGTAAAATGAATTCAAGGCCGCAGCAGGCTGAGCATGGCAGTAATCTGACAGTTAGCCAAGATTTGTAAAAGAACAGAAACTTCTGCAGTGGTTTCCAGACTCCTGCTGTCTGTTACTATGACTCACAGTCTCCATTCTCTCCAGTATCCCCTTATTTTCCTTTTATTATCTTTGGTTTAAAAAGAAATCTTAGTGGTGTGAGCCGGGATTTAAAGATAAGAGTCTTGATTGAATCTGGGATGTTTTCTGCAATTTAGAGATTAAGCTGTCTTATATAAACCTGTAGCTCAAGTTTGTTTGTCACTGCAAGGTTTGGGACTTACTGGCCTGGGGAAAAGGTTGCCAACACACATTCAAACAAACGAGACGGCGGCCACAAGTCATGAGGTATGAGTCATGCTGATTTAATTCATCGTTCCTCTAATCTGCCTCTGCTGCGGTGCATTCTTTGCTTTTTCTTTGCAATTTTGCCACTCTACAGTACAAGCTCTTCTCTTCTTACTGAGTGTTACTAAATTAAATTAATAAAGACATACACAGTAATAGGGTGGAAATGAGACATGGTGAAAGCTGATCAAGCTTGGAAGCGAAGGGAGGAACAGAAATGAAAAGAATGAGGTTGTAAGGGGGCGCAGGAGGTTGTTTGAGTCTTTGGAATTTCCCCCTGTGGGTGCTTCATTATCCAGGTCTCTAAGGGCTCAGAGAGGAAAACCCTCTCTGGCCACAACTTTAGGTTCACTTAAGCGCTTCCAAGGTCATGCTGGAGCACTAAATACTGCAACTGGATTTAAGAAAAGTAAAGGTTTTTGTGTTTGAGAGTCTATCACAGGGTTTTACTCCAGTGTATATATCAGCCCTCTATATGTGTATGTTCCACTTCGTTTATTCACCTTCATCATGTTGCAAACACGTTTTTAGGACAGCTACAAGGAGCACTGCAGTATTCTGTTTTACTTTCTTTGAGGTTCTCAAAGGATAAGAGAAAAACTGCAATGTCCAGAGGCACAAAATAAGATAAGACTTCAAAGATAATTGTTCAGAATCCTCAATAGAAATTCATTTGTGCACATAATTGCCTATACTGTGACAGTTGAATGAGGGCAGCTTTTATTTCCTTTTCATTGTACTTTGACCTGGGTATCAGCTAACCTTTGTTTTTCATCTCTTGCAGAGCCTTTAGATCCAGCTGAAGCTTGGGTGTCACAGGTATTCCTAGCACTATGTCCGATTTCTTTGTTCATCATTGTTCATCCTACTCAGTGTGCTGGAATTCGATCACAGTCGTGGCTGAGTCTGTTAGTAAATCAGATGGCATCACTTCTGGTGTGGTTTTTCTAAATCTGCTTAATCTGATCGAGACATTTCTTTAACGCCATGTTTTAGTTGTAGCTGTTTCATACTGTATTCAGTTCAGTTAAGATAGGAAGGCTGGCACAGTCTGTTTATTTTGGGCCTGGCTGACCACAAACTTGCAAGCACGCAGCAAGTACTAGGCATTATTCCTTTCTCGGGCAAACCAAAAGTATTTAGTTGCATACTCACCATATTTTACCCTTTAATATTTGCTTTTAATTCTCGCTAGAAACATATGCTTGTCCATTGCTGCTTTCTGTTATTTGTTGTGTGCGTTGGTTTATGTGGTCTCTGTAGTTCCGTTATCTGCTCAGAAGGCTATTACATGTTTACACCACAAAATATGTTTAACACATTTCCTTGGAGACAGAAAAAACATTGTGGGTTAAAAAGGAAGCATATGAGAGAGTGAGTGAGTGAGTGAGTGAGTGCGTGAGTGAGTGAAACAGGAAACAAAGACTGGGGTGATGTTGAAGTGGGCAGGGTCTGAGAGACCAGCTTTCATTGGGGGAGAGAGGCAGGAGTATAAGTTCCCCACTTCCCACTGCCGGCGTCATTTTCTAGACCAGCCAGCAGTGAGTCTCCACATCTCATTTTTCACTTCATCCTCTGCCGTGTCTAAACTTCTCCAACATGACCACAAGATCTAGTCGGATGTCTTTCACCCGCTCTACCCCAGTGTACCGTGCTGCCAGTATTTATGCTGGTGCTGGTGGACAGGATGTTCGCATCTCCTCTGCTTCTGCATCTTCCCTGCGTTCTGGCATTCCACTTAGACCTTCAACCTCCTTTAAGCTGAGCAGTGGATTGAGTGGAGGCATGGGTGCCGGTTACGGTGGTGCCGGTTACGGTGGTGCCAGCGCGTCCGTGACAGCCAGCGGTGGCTCCGGTGCTTCGATCCTGGGCAATGAGAAGGGAGCCATGCAGAACCTGAACGATCGCCTGGCCAATTACCTGGAGACGGTGAAGACCCTGGAAAAGGCCAACAAGGAACTGGAGCTGAAGATCATGGAGGCCCTGGAGAAAGGAGGGCCTGACATGAGAGACTACAGCAAGTATGAGCCCATCATAGACAACTTACGCAGACAGGTAAGAACTGAGAACAAATGAAAATGTTAGAAAAGTGAAAAGGTGTTTGATAAGACACAGTGAGAAAGATACTTTAGAAATAGTTTAGCTGGGCTAAAATTTGAGAATCAATGAGTGCATGTGACAGCACTCAACACTGCATATTTCCAGCAAGAAGGTTTTAACATAATCTTTATTTAAAGATCACCTGTGTTTGAAAATGAAGCTGGAGAATGCTTTTACTGAGACCAGCAGTGTTTCCTTTGTAAGTTATCAAATTTCTTTAAAGAGAACGACGGGTGTGGCAGCTGAACTGTAGCCAGTCCCCTCCCCCATAAAACTCTCGACTGGAACCAACTTCCTCTGATGAATCACCAACACAAGGGTATCATCACGAGAGACGGACTGAGAAGCTCTCAGAAAACCAGCAGACAAAAGCATTTCTAAATGGTTCTGCTTGTTAGATGTGGATTCTACAAGCATGCATAGTGTAGGAGGCGCTCAATGGGAAACAGATGTGTGGCACTCGTACATACAAAGCGATCTCATAGTGCCAGAGTGAGTGTGCACACACACACGCACAGATAGATGCGTGTCAGTGCAGTGGTTGTATAACAATCAGCAGAGTCAAATGTCACATTCTTCTCCAGAGTCCCGCTTTTCTGCATCACATAATGACACATTTATGGTGGGTTTTTTTTTTTTTTTAACTTTTTTTTTTTTTTTTTACCACACTAAAGTATTTCCCCTTCCCTTCTGTGACAGGAAACAAGAAGAAATCATAGACTCACTGCCACTGTCACGATAAAGAATTTTCCCCTCTGTGCACGCATAGATGCGATCGGTGATACATACAGAGACAGACAGACAGAGACATGTGCAGTTGGGTGGACAGAAGAGAAACTTTCTCTCTATGATTTATTGAGACAGGATACACGTTGCTCTGGCAACGCTAAAACAAACCAGATTCTGTTTTGGCACAGGAACACCCTCGCTTCCTGTTCTTCAGTGTATGGTTCTTCTTTTATGACAACAGGTTACTATGGATTCAATCATGCTGCGGTCGGTTTTTGCAGTTTGACTTTTTGAGTATCGGTGGTTACATAAGGCAAGTCGGGCCTACAAAAACTGCTGTGTCAAAGCACATAATTATTAGAACAGGCTACTGAATTGTGCACGGGTTAAGCAGCTCTGTTCTTTCTAAACAGCAGAATCAAGTAAAATGAAAATAATAAAATAATAATTTTTTAAACAATGTTTTATTTTCCTGTCCAGATCTTCGATAAAATAATGGATAACGCCCGTTTAGTGCTTCAGATTGACAACGCCCGCCTCGCTGCCGACGACTTCAAAGTCAAGTATGTGATCGTCTCGTCTTTGCATGTGGAGTCCTTCTTACACTCTGCGATTGTGTCTCTCATACACTGTGTCTGCTCATTCCCACAGATCTGAGAATGAGATGGCGATCCGCCTGTCCGTGGAGGCCGACATTGGCGGGCTGAAGAAAGTCCTCGACGAAACGAACATGAGCAGGCTCAACATCGAGAACGAGATTGAAGCCGTGAAGGAGGAGCTTCTATTCCTAAAGAAGAACCATGAGAACGTGAGCTTGCGGTTCATCAGATTGATAATAACATATAGAGTCACACGTTTTGTTGTCGTCTTCATTTCTTTTCTCATTCTGCTGATCCAACAGGAAGTGATGGAGCTGAGGAGTCAGATCTCACAGTCAGGTGTGCAGGTGGATGTAGACGCTCCCAAAGGTCAGGACCTGTCCCAGATCATGGAGGACATGAGAGCCAACTACGAGAAGATCGCATTGAAAAACGCAGAGGACCTCAAACGGTGGCATGAAAATCAGGTACGGTGGACATCAAGAAGTTTGATTCAAAAGACACGCTGAGCCACTGTGTTTCTGACCGTCTTCCTTTCATGTCCCCGGCAGATTGCAGATGTGCAGGTGCAGGTATCACAGAACACAGAGGCTCTCCAGGGGGCCCAAATGGAGAAGAGCGACTTATTACGACAGATACAGACTCTGGAAATTGAACTTGCATCTCAACAGAGCTTAGTAAGCATTTTCACTGATTTTATTCATAAACATGAAATTATCAAATCCTTTCTAAGTTTATGACCCTATTCCATAATGCATTCTTTATATCTTTTACTACAAAATTGGCACAGTTGAATACCATGACCACTGCACCCACTCTTAGTTAGCAAAGCATATACTACAGCTTTTATTTCTCCTTTTATTAGAAAGCCTCTTTAGAAGACACCCTGCGCAACACAGAGCTACGTAACAACATGGAAATGGAGAAGTATAACGCCCTCATTATCCGGCTGGAGGAGGAGCTGGCTAGCTTACGCGCGAACATACAGCAGCAGACCCAAGAGTACGAGGCGCTGCTCAACATGAAGATGAAACTTGAGGGCGAGATCAGCACTTACAAGACTCTGCTGGATGGTGGAGACTTCAAGTAAGAGCTATAAAGATGTGGTGGAAGAAAAAAAATGCAGGTCAAGGCAAGATGATGGTGATGGTGGAGGTGAATATGAAAATCAATTGATAGCATGAGTTGCATGGCCAAAAATAACTACACCATTATGCAAGGTAATCCCAGAAAGTTGATTCTGTTTATCTAGATGTAGTGTTTTCTGAAAACGCAACATCTAGATGAGCAGAATCAAAACACTACATCTAGATAAACAGAATCAACTTTCTGGGATTTCCTTACCTGGATGATTGAGCATGCATCAAGACATTATGCGAGGCAGAAATCTCAGCTGGTTATGGTCTCAAGGCCAGTTTAATGTGAATATTCTGGAAGTCAAAATGTTTCATTTGTGTTTTGCACAGGCTCCAGGATGCACTGGACGAGCTGGAGGCCGCCGACTAATTTGGAACAAAGGATTGGGAGTCATCGCAACAATGGAAGCAATCTGCCCACACCCATTAATTATGAGTGGGGTGGGTGGAGGAGTTTTGACATTTTTTGCACTACAACCACATGTCAAGTGAACCCTGATTTAAGCAGTTTTTAATAAAGGCATTATTCCACCACAGTGAAACATGGATCACTGCCTGATCTGACCGCAAAATAAAAACAAATAAAACCACTTCTTAAACCTGAATTCACAGTTTTTGTCTGGTTCTCACTTGGTAGGTAAAGGCATTTACTAAATTAAAATAAATAAATAAATAAATAAATAAATAAATAAATAAATAAATAATAATAATAATAATAATAATAATAATAATAAAATAACTGATCATTACTGTTGGTGAAACCAACAATTTATAAAAAGAAAATATCCACAAATTTGCTTGACTATATTGCTATCTTATTCAGGGAAATTGTTATCTGTGTTATCATTTGCTGGTCTCAAAATATTATGATGAAATAAAAGCCATGATCCATCCATATGAGCCACGATCCATCCATTCTTTTCCGCTTATCCCATTCAGAGAAAATGACCTATTTTGTAACGTGAATCTTACAAATGCAACATGATAAGTGGACACTAGGGGGAAGAAGTAGTCCAAAATGAGCCACCTAGGTGGCTGCATAAGAATTTTCCTTACTACTTATATGCACCAAGGAGTAGAGATGGGTACCGGTACGTTCTGACATAAACGGTAGTAACCAGACCCAAACGCAGCGCACATTTCGGTGCTTTTTTTTTCCTGAGCTGTGATACACTTTGGATACTAGCCAATCGTTTTACGTTTCCGAGGATAGTAGGCGGGTCCAGGTACTACGTTCTTTTAGAGCAGAGCTACAGATTAAAAATGCCCAAAGCAAAGCGGTCAAAAGTCTGGCTGTACTTCACAGCAAAAGATACAAACTCACCAGCCTGCAACAAGTGCTTTAAGCTGATACTGTGATACTGTCAAAGGAGGTAACACCTCAGATCCGATGAAATACCTGGCAACGCATAGCAGTTTTTTTTAAAAGCTGAGAACTGCGCAGTATTTGATAGCTTGCTGAGAGAGCTCACACCAAGCGCATCTACTGCGGGTGTGGTGCCTGTTATCGGACCGGAGTTAGCAACATCCCCCAAAAACCCGAAGAGTAGAGTCCTGGCCCCTAGCCCTGCCAGTGTAGCAGAAATGATGACGGATGATGATGGCAGCAGCAGCAGCCGTTCTTCTCTGGGTCAGTAGCTTAATGTTGTTCTGTGTAATTTACGTTGAGTAGGCTAACCACGTTATTAAATTAATGCATGTAAGGTGAACTAGCAAACACCGTTGTAGTTACATGCAGCTGTCTTCTTGTTCGATGGCAGATACTCCCTTCACCCTGGCCAAAAAGGCTAAAATGACCAAAGAAAAAGTGGAAAACAGTTAAACATGAGAGGTTTTTGGACAAAGTTTGTGTTTTTTCCATTGTTTAAGCACTGCTTCCACCCAAGAGTGATACCATATATGCCCTATAGCTGCAGAAAAGGCTAACATTGTTATCTTTTTTACAAAAAAAACAGCTGAACGTGAGAGGTTTTTGGACAAAGTTTATGTTCTCCATTCTTTAAGCACCGGTTTGAGCACCGTTTAAGCACCGGCACTATTTCAAAAGTACCAGTTTGGTATTGGTACTGGTATCGGATAAAACCTAAACGATACCCATCCCTACCAAGGAGTGGCTATAACCTGATGATGACATAATCCAAGGTATAATCATAAAACCAGCATAATATAACTGATAGCTGGCAGTTATTCAAACCTGTACATAAGATGCAAGCCATCATGAAGAGCTGATATAAAGTTAACCACTTTAACCAAAAAAAATGCTACTTGGACGTTTTTAAAAAAAACGAAAACTCATCATTATTAGGATTTTTATGCGTGATATCTGTTTGTAGACTTATATAATTGTATGTAATTATACATGTATATTGTATATTGAGGTAGAATCGAATGAGTTTATCTTTAAGTCTGTTTGTACCAACCCTTTCTTTGTCTCATTATTGTTTAAAGTGTATTTTGTTGTTATTTTAGTCATGTTCAAAATAAATCAATCATTCAGTGACAAAAAAAGGAAAAAAATGAAAAAAGAAAAGGAGGTGTTAAAAAGAAGGATAAAAAAAAACAAAACTCAGCAAAGTTATGTAAACTCTGGGACATGGGTCAGTACTTAATGGCTTATTACCACTAATTCATTAGAATTTTAAGCAAAAAAAATCAGAAAAGGTGGATTGAAATTGCTATAAGATTAAAATAAATACACAGCTGGGAAAGCTGCAGCCAGTTCGGTGACAAATACGACAAATATTGAGCAGAGCAGGGAGCAGGGGTGCAGCAGATGTGGGTCAGCAAGTAAACAAGGGAGGAGGCAAGGCTCTCGTGGACGACGATGCGCGCTCCCGATAATAAACCTCTGACGCCTTCATCCGGGAACTACTACGAACTCGCTCTCCAACATGGCGGCGTCAGGTGAGGTTTATGTGGGTGAGCGATCCGGGTTGGTTCGGGAGAGAATTTAAGAGGATTTTACTTCAATGCAACTTAACACGTGAAGTTTGATGGTTGTTTTTTCTTCGCTTTATCGCTCCGCGTCGTTGTCTCGCGTGTATAAAAGGGGTTCCCGGTTGTTTTGGGCACGGTAAAGACGATACTGCCAGACATAGGCGAATGAACGGAGCAACGACTAGCATAAATGTGAACGTTGTAACCTCCCGAGAACTTGTAGCATTTATCTCTGGGCACGGTTACTGCGGCTGCTGAAGTCCGCTTTTGACTTTAAGCGTTGTTGTGCGCAGTGGACGTGGTTGACAGGCTGTGAAATGTTCGGAACTGCGTGCAGAGCTGGCACATTGTATGACCGTAGCGGGTTTCGCCGTGGCGCTCAGAGCAAGATAAGCGCCGGGCGCAAGCGCGATGTGTGGAGGAGGGGTCGGGCCGAGGAGTCCGGGCTGCCCGAGGAGTCTCCCCACGTGTGCAAGCGTGGCTGCCTGGTGTCGGTGTTTGATGAAATGGGGGAGCTGAGCCTGTTTTGGCCGCATTCTAAACACTTCCCTAGCTCCTTCTCAACTTTGAGCTATCTTTTTTTCCCCAGCCGGCCAAGTCCTGCGCGATTGATGGCGCACTTGGATCGTGGCGCTGCGACGCGAGCTAGGCCGTAAAACCTAGCCAGCTAAGCAGGGATACTTCCCCCGTCAGCAGTCCTTTGCTGACTAAGCCCGCATAGCCGCCAAGACAAAAGCGATCAGTGTATACGACAAGCTAAAGACCCGCATAGTTACCCTAACAGTTTGACCGCGGGGGTTGTAGTTTTAGAAGAAAACAGACCCGCTGAAACTTAATGTTACGCAGCTCTTAGCTCACCAATGTCACATAAGTGAGGATCGCTGAGCAGGCTACCACAGCCAATATTTTGCTTGCTGGTTTTGCAAAGTACAAGCGGTTATAGCCATTTTGATCAAACCTGATGGCCGTAAACAACAACTGAGTGTAATATTCTGGACCAGACCTGTAAACAGTCTTTGTTGGTCTCTGCGTTTGTGTAGGTTTTGAAATAATGTGTGCAAAAGAATGTCCTGACAGCTGGGATTTTCACAATAAAGCTCCCAGCCAGCTTTCTCACCCCCTATTTTTTGTTTTTGTTTTTCCAAGTCAAAACCTGCATCATGAACTGTGTGCGAGCCCCCCTCCCCATCCCCCTTGGGGGCTGGTAACTGCTGGCACTGGGACACACTGTCAAGAATATTCTGTGGTCTGTGCATGATTCAGTCAATCAAACCTCAAAAACGTGTTGCAGACACGCAGTAAGGTTGTTTTGAAATCGTTATGGTTCTCACCTTAGTTGGAGCTAAACAGCCTTTTCTGGTCTGTTGCACAGTGACGGTTGGACAGGCTGACCACTCCCCATTCGTGTGTGTGCAGTTTTGTTTTTTTGTAGCAAAAGAAGTATTTGTTATCACACGCACACTGGGGCCCACTCTTATCTTGCTTGGTTGTACATCATCTCACTACTAAACCTTAAAAATCACTATTTAAACAGCAGCTCTCATTTAAGGCAAAAACATTAGTTTTTTTTAGCTGTTGAGATGCTGCAGTTTCTGGTAGTTTAGTCTGCAGCTATTCCATATGTTACTTTGTTTGTAAGGGACTTCCATAGAGAGACGTCCACAATGGGCAAGGTAACCATTACTTACTCTTCTGTTCTTCCCTACAGCTAAGAAGAAGAATAAGAAGGGGAAGACCCTCACTTTGACTGACTTTCTTGCGGAGGACAGTGGAGGCAGCAGCGTCGCCCCCAGCTATCCAACCAAGTCCACAAGCTGGGCGGATGAGACTGATGACCTGGACGGAGATGGTAAGCACACACTGAAATGCACACAGGGATTGGAATATCTTAGCAGCATTTCATAACAGTAGGTGAACTAAAAAACAGTCTGCATTATGTTTCTTGGTAACAACTGTTTAGCTCTACCTTTTCCCCTTAACTGCAAATTCAAAACCTCTGAATTGAAGGCTGCAGTGTTTGTCTGAGCTATTTGCATTTGAAGAAGCAACCTGCCGGAGTGGTTTGTGGTAACAAAATGGTCAGTGTATGTCAGGTTAGCTATGCAATCAGTAGGCAGAGATATCCTTTTAATTGCATAGGTGTTGATTCAGTCACATGTTTTAAAGGAGATATTATGTATGAAAAGCCAGTCTCAGTGGAAATGCCCTGAAAGCAATTACTGTAGTAAAATCGGTGTGCTCGCTCTCTCTCTTGTTCAGAAGATCTTTTAGATTCGTTGGGAAAATTGAAGAATGTGGTCAAACTGGCGATTCTAGTAACACATGTAGTCGAACATGTGGCAGGATGTGAAATGTGCTGCAGAGTGTTTAAATGAAAATGAGCTGGGTGAGATATGAATAGATATGATATGCAGATATAAATGTCTTGCAATACGAGGGTGATAACACTAATCCAAGCTGGGGGTAGTTACATGAGGCATGTATTTTATTTATAAGAAAGTATTAATTAACATATTTACCAAGTCAAAGTTTGGTTTTTATGCAGCATCAGTGGCAATGCCCTGTTTGTTTGTATGTTAATTATTCCAGCTTCTATGTTGAGACTAGGCTATCTACACCACACCTGAGTGTGTGTGACCCTTAAACTCCAGTTTGTGTGACTAATGTGATTGCTGCACGCCATATGGGGGGCGTTTGTTTAGAAAAAGAGGAGCTGAGATGATGAGACAAACTGCGTAGTCGAGTCTGGATCATTAAGGGGAATGCGAACGCAGGCCAGTTTGCGCAAGCACTGTAGCAGGCAATGGCACCTAATGTTTGTTTTTTTTTCTCAAGTGTTTGCATTATGAAAAACAGTGATCTCTATGCAATGAGCTCTCTTGTTTTCTCACAGGTAACCCTAGTATAGGTAGCTTTTTTTTTTTTTTTTTTAAAGTCAAAGCATTTTGTGAATTTAGGAAGGTCAAATATTAGCTTTTATTTGAAGATTCCTCCAATGTCTCTGCAGTCTCGACTTCCTGGCACACGGAGGAGGACACGTACAGGGCACCACCCATCGACCGCTCCATTCTGCCCACAGCGCCTCGCTCAGCTCGCGAGCCCAATATTGACCGGGCAAGGCTCCCCCGCAGCCCGCCATACACCGCCTTCCTGGGAAACCTGCCCTATGATGTCACTGAGGACTCAATCAAAGACTTCTTCCGCGGCTTGGCAGTAGGTTTAGCAAGATATACACACAGCCATCACTCATAATTGTATATAACGGCCAAGGCAAATAACATTTAGGATGCCAGCAGTTCTGTGTGTGTTGGTTTTGCAGTTTCAGTTACATTTCAGGTTCCCAGATCATCACTTTGAAGTTACACATGTGGCTAATTTCTGAAGTTTCAGTCCACATCTACGTGGGGCTGTCCACACAACAGCAAGATTGAATTTGCATTTTAAAAAAGAACAGGATGCAGAGGTCCACTTTGTTATTCTGTTTGTTTTCACACTTGTTCCTCAACGTGTCACATCAACGACACAAAGTCTTTGTTGTTTTTTTTCTCTGTTGTTATTTTGCATTTTGAAAACTTGGGTAGTGTGTTTCTGTTGTCATGAGTGTAATTAGAGCGTTATGTTATTCATCAGTGTGTTTCACTTTAACTGTCTCTGTCCAGATCAGTGCAGTGCGTCTGCCTCGAGAGCCCAGTAACCCAGAGAGGCTGAAAGGCTTTGGTTATGCTGAATTTGACGACGTAGAATCCCTCCTCAGGGCTCTCAGCCTCAGCGAGGAAGTAAGAGAACCTGAAGTTGGAAAAGACACAATAAACAGTCTGAGACTTTCACCAAAGTGCAGGAAAGATCAGTAAATAATAGTTGTAACAAACGACTTCTTTGCTCATGCCAACAGAACCTGGGCAACCGCCGGATTCGTGTGGATATTGCAGACCAGTCAAATGATAAAGGTACACTTTTATTCCTGGACATTTTGAAACGCTCATCTCTGCCTCTGCAGTCACGCGCCGCTCCATTGCCCTCGTTGAAGTGTTCGATAATTTAACACAGCGTCTCCTCTCCTTCTTCACATCTCAGAAAGAGACAGCGGACTTATGGGTGGTCGAGACCGAGGTGGGCGAATGGCTGACATGGGTCCTGACAAGACAGACAGTGACTGGAGAGCTCGACCAAGTGCGGATGCTGATGATGGACCTCCCAGGAGAGACGATGCCTTCGGAGACAGTGAGTCTAATAAGCTTTTGCTGGAGCTTTATCATGATAGCATAAGATTCCCTCTAAAGACAAAAATATACCTAAATAAACAAACAGAAAAACAGAATGCTTGGAGATTTTTTTTTTCCCATTTCAGTTACACAAATTGAAGCATAAAATTTTAATTTCTGAGTATATTCACTGAACTAATTAATTAAAACAAGTCCATTAAGTGGCTTCTTTTGCACTATGGAGAATTTTGTGAAACTTAGCCTTAGCTTTATGTCACAGCCCTGGTTTTCAGCTTTCAAACTGAGGAGCAGGTGTTATTTATTTTTTTATTATTTCTTTGTCTTTAATTTTGAATTGTTTATATAAAATACATGTGTGGTAACACCATCCAACCAGCCGTTCAGTGTGTCACGTCCCATTACTTTCGGCTTAATGCAGGATCACGTGACCGTTACGAGTCTGATCGTCACAGAGATGGCCAGCGGTGGGACAGTGATCGTAATGAAGGAGGTCGTTACCGGGATCGCTATGACAACAGGGACCGCAGAAACAATGATGGAGGTTTGTTTGTATAAGTTCTGTAAACTGCTTCTTAGGCACAAGATCCAGATTACTTTAACATTCTGATCCCAAATAAATCTTTATTTTTTGTGGTTGTATTTAGTGTTTACAGCGTTCTGTTTTCACGTTTCGTTTTTGGTCTGCTGTCTGTGTAGGTTATGACTCCCGTAGTGGAGGAGGTCGTCGTAACTTTGGTAGTGGTTTCCGCCGTGATTATGATGACAGTCAGGGTAGCAATGATCGCTACGGGGACCGGGATCGTTACGGAGATCGAGATCGTTACGGGGACCGGGATCGCTATGGGGACAGGGATCGTTACGGAGACCGGGATCGTTATGGAGATCGAGATCGTTACGGAGAACGGGATCGTTACGGGGACCGTGAAGACCGGCACGACAGGCGTGAAGAGAGAGGTGAGATTTCATTGTATAAATCCTATCCTTTGTCAATATTCTTAATTTTCAGGAAAAATCTTGTTAAGTTGTGCATTTGTGACGTATGTACTTTCATCTTTTCCAACCCTAGCTCCTCAGCAGAGACCCAAGTTGAACCTGAAGCCTCGTAGTGTACCTAAAGAGGAGGAAAGCGCCGGCAGTGGTGGCACTTCACCTGCTGCCACTTCAAGCTCCAGCAGCAGGGCCTCGTCCATCTTTGGCGGAGCAAAACCCGTTGACACAGCAGCAAAGGAGAGGGAGGTGGAGGAGAGGCTGAAGAAGGAGGAGGAGAGACTGCAGAGGCAGCTGGAGGAGGACAAAGGCAGGGGACCGGACAGAAAGATGAGGGACAGGTGAGCGGGGAGGCTGATGAGTAATGTTTGAATGTAGTAGTATTGTACATTTATTACACCATTAAATTTTCTGCCTTTTTTTTCTCAAGCACAAGTAAATTAGACCTAATGCAGAAATGGGAGAGAGCCTTTTTATTTTCAAATGTTAATGATTAAGTGTTTAATGTTGACGCATCCTGTGGAGACTTGTACAGCTTGTACAAGCTCTTTGCAGCCAGAGTCTCTGTTAAATGGACTGATGCTCAAAATGCTTTTCTGCTGCTTTACCCCAAGCCTCATTCACACACATTCATACAAGTGCTTTCTTTAAGTTAACATTCACACAGATGCACCGGGAGCACTTTAGGGTACAGTACCTTGGAGGAGCCAGGCATAGACCATCAATCCTTGCAATTAGTGGAGCCACAGCCGTTGTCGCCGTTGCATTAGAATCCTTCACTTCTGTTCTTGCATCCATCCATCCATTTTCTTCCGCTTATCCGGGGCCGGATCGAGAAGCCCAGACCTCCCTCTCCCCAGCAACCTCCTACAGCTTGTCCAGGGGAACACCCAAGCGTTCCCAGGCCAGCTGAGAGATATAGTCTCTCCAGCGTGTCCTGGGTCTGCCCCGGGGCCCCCTCCCGGTGTGACATGTCCAGAACACCTCGCCCAGGAGGCATCCTTGTCAGATGCCTGAACCGCCTCAACTGGCTCCTTTCGATGTGGAGGAGCAGCAGCTCTACCCTATCTCTAAGGGAGAGGCCAGCGACCCTTCAGAGGAAGCGCGTTTCTGCCACTTGTATCTGCAATCTTGTATCTGCAATCTTGTTCTTTCGGTCACTACCCACAGCTCATGACCATCGGTAAGGGTAGGGACATAGATAAAATTGAGAGCTTCGCTTTTACACTCGGCTCTCTCTTCACCACAACAGACCGGTACAGCGTCCGTATCACTGCAGCCGCCGCACCAATCCTTCTGTTGATCTCCCGCCCCCTTCTCCGTCACTCGTGAATAAGTTCTTGCAGCTCAGTTTAATTTCTGAGATGTTTATGGCATGTTTATAAGATCTGCCTGCAACTTGACAGACACTCAAAGCCTCATCTTATGATTCTTGAAGAGAAGATTCAAGATGTTCTTTGGTTCACTGTTCTGTTATAGCTGCAACTCGCTTTTCACGTTGGTTTTGATTTGACTGCTTGACATTTACATCCAGAATTTCAGATGTTTGTCTGTGTAATCAGTAAGTTAAGGCCTAACAAGTTGCTCAAGTTTTTACATATAATAGTAGCAGTTCCAAATATTTGCATGGTACACTTTTTAAAATCTCCTCAAAGGTAAAAACGGCAACTGATATTTTTAATATCTGTTTGCAGCAGGGTTTGTGTTCACGATTGTCCACTGCAAAAATCTGCTAATCATGTCATTTGCATAGAGCAGAACTAATAATAATGGATTGGATTTATACAGCGCTTTTCAAGGCACCCAAAGCGCTTTACAATGCCACTATTCATTCACTCTCACATTCATACACTGGTGGAGGCAAGCTACGGTTGTAGCCACAGCTGCCCTGGGGCAGACTGACAGAAGCGAGGCTGCCATATCGTGCCATTGGCCCCTCTGGCCAACACCAGTAGGCGGTAGGTAAAGTGTCTTGCACAAGGACACAACGACCAGGACAAAGAGCCTGGGGATCGAACCGGCGATCTTCCGGTTACAGATGCGCTTCCCAACCCCCTACTAGAACTGTGAGGGCTGAACTCTTGCTCTTGCTTTACAATTGGTCGGGTCGTCACATTGCACTCGAAACAGTCTGTCTCAGATGCCCCACAGTCTCTGCAAAAACCCAGTGTAGCGTTTGACCCGATAAACATACGCTGGGGCGATTATTTTTGACAGCAAAACTTTTTATTTAGAGATGTGGGTTTATTCGCAGCCACTCCCGCTCTCTGCAGCTGTCACGTCCGCTCTCCCTCCGACTGTCACTGTCAACATAAAAAGACACACAATCAATGTCGGAACCCAGCACACCTGTCGACCCCGCCCCTGCGCCGCCCCGGGAGCTCACTGTGTCACCCCTCCTCTGCAGCTGGCCAGAGACCACACCCACGCCACACTCAGAAACTTGTTTGCTTGGATTTTTCTGTGTTTTTAGCCTGCTTTGCTTAAACCCTGTTACCCCATTTGCAGTTTACATTCAGCCAAAACATGTGTTAAATTTTGTTTAGATTTAGTGTTTCAGTGTTTCAACTGTACTTCCCCTCATGTGGTGTGAGCACTTTGAGTAGCTACACTGAAACAAAGTGCTTAAAATAGTGGTTTGGGTTTCTGACAACAGTGGTTTGATTTGCATAATGTACCCAAAGGTCTAAAGGAAAGAAAATAAAGATTTCCTTTTTGCTTTTAGGGACCCGAGCTGGCGCAACGAGGAATCTCATACTGAGCGATCCCGCACAGGAAGCGAGTCTTCACAGCAAGGAAGCACTTCTGGAAGAGGTGGGATGTTTCTTCACTTGCTTCCTTTCTTCTTCTCGATCTCTCCTTCGTCTTTGTCCTACTTGGGACTGAAACACTGCCTTCTCCCACTAGGGTCACGGTGTCGAGATAGCGAGCGCTCCGGTGAGAATGAGGTATTCAGCGGGGTAGAAGGTGGCTCCACTTCCCCTGGGTCCTCATCCCGGCCCCCCTCCACCAGCTCTTCTAAAGAGCCATTGAAGGTGATGCCTGCACCTCCTCCCAAGGAGAATGCATGGGCCAAGAGAAGTGCAGCCAGCACAGGCTCTAATGAGGGCGATGGTCGAGCTCCGATCTCCCCGGTCTCCCCAGGCGGTTCAGCTCCTCCCAAGTTCAGGTGAGCACTCACTGAATGAAGCCTGCAATGTTTAAATTCTGCTCTTGAATGAATGAATGAGTAGATTGTAGTAGATTGAGTAATTGATACTCTGAATTCCCTACAGCCTTAATATACTTTGCCTTGACGGTTCCTCCTTTCCTTTTAGCTCCTCAAGTTCTGCAGATGAAAGAGGATCTGGAAAGGGTAAGTGCTAAACACAGTGGGATTTCCCCCACTCCGAAAACAAGTTACCAGGGTGTCTCCATCGATTACCTAATGAAGAAATCTTAAAAAAGCACAATCTGACTGAAGAAGTGAAGCAGAAACAGTATATTGCATGTCTTAATTGAATACAGTGAGTAATCCATCTCATTCCATGCTGGAAAAGTAAACCTACTTTGTCACACACTTGCGTTTGGTTAGGTCTTCCAGTCAACGAGGTGATATTAGGAGTTGTGTTTTGAGTTTCCTGTCCCCTTTGACTTCTTGTCTGGCTCCTCTCGACATCATCAGTGTATGGTGCACTTAATCAGCTTCAGCTGTATTTGCCCATCTGTGCTCTGAGAAACAAAAAAAGCACAAAAAAACAGCTGAAGCATTTGCACGTGCTTATAGAGTACATCTTGTAAGTACTGGCGCCTGAAAGGTGATGACAGAGTGATTTTTCAAATCCTTGAGTGGTCCAGGAAAAAGAGCTGGGAACTTCTTTTTTTGTTTGTTTTTTTTTGTTTGTTTGTTTGTTTCTGTAGACTGTGAAAAGCACAAGATTCTCAGAAAAAGGAAGTGGAATAGTTCAGGACTTCATTTGTTGTCGTGCAAATGCTTTGTTCATGCATTTAGCAGATTTCCTTAGAAAGTGTTTCATCGATTCGCTTGCTCACTTACCATATGTGGTGTGCAGCTTTTATCTGTGCTTTCCACACTTACTAGAAATCGTGCTGAACGCATTTGTCAAAGAGTCTTGCTAGGAGCGGGTCCTGCTCAGAACGTGCATGCCGAAACACTACAAGAACAATAGTATCTTCATGGCTGTGGTGCCACAAGGTGGCTCTCACCCTTTTTTCAAAAGTTTTGGAACCTTTTGGCACATTTTGCAAGCCGGCATCAGATTTCTCAGAGGCCCGTTCTTGTAGTGGGGGCAGTTGTGCACCTCTCATTTGGCCCTATATCAGTGACTAACACATTTTGAATCCAACCAAAGTAGCTGTTTATGCTGCAGTGCGTTGAGAGTGTAGTCTACTGTACACCGTCCACCAAGCCCCCCTTGACTCAACTGTCTGGCTTCTTCTTTAAGATGAGAACAAGGCTGATGGTGTGCGTCGGGACCGGGGGCCCCCACGAGCACGAGGGGGGCCTGCAGGGCCTGGAGCTGGGCGGGGGCGAGGAGAGGGGCCCAACAGAGACCGAAGGAAGGAGGCAGACAGGTTAGCAACTGCAAAGTTCTTAATGAGACAGGGAGGATATTTTTCAGGCATCTGTGCTCGGGTTACACAACTGATGGTGCTTTGTGGTTTGTTTTTTTTATTTTTATTTTTTGTGGGTCACTGGGAAGACAGGGTTTCCTGGTGTGCACATGAATGCTTTATCTGTGCTACACCAAATCATCATGATCCCCCATATTGTAGCACAAGAAATAATTCATGTCAGAACTACATGAATCAGAACTGAAATTTCTGAAATGGCTGTTAATCTTCAGAAAATGAGCAGATTCCTCTTTATTTATTTTCACCTGTGGCCATTAAAGGTTTCGCAACTAGTTTTTTAGTGCAGATACTTCCTAACGTCAGCATTCACTCTGACCTTTAGAAAGGACAACAGAAGAGACCGAGACTCCAGACCACCCCCAGAGCCAAAGAAATACGAAGAGACCCCAACCCCCGTAAGTCCTGTTGCTCAGCCACATCAAAATCTGTGCAAAGTGGCACTGTGCTGTCAAAGTACTGATTAGTTTTCTTATTTTGTTGCAGAAGTTCAGCTCAGCCAGTAAGTACGCCGCTTTGCTAATGGATGGTGACCAAGGAGAAGACGCAGATGACGCCGATTAGAGGGAAAACAACGAGATGCAGAGAAAGCGATGAATGCAAGAAGAAAAAAATAATAATCTCACATAGCGTATGGGAAAAAAAAAATCTCCTCACATGGATGTGGCTCCTGGGAAGGGAGGGTGAATCATCACCCCTCTCTGTTTTCCTCCTACAAACCTGTCCTTTAATTTCAAACCATTCACCCATCCCTCCTCCCCCTGCTCCACCTTCAGGACTCTTCAGGTTCTAAAGAATAGTCACATACTGGACTTGTTTTAAATGGAACAGAGGAATACATGACACATGAAAACGTGATGGATAAGATTGAATTAATTGTAATAAATAAATGGAAAAAGTGGGGAAAAATGATTTTTGTATATTTGTGGATCACAGGCGCATCTAATGACTGAAGATGGAGCTTATAAACGTGTTTTGGTTTTTTTTTCTCTCTCCTTTATTGACTTTTTAGAAATGCAAAACATCATTACAAGCCCTTCTGTATACGTTATTAAATAATTTGATGTTATAGAGTATTTTAAAAAATATACAAGTGTACTGCTGAAATTTGAAAATCCCGTCTTCCAGTACTCATTATCATGAGCATTGAGACAAAACCTGCTAATTTAACGATTTTTCCAATCATGTGATTCACCATTCAACAAATAAGCTGGTCGACGGTGTTAACAAAAGGATTCCCAAACATATTTTTGCAGGATTTATATTTTCACAGTTGCAGGGAAGGAAGGAAGAAAGAAAAAAGCCACCACACAATTTTACCTTGAGAATCAATTAAGTGCCATTATTACAATCCCCATCATTGTACAGATGTCCCTCTGTTTCTATACCTTAGAATTAGACCAGTTAAATGCTCATGGTACTCCAGTATCCAGTCACGTTAACAGATCTGTGTAAATCATTCATTGCCCCTGAAGGAGTACTAATCTACGGAGAAAGGGTGGATTTGCTTGGGGGGGGAGTGTTCATGAGGTTATATGAACCTGTCTTCCAATTTGTAATAAATTGGGGTCATCATGTGAAATCAAAAAGTATGGTTATTAAAGTTCTAATGTGGGAAAATGCAACTCCTCCCTGCTGCCTTTTGTTATGCTGAGTGGGCAGCACATACTCTCGTGACACCTACGGGATTTACCATCACCCGTGAAAACACGGTTGTCTATATGCCGAGTTGCTTCAACCAACTTTCTGCTCTCCCGGTGTGGTCTGTGAGGCATAAGATTTCCTCAGTGTTTCTTCAGACTCGGGGCCCCCTGCTGAGGCCCCGGCTCCTGGTGGCAGCTGGTTAGGATCCTGCTGAGCTTTACACCCACCCACCCTCCTCCACACACAGAAGGTGCGCATTTTAATGCAAGAAGGGATTTCTTCAAAGCAAACCATTCTTTGCAGCGGATATCGGAAAGAATACTGATTGACACCAAGGGTGTGTGTTTAGGCACGTGCAAATTATGTCTTTTAAATATTTATGAGGTAAAAATAGTGGCCATGATGTAGCAATGCCAAAGCTGGGAAGCAGACATGGAAAACAAGGCAGACGTTTGTGTGTGTGCATGAACACAATCCACATTACTTCAATCATGATAAAGCCTAGATAAGAAAGAATTACAGAGAAAAAATCCTGGGTTCGAATCGGGACGTCCTCCCTGTGACTGGGTTGTCTCCAGGTACTCCGGCTTTCTCCCACAGTCCCAAGAGATGCTTATCAGATTAAATAGTGATTCTAAATTGGCCATAGATGTGAACATTTGTGTAAAAGCCATGTGACCGATCAACAGCCTATTCAGGGTGTACATCCCACCCCCCACCAATGACAGCTGGGATAGGCTTACAGCATTGGACAGTATGATTTCTGTGTTTTACATTTGAAAACAATAAGGAGAAGCGTCATTTTCCTCTAAAGGTCATCCATGGATTCAGGTTTCACATACAAAATGTGACTTCTAAAATATTAAACATTGATTTCAATCAATAATCATTCACATTTATAAAGCGCTTAATAGTGCACCAGCTGCACCATGAGATTAATGCTTAAGCATGCATCCTTCATAGGCAGGGTCTCAAACTATATAGATGTGAAGAAATATGATGCAATTTGGCCCTTGAAGTTAGTTCTTTTGTTTGTTGTTGAAGGCAATTTTAAAATAAATTGTTTAAAAAGCAAAAAAAATGATTTAATGTGAGGGTAATATGAGCAGAGAGCACAAACATGTTGAGGGATTGTCTGTGTTAGTTCAGTGAGATAGTTACTTGTAAAGAAAACATTTTTCACCAGCAGTCAAAAACTAATGTGTACACTTAGTCTGCATTTTTATTTAAATACGAACAAAATGATAGCAGAAGTGCCGCCACATGTCTGGCCAGAAAGAGAGGACTAATGTGTCTATTTGGTAGCTCAATGAAAGGCTTCAGTTAGTTAAGAGTGAGGAAAAAAAATTGCCTTCACGTTTGTAGTTTTGTCCTGTTGTACAATATTTGTAATTTTAAAGAAACAAACAAAACTCTACATTTTCAGAAATATTTGCAGGTGTTTTCTTGTTTGTTTGTTTTGTACTACTTGAACACTAAAGTGGTCCTCCAATGAGATGAGAGTGCAGCTCATTTAAGTTTGAGACCCCTGATTTAGATCAAACACTTTTTGTAATAGTGTTATTTTAATTGTCTCTCAGCCATAAAAGGCTGATGGGGTATTGTCGTCACCCCGCCGGGACATCCAAATTTGTGAATGTGACAACTTCAGAACAAGGCGATGTAGGATTTTGAAACTTATACAATATGTGCGTCTACTAAAAATCTCGGTCGAGTTTGAATATCAGTGTCCTCGACCTTAAGGTCAAAGGTCACGTTTTCTGAAAATCTTGTGAACACATCAAGAAAGATGATACCATAGGTGCGTCAACTGGGAGAGTGACGGGTAGCATATTATTTATATAAACTGCAGTGCTGTTCCTTTTACTTGGGTAAAGATCTGAGTGCCCTTTCACTGTGGTACTCTGTTTCAGTGAAAACAGTTTTAACATGAACATTGGGGAAAACAGTGTTTTTTACAATAACCTGTCCTGTTGAGCAGTTTTAGCGAGCAGAATCATGGTCTGAGTGCTTTGTTGTGCTGAGAGGGGGAAGACAGAATATCAACCAAAAGTTAAAATGTTTTAAATGTATTTACATGTCACTGAGTGAAATATAGGTGAGTGAAATTGAAATGACCATCAGACACCCTTGATCTGGAGCTCTGTGCAAGATCTTAGCTCATGGAGCTAATGGTGGATCAGTCCAAAACTTGGAACTTGATCTGAAGGCAGCTGGAACCACAGTCACCACTGGTAAAACTCTACATTGTTATAGACTGAAATCTTGGTATGGTCCCCCTTCTCAAGAAGGCAGTTGTACAGGTTCATCTTAAGTTTGCTAATGAGCATCTAAATCATTCAGGAAAGATTTGGGAGAAAGTGCAGTTGGTCGAAGGCAAATGCTGAGTATGATCTAAAGAACACCATCCTTTACAGGCAAGCACAGAGATGTTCTTCTCTGCATTGAGGGGTCAGTGAACAGGGCTACTGTAAAATCCTCCTTCCTTCAGTCAGAACACTGAAGATGGCATCAAAGGAGTGGCTAAAGAGGAAGCACATTAAGGTCATGGAGTGGCCTAGCCAGTCTCCATACTTCAGTCCGATAGAAAATCTGTGGCAGAAACTGAAGCTTCGAGCTGCCAAGTTTCTGTAAAAAGGACTGGACCAAAATCCCTCCTGAGATTGTGCAAACCTGGTGACCAACTACAAGAAAGATCACACCAACAAGGATTTCTCCACCAAGTACTAAATTATCAAATACTGATTTCACTCAGTGACATGCATCTGTTTATAACCTTTGTGTGATGTGTTTTTTTCTGGGTTATTGGTTGATATTCAGTATCTCCCCTTTAACATGAAACTACCATAGAAGTCAAAGCACGTTCATTTTTTTGAAAGCGAGCAAACTTACAAATAGGTCAAGTAGGTGATCAAATACTTGTTTCCCCCACTGTATCCACACATAACCAGCCCCCACACCTGTCGCCATGACAGTTAAGAGGATGGCACACACAGGAGGGTCCTCCATACCCTTTTCCACTTCACACCACAAAATGACAGAGGTTCATGTCCACACGTTAAGTTTTCAAAGAAAGCTGCCTTGATTTCATCTGAATTTATAGCATACAGATTTTAACCTCTCACTATCCCTGATTTCTTCTCACTGCTGCTGTAGATGCTGATGATTTGATGCCCAATTTAGCTCCCGGCCTCAGATTTGTCTCACATTTAAACCAAAGACTGCTTTGTACAGCCTAACCAAGCCCTAAAAATGTGGCTTTAAAAAGAGTTTATTGTTGAAGCTTTTCCCCTCCCAACTGCAAAAAACCCCAGATTGAAGCAGTATTTTGTCTGGGGAGCCCAGTTTGAAGATTACAGTTGTGTGTGTGTGCTACAGAAAGAGAGAGAGAAAGAGAGAGCTGTAGTCTGGAGGAATTTAACGGGTAGCGGAACACAGATCTAAAATTTAAGCACAGAGTGTGTCATTGTTTTAATTTCAGTGGAGAGAGAGAGCTGCATCCAAGTGAGGAAATAAAGCGAGGTCAGTGATGATGTCATTTGTCCTGTCAAACAGGGAGGTGAAGCTGATTATGTTTTAGGCTACATAAACGCCCATGGGACACGCCGAGATAGAAGACTTTTTCTTGAAACAATGCGGAGAGGGAGAAGAGTGATCAGTGCTATCAAGCCAGCAGTTAAGTTCTCATGAGCAAAGCCACAGAGACCAGAAGGATGACATGTGTGAAAGAGGTTCAAACTAATCACTCTCCCATGAGGAAGAGGAGCGTGAGAGGAGCTGCAGTAAAGCCAAAGCATAAGGGAAGGGCTTGACATCAACAAGCCAAAACAGCTGCCCCCTTCTCCCGCACAGCAAGGGAGGGAGGGAGAGAGAGACAGGGAAGACTGGAGGGTCTGTAAGTGTAGAGCACAAGACATTTGAGGGTCTGTAAGCTGGAGAGAAGGAGTTATTAGCAAGTGGAAACGGTGGAGGGGGGCGGGAGGGAAGAGAGAGGCGAGTGAGTGTATGCCTGTATGTTTTCAGAGTGAAGATAGTCAGAGAGCAAGGGACGCAGGGGGAGTGTAAGGGGATGTGGGTTGAAGGGTAGGTTCTTGGTGACAGAGGGAGAAAGAGCGGTTGTAAGAAGAGAAGTCAGGGGGTGGAAAGTTATCTGGGGTGGGTTTCGAGGCAGGGTAAGCCGTTAGACGCGAAGAGCAGAGGTGTGAGGAGTCGCTGAGAAGGACGGAGGAACATGCTGGAGAACAAGAAGAGAGAAAACATGAAGTGCTGAAAGGGGTGGAAGAGAAGAGGAAATCACTCGCGAGGAGCTGAGGAAATTTAAAGATTAGAGGTGCAAGAGGCGTGTTTGCTGCAAGAATGGGGTGCATTCACAGTACGAGAACTGTGGGGATACAAAAGCACGCACATGACTCAGAAACTGGAGGAATCCCTGTGAAGGCAGACCCTGAGGTACCTCCTGAAATCCTTCAGCTCGCTGAGGTAAGTGAGTAACCATCAACACGCTGGTCGTGCACAGTTCCATCCTCAAACGTGTGCAGTTTGAAGATAAACACAAAGTGAAATCACAGGTCATTACAGATCAGCTGTTAAAGTCAGTTTGAAACACTAGCTCTCACTTTACATCCACAGCGCCCGCTCGATCTGCTTTGCCATTTGACTCAGCAGCAGAGGCTGAACTTATACACTCATCACATGCTTGATAACAACCAAAGGAATCCAAAGAATTGCCACTGTGTTTCCAAATTAGATGAGGCCTGGACTCCAGAGCTGCTCTGTCTCTCTTATGAAATATTCCAGCAGCACATCATAAACAGAAGTGTGCATACCGAAGGGATCAAAGTGTTTGGCATGTTCCTTTTAGATCTCTGTTAGAAGCTTGTGAGCTAAGAAAGCTAATAAACTGTAAACTAAAACCACAGTCATCAACAGTGAACCAAGAAAAAAAGGGGGGTATGCAGAGCAGCAGAAGGGGGGATTCATGCGATCACTGTTAAATGATGTTCCTCGGGTATCAAAGGTTCAGGAGGAAGTGGTATAAGTTACTGGTCTGGCTTTGACCCACCGCCTGCCTGTCTGCAGCCTCTATTTAGGAACATGTATGGATTTAGGTGCAAGCTACACTTCCACATGCATGAAGCCTCCTGGGAGACTTTTATGGAAAGTAAAATAAAGGTATGCGCACTGGAATATGTGTGTTCTCACATGTCAGAGTAAATCACATTGTGGCATGCTCTGTGTCAGTGTTAGAAGAGAGCAAAAGAACAAAAAAGGTAAATGGGAAATGAAAAAAGTTGTGCATCTTTAATAAAACACACAGTGAAATGAAGCTGAAAGTGTGACGAGTGTGTAGTTTCTCTCTGATATTGGAGATATTGCTGGAACAAAAACATTAGCTCATTTGTGGCTTCATATCCCTTGCTTGTGTTTTCCTGTGTGTGTGTCAGAGCATGCCAAATTGTGATGACATAGTCCCAGCTGAATGGGCGGACTCGTATGAAGTGGAGAAGAATGAAGTGTGTGAATCTGTACATGCAACTATCAGTGCAGGAGTTTGGTTTTTTTTGTTTTGGTGGGGGGAAGTTTGCAGTTTCTTGTGCTGTCTTTTAGTCACGGTTTTTTTCCTCTCTTTCACACAAATGAAAATGGGAACTAATTCTCGTTCCTATTTTGAGCATTTTCATAGCTTTTAGAGGCGACAGCCCCCTACTCCTGCAGGTTATAAATACCCAGCCAGAACTTGAGCATACTCCTGGCTCGCCACCTGCTCCCGTCCCTTCCTGGGCGGATTGTATGTCTGTGTGTGAGTGTGTGTGAGAGTTTTGTGACTCCTGGTCTCCAGCATGTCATCACTTGTGAGGTGCCGCTGAAAAAAGAAATGAGGCATTTAGTGTCAAGGAGGTGTGCGTGCGTGTGTGTGTGTCACTGTACTCTGTATTTATTTACAGTGTGCGTGCGTGCGTGCGTGCGTGCGTGCGTGCGTGCATGCGTGCATGTGTGCAGGCGTATGTGGTTGCAGCTGTATATTTTTGCCAATGTGAGGCAGTGGTACAGTGTATATTTCAGATAACTAAAGCTTTGTATTGAGGCACACGACAGAAAACTCTCACGACACAAAGCGGCATTACAGCTTCATTTTAAAAAGCCAGGGTAAAAAAAAAACAAAGCCCTAATAAATGCAGTTCAGTCCCTTTCTTCATCCACACATTAGATATGGAAGTCCTTCGGGCTCTTTGGTCAGTGGAGATGCCTGGAGAATGACACAGACTTTGGCTGCGAAAAACAAATGGGGTGGGGTTCTAATGCTGCAATGCAATACTGCAACACTGCTGATAGCCACGGGAGCCTCTGGAGACTGAATGTCCGCGCAAACAAAGATCCTTCTTACTGGTATCACTGCATATAAAGGGGGTTGAGCATAATCTAGCAAACACCTGTGCAGCACAGCGTAGCTTATATTCAGTCCTAGTGTTGAAAAAACTCAGTAAAATTCATTAGAAAGCTCAAATTATTCAAACTTTTAAGGCTTTCAAAGCATTTAGCAAATCGTGCCAAAACGTTTGTGTTTACTGTCTGAGTCAAATGAAAATGACAAAGCATTTGTCAGCATCACCTCAGCTTTGAACTGTGCTGCTTTTATGACAAATGCCTCGACAGTTGTTTGTGCGGTTCCAGTTTAAACTAAACTTCGGCCGTCTTGTTGTGCTCCAGTTATTTGACAGCGTTGTCCTTCTTGTCGCCCTGATGTTTTGAGCGTGGTGTTAAAAATGCTTTCCCGATGTGTAATTTTCTGTCCCTCTGTATGGAACAAAATCCTTTTGTATAGTTATATTCAGAAACACTGTGAACCCGACCCATAATGATGGGCTGCTAGAACAAAATCCGAACAAGGTGCAGCAAGAGTTAAGCAGTAGCGGGCTTTGCCATCATGGGCTCGGCTGTCAACTTTCAAATCATGGGGAGAAGATTTGTCGCCCTGAGGCGACACCTCAGTAAGACATGTGACCTGGGAAAAATTTAAAGATCGAATGACTTACGGTGTTGTTGTAACAACTGAACTTCAAAGTTGAAAAGACATGTTCAGTTCACATGAAAATGTTGTTTTTAGTACAAGTTTAAATCCGTACATTTCAGTTTCATGATGATAGCATCTCTCCAAAGCTGTTTAACTTGGCTCGCCTTACTTAATGTTGTTAAGTAAGCTGGAATAGGTGGAAAGGACTGTTCTTTATCCTGAGTTAATTGACAGATAACTACCCCTAAATGTGCTCTCTGCTCACATACCAAAAGTACTTTATAAAGGTTATTATTTAACTAGACTGTTCCCTAAGATTCTGATTAAAATGTCAGATGAAAAATGAATGGCTTTAAACGTGTGTGTCAGCTGATTGAGGGATCATTCAGATATTTTAGGAATCGGTGTCTCAGGAAAGCCGTGAGGACCCCACACACCCATGCCCTCACCTCTGTGAACTACTGCCATCTCTCGCAGCCACACAACCAGGCTGAACAATAGCTTCCTCCCAGAGCTGTGGAGGCCAAGAACACATAAAGACTGGAAATATCCTTCCAATGTAACACACTGTATTGCTGATCTGTGTATGTCATCAACTACTTATTTTCACACTAGATGTTGTTGCACATGCCACTTTACTCATCCTGCTGAACTGGTGCACAGTATTATTGTGCTACCGTGTAGTTATTGGATACTTTTATAGCTTTAACTTAATCTTCTAAACTTCTGTAAGAGCTTCAAACCAAATTTCACTGCAGTGCATAATATAAGTATAGCAGTAACAAGAATGTGTTCACTGGAACAAAAGCAGTACATCCAAACTAATTACATCACCATGATGAAAAAAAATATACAGCTGTCTATGCTTTTCAAATAAGTTTAACAGCGAAAACGTCCTCAGTTGGAAAATGTGCTGCACTGCCACAGTGTGTCCACTGGGTAGCAGCCTTGACCCATTCTGATATTTCAGGTTCAACTTTCTGACTTATTGGCAACAACAGATGGAAAGTGCCACGGTTATAGCGTGGAACTGATATGCTGCTTTAATGCCATATCTCTATAATAAAAATGTAAAAAGCCATATTTGAGTGATTTTTCTTCAAAGATTTGCAACATTAAAAATCTTTGTCATTTACTTGACCCGCGGCAAAAACAAAGGAAGAATCGATGCAATGTTCGTTAGTCACATGCCATCTAACTGCGACTTCATCGCAAGTGTTGTTTACTTCACTGCTATTAGAGTTTGTACTGTCACCATGTGTCATACAAAATATTTTTAAGGTATGTATTACACATATTACAATGCTTTTATGCCGCTGAATGATTTTTGTCTTTATCCTTTCCCGTAATTTATTTCCATATTTATTCAGTTTGCTTTACGTTAACTGATGATTGCAGTTTTTTTTTGCAGTGTCGTAGCCGAGGGAACATTTCTGCAGGCGATCTCAGATTTGTGAAGTGACACATGCATTTGTGTGTACCGCATCTCTTTGGGTTGCATTAGTCCAATTGATTCAATCTCCAATATTCACAGGTTACATAAGAACATTCAGAGTGTAAACGGCTGAGATGAGATGATGGTGATCCTCTCCCCTCATATGCTCTCTGGTCTCCCCCCGCCCGCCCCCATATACTCCACACTACCACACACACAGACCCAGACGCATCCCATTCACTGGATGTTACCGTTTATATGAGCACGTGTCAATAGTCAGATGACTCGGTACTCTGTTCTTTTGTTTATGAGATCAATGCGTACAGCATGATGGTAACGCGGTCCATCAGAGGCAGCAGCCAAATTCATCTCAGAGGGCTTGGTGGCTAGATGGGTTACAAATATTAGACAGGCTGAGAAAATGAGTGCAACAGTGATTTCATTATGGAAATCCTTTGTTTTTCGAGCACACTCTGTAACAGCTTTTCAAACACCTGTACTCCGACATCTGTGTAAATCTACTCCATACTGTATGAACAGTATGACTGGACAAAGTCAGTGGTTAGTTCTGGGGCCTCACAGCAAGAGGATCCTAGACTCAAGGACAGTTTGTTTGGAGTTTGCATGTTTGCATGGGATTCCTCTTGCAGTCCAAAGACATGCTTGGGGATTAGGTTGATTGAGGGATGACCCCCACAAAACCTGTATTGCATAAGTGGAAGAAAATTGAGCACTGGATTTGAGATTATAGCAACTTTTTTTTTTCTATAGTCATATATGCCCACTCTAATCCACCTACCCACCATCAAATAGCATGCTTAGCTCCCTCTGCTCACATTCATACTGTCAAGCAGGCAAGTAAAACTTTAGCACCTTTCAAAAGAAATATCACAAACTGCTTCACAACAAAAATGCTAAAACGTCAAAACAAAAGGATACCCAATTGATGAGTTTTAATCAATAATCAATTTTTATCAATCAATTTTAGCTGCCTTTTAGAAGAGATCACTGGGTCTCTCAGGCTCTCTCAGAGGGGTCGAGTTGTATGTTTGGAGGCCACAGTAGCCAATGCTCCTTCAGTTCTCAGCCTTGTATCCTGCACAGCCAGCAGGCCCTGCTTGCATGACCTCGGGGACAGGTTGGGCATGTATGGATGTAAAAGTTCACTGATGTATGCTGGTTTGTGTCAATGCAGAGCCCTAAAAGTCTAATCCACAATCATATAGTGGACCCAAAAGTTAATGGGGAGCCAGTGTAACTGAATTAGTAACAGTGTGACATGTGAGTACTTAAAAGACTTAGACAGAAGCCTCTGAACAACCTGCAGACGCTCCAAAGAAGCTTCCTTCAGACTAGTGAACAAAGTGAATTAATTACAATAATCGAGACGTGATTAAATAAAGGCATAAAAAACAATTATAACAGTAATGTTCTAACCACCTCTTGGATGTAATCCCATGTTTAGCGAAAATTAAACAAATTAAAGAGCATTTGGAATTTTTAATGAAGCAAGTCAGAAACTTTGCAGCTGTTATATGGTGTGCTGCAAAGCGCGGTGTCTGCAAATCAGCTGCGTTTACGTTCGCATTATAAGCAGCCGCACAAAAGCTGAAGGTGAGGCCGCATAAAACATTCAGTTGACATTTTTTGTCATTAAGGATTTAAATGGTGTACACTCCACTTGAGAGGCAAGGCTCCTTTATAAAACATTCCAGTTTAGCGACACTCACAGTTTAAGGCGGTGAGGGAAGCGAGGCCAGTCAATAATCATTTGTGAGACGGACCAAACCGGCGTTCACCTTCCCGAGTTAAAGTCCAAAAAAACAATCCAAAAAAATGCCTCAGCTGAGATGTGTTTTTTTAATTAGATACAGGCATTTAACATGAAGGGAAATTTCAGCATGTAGTGGTACTATGGGATGTTTGTTGTCCTCCACCTCTCCTACACATACCGCACTCTCACACCATCTCCTTCCTGATGTTTCCATGCCCCTCCTTGTCCTCTGCTCAAGGAAAAAAGTAACGGTTTAATTTGCTTCACATGCCGTCAAAAGGTTTTGCTTTGGGAAGGCGTTGCCATAACTCTGTATAAACATTGTCCCGCTTCTCGCTGGGACAGTTGAGTATGAGTTTATAAAAAGAAAAATCCATGGATTATGACTCAGGGAGGTGAAATTATTAGAGTGCATATCTTCACCACAACTGTGTGTGGATGTGCCTTAAAGACATTCAAATTAATCGCTGCTTTCAAATGATCGTTTTTTATTAGTGCTTACATGAAGAATAATGCAGCCAATCATCATTCCCACCATATTAAGCAAAATAATGTTTGTTTGTTTTCTGAGAGAGAGTGAACAGTCGTACTAAGCCTGTTTATGTCAGATTTACTGTAGCTTTGGCTTTGCGTAAAGAAGCTCAAACCCTGGGTTTACACAGCTGCCAGGACTGCCCAGTGTGGTACCACCTTGAAATGTTGACAGGAAACTGAGCCTGTCTTCAAAGAGGAGAAGCCCCAGCTACTTAAGCCAGACTAACAGGGAGACTAAATGTAAGTTAAATATTAGTCTTTTGCTTAGCTGAAAAAGATTTATCTTCAAAGTCAGTATGTATGCAGGCAACACAGTTCTTTGAGATGATGACAACGCATGTGTGTATTCATAATATTGGTCATAAATTAGTCAGGGAAATGGCCAATAGGAAAAAAGGTTAACCTGACAATGACACTAGAGGTCAAACCAGGGGAACACAAGGATTCAGTCATCGGGGAATATTCGTTTTTAGTTGGTGAAAAGTTGGAGTAGGGGAGTTTACGGGACATCTCAGTGTTTTTGGTACTTTTTCCATGTTCCTGAACTGCCGGGGGAGGCCACTGCTTTTGGGAATTCCATCACCAAAAGAGGAGTGAGGCAGACTTTGGATACACTTGGGGATACGATGTGTAAAAGTAACATGCACAAGAATGCGAGAACCCATGTGAATGTTTTACTAGCAGGACTTTAATGCGACAATCATTGTTATTTGCTTCACCTGACAGTTGTGAAGTTGTGGTTGATCGGTATGGAGACACAGAGAAGCTTAAAACAGTGACCACGGTAAAATAATAAAAAGATTAAAACACTCTTATCCCCTGACAGAATCTGTTAGGTTCTATTCATCTTGCCTGTGACCATACTGCACAGTCGACTGGGAACAGCAGCACGTAAAGCTTTTCATTTTTCAGTCTTAGCCCACAGACTGAGACAGAATAAGGACAAGTTAAAAGACAAGACAACAGGATGCCTTCAAAGACAACATGATACGACAGCTGATATTAGTGAAGGAAGCTGAACGTACAGCAGGTAGGACACCAGTGCTCATGCTGGTGTATCACTAAACCAGCGCATATCTGTACTGACAGCAGCCACGCAGGGGATAGTGAACATCTAGTGCTTCAGATGGAAGAATGCTAAACTGAAATTGAGAAACTTGGTAAACCTAAGCAGGCCCACAATCTACTATTCATGTTATCACGAGGGGATCGATGGTTTCAAGCTGCTTTCATGCACACAGTTACTGCCTCACTAAATGAATGATTTCCACTGAGGAGGAGCCTTTATTTCGTCCTTTGTAACATTTCTATGTCTCGTGTGTGGTGATCAGTTTTGATTGTCCTGTGTATCCGCAGCTCTCCAAGTCAGGGAACCATGCCTTCACACTGAAAACACTAAAGAGGAGACGAATGTGTGAGGTGTGCAAGCACAACATTGACACCCCTGCGGCTTTCTGCAAGGGTGAGTCCACATCTCAGGGTGGTAGCAGATCTAGATGCACGTCAGAGCAGCTCGCTGACTCTCGGAGTAAATTATTGCTTCTTTTTGCTTACAGAGTGCAAGGTTACAGTTCACAAGACATGTGAAGCCAAGGTGAGCTATACATTTTCTACCTGCATACCTTACCTCCTCCTGCCCAGAGCAAACTGTGCACCTTTCTCAAAGGTTTGTCGGGTACCGACGTCAATGTGATGTTAGTCTTAAGTGGAATAAGCCATGTGCATTGACCTAGATGTCTGGTTAAAGAAGGCCTGCCTCCAGAACTGCACTCATCCATGCAGTAACATGGATGAAAGGGTGAGCTCTCAAGCACCCGGAAAGTCTCCATTGTTTTTCAAAGTGACTCTTAATAAAGTCTGTGGCTTTAGAGGTCATGACTGTATATATGATACATCATTACTCATCGTTAGCACTGTGAAAATAGCTCTCGGGGTGATCAATTAGGGGCAACAGGGATCTGTGAGCTGTCAGTGGTCTGAATGCACAGTGAGGATCAGTGAGGAGGAGCCTAAACGAGAAGCAGCACAGCTCAGGGGATAATGCACGTTGCAAACAAATGCCGTCTGTGTGTCCGTCTACAGATAAGTTGTTGATTCTCAACTGGAAAACTGGAAGGCCCTTGTTTGCAAGCAGTCACTTTGTAGTGCTCTCTGAACAAACGCACTCACAAAGTTCAGTGAAGCTAGTGCTCACAGCTTCAAACCACATGCTCTGCCGTAAGACAATCTGCATTTGTCTGTCGGTGATTAGAAAGGAAATTGCCCAGTAAACACTTTAAGCTCAGCTGAGCTTCACCACAGCAGCATATGTGCATTAGTAAGTCCTGGTTTTAAAAAAGCTGCTTATACACTTTGAGTAAGATGTCCCGACCTTTGCTTATACAGTCCCCCAAAGAGTGGCCTCTTTCATTTAAACTGTGTGAGAGAAGCACTCTCTCCATCCACAGCTCATGTCGAGCCATTGGCAGCAGCAGCTTCTACTCTCATGTGACCCCACTCACATCACCTCAGTGTCACACGCTACTGAGTGAGTTCATGACCTTGCTGGAGCGGGACTGTTTTGTCTCACTCAGTATCCAGCAGCACAAGTCGTATACATGCACTCAAAAGCAGCACACCTGCCCTCTCAGCGCCACACAGAAGGACCCGTCATATATATTTCTCTGCTCTTCTCTTCACCAAGGTAACTCTCACACTCTAATGGTGTATGACACGCCTCTACCAGCTGTTGTGACTTAGTTGCGCGTATTAAAAGAGGATTATTATTTTTGTCATATGCATCCCCCCTCCCCCGGTCACCGGGGCAACAGCCAAAAACAATTCTCGGAGGCTGCAGGAGAGCGGGTGCCACGGTGAGTGGATATCGTCACGCAGGATGATGATCAGTCTGGATAGGAGAAGTCTGAGCGGGTAAATATAGAAAATAACGCGAGTGCCGCAGATGCCTGCGAGTGAGTGATCACAGGGGACGCAAATAAGTGAGAGGCAGCTGGGGAGGCAGTTTTTGTCTGTGTGAGAGTGCGTGTGATCAGTCCCATTTGGGGCTATTCATAAATAAAAAGGAACTCTGGGTCAAGGCTTCAGACTGGTGTGCTTCATATACCAATACCCCCCAGCCCTCGTAGGTTTCTGCTGTTTGTCTTCTTGCTATAAAACATGTTATAACACCACCTTCTTTTTCACTTCTTTCATTTCTTGCGTCTCACTGTCATCATCTCTTCTAACCTTTAATCTCTGTTAGATTTCTCCTTTTTCTGATGTTTTGCCGTCACAGTTAAAGCATCTCCCACCTTCTCTGTGTCATTTTTTTCTTATCTCCTTTTCAAATGTTTGATCCTTTCATCAGTGTGATATGGCAGTCACCACTACAGTTATAGTATGTTTTTTTTTTCTCCCTATTTTGTATCCTTTGCGCATCGTCTTGTCTTTTCCCATCTCATCAAGTGTATGTCCCCGCTGCTATTTGTCCTCCTGCCTCTTGTCATCACTCTCCCTCGGGGCACCGGAGAGGTCACTGTACACCCACTGTCTGCATGTGGCGTATTGATGTACGCGAGCGAGGGAAAGTGCTTGCATGGCTGATGTGCGTCGCTGCCTTCTGTGCGTAAGGCGCAGGCAAATCGGGAGGGGAAACGCTATGTTGCATGTGCTGCTGGCACTCTGCAAGTGTATGCAAGAGAGGGAGGGAGGGAGGGGGGCAAACTTAGTTGGTGAGGGAGAGGGAGGTAGTGTATGACACTCTACACACAGCGCTGCTCAGAGGCAGAGGGAAAGACTGAAGCTGCTTGTTGTGAGGTAAAAACACGCTTCGCTCTATATTGACTGACTACAGCTTTTTGCTTTAGTTCGCCTGCAGCTGCAGCATCACTTTCAGCTTGTCTAGGTTTTTATTTTCTACCGAGTAACAGCCTTACCATCTTTCTACGGTGTTAGCTCAAACTGTGCGGCATGTGATTGTGCATATTATTCCATTAAAGCCGTAGCCAGAGAGCTCTTGCTTTGCCCAGAAAGAGGATTTTGTTTACTGTGATTAAGGAAAGTGCAGAAATTTAAGCAGAGATTCCTGCTGTGACCTACAAAAATACGCTGATTTTAATTATTTAAACTGGAGAATGGATTCATAAGACTTACTTTTTCATGAGACAGTCGAGCAGGTTAGTAGTTTATGGGAACTGGGCCTAATCTGTGTTTCATTCGTTTATATATAATACATTTTGTGCAAGACTTGTTAAGGGTTTGATTGGATGTATTTGTGTGCGTGTGTCTGCTACTGTGTCTGTGTATTTTTATTTGCTTGTACTTTATTACTTTTAACTGTATCAATATTAATCCTGTAGATATGATGATGCAGGTTCCAGATTACTGTCTACTGCCTCAGTGCTGTGCTGTTTGTTATTGTGTGTATGCAAAGTCACCATTTAGGACCAAAGGACACCAGAGACAAAGGGACCCAGTCACCTGTCCTGACACCATCTGATGGATCCTAATGTCATGCAGTGAAATACAGATGGTTTTACACTGTCTGCTCATGCACACCAGCTGCTCTCCTAATGTTTCGTGCTGATATATGAAGTGACATGGGGTCATGAGTTTGAAATGATGCAAATTCAGATCAGTTTGCAAATGCTCAACAGATTATAGGCTGGATTTCCTTTTTTTCTTCTTCTTCGCGCAGATGCTGATTATTAGTCTAGCTCTTGACCAGCTGTCCTGGTTTTCTGAGTCTCTTCTCCTTTCCGTTGTCTTAAGCCGCCCACTTTCTCCTGCACGTCTCACAGCTGGGGCACAAGGTAGACGAGAAGTCAACAGATGTTTAAAGTGGATGCCGTTTATTACAAAATCCCAACAGATTGTTTATCTTTGTAACTCAATTAGGGTGGTGGCTTATCACTGTCACTGTGCTGCTGCTGCTTTTTATAACCATGACGTGCTTGTCCACAAATAATTATCACGGTTAATTTAATTTTACTGCTTTACTCACCTTAGCAACAATAAAGCATCGGCGGGCACAAGGGTGCACACAGATGCACGCTCAAAGCGTTTATATTTTTTAATTTCCTGAGAGGCTAAGCCACACCGTAATGCTTTGTTTAATATTCCAGGAATTATACAGCTCCCATTTTCTTAACAGGGTCGTAACAATGTTTTAAAAAAATGGTGTCAGCTTAGATGATGTCACTGTAATGCGCAGGGGGTGCAGATAGAAAGTTTTGATTCAGTTGCTGCTATTTTTCCAGTTGCTGAATGTCAAAAGGCATGCGGTGACAATGGGACCAGCTCCAAATGTATGTTAGTTATGAGGCAGCCACATGACACATTCTTCAAAATCGACTGCCAGATCTCTTGAAAAAGAGACTTTGTGGGATGATTGACAGACAAATAGACAAAATGAGCCTGTAAGTGTTCTGGGGGACATTTAGTCTAAAATAAGGAGCTCTATTAAAATAGCTCTGAGAAATCTCTCTGCTCTGTGTCAGTGGTCAGGAGGCATGTTCAGCTGTTGACATCTCTCTCCTGGCCAGCGGTCAGTCTCTTTTACTGTCCCCGTTTGCCTCTCCTCTTTCCTCTTCCTGTCTTCCTTTTTTCCTATGTCTACTTTGCGTTCCCTCGACATTTGGTTTTTCACTTTGAGCCCTTATTGCTTTATCCCATGGGTCAGTTTTGTTAGTTAGTTAGTGCTGTGCCTTTGATGCGCGTGATGCTTATCGAGGTGCTCTTTGTCATCTGACGTTGTTTATTCAGGAGGAGTACATGCCTGCATTTCATGGCAGGGATGATTGTGGTCATCCTGCCCCATGGCTTTTTAAGTAGTGAGGCAGAGAGGGGGGATTAGAAGGGGGCGACAGACTCCAGGAGGTAGGAAATAGAGAAACGAGGGATCAAAGATGACAGGAGGATGAAAGGCAGACTGCTAACAAGACAAGAAAGAGAGCGTGTTTCAGGTAAAGCCTCCTGAATCTCTCCAGCTGCTAAAAATAAAAGCCCACAGATTTTATTTTAGCTTTCAGCAACTTTGGGCATGAGTGACTTTTTTGTGAGAGTACAGAACATGGAATAAACCTGGTAATTTAGCTCTTTCCACTTTCTGGTTTGAAGGCTTACTCACTTCTCCCTCTCTGGAGCGTGATGTCAGCTCTGAGTTGACTGTCAGATTGAAGCTCGTTCCTTCTACATGGCACGCTGACGCCTGTGTCTCAGACACTCACATTTATCTTCTGCCTTCCCTGCTGTGACAGATCTCTCTGTGTTGGATTTCCTCTCCCAGGAATAATTCAGGATGTGGCAGTGGTCAGATCGGATTCATATTCCAGCTGCAGTTGCTGTGCTGTGGATGGGATTAAAAGGAGGGAGAGTTTAATCAGAATCAGAATCAGAAATGGTTTTATTGCCAAATGTTGAGCAGGTTTACAACATTAGGAAATTGCTGCGGTACTTAGTGCAAAACATACTGTCAGATAACGCTTAAATAAACATAAAAATAAGAATTAAAAGTGCTAAGTAGATAGATATATACATGAGTGCAGGTGGTGATCAGTGCCAACATGGAATGATCCAGTGAACACAGTGTAGGGTCATGTGTTAGTGGTGGCAACAGTCATATGGTTATTGTTCATGAGTCCAACAGCAGAGGGGAAGAAACTGTTCTTATGGCGAGAGGTCCTGGTGCGAATGGACCGGAGCCTCCTGTCTGAGGAGAGCAGGTCAAACAGACTGTGTCCAGGGTGAGAAGGGTCAGCTGAGATCTGAGCTGCACGCCCCAGTGTCCTGGAGGTGTACAGGTCCTGCAGAGATGGGAGTCTGCAGCCAATCACCTTCTCAGCAGAGCGCACAACACGCTGCAGTCCCTGATAGTGGCTCCAGCGTACCACACGGTGATGGAGGAGGTGAGGATGGACTCGATGATTGCGGTGTAGAATTGCATCATCGTCCGTGTTGGCAGGTTGAATTTCTTCAGCTGCCTCAGGAAGTACATCCTCTGCTGGGCTTTCTTTATGACGGAGGTGATGGTGGGCTCCCACTTCAGGTCCTGGGTGATGGTGGTACCCAGGAAGCGGAATGAGCCCACAGAGGTGATGAGGGTGTCAGTCAGGATGATGGGGGGGAGTGGGGCTGTGTGCTTCCTGAAGTCCACAACAATCTCCACTGTCTTCTGGGCATTCAGCACCAGGTTGTTGTGGCTGCACCAGGACACCAGACGTTCAACCTCCCTCCTGTAGGCAGACTCATCCCCGTCCGAGATGAGTCCAATAACGGTGGTGTCATCTGCAAACTTGATTAGCTTGACAGACTGGTGGGTGGAGGTGCAGCAGTTAGTGTACAGGGAGGAGAGCAGAGGAGAGAGAACACAGCCCTGAGGGGAGCCGGTGCTGATGGTCCGGGAGTCCGAGACATTCTTTCCCAGCCTCACATGTTGCTTCCTGTCGGTCAGGAAGTCAGTGATCCACCGGCAGATGGGATCAGGCACATTCATCTGGGAAAGAGTGTGGATCTAAACAGTGATTAAAAGTCAAGGATTTATTTATTTATTTATTGTTTAGCTACACTGTGAAAGAAAACATTAAAGAGCTTTTCAAAGATAATTTTGGGGGAAATATTTGCTTTCTTGCCAAGAGTTATCACACGTCTGTCTGTTTGAGATGGATTCAGACTGGAAGCAGACAGCAGGAGCTGTCGGAGCTGTTTTGGTGCTTCCTCATTTTTACTCTTTCTTGTGAGACAGCTATCAGCTGTAGCGTCCTATTTTATATGCACACGAGAGTGGCATCGATATTGGCATCTAGCTGCCAGCAAGGAAGCAAACATCTCAAAAAGCCCATCTTTTTGTTATCACTTGCTTCCTTTGCTCAGCGCTACCATTTCTTTTTACCAAGATAAACCAAAGAAACTAAATGGATGGATGTTTACCATTTCTCATTGACAAAAAAATGACGTTTCACCTGATAAATCGATCGGCTAATGAGTTCAGTAACAGTCGTCGAGTCCCCTGAAGCGGGGGGTGGTGTAGGGGGGTCGAGTGCTGTCACTGGCACCTCAGTAATTGCTGACTGATCAACGAGACAAACTGAACCAGATGGCTCCTTTCCCAGTGGCTCCAGCTTACAGTCCACATGCATTAATGAAGACCCTGAGGCTGGCAGAGCTACCAAAGACACGTGTATGCTCTGCGTGTAATTTGTGTGTGCGTTACGTGTGAACCTAGGCCGAGCAGCGCTGACATCCTGTTGCAAATTGCTTCCTGTTGACTCTGATGTCTTTCTCCTGCTGTATTTCTATGTTCTATGCCTCTGGGTTCAAACCCTGGTCTTCTTTGTGTGCGTGTGTGCATGTTCATGTTTATACATGGGTACACATGCATGTGTTATGTCTCCCACTGTTCCTTCCAGGAACTGACTACTTAATCCAGTAACAACCTTTATTAAACCTGTTAAGAAAAGAGTTATCCCCTATGGCTGAATCTTTGCGTTCTTTCATTTCCTATTATAAGTTTTATAACTACCTCATGGACTCAGTGACTCTAAAGCGTCCCACGTTTATGCTGAATAAATAAGTGTTGTTATGCTGGTTGTCTGTCTTTATAGGAGGTACACGATGTTACATAACACGACCTTCTTATAATTTCAGCAGGAGCTAATTTATGAAGCAGCAATTGTGCCCTTTCCCATTCACTCCCCTTTTTACTCATTCCTCCCTAGGTTGCATGCTCATTTATGTCTCCCTTTTTTCCGGTCACACAGGCCTAAACCTTCTGCGTGTAATACTTGTCACCACTGCAACGTTGCTTGTAATCTGCTTTTTGTGTATTGTAAAATTTGAAGGTTTTATTTTGGGTAGAAATTTCAATTCGACTGTCCTCTTGCCAAAACACTAAACTAATCCAATTTTTCTGGTTTCAAAGCTCTTTTAAAGTGACTTAAAATAAATTGTGTTCTACTTCTCAGAAAACTCACTGACAATAGTGTAGCAGTAGGAATAAGTCAGACTGACGACCTCTCCTCGCCAACAAGATACAGCGCTCAGACGATCTGCTGCTGATGTCTAGTTTTTGATACCATAGACACCTTCAGAGAACTTCAGTGGCTTAATATGTTCTTTGTTATTTGTAGCATGCAAAGAGCCAACAACATATGAGTGGTGGTCATAATGTTTTGGCGCACCAGTGTGTAATAAAGTCTCTTTCTAAGAAGCTGAATAGCAATCGTGATGCAGCTGCTTCAGCTCTTAATTTGGTGATCGTCACATCACAGTGCTGCATTTTACATAACATTTATTGTGTCTATTTAAAACCAAGCTGAGCTAACACGCACAGCTATAAGGATACACGCACTGAACATGAAAACAACAAACACATTAGTGAGCCTGAAGAGACAGGCTAATGCTAACCAAGCCCTCTATTACTAAGTACTCAATAAGAAACACAGCTTGTACTAGTGGCTTACTTTGACAGATGCTGCGTATAAAGACATAGAACCTTTTGGTAAAGGATGATGTTTTTCTTACAAGAAAATTTCTGGTTTTGTGTACTTAGTTTGATCTATCATGAAGAGCAGGCTCTGGTTGCATGCAGGAATAAAATTTTGCACGGAGAGATGGATTGCATAGCTTAAATGCAACCCTGAAACCTTTGCCTATCCAAAAATAATCTGCATAAAAATGATCTGCATTCATAAACACACTGATTCCTTGTTGGAAAAAGAAATTTGTCTGCTGGCTACAACGCAGGCCATGGAAATAAAAGTTTGCCAGATGCTAACCAGTCAACTGGCCATTGGGTCTGCAGACTGATTTTGATAATGACCTTGGACAGCAGATGGTTACTAAAGACAGTGTTCAAAGCAGCCACAGTCTTAATGTATTGTTATGTCACCACAGAGCTAGTGAATGTAATCCTGCATGGTCGCAGATTTTCCTGTTTTCCTTTCACTGTGTTTCACTGTGATTGGCATTTGACTAGTTAGGCCTGTCAGCACTTGCCAACACAGCCACGGAGGGCGGCTCAATCTCGTGGGAAAGTTCAAAGGTTGAAACCTGACATGGTGTCACCTGTCAAAGCGCACTACTGGGGCCCTTAGTTGCACTGGATTACTGAATGTTTTTCGTTTCTATCCATGGGTTTCTTTCCATTTTTCTTTACCCTCTTACTTTCTATCATTTCAGCCGCATTATACATTTTTACATTTTACGAGAACCTCCAGATGAGTCCGAAAAGTATCAAATAATCAAGAACAGAGGAAGCTACAGGAACCTGTTCAAGTTTACTGTCATAGCAGTGGCTGTCTTCTGTTCAAATGACCTCGGCTTCCCTCTGTCTCTCTCCATCTGTATACGTGTGTTTATAGTTTTGGCAACTTACCTTTGGCTCATCACTACAAGGACTGGATGCCACATGTTGAGTCCCCCTCAAGTCTATCTATCAGTGTTTCTTTCTAAAGAGGCCAAAAGAATGAAAAAGTGAAATCAATCATTTTTATTGAGCACTTCTTAATAGCCTGAGCAGCTTATTCAGCTGCCTGGTCAGCACAATAAACACCATTCAGCAATGACTAAGAATTGAAAGAACACTCTTTGGCCTCAGGCTTTTTGTTGTTTTTGTTTTTTTACAATTGTTTACACACATGTACACACGAGCAGCTGTTGAAGTTTGTTTCTAAACATCTACGCTTGTGCGCACCACTGAGTGTATAGATCATTCTACGTGTGTCATCCATCACTAGTCCATCATAAGGAACAGCTGCATCTGTTGACCGACAGCTTCTTCCTGAATCCAGCTGCTCTGAGACGGAGGAGAGCGAGAGTGAATTTTACTATCCTCTTCATCAGCTCTCCTCATTCCACAGCGTTCCATCTCCTCATCTGTACTACTGGAGCTGCACCAAAAGCATTAAACCAAACACATGACTTGGCATGAGCTGCTTCCTCCCAATGTATATGTGTGGGTCTGTTAGAGCTGCAAAGAAACAACCACGTGCTTTCTTTCCTTTCAGGTGACTCCCAGCTGCACCTCAACACCAGAAGTGGTAGGCTCTGGGGGGGGGGGGGGAATCACATGTTTTTTGTCACAGAGAAATTTTTATGATGATGTGAGTGCAGCACCAAGATCTTTTTCTGCTTGTCTCGCAGCACACTTCCACTAAATCAACTTTGCAGAAAAAAAGAGGCTCCATACCAAGGTACCGCAAAGCATGATCAAAAACACAAACCAAAGAGAAAAGGCATTTTTGTGCATTTATAACAGACAGACACAGACAACAGCAAAATCTACAGTGAGGACATTAATTATTGCTCTGCCTGAACTAAAAGAATGGATTTTCACAATGTCCAGAAGTAAAAGCGTGGAACAGGTGATGGAGCACGTGATGGAGCGCCACTACGACTTTGACCTCACCTACATCACAGAGAGGATCATCTCAGTCTTCTTCCTGCCGGACCTGGAGGAGCAGCAGTACCGCAGAAACCTACAGGAAGTGGCCTCCATGCTGAAATCCAAGCACCAAGATAAGTTTCTGGTCAGTGTGAAAGGCTGAAACAATAAGAAACATAAAATTCAAAACAGGCATAACAATGTTTAATATTAGATTCAAGCAATGGCATTTTGGATTTTTAAATGTCTTCTGCCTTCCCCCAGCTTCTAAATTTATCAGAGAAGAGACATGACATCACCAGACTCTACCCAAAGGTACAGGCACTCACATCTGACACATAACTCAGGCTACTAAGACCGAAGTGCATGAGCAATGTATGTGATATACTGTAGGTACATTTATACACTGTATATTTAGGCTTAATGAAAATACTTTACAAAGCATAAAACCACTAGTATTTGAAATATCTTCCTCTGCGATGCAGGTGCAGGACTACGCCTGGCCCGATCTTCATGCTCCACCCCTGGACAGGATCTGTGCTGTTTGTAAGGCCATGGAGACGTGGCTAACTTCTGACCCAAACAATGTAGTGGTCCTCCACTGCAAAGTCAGTGTAGTCTGAATACTCATCTGATTCCTTAGCGGTTAAAAAGTTATAACACCAGTAAAACTGATTCGATAATCCCTTTGATTTTTGTTTTGACAGGGGAACAAAGGAAAGACAGGGGTCATTGTGGCAGCCTATATGCACTACAGCAAGATATCAGCAGGGTAATCTGCATTTTGATTATGAGTCTGCTCTTAGCCTCAATATGCCAGCATATGTAAGGATCTACTGTTTGTACAAATGAGCCCTTGCTTTATGTCCAAAAAAGCCACTAAAACAATCTTTGTGGATTTGTTTAAATCTGTAGATAAAGCCACCAACAGATTTCATGACTTCCTCTTAGCATACACCTCATCAACATCAAGCTCAAAACTAATACACTTCTGCCCGTGTTCACAGAGCCGACCAGGCCCTCACCACACTGGCCATGAGGAAGTTCTGTGAAGATAAAGTCTCCTCTTCCCTGCAGCCCTCTCAGAAGAGGTGTCAGTCCCCTGCATATCATCCATTTCCTCCGCCCGCCATTAATCTTTTCTTGTTGTGTTACAGTTATCACCTCAGTCACTGTGTCATCACACCATTTCTTCACCTATCTTTGACAGATACATCTACTACTTTGGTGGTTTGTTGTCAGGTACCATCAAAATGAACAGCAATCCCTTGTTCCTGCACCAAATCCTCATTCCTTCACTACCAAACTTCCAGGCAGGAGGAGGTCAGTTTTATAGGCTGCACTTTTTTTAAATGGTAATTTTCAGTGTGAAAGTGGGAACAGTCAGTGTTTTACAACACTGACTGTTGGGGTGGGGGTGGGGGGGTGGGGGTGGGGGTAGAGAAAACAACAAAGCCTCTGTCTGCAAATTCTTACCCTTTTTATTATCCCTAAACTTATTTCTGTATTTGCAGGTTTTTATCCTTTCCTGAAAATCTACCAGTCTCTTCAACTGGTGTATACCTCAGGAGTCTAGTAAGTAACTGGTCAGCTATATTTGTGTGTGTTTTCAGCTCACCTCCTGTGGGCAGACGTCTTTCCTTCCCTCAGTCTCTTTGACACATGTTGACTCTGTCTGTGTTTAGGTGGAGCTGGGACTCTGCTTATGTTAAAGCGTATGCTGTTTGCCAGTGTTTACCCAACTGTGGCATGTTTTGACTTGTTTTATGTATTTTAAGATGGACTGTCCATTTTTTCTACTCTGTGTGCGTGTACCTGTGTGTGTGTGTGTGTGTGTCTAGTGATCCACAAAGCTCCAGGGCAAGAAAGCTGTGCGTGACTATGGAGCCAGCACTACTATTGAAGGGGGACATTATGGTGAGAAATAGCACATGATTAACTGTATGTCACTAATTTACAACCTTTCTTTGATTTATATCCTCTCCGTATCCACAAATACATACAGTACATCACTGCAATAACTGCAACACTTCTGCATGTTTTTTTAGCTAAATCCTGTAGTCAGAGGATTTTATCCACGCTTAACAAAACGGCTACACAAAATACTTTTTGCCCTCCTGACTCTGATGCACTTTTGTAACTTTACTTTTGAACAGTGCTTTATTATTTTTAAACCACTTAAGCGTTAAATCTTCCAGAGACTGCATGCTCATTTTCTCCCATCAAGAGGATAAAAATATTCAAGTCCTTAGCAGCCCAGGAATAAAAGAAGGCATTTTATTTATCTCAGTGTAAGGGGCTGCTATCTTGAGACTATCGTTGTACACTGCTTTTTTATATGCATCTTTGTCCATAGGTAAAGTGCTACCACTGGCGGAGACGAGCAACAGAAAGAGAGGTGGTCTTTAGAGTCCAGTTCCACACCTGTACTGTTCATGGAGCCCAGCTGTGGTTTGGCAAGAGTGAACTCGACCAAGCCTGCATAGGTATAAAATTACAAGCCCAAAGTTTGTCAGTTGTTTGGAGGAGCATGGAATGGCAAGAAAAAAAATGCCAGCTTGAAGCAATGACAGAGTCAGACAATTGGGCATAGAAACTGATGCTGGTAACTACAGTCAGTTGTTTCAGACAACGTCACTTTTTCTGTAACTCACTTTAAGCATTTGTTTTGCAGACATAACAGCAATGTAGAGGTATGTCATCATTCCTTATGTCTACTCTGCTCAAAAATGAAAAGAACAGTGTTTTTAATCAAAGTATAGCATTAAGTCAGTTAAACTTCTGGAGAATTGATTTGGCCAGTTACATTTCTGGAGACTGGCAGTTACTCTAAGAGAACTGGACAGGGCTGTAGAAGGTGCTTAGCACATCAGCAGGACCAGTATCTGCTCCTTTCTGCAAAGAGAAACCGGATGAGCACTGGTGTGAATCTCTCTGACCAAACAATCAGAAACAGACTTCATGAGGGTGGCCTGAGGCCCTGACGTCCTCTAGTGGCCCTGTGCTCACTGCCTGGCACCTTGGAGCCTCACTGGCATTTGAGATGATGGGAGCAGGTTTACTCTGAGCCCATGTGACAGATGTGAAAAAAACCAGATAAGCCATGGAGAACTTTATGCTGGCTGTAACATTGTTCAAAATGGCCAGTTTTTTGGTGGGTCAGTGATGGTCTGGGGAGGCATATCCATCAAGGGACTCACACACCTCTACAGGTTAGGCAACAGCAACCTGACTGCTATTATGTATCGGGATGTTATCCTTAGACCCACTATCAGACCACTGGGTCCTGGGTTCGTCCTGGTGCACGACAATGCCCTGCTTCATACAAACTACTGACTACAATTTTGACTGCAATGAAATTTCTACAAATTGGACTAGCCTGCTGCATCATAATTTTTTCACTTTGATTTTTGAGGTGTCTTTGACATGGTGATATTTTTCTTCCCATCCAACGATGTGGCATCCTTTCTTTCACATTACCCAGTCATATCAGGACAGATATCCAGCATTATTTCTTTCCCTGTTGAGATCTGATTTATTTTCAAAGTGTTTCTCAACTTTTTTTGAGCAATCACAAGCTTTTTATGTCACTCTTAATTGAATTTTCTTTTAAAACTGGAGCATTAGCCAAACTTTTTCTTCTGTAACTGTTAGTAAAGCTCATAACATAATTACTGTTGAAATGACTTGTGCTCTTTGAAATGTGCACATATAAAGACAATAGCTACAATGGTTCTGAAAAGGAGCATTTACTGTTTGTAACTCTATCCCTGTAATTATGTGCATAGCACCCCCAGCAGGCTTACTTGATGTTTACTTGCTGTGTGTGGTTGTAAAACTTTAGTCTGTGTCATTGTTGCCGCCCTTTGCTATCCTTTGGCTCCACCCCATCTTGAAGGGGAGTTAGTACTGTTAGTACTCTAAATAACTGCAGCATGGTTGTTTAGACTCTGCCTCACAGCATAAAATACTACAAAAAGGAAACTTTCTGCTGTATAATTCTGCTGCTAACTTGAAATTGTTTACATGACTGTATTATTCAAGACCCACTTAATCCTCAGACCATTGTTTTGTTTGTCTTCAGAGACAAATAGCAAAGGACAGCGTCAGCTTAGATGAAACAGAAATGGTTTAACGTGGTTCACTAAGCAGCAGGCTAAGGACAGTACCTCTAAGTGCTACATGCTGACTCATGCATAAAATATACAACTAATATTAAATCCACACTTATGTATGAAACTAAAAAACAAGCTAATTTTAGATAGACTTCTATGATGTGCCGTGCTCTGTTTCCTTTTTTGGCCTATTTATTTCCATTATGCTGGGAGTAAAAGCAAGTATCTTTATTTATTTACTTTGTTTTGGTGTCTCTCTGTAGTTACAGTCTGGATATTTTAGTCACTCCTTTATGTTTGCCTTTCTGTAGATGACAGGTTCCCCCCCGATGCTACAGTGGAGTTTATCTTCGCTAATGGACCAGAAAAAATAAAAGGTAAATATCACTGTTACCTGCATATCTTTGAATAATTTCATGCATTCCTCGCACCCAGTCTCTTCTTTCTCATTTTAAATTAAGTTCAACACTTTATGGTTCTATTCTACGGCATGAAACTCCTTGATTTTAGCTTCTGCTATACCAGCAGGCTTAATACAATAGCTATATAAAGTAAAAACAATACACATACAGGACACCACTCATAAATACTAATAAAATCTAATATATTAGTAATGAGTTATGTGTAAATATGTTTCAAATAAAAACTTTGTGTTTGAGGTCAAGAATACCACCAGAATGACACCTCCATCAAAGTGGAATATAACACCTCGGATCCTGTTGTCAGATGGGACTCCTATGAGAATTTCAATCTGCATCATGAAGACAGCATGGAAAGTAAGAAAAGCTTTACATATACATCTAAGATCTACAGCCATGGTCAAATTCTGTTAAGTCTTCTGTTTTATTTTTTTTTAAAAATCATCTAGTCCTTACCAGGGCTTAAAATGAGATAAATACAACCTCAGATCAACTGAAGACGCAGTCCAATGAAACACTAAGTACACTCCATGATTCAGTAGCTTGTAGAACCACAATTAGCAGTGATAGCATGCAGTAATCATCTTTGGTATGACTTTATCAGTCTGTCACATAGTTGTGGAGGAATTTTGGCTCACTCTTTTTTACAGCATTGCTTCAGTTCGTTGACGTTTGCAGACATTCATTTATGCACAACTCTCTTAAGTTCTCACCACAGCATTTCAACTGGTTTGAGGTTTGGACTAATTGTCCCCTTAATTTTTCTAGGAACAGTAATATACTTATTTTTTGACACACTGTTTCTTCATTTTAGCTCAGTATTAGTCGGCTAAATAATGACCCAGTGTAGTATGTCATATTCTGTAGTTCATCTGAGGTTGTAGTTACCTATTTTTTAGACCTGCTAACGACCGGATTCTTTTTCTTGTGTCCTGAAAGAAACATTAGAATAGAAAGAAGGTGAGCTTTCTTCATATTTTGACTATGAGCTTTAGATAAAGAAGGAGGAATCAGATTTCCATCTTGTTTTTATTAGATATCTTTCATACAAGGGGACCGCTGGATGGAAGCTTATACGCCCAAGTGAGGAAGCGACGTGGACCAGGAGCAACTGCCTCACCAGCATCAACCAATGGCTGCCTCACTACCAGCCCAACAGTGAAGACTCAAACTTCCACCCAATCCAAGACTCTCACCTACACCTCAAATTCCAGCTACTCCTCAGTCCCCTCTGATCACCTGGCTGACACCGCTCTATCCATTAATGAAAGAGATAATATTGACTATCCATTGAGGAGAAGCAATAGGGAAGATGAAACAAAAGAGAAGACAAGAGGAAAAGAAAGGGACAGAGAAACAGCTATATTAGATGATACAGACCCATTGGGTCCTGGAGGGCTGAGACGAGAGCACTTGTGTTGCGGACAAGCAAGTATAAAGTGTGGTGACGTGGGGTTGGAGAGGGACAGAGAGACCTGTCTTCCCAACAGTCACTGTCTTGGACGTTGCAAAAGCATTAAAAATCATCCAAAAAGTCAAACTCTGCCAGTTTTACCATCCAAATCAGTGTCCCCTCATCCTCATTCAGCTCATATGGAGCTCTGTCATCGCCACAGTGCCCATCCTCTACCAGAGTTGCCATGGGAACGTTCAACTCCCCCTCTACCTCTACCTTTTGTCCATAGGCCATGTTACCCTTATTCCACTCGCGATCATGCACACCCACACAGCCACACCCTGCCAGCCTCAAATAGACTCTGCACTGGGGAAGAGTGTCACCTTCTTCATTATTCCAGCCACATCCCAGGGTCTCATCTATCCAACCAGCCGCAGCCATCAAGCCCTTACAGAGAGATGTTCTTTGGCTCTCCTGCACAGTCCTCTGGTTGTCCCTGGCAAGACTGCTCCTGCAGACGTGAACACCAATCAGCCTCACTTAAAACAATACACTCAGCTTACCCAGACCAATCAGAAACAATACACTGGTCTCAAGGAACAGGTGTACCTCCACAATGGGAAACTGAAAATCCATGGGACATAGCAAGAGAGGCAGAATTTTGGCAGTGCAAAACCAATACACCTGTATTTCATCTCTACCAACCCTCTCTGGACCGAGGTCCAAATCTAGAGCACCCTAGATTTGTTGTTGCACCTCACCAGAACTACCCAATCCCCCAGTCACTAATAGATATACGGGATGGAGCCAGCAGTGGATACCACACGCCCTTACAGCCACGCCACTCCTGCCCCTGCTCACCTTATGAGTCATCTCCAGCTGAAAGCCATGAGAGCCGAGGTTATGCCTCAGGATATCACTCTGGATCAGCCTCCCCTCTACCTGCTAATAGCCCATCACCTGCAAAAGGAAAGCTGCCCGAAACCTCACTGGGATCCAGAGACCAAATGCACAATGAGCATTGCAAAGGTAGAGGAAAGGACTAAGTGGATGGGTTAACATGCTTTTTTTCCCCTTCTTTTATCATCATCACTCTCTTATGTTATACTTTCATCTCATATATTTTAATCTCTCTTATCAAAGTCGAAAAGGCCAAGACAGACGCAGAAGATGAGATATCCCAACATTCAGAAACTAAGTCTGATTCTAATGGACAATCAAGCACCCCTGGACCAGACTCTGACCATGACTACACACTGGTTGGTAGCAGCAGCCCCACACACACAGAAGACAGGTGAGTGAAACTTTGCTTTCTGACATCTCACAATTCTGGAAAATACAGCTACATATAAAGATATGAAGAAAATTATCATATGTGGTCTTTTCATTAGTGTAAACGTTGACAGTCCTTCTCAAAGCCAAGACACATCAACACCTCAAGAGTCCAGCGCAAGTAACAAAAATGTGAAACCAACAGAAACACAAACTCAAGGTTCAATCATACCTGTCAACCCCATGCAAACATCAGGTGAGTCTTCTGAAAGTAGCAGTCCTGATGGTAAGCTTGGAGCAGTCAAGGTAACGGGACATGCACATGGATCTAACACATCACATGCTTCAAGCTATGCAACTGTCATTATTACCCCAGTTCAAGTGCAACTCAATGGTTCTGCCCTCCCTAATGATAGCCCATCAGACAGCAGCAGAGGCATATCCATAAATCCAGCAACTAGTTTAAGTTCTAGCCCTTCCACCACTTTCCCAAATTCTCCTATTGGTTCCCCGGAGCTACAGTCTTCTCCTCTGCGCTCCTCATCTGCTACAGACACAGCAGGACAAAGCTTGACTCCAGACAGAGACAGCTCAGCTGACACCAAACCGCCTTCACCTGTTCCTGATGGATACCATACACCAAACTTTCCCTCAGCATCCTATTACTACTCATTACTAAATGTCCCCCATGTTCCATACACTGGGTACACTGCAGTCACTATCCCCGCCATCCAGCCACCGCTCCCAGAGAAGAAACGCTTTTCCACAACAGCAGGATCCCTAAATGGACACAACTCTCTAATTCGGGCTTCCTCAGCTCCTTCCCCCACACATCATGTTACTTTCTCTCCTGCTGTTGGAGACCAGAGGAGGGGGTCTGCACAGCACAGCTGCCGGGAGGAGCCAGACATCAGGGTCAATGCTAAGTTTGTCCAGGACAGCTCCAAGTACTGGTACAAACCAGGCATCACCAGAGACCAAGGTGAGAGCTTTAACGAAACATGAATTGGTAGTATCGGGAACACTTAATACATCAGGATGGTTCGTATTTAACTCGTATTATGGTCAGTGTGTCTATGTTGGGCCATTACATCATAGCTCTAATGTTTCTACCATAGCCATAGCTGTGTTGAAGGACAAGGAGCCAGGAAGTTTCCTCATCAGAGATAGCAATTCCTTCCAGGGTGCCTATGGCCTGGCTCTCAAGGTGGCTACCCCTCCTCCTAATGCCAACTTCTCTTGGAGCAAAGGTATCTATCATAAGTTTAGCTTGTTTATAATGCCTCAGTCACACAGGCTTAGAGACTGGTCGGTGACCCCCAGGCAACCTCTCACTAGCGAACCAGTGTATTGCCCAACCATTTGACAAGCAGTTCCTGGAGGTTGCTGGCTGCTGCTGGGTGAAATTTGTTGCTGCAGCTAAAACCTCTTTGTTAGCAGCAATCTGCTAGTAACCAAGGCAATAACTGCAAACAATAATGTTTGCTGCACACAGTAGTTTGCATGGAAGGTATCAACTTGTCTGCAATCACTCATTGACTACTCGACAAGAGACAGTAAAACTTGAATTAGTGCAACACAAACTGGAAACAGAGAACCTTTGCATTCAAAGTAAAATTGTGCCTTACCACTGCAACCCATACATTTCAGAAAGCATAATGTTTTTACTCTGAAGGCTGACAGTTCATGTGTCTGATTTGCATATGGTTTGCAGCAAGCTTTTGGCAAATGTTTGCATATATTTCAGCGTCTTCCATGCAAACTACAGACGTCCGGACGTTTTCAGTACAGCACTGTACACCTCTGTGCCTCAATTCCTCCAGCCACCAACTTGGCAACTTGTTAGTGAATACACATTTTTCCATAGAGGCCAATGGTTGCCAAGTACTCAATTACTGTTCTCTAGGGCAGCGGTCCCCAACCTTTTTTGCGGCACGGACCGGTTTATGCCCGACAATATTTTCACGGACCGGCCTTTAAGGTGTCGCGGATAAATACATCAAAATAAAACTAGTACCAGTACCAAAAAAAAGAAGATTTATTCATAACACACGTGAAAAGACCCAGGACAACCGAGTTAACGATAAAAACGATAAAAACGATAAAAATGATAAAAACGATAAAAACGATAAAAACGATAACAAAATAACGCTGAAAACCGATAAAAACCCTGAAAACCATACATTTCACACCTGAGCCTCAACTCTCGCGGCCCGGTACCAAACGACTCACGGACCGGTATTGGTCCGAGGCCCGGGGGTTGGGGACCGCTGCTCTGGGGCACAACTTGTCACTGCAGTATTCTCCTGAACAATAGGTGTCACCACTGAGACAAAACCTCCAAATCAGAGGAAGTCAAAACCAGTGTTGCAATGTCTCCTTTTGTATTATGAGTGAATTTTTCTACGATTTTCTGCACTGATATATAGTTAAACTGTTGGTAATAAATAAATAAATCAGATCCTGGGTGAAGTTACAAAAGTTGAGAGGTGCATAATCAGCCGAAATGACCACTTGCGCCAAAGAATGTATGGCACTTTTGCTATGCAGTGTTGTTTGTGAGGTTGAAAACGGCTGGTATAAAGGGCCCATAAAGCATGCAAACTGGAACACAGAAAGAAATAAAGAAATAAAATGGACATTTACCAAAGCATCTAAAGACATGAGAGCCAGGAAGTTGGCTGCATTTTGAAAAACGCCAAATAAATTATTTTGTAATGGTGATACAGTGTGTTAATGTATTAAAATGGTTCATGGTGAACATAATAAATATAATATGGTCAGAATAAAAGATATCAGCTACATTATGCTATATTTTGGTTTATGTTTATAGAAGATTTTTGGCAGCAAAATAAGCCTTTTTTCATCCTTCCTTCCTTTTAAATCTCCTGTCTCCCAGGGGATCCTCTGGAACAGCTGGTGAGACACTTCCTGATTGAGTCTGGGCCGCGAGGAGTGAAGATCAAGGGCTGTCAGAATGAGTCCTACTTTGGTTAGTTACACTGTAGATGCAAATGCTGCCATTTATTTCACATTTTCAGTGTTGTGTGAGAAACTTAGCATTTTAATCTACATACAGTTTTTGAATATTTACTACATTCCAAGCCTCAATTTTCTGTGTTTTAATCACTTCTAATCTGTCACATTTGCAATCTTCTTACCTTTTTTTTTGTCTCAGGAAGTTTATCCGCCTTGGTGTACCAGCATTCAATTACTCCCATCTCTTTGCCATGTCCTCTTCACATCCCAGAACAAGGTATTAATTGTTTAATTAGATTTAAAACTAAATCTATTATAGGAGAACAGTTAAATGCTCCTCTATGAATAGGAGGCATTTTACAGCCTTAAATGAAATTCATCATGTTTCAGATCTGGTTGGGGAGCTTCAGGAAATGCAGAGTGCAACAAATACCAGCACTGCAGCTGAGCTCCTCAAACAAGGAGCAGGTACTTCTCAAGCTCCATATTTTCACAACGTTGACCTGTAAGAATAATATGAATAATAATAATAATCTTTGTCATTTCCCTAATGAACCAGCGTGCAACGTCCTCTACCTGAACTCTGTGGAAACAGAGTCGTTAACTGGGCCCGAAGCAGTTTCTAAGGCAACGAAGTTCACTTTGTCTCTGAACCCACGTCCACTGGCAACAATGGTCCACTTCAAAGTGTCCTCTCAGGGTATCACACTAACCGACAGCAAAAGAAGGTACTTATGAATCACTACAATGTTACATATTAGGAAGAGCGTCAGTTTCATTTAATGAGTATTATTCATAAATTTTGTGGTATTTGTTATTGTATTAAACAACCATAGGAAGTATGAAGTCTTTCTTTCATGACAGACAAAGGCTCTTAATGTTATGTATGTTTACAAAGGCTATTTTTTAGGAGACACTACCCAATCAACAGTATCACCTTTAGCAGTCTTGATCCTCATGATCAGAGGTGGGTCGCTGATAAACTAAAACCAGTTTTATCCATGTTAATAAAAATCTACCCTTGTTTCTATGTCACTGTTGATTATCTTTAGTAAAGGTGGGAACAGACGTGTGTTTGTCGCTGCTGAAATGACTTATATTTTTCTAATATAAGTTCTCTTTGTGAGTTGCATATTCGCTTTTTTATGTGAGAAATGGATGTATATTGCTACTCTTTTCCCTAGTAAAACAGTCTCTGTGTCCTTGTCACTTTGTCTCTATTTGTGTACCCGTGCTTCAGGTGGACTAATTCTGATAGCACGTCAAGCAAGTAAGTGCTTGTGTGGCAGTGTTTTTCCCTTATCAGTGACATTACCAGCTGGCACTATGTGCTTCTTTGCATGGCAATTGATCACCATTGGATTTGCTACTCGCTTTTCAAAAGACAATTGACTTTCCCTCAGTGTTAAATGGGGTTTGCTTTTTCTTTTGACCTCTTGTGTTTGCCCTCTGGTGCAGGATGTTTGGCTTTGTGGCGAGACGGACAGGCACTGCTACAGAGAACGTGTGTCACCTGTTTGCAGAGATGGATCCCGAGCAACCAGCTGTAGCAATCGTCAACTTTATCAACAAAGTCATGCTGGGACCACAGCTACGGAGATGAGAAAAATTGAGAATTTTTTGGAAAAAAAAAAACCTCTCTGGACTGTTAGGGATCTGGGGAAGACATTAAAATGGTTTTTGACATATTTTCTCATGAAGTGTGTGTATATACCATTTTTGTTTGCGTTTACACAATTTGCATCACTGTGCTTGGCTGTATGACTGTTTTTATAAGAGAATCTAATTCTGACAAATCACTGCTCTGTAGGTCAAAGTACTATTTAGAGGAATAGCCAATGATTGACCTAAACTTGGTGATATTTGCTGAATAAGACTGAAAAAGAGATTTCATTTGTTTTGTGTTTGTATCTTTTATTTTTATTATTGTTGTTAAAATCATTTATTTGTTATCATTTTTCAAACTGTTCACATGATGAACAAACTTTTGAAACTGCATGAGCAAGCATCCATGTTATTTTCCTAACATTTTCCATACATCAGTATCAAAAGCTGAAGAAAAAGGGCTCAGAATGTGGCAGGAAGTAAGAGTCATGTGTTCAAGGGTAAACTGGTATAGTTGCACTTATGAAACACTGAAAAGAGTAAAGCAAGTGAATTCATGAAAGTGTGTATTGTGATGATCTAAGGCAAAGGTGTGGCTGCAGTTTAACTCACTCATTACGTATAAAAGTGAAACATTATCAGTTTTGTCCTCACAGCATAAATACCAATAAAGGTCTAACTACAATAGAGCATTATGTTAACCAGAATTTAAAATGCAGACTATCTAGCAAAAAATTTTGTAATGTAAAATATAATCTTAAAATAGATTTTAACAAACATGCAGTAAGTTAAGAGGTCATAAGCATTACATGAATATGAACAACTTTTCTTATGTTGGTAATGTCATAATAAAAGCGCATAGAGAAGTTTTTAGTCAATAATCACTTCATGAGTGAACTGTTTCACTTAAAACCAAAGACTATTGTGATATTTTGAACTGTTGCTTTTTCTTTTTTGAAATATATTTTTCATTTTGCTATTTGTGTTTTTTCTGTACACTGAAACAGTATCTAGGTGACTTCAGCACAATTATTATTTTTCATATTGGATTTTTATGTACAAGAAGTAATATATTTTAGGTGTCTGAGGTGGTGAAAAGAATGATGTATGTCATATTTGACAAGAACATTAAAGCAAGTGTTCTGAGACCAAGTAGTGTCTTCATAATTAAAGTTATAAGTTACGCACATCTTGAGACAATTTCAGTTTAAAGGATCATCTTCTCTGTGTTACTTACAAAGAACAGGTGATAGCTTAGTTGTGACGTTCTAATTGCAAACATCTGGCTGCCAGTTTGATTTGGTACATCTCAGCCTTTGAACGCATAATTTAGGCACGACAGGAATCACAACGCATCGATTAAAAGGACGAGGTCCCACCGAGATTTGAACTCGGATCGCTGGATTCAAAGTCCAGAGTGCTAACCATTACACCATGGGACCGGTTACGGTAGCGCTGCGCACATACGGCTTCAAGTACACGTATATATATGTCATCATACTCTCCTCCAATGTCAGCACTGGTAATAATTACGCTGTTAACCTGTCGTTTAGGATTAAACACATTAGTTCTCCGGTTATATCTTGCCTAACGTTGGGCTTTTCGCTGCAACTACCTGGTGTTCGGACACTGCTGGTTACACACATATATACGTATATATAAAGCTAACCAAGCTAACAATCATAGCTTCAGAGACTTGACCGTGTCGGAATAAGAAACAAAAGCTAATTCGTTATATTCGAAGCATCGATGTAAAGATGCAAACTGTCCACCACGTCTGCCTAACCGACATGTTTGATGAAAACAATACAATCCTGTATCGTACGGGATAATCACTTTAGAATCTAGCTAGCTACTCGTTATCCGATACGACTTGACAAAATAAAAGCGTCGTTTTCAAAATAAAGTTTCCCCAATTTCATTAGCGCTAAGTGTGGATTCAGTTAAATTTATAAACTAATATACCGTGAAGCTTTGTGCATGTAAAAAGCGAGGCTTTATTTTTAACCAATAGCACTATAGGTGAGAAATATTACATACATTTGAAATTATTAATCCAAGAAAATAAGTCGCAAGCCATCAACTCAAATCGACACTAGAAGCGCCATGGACATAGTGTACTGAGGTAAGGGTTTGTGTAATGAACATAACGACACAGTAATCACATCAGGTGTTCCAGGGTACTTAATAACCGCACACCTATGTATTTTTCGAGCCCAGTTGTTTAGCAGGTTCTCTGTCCAATATTCAAATTTTAAATCACCTGAAAGGGTTGAGAGCCATAAGTTGCTTATACTTTTTTTACTACTATTTTTCCCCCGTTCGTTTCTTTGAAACAACAAAAGGCTTCTTTGTTATGATTGCTGGAATGAGCTCAACTACTGCATAAAAATGCATTTTGCTGGCAGGCACGCAGGGATTTATGGCTGAATAGCTCTATGCTGTTCTGAAGCAATCTAACCCTGTGGGCTTTAGTACTGTTGCTTTGTTATATCACAAGGACCCACGTGTGACGAGTAGACATGTCCTTCCTGATTCTTCCAGAAGAGGGAACTAGAGGAACTTTAATAAGCAACTGGATCTCCACATTGCTACTCCTGGCGTGGTTCTGAAGGGAAAACAGTACAAGTCGAGGTTTAAGATTTCTCTTTAAGATTTTTTGTGAATAAAAACATGCTTGGTCTCGCCGCACCCTTATAGTCAAGAAGCGGATCATGTAACAACTCACGTAACTGTCTTCAATGTGTGTTTGCGTGTGCGTGGCTTATAAAGTCCAGGAACAGCTTCCATGTCCTAACGCCCAACCCCGAGTAATTATTTTAAAAAATACATTTATAAAATACATTTAAAAAAATGAAGATGAAAAAGGAATTTATAAAGTCAGAGAGTGAATGCAGACTAAAGATCACTAAAGTCTAAGTCACATATAATAAGAACTGCATTTGTTTTGTTGACTTCAACAGACCATACAAACAAAGGTACATTAAAATTAGTATATAGTAGTACAGGTACTGAAGGCGGAATGGGCAAAGGCGATATTCAGTTATTAATTTACCAGACTGATGGTTATACAGTTCTGAACCTGCTAGCTCTGCAAATTAAATTGTAGCAGCGATTTTAAATTAAAAGAAGAAGAAAGCAAAGTTGAGAACTGGGTTGTTTTTGGTCCTGCCTCACTTTATTGCTCTCCTTCATGCACCTCCTGTGGTAAATGTTCTAGAGGGATGGCCATTTATTGCCGCTGAAAAACAGTGCTGTTTACATCACCTGCTGTATAGTTTTACAGTTCAGCATGGCGCAGCCCGGACACCATGCAGTGATGCAGCTGCTGCAGTTACTCTCATTCAAGCAGATTCAAAGGTTCTAAAGATGTTCAGAGCCATGTTGAATTTGATGTTTACATTACCCAGTAATACTGAGCCAAAGGAACCGAAAAGTGCTGACTCCACATCACACATATTGATCATGTTGTTTCCTCCTTGTCCTTGCTGTTTCCTGAATCCCAGCATCATGCCTTTCATCTTCCCCTGTCACCATATTAAGGTGCTCTTCTTTCCTGGCAATGGCCGCATTTACTTCCACTCTCGTCACTTGAAACCATATCACAAGAAATATGTGGATGGATTTACATCTCTACATAAAAATTTATTTTTTTCATAACACGACTATAATTTTATCCAAAACTGTCAGATTTATGTTTGTGATTTCTGCATCCAGATATGTGTTTTGGTTTTTTTTTTTTTCCAAAAACTGGACTGTTGCTGAAGTGCAGAAATACAGTGGGGCAAAAAAGTATTTAGTCAGCCACCGATTGTGCAAGTTCCCCCACTTAAAATGATGACAGAGGTCAGTAATTTGCACCAGAGGTACACTTCAACTGTGAGAGACAGAATGTGAAAAAAAAATCCATGAATTCACATGGTAGGATTTGTAAAGAATTTATTCGTAAATCAGGGTGGAAAATAAGTATTTGGTCACCTCAAACAAGGAAAATCCCTGGCTCTCACAGACCTGTAACGTCTTCTGTAAGAAGCTTTTCTGTCCCCCACTCGTTACCTGTATGAATGGCACCTGTTTGACCTCATCATCTGTATAAAAGACACCTGTCCACAGCCTCAACCAGTCAGACTCCAAACTCCGCCATGGCCAAGACCAAAGAGCTTTCGAAGGACACCAGGAAAAGAATTGTAGACCTGCACCAGACTGGGAAGAGTGAATCTACAATAGGCAAGCAGTTTGGTGTGAAAAAATCAACTGTGGGAGCAATCATCAGAAAATGGAAGACATACAAGACCACTGATAATCTCCCTCGATCTGGGGCTCCACGCAAGATCTCATCCCGTGGGGTCAAAATGATCATGAGAACGGTGAGCAAAGATCCCAGAACCACACGGGGGGACCTGGTGAATGACCTGCAGAGAGCTGGGACCAAAGTAACAAAGGTCACCATCAGTAACACACTACAACGGCAGGGAATCAAATCCCACAGTGCCAGACGTGTTCCGCTGCTGAAGCCAGTGCATGTCCAGGCCCGTCTGAAGTTTGCCAGAGAGCACATGGATGATACAGCAGAGGATTGGGAGAATGTCATGTGATCAGATGAAACCAAAGTAGAACTTTTTGGTATAAACTCAACTCGTCGTGTTTGGAGGAAGAAGAATACTGAGTTGCATCCCAAGAACACCATACCTACTGTGAAGCATGGGGGTGGAAACATCATGCTATGGGGCTGTTTTTCTGCCAAGGGGACAGGACGACTGATCCGTGTTAAGGACAGAATGAATGGGGCCAAGTATCGTGAGATTTTGAGCCAAAACCTCCTTCCATCAGTGAGAACTTTGAAGATGAAACGAGGCTGGGTCTTCCAACATGACAATGATCCAAAACACACCGCCCGGGCAACAAAGGAGTGGCTCCGTAAGAAGCATTTGCAAGTCCTGGAGTGGCCTAGCCAGTCTCCAGACCTCAACCCCATAGAAAATCTGTGGCGGGAGTTGAAAGTCCGTGTTGCTCGGCGACAGCCCCAAAACATCACTGCTCTTGAGAAGATCTGCATGGAGGAATGGGCCAAAATACCAGCTACTGTGTGTGCAAACCTGGTAAAGACCTATAGTAAACGTTTGACCTCTGTTATTGCCAACAAAGGTTATGTTACAAAGTATTGAGTTGTATTTTTGTTATTGACCAAATACTTATTTTCTACCCTGATTTAAGAATAAATTCTTTACAAATCCTACCATGTGAATTCATGGATTTTTTTTTCACATTCTGTCTCTCACAGTTGAAGTGTACCTCTGGTGCAAATTACTGACCTCTGTCATCATTTTAAGTGGTGGAACTTGCACAATCGGTGGCTGACTAAATACTTTTTTGCCCCACTGTATTTAGACTTGTTTCTTCTTCAGTGAGAACTGTGGCGGCTGTTGTGTCATTCTCATACCGATAAACATGAGGCTCTGCCACAGATATGTGTGATCACTGAGAACTGCCGTAGGTGTTAGCATGCACTGCTGAGAACAACAGTGGAGGAAGTGCCCATTTTCACCACCAGTAGCCTGCTTGTCACCAAGTATAGGATTCACTTGCACATAATGGTGCTCAGACACGGTCCCCTGTGGATGAGGGGAATTATAATGAATGCTTTGTTGTAATCAACAATCTTCTCACTTACAGTTTGTTGCTTTTCTCTCTGGGAGACAGTGCATTGTGGGGTTAAAGTGCTGGCACCCTCAGCTGATCTGCTGCTTGTCTAAAGTGCCGACCGTCTACACTGCCTGGGGGAAGTGAGCCCATGAGGGCTCTGACCAGAAGCCCGAGGCATGCGATGATGACAGATGTAAGTGGAACATGGTGGCAGAGCCTCAAGCAGGATATCCTGAGTTCCATAGGCATAACATGGATGCATGAGCATTGCACAGCAGGACATCTACTAGCTGATCAACACATGATTTCACAATCTAGCTCCAAAAGCTCTCAGGTACTTTACATGATCTGGTGGACCCAAGGCCACTCTTGATCACTCTGGATAATTGAGTACTGTTAGATATACTATTTCTTCTTCTTCTCAAAAGACACGTAGAATGTGTTTGTTTGGGAGAAAGGCAGACACATTTGGCATTGCTGGGCTTTCCTTGAAGGCTCTGCAATTGCTGTCAGACCTCTGAGCCTATCCCTCAAACGTCCTCTGTAATTTATTAATTTTCCACTTTCAGTGCATCAGCACTATTTTGCACAATAGATTTGCAGTTGCTCTGTAAAATTTGTCACTTCAGCAAATTATTTTACTTGTGGCTAAAATAAAAATATCATAATGCATTATAATACACAAAGTGCACATAAAGCCCCATTGCAGTTTGGCTGTGTGATCAGCTGGTGTCCTGGCATAATAGCCAAAAGTGAAATCGAGCTGTCCTTAGAGCATATTTCAGTTTAAGCTCTGTTACTATGAAAGTTATTTATGTGTCTGCACTAGTGCCACGAAAACTATTCCCATAGTTTTAGTGGGTCAGTGTTTCTGATTTATTATTTCCACTCTCCTGGTTTCCAAACAGCAAGCCAGCTCACGGAGAAGGGCCGGAGCATTTGAGGACACAAAATGGCTGGGCCAGGATACATGTCTGACATGGGTGCTGTGGAGCCAAATAAACCCCTTGCAGCAGAATGGTTTGATCCAGTGCTGGTGCCAGACTTGGAAATAGCCCAAGCCACAGGACAAGGATCAACTCTCCATGAGCATTAACCTAACACCCACACACTTTACTACCAGTTACTGCACATGAATCAACACCTAATAAGCTTATGACACATATCTAAGGTGCTGGCAGGCTCTGGATATGCTAGTTCTGCGGTGCAGATAGAAAACCTGGCATAAAAAACATCTGTAGTCGACAATGAACTCTGCACATACCTTTGGGTTTTATGGTTCAAGTCAAATTATTTAGTGGTCTGTGCCCAATCCTTGCCAAACAGGGGGTACCAAATGTAAAAACCCTCAGACAAGGAATGGACCAGAATATTTAGGGAATGTTTGTTGAAAAAAAAATTCTTGCTGTTTTAGAGCCAAAGCTATACTCACAGGGGATTTAGAAAACAGAACAGCAGTGCACAATATACTGTGGCTCGAGCACTGTTAGATCAATGCAGAGATAATTGGAAGGCTTGTGAGGCAGCAAAGTACGTGATACAATCTGATGAACAGAGGTGGCTATGCAACATGTCCATGTACTTTGTAAGATAGGCCTATGTGTGTGTGTGTGTGTGTGTGTGTGTGTGTGTGTGTGTGTGTGTGTGTGTGTGCCTGTATTATCATTTCAAGGTAGCACAAACAAGTAATATATAAAATGGTAAAGCTCATGCACAATATATCCTAAAGCGGTATTATTTTTTACAGTAAAACACAGGCCTTGTAAAACGGCAAAAATTACACCTTAAGACTTGAACAGGAGCTTACAAAATATCATATTCAAAGCCGCGCTGACATCGACATTCTTTTTGCAATTGGCACAGATCTACCGCTTGTTTTTACAATTAGTTGGAAAAGGATACTCGGGACCGGATAGGCCGCCTCTCTTTTTCCCTCTCCCCTCCACATCTAAGACCTTTATGGTGTTTACATTACAGACACACCTCTGACCTTCACTCAGGCCCCCCAGCGCTGGCCCTAATACCACACACACCACCACCATTTTAACTACATCCCAGAGATTATTTACGCACAAAGCCGGTTTCCGAAGAAACGTCACTCAAATTACGACAAAATAATCAAATGAATACAAAATAAATAAATGCACCAGAGCACAAGATACTGACCGTATTTTGCTTGTGAAAGCGTGTAGTGGAGGTGTGTAATCGTCTAGGGGTTTTTTTTGGGTTGGTTTTTTTGTTTTTGTTTTTAGCACACTCGGCCACCGCTGGTGTATTGTAAATGTATGGCAACATCGCCATGCAGCGACGTTGCGTCTCCAGCCTACCAGTGTACTGCAGAGTAGACACACCCCTCCGATACGCACGCCTCATTGCACACATCTGCGAAGTGTCAAAAAAAAAAAATCGCGGGGTTAAATTCATAAAATAAAAGATTTAGAGCCAGATTGAACTCTTGTTATTGTTTCAGATGTGTGTTATTGTTTGCGAGGGTGTTGTGGCAATATTTACGTTTTTAATCAATATTGTTCATATTACACGTAGCTGCAAACAAAGACATTCCTGTGTAGGTGAAAAAAACACGGCCCGGGAGAGGCAATTTCCACCTATTGGGACGACATACCGTGTCTAATGTTAAGCACGGTAATCCCCACACCGGGTCTCCGTTGAATCAGGGATCACAGACAAACGGTGTCGCTTTAAACCTCACGCGGTCAAAGTTGTTTACCTCTTCGTTACCTTTGACGTCACGACACACCCCTGTTTGAGGGGGACGGAACTCCGAGTTATTGGCACCGGAGCCCACCGAACAGATTAGAGCTTGAGAGACGCGTGGCCAACCACAACGGAGGAGACGCATCAAGGCCAAGCGTGATTGGTTGCCGTAGGGGCTGGGGGGGAAATCCCTCTTTCCCGTAGAGGTCCTAGGGAGGGGGCGGTGCATAACAAAAAAGAAAAAAAAGTAATGGCCATCTATTTGGGTCCTGAAGAAGGAGGGATAGCCTAAATCTCGTCGGAGTATCGTCGCTGTTATTGCGTTATTATCATTTTGGCACGTGCATTTGCCTGTTGAGTGATACCCAGTTGCGTGTTAACCGTTTCCCCCGCGGCTCGTTCGTTGAGCTCGGCTGCAGAACGGTTAATGGGCTGGCTGAACTTGGTGCCGCGTTTTAGGGTTAAAGCAGCCAAGCTAGCCACGCTAACGTTAGCTACTACCGCGGCTGCTGTGTGAGCCAACGTCTGGAAGGGCGTACGAGTTTAACGTTTTCTCCCCGAAGTCTCCACACGTTTCTGAGTTTGGTGCCGCGCGCTCGTCTACCCTTTCTAAGCTAACCTGCCTCTCGTCAACATGGAGGGGACATACTTTGCAAGAGCATGAAGACGACGACTACGACGAACGACGACTAAAGAGGATTAAAAACAACTCGGTCTTGATGGGGAAAAGTTGAGCTGAGGTATGAAACTCGCACACACAGGAGGAATGTTAAGGTCGAGAGTTGAGTTGTTGTGATTTCAGTCGCTCGAGACTTTAGAAGAAACTGATTTAGCGCAGTTTCACTCTGTGGCTCTATCACGGTGTTTGTTCCCGCACTCAACGCTATATGATTACCCCGGAGTATGTACGTTGCTGTTGAAAATAGTTCAGCGTTACATAAACAAGAGTAACTGCAGGTCAGGTACCGTTGGAAAAGGCCCACTCAGTGACTTGCGTCTTGCACTTTTTTTTTTGCTTTTCTGTTAAACAGGATTAAGAACTTGGGATAAATTGAAGAAGGGTTTCACGTCTTACCTATTGCGCAAGGACATGCTAAAGCGTCAGGTGAGACTTTTCTTTCTCCTTTGTTTTTTAAATCACACTTTGCAATGTGCAATAGTATATTGGTACACTAAGAAATTATGCAACTTTGTTCATACGCAAATTTTCCCATAGTGTCTGGATGTTTTTTTAAAACATGGACCCGAGTGATTATAAGTTAATTACCCCATGACAAGTTAAATTAATTTTCAGTGAAAGCGTCAGTAGTTTTAAAATTTTGGAAAGTTACCTAAATCAGTCACAGTCCCAAAACTAAGGTGTGTTTATATGCAAAAGTGAATATCAGGGTTACTTAAAATGTATTGTTATATGTCCCCATAAAAACTTTTACAGAGTGAAAATATTAATATTAAATTGTTGCGTGCTTATTCACCTTTAATAACAAACTGATATCAGCTGACATTTTATTGCCTCAACAAGAACATGATAAGATACTGAGAAGCTGCAGTGACTTGATGTACTTGGTGTACAATTCAGCTTTCCTGTCACATAGCTTACAGCTATAGTTTTCCTGTGCTACTACTGTTATGTGAGCATGGGAGCAGAATCCCTTTCACTGTAACACAACACAATACATACTGCTTTCTGCTTGGCTGGAATTATTTATACTACTACACCTTAAGCACTCTCATTAATAGTAATGGGGAATGGAGCCATTTAAGAATAATGACACCCTTAATTAACACAAGCCTCCTGTCTCTTTCAAGTCTGAAATTTTAACAACCTGCTGCTCACAGGTTGCCTACCCCTGTTCTTCATTTAACTAACTTATGGGTCCAGGTAAAACTAATAGCAAGGGGTATATATACTGCTTATTTTCCCAGTGGGCTCACAGCTATCCATTTTTGATGAAAAAATGGGAGATACACACTTGTTCACTTTATTACATATAGCTGTAAATTCTATTCCAGGCCAATACACCAGCTCTTAGACATTTACAAAGTTTCAGTTTTTGTAAGTTTTGTCTAAGGGGATGATTCTACTTTATTATGTTTATTATGATGCCAGGTCTCTCTTGGAAATTAGTTTTTAATCTCAGTGAAATTTTAACCTGGATAAATAAAGGACTAATGAAATAATTATAGAAATCGGAGTGGATTTTATTTCCACAATATGTATGACTTCAATAGTAAACCTAAAAAAGAAACTGTCAGCCTTTTGATGTCAACAGAAACTCAGAAGGTTGTAAAATTAGTGTTTTTGGATTAGACTGGATTCCTATTGAGTCTCTAATAAAGCAGCCTGTTAATGTATCAGCGTACACACCTCGCATTGTGAAATAAATGGTCTGTCTCTTTCCAGTGTCTTAACTAACATATGATTAATGATGTTCTGAATTCAAACAACTTGGAAATTTACTCAAGAACCGGTATTATTTGGGTCAGGGCCTGAACTCAACCTAAATCAAGACAAACTAGGCTCGGTGACGTAAATCATTTTTGTTGTAGGACTGAGCACAGACGGTTTGTGGGAAGCTACGAAAAAGGCCTGGTTTGTGTCATTATTTACAGTAACAGGTAGCAGGTTGTTTATTGAGGGGTATGCTGTGGTGATAGCACAACCTATTAGGTCTCCTACACACTGAAATACCCCAGCCCCCTCCTCTGTTTCATGACTACGGTAATTGGTTGCTTCCTCTTACATATGACCCTATAGAAAGAGAGAAGCTGCTGTGCTTGGCTGTAAAGACCCACTTATATGTACCTCTGCGCATGCACGCTTTTTGACACTTATGTTCTGTTGCCTGTTAGACTAATGAAGTGTTAAGTTCCCACTAATGTCTTTGGGTCCTCTTTTACATCTTGTGGTTGATGCTTTCTAGGCCAGAAGCATCACACAGGTAACATGATGTATATGGAGCGCGTCATGCTGAAATGAATTCTTCCTGGAAAGCAAACCATGTCATTGTTTTTAACTGGGACAGTTTGCATGTAGCAGTTTGTTTTTGTTTTTTTCCCTGTTTATTTTAGTATATAAATAGGTAAAGTACAAAATTTTAATGACATTGTACATTTCTTCACCTTTCAAAATCTGACTTCTTTATAGAAATACAAACAGTGAATTCTTTAAGTTTATGTCTTTTAATAGGACTATTTCCTGAATGAGAGAGAGCATTTTATGGTGGTTATATAACCTGACATGTCGGCTAAGTGTTTTTGCATCCACCTCACCCACATGTCTGTAGTATGTCTGGTTCTGTCCAGTTGGATTTTCTACGTGTGTGACTCCGTGTGCTAGAGAATGTGCATTTTTATGTCAAATTCAACATAGACATAAACAAGACTTTTGGTGTGTGTTTGAGTGGGCCTCTCCTTGCCTCGTCTCTTTCCCCTCCAGAGTCCAGCAAGGGGCCCAGCATAAGGGGGGCAGCCTGCCGTCACTGCAGCTCTCTCTCACTCTCTCTCTCGCTCTCTCTCTCTCTCTCTCTCTCTCTCTCCCGTTGCTGGCCAGCAGAGGGGCCTGGGTGTTGGGGGAGCGTGAGGTGGGGAGGGGGTTGCAGAGACCATAGGGCTGGACACGGGACATGGGACCCCCCACCCTTTCCAACCCCAGTTTAGCCCATCCTGTGTGGGGCACAGGTCACCTTGTCATGTGCTATTACTGCGGCTGTAACATGCTCCCTGCGATTGTAGGAAAAGAGCATGAGATAGTCCCATGGAGGCAGGAGGAAGAATGAGAGAGAGGCAAAGTGAAGAGACAGGACTGGACTAGTCTGCTCAGCCGGTTGTTTAGCTGCATTACAGACTCTGGTTGTCTGCTTTGTTGTTGTTGTTAGGTCTACGTTGTCCTTTTTTTTTTTTTTTTGGAAGGGGGGGTGTTCTATTGTTTTCTCTACACAGTTTCCTCCATTTATTTATTCATTATTTTTCCTAACTTAAAAGTTATTTATATATATATATATATATATATATATATATATATATATATATATATATATATATATATATATATATATATATATATATATATATATATATATATATATATATATATATATATAAGCCAGTCATATCTCAATTGAACATTTTCCCCTCACTAATCCCAGATTGTGTTATTTTCAGACCCACCTTCCTTGTTCCTTCAGTTTCCTTTTTCATCGTCCCCCCCCCCCCCCCCAAAATGGTATTGTTGGCTTTACTCTATATACCTTTCTAAGCATGAGTCACAAGGCTGTGTATTTCCATTGTAGAACAGTCCTCTGTAGCCAGGGTCATTCCAGATCCAGTTTGTTTGATGTGTTAAGTACTCGTAGTGACCCAGCCTGAAGTATGCAGTAAAACCCATTGCCTATATTTTTCCCTTTTCTCTCTAACTCCCTCAAAAACTCATCTTTGTTCCCCAACACCCCCCCCCCCCCCCCCCCCCCCATCGGTTTCTCTTTAACTGTCTGTTTTTTTTCCCTTTAAGAAAAACTTTTGGCAGAAGAGAACAATTTCAGATTCATTTGTGGGATTGCGTCATGTGATGTAGATGGAGCATGCACATTGGACTGTGGTGCAGGTCCTCCTTCTCTAGTTTACACCCTCACCATAGCAATCTCTCTCTTTCTTCCAGTACTGTTGTAGGTCTGGATGTAATTCTGACTCTGACTCTTATGTGTTGGGATGTGGTCTGTAAGTTCATTGCTGACATTCTTGGGACGTGATGCCAGAGATTTTTATTTCCCGCTTTCCCCTCTCTCTTCTGTATATCTGGGTGCACTTAAAATGATCCCTTCTTGAAAACGCTGTCTGGGTCCTCCCTGTTACTCGCTTTTTTATATCCTGCCCTGTCCTCAATCACGGTTCATTTCAGCATCCAGGCTCTAATGGCACCACTTAATTAGGTTTGTTAGATGGTGGGCATGGGTTGAGGGTGTGTTTTATAATCACTTGATATTGACAGAGATGAAAGTTAATCTAACATCTGGGCTGTGTTCCAAATCTTTTTCACAGCTGAAGTCTTATTTATTTTTCTTCTGTAAGTAACAAGGGCACCTGACAATGAAAACCAATGACCACTTTCCTGTTTGGTAATCACATACTTGTGATGCAGCTGGAAATTCAATGGCAAGAAGAACAGAGGGAAATAAGTTATCTTATGAGTGATTTTGGACTCTTGCCATGGTCCACATTGGCACTTATCCCTGTATGAATATTTCACAGCAGCTCACACTCCCTGTACATCCAGTAAGTGTAGCAGAAATACACTGTTACAGATACCTAGAATCACACAGGGGTACACAAAGTGGTGCATTACTATATTAATAATCCTTCATGTTTATTGTGTTACTGCATGTCATATACTAGCTCTTAAGATGTCTGCTCTCTGTGTTCCTCAGATTAACACCATCTGTATTCAAGACATCATTTTTGCATTGATTGACATCAAATGTCAACCTGTTAGAAGGTGCAGTTATAGAGGTGATCATTTGGGACACAAGGATGTGTGTGGTGCAAACACTTTGCACTAATAAATGTGATGTGGTTGTTGCCATTTTCTGAAGAAATTATGCAGACTTTGGTGGGATATTCCTCCAAGTCCTCAGAGTTAAAATCCTGCCAGGTGTTCATTAATTAGCATTTAATTAAATGATTTTTCATTTGTTAAGGCAAATAAGGATAATCTGTTTTATTCCAAGATGTGATTAATTTTTTAAAATTAATTTATTTTATTTTTTTCAGGCACATTGATGCTTATTCAGACCAGACCACTCACAGTTCTAGACCATTTATCTTAAGAATTGATGAGCTGCTCAATTGCGAAGCATTAAGCATTTTGCAGACAGTGCTGGTCTAACCTGGGACCAGTTATAGCATCAGTCTCTGGATTAGGGCTGTTCGACATAATGATATATATCGGATAACGATATAAAAACGTCTATGGTTTCATTTTACGCTATCGTTTGTTTCCTGGCGTCGCAAAATAAACTGTTTACGGCAATATTTTTTTCATTGTTTTGATGGTCACTGTAGTGGCTATATTAATTTCTTAAAGTTCTCTCTTTCTCTTATATTTAATATAACCACACTACGGACGGACAAGCGCCTGTTTTTATGGGTTGTCGTTAGCAACAACGACGGTAAAACCATCGCATGTCCGCTTGTTTATTTTCCACATAAACCTTTCACAATAAAGATCAAGATCCTGTTGAGAATTTTCAAAATAAACGGAATCACGTGAAAAAGTATGCAGAGTATTGACGGATGAGAAGCAAAAAAAAGAGCCGTCAGGTGCTAAAAAATAAACCTTAGACCCAAACGTTAGAACAGGCTTTTCCCTGCAGCACGCCGTGTAATAAATACTCACAAAGAAAACGGCAGCCGTTACAACCCATGTCTAAAAATGTATAGTTTCATGCATCGGTTAAAACACTCAACTCCAGGTACGAGACGCCCAGCTGGAAACACTTCACCTACCCGAGATTCACAGAATTTACAGAAAATATTACATTTTTTGTGATTTATATTGTTATCGGATGATAGATGTTTTATATCGGGATATGAGATTTTGGTCACATCGCACAGCCCTACTCTGGATTATGAGAAACATGCGTGTCATTTCAGCCATAACGTGAATAAATCAAAGGAGGAAAAGATGAGTCATTGCTCCACTGCATGTTAAGTAGCACTTGTTCTCCCTCAGCTGATCTTTTGGGTTAAAAGACGGGGAACCTCCCTAGCCTCTCATCCAAAATTGGGGTAATGTCTTTATTTTGCAGCTTTCACCACCCAGTTAAAATGACATGCTAGAGTCAGTTTGTGGTACTGTGCATAATTACTGCGGCCCTCTTCTCTTGCTCATCCTCCACTGCCACTGTATGTCTGACCTCCGAGCTCCAGTCTTTCAGTACATTTTGCTTTTGCCTTTTTTTGTAATTTCATTTCATTTCAAGCAATTATTTCTAAAATGAGAGTTATTCAGAGAACAGTGCCAACGGTGCAAAAGAAGCTGCTTATATGCTTTATAATCAATTTGTTTCTCGATTTCTATCTCTGTATTAAGAAATTGATTAAAAGTTTTTGTTTTTCATATTTTGAATATTTTTGGCTGTTGGATTGTTAGCAAAGATTTGAGGCCCTTGGGATATATATTTTTATGAATTTCTAGGAGGTTTAATGATGAAGCAACATATAGTCAGATATACCAGTTAATAGCTGCCCTAGTTATCCCTAACCGATCAGTAGAGAAACTTAGTCATTAGTGTGTGTGTATGCATACAACAACAGATAATAGCCAAATGAGCTCCTTGATTTTAAAACGAGAGTGAAGCAGGACCAGCAGAAATAAATCATACTCTAAATGTGATTCCAACACAAATAGCAAATTGCTTTTTCCCTCCTGATCCTTCTCAAGATGAGGGCCTGTCAAAGATGAGACATGTATTTATATTTAGCCAGTAGTTGAAGTGGCTTATGACTGTGTGTATTTTTAGTCAGCCTTTTAAATGACAAAAACAGGCTGTTTGTGTTGATCGCCGTCTTTGGGACAGTGCTGTGTGCCCGCTCCTCATAGTATTTATTTCTTCCTCATTTCTAAAACAGCAAGCAGGGTACAGTGGGCCATTGTGAGACACAGAGTCACATTGACAAAGAGGTCACCCCTCCTCTACTTGCTGTATATGTCTTTATCTCTTATTGCTCCAATACCCCCACATCTCCTTTCACTCTCTGGCCTGCTTCTCGTCTGCATCCTTCTTGTCCTACGAAACTCACTGCTCGCTTCTGTGGGATGGCATTTCGTCTTTATGAGTGCAAACAGCCATGATCCTTGTAGTTAGGTGTAACTGAGACATAAAGAAAGGGAAAAGATTTGCATCCTGTGATGTTCCCAACACCAAGATTAAACGAAGATTATGGAATCCAGCGGAAATTGTGCAACAACAAAACCGTTTGATGTTACACTGTTAAACCCATATTTTTGTACTTATGACTAAGTAGTGGTTTAGCAAAGGGCAAAGCTATGAATTTGTGCATGTACACTGCAACTATTGCTTTGGAGACAGACCACATTCAATAAACAACCCAGGCAGCATAAGAGATTCAAAGTATTTTAAATAAACCAGTGGAGGTGTCTAGATGAGCATGTCAGACTATAGTTTTCTTTTTCTTTTAGCTGAGGTAAACTTATCCCTGTTTGTGCTAGTCATACGGCTGAGATGGGTGACCTTAATTGCCATCAGTACCACATAATTTCACACAGAATATGTACAGCCTTCTGTGTCATTTACTGACTGTCCTTGTTTTACCTCCTCATGTTCTTTTTATATTTAGAGCTTTTGCCACAAATATACATTTCAAATTCATAGTAACTCCCTCTTTCTCAAGCCCTGCTTAATTTGATTTGCCAAGATGGCAGTCCTGATGCAAATCATAACATGAAATTATGTTGTCTTGTGCTTATTCAATGCACAATTGCTTAGCCTGTTCTTTAAAAGGGAGCATATTTGTAAGCAAACTTGTAGGAAGATAAAAGCAGCCTTAAAATTAAGATAAAATTAATCTCTTTTTCCCCCTTAACATTTCTTCTTCTTTTCTGCCCTGGAAATTAAAAGAAAAGGATGAACATCAACTGCACCAGATCAAAAAAGAATAAAAAATGGCTTCTTTAAGATGGTAAACTGTGAAGGAGAATGTAGCCAGCATGTCATCACCCACTGGTTTGTGGACTCTAATGTTGAAGCCTAAGGCTGAGCACTGTGGCTCTTGCCTTGTGTTTTGAAACCAGACATCACAAGCAAGGGGATGATGTTGGGGTTTTTTGTTGTTGTTGTTTGTTACATTTTTTTGTCTTTTTCAGGCTAAATAGGACCATAATTTATAAAATGAAAAACAGCTTGTGTTCAGTAAAATTTGAAACAAATGATTATAACTATACACTCATTAGTATCGTAAATCAAATGAGCATTTGGGTAATTTTTCTCAGATCTCTATTCAGTTGGCACTTTTGAAATGGCTTCATTGGCTGTGTCCATCGTTTATTCAATTCAATTCAATCTTTATTGGCAGACTTCATGTCCATAAAAATATGTTCATATACAGTAGGATAGTTTTTTTCCTTCTTCCTGCAGAGGCAACATGGTGATGTTTTTGAATAACTCGTGCAGCCATGTCATGGTTGATTAGATGCACCTTGTATGGAAAAAAAGGTAAAAGCATTGCTAGACCGCCCCCGTCTTCAAAAGCACACTCTGCTTTGTGCATAATAACAGTGAAACAAGTAACACATTGACTTTCAGTTTATTCTAGTTCTTATCAACCCTTCGTCTATTGCAAGATATTCCCACCTAGTAACAAAAACAAGTATGCTAGAAAACACGAAGTTAAAATATAAGGATTTGAAAAATCTGACTTGGTTCTTTTGCAGTGCAAACTGGGCCTTGAATCCATGGTCAACTGCACACCTGTAAAGTTGTGTATCTGCACCTTTCAAGGCTGTGATAATATTGCTTTGAAAAAAAAATTGTCCTCCAGAAGATGGACCTTGAGGTGATCATTTTGCCATGATGACAAACAGACTTATTCTGAAGGGGAAAACAATACCATCTACGCCGTTGCAGCATGTAATTGAAAACCTACATCACCTACACTGCAAGGTGAATGGTCAGATAAACTTTTAAACTTTACTGTTTAACACTTGAGAGTTTTCGTGTGAACATATCAGAAATGCTTGGTGTAATGACTGTTTGGTAGGAACAGCTTCGATTACTCAGGCATTTGTCAGTAGCAGCAGCTACACAAAAAAAGTCAGTATATTACATATGTAATTTTGGAAATTGTTTTTTAGGGTATGAAGTCTGATAGCATTAATAGTTTTTCTCATATGTTATGGGAAAATGATTTACTATACTTTAATATAATTTAATTGAAGTAATTGAGGGCCCATTAAAGTAATAAGGCTAGTACATACATGATACTCTGCACCAGGGCCCATTAAAGTCATCTAAAAGTAACCTGGAGATTTTTTGTTGTTGTTGTTGTCAACTACACACAACTTTAACACCAAGATTTTTTTTGGGTTACTGCAGCCCAATGACGGTTTGGACTAATGCAGTGTCTTTATATTCTTTAATTATGAGGCGAATGTGATATTTGGACTGTTGCTGAAAATAACTTGAAACCATCTTGCAGTGGTTCAAATGATTTTCCTTCATAAACTTGAATCAGCTAGTGCAGATGCTCACTTATTTGCTGTTCAGAAAAGCATTTATTCTAATAACGCTACAATAAGATCATATCAGGAGATTTAAGTAATTCAGAAATTTATACGGTCTAATCTAGAAAACCACACATCGATCCTGCAGCTGTGAGATGACCTGCTTAATGAAGAAGAAAGAAATCTGTAGTGTCTGAAAGTGCATTTTAAGAGTTGTGTGCAATTTAGCAATAATGGGACAGAGGAGGAGGAGGAGCTGAGCTCCTGCACAGCTCTCAGCTCCACTGAGCTGCTGCCTGGTTTAACCGTACCTTTGAGTTAAATTACCATAGATAGGGAAAGTTTCTTACTTTGCTTAACAATGTGGTTTGACTGATTGATACACCGACAGCCATACAGATATTTATATCAGAACATGTGGGTCGTGTCCAGTATTATCAGTCATGACCAGTAACCGGCTGGTCAGTCTCATGTATGACCAATTATCGGCTGGTCAGTTTCGTGTGCAAATGCATTAACAGCCAAACAATGTGTCGTTATCCTGGAAGTTCTTCACTGTGACTGTAGGTACTGTAAGTTTGCCAAAGTAAATCACACGGGGGCCACCACAAAAAATGTGCATAACAAGAGATCTAATCAGAATCTTTAATTACCTTCATCCAGTTTAACATGGACATTTTAACAAAGCCAACAAAGGGGACAGTGGCTAAAGCTCTCCAGACCTCTGAGCCAACCACAAGTCGGCAGCCTCAGTATGAGCAAAGAATCAAAGCAGTTTCAAGGACCAATGACACGTGTTCTGTTAAATTTATAAACACCCTGGAAAATTATGTAAGCACCTGACATTTGTTTTGTTTTGTTATTGTTATTATGAAAATAATATTTTGCGTTGAGGCAAAGAAGAAAATCTGAGTCAGCAAAAATCGGTATCAGCAGTTTATAACTCGAAGGAAAAAAAAAATCACTTAAGAAAACTGAAATCACTTTCTCTTTTGTAGACATATTTTTTTCTGTATTACAGATCTTGTGACAAGTTATATTTTATTGGCTTGAAATCTATCACAGGTTCTCCAGTAGTCATTTGAGAGTTGCTCCAAAATCAAGTCAGTCTCTGTAGACTACCATCATAAAATGAAAAAAGACAAAAACAGTGTGATAACAAGCTGCTAGGGAATCTGTTTTAGATAGCTGATTTCCACCGTCATAACAACTGTAGTGTGGTCGTTTTGACTAATAAGTGTCCCGACACAGGCAACGTTCTTCCCTTCTCTAGATAAAGTTGCTGAACTGTACCTCACAACCATGTTTGTGCTGTTGCTACCTTTTGGAGCATTAATAATGGACTTAGGTACCACATTTTGTGTCTTGCTGTTTATACATATAATGTAGGACAAGCACATTCTAGCCTTTGTATTATTCTTCTACTTGGGACTAGAAGAATGAAGTATGCCTGTGCATTTCACCTGTTCAGTTTGTGGGTACAACTTGCTAAATGAGTTAGCACTTCATTCTGATGTTTAAATATTGTAATTTCTGGCTCTCAAAAATATTGAGGAAACCAAAAGGTTAACTTTAACCATTTTTTGTGAAAGACTGTAATGTCATTGTACAGAGTTATATCTTGTAATGTCCATAATGTCTTCTTTTACCCTTTGCCTCAACTCTGTAAGCAAATCAGTGTTATACTTTATACCACTGTAACACACAGTGTAGTATACTATTTTGCATGATTACCACAGCGACAGATTTGATTGATGGCAAGCGGCATACACACAATATGTATATCATTCAAGAGTGAGATGTTCAGTAGAAGCCCGAAGCTACAAAACATGCCGCCTGGCTTTGCGTGCCCAATACTGGAATGACTACAGATCTGGTCTAATAACCTGATGCATTATTTAGAGCTCTCTCAATTCTACTGTGCATTTAGTGTAATGGCCTGTCAAGCCTGAATGCAATCACAGAAGGCTGACTTCAGTGAGCATTTGATGATCTAGTGAAGCAAATGGGCATTTTGGTTCACAGTGAGTAATGAGTGTGAATGTGTACTGGGAGTAGTTTTCCTGTGTTCAGTAGAACTTGTTTTATGTTTTGTGTGTGTTTTCTTTTTTTCTGTAAAGGTCTTTTCTCATTTATACCGGTCATAATTGCGTAATATTACATGACAGCACTCACAGCTTTGTGGTTCTTATACTAAACCCGTGAAAAGGATTATTATAAATTTTAATCAGCCATAGCATTGCTTTTTTCTGCTGAATCATGGAGTATTCTTGGTTTTTGATAATGTATCACATTTCCAAATACCAGCAGGACTTCTAAAGGCTTTTCTTTTTTTCTTCCTTTTTTTATGACTGTATGTGAGAAAGATCAGCACCACGAGACACCCCCCCCCCCCCCCCCCCCCCCCCAGGGACATTGCATTGCCTGGATGTGATTTCTTTGTTTAGGAGTTAGTCCTTCCATCTACTGGCACTGCAAAACTATCAGAGGATAGAACTTTTATAACACATACCTGTGAGAATTTTAGGGGCAAAGATTGCAACTACATAAGGTTAACCCAGGTGGTATACGCATCTGTGGGTTTGTTTGGTTTGCTTTGGAAACAGCCTCTTCAAATGTGTTTTGGGTCATTCTGGTGTTTGCAAACAAAATCCAGAATCCTGGCCAGCAAAGGTAATGCTCATTATTTTGGATACATGGAGCCCCAGTGCTTGAAATGTAAAACCTATGTTCATTTATATTTTCATCAAGCATAGCCATGTAATAAATAACCTGGGGGCACTGTCACATAGACATGAAATTTGTTAATGTTTGGTCATATGATTGATGATTAGCGCAGCTTTATAGGCTAACAGTCTCTGAAGGACCTTTGAGACAACTTGTGTACTTTGCACTCAGAAAGAAAGGGATGTGAGAAAGGGGAGGTGGGAAAAGAAACACAAGCTATGCACTGAGACGACAGAGAACAACAAGAGTTTAGGCACACCCTGCCTAGTCTGTCACTATAGACTAGTTGGAATAACAAAACAGGGTCCCCACAGTATTCGTAGGAGCTTTTTCACAGCCAGTGTTGTGTGATGGTAAATACTCTCCAGCTTTCACACAAAACTACTCCATTTTAGTCTAGATATAACTATTTTTCTTATGTAGGATGCGAAACATTGCTCAGTTTTCTTTATATCACCTCGCTGGGGCTCACTGTTTCAGAAGCGAGGCTGAAAAGTCTGAAAAGTTGTCTGTTGTCTGCCTGTGGTCTGTTGTTTATCAGACGTTTGTGTGACCATGTGCTGAATTGGCTAAACAAATATTTGCAGACAAGTCTTACTGTACCATAGCACATATTCCTGGTTAAGGCATGTGGTCTCTGTTGAAGCTACTGTAGACACTTGATGCGTGCAAAGAACAAGGGCAATGACTAGACCCTCTGTTTTATTCTGCTTTTGACCTTTTGTTGTAATGAAGACTAAACGTCCTTAATGAAATTGGACCAGGAGTTAGACCTTAATTTAACAAAACACCATTAATATTCACAGTTGAACTAACAGAAAAGCAACTCCGTCAAACTTTTTTATTATTCAGGTATGTCAGTGGCTGTTTTTCTTTTCTTTAGGGTTTTTTTTTTTTTTTTTTTTTTTTTGAGGAAGAGGGTTACTGGTTTACTTACCCTCCCTTTCCTCACATACTTCAATCATTTTATCTCACTTTCATTGTAGAGTGCAAGCAAAGAAAGATGCTTTGTGGAAAAGACAGTCATCGCTTGTTCATGAGGATGCTAGCCTTGTGGTGACATGTAGTTTTTTCTTCTCCTCACACTCAAATTACCGAGACTGACTTCAACATTTTGAAGTTTAACAAGTTTTTTTTCTTGTTTTTTGTTGTTATTTTCAATTCATATGTCTTCATTTTTTCCCCTTGGACAAAAAAAAATAGAAGTTTAAATTTAAAAAAAAAAAGTGTTTCACTTTTTACAGTCAAATAATTGAGAGACAATTAAAAATCTGACAGTGGAACTTTATTTTTATTATCTGTGTTCTCAAATATGTAGTGTTGTGCGTCAGTGTAAAAAATTAAAACTAAATTAAATTATTAAGTAATATAAAGTTTATCTATGTAGGATGCACACAAATGATGGAATTTAAAGCCATGCAGAAATTACAAGTTGAAAGCAATGCAAGAATTAAAGAATAAAAGTGCACAAAATGTAAAAGCAGATTCTGTATCTGAAATTCAACAGTCCCTTTAAACTGCTACATCTTTAGCTGACTTTTGAAGAAATTCACTCATTGGGCAGATCTTACAGGTCCAGGTAGAGAATTCAACAGATCAGGTGCCTCAGCCTGAATAGCTGCACCACCCCGGGTCCTTAGCTGATTGTTGGGCAAGCGGGTCGATTTTTCTTTTCTTTTTTTCTTTTTCTTTTGTGTGTGTGTGTGTTAATTGTTGCATACAGTTTCTACAGTGTTGTTTACTGTGTCTTTTTGTTTCCCCTCTTCCTCCTTTGACTTCATCTCTCTTTTTAGTGATGGAGCCCACAGTTGTGAGTACGTCCACTGTGGCCCCTGATGAGTTCGATAGGAATGTGCCACGAATCTGTGGTGTTTGTGGCGACAAAGCCACTGGCTTCCACTTCAACGCCATGACGTGTGAGGGCTGCAAGGGCTTCTTCAGGTATAAAAATTGATGGTTTTAATTCTCGCCTGTGCAGACATAACGTTTGTGTGGCCAGCAGAAAAAAAAAAGAAGAAGCTCAAAATGATTGGAAAATATTGCATGTTGACCAAGTTACTGACACATGTACACACTGACATACAGTCACAAGTTGCATATATAATGGCTACTTACATGCTTATATTATGATATATAAGTATAGTCGCTGCCCACAGCTTCTCACACACACACACACCAGCTGACAGCATTCGTGTTCACACTAATGCTCGGCAGCAGGCCGAGAATACAAACGAGCCCATTCCTGTATTTAATGTCTTGGCTGCTCCTTGCTCATTGATACAGACATGAGTTTCCAATTTATCCAAAGACGAAACTGGAGCAAGTCATGATTTTGTGTCGGGTGTGTTTGTGTGTGTGTTTGATGTGTCCGTGCAGTTCCGCCTGTTTCTCTCAGCAGTGTTGATATATATAATGGGGGGGGGGGGAGACGGATGTTTAATAATCTCCTTCCTCGGCTCGCTGATGGCCCTTGTTTGAACTTTCACGAAGCACGTGTTTTTGCTCACATCTGTGTATACATTTTCATACATAAATGTCCATTACTGAGTAAATCATTGTGCCTTGCATCACCGTTTGGCAGGACAAATTTTTGACCCGTAGATTGCCTTTGACTTACTTTTAGACAGTCTCAGACTTGAAGGTCAAAAATATTTATCTGGGTCTGATGGCCTAGATAAAGTATGTTGAGTAAGCAATAGTCAGTTTATATATATAGTGCTAACTGTTGATTTTCTAAGAAGTCAGTAATAAGAAGCACATGAGGCTACCACGTGGAGGAGGTCGATGACGGTGTGTAACTAGACACAGTATATACAGAACTTTTACATTAATTCAGAAATAAAATATAAAATGTTTAATATAAAATCTAAAATTTCTTGCACTCATTTATACACTAAATGGCCATTTTATTAGGCATGCCTATAAAGTCTAATGCAGTCAAGTGCAACAACTCTGCCATCCAGAGGTTATATTAGATTTTCTCGACAGGGTCATAAAAATTGTAAGGATTCTTTTTCTTAAATGGCCTGTACAGTAGCATTACAGCTGATAATAACTAATAACGAGAAAGAGTATGGATTTGTGAAGCCTTGGAGAAAAAAGATGAACAGAAATACTAACTGCAGTTAATTTCCATGTTAATGTCCCAAGAAGCTATTCATTTATTTATTTATCTGCAGTTAAAGCAGAGATGCTTAAACACCGCAGTCAATATGTCTTAATAGGCAGATAGGAAGTATGTGGACTGAGGTGATTGCTCAAGAATAATCAATGTATCGAGACAGGCATTCGTTCTTTTCCCCATTTGATGTTTTGTTTGTTTGTTTGTTTGTTTGTTGTTAATTAATTGTTATGTTATTCTAAAAGCTTAATACTTCTTCTGTTATCAAGCTGAAGACTGATATTACCAGCACCCTTTGATTATAATCCGAGGAACCTTTCTCTCAGGGGAATGATAAGAAGTCAACAAAGATCTTTGAATTTGGGATTTTCCGAATCTTGCAGATTCTCACTTGACTGACAGGAAATCGTATTGCACGTGCCCCTTCTGCACTAAAGAGAAGCGGCACCTGTGACCCCTGTAGTGGTCATGGGTATATTCTGCCATGTATGTTTAATATTATGTTGTGAAAGAAACAGACCACCGATGCTGTTCTTGACAGTGTTGTAAATCATTTATTGTTTCAGTAGACCCAGCATCAGTGTTCTAACCTGGCAAAATGACAGATGTCAGTTTTTTCCCAACATCCAGTTACCACTGTGCTGCTGTAATTTATTTATGAAGCTTCTTCATGTTGTTTTTGTTGGAGATGATTCCGCTGTCTTCTAGTGTTATTATTCAGGTCATTACATTTAATCAATATGCCCTTCCACCTTCTTCAATACAGCTGTTTTTAAATTGCACAAAGACGGTAACCTGTTTAGTCAGCATTTTTACTATTCGGTATCTTTTATTTATTTATGTAAAAGAGGGGGAAAAGTACAGAATTTCTTGATGTCTTGAAAATTCTCTCAAAATAATTTGTCAAAAGGTTTCCACATTGCCTTAGCAGTTGAATTCAGCCAAACACTTTTAAGGTTCTTCTTCTCTTTCTCTTAAAAAAAATAAAAATAAATAAATGTTGTATTAATTTAATTCTTTGATTTTTATTTTTGTGCGCTAACAGACTTCATTATGTTTGTATTTTAATATACTGTGTAATGTGTACAATATATTTAGGCGCAGTATGAAGCGCAAGGCCACCTTCACATGTCCCTTTAACGGCAGTTGCACCATCACCAAGGACAACAGGCGCCACTGCCAGGCATGCCGCCTCAAACGGTGTGTGGACATTGGCATGATGAAAGAGTGTAAGTATGACAGGTCACCCATTTGTCTTCAGTTACTGCCCCAACCCGCATATGTAGGTGGATTCAATTTGGGTTCAGATTGCAGTTCTAATAAACCAGGTTATTAATTATTGAAGTCAAATCATTTCTATTTAAATGGCACATAAAATAAAAAAAAAAAAACAACAAAAGTTTACCTAAAATGCGTACCAATTGAGGTATTAACATTTAAAAAAGATACATAGAAAACATAAAAGCCACAAAAAGAAACAAAATAATTAAGATTAAAAGAATAAATTACAATAATTATATAAATAAAACTTCTCTCATAAAAAAAACAATCAGTTTTTTTCTTCTTTCTTGAAATAACTGCATAGCACATGGGCTTGGAAATGAAGCCACAAGCCTTTGTTCCCTGGATGCCGGATCTCACACCAATCCAGGATATAATGTTGGAATCCCGGACCGCCCAAGACCAACTTCCTACTTTGAAAAATGTACACATTGTGTACAGATTTGTGTGTTAGATACATTAAAGCATTCTTGTTTCTTTTTATTGAATTCACAGTAAAATGTACACATGTGGTGTTTGCTACCATGGGGGCTTGCTGTCCCGCTTGTAACCATTATGTAATGTTTGGTCTGAGGTCAAGTATCTCTGGGTCTTTGCTCCTTTAGTGTTTACATATTTCATTTGAACTAACAGTTCCTCCTCACATTGTGTACAGTAAGTATACTCCATGTGAAGTTTAAACACCTAATGTACCGTCTAGCCAAGGTTCTTCTTTCCACACACTGTTGTTTGTTTTTATAGTCTGTAAATAGCAGATACATGTTTTCTTCTCTTCTGCTAATATCCGGATATTGTCCAAGTCTCTCCCTGCCAACCAAATGTCCCACTCCCTCCTCCAATAAGAAAAAAAAAGTTTCTTGTAGCGGCAACAACACTTCACTTTATTGCATGTGAACAGGAGCCAGTGTCGTTGCTGTTGCTGTTAAAAGTGAAAAAACAAAACAAAACCAGCAGCATGTTGTTGAGAGCCAGTTCTCTCTCTGCCCTCTCTCTCTGTTTCTGTGAGCTAATTCAGTGGCTAGAACAACAAGGAGCGGACAGAACAAAGACAATGCATTCAGTTGTTCAGTGCAGCAGGGGTCTCCATATGGACCCATCCCCGGCCTTTCTCTTCCTCCAGAGAACAACAGACACCCTTTACCCAGCACAACATTGACATAGCTGTCAACACAATGTAGCACACAAATCCAGACTGAAAAGCTTTAAAAGTGGTGTACCTTAGAACTTCTGTTACTATAACTTTTTATACATTTCTTCATTTTTTCCAGTTTTACCCCAGATATTTCCTATTCTTTCTTTGCATTAATATTGTCTTTGTATATGTGTTTGAGCTTAACTGTCATGCAAAGAATTTATTTGTGCACATTTTTCTCACACTTTCTCTCGATCTTCCCCATCCAGTCATTCTGACAGATGAGGAAGTGCAGAGGAAGAAGGACCTGATTCAGCGGAGGAAGGATGAGGAGGCACAGCGCGAAGCGGAGAAAGAGGCACGGCGACCCAGACTCACCGAAGAACAGAGTCAGATCATTGCCACGCTGGTGGAGGCTCACCATAAAACATATGACGACTCCTATTCTGACTTCGGCCGATTTAGGGTTTGTGTCTTCATCAAATTAACATCATCCAGTCAAAAAAGTTCACCTTATTTTACCATAATGGTTTTAAATTGATTATTGATTAATGAATCCCTAACCCAGTTTACATAAAAGTTTGGATTATTTTACAGCAGAAAAATAGCGTACTTTTAGGTCAAATGCTTGTCTATATTTTAATTTTTACTGCGTGAAATCTTTACATGTGCCCTTTTCTCATGTCTAGCCCCCTGTGCGTGAGGGCCCAGTGACACGAAGCGCTAGCAGAGCTGCCTCGCTCCACTCCCTGTCTGATGCCTCCTCTGATTCTTTCAGTCACTCTCCAGGTAAAATTTACATTCTGTGAAGACTTCACTGGCAATCAAGTGAAAGCAGTGTCCTGCAGAAAAAGTCTACAATTATAAGATATTAAAGCAGAAATGACTAATAGCTTGCAGTCAGAAAACACCCTTTTTTCCCCTCTTTCTGGTAGACATGTTTTGGGAAAATTACTAAGAGTGAACACCTGACTTGGAAAAGGATTTCATTTTCCAGTTCAGTTATTTTCACGTTAACTTATATAATCTGCTTTACTGGGAATTCAGTGGAAATCGTGTGAATTACCTGCACTCCTCAGACACCTGGCTTCTCAGTTCATTACTGCATATGTCAGTAATGGTGTGAGCACAGCAAGGGTCACGTGCCTTAGCACCGGCACACAGCAGAGACGGATAGCTCAAAACAACCACAGCAAGCTCTGAAGCTTCCTATGTTCCCTGAGTTGCACTCAGAGGATATTCAGCGCTCTTCCTCTTAGCTTAAAGTCGTAAAGCTTCACCAACAAGCCCTCTCTGTTTTCACAACTGCCCTATCTCTGAGTGCATATTCACACTGAAATGGTGTGAAATTGTTGCATGCCATCATGTGACCACTTTACTCTTCTTGCTTCATGTTTGATCTCTTTCTCCCCCCCTCTCTCTGCTCTCTGTGTTATGATCACTGCAGAGTCAGTTGACACCAAAATGACTTTCAACAACCTGCTGATGATGTACCAGGATCAGGGCAGCAGTCCTGACTCCAGTGAAGAAGAAGGCTCCAGCTTTTCTATGCTGCCCCACCTGGCTGACCTGGTCTCCTATAGTATTCAGAAGGTCATCGGCTTTGCCAAGATGATTCCCGGTTTCAGGTACATGCGTGCACTCTGACTGATGTTTGTCAAAAGAATCAAGAGTGTTTTCTGATTAATCTGACTCCAAGGCCTTTGGTGCAGCCAAAAAATGTTCTTAGTAATTATAAAACGAGGTTAAAATGTCAAGAAAGGCTAATTAAATGAGAATAATTACTAAATAACATTACAATAATTGACATCTAACCAATTTTGTTTTTAGGTTGCTGATTTTTTTTTTCATTTGTTCATCTGTGTGTCTCTTGGCAGACAGTAAAGTCACTGACAGGAAGAAAAGAGATTTAAAAATGTTCTTGTTTTTTTTGAGCAGTTTGGTATCCTTCACATACCAAACTGTATGTGAAGCAGTTTGGTCACATACCAAACTGCTAGGTGTGCGTCCGTGTGTGTGGCTCTCATTAGAATAGTAAAGCATTTGCAGCTCTAGAAAAATCGAATCCTTTATTTGAGCCATTTGTATGTATTAATGCTATTTCTTAAATTTGTAAACTCAGTAACATATTGTATTATTTAAATAGTTTAGCCTGTTACTGTCTTCGAGGAACTGTAACCCACATAATTTCCTTAGGGATTAATATATTTTCTGATTCTGATTGCTTAAATGTGCTTTTGCGACCTCTCTTTATGCATTCTTTATTTGCTGGTCTCAGTGACACTTTACCTAAATTGGTGTTGAGGACTTTGTACTTGTTTTTTTTCTGCCTGATTTGTTGTTGTGGTATAGTGATGGCTTTGGGCCAAAGGCCATAGATTACACAGATTGCGTACTGTACTCTGTCTGCTTACTCGAGTAAACGAAATCCAGTTTCACAAAAACAATTTTAAAATAATTTTATTACAGTGGAAATAATTTTCTTATGACTGTGAGTGAAACCTCTTTGAGGAGTAGCAAGCACAGTATCGAGGACAAGCCTACATCCAAGCTTATCAGTTTCTTTTATCTATGCTGCCATGTTTTTTTTCTGGCAGTTCTCATTGCAAAACAGTAATGTCAAACACATAGCAGCAGAGCTTTTACACAGCTGAGACACATGCAGGCAGGCATATTTTCTTTTCTACTTGTTTGGACTAAGATAGTAAAACGGTTGTTGAACCTGAAAACCTGTGTAGGTGTGCTATTATGATCAGGAATCAGTAAGGGAGTCATTATAGAGTCAGATCTATGAGCAATCTTCATTTTTATGTACATTTTAAAACAATTAATTTCATGCTTCCATAACTACGGATTTTCAGTCATGATATCAGCATAGAGTTAATGAATAGTTATTTATTTATAAAATAATTAACATGACCAAAACAGATGATTGTGAGATGCACACAAAGTTAACAGATTGTGATAGTTTGGGGTTTGTTTCTACAGTAATCTGTACAGGATCAGAGGGACCTTTTAATAAAGACACATATCACTACGTTTTGCATCATGTCTTACTCCATTGACACAGATTGAACTACTTGCCTTCTACAAGGGTACTACTACAAAACTATACAAAAAAATATTTGGAGAGGGATAGAACAGTAAAATGGTAATCTGTCTTTAATGGGGCAGCCATTTGAACCTTGAAAGGTGCTTTACTGATTACTGAAGTTCACACATGGGTGCCAAAAATCTTCAAGAATGTGCTAGACTGTGCAACAAAAAGGAAACCAAAATTTAAAAGGCAAATTTCACTTCACTTTTTTTAAATTAGTAAAAGTTTGAGCTACTAAAACTGCTAAATTTGCCAACTTACCTACCTATATACTATATATGTTACCTATGGATGCTGCCCCCTTCTGCAGTCCTGTAAATAGAAAATGTATTTTCATGATTTCTTCAGTCCCTAGTGCAGAATAGATATATAACTTATTGATTATACCATCCTTAGTATTAAATCCTGGAACTCATTTCATACCAGGTTATGTTGGGCACCCCCAGGAAAAACTGATTTATCTTATTTTATTTTTTTCTTTCTAAACACATAGAATAAATTACATGTCTACAAAGACAAATTTAGAATGGTTGACCAGGGTCCCACCTTCCACACATGAAACTCTCTCCTTGTGTTTACATTGACAAATCCACAGTGTTTCGTGGGGTCAAGGCTCAAACGAGTCAGGGCCCGTATTTCCTGGAAGTTGTCATTCTTCCCAGCAACTTGTGTCGGACCTTTGGAATGTTTGTCCACTTCTAATTAATCCTTAAAAAACAGTCCATACCTTCCCTAAAGGGTGTCAGGTTTAGCTTTTGTCTCTTACTAGTGGGATTTAAAAACATTTTAAAACATCATGCTTTTATTCTAGCAGTTTCACAATATATGATATGTTATTGATATTATTACTACTCTTTATTATTATTAATAATAATTATTAATAATTAATAAATTAATAATTAATTATTAATTATTATTTCAGCTGTTGTGGTCCATTGTATAGGCTTACAATGGCCCATTCTTCAGTCAGGAGTTTACAAAATCTAAAGCCGTTAATTGGCACCAGAACTAAAACACTAAACTAAAAACCTACAACATAAATTAAGTTAAATAAAGCCACAACCAAAACAGTAATTTAGTTAGCAAAAATGGTGGCATGGCCAATGTAACTGTAGGAAATACCCACACCCTCCTCAAGAAAAAAAAGCCTCTGTTTCTCACTCCCACTGTTGTTTTATATTAAAGGCAAAAACACCAAAAATAAGCAGGCAAAGAAGGTGAAGAAGGAGAGCGATAGAAACTGTAAGTAAAACCAGAATAAACCTGGGTTGAATATGTATCCAATGGAGAAAGCTCCGTGACCGAGAGGGTTCACATGCAGTATTTAATTTGCATATTTCTACTAAATTGCTAAGTAAAACCTGGCTCTTAATTAACATAATACAATTGAGTGATTTAAACAGTAAGGTGATCTGGTGCAACAGCAGTACTGGATCTTCAGGTCATCTGTTGCCATTTTTAGGATTATTACTTTTAATCGTTTAAATAAGCATCCAAACGTAATGGATGATTTGTTTCCCTGTAGAGAGCTGACTGCAGAGGACCAGATTGCTCTGCTCAAGTCCAGTGCCATTGAGGTGATCATGCTGCGTTCAAATCAAAGCTTCAACCTGGAAGACATGTCCTGGAGCTGTGGTGGACCTGACTTTAAATATCAGATCAGTGACGTCACCAAAGGTCAGTCCAAACATCAGTCTAAATGCTGCCATGTTTACTGCTGTAAGGACAAAAGAAAGACAGTGTTGAGATCTGCCTACTGGTGTTTTAGGAATTTTAGTTGGGGTTTTCATTTGTTATATATAATTGTGTGTCTTCTCATTTGCATGCAAAATTTAGCTTTGCTGTTTCTTATTAGTCTGTACAACGAGCCTAATTCAACTTTGGTAATTAGACAATTGTGCAAGCCAGAAATTGCCGGTTTTTAGTGTAAACAAAGCTGAGAATGAAAATGAAGTCTTAACAAGAATTGGTTATATTTCTTTGATTGCCTTTTTTCACTGAAATGAGTTGTAGGTCACACATTTTAATGCCATGTTTCTCTTCTGCAGCGGGACACACTCTGGAGCTGTTGGAGCCGCTGGTAAAGTTCCAGGTGGGACTGAAGAAGCTCAACCTGCACGAGGAGGAGCACGTGCTGCTGATGGCCATCTGTCTGCTTTCTCCAGGTAGTGTAGGTGTGGAGAAAGGACTGTAGAAAGAATGATTTGAGTGTAGAGGTGTATCTTCTTGCAACAGAAAATATTTGAAACATTGTTGCCAACTTTGCTATTATTCGTGCATATGTCCACTTGATTATATAAAAGTGACAAGCAGCACACAGCTTTTAAACGAATTATGACTGGATCCTCTGCTTGTTCTTCAGTATGCTAGTTCACAACAAACACAAATGACATAATCCTTTCTGACATCAAGCCACTGAGTCTCTTCCCCCCTCCCTCATTGCAGACCGCCCAGGTGTCCAGGATCATGCACGGATCGAAGCCCTGCAAGACCGACTGTCGGAGACTCTGCAAGCCTACATCAGGCTTCACCACCCGGGAGGGAGGCTGCTCTACGCCAAGATGATCCAAAAGCTGGCCGACTTGCGAAGTCTTAACGAGGAGCACTCCAAACAGTACCGCTCACTGTCCTTTCAGCCGGAGCACAGCATGCAGCTCACTCCACTGGTGCTGGAGGTGTTTGGCAGTGAAGTCTCCTAGAAGCAATCTCCGAACCTCAGTTGGTCGGGGAGGAAGCTGGCGGCAAGACCCCAGTAGGTAGAGAAAAACAGAGAGAGGGGAGCTGAGAATGTCCTGGTTGGACTAGATGCAGGTATGGTGTATGAAGCAAATGAAAAAGAGAAAGTAAATTGTGTGTGTGCGTGTCTGCGTGTCCGCGCACGTGAGTGCGAGTGCGACTGCATGTGTGTGTGGATTCCCATATAAAGAAGTTTGTCTTGGTGTAGAGGCCAAGATTGTGCAGGAGAGCAAGCAGATATGAAGAGATAGAGTAAACAAGGGAATTTCAGATAGTACAAATTAAACTATACATATGACTTCTGGCTATATACAGTGTTTTTGTCTGTATTTAAATCAACAAACAGCTGCTTCAAATGCCTGGACATTATGTGTGTGTACCTGTGGTGCACACACCAACACAACAAGCATACTCAGTTATTCATTTAGCCATTCAGTTGAGCTACCTCTTGGTTTTACTGGGGTTGTTTTTATATTTACATCACCAATGTGAAACTTTTACTCTGAACAATTTAGATACAGTACGCATTACATTTCAGTTTACCGGTGCAAACGCAGTGCCTGCACATTACTTTGAATTTTTTGATGATTTTCAGAAATCATGTATTTTTATGTGTTTGTTTGTTTTGGGGTTTTTTTTGTTTTTTAATCTGCTTCTCTCCAAGGCAGCATATGTATATGACTTTGTGTACAAATCAAACACATGCCTTTCACCTTTCACCAAAGGTATGGTCAACTACTTTCTCAAAAAGCTTCCAGTACCTAAAAATAACCTTGCTGCTCCTTGGCTCGCTTCACTCATGCAGCCGCTCGGCAAGTTGTCTGACTAGCCTCACAGCCTATGAAGGAAAATGTTATATTATTATAGGTTTATACAGCAGAGTACAGAGCTTAGACTGTAATTTAGTGAGGTTCTGGTAGGACCTTAGGGTGCCTGGTTTTGAGGTGAGAATTAGCCACTAAATGTATTAGCTACTTTTACACTGCTAACTGTCAATCAAACCAAGCCAACCTTATGGCTTGTTGCTCTCTTTTGAAATTGTTTTCCATTATTCTCCTCTCTTGTTTAATTGTTGTTATTTTTTTCCATGTAAATAGAGAATTGCTATCAAATGTATCCTAAGCACTGTTATACCACCTTTTACTCAAGCCTATGTATTGATATGTTATCACAGATTTTAAAGGGCTAAAATGCCAAATCTAACTGGAATAGTAAATTGATGGCAAAGCAAAGGGCCTGCCTTGTTAATATATAGCTGCATAGCATACTCAGAATTGGCATAGCTACGGATATAATTGCAATAGATATTTTTGTTGTTGTTTTTTATATGTCACTTCACCTTAAAAACAATTCCATGAATTGTTCCTCCTCAGTATACAGTGAGCTCAGTGGATGGAGAGCTTGGGAAGCTGTTTCAGACCTCCACAGATATCACACCCCTTTCGTTTCTGACTGGGAAGCGGATTTTCTAGAATGTCCAGGGGCCTGGTTGTGGTGGTGTTGCTGCGCACGTCCTCCACCCGGGCCCTCCTGTTTGATGATGTATGCTGCGTGGCCCTCTAGTGGCTGCATTGTGTAAATACCAGGTATATATAAATAATGTCTGCCGCTGTACATAGGGCTACATAGATTCTTTTGTTTTGTTTTGTTTTGTTTTTCCTCGAAAAAAAATATATGCAAACACAACTGACTTTTTGTTTCTGACCCATAAGCACCATGTTCTCCAACACTATGCTCTTTGTCTTGTCTTTGATCTTTGTTTTTCTTGTCTTAGTTCCTTTTGGGGGGGTATTTAGGAATGGCTTAAACAGGGAACTGCTTGTATATTTGACACACTCAAACGACTCTTTGTTTAGTGGTGGACTGATGTGAATATCCAAGGTTCATTCTGAGAAAAAAAAAAAGGACAACCTAAACAAACCGTGCTGCTCTCAAATATAAGCCATGTAGATTACTAAGCTAGCTATACACCTGGTACATTACAGTACATCAAAATGATGACTCCAGAACCTTGGACATTCTCATTGTGCCATCTGCTGAATTCATATGCTATTTATCTGTGGCTTTTGGAACATGAACTTGTATATGATAAGAACTTGTATGCCTTCTCTCTGCTGTCAGTCATCTTTGGCTTATGCTTCATCAGACAGCATTTAATGGCTTATAAACCCAACTGCCAAGAGACTTTAAATGCTTCAGTTTACAGGCCAGTAATATATGGCCTGCTGCATGTGGGATTATGGTAAAATTATACAAGGCAACATATCTTTTACATCAAGACAATTCCCTAAAGTAAAGTCGATTTCCTGCCAAGTCCTCATGATTTCATGAGGCAGTGTTGCTTAAAGGAAGTCATTTGAAGAATTAAATATAAAAGTTTATATTTTCTTTTTCTTTGTCCTGTATTTGCTGTGTGACAAAAGAAATCTTTTAAAGAGTTCCTGCGATTGACCGTCCGGTCCACATTTGTCACACACAGATTTTCCTTCATCTCAGTAGACCAGGGTTACTCTGTGAGGAAGATGGCGAGTTTTTCTCACAACTGCTTTGTGAGAAGTTGTGACAGGTGTCGCTTTGATCTGTTTTTAAACAGTTTAAAGTCCATTCAACATCACTGTGGCTTTATTCCAACTCTCTGCAGTCACTGTGAAACGCCACAAGCTGACAGCTGGGGCTCGACGCTTAGATAATCCGCATATCACAAACCGTTTGATCGCTTTTTTCAGTGTTCCTGTAGTCACATAATAGGCTTGATTTATTTTGTATTATCTTTTAATTTTGCCCTCTTCCTAGAAATCATCGAGATATATATAATATAATATACTAACAGAAAAATCTGCACGCCCCACAAATTACCCTGCTGTGATTGATCTTTAAGGAGTTGAAGCTCGAGTGTCGTTAGGCAGTACCATTTGTATGTATAGTATGTCAGTTTGATGAGGGGTGTGATGTGCTTGGTTACTGAATACTGACTTTTGACTTCTTTTATTTTTTGGAAAAGTCTCCATGTTGATTTTATTTCGAAATACATACTCCTGTATGTAGATATGGCTTTGAATTTGTTCTGTTTCCTTTTTTTGAGATAGAAGTTGCAGTGTTGACTTGTGTATGTTTAAATACAGTAGGAGGTTTGATGAATATGTAAGTGCCACAGGGAAAGTTCCCTCCACACACAAACAGGGTAAAAAGAGGAGTTGAGTTTGGGGATTTGAAAACCGAACAGGAAAACTCTTGTGGATGTATAAAACGAGCAGTTAGTATTTGTGTAGTGATAGTTTCTGTCGTAAAAAGAATCCCCCACCCCACCCTTTTTTTTTTTTTTTTAAACAAACCGAATGTCTGATTGCTGATTTTTTTTTTTTTTCTTTCTCTGTCCCAACACGGTATACAGCTCATAAATAAAGTTAAATTTGAATGTGGTTCATTCCCAGAGATTCCTGTTTGGTTTCATCATGATAGGCTGCTCAGAATTTGTTCAGTTTTGGGGTTTTTTAACTCTACATTGTAGTTGTTCTAATACTGGAACTTGTAATCTATACATCAGTGGAAATCCGACCTCAAAATAGATGGAGCCATCTTTGTTGAGATATCCGTAAGAACTGCGACGTAACACAGTAACAATGCCTGCAATATACAGCTCATGGTACACTATCACCAGCAAGCTTTACAGTTTATCATATTCGTAGATGTTGTAGGAGGTGTTTTGTGTGTGTGTGTATGCATGTGTGCGCGTGTGGGTGGGCGGGCGGGAGGGTGTGCGTGCGTGCTTGTGTGCGGGCGTGCATGCGTGTGTAACTGTTGCCATTACAAATCCTGTCTGAAAACATGTATGAAAGCCTTCACAGAGGACTGTTGGCCATCTCCCATGCAAATGATTTTAAGTCTTTATTTTGTATTCTTTCTGCTCCTCCCTTTAGGACAGGGATTGTAATGGAATCAACATAATGTAGTTCTTACAAAAAAGAGGAGTGTCCACAATGGATGTACACCATAATCTACCTAAAAAGAAAACCTACCTCTTTTAGCTCAGATTTTGCTTTAGCATTAAGCATTTGCCTCTGTTTTTACTTTTATAATATTTGTATTCATGTTGGTATTTATTGCTGTCTAATGAGTCATACTTCAATGATTACCTCAGAGATATCTCACAGATTTGGGAGAGTCCAGCTAAAGAATTCATTCTTTTTTTTCTGTTTGGCATTTTTGTTTTTTTACGCACAAAAATACCAGGAGTGTTTTTTAAAAATAGTGCCTGCACTCTTACCATCGGGGATCTGGCTAGGATGAGGCTGCATTTACTTTCATTCTTCTCTGCTTCTTTAGCTCGGTAGTTTGTTTGTTTGTTTCGGGGTTGTTGGGGGGGTTTTTGTTTTTTTTTTCTTTCTTCCATTGCTTTCAGAAACACGTGCAGTTTATTTTGCTGCGGTGTTGCAGACAAGTATCCCTACAGGCATTAAAGGGACCATTTACTCAAAAATGAAATGTGCATGTTTTTCCTCTGGCTTGTAGCTATTTATCAGTCTAGATCAGGGATGTCGAACTTATTTTAAACCGTGGGCCACATACAGCCCACTTTGATCATTACGTGGGATGGACCAGTGAAAGTAACCTATCTGTCAGTGTAAAGACATTTAAGTATACATTTAATCTTTGAGAAGGCTTAATACAAGAAAAAGCAGTGCAATTTCAACACTACATCTCAGTTTTCTGCACAATAACCGTGGAAAATTACAGAAAAGGTTCCGGTAGCTCCTTGCCCAGACTGACATGTATTTGTAATGTTTGTTTTGTTTTTTGTTTGTATGTTTGTTTGTTTTTGATATGGACTGAGCTTAGGAAGAAAACAAATTTCTTTAGTACATAGAGGAAAGAGGATGGCAAATACAGGATGACAATGGTCTTTATAAGTAGGAAAAGCTGTTAAAATGTATAAAAATACAAAGAGTTCCAAATCTATGCGCTCCATCACACTTTTCAAAGCCTTCAAGTGGGCCAGATTGGAGTCTTTGCCAGGTCGATTCTGGCCCACATGTCTTATGTTTGACACCCTTTGCTCTAGACTGATTTGATGTAAGTTTTGGAGAGAATAGCTGTGTTTCTGTTGAATTTAATGTGTCTTTAGTGGCAGAGTTATAGGATTAAATGACAAATCCAGAAACCTTGTGAGCAGATTCATTTAGGAACAATTTCTTTGTATTTCACATTTATACCACTGCAGACGAGAGGGGTGTAGATACGTGCACGTAATTTGTCCCTTTCGAGGGCAAATTGAAGACTTTTCGGTGTGAATGCAACTTTAAAGAAGTGGCAGTAGGAGAAATGAGAGGTGCGTTTGTGCTCCCCTTGGTACTGTTAGCATGACCTATGCTGTGTAGTGCGTCATCATGACCATGGCCCTGTGGTTTGTCCCATCGCGTCCGCCGTACCCTCTCCGCATCATTACCTCTCCTTCTGTCGTGCACCTTCGTCATTCCTGATGCTTTTCAGTCAAACAGGGGAATTGGGAGTGGCGAAATCCTCAGTGTCCATGCAATGCTGCTTTTATCTTGAGCATCACCAAGTTGTGCAACACTGACGCTACCTGATGCTGGCATCGTCCAAAGTGTCGGCCCCCAGCGGCGCGACAAGCCTCATTAGAAGATGGTGTCTTTGGAAATGCAGCTTGGAGTTGCTTTTTTTTGGGTGGGGGGGGGGGTGTAATTCCATTCAGACCCGAGTATCATATTTAAAGAGCAACTGCTCACTTTTGGTGATTTCAAACCAACTTTTCTTTTCTCTCTAATTCTCTCTCTATTCCTTCTTTTTATTTGCTTTCATGTCAAACTGCTTCAGGTGTACACTGAATAAAATTAGAGAGTTTTTATTGATCAGTCAATACTGAGGAACGCTGTGGTCACATCAACCCTGAGCTGTGTGCCATAACATGACCCTTTTCATGCAGGAGAGGGTGTTAACAAAGCTGGCTTCAGATGTTCCCCGGCTTAATTTGAGCGGGAAGGTTGTCCAAGTGTGCGATTGGCTTCTCAATTGGTACTCTGGCAGCCACGTGTATTGATGATTAATTTATTTTATTTTTTTTTTTAAATAAGGAATCCGTTTGAATTTGGTATTGAATCCTTTCCCTGCATTGTGAACCCAAATCCATGCCACGTTGAATTTCAATGCCTGAACCAACGAAAGCACTTAATATAATGTTTGTAACACATGTATACTGATCAAGCTACTAGCCATAAACTGCCTCTGTAGGTCAGCATCATATGGCTCCAATTATCAAAGTCACCTAAATTCTAATGTAATTGCAATTTATCTTTTGTCTCAGATCTTCTTTTTCTATTATAAATTGGTGTTTATGTAATGTTATTTTTGTCTGATGTTTTGCAAATCAAAAATAAAAGGTTGTACATAGCAGTAGGTCTCTGTGTGATTAGTTTTTAATGTCTTAACAGTTTATTTATTTGGTAGCTTTTGATTAAAGTTTCCTTTTTCTTTTCTTTCAGGTGCCATTACAAAAAATGTTATAGGAAATAAATTTCTATAATTTAAATGGCGCTCAGAGCTAATTGAGGAAATTCATTATGAAATGATGCTTTGTCCATGTAGAACGTGTTTTATTTTGTCATAACAAAGTAAGAGAAAGGGTTCAGCTCTCACTAGACCTCTGCATGTGTGCAGCTATTACTACTTATCCAAACTAAAATTATGTTATTTGTTATCTGTAATGCATAAATGCATTTCATATAAAAGAAAACTCTCCTTGCGGTATGAGGTTTTATCTATCAGGATATAATAAAAGTCTTAAAACTTGGGAAATACAGCCTTAGATGAACTACAACATGACTTAATACCCAGCTTCATTATTTTACTAACAAAAAAATCACCCACAATGTAGAAGCAGTGAATGAAAATGTAAGTATAGACTTGCTGGTTCCTTGAAAATGAAAGGGGTAAGTAGCAGCCAGGTGCTGATCAATCAAACTTGATTGATGATCAGCAAGTATGAACACACATAGTTTTGACAGTTTGCTGGTCTGGAGCAATCCATCTGATTGTGTTAAAGTCAAGAAGGAAAAACATGATCCTGATGCTGCACATTGATCTGGGAAGAGTTATAAAGCCATTTCGAAACAAAGTCCATCATTCTGCAGTAAGAAAGATTATTCACAAGCCCAAAACATTCAAGACAGTCGCCAGTTTTTCCCAGGACTGGACATCCCAGTTAATTCACCCCAAGATCAGAGGTCACACTTATGGAAGAATGTTCTTTGGACAGATGAGACCAAAGTAAATATATGATGTGTTTGGTTTGCTGCAAACACCTCATACCAACTGTAAATCACGGTGGACGAGGGATGATGGCTTGGGCTTGTGACCCTGGGACCATGCAGTCATGAAACCGACCGCGGACTCTTCTGTATAACAAAGTATTCTAGAGTCCATTGTGAGGTCATCTGTCCAACAGCTAAAGCTTTTCCCAAAATGACTACAGCAGAATGGCTGTAGATGTGCTGCAGTGTCCCAGTCAAAGTCCAGACCTGAATAGGACTGAAATGCTGCGGTGGGACCTTAACAGTGAACTCAATGAACTGAAGAAAAAGTGTGAAGAAGAGTGGACTAAAACTGCTCCACAAGTATGTGAGAGACTGATAAAGTCATACAGTTATAGTGGTTCTACAACCCATTATATCAACTTAGTTTCTCACACAGCTTCTGCTTCTTTGTTTTTGTTCAGTAATTAACAGCACAGTGTAATATATCATGTACTGTTCATCTGAGTATGTATTGCCATTCGCAGGCTATTGACTCCCCGTGTCCTGCTGAAGTAACAAAATTAGCAGCTTTCCAAACAAAAGTTGTTTTGTTGTTGTTGTTTTTTAATAATTCTCTCTTTTTCTAACAGTGTTGGACTGTCAGCATTGCTGTTTAGTTATGGTTGGCTATACAAAAGGAAGTGAACTGTTTCCCCTCCTTATTAACCTTCCTGCTGGAAAACAGGGTCTTTGATGAGTCACACACAGAAATCTTCTGGCACCTGCACAAATGGACCACAGTTCCCTTTCAATACTATTGTTACCACTTTAATAATGTTACACTGCTGCATACAGAACGCTTCACAGTAAGATTAAACACAAGAATGAACTAACAGGAGAACCAAAGTATTTATATGTAGATTTTCCTGCACATTGTTCCAAATCACAACTAGTGAATTAAGTGTGAACAAAGATACATTATATTAATATTCAACATAGTAACATACGCTCACTGGTCACTTTATTAGGCACACCTGTCCAACTGCTCGTTAACTGAAATATCTAATCGGCCACACATGTTTAGGAACATGGACATGATTGAGATAACTTGCTGAAGTTCAAACCGAGCATCTAAACGGAGACGAAACGTGATTTAAGTGATTTTGAATGTGTCAGGGTTACTGGAGCCAGACAGGCTGAGAATTACAGAAAACATTTCTCTAGAGTTTACAGGGAATAGTCATAGAAAGAGCAGTTTAACCTAGCAGCACCTAGCAGTTTAATCACATGTTCCAGATACTAAGTATCAATTTATTAAATCTGTACTTGTCAAAAATTGATACATCCATGTTTTCTCAAGAAGTAAAATACAATTCTGTTAAACTGGATTTTCTTATTTCATGTTTGTGCATACATATATGTTACTCAAAGTTTCTTCCCTATATGTTTTTCTTCCTCATATTTTTCTTTTCATGTCCTTGCAGATAAAGATTTCGACGTTGGTATCTCACTTAGCCACCAGAGGGCAGTGTCTCTCATCACATTTACCTGCATGCAGTCAATGGCCTAATGACCTCTCTGATTTACTGCTGAGGTCAGCCTGAGACAACTAAGATCATTTGGGTCACGCTGGACTGCCTCACAGCAAAACTGTGGTGTGTTTGGGAAAGCGCAGCAGCCTAGATTAACACACACAGTGGGCATTTATCAACATAGATGTGACATATGTACAATATGTCGGAAAAGATTTGAGCTCACCTCAGCTCATATCTCCCCGGCTGGACATGTATGGAGAGAGATTGCAGGAGTGGCGAGGTGCAGGCGGAACAAATAAAAGGTTATCAGAGAAATCCAGTCATTGCGCGACAGTTAATTGTCAGCTCTGGTACGAAGCAGGGGCACTTCTTTTGCCTACTGATAAGGTTCGTGCTCGTGCGGTCTGTTGAGCCGTTGTGTCTGTGCACGAGGTTAGATGAAGGAAAGCGAGGCTCTGGTTGCAGCGACGGCCCTTAGGTGAGGCCTTTCTGGCTGCATTATACAATGAAGGAACAAGAAGAATCTACATCCTGCACTTTTCCACATGTAGGCCTTACTAATGAGCAGCAGTTTATTGCAACAGTTTGGGCACACTAAATGGTTATGAGGTGCAGGTCAAACTCAATTCATGATACTTAAAACCTCCATTCAGTCAGCGCTGATTTGCATCTCATGCGCATCACTTCCTTTAGATTCTGGATCACTGCTGAAGAAATCACTTCACTTCTATTCCTTAAGGCTGCGCTAATAAGTAGCTTTTATTTGTTTGTTGTTCATATATGTTAATGGTAAAAATGGAACCAGCCACCAAAAATCACAAGTGAACAAACCATCTGAGGTCAAAGTCCACACCAATGATCTTTGGCAACCCTAACTCTGCATTTAGGGAAGAAATGAGAGGACTTTTATAATAGATCACCACATTGATACCATAGGGTAGGGTTGGTGCTCATCAGGGCTAAACAAAACTTAAACAACATTTAATTGATGTTAAGGTGAATGGTTAATGGACTGATTCTTGTACACCGCTGTTCTATCCAACTTGAGCGCTCATTGCTTTACACAGCATGTCTCAATTACCCATTAATACAAGCACTCTTTCTGTTTCTATCTGACATGCACACACTCAAAGTCCAGTGAACACATGTGGAGCAACTCAGGCTTCAGTATCTTGCCCACTGATATTTTCTCATGCAGACTAAGGCAGCGAGGGATCGAACCACCAACATCCCAATTTGTAGATCACCTGCTCCACCTGCTGCTTCGGGCCTCACTGCTCTCATCAGCATGGTTTCGAGAGACAGCACTGTACCCTCTTAGCCCAGCAGACAGGAGCTGTTAGAGACTGATAATATGGAGCTGAAGAAGGTATCTGCCGAAACACAAAACAGAGCTAAAATGAGAGTGAAAATTTGACTTCTGTTCACAAAGAGGGTATAAATTCAGCTCTAAGTGAGCAGTAATGCTGCCAGATGTGTCATTAATCAGCTGTTTGCTAACACGGTTTCAGCACCAATGATTACAGTTTGTTTGTGTTTTGTTTTGTTTTTTTCTCCCATCATCCCATCTGAAATCTGCCAATTTTTAGAACATTTGCTGCTCGCCACTTTACATAAAACTTTTATGGTAGAAAATTTGAGCATTTATAATGATCTTTGTGAAATTTTAGCTTCATATATCAAATACTTTTCAAGATATGGTGTGTTGAAAAGTGGCCCATTGACCCACTTTCAAGCCATTTTTTTCGCAGATTGAAATCCGAGGCAGTGTTTGAATAGAAATATCTCAAAAACGATTAAAGATAAAAGCCTCAAATTTCCTTTATTACCATCAAAATTAAGCAGAATTTGCAATTTAGAATAGATACATGGTAAAATGTTATGTGCTGGTTAGTTAAAATGTGAAAAATAAAGTCCAGCACTCCTGCAAAGTCTCCTATTTGAACTGACACTAATAAAAATAAAACTTGTAAAACACAACTAGTGAAGAATGGTAGATAGTCGAATTACACAAAGAACAGTTTTTAACATAAAACCTCTGAAATAAAGAAAATCCTATTTTCATTCAACTTTCATGCAGGATTGAGCAAAAATGACAACTTGTACCGAAATAAGACAAAAGAGTGCAGTTTCCAGATAACTCGCCAAATAATTTTGTTAAATATGTGTGGTTTTTTTTTTATTTTTTTCAAGACCTGGATTACGCCATCTCAAATCATAAATTTTTGTAAAATATTTTCTGGTAAACCATCTCCAATTTGACAAAAATTTCAAAGCTTTTATCTTTAATTGTTTTTAAAATGTTCAAGTTCAAACACTGCCTCAGACTCGCCCTGAAAGTGGGCGGACGGACCATTTTCAAAATATATGTATATATATCTTGAAATATTTTTGCTATATTTCATTTTCATTTCATTTCAGTTCAGTTCATATCAAGCTAAAATTTCAAATGCATTTCTATGCAAATCAGAGATGGTCGAACAGAAGGCTTGGTTGATTTTAGATGGAATGACCTTAATCAAACACCATAAAGCCCAATAAAAAGGACTTTATACTCAATGTGATGAAGATACAAGGAAAAATAATAATATCAAAGTTCAAAATTCTCCACTTTTGGCTGTCTCAGTGGCCGGGGTCACACTAGGACAGTTTCTTGGAACGGCGGTCGGTGACTTCGTTAGGTTCTTCGGGTGAGGCAGATGCTACTCATGGGTACCAGATAACAGTAATACACACGCACACACAGAGCTGAGTGGCGTCAGTGTACACGTACTTTAAGGTAGTCCTCAAAGACTATTTATTTTTGTTTGTTGGGGTATATTAATACTTGATGGGTGGTACCCTGATCAGCGCCTGATACTACAACTCGAAGCAGCACATGTGCACACTGATAGTGCATTTATGTGCGCCCAGCTTGGGGTATGACTGTTCAGTTGCCACATAGCCGCCTGCAGGGGGATGTCAGTTGTGACTTTCCAGTAATAACAAGGGCGTGTTGTTTTCTGTGTGTGTGTGTGTGTATCTGTGTGTGTGTGAGTGAAGGAGCGAGAGAGAGTTTTATTGCTAACTAAACAGACAGTCGTGATAAGAGGGCAAAGCAAAGAAAAAAAATCATGCAGTCGAATCAGTAATGTGAAGCTCATGCTATGCATTGACTCTGCCTCTGTGTGACCCTGCGGGTCAAAAGAGAAGGCCTTTTATTCCTCTCTTCTGCAAATTCTGTGCCCACTTATCCCAGACTGGATGTTATTGCCCTTTATGCAAGTCATTCAAATATCATTAGGGCTAAACCCACCATGTGGTTTGGTTCAGAATGTGAGGAACGCATGGATGTCCCTCTGCTCTCAGGCCCAACATGGGGCGGCATAACTGTCTGTGTTCTCACAGAACCGATGGTGGAGACGCAGAGAAAATACAGTACGTGCAGAACATCAATAAACCTTTGGGATGTAGCACTCACCAGACTGAAGTGGGTCTTTCCCCCTACACTTCGGCATGCAGTCATTTAGTCTAAAGGCTGTTGGTTATCATTGCTAAAGTTGGCGATCGCAATTTCAAAATGTGTAAAGACTGAGGAAAAAACATGTTACTGATACCGAGAGTTTTTTTTAAAAAGAAATCTGTGGCACGAAGAATATGTTCTTCTTCCCGACACATTTATTTTTCATCCTCTACCTCCTCTGAGCTTGGCATTGTTCCAAAGAGGAAAGAAAAACATCTTGGCTTTCTTTTTCTTCTTTTTTCCTTTTTTTTGCAGTTTTTTTGCCCTCCTCACTTTCCAAGTAAAAAGGAAGAGGGCAGAGCTGAAAGATGCTGTATGTGTGTGTGTGTGTGTAAGGAAGTGTTCTCCTTGGAAAATAATGGCAGCAAAATCACATTAATGGCCAAACATTTCCTCCATTTTTTCCCCGTGCCCTATATTTATACTCTCTCTGTCTCACACACACACATGCACACACACAGTTTGCATACCACTGTGTTTATTCACTTTTTAGCCACTTCAGTCATGTGGTCTCCATAACAGCCTTGATTTTATTATGTATGGAGTCTTGGTGGAAAGTTGGAAGAAGTGCTGATTTATTACGTTCCTGTGCTGGAGACGGGCGTGTCCAGAGGAATTCTGTTTTCATGTTGTCCGTACATCTGTACATACATCCCTGAGCATTTAGGTCATTCTGTTGAGTGAATTTCTTAATATTGCACAACCTTTTACTCGGGAGCTGTGGTCCGCTTATTCGATTTTGCTGGTTGTGTTTCAGGGTGAACTACAGTATGAGTTTTTGGCCCAACCTTTACTCAAGAATTCAAACACTAGGTATGATATAAACTGTCTAACAGGGTATAATATAGACTCACCAAACAGTTTACTGGGTATACCTGTTTGCCTCCTCTTTAATGCAAATATCTAATCAGCCAAACACATAGCAGCAACTCTGTGGATTTAGGCATGTAGACACAGTCAAAATGACCTGCTGAAGTTCAAATCGAGCATCAGAATTTAGAAGAAAAGTGATTTAAGTGACTCTGAACATGCCGTCATTGTTGGTGCCAGACAGGCTGGTCTGATTATTTAGGAAACGGTTGATATAATGGGATCATTTTCAATAAATTCACTTCTAGGGAAAAGAGGAAAAAATATAGTGAGTCAGATGATGTCAGAGGTCCAAGTAGAATAGCCAGACTGCTTCAGCCTGATAACTGTGGTAATTTGAGTTCAACAGGAACTCAAATAATTACTTAACCCTCCTGTCGCGTTCATCCCCACCCCTTACTTTCGTGCTCCCGGTCAAAATTGACCGGTCTGTTTTAACAGCTCTTAAATTAGCATAACAAACATTTTTCACCACCAAATTCAGTTCAGTGGTCATTCAGTGGGCCGTTCAGTAGGTCGCTCAGTGGGTCGCTCAGTGGGTCGTACAGAAGAGGATTTCTGAAGTGCAGATGAGCTACAGCAGCAGAAGACCACACCAGGCACTAAGAACACAAAGCTGAAGCTACAGTTCACATGGGCTAGTCAAAATCGAATAGAAGATTCAAAAAATGTTTCCTGGTCTGATGAGCCTCTACTTCTGTTGCAACATTTGGATGGCAGGGTCAGAATTTGGCATAAACATGGTTCCATCATGCCTTGTATTAACGTTTCAGCCTGCAGTGGTGGTTAACGGTGTGGCCGATACTTTCTTGGCACACTTGGTCCCCGAGCCTTCTTTAAACTCCACAGCCTATGTGATGGCTGCAACTACAGCCCCACAGTGGTAATACCCACCATGTTTGTAGAGGCTTATAAGTAACATAACATTCACATTTGTCTTTCTTTAAATATAGGCATTAGTTTACAGGATAATAAATAACTGGTTTTTGTTTAAAGTTAATTCACATATCCACATGACACTGTATTCTAAAATAAGTGCGCACATTTTAGTTTACACTGGTATGTATGATTAATCTTTTGTTTTCCGAGTTACCTTAGTTGCAGCTGCTCCAGTCCCTTGATTGAGGAGCCAAGAGGTGGAAAAGGGGCGGAGCGAGTTTTAAAGGAACAATACAAATTGGTTCATGCCATAATTCGGGACCATGGGGGGGAATTGGAGTTTATTATGTTTGGTTTAGTTAGGTTTTGTGTATTTTACCCCTTTTTTTCTGTTTTTGTGGGCTGATCAGCCACTATTTAAGTTTCCCCTTTGTCTTGTTAAGTTAGGTCAGTTTGTTTGAGTTATCAGTACTTTGAGTAGAGTTTTGTTATTTTGACCTCTTTTATGGGCCCAAGATTTTGATTCTTTTGTCATGATTTAACTAATTATGTTTTTTTTGGGTTAAATAAAAAATAATTTTTTTGGACGTTAACCTGTGCCTAATTTTTCCTTCACTGCTCGGTCCATCACAGCCTATCTGAGTCATGTTACTGACCATGCCCATCCCTTTATGACCACAGTGTGTCCATCATCTGATGGCTTCTTCCAGCAGGACAAAACACTGTGTCCCACCATCTCAAACTGGTTTCTTGAACATGGCAGTGAGTTCACTGTACGAACAATGCAACACTCACAGGATGTGGTGGAACAGAAGACTGGCATCATGAACGTGGGGCTGAAAGATCTGTAGCTACTGGGTGATGCTGTCAGGTCAGTATGGCTGACACAACAGCCTATAAGTGAAAAATGAATGCAATTCTGTATGTAAAAGGGGGTCCAAACTATATGTACTAGCAAGGTGGGTGAACCTAAAAGTATTAGCCAGTGAGTGTGTATTTACACATTTGGTGCAGACTCAGCGGATCCCAACAAGCTGTTTTTAAAGATGTGATCTAACGACTCTGATATGCTGCTCTTTTAAGGTGAAAAGTCATTTTTCGTTGCAATTCCAAGTGTGGGTTGTTTTTTTTAGCTCATATCCTAAAACTGCATGCTGCTTTACGAATGAAAGGTCACCGGTTTCATTTTCCAGAAGAACTGGGGGAAATCGTCAGTGAAAGTGAGCATGCCACTCTTAGTGAGACTTTGAGGGAAAAAAAAACATTTAAAACTTCAACTGCTGCGGAGTCAGACTGATGCATTCAAGATCCGTGCTAAAGTACGAGCTTTTACTGTAAAGAAACATCAGGAGAAATAACAGTTTGAAAACAGATCTACCCAAATTAGTCCTGCATGAGTGAAAAATAAACTCCTGAGCTTATGGTGACACTGAGAGGTTTGAATAAAACCTCATGATTTTTGATTATTTTCTCAGCAGAGCCTTCTGCTGTTTGTTGTTTGCTGTCACTTCAGGTAAGCTCGTGGCTGAAAATAATCCCAGTAGTAACAGGATGAGTGGTTGCCTGGTCTGAAAACAAGAACAGGTCTAGCACCAACCTGATGTTCAAGAAAAAAAAGAGTGAAAGTTTTCAGTGCCGAATTGTGAAACTGAGAACAGACTTCATGTTTAAGTTCCCAAGAACTGCTTCAGATTGCAGCAAATTCTCCGATTCACACGGCTTCTTGGTCAGATGCACATAAACATAGTAAGTGTTGTGAGCTTTAAATTGGCTTACTGGAAAAGCCCTACATCTCAACTGTTCAGGCATCACCCCGAGTATGTCAACAAGGATTAATCACTTTGTTCACTTTAGTTTTTTATGTGTGATGCATGGCAAACCAATAGGTATGCCATACGTGTTGTAAAGCCCTTGACGTGTTGGCGAGTGCCAGTACTGGCTCCATTTCTGTACAGACCTTACATTGAACTTTGAGCTTTTTCTCTTTTGACACAAGCAGATCAATCAGTCCAACATAGAAATGCAAGAAAGTGAAGTGGCCGCTTGAGGCTGACTCCAAAAACACTTCAGTCCTTTTACAATCTGATGCAACATGGTCCACTTTACAGCAGAAATGAGCGTATTTAAGCAGTGTTTTGATCTCTGTAGCTAATTTCCCAGCTCAGATCAGCTGTGTGCAGGGTAACCAGATCGCAACAAACTAACTGTTTGTTTGGGACAAAGTGGGACACGTCAACAACGCTGAGAGTCTGAAGATTTCATATCTAACTTAAAAATAAAAATATATTGTGCATTTTACCATATGCTGATTTGGGATTAACAGGCCAAACACATCATGTTTACAACTCTCTTGCCAAGTAAAAGAAAGCTAGTTTGCTTCTGTGGTCTTATGCGATAGTCTTTCAGGTTTCAGTTCAGTTTGATTCATGCCATTTTCTGGACCATATTTGATATTTTTATCCAGTTATGACACATATTCGGTGTCACTTCACATTGTGTTTCCTTCCTGTGCGAAACCGACAAACTAATTAGCAAAAAAAAGCCAAAAACTATGATTTCTCACAATGTGCTCCAGCTTCATATTCTTTGTGGTAGTTTCCATCATATTCAACAAAATCTGAAATGTTTGCGACTTTTTGGTGACTTGTAACTTTCCCTAATGAGTATTGCATCAGACAATGTAACCCCCTTCTTTTGATTATAATAACAAAAGTCTCCCCTTTATAGACAGTGGGTACAACGATGGAGTCGTGTGTGCCTATCCTGCAGTCCTAAGTCTGGGACATTGTCTCAAGATGTGGAACAAGGAATAAAAATGCCTTACAGACCCACATGAAGAGGGGCAGCCTAACTATGTATGGTTATGACTAACAGATGAATCTAGCGCTGAATTTTGGGTAGACCTAAGGGGGTCTGTACCCACTGACTTCATGAACAGGCTGACGCTGACTGCCCGTGAGAAGTATTTTCTTAAGTTTTGTTTTCAATTATCAAAAGAAATAAAATAAAAATAAATTTGACTACTGTGTTTTCCTTTCTGAAAAAAGGGCAAAAGTCAACTTTTATCATCCTAGGCAAAGTGTTGCCTATGGCAACTGCCCATTTCACTACAGCTAACACCTGTCAAGCAGTATATCTGATAGAAAACCTTATTTGTTATAAGACATATATCATCAGTAATAAATAGATGTGGGATATCTCTCATTTTACTTTATGCTTTCACAGTTTGTATTTTCAACACTGTATGAGTTGCACGATGCGCAGACTGTGGTGTAACAGGTTAAAGTGAGGTGAAGATAAAGTCACTTAACTGAGTAACTACAGTTTATTTAGAAAATGAATTTCAATAAAGAAGACGACGGGAGTTGAACATTTCTGCCCATTTTAGCTTTCTCCTTGAAAGCACGAGCAGCTTCCACTGAGAGGAAGGAATGGATTTTTGCACCACAGTGCGCCGCTCTCTCTCTCTCTCTGTTAACTTAAGACAAGAAGCTCGCTCGGCAGTTTCTTTCCTTCCCTGATCTATATGACAGTAATCATTCGGATGAGATTGTATTTATTTATTTATTTAATCACACTCTCGATCTCAACCTGCCCCTAAAATAACAATGACAGATCGGGTACAGTTTTTTAAAATTTGTACAGGTGCATGCACACACTTGTAATAAATAGAAGAGGTAGTAGTAAAAACATTAACTTCTGTGATTACAAAGTCCAGCCAAAATTATTCTGGCCTGTCCAAAATCAGCCTAGGATGAATGCCAAAGCATTTGGCTGTAGCCTTACCTCTGCTGACCAAATCGCTGAACTTGACCTCTTGATTGAGTTTGTGCTACAGTATGGGTTTGCTATGGGTTTAATTATACTTTAATTATACTAATAAACCATCCAAAAAGTCTGTGCTGCAAATTTTGAGTACTTTATTAATATTTCCTATTTCCTATTGGAAGCATCTGCTAACCAAGCTGTCTAGGGTTACCAAATTACTAAGGTGAAAAAAACAAACAAGGTGGCAACAGCCAAAATGTTAAAAGATCGAGGTTTCAGATTGGGTTTCCCTGGAAAAACAACCCATAGATCAATTTCCTGTTTTTTTTTTCCTGACAAAAACAACTCCACCACATGCTGCCAGGCTTCCACCACACACACTTTTTTGTGCGATTCAATTTTTTTTAATATAGTACCAAATCAGTTGCTTCAGATGATCACCTACGAGCCAGGTTTTGGCAGAAATGGGAAGGAAAAACTCCCTTTTACAAGAAGAAACCAGACCCGAGGAGGGAGACAGGACTAAAGACACACTGTAGAAGAGAGCCAGAGATGAATAATAACTGATGATTAACTGAAGGGTGGTGTATAAATACATAGAGAGTGAAAAAGGTGAGTGAAGGAGAAACACTCAGCCTAAGCCTATTGCAGGCAGTGTAGACCTATCGTAGCATAACCATGGAGAGCCAAGGGAGGAATCAGGGTCACCTGATGCAGATCTACCTGCATGCTTTATCAAAAAGGAAAGTTTTAAGCCTCTTAAAAGTAGGGAGGGTGTCTGTCTCCCGAATCCAAACTGGGAGCTGGAGAAATACCGTCTCTCTTTCTAGTCCCTGTCAGTACTCTTGCTGGAGCATTTTATGACAACCTGATGATAATGAATTCAAGTTCACATAATAGATGCGTGAATTATTTTTTAAACATCACTCCGAGGCAGGATGTTAGAGATAATGCACAAGTGAAGGAAAGCAGTCCTAAATGTATTTGATTAATATACGCATAGAAGGACATATTCTGGTTGTCAGAAATTGGTCTTGGATAGTTCAATCTTAGTTTCATCACACAGATGAGGAATTTGCCTCCGATGATCTGAGCTCTTTAGTGAGGAACATCTGGCCACTCTGTCATCCCAGCTTGCTTGATGGGTGGAGGCAGACATGGTTCTTCTGTGAGCTCCAATCTCCATCAGAGGGACCATTTGGTTCTTGGCTACCTGTCTGACCAAAGCCGCTTGTCAGTGAGTATTTTGTTTTGGGAAAGCTCAGAAAATATTTATGAACTTTTACATTTAAGACCAATACCAGCTACTTTGCTCCTAGGCAGATATTTTCTTGTATGCTCCACCACATCAGTACCTTCAGAAAACCCTGTTTCACAGCTTGGTTCTCACTTTCAAAACCATCACCTATGACACAGGTATGCGTTTCTTTCACATGTGTAGTAAATGTTATGAGGGCACAGGCCCCAATCAGGCTATAGTATCATCTCAAGAAGCCTTCGTAGGAATATGACGTCTAAGAGCTTTGTTGTCATGACAGAATTATCTTATTGGGATATTTCATCATTTTAGTTTTTAAAATAATTTTTCCAAACAGTTTGAAAACCTATTTTTGTCATTTCCGATTAAACGTATGAATTGATGATTTAGAAAAACGAGTCAAATACATTTTAAGGTGAACAGGGAGCATAGGAAAACTTAAAAAGGTGTGAAAACGTTCTCCACTTGCGCGGGCGCAATATATAAAAGTTTAAACACTTGTAGAGAAAGTTAGCCACCTGACTACTGCTCAATACACGAATGTGTGTGTATACGAACGTGGTTTTAAATGTCATTGTGTGGTGCTCCAGTTCAATGTCTTTGTGGTTTCCTGAACATTTAACATCTCAGGCTTTGCTGAGATCACACACATAGGCAGCACATGAAACACTACCAATTAGATGAGGCACGTTAGATGAGCAGGTTTGTGGATAAACCAAAAGTTTCATATTAAACTTTGCGATTAATTGTGCAATAGTGTGCGTGCACGCAGGATTTTCTGCAGTCGTACAGCAAAAGCATGACGCTTGTGTGCACATGTGTTTTACGCATTTATGAGTTGGCCGCGTCATCAGAGTGTAGGAATATCACGATGGTTATATTGTGTAATAGGTGCTCATCTTCAGTCAGACAAAGTTTGTGTGTTTGTGTGTGTGTGAAGCGAGCAGCTCTTTAGCTCGAAGATGTGCCTTCACGCCTCTGCAGCGGGGCATTTTCTCAGTAAAAACCACAGACTTTCTGATCACAGCTGGAGGCAGGGGGACACCTGTCGTCCCCTCATCAGCCCTGTGGTCACCCTGCCCTACATACAGCAAGAGACAGACAAAAAGCATGTCTAACACAGCAGACAAAACTATATTACAGATAAGATCTGATTAGAAAGGTTCACATCAGGGATATGAGCTGCACTGCAGGTGCAGCAAATACTGACGCCACAGGCTTCATGTATTCAAATGTTTGCAGCACGTAAAGATTTTGTACTTGTTTTTTTGGGGGTTTTTTTTGCACGTGAACACAAAAACAAAGTCAAAATTATTAGATCTAGAGCCTCTGCAGGCCTCTCCTCTTCACTATCATCTGAAGTGTCTCAAGCACAAGCGCACAGTGATATTTTTATTTCAAGTTTTGATTGGGTGGACATTAGCATGAACATCCATGAAGAACCCGATAAGTTTACTCACCTATTTTGTTTGCTTTAGTGTCCATTTACTGCTGAGGTAAAGATCACTTGTCTGAAATGGCCATACGCTAATGGCTAACTTAATTTGCAGTGTGTGTGGTGTTTCACGCGTGTCCCATATGGTGTAGCGGACTGGGCTTGTTTCGACTTATAGGGGTGGGTTTTCGGGCAGCTGTGGCGCAGGTGGTTTGAGTCCCCTGGCTCCTGCTGTCCACATGTTGAAGTGCACGTAACCCCAAATTCCCTCAGATGTGTCCGCTGGTGTGGACCTGTGTGTCAGTGGGTGAATGGGGCAGAGTGGAAAAGTGCTATAACTAAGACCAGTTCGTCTTAAAGCTTTTACTCATGTCTGAAAAAGGTGTAAACGAGATTGGTAAGTGGAATGGAATAAGATGGAATAAAACCATCTACGAGTAATTCTGACTCTATCAGATCCCATCTGAATACTCTCAAATCAATTAATCTGCATGTGAATACGCAGAATCTGTACCAAAAAGGACGGGATTTTTGGTATCTCTTTGTCTGATTGTAGTTTAAATCCAATTCACAAGTCGTATTTGAGGTGGCTTTGGTTGCATGTAGGTAAACTGATCATTTAGCTTAGTGAGTTACACAGTTACCTAACAAGGAAAAGATTCCCAGGTTGATCACAAGAAGATAGACTAATCCCTTTGGGGTCCTTTCAAGAAAGACACCGGCCATGAAAACACTTTTATGGCCCTTTGTGAATCCAAGAAGAAGCCAAATTAGTTTTCATCGGCCCGTTTAAATCTATTTACAGTCATAAACAATCGCCAGCAGAGGGTAGACCCCATTCTTGAAGCCACTTTCATGACCATAAAAAATAAAGCTAATTTAATGTTCCAAAGTCCTACAACCACTTATCGCAATTACGGCGATGAAGAACTGGGATTATGTCCGAGTCTTATCACCTAGAAAGTTCACACGATAAGCTTAATTAATGGAGCAAAGATCTGGAACGTGAGATCTCTGCAGAGGACTGGAAATCAGCAAGTGTTGGAGTTCATACTCAGACGGTGAATGCATGCCTCAGATCGCCACGCCATTATTAGTAATGCGAACAACTGTATGTAACTTCTGCCAAGGGAAATTGTTCACTAATTGCACAGATGTTGAAAGAACAACATTTTAGGTGCAGAAACATATAAAAAAAAAAAAAACGTGTCAGAGCAGATTATTTAACAGCTATTTCTACTTGAACACAACTAGAATTAAAAAAGAAGTTCAGTCTTTTAAGAAAAAGCAAATGAATAACATAAAAATATTGAAACGCAAAAATATTTAATAAAACACTGACTTAAACATTTGTGAATTGGTTATGATTTGTCATATAATGAAAAAGAGCATTTGTGTATTTTTTTTTTTACTTCAAAATGAACACACAGTTGAATAAAAAGAGTTGACTGACTTTGCGCATGACAGCCACTGTGCTGTGGGGGCAAGCGACACAGTTGCAGACAAGTATTAAGGTTACGAGACATGCAGAGCAAGTACAGGTGGCCAGTGTGCATTTTGTGTTTGTTTGCGTGTATGTGTGTATATTGTGGTGACAGTGGGAGCTGCATTTCCGCCGGTGCGCAGGTGCATTGTGACATGTAGCCCCGGCACAACCTTGATCTCACACACACACTTTCAGATGGTGCGATAGGTGTCATCTCCAACCACTGCGATGGTGGTATTTTCAGTAGAGATACGGGGAGGAGGGGATTTCACAAGAAGAGAAGCCTCAGACGTAAAAAAGCTCTCTAAACGAAGTGTGCACATGTGATCCAGGTGTGCGTCGTCAGTAGGTGTCAATTTTTCTGGAACGGCACAAAGAAAAGAAATGAAAACGGAGGCTGATTGATCTCCCAAACTGACTGAAATACTCGCACGTTCCTCTGCGTGCATGAATGCTTGTATCTGCGACACATGCGCTGCTGCTGCGGTCTTCTGGCTATGTCTCATTATGTTTGTGGTTTTTTTCTTGCTATTTTTTTTTTATTTTTGCTATTTTCTCCCCCCTCCCCTCACCGTGTGCACGCTGAGTAAAATGTAGCTTGTCTTCTGAAAAATGGGAGTGCCACAGTAAACCACATGCAGATGCTTTCTAGCATTAAAAAAGACGAAACATAACGTACAGATGTATATCTTGGCCACATCTGCCTCCAAAATAAATGGCGACGGTGCATAAAAATACCAATTTATGTGAATGGGCGCATAGCAAATGAACAGAGCAGTGCCAAAACTGGAGCCCAGAGACAAAATTAAATGGCCAGTACCCTCTTAGTCATGGTGACTTCATGTTTTTTTCCACTGCCTCCCACCTCCTCCCACACAAGGGAATCTGCAGTTTGTTGTCCTTGTTCATTCAGCCCCTTTCAGCCATTCAAGTTCCCAAGGCTGTTGCATTACAGAGAGCCCACTTAATAGGAGGCACATCCACACAACTGTGGATCAGTTCTGCAACAGCTGAGTAAAACATCTGCTGGGATTCCAGCCAGGACGCACTGGAGTTGATTTAGACCGACGTTTGACATAAACCGATAAATCTGTTGATTCCACTTCCAGAAAAAGTCCACCCTCACCACATACTATTACTCTCTGAAAGCCCCCCCCCCCACCTCCCGCCCCTTTTTTTTCATCATCTCTTCTACCTCCACCAGCCTTCTATGAATCAACCCCCCCCCCCCCCCCCCCCCGCCCCCCACACACACACACACACACCCTCCTGCTCTATACAGCTGTTCCTTTGCCTCATGTTGCACATTCTTTCATTCTTCGGGGCTCAGGCTGTCAGGGACCCATTACAGCCCTTCCTGCTGGGTGTTTGTGTGTGAAAGAGAAAGAGGCGATGTAACAATTTGAGAGGAATCTAGAGGCTGAAAGACAGTACAGCTGCAAGCAGTACGCAGACAAGCACACACACCTCCAGCTGTTTGTCTCTCACCAATTACTGTGGTCCCTGCTTGTCCTGTCCCCTCAAGTGCTTCCCCCAGTCCCATGAGCACCTTCCCACTCTTGCTATTTTTAGCTTTAGAGACGAAGAGAGACAGGGGCCCCTTCACGGCCTAATTACAGCATCCATCATGCAACCGCCGTGCTTTACCTCCCCCTCCTTTGCTTCCCATGCTCAAAACTTAGCCTCGCTGTCCTCTTCATCTTTTGGGCACAGGTTCAGGTAATATACTTGGGAATGCTAAACAAAGGAAAAGCGCAACACAAAAACAGGCACCGAACCGACAAACAACAAAGCAATTAGCTGGTGTTTGGTCTGGCTGGAACAACCGTGACCTTTCAGGAAACTCCCCCTTCCTGTTAGAGACGGGTCGACTCGCCGCTCAGGCTGTTTGAAAGCTGAGAAGCACAACAGCCAGCATTCTTGGAAATACGTGAGCATGTTTGACACAGTTGGTTGATGCCTTTTTTTTTCTCTCTCAAGCAGTCGGCACAACCTACATGCTAACCTTTGTGGTCTAGGCAGGAATGGCATTGTTTAATTTACTTGTTGTTTTTGGTAATGAACCTCAATACTTTTCTCAAACCAACCAAGCATCAGAAAAAATCTGAAAGCTGTGAGATTTCGAATCTTGTTTACTTAGAGGATGAGTCTGTATTCAGTCATTTTCCAGCCAGTCAATCAGCCAGAAAATCTCAGAAATGTTGATGCAGATCAGATCGCTGTCTGTAGATAAAAAGTTCAGTGATTTTCCCATAAGAAAAGACATATTTAGTCTGACAGCTTTTCCTTTGTAATGTGTTGCACCAGTTCCAGCTGCTGCTACATTGTGATTGCTCTCTCTAGTCCAGTGTGTATTTAAGATGCACACTGGCTCTCTTCCACTGCAAGAAGAGCCAACACTAATCGTGGGTATTGTCTCCAGTGCTTAAACTGTTCAAAAAATGTTATGAACATTCAGTGCCACAATTCAGTTGGGGCCTTCTGTAGTTCGCGAAAACATCTGACAAAGTTGGAGAAGCTATTTCTTTAGATGTTCATCACAACCTTTACACCGACCTTTACAGTTTAGACAGCAACATCAGTGTCAAATCTTTAATATAATCCTGCCGACTCCCCATTTAGTTGGTACTTAAGTTGTTATTAAACAAATCTAATACAGGAACACTGTCACCAAGTACTTGGTTGAATACTTATGTTTCTGTAAAATCTGTCTTGACAAAATAATAGAAAAATCCCAGAGATTACTTTTGTTGTTGCACTAGATACAGCAAATCAGATGGAACTTAGCTGAACTGAATTGAAACTTGTTAAACTACATGCTTACACTGTATCCTCTGAATGATGGGTAATATATCCATTCATACTGTAACACTCACGCACGTCTCTCAGTCCTCACTAGCTCGTTTTCAGTTGGTTCAGAACAAAAACTAGCTAAAGCTACCACATCATCTCTATCATTCCTATTCTTTCCAAGCTCCTTAGATCCATGTTCTTGCTGAGCTTCACTGGCTTCCAGTGAAATTCAGAATTAATTTTAATAATATATAAAGCCCTACATACTGTGTATACAGCAGACTTGCTGAGACGTTATAACTGCTTGGGGCCAGATCATCTGATCAGGGTCTCTTAACTTTTTCACGCTCTTATTGTGAAATCTGATCATGCTTTTAAGGTTGCAGGTCCTAAACAGCCTTCCTCAGCCTAAACAGTCGACTGAAAAGAAAACAGAAAGTGAATTTCCCTCCCTGAGCCTGGTTCTGCCAGATGCTCCTTCCTGTGAAAAGGGAGTTTTTCCTTCCCACTGTCGCCAAATGCTTGTTTACAGGGGGTCGTCTCGTTCTCTCTATTACAGTAGCGTCCTAACCATAAAATATGAAGTGCCCTGAGTTGACTGTTGTTGTGATTTGGTGAAAACTAAACATTAAAGTTATACAAACACTACATAAAATATATTTGCTGCCATAACTACTCAGACTATCCAATGTGTCTTAATCCAAAGATGAATATAGTCCCCGATGTTTAGTCAGACCGTTAAATTATTAAATATTTTCAGCTTTTAGGCAAACGCTATTTAACATTAATGGGGGGAAATGGTTGTGTCAACAATGTTTATGTTTTCTTTGATAAAGGATAAACTTTCTGAGGCAAGTGAAGACGTTTTGAAACCCTGCTGCAAATGCCATGCAGTGCAGTCATAATGTAGACAGAGTTAAAACGGATAACGTGGAAAAGCGCAGGCCAGTCACAGGGTGATAAGATGAATCCAGTATTTTCCTCTTATGTGATCTGCCTCAACTGCACTGGCAGATAAAGTCGCCCCCCTCCCTTTCCTTCTGCTCCTCCACGCACTGATCTTCAGGGACTTTTAACAGCCAGCGTGGACCTCATGTTTCCAGATATTGCAGATCCCATTGTATTACTCAAGGACTCCCAACCTGCTTCTTATCAGCCTTGACGTCTATTTTTTCTCCTTTTCCTTTTCTGTAATCCAAAAGGAACAGGTCGGCTATTTGTATCAACTCAACCACAAGTGCCCAACTTTCATCTGAGAGGGTCGTGTTTCTGCAGTGCACATATGAACACATAAACAGTGCACCGCTCTAATGGGAATGAAAGTTCTGGTAAACTTAAAAGGTCTTAAAATGTTGGAATAGACATAAGTATTCATCCACTGTAGTTTTTCTTACAAAAAAAGCATGCACAACCCGAAATTTGTTGCCTTTTTCTTTTCTGTTTGCTTTTTTGCATAGATTTAAAGTTTGCACATCATAACGTTTGTTTGAGGAGAAACTGAAACCAGAGGGAAAGCCAGCCTCAGAATGTCTCTCACTTGACATGAGGACAGAAGGTCATAACCCCCAAACATGAGTTTCCTTTGGTCACTGTGTTTTCCCAAAGGATAAAGTTACATTTGAACCAGTAAGCTAATCCATAGCTGCTAGCGGCGTACCGGAGCGAGCCAGACCACACAACAGTTCAGGTCAGAAGACTTGTTGACCCTTTAACTGCATTTCTCTCCCTCAGACAGAAGAAATCTCAGAGAGTGCACCGCCTAAAATCAACACAGGTTAATGTGAGTTGGCTTAGTTGCAGTGCACTGTCTGCTACTGTCTGTGGCATAGTTAAGGTTTGTGGAAGGCTAGATAGTGAGTGAAACTATACATTTGTAGCAGACTCACTTTTACATTTCTATAAAAATGTAATGGGATCATGAAACTGGCCACAGTTCAAAATTAAGAGAAAATTATTAGGCCTCCTATGTAATTGAAAGGTTTTGTGTACATTTTCCCTTCTGTTTTTAACAGAGCAAGGAATTTTCAACACAGCATTTCTAAACGTTCTTGTTTTCTTTAGAAAACATAAATAATTTCTATTTGCACGCAATTGCAGAATTTTTTTCATTAAAAAACAGCCCAAATTTCCAGGGTCATTATAATTAGCAAGCAGACCTTTTTATTGAGCCACAACACAAACCACCGCGGTGAAATGACATGCTTTAACTTGGTAATGCTCAAAGCTTGTGAAATCAAGTTAAACCTGAGGGTTATCTTGCAGTTTACACACTGTATAAAAACTTCAGCAAGAGTTTGGCAGTCGCCCAGAAAGCATCGTGCCAAAAAATAAAATCCATTTAGACTTGATAAAAAAGGTTGTTGATGTTCACAAAGCAAGAGATGGACATATAAAGTTATAACAATGTTTCCAAGTGTCAAGATCTGCATTGAAAACTATCATCAAGAAATGAACAGAGCCACACAGTACAGAACAAGACTGGTAGAAGTAAGAAGCAAAACATTTAAAAGACTTTGGAAAACAAAATAGTGAGAGATGTGAGAGATGTGTCTACAGAGCCCAGAACAACTGCAGAGGACCCACCTTAAAACCAGACTCAAGTCTGCCAAGGACAACCCAGAGAAAGATTATCCATACTGGAAGTGCATCCTTTGGTCAGAAGAGTTGGAACTAGAGCTCTTTGGCCAGAGAGACGCTTCTTCACTAAACATACCTCACTGCACTCTATCAATTTTAATATACGCCACAATGTATACTTGTACACATGTGCACTTATTTACACGACTTTATACGACTGCTATATCCTTCTGGGATTCATAAAGTTTCTCTGATTCTGACTCTGATTCTTATGTTTGAAGAAAGAAGGGAGCGGCGTACAACCCAAAGAACACTGTCCCCACAGTGAAACGCAGTGGTGGGAGTGTTATGCTTCAGTGTGTCTCGAACTGGGAATCTTGTCAAGATGGAAGGAATTATGAAGACAGAAGGTTATGTGAAGATTTTTAAAGGAAACCTCAAGCAGTCACCACCAAAACTGGGTCTGTGTCACCGTTTTGCCTTCTATCATGACAACAACCCAAAATTATCCAGGCCTGAAGACCAACAAAACTGGAGGAGCTGGAGAGATTCGCCAAAGAAGGATGGACCTGGCTTGGTCAGGAGTCACGAGCGAGAATATTTGAAAACTACGATAAACGACTGCAGGCTGTCATCCAACAAAGAGGCTACATAGTTGACTATTAGCACTGGGGGGCTAATAATTTTGACTAGTTTTCGGTTTTTGTGAAATAATTTAATTTCTGTGTGCAAAGTAAAATAATGTAAGCATCCAAAATAAAACTAGAATCTTTGGAAACACTTTACATTTCACAGGGGAGCAGTTTTATGTTTCACAAGATTTTTGTGGTTATACGTGTTGGAGAATCCTGTGTATCCACATTATTTAAACCAAGACTACATGGGAATTATAGGCGGCTCAAGCTATGAATATGCTAAATGCATGCACTCATCCCGTGGGCCTTTGTTGCAAGTGTAGCTATGAAACATAGGTTTGGCTTTTTTACGCTCTCTGACGTTGCAGTGCTATATGAATGAATCAAGTGATCTCAGCGATGACAAATCAGACAAAACCACATTCACTAACGTGTCTTTTCCGCTTGTATTTCTGGGGAAATGCATATTTACTCAAATCACACCGCCCATATAAATTAATATCATATGTACTTCCAGCCTGTATTACACGGATTCAGTTACTTAAATGAATGTGAAAGCATTAAATGTTTTAAGTGAGCTCGTGAGTATATTTGTGGCAACTCTGAAACTGCTCTCCACATACACAGACCTCGTGGATGCTTTTTTCCCCCCCTTGATAATTTTACTCAGACTGAAATGCAATTGCCGGTTTGAAATGTGTTGCCTTACGTAAGTAATCACACTGAATGCTCCGCTTGTGTTTAAGCGCCAAAGTAGGAGCTTGACTGGGTCACTGCATTAGAAAAAAAAAAATCTCAAATACAAAAGTCATGTGCCTTTGATAAGCATCCCAAGTCAACTGATCCCTTTGAGGAATTGGTAAAAACGTGTTGTTTTGCAAATTTCTAACAAGATCCACTCTGAGGCATCAAAGTTTTGTGGATGACCTAAAATCATTTACAATCTTAAAAAAACCAAAAAAAAACCATCCAAACTACTGTAAATTGTTCTATGCCATCAAATACAAAAAAGTCTGAGACTCTCCGAGTGATAATCGTGCTGTTGTTCCTTCGGTGTTTGCTTCACTTCGAGAGATAAGCACCACTGTAATGTTTAAAAGTAAAAATCATTAAAGTTTCACGCTTGTCGCAGTTTTCTTATTTCATTCTTGTGTACTTTGTGCATCCAAAAGCAACACTTCCTGCTATTGTCTGTCAGACGCAAGTGACTACACAATCTGTCGCTCTCTCTTTCTTTTTGTCTGCACGCGTGCGCACACACACACACACACACACACACACACACACAATGTCCACAAACCCCATCCCCTCCCTCCTCTCTGGAGCTTCTGGTGCAAGGGGAGCCCTGCCAAATAAGTTAGTTTGTGTGTGTGTGCGTGTGTGTGTGTGTGATAGGGCAGAGCAACTGTGTCTTCTCTGAAACAGAATTAAGAGTAGCGACTTCGAAAGAGTGAGAGAGAAAAAGAAAAAAAAACTACAGCGAGATAGTTCAGCTCACATGAGAGGAAGTGCAAGACACAGAAAAGTCAGAGGGAGCTGCTTGTGTCAAGCAGTTGACTGTGACTCGCTTTGTGAGCGCACGGTTGGGCTCCGGCGCTGCAGCACCACCACTCCCCTGTCAGAGCAGGAGCTATCTTCTCCCTGAGCTTTCCACTCCGTCCCACCACTGCCTCCTGTGACTGACTGGACTCGCTGTGGGAGCACGGAAGGACCACTCGCTGAATGTCAGCGCAGAAAGCCGGTGAGCTTTTGCACATTTTCTATTTTCTATCTATCTGTGAAGGAATAATTAACAGCTGTGTTAAAAAAAAAAAAAGAGTCTTCTTCAGGGACTGAACGTAAATGTATCACCAGGAAAGTATGTCAGCCTTTCATGAACTTAGTGGATTTTTAGTTAAACTTGCAGATGTGGACGTGGTTTTTTTGGTCCAGTTGTTGGACAGTGGTTTTAAGTGCTAAGAGTTTTGGTTTGGCTGTGAGTTTTGAGAAGATTGGGTTTGTTCTTAATTTATTACACACACTGTAATGTATGCAAACACTTTAAGATCATACATGTTTATCAAACGCCTGGGAAGGACACTGCGGTTGGGTAACAAGGATAAATGATTTCTTACTCCATTTGTTTTGTTTTTTTCTGGCTTTATTTGTTTGGTTTTGGACGTGCTGTTTCTCAGGATTGGGAAGGGGAGAAAATTGGAAACAGAACCAGGCACCCTGGAGACTTAGTGTGTCCACGAAAAGTATAAGAGCGCCTAAAACGAGTAGACAGAAAACAACAGTCCCTCGCTGCGATGAACTGCTGGAGGAGACAGAGCGATAGAGAAGAGACGGCGAAAAGGTGGAAAGAGATTTGTTTGACAGTGAGAGTTGACTGGTGGCACAGCAACCAAGGATATCATGAGTAAAGGAACATTGAAAATCTGTTGACATGACAAATCTTACTTTAACATCGCACACTTTTTTTTTTTTTGGGGGGGGGGGGGGGGGGGTGTTTGCCTGTCTTGTTCTTGCCAAGCCTCATTTGTAGAACACAGGTAAAGATAGGGGGGCGCACTGTACAGCAGGTTTAGCTTTTCACCACCTCTTCCTTGTTTTCGTGCACTGTGACTCTACATACAGTAAATCTTCCTGCATAAGATGAAACGCTGGCTTCGGCCTTTGGCTCCTCTCTCGCTCAAAACACTAAACTTTGGCTCTATTTTTACTCCCGTGCGCTGCTACACATTTAGAGACTCAGCTACGTGTTTTTTTAGGACTATAAATCAGACTTTAATTGCTCTGCTGTCTTTAAAGTAATGGGGGACATGACGGCTCTTTACATAGTTTTGTTTGGCTGAATTAAAAGAGAAATTTAAAACTTGTAAATTGAGGATTTATAGCAACATGTGGAAGTTCATGGACAAAATGATTAATTAATAATAATGGATATTTGTGGCCATTTTGAAAGCGTATTGGAACGTGACAACCTATTTGATTTGATTGGAGAAGAAAAAAGTGCAAAATGTGAAATCAAATTTGAGAAGACAAACAAGTAGATGAACTTGGTAGTTTGTGTTTCTGGTGCTGTGATAAATCATCAGAGTTCTGGTTTGTTTGGTTTGTAAAGGTCGGGGGGCAACAGGTTAAGAGGCCACGGTCTTCTAAAAGTGGCCTTCTGGGACGTCACTCTCCCTCTCGGTTTCAGACTTTGTGTCTGAGGCCAAGGGAAGGACTGCTAAAAATGTTTCATTTTGACATCTGCGATATTAGTCTTGCGGTCTGCTGTGGCTTTCTCTAAAGGTTTCACCTGAGGTCATTGTGTTTTTTTGGAAATCTCCACCAATAATTTTTGTTTTCTGATCAAACCTTCAACACATCATTTGTTTTTGAGCACCAAAATAACCTGTGGATTTGCACCGGCCCATTACATTTTCCGAGCTGCTGATTGAGAGTACTGTAACTTGGCTTTACGGCAGGCCAGAAGTGCAGCAAATCAGAGCGGCTTTCATCAGGCCGGCTCTGGTCTAAAGAGGGTTCTTCATGACAGGAGAGGCTGCAAACTGGAGTCAAGTGAGCACTATAAAGCAATGAGGAAGGACGTGTAGAGAGAATCTAGTGAGTGTCCTTTTATAAGCTCAGGTCGTCTTCTCAGGCTGTTGTTTGTTTTGATTAATAAAAACAAATGACCCAGTCATTAATATTTATACTACCATCTTGTGGAAGTGTGCTTTTACTGCAAGAGCCTGATCTGTGGCGGCGTTGAGCTGAACTGCAGGAAGTAGTTTCATTTGAGAGGTTCAAACACTTTATTAAGACCTCTGGTCTGGTCTTAAATAAATCTTATTTAAGACCAGATCCAAAAAGCTCTCATAGCAGGAAAGATTATATATCTTAAGGGTTTTGCTTTCCTCTCTGTTTAAATTTTTATGTAGGCAACAGCATGGGTTATAAGCAGGAGGATTTTCAGAAATGCACTGTGGCCGCTGCGAGCGCAGTTCCACATCTTAAGACCTTTCTTTCAAGAAGAGCAAAGTTTACAGAAGCTTCAGTGAAATCACCACCTCGCAGGTTTGTGCAGCCTGATATGCAAAATGCGTTAAAAGCCACATTGAACACATTGTCAGAGGTTTATACACTGCTCCAAACTTTGAAATGTTTTTCACACACACTCACAGAGGAGTGTGAAGGCGTCACAAAGCGACACTTTCCAGTGTCACAGACAGTTTCCCAAGAAACCAGGCGAGCGATGAGCGCCGTCGCTCCCCTCTGTGGCTTTCCTACGCTTTGCTGTCGGGAGTGGAAAAGCTTTAGAGGCTGCACCCGCCGCTGCAAGCGGCCTCCAGCAGCCTCCCTTGGTTCAAAGTTACCACACAGCTGCTAGCTCAAGCTTAGCGAGGCCCACCTGAACACGTGCTATGGTTTTATGACACAAGTTCGAAAACCACAATTTTACATTGAATACACGATTTTTGTCTTTTTCATTTTTACTGGCTTTCATTTAACTCGCTTTTGCAAACCACATTAACAACTTAAAGCACCATTAATTATGCTAAATTGTTCTTTTTTGCCACTTTGAGGAAACAAAGCAAGCTATAAACACAACACTAATATATCACTCATTTTACACTGTGGGCCACAAACAGTCCACTTTGATTTTAAGTGGGCCAGACCAGTGAAACTCCTTCTGTCAGTGTAAAGAAGTTGAACTACATTCAACAACAACAACAATCAGATTTCTTAATACAGGAAAAATAAGTACAATTTGGACAGTATGTCAAATTTTGGGGCTTAAATTTTGAGACATAAATGTGTAAAATTAACATCAAAAAGTTCTGGTAGCTCATTTCTCCAACTGTAATTATTAAACAAAACTTTTTCTAAATTACAGAATTTTTAACTTTGAAAAAGGATCACATTTCTGTAGCAGATAGTGAAAAAATAGGAGGTTTTCTGTCATTTAATTGTTTATCTATCTATTTTCCAGTGGGCCAGCCTGGAGTCTTTGCCAGGCCGATTCTATTCCCCGGGCCTTATGTTTGGCACCGCCCTGTAAAGTGTTGAAGCATCTTCACTGGCTAACTTTTATCTATCTGATGCTCCTGCATTTGTACTTAACAGTAGATCATGTTAGCTTTTATGATAACAGCTGCACATGAAAAAGAGGCTAATGAGAGTTAGCGTTAATCTAAACAGGAAAGTGGTGCAAAACCAAAACAATGAGCCTAAAGACTGCAGAGGTTGGAAGTGAGCACCTCATTTGAGGTGGCACACAGCAAATATTCAATCCTGTGCTGCTTGAGTGCGTCCTGTTTACCATCCCCTCGTGCACGCTTTCTGTCAGTTTACTGTGTCTGCTAAAGTCTTTTTGTGGGAAAACTGGAATAACTGGCACAGTAGTGAGAAAAAAAGGAGCAAACATAAAAAATAAACATATCAGAATGAAAGAGAAAACTGGATAAGTAAAACAGACTGCACATTAGAGGTGGGAATCACCATACATCCCACGATACGATATTATCACAATACTTAATGCACGATACGATATTATTGCAATTTTTTTAAATATTTTGCGATATTCAGATTCTGTACATAAAGGTAAACTTTATCAATATTCATTTTATCTAATATCAAAGTCTCACACTCAATCTTTCTCTCATTTCAGTCAGTTATATTGTTGACAAACTGAACGGTTTGTATTACAGTCTAGTCCAACTTAACTGAATGCAACCATCTGGTACAATTATAGCTATTCTGAACTATGCAATTTGTGAAAACTATGCAGCCCCTTCAGCAACTGAAGAATTTGAAAGTAAATTAAAACAAAATATAATTTTACATTAAATAAAAAAGTTTTAAACTTAATTAAAATAAGACATGTCTTAAATTAAAATAAGTAAACTGTCATGTTTATTGCTGCCAAAAAAAAAGTTAAACACATTTGGACAGTGAAGGAATGTCAGGATTCTTGCTCAGAAAAAGGATCAACATGCTCTGAAGTTAGAGCATGTTCCAGTCCACAAAAACTTTATTTGTAACAAAATATCGATTTCTGCTGTCCCTGTATCGATACATTATTAGCAAACAAAATATCACGATACTACACAGTATCGATTTTTTCCCCCATCCCTACTGCACATAGCGCCATCTGTGTGCATGTTTCCCTTCATGTCGAAGCACGTTTCTGTCTGCACAGATGTGTCTCTAAGGTAAGATGACAAAAAACAATAATTTATTGTTGTTTATGGATCCTCTGCTTCCACCCATTTTCAGGAAATCTGTCCGACTGATAACTCCACACATTCCATTCCCAATCCCAATAATGTACTGAGGTATTTCCGTGCCTGACCCCTCCAATATCATGCACATTATCCGCATCCTGTGGTCAGTATCAGACAAAGAAATTACACTTGCACAGTGAGCAACAACAAATTGCCATTTGGTAAATGAGACCTGCCATTTTTTTTTCACCCTTTAATCACTTTTCACTCTTCCTATCTTTTCCTTTTTCCGTTCTTTCTGGCAATCTGCCCTGCAACTGCTGCTCCCTCCATCACCGTATTGCCTGACTGCATTCCTCTCATTCCTACCGGCTTCCTGTGACTGAATGAGGAGCGAGCCCCACCGGCCACAAACCTCCACCTTGAAGTCCTTCCCATGTATCCCGTGTGCCATTTCACTCTATTGCTCCCTACCAGTGTTTTCCGTTTTAATATCCTTTTGGGAATTTGGGGGAAAATTGATCCCCGATACCTCGCTGACATTATCACTTTATGCCAAGGTGAGGATATTTTTACTGGAGGGTCTAGTCAGACCCCACTGTCCAGAATCCAAAAGGTTTGCATGGTGAAATGTAAATACTCAGTGCTACCAGCAGCCAAAGTGCTCGTTGACTGCAAAGGCAATAAAGTGATGCTGTGAGGGTGGAAAGTAAGAAGGGAGAGCTCTACTAACATCTGTAGACAATGTATTAACATAAATATTAAAAAATAAAATCATTACCAACCTTATTAGGCTGCAAATTCCAGCTGACAGTGATCACTGCCAGCTGAAAGAAGCCTGTTTTTGCCCTCCTTAATATGAATAATGATGTTTTAATAACAGCTCATGGAATGATTTAATAAATCCTAAATAAGCTAATTTATTGGCAAATGTAATTTTAGTAGCAACCGTTTCCAATTGACCTCTATATCTGTAAATAGGAGAAGCTCTGTCTGAAGCATGTGCTGTTCAAACTCCAATCAAATTCAATTTGCTCGAACGCATCTCAAATGATTCAGGCCACAGTCAGCCCCGTGACTCTGGGATGGACTGGTAAAACCTGCCAAGAGTACAAGGAAAAGCACAAAGTGCTGTTGATAGGAGGGGTTTTTTTTAATTCTCAGGCCACAATTTTCCCTTTAGGTACATAATTTAACAACCACAAATCTACTGACTCCATCATAGGACCAGTCTGAGTCACATGAAATGGAAAAAAAATAGAACTGACTTAGTTCGCTGACAGTTATCAGTTGTTCTCTCTGTGATTAGTTTAAGTTAGGTTTTCCAGTTATGCTGACTTAATCTGGATGAGCACGGATGCAAAAGAACGTGTGAGTATTTTTAGCAATAAAATAGCATATTGCTGTCCAGGAGAGGAGAGAAAGAGACATAACGGCAGATATTTCAAGAAAATTCTAGATAGTATTTTTTATGATATGGAGAAAACACTTCCTGAACAATGTTTTATTGATGCTTACAGCTCAGGGACAGCAGCATTTATGGGTAAATGTAAATAAATAAACTATCAAAATGAGAATCTACTGAGAATTTCCCTGGAAACTTTAAGGAGAGTAAGAACATGGCTTTTTAGTTTAATCACTAAAGATACTTAACTTTATAAAGCTTAGCCTACACAATACTGTCGCATGACAAAACTGAAGAATATTTTCTACCTGGGATGTTGTGTCCTGGGCCGAGCTCTTTTAACCAGTTGCTTAAACACGGCAGTAATTTCCATCCACCATTTGCTCGTCCTGTCATGGAGTGCAACTATCGAGTGCAGCTAGCGATGCTCGGCTGAGTCATTTGTGTACTTTTGGGTCACACATCACCAGCTGCTAGTACAGTACTAGCCAAACCTCATTTCTTTATATTCTGAAAGGAACATTGGAGATAAGTGCAGTGATTCATTGAAACATGAGCAATCATACATGGAAATACAGCAAAAAGGCAAACACAGAGTTTGTACAATTGTAATGAGCTTGAAAGTCGGTTTTTAAATAGGCCACCTTTAGTCTTCCACACTGTCTCCAATCTCCAATCTCTTACACAAGACTTTTAATAATTTCTTTAAGTACTCTTCAGGAATAGTTCTCCAGGCTCCTTCAAGGACATTCAAAGCTCTTATTTGGATGATTGCTGCCTTTCGTTCCGTTAGGCTTGTTGCCACTGATTTTCAGTCCTGTTCTCTTGTAATTTAGCATACCTCAGCCTTCACTCCCTGTTTCTTGTCTATAAGAATGGCTTACTGAAAGCTTCTGGTAAGACTTCAATGAACAGCAAATGCATCAAGTGAAGGTCCAGGTGCATATCTCAGGTCTTTGCTGGATTTTTATTTTTAACTCTTTTTGTTTTACCTTCACTTTAAGGACACACTGCACAACATGCTGAGATGAGGTTTCAGCTAATAGTTCTTTGGGAATCACTTTGTTGGTGCAAAATTATTATTTTATGCCTGTTAAACTGTTGTCTTTGGCATTTTTCATTGATTCAGCTAAAGGAATTGGTACAGATTGTATATTTTTCCAACAGGCTGCTAGTACAAATGCCTAAAAACACAATTTAAAACCGGTTCTTTGATAAGTTGTCTGCAATGCATAGAAACAACACTGGTTCATCTCTTGTGAAAGGTGCCTTTTTATGCTTGAATGGGTCAGTGTTAAGCGGCTTAAGAAAAAAAACCCAAAACAAACATTCACCTGAAAATGATCAGGACTGGATTGAAAATGAGTGGAAAAATCCGCCAATGTCCAAAGAAAAATTCCGAAAGACCTTTGGAAGCCTGGAGAACTATTGCTCAAGACTCACTTTAAAAAATTAAATAAAATTTAGGCTCCTTGGAAACAAAATAAAAACATTTGAGGGGTGACATATGGTATTGACTTTTTCATGGCTTCACAGCTTGGTGTGTGGTTAGCAGGAGTAATTTTCTTGCACATTTTTCAGAGTCCTGTGGATTGATCAAGTAGCTCCTTTTTTAGGTACTAAATCATTATCGGAGGCTTGGCTCTTGCTGTCAGAGATACCTGGGCTTGTCCCATTGTTGTGAGGACCGTGGAGCACAAACGTATGGTGTTGCTGTAGCAACGATATCACAGTCTATTACTTTTATATTATACCGATATTATCACGGACAATGTGATATATCTACTGTCCAGTGAGGTTCACATGGTGGTCAGATGACAAATTAAAAAGTAAAATTAGCAGTTAGCAGTTAGCTAAACACAGACTTTCATGGCTTCCAGGTCATTTCTGTGGTCAGATTTACATGTGAGATAACATAAAACTGCTCCAGATGTGCACAATGTATTTGCTATAAAACTGACACATTCAAAATAACTGTTTAACTATTTGCACAATATGATCATTAATAAGGCAAAAACAACATTTAACCTGCATTGTCGTCCTGCAGCAAATCAGCAACTGCTGTGTCTACATAACTGCATATCAAACACAGAAAGTTATTCATCTTTATAGATGTATTGTGAAAGTCGTTAAGGATCGTGTTAATCAACGTTACGGTAGTTTCACTTTACTCATTGTTAAATTATGCTGTTGCTGTGGGGATGTGTAGCGTGGCTTTTGTTATGTCACCAGTGGTGACTCATCCTATTGTATTTCAGTCAACTGTTACCTACTGCGATACCTGCATTCTTCTGTTTTTGGAAGTGGAACTTCGTAACGATGCATGCGTGTATTTTTTTTTTTTTTTCATTTTTAGCCTGATGACTGTAGCTACAAGTCTTTTTGACTGATGACATGTCACGGTAAGTAGATACACTCGTTGACCGGTTTATTAGGTACACATGTTTAAATGCTCATTAACACAAATGTCTAATCAGCCATTTGAATGTGAAGTGGTTGCTGGTGCCAGACAGGCTTTTCTGAGTATTTCAGAAACTGCTGATCTATTCCACACCATCTCTGGGGTTTACAGAGGGTTTTGTCAGAAGTCAAAGGAAAAGTACCACACTGTAACTGAAATAACCAGAAGCAGAAGACCACACAGGGTGCCACGCCTGAAAGCTAAGAACAGGAAACTGTGTTTACACTTCAAATGGGCTCACTAAAAGTGAACAAAAATAGAACATTAGAAAAATATCGTGACTTTCGATTTTTGTTGTGTTAATCTGATGGTAGGGTCAGAATTTGTTGCAAACAGCATGAACGCATGGATCCATCATGCCATGTGTTAATGGTTGAGGCTGCTGTTGGTGGCATAACGATGTAGAGGATATTATCTTGGCAACTGGCAACAGCCTATCAGAGTATTGCTGCTGACCAGGTCAGTCCCTTTATGACTGCAGTGTAGCCATCTTCTGATGGCTGCCTGCTGCCTCGTGTCACAAACTTCAAATCATCTCAAACTGGTTTCTTGGATATGGCAAGAGGCCTCCACACTCAGCAGACCTCAATCCAACAGAGCACCTTTGGGATGTGGAGATTGCGTCACGGTTGAGCAGCTCACAAATCTGCAGCAACTGTGTGACGCTGTCACGTCAGTACGGACCAGGGAAAATTTCCAAAACCTTGCTGAATGTGTACCAAGTCCTGAAAGTAAAACAGGGTCCAACTCAGTACTAGCAACGTGTACACAGTGAGCGTTTCTTACTTGTAGCACAACAGTTTGCAATATAGCATAAGTACAGGAACAACAAAGTGATTCAAACTGATTATAAATCTATGTTTAAACGGTCTCTTTTTTTTTTTTTTCACGTTTATGCCAGATGTAGAGCAGAAGACACACACACAGACACACACGCATCCGCATCTCCCTTACCCCGCGGAGTTCAGCAGATGGAGCCCGCACACCAGCAGCACACACGCGGATGAAAGTGAGACTTCAAGCTGGTTTTATCAGCAGTTTCAACACCGACGGACGAACTCGGTGAGGAGGAGACAGATAAATAGAAAGCAGTGCGTGCACACTCGCTTTCTCTTACATAAGTTGATTACCGAGACATTTCGGAGCGCGGAGGTGATGTTACACTGTACGTACGCACGTACGGCTTAGACAGCGGCGCGCGCTCACGGCTGGAGCCGTCGCTTTTGATATTTTTACCTCGCGCAGTCAGATAACTGTCACAGTAACGGAGGAAAAACCCCGGCGAAGATGACGAGGATAGGCTGTTGGACTGTGCTTACGTTCGCCCGACTTGGTGTAGCTGCCTCGTAACGGGATTTTTACTCCCACCTGCCTTTGAAAGTTTCAAATACGTCGCTTTTGAACTTCACCTCCAAAAGGTAGGCGGTGTTTACTTTCTTAAAGTGTTCTGCAAAAGTAGCTAGAAAACGTGGTAAATGTTCTAATTACTTTAAAAAAATTAACCCACTGTCACTTTATTACTTTCTTGTGCACGTAGCCGAACTACTTACTGTGTCCACACTGTTGTATTGTGAAAATGTGAATTCAATTTCAGCTCCTCTGTTTAAACAACAAAAAACACTACAACAAAAATCTTTTGACTTCAGTCCAAAATCTGCAGGTGTAAATCCTAACATGACCGTGATGGTTATACACTTCAAAAATCGCTGGTGTACAACTGTTTAAAAACCGCTTAACTTACTATTATTATTATTATTATTATTTTAAATAAAGTGAGTTTCCATGTCTCGAGATCATGACCCTGCTATGGAAGTATTTAACAAAGAACTGAATGTATAACAAAAGGTGGCCCGGTAATCTAATCTGACAGACAACATGACTATTTTAGGGCGTTAAATGGGGCGAATAAGTGTGCAATTATGGCGTTAAGGCCTCATTGTGAGTGGTAGTGTAGAATTTCCTGTTGGATCTATATCTGCCCATAGCTGACAAACTCCACTGCTCATTCACTACTAGGAAACAACTGATGTGCTTTAATATGAGAGAAGTTGTGGAATAAGAAAACAGTTCAATCCCACCCAAGCCCCTTCAATCCAGGGAAAATAAAAGCACACCCACATATACACACCCACAGCAGCCATGCTGGTGTAATGGTCTCATGTGTCCAGGTTTGCTCCCTCTCTCACCACGGGATGAGGTCATAGCCTTTAGTGCTGTTACAGAGATACAGTTACATTAGTTTAATGTGGGCCGTGCCAGAGGAATCGACACCACCTACACCCCGCGGCCCCTTTCTGTTGCCTTTTAGATTTCTCTGCTCGCATCTATGTCCCTTTGTGTTTACAAAAGTGTATCCCTGAATAAAGACTTTGATCATATTGTATTTACCAGGCCTTGCTGTTAGCTTATCACCTTACCTAAACTATTCCCGTTGGCCCACAGGCTGTGGCAGCACACGGGTTAGTCACTATGACTAGGCCTTCTATGGCAGAGAGAACAAAAAAGATGATTCACACTTACAATGCTGATGTAGAAATTGTGTTACTGCCTATGGTAGACCGAGGCCTTTCGCAGTCAACTTAACTTTAGCTTTTTCTCACACAGCAAACATGAACTGACAGTGACACTTTGGTCTAAGTAGCTTCTCTGTGGTGGGGGCTGATATCAGTCAGTGTTGTTTTGTTTGGTTTAGCATAAAGCCTAGTTTCACTTTGCATTGGGGGGTCATAGAAAGAAATGGTGGTTTAAAACATACTAAATCACTGTATTTATTTATTTAACCTAGCGATTAACCAGTTGGTTTGGCTCATCTTATAGGGGACGCTAGTCGTCGTAGACTTGATTCCCACAAAACCAGTGGGACATACAGTATAATAGGAACCATTGGTCTTAATGAAAGCCTGATTTGAAGAGCCCAAGATCATGTGTTTGATTATCAAAGTAGATGTGGATACATTTTCTCTTGAATTCCTAATTGGTTAATTCATTTTGAGATGATGCGATAGAGCTCTATCACACAGGACAAAGGAACTGTTGTTTTCCAGTTGTTTATTTTCTTTTCGTGAATTATACGCACTGGATAGATTATCACGGTAGGCGCCAGTTTATTTTCATTGTCAACCAGCAAATAATCTATGGTCTAAATGGGATCTGTAGTATTGATTTTATCGAGCTGAGATCATAAACTGACCATGTAAATGTTTTATTTTCGCTTTGCATGCTGCATTGATGACTAAGCTGACCAGTTAGGGATCTTCCACCACCAGCATTAATCACGTCTTTCCAGTATATTTCGTCAGTGGTTTAAAAACAGTTGAGCAAACACTGATAGAGAACCTTTTTCTGACCCCTCTTGATTGCAAATAAACTCATACATTTATAGTAAGAGGCACAACAAAGACATATTTAGTGATAGGGTCGTCATCCGGTATCCATTTTGGGTGTCTCTTTGTCCTTTGTAGGGTAGTTATGGAGGAGAATATTAACCTTTTCCCAGGACAGATAACCTTTAAAAGTCCCGAGTGTTTTCCCTGTGTGAGCTCTGACAATAGGGACAGTGTTCTGGGCTGGCCAGAGCCCCAGATCACATTTCCTGTTCCTGATTTAAGATCAGCTCAGCTGACTACTGATACACTCTGCTCCTCAAAAAAAAAAAAAACAGTAACAGGACCATCACTCTGTTGTTTATCATGTGAACTCGTGTTTTTGTTTGTGAGAGGCATAAAATGAAGCATAATAGGGAAATCAAAGTTCAATCAAAGACCGTAAGCAGCAGCAAAAAGCTAGATTGTACCAGAAGACAGTAAGCTTATTCTTACTAACTGCAGAGTGCATTTGAAACAAAGAAGCCCTTCAGTGTACATAGTCTTCTTATTAGTGTGCAATAACAGTCAGCGATACATAGTATACCACAGACACACGAGCGAATTAGAGTAGGAAGTCAATATGAGGACCTGTTTTCTCAGTCAAATCAGCCTTATGCCAGGTGCTGGCTTTTACAGGGAAAAAAAAGATGTTTGCCTATATTTCTGCATGTGTGGGCGTGTAAAGGCCACGATCCGTCACATAACATCTGGTAATATCTGGATTACAGAGTAGGATGAATGTCTGTGGGTGGAGATGGGTTGCGCAGACTATTGATCTGAATCAGACCATGCTCAGATGATCAGTCACTGAAGTAATTTCTTTTGAAGTACGTAAAGCAAGTCAGTCGGTGCTCCCATCAGGTCAAACGGTGGTTCGTGCCTTCATTTGCATGATTAAGGGCAGAGTTATGTAAACATGTGTGGTATGTATAGCCAACACCTTTCAGAGCTTTAAAGCCTCATTGTTAGTCCTAAGAGTGAGAGGTACATCGTGCATGCGCGCATTTGTGTGTGCCCTGTGTGTGTCCTCAGGCAAATTTCGGACTCATCCCAATCATATGAATGCACTCTTGGCCAAAAGTTATCTCTGTTTTTTCCCCCTCTTCCAAAAAACAATGACCTCTTGGAAGTCTTGGAAGAGAAATATTGAAACCATTTCAACAATTGTCTGTCTTTTGTCTGTGAGACGTCGAGTTGGAGAATCACACTATGGGAGTTATATCCTCCCATTTGCAGCGAACTGCTGACCCCTCACCTTTTCCACCCCAGTTCAGCAACACATCATCACTAAGAAAAGTCTTATGTTATGGTGGAGTGTTGAAGGAACAGTCGCCAAAGCAGCACTGATGGCCATGACAGAAAGACGCGCTCACATATTTGCATCTGCTATTGTCCTGTTGAAGTTAAATGCAGGTATGCATGACTTGTGTTGTGGTGTTCTAAAGAGCTGTTTATACTGGTTTTGCCAGGGTTTAAAGAGCAAACCAAATCACAGTAAGAGGAGTTAAGCCTGTTCTGTTTCTCAATCAGTAGCTATGCCTTAGGGGTGCTTAAAAAGTGAGCACGGGCTGTTTAAAATATCTGTGTCGAGCCGCACAGCATGACAACGCTTGACAACCACACAACAATGGCATTAATCCCACCCATGATGCCAAATGGCTAATCGTCACTCCTTCTGCTGTACTACTGATTCCAGATGTTTCCACCAACTCAGTTTTGTGGGCATGTTTAAATAATTACACACATCTCATTATGAAACATATGCCGCAGACATACAGAAAATTCATTGCAGACATTTCAACATGTTTTCCTTGGGTTGAGTTATTAAATGTATAGTTGTATGGTTCCAGTTTCCTACATTTTTCATCATTTTCTATCATAGTAGGACTGAATACCCAAATCTTTTGGGATTTAATTTAAATTCACTGCTGTAGCTTCTTGGAAATCTTAATGTTGACATGACAGCTAACAAAAACAAACAATTGATCAACTAATCTAGAAATACACACAACAGCAAATTTATTTACTGCAAGCAAACTTCATTCACTAATAAATACCAATTATTGAACTTAAATCACAATAAGAGATACCTGAACTTATTTCTGTCCTATAAGACATCTATTTATTTTATATGTAGACGTTTGTCTTGCAAAAGCTGCCAACTGTTCATACAATGAACCAATATTTTCAATTTGCTGATAATGTTTGGAAATTTACTCAGAAATCACATTAAATCTATCAATAGGACTGATATAATTCAAATTAGGTTGAAGCTACTGACAGCAGGGATGCATATTCTGGACTTTATAAATTTGTGCCGTCCAAACTTTTTTCCCCCTACATGAACTTAAAGTTTTATCAGTTATCACAGAGTTCAAGTGGGAAAACTGCACGTGGTGGGTATAATTGATAGCTGAAGAAAAATAGCAGTAGCCAGAAAGAATCATCACCTGTGTATTTTGACTTTTGTTGCCATGATGCCAGGTCTCTCTTGGAAATGAGATTTTTCATCTCAATGAGATTTTTTTACCTGGATAAATAAAGGACTAATAAAATCACCTCTAGTCCGAGCGTTCACAATAAAATCAAAGATAAAACTAACCACAGAGATTTGTGAGTTCTGCCTTTAGCATTGAGTCGACGTTCCACAGCTAATACTGTGATCACAATTTCGCCTATCTCTAAGGGGAAAATTCTTGCTATTGCCCAAGACATATGCTCATGTGGCGAATCATCTTTCGGCCTAACTGAGATCCAGACGCACGAACGCCACAGATACACAGAAACATTTGTGGGCAGATGAGAATGCTATTAATACACATATAAGCACACACAGCCTCTCTCACACACACATGACACACACTCATTAAAGCAAGTGGTGCGATGTTATTAATATGTGGAGAAACCGGCACTGTCCTCAATCACATGCACTTGCTTGATTACACACAATAACACAAGTGTTAAATGACAGGTGACACTAAAAATAAACCGGCACGGTTACATATGCTGAAACTTGCTCAGAGAGCCACAGTGTTCCTTCAGCAGAAACAAATGGGCACTATTAATACACTTAATACACCAACACAAGCACTATTAGCCGTGTATGCACCCTCAACTGTCACACAAGCAGACTCTTCTTATGCAAACACAAAGACCTGCTGTGTACACTCAAAAGAAACAACTGCAAGCTATTAATATCTTAGGGTGCATAGGATGGACAAACACACACACACACACACACACACAATGAACACATAAGGAGATTGATACTCCAGCTGCTCGGAAGTGGGGGACAGAATGTGTGCAGCAGCTGTGGATTCCTATGAACGTAAGGAAGAGGAAGGGAGGCAGTGGAGGGTGGAGGGATAGGTGGCAGGACTGGGGGCTGCTAAAGGTGTCCCGCTTGGTGGAGAAGATGTCATTTTCTTTCCATTGTGAGTGCACAGGCTGGCATATTTGAGGCTTCGGTGTATTCATATATATATATATTTTTTTGTTTATTTTGTTCCTTTCGATGTATTTTTCCTCTGAACTTCTGCTCTTTCTGCTTTGTTGCTCTTCTAACGAAGCATAAACCTCACGCCTGCTGCTAGTGTTTATGTATATAGTAACAGTAACTAGCACTTAACATGATGTGTGGCATCCAGGCTTAACTCCATCCAATACCACTGTGGAGTTCAGGCTAAACCAGCAATAAACAAAACACATTTTAGCCACAGCGTGAATATAAATACTACTGAACGATATCTGTAGCTCTCTTGAGCTGCAAAGAAGCCATTCAACCAAAATAGCAGTTTCTGCTTGCCTAAATGAACCAAGAGGATGTTATGGTGAAGACTAACTTTAGAAACAGGAAGTCACTGTTTCTTTGTGAGTGTGTGCCTGTGTGTGTGTGTGCGAGCGTGTGCTCCAGTAAATTGTATGCGTGTGTGCAGGTGCGCGTGTGTGTGTGTGTGTGTCAGTGCATCAGCATGTTGCTGCAGCAGGGCCCACAGAAAGAGGATGGTGGTTGTGAAACGAATATGCTATTACAGAAACCAGAAGTTTGTCCCCTGTCTATTTTTAGCAGCACAACGCTGAAAAGAGAGACAGCGAAGCACGCACACAGATCTTATCGGCATGCACTTCTCTTTATTATAAAGTGCTCCAGATTTTTGTCTTGTAATTATGCAGCTCTTGCATTGTTTTAGGGTGAGAAATAAAACATTGCGACAAATGACGATGGCTAAAAGCACCTTTATTCTTGCTTTTGTCATGCCAAAACAAGTGTGTGCTGTGTATGTCTCCTCTTTTAGGCTCTGTTGGTAATATGATAGAAAGCAACCACGAGTTGCTGGAACCCTCAGGGTCAGCATAGAAGAAACCTTAACTGTTTAGGTAACTCTTTAAATGTACATTGCGGTTACTGGGGTGTTTTTTTTTTTTTTTTTCGTCGAGTCAGATAATGAGTCACGCTGTAACGCTGTCTAAAGGAACAGCTTCAGTGTCAGTACAAAAAAACCCACACATTTGTTTGGAAATTTGGCTTTTTTAAGTTGTAAATGTTGTAAATATAATATAAATAACATTGGGGTGATGTTGAAAGTGAGTTGAAGCCAGAGATGTATGGTTGTTGCGAAATGAAAAATGTGCCACAGGTGTTTGTTTTCTGTTTAGAAGAGAGATTGGCTTCCTGATCATTTCCTCTTTCTCAGGGGAGCTCACTCGTTTGATGAGCATGTGTGTGTGTGTGTGCGCGCGCGCATGTGAGCGTGGGTGTGTGTACGTGTGTGCAAGTTTGTCTGAGTCTCCACCACCACCGCCGGCCCGCTCCTCCAGTGATTGTCTGATTTCCTTTGAAAACACACAGCCATTCTTCTTGTAATACATACTGTGCTGCAGCTACTGGTACTTCCTGTTGCACCTTTTGCTTTATTATTACAGTAGAAGCTTAAGAAAATAAGCCCCTTGAATTTTAACAGTGTTGCATAATGTTCTATCGCAAAGGTATGAACCAGATGACAGTGGAGGGAGGCCCAGATATTTCTGATTGTCAGAGATGAAGTTTTGTCTGATGTGTCACAGATTACTTGAGTTAACTTGCAGGGTAGGATTCCAGTAAGGCACGGGCGAGAAGCCTGTAAAAATGCAGGCTTCATTTTTTTTTCCTAGAGACCTTTTTGTCCCATCTTTATCTCTACTGCTGTCGTGGGTTTTAGCCGTGACACAAAAGCTCATCTGTGTTTGTGTTGTTCTCTGCGTTACAATACAGCAAATATGAAAACCCAAGGCTGTCCCTGTGAACAGAAAGTGTTATAGTGAGCTCAGAGTTCTGCTATCAAGCAGGGTAACAGAACTGAAACCATTTGGTTTAAACTGTAAAGCACTATATTGAACTTACTGAATATTAATTCCCACCCTGTATTTGTTTGTTTGTTTTATCCTTTATGTGTTAATGAGCCACATAGCCTGCAGTCATAAGAGTGTGGGAGTGTTTCTTTCTTCAGAGGAATTCTGTCAACTCAAAATACTTTTCGCACACATGATTATTTTATTCTGAGTCAGGATTGCTGTGAGGAATGACAGCCAAACCACATTGTCTGGGCTGTCTGCAGATGTAGGGCTGTGGCTGAGAACGGAGGCCAGTTGAGAAGAACTGTGTAGCCTGTAGTTTTGTTTTGGGCTGGTTGGAGCTAATAACTGCAGCTGCTGTGGATTCTAATAGCCTCATTTTAACACACGCTGGAGGTTACGACAGAGAAATCAGTGTTTCTGAATCTGTTAGGGTGCGTTATCAGTGTAGTAGATTTCATTGTGTGATCCTATTTGTTAAATTGACAACTCCTATAACAACTGAATAGCTGCAGTGAAAGAAGATCTTCTCACATTTTGTGACATGAGAGAAATTTGCTACTCCCTCTACTGTGCTTTCCACAAAAGTTACTCTAATTTAACACAATATACTAGTAAAGAAAGAAGGGAAAAAATGTCCACTTACAGGACTTATGTGAGTAATATTGTGTATTATTTTAGGTTACAGTCATTCAGACATACAGGTTCAGTAAATTTCCTCATTCTTACATCCCTCCCATTGTCCTTTACCCTGGAGGGAGCAAAGTGTCTCCTTCCATACTGTATCTCTCTATGCTTTTGTATCAGTACCGAAACATTCCTCATCACGTTCATTGGTTTCATGTGTCAGTTGTATTGAAACGTAAGAACAGTATGAAGTTACCCATGGCCATGCATTGTGAACGCTTTTGTTTGTAATCGCAAAATGTGAGACAAACTTCAGCTTGGCGCTTTCTCACTTGTAGCTATAATTAGCCTCCATGTGTGTTTTATCTTTTCTAGGTCATACCATCAGGCCCACATTGGGATCCAATGATTTGTGGAAAAAGTAAAATAAGACAAGATATTTATGTTTTCGGTGGCCTTAAGAGTGCATAAATGGATCAAAACATTTTTGCGCCGCCCCCCACCGCACACACACACCTTTAAAAAGACACCTGTTTGTCATTAGGACACCGAGACCCGATTCAGATGTCTCGCTTGTGCTAATTTAGGCTTTTATTTCTTTCGCTTTTAGCAAAACCTGAAAGGGTGACGACAGATTCATGTGCCTGATCCAAATGCCTTAACCGCACAACGTTAAAATACAACTTCCCACCCTGTTTCTTTCACTTCTTTTATGCATCTCCAACCCCAGCATATAGAAGAATCTTTCATTTTTGTGCTTTCTGAATGTAATGTCCTCGGTATAAACCGGGAGGAGACACAAATTTGGAGCCATGCGCTGTTGCAAACCCCTTGTGCTTAAAGGAGCAGACAGAAGAAGCTTTAGTTTTGGATAATGAGCAGTTTACTTGAAGCGGGAAAACTTGAATGTGGTGATGATCTCTCTATGACAGGCAAACTTCAGAACAAGTGATGTAGATGAAGCAAGAAATGTTAAAGAGAAGCCTTCTGATTTTTCATCTGCTACCTACATAACAGTATCTATTTGCAAAGTCAGCAACATAATATGTTTCTCTCTCTCTCTCTCTCTGCCTATCTTTGTCCATCTTTAGTGGATGTGATCATCAGTAAGCAGGTTTCTTTGCCCGTTAATGGGAATCCACCCATGGACCTAAGTGTGACCCGCAGGTTGTTACATCCAGGCCCAGATTCGGCCATGCTGGCCCCCCGCCCTCCTTTCTTCATGGGATCCCTCACCGCTCAACATTGTGCCCAATTCTCCCAGCAGCACTTGCAGGTGAGGTCAAACTCAGATGTCAGTTCTCACATAGTTGAGCTGGACAGTGACATAATGAAGCTTCAGCATGAATTGGACATAGCATGGATCAGTGCATTGGCTGAAATCAGCCAGTTTAAAGCTTTACATTGAAAGTTTCTGTTTCCTCAAAATTCAGTGCATGGAAACAGAGACCAAATACCCTCATGACATTTTGCCCCTGTTCAAAAATTGCCACATCTGGCATTTATTTATGTGACTATAAGGTAGAATGACCGCCTGCCACATCAGCCACAGAAAAAAGCAGCTGTTTGCACCGCAGACCTTTAACCCGGTACTGTGCAGGACTAGTCAGAAATGAGTAAGAAGCAGATTTAGGTTACTATAAACAAACCATTTTCCCGGCATTTAATTTGTTATTGACACTTGTCACAGATTAACTGACTGATGCAGCACTTCAGTATCCTGTTTTTTTTTCTTCTATTTTTGTAAGCTATCTTATTCGAGATGTGTGTATTTATGTGCTTGTCAGAGACTGACAGTTGCAGCTTTTGTCCTTTGCTTGTGTAGATTTTAAAAATGCATTTCTCTGTGTTTTTTCCGTCAGTATAACATCGAACAAAGGCAAAGAGAGATGAGTGAGGAGAAAAGAGAAGAGCTACATCAGCTGATTCAAAAGAGTAAAAACGAGCAGAGTGAGTCCTGTGTTTTCTGTTTTCTCCACACTGTCATGTGTTTTCATCAGTTCTTTAAGCGACCATAAGGTGGTTTACGTGCTCTTCTTCTGAGTCATAGCACACTGTATGTTTTACTGAAAAAGAGGGGGATTTCCAGCAGTACTGTGAGGTATTCTCAGATTCCAGGGAAATTTGCACTCATATCAAACCAAAGTCAAACAAACAAGCTTGTTTTAGGAAAGCGTTTTTATTTTTACAATGTAGAGGAAATGAACAGTGCAAAGAGGATCTTGGCTCTTACTTCTGAATTTTCTTGACTGCTTTATGGGAAGTTGTAATAGAAAACGGTTGTAATTAGACTATTTAAATACTAAATCACTATTATTGTACTACTATTTATTATTGTCATCTACACTCTTGGACATATGCCCTTTGACTGTGTATGATCTTTTCTTTTTCTTGACAGGTGCTATAGCCAGTCCCCTGGTAAAGCAGAAACTTCGGGAGCACATAATTATGAAGAGCCAGCCAACCCATGATAGAGTGACTCCCAACCACAGCAGTCCTGCCCCAGGATTCGGGTGAGAGACATCAATGATTTTTCATTGATACAAACACAAAACAAATGCAAACACAGCACACACTCAGCAAAAACTTTATTGTGGTTACTTAAAATTGACGCAGTCTGTTGTTTTGTTTTGGTCACAAGGCTCCGGGTTCCTGATATGTCCCCGAAGCCTCAGCCTACACCCTGTGACCAGCGCGCCTTGAGAAGAACAGGTGAGACTCCTGCGGCTGTAGCCGTGTCCGAGATTGTGGTTCTCACTCTGAGGTTAAATTTGTAGAGGTCATGTGATTTTAAATTTTAAGTCTGCTAGACTGAAATCACCTGCAAAGCTAACGCTTAATGTTTAAAACAACCTGTCTTCATTGTCACTGACCTGTCCAAATAATGGAAAAAGTGAGGGAGAAAAGGCGTGTCCTTTGCATTGAGATGAGAGAAACTCATTTTTACATCAGCCCTGCAGGGTCAAAGAGAGGTTGAACAGCCATAAATAAAACAAACAAAAAAAAAACAATAGATACAGTGAGACACAAAGACCTGAGCGGTTATATAACTTGGTAAGGTATGTGTAAAATGAACTGCGTGAGAGTCCAGAGCAGTTCTCCATCACTGTGTGAATGAGAGCGAGCGTGGTCACGCCTTCCTCTACATTTCTCTGAGTACACGTACCATTATTTATTTGCGTTACCCTAGAACCATCAGCGCGCACACACACACACCCTCCAGTGCTTTTGTTGGCTCTGTGACAACACAAATTTTTCTTTTATCCACTTTGAGTCAGCCACTGATTGATTACTTTATTCAGGTTTATTGGAGACTGACCAATGTATACAATGGACGTTTTGATTCTCTTGTCCAGGGCTGAGGTATTTGTTTTGTGGGGTTATGGTACAGAAATTGAGCACGTCGTTATAGTGTGTGCGTTGTTGAGTAGGTGCTTTCAGGCCGGTGTAGCCGATGTATAAAGCAATGATATAGTAATGTGAGTTTGAGAACTACAAATACCTTTCTTTACTCTTGATGAGAGCTTATGTGCCCATTTCTTCATGTGTATGTGTGTGTGTGTGTGTGTGTGTGCAGTGTCTGAGCCCACGCTGAAGTGGAAGTTAAAGAAACTCATCACCACAAGGCCAAACCCGCTGCAGCGAAAGATCAGTGCCCCTCCTGCAGTCAAGCACAGGACCGAAACTCTGGGTAAACTATTTACATTCACTTGGATCTCTGTCAGAGTTTTATTCTTCGGCTCTGTTAGCTGTTTCTTGTTAAAGTTTCTTTGATCTCGCCTTTCTAACCTTCCAGAAGCGCTCACCATCAGATTTCAGCACAGCTTGATAACTTTTCCATTATGGCGTAAGCAACTGATACTGGTGGGTCTCATAGGTTTCTTTCCATTCTGTCGTGCAGACTCTTCCCAGAGTGGCAGCAGCAATCCAGCATCAGGGTGCAGCTCTCCAAATGACAGCCTCCATTCAGAGAATGGGTCCCTACCACTGGCTCATGAGGTAAGCCCTTTTATATATATGTAAGTACATCTAGCAGGTTTTCTTGTCCTCCTTAGCATATAATGAATGCACAGTGAATCCTCAGTGAACTATTTAACCATACACAAGGTTCTTTTAAACTTTTCATTATGGATTCATTTAAACAGTACATCCAACTTCTCTCTGTTCTGAGAAGTAGAAAAATATACACTTGAAGTACTGAAATGCTTAATTCTGATCTTTTCGGTGCTCCATCTATAGCCGAATAGCCGATGTCAAAATAAATTTGTGCAGTTTTCTTTTCACTATGTTGAACATATTTATCCTTGGCTTGTTAGTTTTGATAGTACTGTATATATAGTACTGTATTTAACACTTTTACTACAATCAGGTTCAGGTTTAGATGAATAGATATATTTAGAGATCAATAATATGTTAAAAATGTAACGAAAATAACCTTCCTCATTCAGTCACAGAGGCTGTTGCTGAAGGATGGTAATTTAGCTCGATTCACCGTGCCTTCCAATCCCCCTGCGATCCCCAACATCACTGCTGGACTTCCTGCACAGGTGAGCAATGCTAGGATTTCCTCCAGAATCAATGCATAAAATATTGAGGTTGTGCCACTCCTGTTCCTGAAACTAGCACCACTTTAAAGGACACAGCTTGCATAGATAAACATTCACACTGTTGATCTATTTGTATTCAAGTGCGATATCGTTTCTGAAATAGTGCCTGCACACATGAACACTTATAGAAACTTGTGGTTTCACTTCCTTCTTGAACTGTGTGCGGCTTCTATATTTTGTGAGTCTCTCTTGGTAATTTACCACCTTTTTGACTACGATAACACAGTTCAGCAGTCCATCTATGCACTGTGACAGGCTGTCAAACCCCTAAACTATCCATTAATACTCAGCTTTTCTCATTTTTAGACTACCATAAGAGTAATCATTAAATTACTAGTGATTGCTTTAGAATTTCCTGTCATCTCCTCTCGTCTTTCATTCTCTTCTCTTTCCCCAGGCTGACTTGCGAGAAGCAAGGCCATTGGCAGTATCTGGTCTCCATCAGGTTTACTTGCCTCTGGAAGAAAGCAGTCCAGCTCTTTCTCAGCGGCTACAGCCTGTGTTCATACTGGATCCACACACCAGGCTTCTGCGCCCCCAGCTTGTCTCTCGTGAGTTATATTCCTGTTATGCCTCAATGTGCATATTGAACACACTTCCTTTGCATTGCTTACTCAATGGCAAGTCAGGATGGTTGTTCACAGACTTTGTTTGTTTTATTTATATAATGTAAGTAAATGTATGTACATATGAATTCTAGATACAATACAACAGCAGTGCATTTTACTTTTTTTAAAAATAGCAGTCAGTAAAAATATGAAATAATGACGACGTAACACATAAATGAGTCCAGTTAAGCCTGAATGTGGTGAACTTGGAAACAGAGATGAGTGGAATTTAACAAAACAACCACAGTAAGTCTTGTTAACAAATTTAGAATGACATTTGCTAAATATATATATATATACTGATTGATTATTGCTGTGTTATTAAAACTGGAAAGTGAGGGCTCTATAAAGAACTACATAACAGTCTGCACTTCACACTTTTTCACATTGTTTATAGTCAAACTCTTTATTAATTACGGTAATTAATTTCAACCTCTGACAGGATCTTTTGCTCTAAGCACAGAGATTTAATTACCTCTTTCCATAATTTTTCTTTTATCCATGATTTCTGAACTGAGCCCAACAAATAAGCATTTCCTTTTCTTCTATTCCTATAGTGAATCTCTCAGTTTCACCCTGTGAGAAATTGTGCTTCTTCTTTACTGTTATCTTAACCCAAGGTTTATTTGGTTTTTTGTTTTTAAAAAGAGCCATTTCATATGCTAATGCTGAAATAAGGCGCTGACTCCATTCATTCATGACTGATAATGGAAGAGGAAGTCGGGCTCAAAGAATGAGATATATAAAGTAGGGTAGTGTAGGCGCACAGCTCTAAAAATCTGAGTAAAAGAATATAAATAAATGTCTGCCATTCTAAGTACACATAGCTTTAGTTATGAATGGACGCTAACTTGCATCAGATCCATCCTGACTTGCTCTACTGATGCTAAAACAAGTTCAAATGACTGCATTTAAAAAGGTGTGTTTGTGAGAGGTCTCTAAGACTCTATCGAGAGAAGATCGATACCTTGTCTGCGTTGTGCTGTGTTTCTGTTGCATCATTTTTCAAAATGGCACGAGGGCGCTCTCTGCTGTAAGTGCTGCTCTACATGCAAGCAATGCATGGCTCTCAATATTTTTAATTTTTAAGTGTTTTTAATATGAAATACAGCTGTGGAATATTTCATCCTTCTACAGTTGAGTCCAATAACAAGAATCGATTTAGATTGGATTTTTTTTTTCCTGCCTTCTTGTTTTTCAGCTCTTCTAAAACATTATGTTTCTTCTCTTCTCCACAGTTCCTGGTTTGAGCACCATCTCTCTGCAGCAGCACCCTCACCTGTCTTCTCTGTCCAGAAGAGAAGGTCACAAACCTTTGGAACGAACACGTTCAGAACCGCCACCCTACAGCCACTCACAGTTATCTCTGCAAACCAGCCATCACCCGCACATCCAGCACTCGCTGAACCAGCAGTACCACAGGAGCGGGGCGGAGAGATTCAAGCAGAATTCACACCTGAGCAAGGTGAAAGGAGGCTCATTTCTTAAGAAGTATAATCTAGTACTAACAGATTGACTAATGACCACTGTGTGCACCTGCTTGGATTTCCTTTTTCATGATCAGTCTTACTGAAATATGTCTTAAACAGAGTCCTTATTTTAAGAATTGAAAACTGTAAAAGTTCTAGCTTACGTGAGCTGTGGAAAAAAGATAGATAATAGGCTTCCTCTGACACAGATCCCATCGGAGGACATGGACCTAGAGGAGACTGGATCGGGATCAGGTTCGGGGACGGGTTCTGTGTGCGGCTCAGAGCCCGGATCAATTTGTGAGGATGACTATCGGCGGAGACAGAGCAACGCCAGCACAGACTCTGTGTACGACACAGAGTCTATTACCTCCTCCCGGGAGAGCTTGATCGAGCCCTCCTACTCTTACAATCAGGTAAAAGTCACTCTTACGTGTGCACACATAGAAATTATTCTTATTTTTTTATTGCCTACTGGCGCATGAATCAGTGAATCTCTTCTAATGATCTTAAGCAGTAACATATCTTATCATGAGTGCCCCTTTCTGGTCCACTAATGATTGAGTATTAGTTAGCAGATTAGCAGACAGTATTATGATTACCACTATCTTGCATCCGTAACATAAATGAATTCTTTCGAATGGAGCGTCTTTTTGCCATCAGGAGGCACTGTTGCCTTGCTAATACAAGCAGAAGACTTTGATTTACAGTATCACTTCAGTATTCTTGGAAGAGCTCACTTTTCTTTATCAACAGTCTGTTTTAGAGAAGGAGAAATAAGCGCACCAAATAATAAGTCTCTTATTTGAGTTTAGCATATTGTGTATGTGACAGGTTTCCTGCAGGGAGTCTTTACTATGTGCAGCTGCTGATAAATCCTTACATATTCTTGACTATTGTCTGTTCTTTTTTTCACCCGCTGTTCTTGCAGAGGCAGGTGATCCTTAGACCAAGTCTGCAGATAGATCCGATGGGTGTGCCATCCTTAATTTGGCCTCACCAGCCTGTCAGTCGGTCCCGGTCCTCCCCCGCCTCCACCTCCCTGCCTCCTGCTTCACATCAACCCACCACCATACCTTCCATGTCATTATCCAACCCTGCTACAGACACCCAGCTGCGCTTCACCACAGGTGAGTGACAGTTGATCAGCAACATTAAAAGAAGCATTCCAACTACCTGAGGATGTAATTTGATTACAAGATATGACGATGGTATTACAACATTATTGAAGAGGGACAATATGGTCAAATGATGTGTTTCCATGTGTGTGCATCTAGGTTTAGCATATGATGGTCAGATGCAGAAGCACCAGTGTATTTGTGGAGACAACAGCCGTCACGCTGAGCATGCAGGAAGGATCCAGAGCATCTGGTCTAGACTGCATGAAAGGGGTCTAAGGAGTCAGTGTGAGGTATGGTGCACACACATTATCCTACAGATGCATACCCCATGACCATAGCATGCAGTCTAAATGTATATATCTGTATACTTCTATTTCTAGCGCATCCGCAGTAGAAAAGCAACCCTAGAAGAGCTGCAGTCAGTCCATTCAGAAAAACACGTACTTTTATTTGGCACCAACCCGCTCAACCGCCTCAAGCTGGACAGCCGCAAACTCGCTGGTAAGACCAATAACAAACGTGAAGAACACAATGACTATAGCGCAATTGTAATAGTAATAATGATAACAATATGTTCGTGTTATACATTATCCTCTACAGGAATCCTGTCTCAACATGTTTTTTTGATGTTACCATGTGGAGGGGTTGGGGTAGGTGTTACACATACACCTAAGCACACAAATTAAACAAGTCATTTTGGAATCTTTTCACTTTCTAATTGCAATGCTGAGCAACAAAAGCTGCATGGGTGGTTATGCCTCATTACACAGTTAAGCTAAGAAGACTACAAATTGCAATTGCTATTGTTTTTGGCTACTTTAAAATCTAAATTATACAAATGTAGGACATTGCATACATCGTTATTGCTCATAGCATATTCATCTACAATAGAGATGTGAGAAAAAGGAAAAGGAGAGGGAAAAAAGATAACATAAAGACTGCATAAAAAAGACTTTCAAGTGGCTGGATGTGGGGGAAACAGAGTATCAGGATAGAGAAAAGTCAAATTTAAGAGAAAAACAATAGTAGGAGAGCAGAACAGATTAAATGGAACAATGCACTATGGGGAAAGGAACAAAGCGGAGAATGACATGGGAACATTGATTATAATGCTATAAGAACTGTTGTTAGGAGAGGAGAGGAGAAGACGAAAAGCTGAAGGGGGCTGGGTGTCAGTTGATAAGAGAACTGATCTGCCTGGATTTCCGGCCCTTGGCTGCTCTGGTGAAGAGGGGTGATTGGAACAAGATGGCAAAGTCTGTGATAAAAGAAATTCCTCTGATTTCATTGTTCCCCAGCAGTATAGCATCATGCCACCAATAAATGACTTTTGACAAACAAGTACCATAGAATTTTTTTTTTAACTTAGAGCAGAAACAACAAAGAAAGAGTCGATGTACAAAGAAAAGTCTCTAAACAATGGTTGGCATAATGCACACAGAAGTTTAACGTTATTTTTAGCAGATGAGCAAAATCTGATTAAAATCTGTAGCTGACTTTTAAACTGACTGCAAGCATCTCCCCTCGTTTTTCTGTCAGGTGGATATTGATACAGTCTGGAACGAACATCACACATCAGCAGCCTCCCGCATTGCTGCAGGATGTGTCACAGACCTGGCACTGAAGGTGGCACAAAGAGAGCTGAAGGTGTGTCTTTATAACCAAATACCTCAATGCCATGGGCTTTGTCAAGAATTTCAAAACTGCAGTCTATCGCCATAATGTGCTGCAAACCTTGGCAAAACACCCACTATTGGTTATAACGACATAAAGACGTGAACCTTTTTCACGTGTGGAGATCTGGCGTTATAAAAGCAGCAAAGTGTTGAAGGTTTTTCTGCCCTTTTTTACAGAATGGCTTTGCAGTTGTGAGGCCCCCTGGACACCATGCAACCCATTCCTCCCCTCTGTAAGTACAGCAGTGTACACGCACACACCACACACACACACACACACGGACACATACCAGGAGCCAGCAGGCCTGCAAAGTGTTTCAAAGGATTTATTGCAAACCAGCTATACTTCTGAGCAAGAGAGAGAGAGAGAGTGCCCGGCTCTCTCTACCTTAATGTATGTGTGTCTGAGTCTGTGCTGTGTGTTACCTGCTCGACGCCCGAGGCAAACTTCCTCCTCCACTCAGTTTCTTTTAAGCTTTCAAGGCACAAAGCAAAGCACCTCAGAAGAGTAGTGTACATGTGCGTGCACAGTAAATGTGGGTCTTTGTGTGGATGCGCATACTTGCGTGCATGAATTTGTGTAAGTCTTTGATTAAAGGCATTAGCCAAGTAACCACATTCAGCTGGGACTCTATGTGTCTGTATCTGTGTGTGTGTGTGTGTGTGTGTGTGTGTGTGTGTGTGTGTGTGTGTGTGTGTGTGTGTGTGTGTGTGTGTGTGCTCAGCATTGCTTGTCACTGGTTATTTATGGGATGATAATGACTTTTCTTGATGAGCAAAGTTTAGACAGCTTATAATATATACCGTTCACGGAGACAGTCACACTTTACGACCCATGCTGACACTGCCACTTCCAACATTCCTCCATTGTTTTTCCTACATCAACACTTTTCTTTTTTTTTGCATACCTTTATAGCGGATAGTGAGTGTTTAGGGATCGGCTGCACCAAGTTGTGAGTTCATTTCTCTAAAATTATCTCACACGTCCTGCCCGCTGCTCTCGCTGCACTATCATTTGGAATGAGGAGTGGGGTTTTTTTGGGGTTTTTTTGATAACCTTGGTTGTCTATTTGTCAGAGAATTTGTGGGTTCTGCATTTCTCAAGAGTGTGAGATTTTCTACTCAGCATAACGTTTTTTGTTTGTCAGCAGACGAAACAACTCGAACTGAAACGTCCTCATTTCTCAAATATTTGCTGTAAACGTTAACGTGGCAGGATCATCCCTCTGTGACTTTCACGCTGGAGTCAGCGCTGTGACTGTCGCAGCCTGGACTAAATAGCCACCATATGATAACTGGAGCCTTTCCTTAGAGGTTCCTAAGGTCCATATGGTGGTTCTGTGATATTAATTTAGTGAAGATGTCGTGATAAAGACATGTGGCTGCCACTCTTCCTGTCTGTTTGTCCACAGGGGCTTCTGTTTCTTCAACTCTGTGGCCATCGCTGCCAAGCAGCTCCAGCAGAAACTCAGCGTCAGCAAGATCCTCATTGTGGACTGGGTGAGGACCCACCGCACGACCAGCATCACTGGTCTCCACATGGACAGGAATAAACACACAAAAACACAGATGCAAAGGCACACAAATGTGTTGTAGGTACAAACAAGGTCCCAGATGCGGTAGCACTGCTATTTATCACTTAATTGAATTAGACACTGTTATCTCTGGTAGCCATGTGTGAGCTGAACGCTCTCACACCAGGGTTGAGGTCTTCACTCAAAAAATGTAAAATATTAGACTTTGTGTTAAAGACCAATCTTTTGCATAACATGACAGTTATATATCTTGTCATATAACTGCCAGTTATTTGACAATATAGCTATACCATAACAAAGTATGTCCACAAATCCCTTTATTAATAAGAGATATAGGAGGATGTGAACCTGATCTCCGCACATCTCCATCTCCAAGTTATACACTACTTCTGTCCGGTACTCCATAAAAAGACATAAAAGTCTACATTTAATTATTTTTTTAATCCACCCATTATACAGTTCACATCTGCAGATATTGATCCACTATCACATGGTCACCTCTGTTCAGCATGTGTGTATAAGATCTTGCATGCTCTCTGTCATTGTTAGTTACTGCATCAGCACTGACTAATACCTAATTTATTAAATACGATTAAAATGCGTCTCCTGTTGACAGGGAAAAGCATGAATGCTTTACAGATTTTTCTTCCTGCGTTAGGGGTCATATGTTTAACACATGCTTTTGACTTAAAAAAGATACACTGCTCAATATAAAACATACAAGGATTTAAATTGTTTTGAATTTGCCAAGGTTAAAATTCTGTGTGAAATAACAGCGCGAGTCCTTGGCAGCTTTATAACTAATCATATAATCACTCTCCAGGATGTACACCATGGCAACGGCACCCAGGAAGCCTTCTACAGCGACCCAAGTGTGCTGTACATTTCTCTACATCGCTATGACGATGGCAACTTTTTTCCTGGTAGTGGACACCCCAGCGAGGTAGGTACAAAACACTCCTCCACAGCCATGCTGTGCTTTTCTGCTTTTGCTTATAATCCCGGTATCAGCTTTCTGATTGACGACAGTGAACACATTAGCCTAACAAGACCACAGGTTCTTCTTTTTGATTGTGGACATTCATGTGGCTATTTCTCATTACTAACTTGGCTGCCTGAGATAGTTTATAACAATATAATCAAAGACATCGTGAAGACAGATATGCTGGCACAGAAATGTTTGGTAATTATGTGATTCCTTTAGGATATTAGAGATCTCAAACGCTTATGTTTAACATTTACTTGCTAAAACAGGAAGAATTATTGGCCATTCAGTCAAGGAATTATCTGCATAATATAAACTTCCAACTGCAAAATCAGTTTGGTTGTGACTGACTTTTCACGATTGCAGTCTGCACTATAGATCTGTTCTCCAGCAGTGTATGGATGTGAAAGTCAAATATATGAGCAGTCAGAGTCGATTACATCACAATTACATTACATTACATTACTAATACAACTGGATTCATGACGCTATAATTTGAGCAACGAAGGTTACGGTTCACTTTTGTTAACTGTCAGTCCGGCATCGTCATGACAACCTATTATGGATACCCCAGATGTCTTTTGAATTCACCATGTGCTCATCTCATTGTGTTTGTGAGTGGTTTAGTTCCAATTTCGAATGTATTTAAGAAACTTCAGGTCTTTGGATGTTGAAGCTTCCCAGCAGGATGTGCACGGTTTTGCATGCCTATGTTTGCATACAGGATATTGAGATGCCTATGAATTCTGCCTGTGGTCTTACCAGAAACCAAGTGTGATGACAGCCCTCAGGCAGATGTACTGACCCGAACCCACGCTGGCATTCATCGCCCGCTCAGTCACTCGCATTCCCTCATATATTCTCCCATCTCCCCCAACAACAATGCGGATAAAATAGTCAGTGTTTTCTCATAAAATCCCACGAGGAGGGGACGCGGCATAAAATGCTTTTTTGGCTTGGATGTGGCTTTGCCTTAAGTGGCCTCTCAACCTCTGGTGAACAGTGCGGTAAACCTCTGGAGTCTCGCTGTCCCCCGTGTAGGTATATAACGCACCATGGGGTAGGGGGTGTGATGTCATAGGCATAACAGAGAGTGCCGAGTACCTCACAGAAACCAGCACAGGCCTAATCCAGTCCAGCAATTCTTGAAACATGAAAGAGAGAAAGAGGACAGAGGGGAGTGCAAGAAACTTGGAGCTATAGAAGGAGTTGTGTGTGTGTGTGTGTGTGTCCACGAGCACGTGCGCGCGTGCATGCGGGTACATTACCAGTTGGCAGAGGACAGGAGGCCTCATGTGTTTTTCGTTTGCCCTGTGAACATCCCGTCCACTGAGAGAAGAATGGAGACAGACGCTCTGCGATGCTCATCAGCATTCTTTTCTCTTTCAAGCATCCTCTCACACCCATGCACACACACACATGTACGCACACACAAAGAAAATTACCACACATCTTTGCCAAGTGCGTGTCAATCAACCGCCTCAATCTCTCTTCAAACTGACACATTGACTGATGGTGAAAGGCCTAGAGAGCAGCTAAATGGCTGCTAGCAGGACTACAAAGAGAGAGGCAGGAATCCTTAAACCTTCTTTCCAAAGACCCGGGACTCAGTTCACTTTCTGCCCCAAAATATTTGAGGTCAAACTGACAGGAGATCCACTCGACTTTGTGTACTCTGCTTGGCAATTTCAAGTACACGCCAAGTCCAATACAGCTTTAAAAAAATCACTAAAATATTTACAACATGTAAAATGAGCAGTATAGCGCAGTATGTCATGTCTTTTCATTTGACATGTCATACACATGAAACTCTCTAAACATCCATATAAAAAAGCACATTATACAGTCATTTCAATTACATAGCTTTTCAGTACATAAAACAGTATGCAACATACGGTATGTGGCTCTTATTCGTAGTTGTTTTTTTTGTTTTTTTTATATATCATGCAACCGTTGCCAAATGAAAAGTACTTCCCAGTATAGCTGTAAGCCTAAATCTTGGGAACCGTAAACGGGTGTAACTCTGTTGTGGCTCCGGGTGATTTATAAGGCCATTTGACAAATTATATCAAAATCAAAATGGAGGGACAGGGGTGTTGAATTAACAGCCATCCGTCTTTCATTTAGGAATCATAATCACTCCCTCGTGCTGCCTTAAAGAGATGCAGCCACTTCGCCTCGGTTGCTGCAATGCAAAAGTTTTGCAACAGCGGTGCTGATTTTGTGAACATTTGACGCAAATCTGTCAACGTCACACAGTTTCTCAACTTTCACTGGGACTCATTAACTTTCTCGACATTGACGGAAACTCTTTCTCTCTGACACACGCACCCCACTCTCTCCCCCCTCTGTGTTTGTCTTCATCCAGGTGGGTGCAGGTCCAGGTGAGGGCTTCAATGTCAATGTAGGATGGACCGGAGGACTGAACCCTCCAATGGGCGATGCTGAATACCTGGCTGCGTTCAGGTAAAGAAGTTCTTATAATACTGTAGTAATGAAGCATTTAAAGGTCTATACTGGTGTTTGAGATACTTGCCAAAATTAAAATGAAGGTAGCATAGACCTCAAAACTTGAGATAGGTGTTCACCCCCCCCAGAACATTATATTTACGTTTGACTTCTCTTACGGTTAGTGTCACACATTGTGTTGCCAGCAGTGTTTCTCGCTTGTTGCGCTCTCATTCTGGCTTGAAGCTCGGCAAGCAGCACGTAATTGCTTGCCGAATATTCAGTTTTGAATCCAAGGTACACTTATCTCCTCCTTCGTCATGTCAGTGCGCCTATCAACCTTCAGCAGTCAACACAACAGCTGTGCATGCAGCTCAGCTCGCTTATGAAAGCACTTTAGTCATTTAGCATCCTCCACACATCTCTAATACGCAAGCTGATCACTCCCAGGTAAAGCACATTCTGTTCAAATCACAGTACCACAAATACACATGTTGACTATGAGCCAGCTGCTACCCAGTGTCAGTACACTTTGTATGTGAAGGGCTAAACAATAATGATTTTTTATATAACATGTGTAATTACACATTATGGATATCATTTTTGAACTAATTCCAGACGCCTACGTAGGCGTGTTACCCAGACACACCTTTGGTCTTGCAGCACTTTTCGTTTCATTCAAGCTATTTTTCCTGAATGAATATGCTTTGATTCTGCACCACACTCTCAAACACACGTAATGAACTCAGAATGTTTCTGTCAGCAACACTGGCTCGCCACCAGATGATTAAGCTCTCTACATGGTGCTGCATGCACCAGACACAGTGGGTGGGCCCCTCGTCAACGGAAAGATGCTAATGAGCTAACCCATTCTGGTAAAATCCATACAGCCAATAGGCATCCTCAGAAACACTAAGTCCAGTGTTTACTGGAGCCCTGGATACTAATTAAGAAACAACTGGTCCTTTCCTGAGCAGCCGTCTGGTTTTGGTATTTTTTATCCAGTTTGGGGAAATGGCAAGCTTTTTCATGTGTAAAACTTCCTTAGTAAACCGCAGTACAGTACTGTACTGTATTGTGTGTTACACATAAAAGCTAATATCAAATCATAGCTCTGTAGCGCAGGAGTGTCGTGGTGGTCCGTGGCAGTTGGAGGCACATACCGTGTAGCCGTGTCCGGGGCAACCTTTATCATATGTCACCACGAAGAGACCAGAATTCCTCAGTTATAATTGGTTGGGTTTGGGGTTAGAAACAAAGAACAACTTATATTACGTTTGAATAATTTTTCTGTGAACTTTGCCACCATTCTGTGAATTAACCAGTGCAAATAAATGCGTAGCATGCTTTACAGACAAAATTTAATGCATCATGAATTTGTGTTTATGCAATTAAGTCTACCTAACCTCGTGCCAGCTCTGTAATTCAATTTGATTTAGATGACAGGGTGTTCCAGACTCTCTGTGTTTCTCCTCGGGATGGAACAGAAAACTAGCCAGAGTGCGGTTACTGATGATGTGTGTCTCTGTTTTTGGGTGTGTATTGAAGGAATATTGTGGTTGGGAGTGGTGGTGGGACTCTAGTACAATCAAGAGAGAGCTCAGCTGCTTTGAGATTAAGCGTCGTGATGCATTTCGTATTTGTGTGGAGGATTACTAAGACGGTCAGAATTTAAGCTCGGCCGAATCACCAGTAGCACACCACGAATCAAACTTGCAGTTTCAAAGGAAGAGCATGCATATGCAGGTATCGCAATGTGTACATAGTGTGTATGTGCATGTAAATACATTTCCTGTGTATTTCCAAGTGGCTACTGACCAATGATGAACTGTGGAGGAGAGGAGAATAGAGCAGAAGAGAGGAGAAGAAGTGGGGGGTACATTGTTAGGGAATCCAAAGGCGGCGTAATTAGGCCCAATGGATCCCAGATGGCTGGCTGTCAGTGACGTGAGAAGAGGGACGAGCTCCTAATAGGAACCAGACGCACACAAACGTCTTTGAACTGCCGCTGAGAGGGGGTGGAGTGTGTGTGTGTGTGTGTGTGTGGGGGGGGGGGGGGGGGGGGGGGGCGGAGTGAGAAAGAATCAAACGCGGCATGGGCCGTGTGCTCTTGCTAAAAAACTGGCAGCTAGAGACAAGAGGAAGTAAGAAGGAGAGCAAAGAAGCAAGAAAACTGGGCTCCCATGAGTGGAGTTTACAGTCTGTGGACACCTCAGCCTATATATGTCAAGGGTCTCCCTTTACCTGTTTGTAACATGCAGAGAAAAACTTTTAATTGTGTCCCACTTGTAGACCCACTTTTTTTCAGTTTTTCTAAATGCACATATCTATCTATCTATATAGATATATATATCTATATAGATAGATAGATAGCCAAGTAAGGTTTGCAGAGCGCTCGTTCTTCTTTTTTAACGGCTTCACATTTAAACAGTTGCACACATTCACACCTGGGAGGTGCCCCACCTTCCACGGTTGGCTGCTTACCAAGAGTGGATCAAGAACAGAGATGAAGCACTTGGAGCGCTGCCTTTGATAATTTCTCTTTTCATGATTTTCAAATAGGGGAGCTATTTGCAATCACTTACAATTAAGTAAGTGTTTGCAGTTAACAGTCCAGATAAAAGTTGTGCAGTATATGAATGCTCTTTGTGAAATCAGTCACTTCAACTCTTTTTTTTGTTCAAACTCTCTTCATTACAATAATTAATCTGTTACAGCCTGCTCTGATGTTAATTTGATCACACATTATGTTCTACTCACCCCACCCCTCAGTTCTCATTTTCTCTCAAATCATGAACACCTGTTGAAAAAAAAATTACTTCTTAAATGTGCTGTCTAATTTCTGCCTGGCCACACTGCTTGATGAATAGAACATAACACGCAGTGTTTGCTTTACGCCATTGCGTTTCCTTTTGTGGTCCTCAGAGCTGTGGTGATGCCCATCGCTCACGAGTTTTCCCCTGATGTCGTCCTCGTGTCAGCTGGCTTTGATGCTGTCGAAGGACATCCATCATCGCTCGGAGGATACAAGGTTACAGCCAAGTGTAAGGTTCACCCAGCCTCTCATTCAGCACACTTCCTGATCAACGTGCTCTTATGAGCCATATTTCTCTATGAGTTATAATAAATATTTGCATGTCCTGCATTTGTTAGATTTCTTATTATTACAGTTACAAAGGTTGGCTATCCTTCACAGACTGCTGTCAAACAGATAAACACTCTTATGCTGTGCAGACTTAGTGCTGATGTCAGATATTATCACTGATGTGTAACGCAGTTTTCAGAGTGCAGCTTTGTAGAGAAGTGAAAGTTTGTTTGTAGAACCTGTTTCTTTATATGAGCCAGTCTTTATGTTTAGCTAAAACTTATCACCATAATAGACTGTATATAAAAATGCACATAGGCACTGTGATGTCATTCTTTGGTTTGTTAAGCCCCATTTTGAAGATTTCAGTATTATGGCCAATTCTTTTTTGAGTAGTTTCTCGAGCCAGATCATCTGCTCTGTTAGCAAGCTAAACCTGTAAATAGCCGCTATCCGGCGCTAATATGTGAATCAGTTACTAGAAACCAACTATAACTTGAACCCAGACTTCTTGGGATCTTCTTCAGTTGTCAGCGCAGTTGTTAAAACAGTTAAAATGCTCCACATGTAACCACTGTCTACATGTGCAGTCCAGTTAGTGGAGGTGAAGCAGGCAGCTGTTACAGTAGCTGCATCAGTGTACCTGCCACATCTCCAATTATATTAATTTTACACTTCACCATTAGTGGTGCAGTTTTGCAGTTTGTAGTGCTTCAGCATAGGCTTCATTTTTTAGGCTTCAGACCCCTGCATAAAAATAAATGATGTCACCAGTCAACATGATGTTGTGAAATTATTCTCAGTAATTTGTCAGAGTCTGGTGTGCAAAGTGTGGCTTACTTTCCACAGCACTGATATAATCCCATACAATCAATTTCTGGCTTAACCTTTGTGTATTTGATTTTGTGCATGCTTTGTTCTCCACCAGGTTTTGGCTTCCTGACCCGTCAACTGATGTCACTGGCCGGCGGTAAGGTGGTCATGGCTCTGGAGGGTGGGCATGACCTCAAAGCTATCTGCGATGCTTCCGAAGCCTGTGTGAGCGCCTTGCTGGGCATGGAGGTTGGATGTGTTTTTGCGCATACAGAGCATGTGCCTTTTCACAGATACCTACAGCATGTTTCCCTCTCTAACCTCTGACCACATGTGCCACAGGTGGAGCCTCTGTCCCAGTCGGTGTTGGACCAGAAGCCCTGTGAAAATGCGGTGCTTTCTCTGCAGAAAGTCATCCAGATTCATGGTGAGAATACAACATGCAGCATCAAAAACCATCACCAACATGACACTGAGCAGTCTTGTGAAACTTGTGGAAAATATTGATCTAAAAAAATAGATCTTCGTTTCATTAGTTTGAAAGATTTTGTTGCTGTTTTTTTAACTTCATTCTAAACTGTTTGCCTCAGTTGTCTTTAGTATCTTACTCTCTAAGGTTGGCCATAAGCTATTTGAGTCATAAACACCTTTAAACTCTCAAAAGAAATAGTAAATCAAAAATAAATGCCCATCATTATCTTGTGGAAGTGGAAGACATCGCTAGCATTCACTGGATGTGCTCGCTTCCAGAATTGTTTCTCAAGAAAGTTGCTGTAATGGGAAAGTTAGTAATGGTCCTTGGGCTGAAATATGTGCTTTTATTTGAAAATGAGATCAAAGAAAGGGCTTGCTTGCAAAATTAATAATTATACCACTATGTTCACTTCCTTATACATGAAAGGATTTCAAGTCAAGTCAGATTGTTTTAATATTGGCCCAAAAATCACACCGTGCGGCTCCAGCATCCTCTCTCTGCGGATCTTCCATTCATAATAAAAAGAAACACTTCAAGTTGAGCAACAGAGGAGGAAGAGTGAAATTACATCAACGTTACTAATTCTAATGACTGTAGAGCAATTTAGCATTTTTATTTGAAAGGAATTTCATCGAAATATTTTTCGGCTCGATTAAAAACATTTTCGTCAAGCTAAAATAAAACATGTCTATTTTTTTCCATCACTAAGTCTTCTCACATCGCCCCCACTGTCCGACCACCTCTCCTCCTTTACATCCCTGTCTCCCCATCTCTCCCTCCAGCCGTCCCACACACAGACAGACAGACACACACACATACGCACACACACAGCCGCCCTGGCTCCAATTATCTTCAAACACTTCTCTGGCACACGACCTTCGCAACATCCCCTTCTGATTGCACACAAATGTTATCCCAACCAAATTAGATTAATTAAAAATATTTGAATAGCCACAAGAATGTTAAGCCCATAATTTAGGCCCGGGGTGAAATATATGTGAGTTGCATTCGCAGCCAGAACACACACGCTCAGAGATGAGCACATTTGCAAACTCTGATTTTTTTTCCTTTCGCTGTGTGACACGGGACTCGAGGCCCTGAGAGAACAGATTGAATTTGAGTTTACATTCGTGAAATTATCAACATGGATATTTAGACCACGGGCTGTTTATGTCACAGTCATTGCTTATATTCAGATCAAACGGCTACAACTAGCGGATCAAACACCGTGCAGTGCTCTTTAATAATGGAGACGCCTTCCCTCAAGGAACAATTCAGGATGAAAACAGCTCTGAAATACCAATGAATGCGGCCATTAATCTTTTCTCTCTCCTGTTTTCCTCCCTCCTCTCCATCTTTTTTCCATTCTTCGCTTCCCGCAGGTGAGTACTGGCAGAGTTTGAAGGATTCGGCCTCCACAGTGGATATGTCCTACTTGCAGGCGCAGAGACGAAGACTGAGACGAGACTCGGACAGCGAGGCTGTCAGCGCCATCGCCTCTCTGTCGATGGGGTCTCTCGCATCTGACAGGTAGGGGCAGCTCTGTGTTTCATATCTTCTGCTTTAGCACTGCCATAATGTTGTACTTTATGCACGTTAAACCCTTATCTTTCTCTTTGTCATCAAGGAAACCCTCTGAGAAATGATGGAGAAAAGGTGATTCTCCCTGAAGAAAGACTCGAGCCTCTACACACGCACACAAACACGCACACAAACACGCAAAGCAGCGCTTTGGATCGTCACTGGAAGCAGATGTCACCTCACAAAAAACTCCACCTGTATTACTACTGGCTGAATTCTGACCCATCTGATCCAAACACACACACACACACCGACGACCAGCAATCATCTGGGCCGCGTTCTTACTCTCATCCCTCGCTGCAATGAGAGCTGAAGCTAAAGGAGACACCCAGGTGCAGATTAATGAAGGGTTTCGCAACAACGTGATGTAGCATATACATCTTGAGAGAAAAACACATCTCAGCACATTTGCAGACTGAATTAAAATGACTCCAGCACCCAGCCCCAAGACTGTTAGAAGGAAGGGTCAAAGGTCGCCTCAGCTTATCGAAGCCACTCAGTTTGAGAGGAAGGAGTCGTCCCCAAAAGTACGTGCGAGTGATGAAGCGCAGACGTATCCCTCGGCCGCGATGTCATTCGTCTGCGTGCGACCGCGATCGAGCGGGTTTTTCTGATCATCCTGCACTGCACGTTTGTTCTCATCATCAGTTCATCTGACCGGAGGAACACTTTTTTTGGGGGGGGATGACATTGTTTTTTAAGAATCATGAGTGAAGCTACAATGAGGTCTGACATACATATTTTTTTTTAGCGTTTTCATCATTTCTTTCTTGGCGTAACCAGGGCGAGCGCATGTAGCAAGACCTCGAATTGCTGCAGTTATTTGTATCGCTCCTCTGAAGTGCATCTTAAATATGTAGATATGCTGTAGTTAGTGTTGGTAGCATTAGTCACAATGAAGAGCTGATACCTCCAGTCGCTGTGATATTGATATTCGGGGGAAGGGGGGATAATAAGCCTGTCAGATAAGACAGAATCACCCATGATGCCTCAATGCAGTGTGACCACTCAGTAATGATTGTACAAGTGACAATGCACATCAGTTTTTAACATTTTGGATGAGACTCACATCCAAACACTCACTCACACAAAGTGCACTTATCTCGCCCTCGGAAACGAGGGTTAGAGCGACTCGGGTTTCAAAATCTGAACTTTGATGTTTCTACCTGTGGATGAGCATTCCTGCTGTATTTGTTACATGTTTTTTTTCCTGTTATTATTATTATTATTTTTTAAAATCTGATCTGTCTTCTGTTCATCACCTACATAGCGCCAGTCTATTTACTGTCATCCTCGGAGATGTTATGCTCCCCGGACCAAACAATGGCGTGTTAGTGGTTCAGTTAGGATGAAGCAATACTGAGATAGTTAAATATCCACACAGTGCAATTGGACACAGGTTAAGTACAACCAAAGCTTATGAGAACAATGTGTTGCCCCTGGACTGGCATGGCCTGAAGAACTTCAAAGACTTTGAAGACTTTGCGAATGTTTCTTTTCTCAATCCAAACAGTCGAAAAGCACAAAAAAAAAAGGAAAAAAAAAACGCAGGACATTTATATACGCAAATCAATTCGACATGACTCCTATTTATATATTCAGATTCTGTGTCTTTGAAGTGCTCTTTGCATGTCTAACATGATTGTGATGGTGCTAATACAGTATGTCTGATTGTTTGTTTTTTATTTTTAGTTTGTTTGTATTTTACGTTGCACTCTGTATGTAACTCACGGCCTTTCCGACATTTGTTGATGTGACGAAAATGTGAAAAACGAAAGACATCCTGACGGAGGAGTGTAGCTTTCAGTCGTTTGTTTGTTTTTTTAAGAACGTTCACGACAGCGACCTGACATATCACGTGTCTTAATCAGTGTAAATGATCTGCTTTTTTATTTGAGCCCAAATAATGAACCCTGTGCATACTCGGAGACCAAATTATCAGTCGAAGGATCGTTCTGACCAACCTGTGTAAAGGTAGCCTTAACAAACTGGAATTTTTACTTTAGGTCAAGTCCAGTTTTCTTTATAACTGACTGTCTTGATTTTTTTTCTGTACAGTGTACATAGCGACATTGGTTTTGTTGTCTTACTTTTGCCTTTTTCTACTATTTTCACCCAAAAAAACCTAATAAAGGTAAATTATGTACATTTTAAGAAAGATCAGTTGTTTCTTTTTCCTATTTTACTTTTTTTTTCTCTTTTTTTTGGTCCTTTTCTTTTCCCAGCATTCTCCATTCTCTTTCAATAATACAATATTGTACTTATGTACAGCCATGAGGAAAAAAATTTATTTCCACAGGATATCACACAAGAGAGATGATCATAAGCAAATTCAAAGCAGTACAAAAGCAACACTTTTAAACCGCATGGTTACAAATGAATCTGCTGTGGCTCAAATCACTTTGCCGCCACTTTGGCACATTTTATACGAAAATTTCTGCTGTTTTATTTTTGTGTTTTTTTTCAATGAAAAATAAGCTTGCAAAGATATTTTAAAGCTGCTGGAATTAAAACAAACAGAAAAAAACTACTTAAATGAGATTTTCTTGCAATACAAAATGCAGCTTTCTACTAGAAAAGAGTAAAATGAAAAACAGAGGGGGCTGAACTGAGATCAGTGGTGGTATCAAGACTTTTTCCCTTTTTTTCCATTAAAGGCGAGAGCAAAGGATAAGCAGAGTTTAAAGTAATACAGTGTGCGTATACCAATTCACATACACTCTAAAACCCACAAAATACACAGAAAGCGATCCAGTTATTACAAAGTCGAAGATCTACGCCAAATTCCTCGTGCTCTTCCTCTTCCCTCAAGACGGGGTCTTCAGAGCCAGAGCGATTAGCTTATTAGCATTTTAGCTGTAAACATTCATTGGCTGTGACCGCCCTCTAACCATCACTGTGCCATTATCATTAGTCATCTTAATGTCTGTCTGGCAGTGAGTCATCCACTGTGAAGAGTTGGGTGGATCTCGCCGTGGTGGTTATCGCCGTGTAACCGAAGGCACTCGAACCAGCAGCCATTTTGTTTCATTGTCACCGCAGGCCAGCTGTTCGTTGATCTTTGTTTATTTTTTTATTTTTTTTAAAAAGTCCATTTCAGTTTCATCGTTCAAAGTGTTCAGCTCTTCGTAGGACCGTCGAGGGATCTTCACCAGAGTTTCGGGAACACTCGGTGAAGGCCGGGCGACCGCACGGAGGCCAGACTTGTCCAGAGAAAGAGAAAGTTTTCTTTTCCTTTTTTTTTTTGTTTTGTTTTTTTGTTTTTTAAAGTGGAGATATTTGTCAAGGCAGGAACCAATTTCTTCAAGTGTAGTGAAGTTTCCGTTTGTCAGTTTTCTGCAGGGAGAAGAAACATAAAAGGCAAGTTAGCATTATGGGTATTTTATAGCATTTCACACAACTTAAAGACCGGGTGAATGTGTTGAGGATACAACATGTGAGCGCAGACAAGCAAAAACTTCTGTTTAGTGCAAAACGGAAAAATCCCCACAGCTCTTCAGCTTCTCCTTTTAACAGGCAAACATTTCATCTGGATCATTTTCAGCTTTCCCTAATTATAGCGTGCCCTTCCGCGATACCACGAGAAGTCTTGCGAGCGGAAGCCGGATGTATGTGTGTGTTAGGGCTAGGGTCACATGACTTTGATCGTACCCCAAAAGCATGCCGCGTGCATGTTCCCATCCAAAAGGTGCTTTGTTTTTCAAGTCACAGAGCGTGGGGCCACCTCTTTTGTGCTGGAAAGCCATTAAACACCCTGCCTCACATTTTCATGCCCGGTCAGTATTTAAATGCACACTTTTCTTGTATTTGATTAATTTGACTAATTACGTCTCTGGAAAATAGTTTTTATTGGTACACCTGCACTGGATTAAAGCCAAGTTTATTTGTTAAAGAAAGCACATGTAAAGGTTTTCGTGTGGGGGTCCTTATTAATGTTTTTAAACGATTGAACAATTTCTGTTTCGTTATATTGTGTAAGCGTGCCGATTCTGATACACTCTGGGCTTGTGTTATGTGGTTCTTTGCTGCCTACGTGTCAAACCAGAAGACCTTCCTCTATCCCTGCAGCTGTCTGACCAGCACGCTCAAGCGCATATGCGTGGAGCAGTCAAATGTACACACACGCACACACACACAATCCTCCCACCTGCACTCAGCTCTTAGTTTGGATCTCTAAAAATAAAGATGACTCGCAGAAGCCACGACTTCTGGATGAGGCTTTTAAAAACGCAGATGAGCCGCAGAGGACTTTACATCTGGTCCCAGATCAGCCAGCAGCGAAAGCCAGATATTTAATATGTGCAGAAGAGCGTCCAACAGCTGGTCAGTCCAAATTGTAAAACACCACACACACATACGCACACACACATATGTGCACAGATGCAGCAGAGCCAGGGGTTCCGGCACAGGAAAGCAGTGACAGGCATTGTGATTATAGTATAAACAGAGGGGAGAGTCTTGTTTGTTCCAACTCAGACTGAACAATCGCTTCATTCTGAACATCTCACGCTGAGCCAGACACCCACACATCTTCAAAATCGTGCTCATGAAAATGCACAAAAATGTCTGCGCCGATTCGTGTTTGTGTGTACATGCTGCGGGCTTCCAAAGAAAATATAAAAAGTTCTTTTACACCAAAAGCAGTGCATTTTATAAACTTTTTGGTTTTTTATTTCTTTGCTTCTTTTTTTTTTGCTTTTGTTGCAATATACTCATCGATTGAACAAATAAATAAATAAACAACTATGTGATTTCTTTGAAAAAAATCTGAGGTAGGAAAAAAAGCAGGAACACTATGCAGTCCTGAATATTTTAAAGCCTTAAATGTACGTGTATGGAATTTTGAATTTCTGAATAATGTATAAATTACATATGTACTATCTGTTTATGTATTGACTGTCCGTCTACTCTCCAACTCTATAAACCATTTTTGTACACTGGTCATTCTTAAAGAAGAGGCACTGATGTTGTTCAACATCTTTAAATAAAGGATGTAACAATTATTCACTGATATCTGATACCACACCATAAACAGCCTTAAAACGGGAACATTACAAGCACGTCATGTGATGTCAGTTGTTTGGGTTATTTTGTCCAACACCAAGTAAAACAAGTACACATGGCCTCATCAACACACACACACAGACTGTTTTAAGACCCGTGCACGCATCCGCGCACACTCCACCTTTGAAGTGTCCTGACCCTTTCTAACCTCAGCTCTTTCCTAAAATTGCATGTTTTGGTCGTGCAGGCGCAGGCCTTGAGTTTGCAGCACTTTCTGTGGCGGCCCCTGCAGAGCTGATGATAACAGGCAGAGCAGTCAAAGTGGTAGGTAATAACTACAACGATGCGTTCAAGGACAGTCGTGTCCACGAGCAGGGGCCTTGGCTTTCCGCTGATTGGAGCCCTCCCCAACCCCCCGCTCCACTCCACGATGTCTGGTGAGTTAGCTCAGAGTGGAACACCTGCGGTGTGCACATAGCAGCAGCTGCATGTGTGTGTCTGGACAGTGTAATATATACATATATAAGCACGGGTTGTATGAAGCCCATGTGCAGCAGTACCTGTAGTATCATTTGTGATTGGGGATGAATGCTGCATATGTTTGTAATCATTTAAAGGTCTGATCAGAGAACTGTGTCTGTGCCTGTTTGCAGTGCGTGTGTTCACCTTGACCTGCGATCTAGCTGTTAGAAAAGCATGTTGCACTGAAACCCAGATTAATCTCTGCTCGGCCTTTGCTCCTCACAATGTCTACACCCACCTATCTTTTTTTAAAATAAATCCTTTGATGTTGTCAAAGACCTTCATGGCCTTTTTTTTTTTTTTTGAAGAAATATAACTAAGTCTGACCAAACTGAAACCAGAAGATGGGAGAGATAAAAATCACTGAAACAACATCTGCAAATGTATTCCTGTTTACTTATATGCACATGTTTGCACACACACACACACACACACACACACACACACACTGCTGCACAGCTAATTAAAGCTCACTACAACCACACAGACACAGCAAGCACACACAAACATGTGCTGACATACACAGCCCCGTGCGGCTGACCCTAACCCCGGTAGACACACCTTCCTAATACCTCACAACTGTTTCCAATCTAAAGGTTCCTGCTTGTCTGGGCCCCAGCGAGGCCTGATTGCACGATATAAGATCCTGAGGAGAGAGGGCAAGGCTGCAAGGGAGAGAGAGAGAGAGAAAGAGAGAGAGAGTGATGTGCCTCCACTCCCCCCCCCCCCCCCCCCCTCACTCTCCCTTTCTCCCCCACCCCCTTGCTGTACCTGTGCAGGAATCTGGTGTCTGTTTAAAATGTTTTTTGGGGGGGGTTGTCTTTTTTTAAAAAAAGCCCTGGAGACTGCAGAGGAAAACATTTGTCTTACATTCATCAGAGGAATGTCAAACACTGGAGTGTTGATGATGATGATAATGTGCTTTTAGCTGATTTTTGGTTTATAAAGCGAAGCAACCAGGATGCTCAAAGGACCTCTTTCTTTGAAATTAACGTTCTACCCCTGATTGTGTTTTATTTAAGTCTGTGCACTAATCGTCCTCACCTTATCTGCTGGAAAGTGTTTTAATGGTAATTTTGAAAATGCATGGAGGGTGGTTAATGACAACTACACTGAAAAGAGAAAAAAAATTATAAAGAGGTGGGCAGACATTTTTGTTTGTGACTGAATGTGTTAGAAGAAGAAAATAGAAAATACATTTTTAACCAATTAAACTATTTTTAAATTTAGAATTTTGTTTTTCCTTTTTGTATCATTTTACCTTTACATACATTTGTACTTTACATAATTTTAAATTTACATTTTGTCTATTATTAAATTAATGTAAGTTTCTGATCCATTTACACAAAACCAACGTGGGATTGAGTTGTATTTGAATTTCTTGTGTGTGTGACAAATATTTATACACAAAAAAACAGATCATAACTAACAGTGTATTACTCTTTTTAAACTATGAATTAAAAATGAAACAAACAAAGAAAAAATACTAGCTGGTAAGTTGTTTTGATGATTAGCTAATAAAAATTAAGTTAAGATTTGAGGTTTAAAGAAAACACATGCACACTGAAATCAAAGACTGATATCACAGTTACATGAAAAATAATACTGCAGTTTATTTTGTCAGACATTTTTAAAGCATTACGATTTAAAACAAGTAAAGCAAAGTTTTCTTTGCTTTTGGTCCTACTGTATTTTTTCACATGAAGGAAAATAAGTTTTCTGTCGTGTTTTGACATACACACATTTTAGCTCTTCACATTTGCAGTGTAACATTTTGATTCACATATTAAAAGCCGTTTATTCAATTCCTGTCTTCCTGATTGCATTTACTATATGAAGCAAAAGTGTTAAATTATCCAATAATAAAACTCCAAAAGAAGAGTTTTTGTCACCTTTGTATGGCGTGCATCGCATTCTCAAAATTGTCCACATCGTTTATTCCTTCTTTGATCAAATTAACAAACCATTTTTATTCATTTTGTTTTCATTGAGTTTGTGTTTTTCGATTGAAGAAAGCACACTTACACTGAAGTCTAAATGCTGAGCCCCAAACTGCCTGTACACATGTGTGTGTATACATATATGTTCGATATGTTCGTGTGTGTGTGTGTGTGTGTGTGTGTGTGTGTGTGTGTGTGTGTGTGCATATTTCATCCATACCTGAAGGGCTGCAGTGGAGCGAATCATAGCCCTGGGAAAAAACTGTGGGACAGATAAGGGAAAAAGAGGTGGAAAGAGTGGAGGGGAACGGGGTTAGGTTTTGGAGATTTCAGTAACTTAAAGCGTGTTCAACTATGGAGGTGGAGTGAGACAAGAAAGGACTGCAGAGGTTTATGAGAAGGTTAAGATCAGACCATGAGGGGAGAAGGAGGCTTAAAGGTCAGGAAATGAGTGCAGACACGGACAGAGCTGGGGAGGGAGGGAAGATGTGGACACGAGAGGGTGTACAAGAGAAGTTCAGTGGGGTCCTAGTGGCTGGTAGACATGGCCCAGGCCCCCTCCATCCTCCAGACGGAGAAGGCGTAGCTGAGTCTTTCATGGGCCAGGTAGTTGCAGCTGGCCAGCTTGGCGTCCATCTCATCGCTCTGCAGCACCTGGTAGAGGAAGTCGATGTAGCGTGAGGCCAGCTTCAGGATCTGGATCTTGCTCAGCTTGTCCGAAGGTAGCGTGGGAATGATCTTGCGCAGAGAGGCAAAAGCGTCGTTCAGGGATTGAGTGCGCTGACGCTCCCGCACGTTGGCGATGACGCGCTGAGAGTGGAGCTCCTCGAAGGGCGCCTCGGGCCTGGGGCCCAAAGTCGTCGGGGCCAATGACACGACCGCTGAGGGGCTTTTCTTCATCCTCTTTGGCCCCGACGGTAGCAGGCTGCTGGAGCTGCCTGTGCTGCTCTCCTCTGCCTGACTGAGGCTGTCCTTTTTGGGATAAGGGGAGCGTTTTCGATTTCCTGGTTGAAGGGTCTTTTTTGATCCTCTCTCCAGCTCTTCCTCGCTGGCCCCCAGTCCTCCTTCAGGGGAGTTGGTGCAGGACACCTCTTCTCTCATTCTCCTGTCCACTAATAACCTTCCAACCACCAACACAAAAACTGGATTTCGTGCGGTTCTTTATCGCTTGAGCTTACAGCTTCAAAAAAGAAAACAAGAAAAACCCTCAGCTTGACAAGCTTGTGTAAGTCACGACTGCTGAAGCTCCATCGGATTGGACGCCTTGTCGTCCTGTTTCCTGGTTACCTTGTTAAAATTCTCACTTTCACATTCCCCTCTCAACCTGCCAGACAGAACAACAACAAACCATCTGACAGGCAGGTCCACCTCCGCCTCTTTTATACCCAAACGCCAACCCGGAGCCTGCGGGCAGCTCTTATTGGCTCAAATGTTTTCCAGAGGGTGTGGCCGGGTATGAAACAGGCAGGAAAGCAGGAAGTGTGCATTAGCTGGGCGGGTGATAGAGAAAAGGGGGTAAGTGGTTCGCTTAGCCAATAAGAAGTGCTGTGTCTAATGTTGCAGAGATGTCTGAGGCTTTATGGGTTCCAGATTTGGGCTGGACCGTTAGAGCGCCTGCATCCTCGTGTCTACACAAACCTTGCATCTCTGACAGTCACCACGTGTAAGCTTTAACGTTTTAATACTTTTATGATGATAGTGGCGCTTTAAGCTTAACTCTTTTTTTCCCTTTAAAACTCAAACGTGAGAGAGTTCACCTAAGCATGTGTCGGTCATGTTCTTTATTATCCTGACAATGAGACGCTCGCTAAAAAAACTAATGGATTAGAGAACTGCAGAGAATTTATCGGTTTAATAATGTACTTTATGACGTGGAATTTATGTTTATAAATCACGCCCATTGCCATGACAGGCCAAAAGGTACAGTGGTATTTTTCAGAAAGATGTTCAGCCAGCGAGTTAAAATCTGCATACCAGCCTCTGCAAACTTCCTTTTCTCTCCAAATGTGACACATCGATGGAAAAGTTCTAAACAAATAAGCGCAGCTTATTAATATCGCTGCCGACATCAGTTGTCAGGTTGGGAAGGGAGGACTGCCAGGACCCTAAATAACCCCCTGACCTGAGTGGCCCAGCGACCTCAGTCTGCAGAGGTGAGGGAGCACCTAATTGTGCCATCCATGGCTTCGGGGCAGGGATCGACACATGTTCCTCCACAAGAGGAACCCATCTGGGTCTGCAGCCACTTAAAATGCATTTTCCACACGTTGGCAGTCGTGACACAGCAGGTAGGCCCCGCGTGAGAAAATGACAACAGGTTGTAAACTGTGTGCAACCTACATTTTGGACACATCACTAAATCTTGCGCAAGTCTACCTCTGAATCTCTGTCAGTTTCCCAACAACAGCCAAAACCATTTATACCTTCATGCGTCATGACTGGAGTGACTCATCTGTGGATCACTGCTGAGAAGTCTTGCGGGGAGTTTTCTGCCGCTCTGAGCTGTAGAAATGTTGTACTTTTTGATGACAGCATGCTCAGCGACAGCCTTTACATTTCAACACCTCCATCTCCATAAAGCTGGTTACATCTTTGATGTTTCTGAAGCTTCAGAAACTTTGCGTAGAGACACTCAGAAACTGGTATTATTTACAAACACTGGTTTTATGGATCGTAACTAAAACCTCGTATCAGTTTCTATATGCTGCCCGACAGCCTCAAGCCAACAATTTGGATGTGATTGGCGCGGTATTTGAAGGATCGAATGCGAAGAGAGTGGTTCAGAAGATTTTTGATGAGCCCCATGATTGCACTGGTTTACATTTCATTCACAGAGAGCGGAAAGTAGCTCAATCCCAGTTGGGTTCAATCAACTTGGAAGAGAGAGAGAGAAACAGAGAGAAAAACAAAAAAAAACCCTCATCTGGTCATCAAAGCAAAAGGCTGTGGACAGAAACGGGGAATTATATGAGGTTACATTTACATAAGCGGCAGAGTCAACTTAAGGATTAACTGGTATTAAAACTGAGGCCTGCTGGGACCTCTGGTGGAGCCAAAGGAAGGACAGGAAAGTCATCGTTGCTCAGGCTAATCTCAGAAGCCGCTGCTTACCTTTAGCGAAGCCGTGGCTCTGTGCCACCATCATGGAAAAAATGAGCAAACATAAGCGGGTAGGCCTACAAGAATGTCGTGGCGCATAGAAGAGGCGGAAAAAAGAAGGAGAGAATGGGAGAAGAATGAGAAAAGGGGGGAAAAGAAAAAGGAGAAGAAAGGAGAGGGACAAGGGGGGAAAAAAGTGAGGCTGTCCAAACAGAACCAGATGCAGGAGTGTGGAGGCTCGTTTGATCTCGATCCTCATAGGCTGATTGATGTTGCACATTTCATTTCCTTGTCAAAGTCCTGACATAATGTTTCACTAAACACTCAGACCTGCTCTCATCTTTGTTCTGTTTCCACAGGGGTCATAATTAAGCTTTTTTTAGAGCTGAAAATAGATCATACACATATCAATATATCAACATACACTATATAGGCTTACATACACAGACACACGCACACACACAGGGGGGTTTGGATATCCAAAAAGCCAGTATGTTGTCTGTTTCTGTCTCTCCACCATATGGTTTTAGCCTGACTGAAATACTGCACTGAAGAGTAGCCACGCTTACACTTTGAAGTTCAGGGGGAAATATCTTTATGTCCGTAATGCAGTCAATTCAATTACCATCATGTGACTCCGCGGTGACAAACTCAGCTGGTAGGAGCGCAGTGGCGTGACCGATCGTAAGTGATGTGTTTGGAAATCCATACTGGCCTAACAAAAGGAACCAATCATTGAATTCCTCCTCACCTTCACCCCTGAGAATTTCCTCACCCTCCTGCCCGCAGTTACTGAAGTTTGCACACAGCACACTACAACCATACCCATCCTTCAAGAGCTCCATCCCTCCCCAGGAGCTTATAGTGACACAAAGGCAGACATCTGGGACCCATTTCCCCTCCGTGGAGAAGCCCTTCCTGTGGGGTATCCACTTAGAGGGGTTCGGGAGGAGTAGGCTGGGGGGTGTGCGGTGGGGTGAAGGTGCATGGTAGGTGGGGGATGGTGGTGGCGGTGGTGGTGATGGTGGTGGGAGCCTGAAGACTACTAATGAGGAGGAGAGGTGTGGATGATCTAAACACAGAGTCAAACCTCCTGCCTTTCCTGGTTCGGGACCTTTTCGATTAAAGAAAGGCTTCGAAATGTATTCATTCATTTTATTTATTTGTTTATTTGCAGAGTTACACATAGTTTAGCATAAAGACTGGAAACAGCTCATAAAATCTACCCGCCAACATCTCAAAAGCACAACAGGTTATTCTGCACATTAAAAAAAAAGACACTCAACTGCTTTAATGACTTTTTTATTTTATTTTGTTTTACAGAGACAACACGCAGTTAGTGGTAATTACATCAGAGTTTGCTCACTGCAAAATGGGCATCCATATCCCCTGGGCAGGTAGACAAATTTTTTTTTTAGTTTAAAAGGAGAAGAAGAAGAAACAGGAAAAAAACAACAACAGCACATATAAGTCTTATTATAATTCTAATTCTCACCAGGCTCTTTGTTTCTCATAGTTTCCTGCCTCTTTGGTGTCTGTTCACCTAAATGTGATATTTATGATACAGACTCTTCTCATCTGTTTCCAGAAATCCAAACGAGAATATTTCTCCCGGGCTTTCATCTCTGATTTGAAATGACCAAATCCATCCGCCAGCACAGACAAGCACTTAAAAACACTGATTTTCCACATACAACTTTTGTTCATGCTTCATAATGCAGAAATAAAAAAAAATGTAAAAAATAAAAACTTCTCACAACTGGTGAAATTCATTTGCTGTTGAAGTCTTACAATCGATGGTCCAGATATGCTCCTGAACAGACCTCGAGGTGAGCTTGATTGACACACCTTTTCTAGGTGTGTGTTTACCCCCGCTGCGCACAAGCATCTATTATTCTTGTTTAGCTGTGCCTTCTTCGTATTAGATTGTAATTTATCATAATATTTAGCACCCGGGCTTCCTTCAAATGTCCCTGCTTTCATGTGTAATTTAGCCAATATCCTGCTCTGGCTCTGATTACAGTGTTTAAGTGCTGGGGTCCATCCGTGGCACATTACAAACAGTCCCAGCGGAGCTCACAGCTGAGCTGGGGATAACACACACTGGGTTGGTGCAGGCGGAGCAACAGGTTAGGCTGGAAAAAACAGACTTATGGGACTCATTCTGGCACATCCAGAGAAGAAGAAGCAGTGCATGATGGCTACAGGACAGAAGAAGGGGTGGGAACGTGTAGTGACATTATCACGCATCCAGCTCCGTCAGGTGTTCCAGTGAAGCACTGTCTGCAAGGTGGAGGGAACTAAACTAATTAAATATGAGAGTTTGCTGAAAATAAATGGGCCTGCTTGTTTTGTTTAGTTTTTTAGTAATGACTGATACATGGCAGATAAGTTTGTGAACCACTGATTTAAAGGTGTGTTATGTGAAAGCGATATTTCTCTTTCTTGATCAAGTGTGTTGAGGGATTTATTTCACACACAAAAAGACATGCGTTAAACATGCAGGTATAAACAAGTGGTAGGTGTGCATACGTGTTGCTTCACTGTTACATCATATCATCTCCATATGTGCGAGCAACACGTCCTGTGATCTCCCTGTGAATCAGAAAATGAATTACAAGGGCAACACATTGCAAGTACATTTGGATTTGAACTTTATTGGAAGTAAACACAAATAAGGATATTTGGATTTCTATCAAAGCTGCCTCTGTAGTCAACATGACCCCCGCCCCCCAAAGGTTTTTTAATTTAAACTTAGTGCTGACTCTAGACAGCTAGGCAGAAAGACGCTGATGTGATCAAGCTCTATATATAGAAAACCATCACATGAGAGTCATTTTCACTGCTGAGTCAGCCACACAACTTCACCATGTTAGGTTCACTTTTCTTGTAAGTAAGCCTGACAGTGAGTCAGCAGATCAGCGCGGACCATGTGGCCACTTTACTTGGAAAATCCTGTTTCAGTGTGAACTTCTTAAATGAGCTTATCAAGCCGCAAGTATTGTCTGGGAGGAAGAGACTCTTTCTACAGCACTTTTTCAACTGAATGTGAAACAGAAACACAATAATGACCTTTTACCATATGTGAAATGTAGTGTACATTCAACACCAAGCCAAAAGCTTGTGGCGTTAAGTCTACAATGTCTGAATATCTTGATATGAGATGAGAAGGCAATCAAACACCTTTCTGGCTTTCTATGGTCCTTTTTAGACCAAAAAAAACCCCCAAACAAAACATACACACATACCATGAATCAGTTTGAGCGATAGTTCTTCAGATAAAGATCCCTTTCAGGTCAAGTGTCTAAAAACTCACTCTTCCAATGCTAGTTCCTGGAAGCAGTGTGAACCTGGAAAATCCAGGATTAGACACTATCACGCATCCAGCTCTGTTGGGCGTTCCAGTGAAGCACTGTCTGCAAGGTGGAGGGAAATGTTGTGTTTCTGAAGCAGAGCTATTGCATTAGAAACATCAACAGAGCCAGCTTCAAAGGGGTCTGCCTTCACATTGAATCAGGCCCCACTTCCATTAGATTAGATGGCCTTACCAAAGTTACATTGCGTTAACGTTTCTTTATGGTTTCTCAAATCCCTCGCTCTGGTTTTGGTTCCCCCTGTGAAGCCACTTCAAACAGCCTCTGCCATGGCATATCCCTTTGTGCTCTAAAACAGCAAATATGTGTCTCTCTAAAATGTTTCAGATGCAAGCTCGCAGTGGTCCCAGAGGCGGAGAGAGCATCGCACACACAAACACATCAGAGGAGCAATGAACAATAGATGAGTGTAAAGGTAAGCCATCTAGCATGCTGTCAACAGCCGGTTCAATTGACTGATGAGTGATGGTCGGTGTAGATGAAGACAGACAGATGAGGAGGAAAAAGGTCAAAAATAGAAAGAGAAAAGCGGAAAAACAGGGAGAAATCCTGCATCTGTAAATCAGTGTGTTAAAAGGAAGGGATTGGACGGAGGGGGGGCTGCAAGGTCTAGAAACATATGTTTCAGTTTGTAAATAAAACAGTAAATTGCTATGGATATTGCTTAAATATCTGTGGGCTTTGTACCATGCTTTGCGGAAGTTCCTCGGAAATCATTCTGGGACTGCCTTCTTAAAATGCCAAAGCGACTTCTTAATGTCAAAGCGGCCATCTGGTTCTCGACCAATTCAAGATGTTTTCTTTTCATTTCGTTTTTTTTTCTTCCTGATGCTTCTTTTTTTAGATCAAATACTTCATTTTTGTATGATTAATTCCGCTTTTCATCAATCGCAGTGGAAAAGCTAGCAAACCTATAAATCCCCGTTCACCTTCTATCTGGCACTCTTAAGTAAAAGTACTTTTACTTCATTCAAGAAATTGAACACTACAATACCAGTACGATATACATCTTCAACACTTTTACAGTTGTACTGCTTCTTCTATTATGTTAAAGGCCAAGCCTAGGCAACTAATTTTCCCAAGGAGCCACATGAGAAACTGGGACTGTTGTCCCAAGGGCCACGCCAATAAGCTTACTGGTGCTACCCTCCATAACAGTCCCACCAATAAGCCAATTGGTGTGGCGAATAAGCTTGTTGGTAGGACTATTGTGGATGGCCACAAAAAAAAAAGATTATTGGTGGGACTGTTGTGGAGGGCCAGCAGTGTGGCCCTCCACAACAGTCCCAGTTTCTCATTTGGCCCATTGGGAATAAATTTTGCCCACCCTGTTTTGTTTTGTTTTGTTTCCTTTCCTACAGTCACCTGGCTGTTTATATTTTACATACATTGCAAATGTCAATGTAACATGAGGTATCAAAAAGTGAAATTCCAGCAATATATTTAAACACTCATTCTGCCCCCTAACAATTTTAATACCAGGGTTCTCAAGGTGCAGTCCATGGAGGCAGTCACAGCCCTTGATAATATTTTATGTGGTCTATGAGCGCAGCAGGACAAGAATGCACTACTGTACATTTGATTTATCTGCAGGTCAAGTCATTCTATGAAACAGCTGTGCAGAATGAGACCAGAGAGTTTCTTCTCTTTCTGTTAGAGCAGACTAAACTTTCCTAACACTGATAAATACACCTGATATTAAGGAAATGTTGCAGCCACAGGAGCCACAGTTTGATAGAAGATAGTATTTAGACAAAGGTGTTTCTCATTAAAATAAATTAGGGCTCCATGCTAAAACGGAACAGAACCTTTAATGCCATTACAAACACCTGTATTTGCTTACCATTTTATGTTAAATCAGGTATATGATTTTTTTTTTTAAAAAAAACCTCTAAAACAGTACAAATTATCAATATGAAGCGCTATCCTCTGAGCAGGCATAAAAATATTGACTACACTTGATGTGTGCAATTTTCTTGTGAGCCCTTCAGTTTCCCCAAAAATGTACTCAGTCATCAAAACTTTAAAAAACACTGGTTTAATGCTTTAAATAAATGCTCAGAAGCAGAGGATATATAAGCTGAAACAGTGCTGTACACATATTTAAAGGCTAGTACAAGTGATTTCTGCACCTACATAATTTCTTGCACCACTTGAAAAATCGTAACTTTGATTTTTGATGCCAATTTTCTCCCAGGGTTGACAATTTTGCATTTCACCAACTGGCAGCGCCATCTTGTTCTCAATAAATTATGCAATGGTTTGCATATTTTTCAATTCAAATATTTAAATCAGCCACATCTGACATGTTTCCCAATATTTTTTTGAGCTGTAGAATCATAATGCATAATATGGCTTAAACTGGATTAATATCACTGCTCAGGGAGCAGTTTTAACTTTTTTTTAACATGGTTAGTTAAATACAAAAGAATACATCACACTTTGTGAAGTCACCTTATATTTTGCAGCCAAATAACAACAGTGGAGCAAACTGAACTGAAAAAGCAATGTAATTAAAAGTAAATATCCAATAATCTACTAATACTTTCACTTTGCAATAAAACATTTTAAAATGAGGACCAAGTTTTTCTTTCTCTCTATGCATTTTGATGCTAATTGTGTTATAATAAGTGTGAACAGACTGTTGACACATCTACAAAAGCTAAATGTGCTCTAACTGTTCACTTTCATGTGCCAGTGTGAACACATGAACAGGTCCAAATTTGCTGTTCTATAACTGAAGTCAGACACTCAAATTCTGACTGTAAGTGTATTCTGAATGCAAAGGAACATCTTTACTTCTTGCCGGTTGCTTGCTATAGATTTAAACAGTCATCTTGTGTTTGCTCTGCAGTGTGTAATTATACAGGATGTTTAGGATATTTGGGTTATTTGAATGTCTAAACTATTGTTTCCAGTCTCTCCACACTCTGCCAGACTGCCAGTCAAGACAACTTCCTCCCTTGATTTGGGTAGAGTCCTGTAATTGAATAAAAAGAGACCCCTCCCTCTCTTTACATACTACACACACACAAACACACACATGCACATTTTACAGGCTGGTGTATAAACTTAATAGGGTGCATTTGGTTCCAAAGCCCCCAGCCCGCTTGATGGAAAGTGAGCTGGATTGTTTTTCAGTTTCTTAATGTCGAAGTTTATAACAGCCAGATAAAAACAACGTTACCATGGTGATTTAACCACAACATCGCAATTACCTTGATGCTGCGAGACTCTCCGGGCTTACAAACAAACCAGTATAATGCAATTAAGATATAAGCACCACAAAAATGTTGGTAAAACGCAGAGGAAGGATGTAGGACAGCAACAAAGTGAAATAATCATGGTGGCTTTTCCAGGATCAAAGTTATTGATAAATATAGTAAATAACCAAGCACCATGCCAAAATTCACTTCTTTTAATCCTCAGCATAGCAGGAGTTCTTTCCTTAATGAGCACTGCAGGATGGAATTAAGGGGACACTTTTTTTTCTTCCGCCAGATATTTTTCTCCTAACAAATAACTTAATGAGCGAAAGAACACCAAAAAATGATAGCACTGTAAAAATTCGCTAACATATTTTTCACATCAACTTCAAAGTGCTTCTATCAGGCAGCTGCTTTAACAAAATCATATAGCAAAAGAAAAAAACCACCCTGCACCAGCCTCCCCCAGCCCCCACCTTTCCTTTGAGGGACAAAATAAAAATGTGGATAAATGGAATAATTGCCCAACTTCAAAGTGCAGGTTATTGCCTGCATTTACTGTTGCGATTGCAATGCAGTGGGGATGTTTTCTCTTCATAAGGGTGGCTCGGCTTGGTGGGAGAAGTGCTTCAGTCCTGTCAGGGTGCAAATCACATTTTAATGCCTAAAAACACTGACCCTTCTGCCCCAGGCTTAGTCAGAAGAGGAGTGCATGACACTTTCAAACTGATTCCATGATAGTTTCTAATACTCACATTATGAGCTTTGTGATTATTATTTTTTTGATGGGGAGGATGTTGTACTTTTTAAAGAACAGCGGACATTAAAAATTTTAGAGGAACAGAAAGTGCAAAAGAAACAAAGAAATTCCTGGTCAGAAAAGAGGAAGAGCTCTTGGTCACAGCCATGCACATTTTCAGACTTTATTAACAGCACTCTTAGACACACTCCTGCACAAACACACACACCTACATTCAGTCAAATGATACATGCGGATGCACAAAGTGTACTTCATACACGGGAGTTTCCAGACTCACCTTACAACATAAATGTCCATAATCGGGTTTCACATGGATGATATGAAACAAAGTAACTTGATTACTTAAGTGTGCATAACAGTGTCATCACAGCCCAATGAATGCCCGTTTCGCCTTTTTGTCACACAGACAAAAAATAAAATAAAATTTTAAAAAATTACTCATACAATAAAAATGCTGGTTCAAAGTTCAGAAACATACAGTACCAATACATATGCTTATTGCTTATTTGGAATTTTACAGGAAAGCCTAAATGATGAAGGATTTCAGGCTTACCTGCCTTCAATAAGGCCTTGACGCATTTTTAAAGCAGTGTGTGAATGTATATCAGCTTTAAATCACTGTACATCAAGGGACCGGTGCTTTGTGATCCAATTTCGTCATTTGATTACTCAATGTACAACCTGTAAGCTAGTAAAAAAAACAAAAACACCTTAAATAGAAATATCACACAGATGGAACGATAAGAAACGCCCATGAACTGTACATTTATATCTGGAAGAGGGATACCCCCTAGTGGCTGCAGCGCTGAACTGAATGTTTTTACAGAAGAGTCTGTAAATTTGCAACAAGTTCTTTAACTGCGATGTGGTTAAAAATTTGATCATATTCTAGAAATGTTTTACCAAGAGGATACTGTGTAGATTCAGGGGTGAACGAAAAAGTAAGACAATAAAATCTATCTGAGCTCGTATAAAACGGAGCTGGATTTATCAAAAAAGTTTAGAAGTCAGCAAAAAATCCTGCTCAGAATTAAAAATGAACCAGTACGTGGTGACGTGGAGACCCTGTTCAAGGTCATGATGCTCTGCATAAAGAAAAGAAAAAAGCACTGCTGGTTTATTTTTTTCAGCTCCACACTGTGAGAGCAAAGTCTGTGCATCTTCTGTAAGATGCAGGACTTTCCCTCAGAAGTCACTGAGGATACCGATGTCCTCAAACTCAGTGCGGTATTGTTCAGCAGTGTGGATGAGCATGAAGGACCATTTCAGGGTCATGACGCTCCACACACAGGACAGGAAGAAGCTCTGAGGGTCAGTGAAGGCTGCGAAAACAGAGACACACAATTCAATTCAATTTTATTTATATAGAACCAATCCAGACAACAGCTCCCTCAGGGCGCTTTGACAATCAAATAACCCCTAATTCAAATAATAATCTATAGATAGATAGATAGATAGATAGATAGATAGATAGATAGATAGATAGATAGATAGATAGATAGAGTGTAGATTACTACACTATATGGATAAAGATGTGGACCTATGCACATTAAATGTCCCACTCTACAACCATGAGCATTAATGTGATCTTTTAACTGAACCCTTTCTTCTGTAAAGTAAAAGATGCTGGCTGCAAAGTACTTGGTCAAATAATAAAACTATTTGAAATAAGTAATTGATAAACAATGATTTCACATAGCAACAAGTCTGATTATGTACACCACAGAGCTGTTTGGTAATGAACAATATACATTAAAAAAAATGAAGTGAGACGAGAAAGTGATGCCGAACAACTCACTGTCTTTGTATAGGGTACCAATGCCCAGGAAAACAACGAAGCTTGCGAGTGCCAGCAGAGAGAAGAAAATCCCAATGAGCATGAAAAACCTGAGGCCTTTCAGCCAGGTCCGCCAGTAGTCCTGCAGGTACATGATGTGAGTGATCAGGGTCCAGAGTGCCAACACACCTGAGGGAAGAGACCAGGTACAGAAAGCAAAGTTAGCTTTCAGCTTCATGAGTCTGTTTAAAAAGCACAGTACTACAGGTTTTACATGATATGATCCACCTTCTTGTTCTTGTTCTAATAATATGTAAATGCATCAACACATTTCGACATTATTACACTTTTTAATTTTATTGTTGCACTGTAACAGAGCTGCAGTTGTTGTGTGCATATTCAACTCCTCTCTGATTCAGATTTAATGCTAAAGCTCTTGTTTTACTAACCTTTAAGCCTTACGTCAGGACTGGTGCTGAAAACTAAGTCTGATTGGAGGAGGAAGTCTGAATATTACAGTGAGACTGGCTGAGATTCTGTATTTGGTGGTATCTATAAGAGTTCTGATTCTCAGGTGTTTGATTTCAGTTTCCTTGAGTTCATCAGTGGAGATGGCAGCTTGGATATTTGGAAAATACTCTGAGGGACCAATTTGTGTCCCAAAGAGGAAAACATCCTTTACAATAACAGCTCCTCACTTCTGGAACATTATTCTAACTTTGAATGTAATCTTAAAGCCATCATACCTAGCTGTTTTCCTCATATGCTCACATTTTCTTTTTGTTTGATTGATTTGTAATTCATACAAGCTAACTGTATGTTCTGTCTAACATCAACTGTTTGCCTAGTTTTTGCTCACTTTATCCATTAATGACTTTTATGTTTTCAAAAAGTAGCTAGGAGGCAGATTCTGCATCAGCCGTTTGGCTAACGCTGGCACATTTATGGTAACCTTCATTAATGCAGAATGTCCCTGACAATTAACACTAACATTAAAAATGTGTAGTAAACAACACACTTACAGCTGAACTGAACATACAGCCATGTGAAATAGCCTGTGAAAACCTACACCTCATGATTCAGACGCTTGTAGCACCACCCACAGCAGAGATAACTTAAAGTAATGGTTTTCATTATGAATTTATTAGTCGCTAACATTATTTGGGAGGAATTCTGGCCCACTTTTCTTTGTTTGCTGAGTTCATTGAGGTTTTGGGGTATTTGTTTATGCGCAGCTTTCTTAAGGTCCTGCTACAGTATTTTAATCAAGCTAATCTGGACTTTGACTGGACCATTGCAACACCTTAATTATTTTCTCTTTCATTCATTGCGTTATAGATTTGCTAGAGTGCTTGGGAACTTTGTTGTACTGCATAACCCACTTTTAGCTAAGTAACACATGAGCCTTCATATCTGACTCTAGAATACTTGGGTATACAGAGCAGTTAATGGTTGATTTAGTGACTACAAGATGCCACTTCAGGAGCTCAGGTCCTATGGCTGAAAAACCCTAATCATCAACCTTCCAACTGCCATGCTCAACAGTCGGTACGAGGTGTTTGTGCAGTGCATTATAGCCAAACATCTGCATGTGCTTTTTAGTGAAAAGAGGCTTTCTCTTTGTATCCCTTCTAAATGAGCCATACTTGTTCAGAAACTCCTTTAAATTTGAGTCTAACCTTATTGTAAATTTGCTGGGGTGTCACTTCCAGAAAGACTCGAAAGCTCGATCCTAGAAAATTAACAAAACATCTGCTTTTATACAGGTGCTCACACTTGCTGAATCATTTAATCAGGTGCACTATTTACCCTCTTAATTCATATGGAAGAAGTAAGAGTGTACTTAGCTTTCACAGTGAAAACTGTCTTTTTCACATGACTGCATATACCAGTCATTGAAATAAATCTGACTGGTCATGAACTTTTGTTTGTATGATCAATTAATGTTGGATCATGACACAGCATGCTGCCAAATGCTGAGTCAATAAATCACACTTCTCTTTTTGTCATTGCAACAGAAGGAAGTGCAACAACTTTTATATTAGTTGAAGATCAGTGAAGATGCACAGGATACACTTTTGCTCTTTCCTGTGGGATGACTCATCATCGTGTAAACATGTTTGTGGTCTCACGGTATCAGATTCAGATTTACTTGTGGGTAAAAGAATTCAAAATCTTGATATTATATCAATATGTATTTTAAAAAGAATGAGAAAAACATGGTATGGTGCAAATGAACCTTTAACTGTTTACTGTGTGCTAGGTTTTTTTTATATATTTAAAAAAAAAAGAAGAAGTTGGGATGGACAGTCAGTATGCAAGCATACAACAACAACCATGACTCTACTTCATGTGCTGGATTATTTCTGATATTGTGTTAATAAAATGACAGCTTTGATTAAAATCAATAGCCCAATTCTTTTCAACGCAGACTAAATCAGGCTCGTCAATTACGCCCCAACTTGATGGACAAAGAAAATGCAGCTCTTCATTTTCAGTCCGATTAATGTGTTACTACCAATGTAATTAGGAATGGTTACTAACTAACTGCACAAAAAGATGACACCACTGTTGTACTTTAACTAGTTTGATCTTAGGTAAAAAATGCACATTTAACAACCACTAACACTGAGTACACTACACCCTATCAGCAGATGAGCGCAGAGGTTTCAGATGCTCATCTGTAAACCTCGATAGAGTTTCAAAGGTCAAATTTCCAGATGCAACTCTTTTATCACCGTTGCACGGTTGTGCACGGGGGGAAGCATTTTTATCTTTTTGGCAAACCTAACAGGATCTAACATTGCAACTTATAGACTTACAAAATTGTGACCAACACCCTGTCAAGTCCATTGTCCATATGTTCACACTGCATGATAAAATCTGAACTCAAAGCAGCACAATCGTAAAGGAAATGCTACTGCTCTAAAACAACAGCTTTTCTTTTGCAATGTTGACATATTTTCCTTTTGTTGTGAGTTTGCACAGACATGCCCTTTAACCAGGTGTAAATCTGTACTCAGATTATACTCGGATATACTTGGATTATACATCACGCTCCCTTATTCACCATCAATGTCCACAGTAAGTCATTCATTTGTAGAGACTGATTCAGTACAACCAACATCTGCATGAGAAGGTTGAAAGAAGAAAAAGTGGTTTTCAGAAATACAAAGTACTGGTGATTCAGGATTGGAAAGGTTTTAAAAATGTCATTTAAAAACTGACATTGGAGAACGGAGACTCTAATAGTTGATCTAGTAGGTGCTCATCAGTGGGAACAGGTTAAAGTATAAACAACAGGAATGCTATTATACTTGTTAATAAATGATGCTGAAAACCACCGAAAAAGACCCTTCTACTGTGGATAGTGTTATTTGTCTAAATGTTCTGAGAATTAATTCATAATTCAGATGAACACAGAGCGACTTATTTTACTTAGATTTATAGGATGTGGGTTTTGAACATATTTAAACTTTCTATTTAAAAAAGACACTTGTGTAGAAGTTTATTGATAGCAAAGTGGCATCTGATTATTTTAAGGTCTTTAAGACAAACAGCAAATTTAACAAAAACCAAAAAAAAAGAGTCAGGTAATGACATTTTTTTTTAAAACTGCAATATTTACGCACACATTTAGTTGCCGCATGTATCATAAAGTTAGATGACCTGGGCTCAAAATAGAAGTTATACCTGTGACACATCTCTAACTCTACGCTCCCATAAATGCCAATAAATCTCTCATTCACTGCTCCTCACACTCATCACATGTATCGCTGCAGAGAGTGTTTACTTCACCTGACAGTCCTCCCATGGCTCCAGTCCAAGGCTGATTGTACACGAAGTTCCACACCAGAAAGGCTGAAAAGCCCACGATCGTACCAAACGAAGCATAGGCGATCCTCATGTACGTCTTATTGATACCCATGATTGCAAATTTAAAGTTAATAATAAAAAAATAACAGGCTGTGTGGGGAGAGCCGAGTGTCTGTGAGAGCGACAGCAGCAGGAGGTAAGAGCTGGTAATAATAAAATATCTACCTGACAAAAAAAAGGTCACAGTGTGACTAAAAAACGCGTGTGCTCTGCTGGCTAAGGGTTAATGTGGTTACTGTGAAACATGACAGCGCGTTTCTGATGAGGGATGTCCTATCCAGCTGCAAAAACACACAGCCTTGCGTTACGTCATCAAGAAATCTGATCAAGGTGGGTGGACACAGCAACCCCTACAGGACCACAGAGGAAATTATCTACCTCAGAGCTCTGTGTGTGTGTGTGTGTGTGTGTGTGTAAAATAACAGCTGGACGGATTAAAACCCTTTTTAATTTGCATGTTGGATTCATAGATGATGAATGACAAATGTGTTTTTATTTTATCTGGGCAGATCATAAGTGAAGAAAATAAGAAAATGATCCAGCATGATTTACATGGAGGTTTTGAATAAAATAACGTGCTTCTTGGGGCTGTTATATTAAAATTTTATTTGATCTGTGTACTGCATTTGAAACAGATGGCCACATTGTCCATAGAAACTGCTGGTGATGTTACAAAGGCTCCTGTCTCGTCTTCATAGGAGAATTCTCCCCATCCTCAGCCATCCTTCATGGGGTCTTTCCCGTATTCTCAATCTAAATGCCATCCCTGGGTCAAGATAATCCATTTATACAGTCATGTGAAAAAGAAAGTTGTCACTTTCTAAATCGTCTTGTAAAACACTCAGTAGGCTCTCATTGCTTTCATGGGAATTAAGTGGCTAAATAGGTGTTGCTCATCAAAATAGGATCATGCAATGGTTGCAAAAGCACCACAAGCTACATCTAAGATGCTACAGAAGTTAGCATGTTAAATGCTTAAGTTCATGACAGTACAATCAGAAAAACATTAAACAAGTATGGCTTGTTTAGAAGCTATACAAGGAAAAAGCCTCTCGTCGCTAAGAAAAGCACATGGTAGAACAGCTTAGGTTTGCAAAGCTGCATCAAAGGGATAAAACCATAAGACAGATAATGGTCATAATGCTGTGAGTTATGTACTGATAGGCTGTTTGGTTTTCTCCAAACAACTCATAAGGACTGTCACCAAGCTAGAATAATGTTCCCAAAGTGAGGAGCTGTTATTCTAAAGGATGTTTTCATCTTTGGGACACAAATTCTCCCCTTAGAATATTCTCCAATTTTATGCTGCCATCAATTCAAAGAGTACCACAGGCACCTCTGACACAATGCTATCTTACATACAAAGCACTCCATTGATTGCAGCAGTGTTCTAAACCTGCACAATTAATGTTTTGGCAAAAGAGCGCAACAACATTCAAAAGGGCAATGGTATATTTACCTATATAAAAATATATTTATTTACAATATATTTATTGTAGAGTCCTAATTTCCACTGCTATGCAGACGATCAGCTCAGTGATCCTACGCCCGAGGTCCTTTCATCAGGCCCAAAAAAGGATTTTTTTTTTATATATATATTTTATTTTAAAAAGACCACAAAAAAATGTCATCCATGCTTTCACATCTTCATGTTTGGACTGCTATATTTCCTGCTTTCAGTGGCTGTAGCCCAGGAGTTAGAGCAGGTCAGCTACTAATCAGAGGGTTGGTGGTTTGATCCCCGACTGCTCCAGTCTGCATGCAAAATATCCTTGGGCAAGGTACTAAGCCCAAGTTGCTCTCCGATACATCCACTGGAATATCAGTGTTAGAAAGTGCTTGAGCATAGAAAAAAGTGCTTGCGTGAATGAGTGAACGAGGCTATAAAGTGCTTCGAGTGCCCATGCCACTCTAAGTGGTTCATCAGCCACCTGGTGGATGTTAAGAGGTTTACACCAGAAATAGTTGCTCATTTGCACAATCAGCTTGGTAATAACAGGTATCGAAAAAGTTTAACTTTCTGTTACAAACACAGCTGTATGCCAACCTAGACCTTGCTGCTTCTTCATATCAATTGTATTTACAAAATGTGCAACTCTATAAAAGCACACCAAATATGACCTGGGGTTGAAGTTAAAGGTACATGTAAACATAATGAAGAGTTGTCTGTGAAGGTTCTCAGTCATCCAGGTCATTGTAGTCCAAGGAACTTGGAAAGAAAAGCGTCTGAACTTCTTTAAGTTGCTTGAAGACGTTTCACCTCTCATCAGAGAAGCTTCTTCCGTTCTAAGGGTCAAAAGGTGGAGAGTTTAAATCCAGTGGGAGTTCCCCCCCAAAGAGGGACAAAGGACCCCCTGATGATCCTCTACCTAATCACGAGTCAAGGTGTGAACACGGGTGTGGGTCACAATCAGCCAGGGTTTCGGTTGAGCTCATTGTGAAACCTGGCCCCACCCTATCATGTGATTTCCTGAGTTCTGGAAGAGTTCTGGAAATCTGAAACAGGAGTTAAGAGTCAGAACTGTAGAACTGTAAGAATAAAAAATGACCTTTATACAAACAGTGGAAGATGGTAAAGGGTTTTAGAAGAGCTGATACAGTTTTATTGTAGCTCAAAGATGAAGATCGATGACTTGAAATGGGTCAAAATGTCAAAGAATGAGCTTTGTAAGGGGTAATGTCAGTTGGACTAACACAGTCAAAAACAGCAGTTGACACATTAGTTAAAAGAACTTTAAACCAACACAGAAATATGTTTTTCTCTTTAAACTTTTTATTTCAAAAACAATCCAACTCTTTGTTTAACGCTGTACAAAAAGTAATCAAAGAACTGTGCAAATTATTGGTAAACGGATTAGTTCAATAAAATAATCATCACAGTGTACGTAGGACTACAGCGTGGAATCATGCAGTAATAAGGAGGGAAAAGTGACAAATAATAATTGCATGTAAGGTCTGGCAGATTTAATTTTTTTAAAGAAACTAAACTAAAATGACACAAATTAAGAAGTTCAACAAATACATAAACATCCAATAAAAAGTAATGAGAAAGTTACATTTACAATAATGCCAGCAGAAAAGATGACTTTAAAACAAATGTTCAGAGAACATCATGCTAACATGCATTTTCCACATGAAGCCATAGCCTCCTATTTAGTTGCTGTGTATTAATGATTTTAGACAAAAACCTGAGTGGAGTTAAGCTATTGATCATGTATACTGAACCTGGAAAGGTTCAGAACTCTTCGGCTCAAGAGTTAAACCAGCAGGATGCTTTCATTGTGAAAAAATTAAAGAAAGTGTTGCATGCTTCAGTAATGCAGTGATACAGTGGAGAAAAAAACTGCACTAACCCATCTTATGTTGGCCGTTAATCTGGCCCCTAGGGGAAAAACAGCATACAGCACTAATTTAATGATGTCGATGACAACTTTACATTTGCTGGCAAGAAGTAATAGAAAAAGAACTCGTCCAATTTCTTCTTCATGATCTTGATAATGACGTTGTCACGGTATATACGCTGAACCAGCATGTCTTCTCTGGACAACACCAACAGATCACACCATGATGTCCCCGTAACCATCATCTCTCCCTGGATGTGCCAATAGTACGGGTGATTCTTATTCAACTGTAAGACTCCATTGCGACAGATCAGGAAAGCGCAATCAATGAAGCTCCGAAACTTGACACATTTAGCATGTACCAGTCCAAAACTGTTGGTCTCATTGGAATCGTATACCAACCCATCAGGGTTCGCCCCCAGCCACGGAGCATTCGGATGAACGACAAAACCACAGGGGTACCAGTTGACGCACATTTGCCGACAATATTGCTGGAAAGCTTCATTTTTTATTTCCTCCTCTATCTGTGCTGCTTTGCTCAGAGAAAATCCTTTCTGAATCTTAAATATCAGATGCTCGATATTGCTTTGTCCCGATTTGAGTTTGCAGATCTCTCTGAAACGGCTGGTCAAGCGCAGCTTCTGCAGTTTCTTTATGTTCTCCCTACAGCCACGAGTGGATTGCTCCAGAGTGCGTGCTTCTTCCCAGGTGACCTGCATGGCATTTACATGTTCCTGCTCCTTGGCGCTAAGTGTAGGAATGGCAGACACTGATTCCAGTTCATGGTGAGATAGAGGAAGCGGCAGCCGAGAGGGAGCATCACTGTTTATCGTATAACCCTGAGTTGATGGCACAGGGCACTGGTAGGATAGGAGGGAACCTTTGGGAACTTTACCAGAAGCACAGTCCACCCATTCCACATCTGTTGTGAGGCCCATTTTGGTTATCAAAGGCTTCTGGTCATCAGGAAAGTCCCTGTACGCTTCTTTGAGCCTTTCAATAAACGACTGGCATTCAGATGGGACAACAGTGGTGAATTTCATGGGCGTCAACCTGTATGACACACATAATTATTATCATCATTATTATTATTAATATTATTATTTTTAGCAAGTTGGGAGGGTGATTATTGAGGTTCTTGCCATTCTTACCTTGGAAATTCTAGCATGGTTTTCTGCAGGGGGCACGATAGCTTCTTCCAAAGAGTTTCACCCAAGGAAAGAAAGAGAAAAGTCCATTTTAATTGTTACAAAAATACAAACAAAAGACAAATAAAGGCATCTAAAAGCATAAATAGTCATTTCTGCACATATTTGCAGATGACACCATTATGGAATCATGTATTTTGAGAAAAAGGATTGGCCAACTAACCCTGCACTTTGGTGTAATGACAAATTTTTCTCTAAACTTGTGTTTTGAACTTTACCTTCAAAATGAGTGCCACTTATAGCTGTAAGCAAAGTCAGCATCAAGTTATCAAGTCATTGAATCATCAAGTTATTGAATAGATTAACCAACTTGTACAATTTTTATTTATAAAACTTCTGAAGCACTAGAAACTCAGAATGCACTCGCCCGCATTTCATCAATAGAGGCTGTTCATTTTTGAAACTTAAGGCCAATTCATCGGTCAATATCCTAGATCACTTATGGCAGTTAATTCAGCAGTAATTATTAAAATGGGAAACGAAAGGTTCTCACAGTTCCCGTAGAACAGGAATGGGATTTAATCGAACAAACTTGATCGCTGAATCATCAAATGTTTTGGGAACAACAGTGATTGTATCACTACCAATTCAAACTAGCTGTAAGGATGTTTGTAAGGACTTCAGAGCATTACTCAGGCTTAATTTCACATCATATCTTGAATAAGCATGCATCAATAAATTCCGGATGGTGGTGTTAAGCTGCATGTGCACTTGAAACAATTATTTAATAAGTAGCGCTCTACTTTCAAGTCAAACCCATTAAGACTACTAAGAATGCAAACATTTTTTAAAAAATCCAATTCTTCAAAAGCTAATTCACTGACACTTTTTATTTCCATGAATTTGAGATGTCTCTTGCCCTAAGTGAACTAAAGAAATGACAGCTAAGGGAAACTGGAAGTCAGCACAAAATGTGGATGGCCAATAAAACTTTCAGACGATGTAAATGCTGAGCAGACAAGCAAAGTAAAGCCTCCATAAAGCAAAAGACCCGCTGAAAGGTTTAGCTGACAGGGAGCTAGTGATGCAACATTTCACTGTAAAGCACTGATGCGCAAACAGAGTCTAAAGGTAAAATTTGCATGGCACATTCTCTCAAAACTCAATGTCTGAGGTATGCAAAGCAACATGTCATACTGTAAACAAGTGGCATGGACAGATAAAGTTGAGTTAAAGGTTTACGAGATAAAAGGAGCAGCATTTGATGAAAGAATGCCTTGGCAGTCGCTAAACATTGGAGTGGCAATATTCTTCTTTGGGGTTGTGCAGCAGTAACAGCAAAAGCACAGAGAGGCTTTCACTACATAGTAACAAAATCTCATTGGACAGCAGCCCTCAACCATCAGCTACTCAAAGAAACACAAGCTTAAGCATTTTTGATGGCACTTAAATTCATCTGCCTTAGTAATGCTGTGTAAGCAAAACAGCCTAAAAACGTCAGAACGTAAAGTAATCTGCACAGAAAAGTGGCTGAAAATACACAAGTTAGGATGAGAAAGACTATGGCTACGTTCAGACTACAGGCGAAAGCACATCAAATCCAACTTTTCTGACCCTATGCGACCCATATCCGATCATGGTACGACAGTGTGAACAGCACAAATCCGATACGCCAATTATCAGCGCCGGAGAAGCGCCCAAGAAGACATTGTGAATGCTTCCTGGCCATCCAGTGTAGATGTTAGTGAAACTGTTGGGAAGACAGCGTTGGAGAAACGTGAACATTTTATTTGTACTGTATAATCTGCAGATTCTGACAGAAATTTGCAACTATCCTTTGAAGCACCGCTCCTCTGTAAAACACCAATAAGGATAATAATAATGGTTTGGATTTATACAGCGCTTTTCAAGGCACCCAAAGCGCTTTACAATGCCACTATTCATTCACTCTCACATTCACAACTGGTGGAAGCAAGCTACGGTTGTAGCCACAGCTGCTGGGGCAGACTGACAGAAGCGAGGCTGCCATATCGCGCCATCGGCCCCTCTGGCCAACACCAGTAGGCGGTAGGGTAAAGTGTCTTGCCCAAGGACACAACGACCAGGACAGAGATCCCGGGGATCGAACCAGCGACCTTCCGGTTACAGATACGCTTTCCCACCCCCCTCAGCCATGGTTGCCCCCCCAGATAGTAGTAGTAGTAGTAGTATAGTAGTTATTAGGCTATATGTAAATAACAAAATAACTTTATAACTTAAAGCAAAATTGGGAAACGTAAAGTGTGAAACAAGTCTTTATATTAAGGGCCATCAGTCAAACAATATTGTTTGCTCTGGGTCTAAACAGAGCACGTTGTGTGTGACGTCTTCTTTTGCGCATGCAGATCGCTTTGAAGGTTCACACTAGAGCGCGTTTACTGTCACATTTTATATGTAGTGTGAACAAGCAGACAAAAAAATTGGATTTGATCAAAAAATCGGAATTGAGCATTAAGACCTGCAGATCTCTAGGAACTCCCAGGTTGCTGATGTGTTGTCAATCTAATAAGTTGTAATCATTGATTTCTGTTTTTGTTTACTTATTTTATTGAGTGTCTGTCTTTAGGGGGGAAGTGGTTGTAGTTCCAGAACTATTGGCTATTCAGCATCAAAAAATAAAAGGAAAAAAGAAATCCCAATAAAATAAACATTTAGACAATTGTCTGCTTTTGGTGCACGTTTACTGAAAGGTGTATGTGGGACCTTGGAAAGTTAGGAATAGCATTTTGGATTCTCAGCAAAGTTATTTTAGATTTAAGAAGCCAAAACTTACTTTTGTGTTTGAAGTTTCTAAACCTTTTTTAAATATGTGGCTCTCACTTGTCCCTTCTTCAATCTGGCAATCTGCTTCTGACTCATCTGAGGTACAGTCTCCATCTTCAGTTGCTTCATCAGTTGAGCTATTAGCTGAAGCCTCAACTCTGGTACCTGCCACATGAATCTGGTTTGTGTCAGTGATGTCTTCTTCTTCCTCTTCTTTTGATCCGTTTTCAAAACAGTCTGATGTAAAATCGTTGTTGGCTTGTTGACTTATGTCACACTCAATATGCTCTTCTTTAACACAGACTGGTGTAATGAAGTTGTCAGCTTCAGTCAGCACTTGTCGCTGATCCCAACTTAAGTCATATTCTATTTGCCCTGCTTTAGCTATCGCAGTGAGGCCCTCTGATATTTCAAGGTCCACCCTGGTGTTAGGCTCTGAGGGCTGTTCTCCAGCGTAGTTATTAACATCTGTCATAGGAAATAGAAAAAAAAAACATTATTGAATACATTACATAGTAATCATATGTTTTGCTTTAGTTTGAGTCATGGTACTTGCCCCTTAACCTGAGATTCTTTTAACATGTCAACGTGGACGTGTCAGTGAACAAATAAGAAATGGAAACAGTTTATCTCAACTATCCTTAGACTCCTACCATGTTGGGGGGAAGAGAGAGAGAATCAATAGTCACCATGCAGAACAGCTGCTATTGAGTTATTCACAATCACCAGCCACTCAGTTAGGTACACCTGATCAAAAGTTCTTCAACACAAGAGTGTCGGTATGCAGAAGAGTGTCTGTAAGCGCACAAGACATCAAACCCTGAAGCAGATGAAGTAAAGCAGCAGAAGACCACACTAGATGCAACTCTAATCAGTCAATAATAGGAAACTGAGGCTAGCCAACAGTGGACAACAGAAGACAGGAAAAATGTATTTTTCTGTTCCAACATCCAAATACAAATCGTGCTTTGTACTAGGGCTGCCACGATTAGTCAACTAGTCACTTCAGAGACATCAGTTCCCCATTGACTATGTGCACGTTAGCATATGCTACTTCCGGTGCGGAAACTCCTGTGGGGAGCTTTGTTTCCGGTTTCCTATTCTCGCCCTGTTTACGGTCCAAAACAAGTTAAGCAAATTAATAAATCAAGCGGCGATTTACACTTCTATAGATGTCTTGGGCATTTACCCAATATATCTGTAAATGATGTTCATCGACTTGTCGATATTTTTTCCCCGCCCTCAGAGCAAAAGAGAAAATGGATTCAAATGTTATATTTCTCAGCTGTCCCTCGTTTATCGCGGGTGTTATGTTCTAAAAATAACCAGTGATAGGTGAAATCAAGTAGCCAATTTTATTTTTTGACGGTGCAAAACGTTTCGTGGACATACAGCACTGCACTTCAGAGTCACACTGCTAGCATCGATGCAGCGATTCTGTACTGTACAGGGGAGACATCACGGAGGAGATCGTCTGCAGCGATCAGGACGCAGGACATAAAAAAAGCATGCAACAAAAAACTAAAAAAATCTGCGAAACAGCGAGGTGAAAGGTGAACCGCGTTATAGCGAGGGACCGCTGTAATTTTGAAGGTAAGTCACAACATACCCTTCGTAAATACTAATGTATAGAAACCGTTACCAGCAATCGTTCATTTTTTGTGTGGCTTTTTTCATGGTTTGTTAACGTGCTGTGCGGGTGTGTACTTGACTAGCTGATCTCGACATAACGGGGAAACATCTGGTTTGACTATTCTTCACCTGTAGTTTGAATGCTGAACATTTGCCTGTTTAAATCATAAGACCAGTCACTATACAGAGATGTGCTTCTGAATGTGGACGATGTGTCTTCTGCATGCAGTAATGCAGGTCTGCTTGTGTTGAGTGATGTAAACAACTGATCGATTTAAACTCTTTAAACGTCAAAATTGATCATTAGATTTTTATGACACAACAGTGGTGAGTGTTCCCACCTCCTGCTCTTTGTAACTTAATGCGATCTTTCCGTTTTCGAGTTTAGGACATCAATTTTGGAGTATATCTTTGCAGTAGCGATTGACCGCAAAGTAAAGCTACCGGAAATGTACAACCCCACATCCGGTCTCAAACCAGGAAGTTAGCATTTTCTCGTGCACAGGGTCAATTCCCCACCAGCTCGATAGCTTGGGGGGGGGGGGGGGGGGGGGGGGGGGGGGGTCAAGGCAGCCGGTGAGTAAACCGGACATCCGGCAAATCATTTTCAAACCCACCGCCATCTTTCGCTACTCAGGTTAAACATGATATATAAGTCACTTAGATAACTTAAAAATTTTATTTTTTTGGCTTTTTTTCAGAGATTAAAGTTATAGTTTTTACACCGCTGAATAAACATCAAGCAGACAGCTGATTATCAGAAGTGTGAGATGCTCGAGAATATACTCCGGTGTCCTGTTATATTTTAGATGGCAAGGAGTTTATTAAACTTCACCGAAACAATCTGCAAATTTCATTAAAATTTAATAGACTATCATCTTGTCTTTATTTTTAGTTAGCACATCTACTAACACACCTCTAAAGTTACTACATCTCAGTCGAGCAGAACATTTTTGAGATGCGGTGGGAGGGGGAAAGTGGATGTGCAGCAGACAACAGCAACTGTGTGATGCTATCGTATTTTTGTGGATCAATATCTCCAGCACTTGACTGAATCCGTGCCATGAAGAATTAAAGCAGTTCTGTTAAGGTTAAATGGGGTCCTACCTGGTACTGGTCATTTTGTATGTGTTAGACTGATGGGTTACTACCTATGAAACATGTCCGCAGTAGTTTAGTGGTAAAGGCCAATCGAGGTGAAGTTAATTTTAACAGCTTTATAATGTGAGGGGGCCCTTTAGTATTAGTCTTAACTAACTAAAGCATTAAATTACGCAACCATCACACACACGTCCTACAGTATTTACACACGGTGTCACATTAAGCTTGCAATGCTTTAATTTAACAATTCCTCTTCAAGTGTAGCTAATACAGGTCAGTCAACTGGAAACGCAAGGATCCAAAAGCAACAAACCTATCCTGTGTAACTTTATCTCGGGGTTGAGGACCATGTGCAGAATGTCCCGCAGGCGCTTGTTTTCCTCACAGCACTCCACAACGATACTTTCAACTTCACCAAACACCTCCATGGCCACGGCGGTGAAGCGTTCAGTCAAAAAGCTCCGAAAGCCCTGGAGTCTAACGCTCGACATTTTGGACTATTATTATCTACACAACGCCTGAGTTCATCCGCGTGAACACGCTCAAACAAAAGAAAACAAACGGAATTTCACAAAGGCGACTTCCTGTAGAAAAAGTCTTCTTCGGTGGATTTCGTGGGTCACATTAGCGCCCTCTTCTGACAGCGCGCAATCTACAAGGATTATTAGAAGTACAGATTATAAAGATTAAAGAGGAAATAAAATTTTGAGATTACGGTCGAAATTTTAAGATTAAAGTCGAAATAATATTTTGAAAAAAAGTTGCAATTTTGAGATTACAGTCGAAATGTTATTTTAAGAAATTTTAAGATTGAAGTCAAAATAATAATTTGAGAAAAAAAGTTGAAATGTTTCGGTTCTTGACAATGACACGCCTTCCTGCTCAAAGGTGTTCTTCAATGGACTAAATGTTCTAAAGGGTTTTCCTTATATAAAGCTCAGTGCATTCCTTCTTTTTAAGAGTGTTGCCAGATTGTTGATTTTGTCACTCCAAAAAAATGTATGCTTTGTCTGATCAGTTTATTTTGGCTTTTTGTTATCCCAATGATGACACCCCATTACTTACATCAACATATCTGTAGACGACATACTGACAGTTCCAGTGAAAAGATCAAAATGCAAGTCCAGCACTTGGAATCGACCCCTGAGCTTTTATCTGTTATGTTGCTCACTAAATAATGAAGCCTGGCTTTTATGAAACTGGTTGTCAGTATTGATCGATTAGTTTAGGGCCTTCGAGTTTCAATGCATATTTTCCAAAGCAGAGAATTTGTTAAAATGTAGGAGACCTTTAAAGCAGGCCTGTTTTTATCCCTTCACACTACTGGCTAAAGATGGTGCTAATCCACAACGTCGTTCCCTTAAATAAATAACTTTGAATGAGTAGAAGAAGAAAAAGAAGCAGCAAGGGGCAGGCAGCTGGTGACAGCCGAAGTGTACCGTTCCCCCACCCCCCTCAGCACTCTGTTAACTGGATCAAACGGAGAAATTGCCGGACAGCTCGATGGAAATACAATAGTAACGTTTGCTGATAGTCGGCGATTACATTTTATAACTTTGAGCGGATAGGACTAGCGTTTGTAGGCGAGTCCAAGTAGTGTTATCGTTGTTGCTTGTGGCAAACTGAGTTAACACTGTTGCTTCGAGTTTTAGCATAGGTAACGTTACCGTTAGCTGTCTAGCAAGCAAAAGCTAAATAACTTCAGTGTTTACGGTCCCATCGGATTGCCAGCTTCGACAGTCTGCCAGGTTATCGCCAAAGCCGTCAGGTTGTCGGCTACTCGGTAAAGATGGGTGACATAAACCCATCGACATCCCATGCATTTCAGTCGGAGGTGAGTGTTTTATATAATTGTTTGACAGTGAGTAGTTTGCAGTCACGGCTAGCGACGTTAGCAAATGTCAACTTATTTGAGGTTGTCACTGTGACTAGCAGCTGCTGATTAGTTAGCGTTAGCTTGTTGCTGCTAATGTTGACATATAATATTAGCCAGTGGAAAAATTTGACAAGTTATACACACCAAACATTCCCGCAGTATTAGAACAAGCTGTCAGCTTTCTATAAATAAAACTTTACATGTCGCATGAAAATGAGTCATTAATGCCACTTTAAATGGTACTTCACGAAACCTGCGAGTTAGCCTTACTGTATGCTTCATGGAGAATAAAACATTCCATCATCATTACGGAGCATGCTAACATTAAAGCTAGCTGACTAACCATCATATTCACGCCATCTGGATTTTTCGCAATGTAACAGCTGGCGGACAATGATGCTTTTGTTGCACTTTGTTATTCCTTGATAGTCTGTAATATGTATTACCGCGCGGCTTCGTTGTTTTGTCCGTTAATTGAACTATAGTGACACTAGCTGGTTAGCAGTAGCTAGTGAGTTATTTGCGGTCTACCGCTAGCCGACCAAGCTAACATTAGCTGTCGTTTTTAGTTGGGTTTGTCGGTGGGGGTTGGCAGGAAGGTTCACTTTCATGTCTATAGATAAATATGTGTGTGCGTGGGCGTAGTGAATCAAACTTTTGCCTGTGTTAGTCGCCGTTTCTCCCCTGTTCAGTTCTGCTACGAGTGGCACCGTGTACAATAGAGGATGTGTGGCGATCACTCGTCGTTCATATCAACGCCATATCTGGCAGTGCAGGTTTATTGCAGCTAATGCTTCGGCAACATGATTGTGTTTCAGGGTTTCAGTCCGCCGTACAGGAGGAGGAGGACAGTGGAGGATTTTAACAAGTTTTGCACTTTTGTTCTGGCATATGCCGGTTACATCCCATACCCCCAAGAGGTAAGAAAACCAGGCGGTCGGTGGCTGTGCACTCTTCTTCACATCAGCATCTGTCTAGTTGGGCTATAACGTGTCTCTTAAACCAAGACCAAAGCCTGTCACTGAGGCTATGGGGGGGGGCTGTTTTAATCATGAGCTTTATTCTAAAACCAGAGCTACTCTTTGACAAAACTATTTGGATCAGTTACAGATGATCTTGCATATCCACTGTGGATTAACTTCAAGTAATCTAAACCTCAGTTAAAAATGACTTAATGCAACTGCTGCCACTCATTATTGTTGTTATTGTTATTATTATTATTATTATTGTCTTCTTGAATTTTATTCACTCGCTAAATTGGACATGAGACTTTATCGTCTTCTGCTAATCTTGGGGACCAAAAAGGAGATGGCCAGACGGGGGGATTACTTTAACAGATTCTTTTGGCTTTATAGTTTCTCTGCCTGTGTTTATTTTAGTTTTACACATACTCAACTAAGAACTTTATCTTCTTCTTTTTTTTCTTTTTGCACTTACATGGACTCTTGGCTTAACACATGGGTCTCTTTTGCCCTTGTCGGGTTTTTTTTATATATCTTTTTTTTTTTTTTTTAAATTCTCCCACACATACAGCCATCTGTGATGTTACTATGTACTAGGTTAACTGAATCGGTTGTATGAAAAGTAGCCTTGTTCATGCTGGTCATTGATTCACATTTATATGCATTTAACTTGTTGAAAACATTCATTTTAGTCTAATTACAATTTGTTTGTTTTTTTGTTTTTTAACACATGCTCCACTGTCTAGAACATGGAAGCCATGTCCTGTTATCAAAGGATGTAGAGCTGCATCCTTTGATAACAGTGTATCTTTTGTTACACAATGGTTTTTTTTGTTGTTGTTGTTGATCCTGTAAAGTGACACACACCCTTGATAGCATCAAATGTTCTGTTATTCTCCACTGCTGCAACTAAAGTAGAGCATTGTTATTAGTGCTATTTTCTGTAAAACCAAAATAAAATGTGACATCTCTCTGGTTTATGTGCAGTTTCTTTTATCATAACTAACGTTGGATGACTTTGTTTCCTTTTCTTCACCATCAACAGATGACTCGTTCGCTTTCCTTTCAGGGATTTATTTTTATGGTCATGTGATTGCAAATGTATTTATTTTTTACCTTTTAGTAGCCTACTTCATCTCCTTATGTTAGTGAACTAACCCCTGCACTTCCATCTATTATTTTAGGACTCTCCACTGCGCAGTAGTTCAAGCCCCCCGAACAGTACAGGCAGCACAGCCGACAGTGATGGCTGGACCCCAGGACCAGCATCTTCCTGCCCCCAACGCCCCCTGAAGGGCCCCCAGGATAGGAGCAGGAAGCGTCCACAGCCAGGATCCATTCTGTCCAGCCACGCCAAGAAAGATGTAAGATGGATTTATGTCACATCATCAACCTTATATAATCTGACCAGGTAAAAGTTTTGTTATAATTTTCAAATGGATATCAAATTTTCTCCTCTGCAGCACACAATCACTACCCTGCATCCAGATGATCGCAGGAAAGCTGACAAGCTGAAGAAGAAGAAGAGGAGGAAGGAGAGGGAGCATCAGTCTGTTGAAGAACGTGGGGCTCACTTAGCAGTCCCAGAGCTGCAGTGCCCGCTTTCCTTTGGCGGCCGAACAATCAAAGAAGAGCCAGAAGATGACATCAGCATTCCCCTCCATCCTCAGTGCGTGCCTAGCCCGTCCCCTTGCAAAGAGGAACCCAAGGAAGAGCGTCGATACTGGGACGGACGAGACCTTGAGGAAGGGGTGGTAAAGATACAGAAGGTGGAGGGCTTTTCAGGAAACAGAACGGTGTTCCGCCAGGGGAAGCAGGTGGTGTTCCGAGACGAAGATGGCTCAGGGGAGGATGAGGATATAATGGTAGACTCTGGTAAGAGATTTTCGGGTCAGAAATGCTTAAATGTTTTAAAAAAAACTGATGAATGAATAAAGTGGAAGCTCAGTGTATTCTGTCTCCTTTCTTTTCAGATGATGACTCGTGGGACCTGGTGACATGTTTCTGCATGAAGCCTTTCGCAGGACGCGCCATGATCGAATGTAACAAGTGCAACACCTGGATCCACCTGTCGTGCGCTAAGATCCGCAAGAGTCACGTGCCAGAGACATACGTGTGCCAAAGCTGCCGAGAGACACACGGACCCCCAGACACTCGACGTTCCCACCGCTCGCGTGTAGGCCCACGAAAACACATGCTGGACTGACCCCAGGCCACATCCAGAACTCTGACCCGTACCGCTCCTACTTTAACCCTCTACTGGACTGGCCCCTCCTCCTCAGATTCAGGTCTTGCACCCTTCAGTCTCTCTCCTTCAAGGTTCAACCATGAACCCATATTTTCTACAAATATTTTAGTGGACCTATCCCGAGCCCTTATCCCATTTGAGAACAATTTGAGTGCTATTTTAGATTTACTAAGGTTTGTTTCTGCTTCCTACAGACTCTGCGCGTAAGGCAATCACTGAATGGATGTCTGTCTGTAGATGACATTAGCATAGCAACAAACCGCTACTTTTGGGGCTTGGTGTCTCGTGAACACTGGAAGCATTTTGAACTGCCATATTGAGAGAATATTCTCACAACTGCCACCCACTATGGTGCATGCTGGGATTTGTGGGAAAAATGGTTTGCACTTTTTTAAAAAAAAAAATCCACCTAACCTTTCTTTCAGAGACGAGTGTGTCTTTCTGATCTGGTTAAACTGGATTTAATTTCTCTATGATGCCTCTATTGATGTTACATAATTAACCATTTAAAACAGGAAAACAAGTTGAGGCTTGAGTCAATTGCTTCAGATGGTGCTATAGTATTAAGCTGAGGTATAATCGAATAGAACAAAGATGTAGGATAAGAGGCTAGAGTCTGCATCTGCTTCATCAGTTTGTTGTTCTGCTTTTCTTGTTTAAGACATTTTCAAGAATATCATTGAGGCCATTAGCTCATACAGCTGAACCAAGATCTTGTCTTCCAGACACTGATATTCCTCTGAATCAACACGTTACTCAGCCATACACAGAAGCTTTCACACTTTGTTTCTCAACGTGTTTAAACAGTGTTCTTCGCTGACCACATTTGTTCTTAATAAAGAAATTGTTATATAACAGTTTAGAAAAAAAGAAAAGTTCGGCAAATGACAACAGTCAGGTTTTCAGTGTATCCTGTTATCTCTGGTCAGTATGATTTTAGTTAACCACTTGATGCGCTTGACTAAGTTTTTAGAGCGAAATATATTTATAGAAGGGAAACAACGTCCTGTTTGCAGTACTGACAGGTGAAAAAAAAACGTATCTTTAACTGGAATGGTGTCAGACCAGAAATCTTCAGTTTTCAATGAAGATTTCTGGTTGAAATTATGCACGCAAGCGTTTAAATAAGGGTGTTGGCGATGCATCTGCTGCTATGGGTTGTCTGAACCAATCTCCATGTTTTGTTTTGTTTTGGGGTTTTTTTTTTTGGGGGGGGGGGGGGTTCAAGTTTTTTGCAAAGCACCAAGTAGGGATGCACTGATGTGTCAGCAAAGCACCAGTACTGGCCCATGTTGACCCTGTTGAGTTGTTTTTACACTTTTAACTCTGCACAACGTTGTGAGAATCGGGGCTGTTGTCTACACTTGCCGTCTGACATGTAGCATACAGATTTTTTTTTTCTTCTTCCCCTGTTATAAGGATTCATTTGTCACCCTGGCCCAAAGTGAGTAATGCTCAATAATAATAATAATAATAATAATAAACATTAAAAAAATGGAAGTCAAATTTTTATTCTGTATTGATTCGGAATTTTCAAATCAGTGCACCCCTAGTACCATGGTAGTGGTGGTTTGTCTCTGGAAGGTCAGATCTCAGTGAGTAATCGCCTCCCGTTAACATTTGCATTGCAGTATTCGGTTCTATGTGGAGTACCATTGATGGAAAACTTGCTCCCATTTGGATTAAAAAAACTTTAAGCTTTGTTATTCATGTGCCATCTGCTGTTGGGACTTGTGTGTTTCTGAACATATATATATAAATATATAAATAAATGCATAAAAGCCATACTGTAGAGTGACAGATTTTAGACTCAGATTCTTGGATACTTGTCCGTGATGGGGTTTTACAATGCAGAATCAAAGAGTTGACCAGGGAACGACTAAAACAGACGAAGAATGTTTGTTTGGGGAGGGTTTGTGTAAAGAACAAGAATTTCCAAGAGTTTGAACGATTAAACTCATCTGTGCACTCTCCTGGTATTTACAAATGTGGGTTAACTGGTTTGTACCCAGCAGTCGCCTAAGTTATGTTTTTAAGACATTTGAAGAACTAAAATCACTTTTGCTGTTTCTCAGGACATGCTTGTCTTGAAGAGAATCTGAAGACGCCTTCAGACACAAGCTCATAATTTTGAGTGTGCGTCTTAAAGACATTAGTGTAAATTAATGTTGGAGGGGGGGGGAAACTCATTGTGATACAGCTTGTTTAATCTGAACCTGGGTTGTTCTATCCTCTTACTGAGAAAGCGTTGTTTGTTCTGTGGTGCACACTGTTTCTGTGAAACTATTGTAAACTACTGTAAATAAAGAGTTACCATTTTAACTTGATTTTTTTCTTCTTTTTGGCAGGGTGAGGTGTAAAACTTCAGTGTATTCTGTGACTCTGGAGGGTGTAATCAAATGCCAAACATCTTTCAATCATGTTTATTGTCTTTACAGGACACAAAAACGGGCTCCTGAAACCATTCATAACATTTAAATACTACGGCCAGTCAGTTTGGATGATGGGTTGGAATGTAACAGCAGGGAGCACTCTTTCTGCAGGCCTCAGGGTGGCACCAGAGCAGAGGTGATAGATGACTTGACCAAGAAACCTTTACATCACACTTAAAACAACATAAGACAAATACTACAAACAATTAGTGCAAAATGGATGCTGGAAGATTAATCCCAACCAAAGAGCAGTATAACAGCTCTCCCTTTCTCTACACCAAAACTTGATGTCTCCTAACCCTGTCAGTGCTTGACCTATTATTGTTGTTATCATTATTATTATTATTATTTCAGGCCTACCCACAGCTTCTGGATGTGTATGCTATTCATAGAAGTGGACTAATGAAAATCAAAAGGACACCATATGAAGTCACCTGCATTAATCAGTATTTCTTAATGTAAACTCCAGTTTAGTAAAAGTGTACCACAGTTAGAGGTTTGGTGACAATCATCCTCTGACATTTGTTCCAAATGCTGTGCATTTTCTACACAACCCGCTGTAGTTATAGAACCTGCTTATTGTGATTACTGATATAAATAACAGTTTAGGACAGGGAGTCTGATCAAAATAAACAGGAGCAGGGTGCAACTAATCTTAAAATCTTTGGGACTTTTATGCTACATCACCTACCAGTTTCTCAACAGTTAAGTATATCATAGGATATTTTGCCTTTCACTCACCATTAAGAGGAGCAAATAACAGCCAAGGAGAATTAGTGCATGTATGACCACATAAAGTGGCTTCAGAACACATTCGCCTTGCAAGCAAAAGATCCCGGGTTCAGTCCTAAGAGAAGACAAATCCCTTGGGGAATGTGTCGGAATTCCCCGAGGAATTGAGGTGGTGTGAAAATCTGCCAAATTAACTTTGTGAATAAGGGAGAAAAATATTCTTTTTATCATCTAAAGGATAGTAATACAGCCCTCTGCAACTATAGAGTGGCGTGTCGTTTAAAATGAGTGTGAGTCTGATTTGTTTTCAATGAAAGCTTCAGGGAGAATAGTATTAAATTAAAATATGACAAACTAACTAAAACACTGTAACACATAATTCAGATAATATAGCTTTGTGGTTTTGGTGAGGCTACGGTTCAGTTGCCCAAAACCACTAGAGTCAATGGAAACATGTGCCTCTGTTCTACGGTCTCTCCTCCTCAGAGAGCAGCAGAAGGACCCCCGACACAAAATGGAGTCGATATTATTGACAACTATATTGCCAAAAGTGTTCACTGACCCACTCAAATCATTGAATTTAGGTGTTCCAATCACTTCCATGACCACAGGCGTATAAAATCAAGCACCTAGGCATACAGACTTCTTGTACAAACAGGTCGCTCTCAGAAGCTCAGTGAATTCAAGCGTGGTACTGTCATAGTTGTTATTATAATAAAGTGGAAGCTTTTGGCAATGACAGTAACTCGGCCACAAAGTGGTAGGCTACATAAAAATCACAGAGCAGGGTCAGTAGATGCTGAGGTGTGTAGTGCACAGAGACGGCCAACTTTCTGCAGAGTTAATCGCTACAGATCTGCAAATTTCATGACCTTGAGATTAGCTCGAGAACAGTGTGTAGAGAGCTTCACAGAATGCGTTTCCATGGTAGAGCAACTGCATCCAAACCTTACATCACCAAGTACAATACAAACCTTCAGATGCAGTGGTGTATAGTATGTTGCCACTGGACTCTAAAGCAGTGGAGGCGTGTTCTCTGGAATGATGAATCAGGCTTCTCTATGTGGCAATCCACCGGACGAGTCTGAGTTTGGCTGTTGCCAGGAAAACGGTACTTGTCCGACTTCATCAAGCCAAGTGTAAAGTTTGATGGAGGGCTCTGTGGGAACAGTGTGGGGAGGGGAGGGCAAGGTCCATAAAGACACGGTTGAGCAAGTTTGGTGTGGAAGAACTTGACTGGCCTGCACAGAGTCCTGACCTCAACCTGACGGAACACCTTTGGGATGAATTTGAGCGGAGACTGTGAGCCAGGCCTTTTCATCCAACATCATGTCTGACCTCACAAATGTACAAATTCCCATAAACACACTCTTAAACCTTGTGGAAAGCCTTCCCAGAAGAGTTGAAGCGGTTATAGCTGCAAAGGGTGGACCAACATCATATTAAACTCTGTGGATTAAAAACGGGTTTTTCAAAAGTGTGTGAAGCCAGACAAGCGAATACTTTTGGCAATATAGTGAATAAGAATGATCAATTCAGATCAATACAAACCATGAAAGGTAGAGGTGGGTTGTAAAGTGGCTTGCATATGCACAGCCCTATTACAGATATGGCAATTGTGGAGTGTAAAGGGGGAATCATCTGATCTGTTACTGCAGCTGGGCTTGATTTCATAGCCAACGTGTTAAGCTCAATGAATTACATCAGCAGCAAATGAGCTACATGTGGCAAAAGTGCTGATCTTCTCCAATTTGCATCCAACCAATTACAAAATAATCCAAGTTCAAATGTTTCAAATCCATGCCAGTATTTTGCTGCTACCACTGGATTTGTTCCAGATATACATCAGAGAAGTACAAACTATAACCTTCACTGTATTTAAAGTCCTTATAGAAAATTCTGTTTTGGCTGCAGCTGCACAGTCAATCAATAAACACTGACGCAAATCAAATCCAAGTTGAATTTCTGCCTTTAAATTGCAGTCTAGAATAGATATTAAAAATCAATATGTGGAATTTGAGCTTCTCTCCCTCTCTTTAGTTGGAACTCTACCATTAAAGGGCAACTGCCGCGTTCCCTCCCCGAGCAAGCCCTCCCCTTTCTTCCACATCTCAGCCTTCACAGATACAAGTTCAGAGCACCAGTTAGCACCTGCCGACCGGCACCGCAGTGAGCAGCAGATAGCGGCACTAAAATCATAAATAAATTAGGATGATTTCTTTGAGCGGATGATGAGAAATTAAAAAAAAATACGAGTTTAGTCATTCCTCAGTCGTAGCTAGCCTCGGGGTTAGTGAGACGTGATCTGCGACCAGAAACATTTACATGAATTATTGCAATGACTATGCCATACCAATATTAGATCAAAACTATCAATGTGATACACATATAGGACAAAGACTACAATGATATGGGGTAAAGTAGAGCCCCCACTTTTAGCTCATCACTGAGGAAGTATCAGGCCCTCTTGTGTAGTGCATATATAAATCTATGTTGTAGGTCTGTAGGGTTGTAGGGTCTTCTCCCCTGCAGAAGGCAGGTATTTGAGCAGCTCTCTCAGGTGTGGGGACACAAAGGGCAACATCTTGTCAGTGCTGACTGAATTCTGCTGGCCCACAGGAAAACACGAGGAGTGGAGGAACTATCGGATTTGCTAACGTCACAACAGAAGGAGGCCAGCTTATTTTCGATGTGACCGCCTCCATTCTTGGGTTCTTCTGTTCACACACAGTCCGTTTGCCTCGCCGTACTCCAACAGCGCTGCCCTCTAGGACTCGGACTCAATTCTGTGAGCTGATGAGACAAAAACACACTAATAATCTGAAGACTGATGCAAGCAGATGCTGTGCTGTTGAATAACATGGTAAATAATGTTACTCTTAATAGTCTCGCATACTAACATTGCTTGGGTATCCGTAGCGACTCTGTGTCTGCAGAGATGACTTGGTGCAAGACACCCCTGAATTGGTAGAGTAATTTTAGGCTCTTCTCTTCGCCTACACAAGGGTCGTAGAAACCGGGCAACCCTGACTGCACACAGAGAAACAGTTTAAAAGAAATGCGCGCAGATGTACATCAGATGCAGAAAGAAAGTTTCGTTTGGTTTGACGCACCTTAGAGGCCTCAGTGAGGATGAGTTTGGAGTCTTTGACGAGGCACTGTAGAGGCACGGTCACATCGATGACCTTGGCTTTCTCCTGCTTCTGGCTGGTGTCTGACACAAACTTCCCATACCAAGCATTCAGGATGATCAAGCCTAAAAGGTAATATACGTCCATCATGATTGGCTTCACAGCAATGACGTTACGGGAGTCAGACAGACAGGATCTAAAGTTACAGTGCATTATGTAGTGTGACAGCTACTTTGACATGTGTTTCAATTATATGGATTCTTACCAACTTTTGAGTGGATACAAACTTAAAGAAATATCAGTTTTTCCACACTGTGCAATGATTTTATTGTGTGTGCATGTGTGTGTGTGTGTGTATACTCTCACCCATCTTGGATTCTTCTGCTTCTATGATTCTCCTCACAGACTCCTGCATCAGCAGAACCTGCAGAGGAGCCGAGGGAGAAAAAAAATAGGCAAGGCAGGAGGGGAGAGGGGGGTTAGAAAGAGAGCAAAATCAGGATAGGATTGTAGGGAGCTTTTCTGGCGAGATTCAGTCATGAGTTCATAATGAGGAGAGCTGAACTCAGAAACAATGATCAATTATCCCCCACACACAAAGAACTGTGTTTCAGCATGCGAGTACTCACAGCAGACTCTGCCTCCTGCTTCTTCTTGGCGATGTCTGTGGAAGAGCTCTTCCTCTGCAGCTCCAGCTCTCTGAGAGGCACAGAGACAGACAACAATCACCCGCTGGGATTCACATTGGAGGCGTCTGTGATGACAGTGTAAGCATGAAAGAAATCCCTCTAGTATTAACAACACCCGCAATAGAAATGCTGCTCTTTTTCCCCCCCTACAGCAGAGTTGATCACCTTTATCTGATGTGCAAAGTTTGGCCATCATGCTATTCATTAAGTGTAAAAAAAAAACATAGATCAAATACAGAAAAGTAGAGGAGAACCAGGTGATGATTAATAGAAAATTATCTTTTCTTATTTACGAGTTTTTGAGAACAAGCCTGGAACCAAGAGTTTCTTCTGCTGGGACAATGTGAGATGCTGTTTGAGGCAGAGGACATTTACTCACTGTTCTTTCTGTGCTTGTGTGTACGGGATAACGATCAGCCTGTGGACGGCCATGTAGACCAGCAGAGGTCCCACAGTGGCATAGAAGACGGCGCTGGGCAGCAGTTGATCAGTCAGATGGACTGGGAACAGGTATGTTTGATTTGCACGTGCCAGCCTACATAAGCCCAAATGTAAGCACACTCTTATAAGATAATCATGCAGTGAGGCAAAGACACACAGTAGAGTGAGACCACACTGTAGATGGTCCGTACTTGATCTTGAGCGTAACTCCCTGCGGGACCCCAATGCTGACAGTGGCTGACAGTATACTGTGTCGGCTGATCTTTCTCTCTGCTCCATATTCTACCACAGTGCCAAACCAGCCTGTCCTAGAAACACGGGGACACAAAAGTGAACAGGGACCATGAGATAAATGAAACTAGGCAGCTAGTAAAGAGAATAGCATGGCCACAATTGGACTTTTAGAGCTACTATAAGTGATGATCACTGTTGTGAGGAAACATTAATGGAGACATTTTAAAATAATGTCTCCATTAATGCAAGACATCAAGAGATACAGATCATGGCTTTTAATCATTCTGTGTAGTTTTTGTCTTAATCTGTATTAGCTCTGTGAATAAGCTATTGTTATGATATTGAATATGCTAACAAGAAGAAAAAGTAAAATTATATTTCTATAACTTTCATTGTATGTTTGGATAAAACCAAACACAGCATATTAGCACAAACATGCAACTGAGCAATGACCCCAAACACAATATCAGCAAACTATTTTTTGCATGTATGCATGTTTAGGACACTTTTTACACACATACTTCACAGATCCTTTAACTTTGGTCTGGTCTTCATCCTGGAACTTGTACTGGTAGCTCATCATCAGGTAGGAGTGTGCCACGCCCAGCTGGACAATGCAGGTTGGAAAGCCAGGAGAACAGCAATAAAGAATAGAAATAATAAGGAAAAAAAATGATCAAATTAATAAAAGTAATGACGTAGTACTGCTGCAGCCTTTGTGTGCATGCTTATCTTTGAATGTACCTGCAGAGCTAGAGTAAAGTGGCTGCTCTTGGTGTCTCGGACGAGGCTGGTAGTCATGGCGCTGTTGGGCCCCCAGCGCCACTGAAGATAACCCATGGTGTTCTGATCCAGGTGCCGCGCTGTCATCAGAGAACAACTCGGTCGCAAACCTCGAGGTGAGAACTGTAAACCGCACTGGGCTGTCATGAAACTGAACAGAAAAAAAAAATCATACAGAAAGGAGATATGAAAGGAGAATGCAGTTTTGCAGTTTGACGCATTATTGACAAAAAGTTGGGTCTTACCACCGTGGTGTGACATTGCGAAACACCTTTAACCCAATAAGAGGTCCCAGTATGTCTCCCGCACCAAACTCCACCTGCAACAAATGCAGATGCAAGTGCACGGAAGGAAGAGATTGTAGAAGGCTACAAAAACTGAACCTACCACCTTACGCACTACATACATCATGTCTGCAAGAATTACCAGCTTGCAGGTGTATGATTCCCAACTAGTTAAAGTGCAAGTTACATCAAAGTTTCTAAGGAAGATCTGTACAATCACTTCAGCTTAAAGGTGCATGTATTTAAGGTCACAATGACCTTGATCATTGGCCACCAAATTCTACCCAGATTCTCCTCGAATCCAGGTGGATATCTGTGCTACATTTTTTTTTTAAATTCCTTTAAAGCATTCCTGAGACAATGTGCCCAAAAACCTGGATAGACACACAGACTTCCTCAGAGGTATAATGAGATGGATGGACAAGTTCCTCATTAAAACAAAACGTTAATGTGCTTCTCTCTGTAAATGTGTCTGCTTGTGCGTACCTCCCCCCAGCCCTTGGCTGACATAACCCTGCGCACGGTCATGTTAATGTTTCCTCCTCCGTTCCCATTATGCGTGGAGAGCGAACCAGACAGCACTGCTGTGTCAGAGTTCGTCAAAGGAGCCTGCAGAAAGACAGACAGCACAGAATACCGATGTGATCTTGGCTCAGGCTAGCACGTGGGTGGACGGTAATGGCTAAGTGAATGTTTGTTGTACCTCTATAGACTGAGAAATATGCATCTTGTTGATTTCAATATGAGGAAAGCCTCCTCCTGGCATCTCTTCAAAGTCTTCATCATAGCGGTCAAACAGGTCCGTTGCATCCACACCAACGCTGATGGTGCCCTGAATAATGATGCCGTGACAAACAGATTGACAGGATTAATTAAGAAAAAAGGAAAAGAGCGCGAGACATAATGCAATGAACGTGGAAATACTCCACAGTGGAAACAGGGCCGTTTCGTGCTGTTATGATGCTGCAAACCTTAGGGTTTGTTCTTTGCTGCAGTCTCCTCTCCTCTCTCTCTCTCTGTAGCCTTTCATATTCCTCTCGAATTTCTGCCGGTGTCCTCTTCCTCTCCACCACCTACACAGAATCACAAAGTGCAGGTGACGCAAACACACCACGTAGCAGCGAAAAACCACTCAAATGCAAGAAAAGTAGATTATGTTTGGAAACATACCTCCCAGCCTTCCACCTCCAGCCCTTTCTTCCCAAAGATGTCATAGATAGCTCTGGAATGAGCATCACTCAGCACTGAGCAGAGGGAAAGGGGGTTTATGCACATGTTTTACATGTCATTTTCGACTGTCAACATCCACTGATCCCGAAGACAGACAATTCATTTCACAAGTTCAACTATACCTACTAAATACCTCACAACTATGAGATTCCTCACCTTCATAAGCTTGGTGAACCTGGTTGAAAAGTTGCTCAGCTTGTCTTTTCAGCTCTGGGTCTCTGTGTTTGTCTGGATGGTAGAGCATACACAGCCTCCGATATGATGCCTTTAGCTCCTCAGCTGTGGCCTGTGGCAGGAGACAGGACAAGCGTCACCCCTGAGAATGACTGACTAGTTAAACTGATTAAAACAGCAACTGTTGGGTATTTTTTGCCTGAAAATAATTGCCACAACCTCCTGAATTAATGTCTGTTCAATCAATTAACTGACTAATCAGTTAATTGAGAGCTGAAACACCACTGCCGCATTAGTGCGTCCAAATTCAAGAGTGAAAAACAGTCAGCAGGCGTTTATATTAGAAAGCCATTAACAAAAAGCGTAATAATGCACTACGCGTTAAGCTAAGGAGTCTGCCCCTGTGTACCTAATGCTATCTAATGTTACTTAGATGAGCAAGTACAATCCACACAGCTCACATTCGCCCCAGTTCTTAGGAAAACTCAGATATCAGATGATGTTCTTCAAGACGATCGTAGCATTTCTGCCAGCGCCTACTTCCATGTAAAGTAGATAGACAGCCTGCCTGACACTCATCTGCGGCATCGACCGGTCTCAACCTCTAACGACGACGGTGCCGACTGAGAGAAGCGTTATTCGGGTGGAGGATGAGAGCACACGGGCTGCAGAAGGCTTTCTCGTTAAAACCCAACACAGAGGTCACAGCAAAAAGTCCGCTGACGTCCGACATCACTGATAAACACGAAGCTAACCTTACCTCTTTCCTAACGTTGAGCAGTGAATAGAAGTCCTGATTGTTAGACTCAATATCATCATCTAAGGGAGCCGCCATGTTTGCGTTTGGCCCCGTTCGGTCCCGCCCACTCGTTCAGTGTTCTGGGAGCTCATTGGTCAGTCACAGGAGGAGCCGCTGTCTTTCTGTCGTCCTCTGCTGGCTGTATACATACAAGGAGAAAAGGGCTTTTTATAAAATGTATGTTGTCAGTTTATGACTTTTTTTTTTTTTGTCATCCTTCAATTTGAATGTGCGCCAAACACTCAACTGTGATTGGCTATGACAGATTTCGGGGTGTTTAACAAATTAAGTACTATCGAAAAAGAAGTACAGTGGAAGAAATAATAAATAAATAAACAAATAAGTAAATAAAATCTTGTTACTGGCATTGGTTCTTGGCCTTCTAGTAATTTAAACATTTCACAATCTGTACATCGCTAATAATAGCCTCTTTGAGTCTACTACTTCCTTTCCTTGAACATTTCATTTTGCAGCCTTATATTTCTACACTATATTTAGAAGGAGAACTGAGTACTCTGTACTCCACTACATTTATCCTTAGATAAAAGACCAGAATCAGATTGAACAACCAAATCACCCAGACATGGGTGAAGACATCTCTTGACCCTCTGCAGTTTGAATGCAGATTAAATCTGCAGTCATCTACATACTACAGAGAGCGACATGGTGAAGATCACCCTCTTTGATTTCCATAGTGCATTTAACACGATTCAGCCGCTGCTGCTGAGAAAGAGACTACAGGAAATGTCAGTAAATGCACACATTCAACAACTCATGAATTACTGACAACCAAAAAGACCAGCTGCAGTATGTGAAAATGTGCAGTGCTCTTTGAGATCAGGTGATATGCGGTACAGGAGCTCCACAGGGGACTGTGCTGTCTTCATTCCTGTTCACCTTGTACACCTCAGACTCTCAGCACAACTCCAGGTCATGCCACCTACAGAAATACTCTGACAGTTCTGCAGTGGTTGGATGTATTAGTGATGGGCAGGACGAGGAGCGCAGAGCGCTAGTGGATGGTTTTGTAGAGTGGTCTAACAGGAATCCTCTGTTTCTGAATGTTAATAGCTCAGAAGAGAGATGGTGATCAATTTAAGAAGGAAACAGACAGTTACACGACCCGTGTCTATCCTGGGACAGGATGTTAATGTGGAGGAGTACAAGTACCTGGGCACCTGCATTGACAAAAAGCTCAACTGGAAAGTCAACACAGACTGTTCAGGCTCTGTTTTGGGAAGGAAGCTAAGGAAGCTGAGATCCTTCAATGTGTGCAGCAAAATCTTGGAGTTTTTTCTCACTCAGTTGTGGTGAGCACAGCGTGCTGCTGCTGGATGAGAAGCATCAGAGCTGGTGACACGGATAGACTGTATAATTGTTTAGGAAAGCTGCCTCTGTTATTGTCTGCAACCCGGAATATTTTTGAAGCTAAAAATCACAGAAAAACCCCAACCACCCTCTGCACCACTCACTAGACAGGCAACAGAGCAACATCCTTAACCGAATGATTCAGCTGCCAGAAAGACCACACATTATTATTATTATTATTATTATTATTATTATTATTATTATTATTATTATTATTATTATTATTATTATTATTATTATTATTGATCAACTGGCCATGTAACAGACTGGCTACCTGTTCTGGCTGTACCCCGCCTCTTGCCCTGTGAATTTCAACTGTTGCAATAAAAGAATTTCCCAAATATGGGATAACCTATTTCTCATCTCATTTATAGAAGTGCTTATACACTTCCACACACCAATTAAAACATATATAAAACATTTACCCCCTGGATTAGCTCATGTTAATAAGTGAGTATATATTAACATGAAACAGATGATATTACATGAAAAAAATCTAAGACCATCATGTGATTCACTCTCTAAACCAGGGCTGACAAATTCATTTTATGTCAGCCCAGTTTGATCTTAAGTAGGCTGGGACTACCAAAACCTTTGCATAATAACATATGAAAAAACAAACACCCCAGTTAATTTCTCTACAAAACACTTTGAAAACATTTCTTTTTAAAAGTCGCATTTAACCAGCCATTGCTTTACAAAAAAGGTGAAAAGTCTGAAATTTCTTAAGAAAAGTAAGTCTGACATGGTCATTACACCGTCATTGCATGTGCATTACAATTTAAAGATCACAGTGAGGCTATAAACTCACAAAACCTCCACATGTGGAGTTTTTGTGGGCAAATAAAAGTTTTTTGTGAGTGTTTTATGTCTTTATGATCCAAACAACCTACCGGGATCTAACATTTATAATTTTCTGTACATTTTCACCCTTGTATAATAATGCTGGCATCACACAAGGAACAACATGAAAGAAAAAAACACACTGAGTTAATAATGACTTCATCACACTTTGCAAAGTCATCCAGTGGGCCAAATTGTACCGTCTAGTGGGCCGCTTCCAGGCCCCAGGCCATATGTTTGAAACCCCCGTTCTTCACCATAACACTGGACCAGTGATTACTCATGTATCCAGTAATCTTGAAGTACTATATATTTTTGATTTAAAAAGTAATCTCATCGTTGGCTGAATAGAAAGTGCCACACTGTGTTGGTATGAACAGTGAGCTCCACCCTGACATAAATAACATAAATGCAACATTAAACATTTGCTTTCTTTCTTATTACACCACTACACGTTTGTCGTTGTCGTTCACCATCTCTGAATTCCGCTGATCTCGAGTACCTAGTGTGTCTCTGCACCCCGAGGCTGCGCAAAGCACACGTAGCCGAGGACGAACCATTCAAAACCTCTGTTTTCCGTGAAGCGTGTCTGTGGAGAGGATTGTCTCTGTCAAACACAAGGCTTTTGGTGCAAAGGCGATATTCTACCCCGAGGCACAGAGTGACAGTGTGGGCTGGAAACGAGAACATAATGATCCCAGTTAAGCCCTACTATTTAGAATAGGATAGCATCGCATAAAACGGCAGAATTATAAATAGCCTGTCAGTGAGGATATTGTGATAGGCTCGTTATAAACTAAACTTTACGCAAAGATACCAGCAGCGACATTTCATCCCGCACGCTGAGCAGGAGGACGAGTATGGAGGAGGGCATGTTTTTTTTCCTTCCACCCCACAAGTTTTCATCTGACCTGCCATGGCTCCCATTTAATAACATGGCTCAAAGAAAGCAGGTAGTGAGTGCACGCAGCTCTGTGTAGGCGCGTGTGGAGCTGTCCTTTCAGCACCGCGAGCTTCAGCACCACGGCGAATGACAGCACCCGGCAGCCCACGCGCGTCAAAAAACTCTCTTTCAGGCAGTTCTTTTCATTTAGATTCAAGAGGGGTTCATAATTTATGGCGAGACGCGACCTTACATCGCATTTTCTCAACAGTCCACTGGGTTTGCGTGTGAAGAAATGAGCGCGCGCTCGCTAGCGAGAGTTTCTGTGCGCGCGTAACGTATATGTGTGTAGGCCTGTTGTGCGCGTGCGAGTGTGTGTGTGCGCGTGTGTGTGTGAGGGAGAGAAGATGATGATGAGCATGATGATGATGCTGTGGGAGGCTGTCAAGGTGTCCTCGAATACAGACGTCGTTCAGTGACGTGAGAGGGGTAAGAGGGAGAGAGAGAGAGAGAGAAAGAGTGCGCGTGAACGGCGAGGAGGGGGCGTGGTCAAGGGGAACAAGCGGAGGGATGGTGAATTCCGCGAGTCACCATCACGGATCCCCGTTGTCAGTCCTCTCTGTTTGGACCAATAGTCGCGCTGAACGCGGCAGGCTCACCCTCCCCACCCCTTCTTCTCAGCCCCGCCCCCCTCCTTGAGCTGTCCTCCTTGTGCACGCGCGTGGTCCTCCCCCCCACCCCCCTCACCGGCACCACCACCATCACCACCCCCCCCTCCCACTACCACTAGGTCGAGTCGAGGAGGAGGAGGAGGAGGAAGAGGAGGAGGAGGAGGGATGAGGCGCGCGGCGGAGGGGAAATGGCTGCCGAAAACAAGCCGGAAGGTAAGAGAGAAATAACGGTTTTTATTTAAGGTGCTGGAGTCCCGCTCTTCGGGTTTCATGCGAGGCTATGAAGGGACGGAGGGATAGAGGAGGGCAGAGATAGCGGCGGGGCTTTCCCTCTCCTTTAGCCCGTCCCGAAAACACCGAGGCTGGTGCTGAACCAGCGACTGTGTAGAGCACGGTTAACCGAAAGCAAATAAATAACAGGAGGAGAGTTGTCCTGTCGGTGGGCTCTGGCTGATTCGGGATACGGTAGTTTTTCACCGTCCGATGCTTGCCAGCGTTTCCCCCTCGAGTAGCTGGCTTATGAATGCTTTTTAAGCATTTAGCATTAAGGGGATGGAGGATGAGAGGAAAAGAGAAGAGTGGTTCACGCTGAAGGAATTCAGATGCTGCTCTGTGTGTGTGTGTGTGTCCGTGTCTCTCTTTAAGCATAAAGTAGACCACTGAATTGCTAATTTCTTTCCTGACAGGCACGCAACCTCCCCGACCAGCTGTGTATTTATTTAATCACAATCGGTGTGTGTTTCGGTGTGTGTGCGTGTGTGTTTTGTTCCTTCAGTGTTAATGTGTCCTTATGGTTGCTAAGGCGCTGAAGGTGAGAATTTGGCTGCATATAGGTTTGGGAGGGGTTGGTGTGTATGTGTGTCAGTTTTAGGTCATAATGATTCCAGTCCCCCCCATTTGTGGTCGTTGTTTGTTTGTGTTTTTACTCCCTTAAGTAAACTCTTGAGGTCGTTATCATCTCTCACACACAGTCACCATTTCATTCAGACTACTATTTATTCATTCATGAATTATTTAAGGGTTGCAATGTTATCTCTGTGTCAACTTGTGAGTTCTTTACTCGTGGTGTTTGACATTTCTTTATAAATACCCCCTGGTTGTTACTCTGTTCACAGCGCCTCTTTCGTTTTGTGTCTTTAAAGCACTGCTGATGCCACGAAGGGTTAAATTTACAAAAGAGGGCAGCAAACTTAGCAGCAGACTGTGTTGTAAATGATCAATGGCTCTCTAAACGGGGTCTGTCCCCCTCAGGTGTCCCAAATTAATTTATAGTAGATCATAAAATTGTGTTGTTTCACTAAAAAGTGGATATATATATATATATACACAGATGGGGGACCATTTATGCCAATAAAACAAGCATATTGTGTACATTACTCCCTCCCTTTGTGTTGGCCCAATATAAACCCTGATATGGCTGTGACACATCCTGTCAATCTGTCATGAAATCAGTCATTTCTCTCAGTGTCTAACAGACAGTTCTTGCTGTTGCATACCTTTCATTATCAGCGCGCTCTGAAAAGTGATGCTACACCTAAACCATCTAAATTGTTTTTAGTTTTTGTGAGGCAGTCCTGAGAATATCTTCTCCCTTGCCTCAAAAAGTTTGAGAACCCTTGTTACAGACACCACAGTTCCTTAGCAATTAAAATTAATTAATTAATTAATGGAAAACTCTTTTTTTGGGGGGGGGGTTTAAATAATCAAAGGTGTAGTAAAATTGTCAGCGAGAGCTTTCAGCACTCTCTCCACTAGGGAGCAACAGTAAGCAAGATTTCTCAAAGGGGCAATTTTTGGCAACACTTGAACTACCGTCATGCATTTCTGCAGTACATCGTGTGTACAGCACTTAAAGTCAGGCACGCATATACATACATGCATGCGTGCAAGCAAGCATGCAGAGTGTTGCCAAAGGCGAAAGGAAGGCCGTGGGTTGAGAGTCCCGTTGCGTGAAAAGACTAGAACTGTTGATGAGACAAAAGGCCCATGGGCAGATCAGCAGGCAGTGTACCACATAAATATTAAACCTTCCCCCCTGCCGATACTGTACCATACCTACTCACGCAAACAGATTCACAGTGTGTTGGAGTTTTATCCATTGCCCCTTCAGTGTTGCGTGTAGTCTGGGCATAATGATTTAAAAGCCTGAGCCTTGCTGAATGAAAGCCAAATGAATTGTGGCGACGAAGGCATGAGACAGCCTTCCACTCTTCCCCCTGCCTGGTAGATGTGGATGGCACCAGTGGGCATCAGAACAACATCCACCATATAGCCTGGAAGACCATCTCCCTCTGTGCTGGTTGGTCTACTTTGTATCATAGCAACAGTGGTCAGGGAAACAGAGAAATGATGAGAGTGAAGAGAAACTAAAGCTGGGAACAAGTTAGTCACACACACAGAGGCAGTGTATCTTCTGTGGCCAATCGATCAGGGGACACGATGGATGCAAGTTAGTGGATCAGAAAATGGATCAGCCCACATGCATATCACTTGGAGTTTTGTTTCTGGGCTTTAGAGGAGAAAGATTGAGGTGAGGTGTACGACAGCCAAGGAAACCAAAGCCTGAAGTGTCTCCTAAATATGTCCCTGTTTTTTTTTCTTCTTCTTCTTTTTCTCTTTTTGTAGGACTGAAGAAGATAAGAAATCCAGAGCGGATGGTCAGGATTGCTGTTGGCTACACTGGACACACCCCTCCCAAGAGTGACGACACTGACGCCAACAGTAAGAGTCACACAAACACTCTTGGCGCAGTTTGTGTGTGCATGTCTGTCTGTGAGGGTGTTTAAGTGCCACCCGCACATTTGTCTGTAGCACAGGGTGACTCTGGGAGCAAGCATAAAAGCCTTCTGGCAGAATGATGCGATGCGGGAACTGAGGTCTCCTCCTCATCTGCTCTGTAACTGATCACACTTACGCATACGCACAAACACTCACACACACACACACTATCTCTGTTTCTCTCTGCTGAGACGTCATTCCAATTCAGCCCTGTTACACATCATGTTTATTCATGCATGCCAGTACAGTATTAGTGGGCACACGCACACACTCCAGCACATAGCCATACAGAAGGCAGGGCTTACTTTGGCTGTCAGTAGTTTATTGTCACACCTAATCTGTACACATGGCATTATGTATCTATAATCCTCAATGGGCCTTGTTAAACTAGAAGTGAGATGGAGTGTGTAATCTGGGGTCGGTGCATGGCCGCGGATGTGTGTGAGTGTGTAGCAAGCATGTGTGCGATTGCTTTTGTCTGTTAGACAGACTATAAAGGCAATGATTGCTTTGATTGGCTATTGATTCCAGAGGACATGGAGCAAATGCATGTGTGTGCCTCTGTGTGCATGTGTGTTAGAGGGACAAATTGGAGGAAAATAAACAGATGCGAGGAGGAGCAGACGGACATTTAGTGAAGTGATGGTTAGCAGTGGAGGGGGTTAGGAGTGTGGTGGTTGTGGCGATGGTGTTGGGGGATATGTTTAAACACCACCCACCCCAACAACAACCCTGTCCACCCCTTACTTCAACCCCTTATTAATTTCTGCACCAGACCATGCTGAACAGGGAATGAAAGCTGGACTGAATAGAATAGAATAGAATAGAATAGAATAGAATAGAATAGAATAGAGGGTTCTATTTCTGATGACTGTTTAATAAAAACCAAGGCTTCCCGAGCCTATCCCTGTCTCCTATCTGTTCTCACGTCCCAGCTGGAGGATTACTGGAGGAAAAGTTTATCAGCAGAATGATAAAATTAGCATGCACGCCCATCTCTCTATCCCTCCCCCCCCCCCCCCCCCGCCCCCTGCTCTCCCTCTTTTTCTCGTCTCTCCTCCCCTCTTCCTGCACTCTCACTCATCCCATGCCATCCCCGCACCCACCCCCCACCCCCCAAACCATCTTCTCCGTGCCCTGGCTCTCCCTGCTGCCCTCCTCTCACCCTCCTCCCTGCCATCCCTCTATCTAGCTGCTGTGCAATGAGCCTTTCTTTCTGTCACATTAATTTCATCCCGAAAAGGGGGAAAATGTGAAAATTTCCCCTGACGCCTCCTAATATCAGTAGGGGGAGAGTTAAGAGTTGCATTTGGAGCGTTTTTCTCTCTCTTTACTGAGGAGAGTTTTATAATTAACTGACAGCCATCTCACAAGGGCATTGGCTTGTTTCTGTGTTAAATATGGAGATGACAGTTTTATGAGGTAAAATATTCATCAGTCAGAGGCCGCTCTTCTGTGTGATTCCAGTCTAAATGGTGGCATTTGATAGCGTACCCAAAGCAATGTTTCACTTTGGTCGAACATTTTCGGTCTTTAGCTCACATACCTCTATATGACTTAATGAGCCATCAGTTTCACATTAGCATTCAGGCATTGTCACTCTTTTGGACTCGTTTTTACTAGATTAGCAAGTGAGTGAGTGATCTGTGTACACCCAGAATTTGTGGCGTGCTGCTGAGGGACTCGCACGAAGCAATGCAGGTATTGAAAGTGTTTTATGATTTTAAATACAAATGTAAAGGCGAACAGCGTCGGATTTTCGTATTTAGATGTGCATTCCTTGGGTCCCAGGATGCTTCATTTTCCTGGGTAGCCAGAAAACAAAAGACAAGTTTTTGCCCCATGTCACACAATAGTATGGCTCCACCGAGAGTCATTTGGAGCAGATGGAAAGGACGATTGCAACAGCACTGAGGCTGAATCTTTTCAAAACAGGGACGCATTCTCTAGTTCAGGATTGTTAGAAATACAAGATACAACTCTTTGGGGTGTAAAAGCTCATCAGCATTCAACAAATCTGCAAAGTTGGTCCTCCGTTCCTCGTCAGCAGGGAGAGTAAATGCGAGGACAGGTTAAGATGATGGTTGTGTCCATGAAGGTGTGCTTTGAAAGGGGTTTGGGTGCCAAGGTCACTCGTTTAGAAAAAAAAAAGAAGAAGTCACTCTGGGACAAATACTGTGATGTGTGTTCTTTGATCAGCAGGCACTGCTGTATGTGTCTGTTTGTATGTATGAGCATGCATATGTGTATGCGTGCGTGCGTGTTTGTGTGTGTATGTGTGCCTGCGCATGTGCAACGGACTTGTTTGATGTGGTGGTTCTGGTACATTTCAAAGGCGAGGCTCTGATGAGAATTCTTCAGAACAGCAGAGGAAGGGAGGGGGTTATAGCCAGGAGGGGTGGGGTCTAAACGCTGATTGGCATTCATAGCAGAGAGGCTGGAGTGCTGCTAAAAAAGAAATTAGGCTTTAACTAAGCTGCACCATTCAGCTGTTTAACTAAGCTGCTGCACAGTTCAGCTGTTTGAAATTCTGTCTTCTCAGGCCTTCTATTAATAAATGCATAATTGATTAGGGGGAGCATACGTGCCTGAACACACTTCCTACTGACACAAACACACACACACATGCTCAGATAGCTACTTACACTCACACACACACTCACACACACACACACAGATAGCCCCTTCCCCTGTCCTGCTACAGCAATTCTTCTTCTTCATCTTTGCATCTTTGTGTTAGCTTGTTCCAGTCTCCCAAATTTCTTTTTTTTCTTCTTCATTAACACCATCTTTCTGGCTCCTTGTCATCCTGCCTCTCTCTGTATCCTATGCTGACCCTCCCACCTTACCTATCTGTCTTTTTCTCTTGCTCTGTCATCTTCCCTCAGGTAGAGTATAATTCCTATCTTCCCAGGGGAGTCATGAATGGACGCCCTCTACTCAAATGCTTATCAATAACCTTTGAGTGCTTGCTCGCTTTGACTTCTGAGAAGCACACCCGTTGGGAACACACTCACAAACACATAACAGGGGGTCTGTCTTTGTGTGGACACACTGGTGAGGTGGTATTTTCCTGAGGCTGAGGCTTGGTGGATTTTATTTTATTTATTTATTTACCTTCCCTGCACCTATTTGGTATTTTGGAGATTCTCCGTGCACAGCAGTAGGAGGAGAAGCACAGTAGGGGTAGTTTCACTGGTAATTCAACACCAACAATCAGCTTTGCTGTCAAATATGACTTTATTTCTGCCGTGGCGATCTCATATAACGCCCTCCACAACATTAATTATACTGTATACTGCATAAGGTATAACTGTCTGTGGCTCTCAGCCCCTTGGTTCCTCTGCTAATTACGTAAATGTTTGAAAACGAGCCACAATTATATTGTTATGTAAAAAAGAAAAAAAAAAGAAAAAAGCAGAGCAATTTTCTAAAAAAAAAAGCTTGGCCCTGTAGTTTTTAGAAAACATTAGTCAGGAGAAAACAGTGAACATTTGGGGGCTATTTTTGCTCAGAAAAACAATGTATGTGGGACTGACTCAAAATAAACTACAGTGTCTATTTTGAATTCAGTAAAGATTCATCAGCCTAACACAAATATAGCCTTATATTACTCCACATAACTCCAATTTTAGCCCAATTACATTGGCTCCCTGTTAAATATCATATAGATTTTAAAATTCTTTTGTTCACTTTTAATATTCTGAATAATTTAGCGTCCAGCTATCTTTCTGAACTACTCCACTCATACAATCCCAACAGAGCACTTAGATCGTTCAATCACAGGCTCCTAGCACAACCTAGGACTCGAATGAAGTCGAGCGGTGACCGGGCCTTTGCATCAAATAAACACACAACAAAATTAACCTGCAATGTTTTTTTTGTCGAGAGTTTTTACACATTTTCTCAAAGAGGTTGTAACCAGAGGCAAAGAAATATGGCTAGCATTTTAATAAAATTCTATTTTGGCATCTTTTAACTAGTATATGCCAGTTCATACAATCACAGAGTATAGTAAACTTGACTTCAAAACTTACTGTTTCAGTTTGTTGATACTGTCACAATTTGGGCATATTAGTAATAAATATATTCAATATTGATAAGGTAGAATTTATTGTGAAATTAAAATAATACAGTGGTTTTATTGTAATGACTAGCTGTTGGTTAGTGAACCCTTCAGGGACCTATATGCCAAGTGTGATTGCTCATGTCCTGACGGTGTAGGAGTTTGCAGACAGACAGGCAGAGATTATGTGCACTATAGTAAAATAAGGTCTAAATTTCAGTAGTGGGCATTTTGTTTATCTAGTGTTTAGTAACACTAGAAATACCGAGATTTCTATTGAACAGATTAACATAGACGCATTACCCTATGTGTATGTACATGGTCTGATCCTGCTTACTCGCGCGTCACCCTGCCTCCTGTACAAGAATATTAGTTAAATCACAGGGAGAGCTATTCTGGGTTCTCCACTTCATTACCAAACTGTGTGTGTAACACTGTGGGAAAAGCATTGCTTTTAATGGGGATAAGTAATGCCCCTGTGATTAGCTGTGATTGTTATCAACCCCAAATGCACTGATAATGTATTATAATGGATTCTTCTTTATCTAAATCTGTTTGTGGGTGGGCCCCAGGTGCATCTTCACTTGCGGTCCAAAAGTAACCCAGCTGCCACTCCCTCTGCACGCTTAGCTATTGTTAACTTGATTACCTCGATTGGAGGACTTCTGTACTCCTTTTCATGTGTAGCACTTTGAATCACACATAGATAATAAGCTATATTAAGGCCCAGTGACATAAAGATGATGTGGAAATATTAAACCCAACTTCATCAGTTTCTCATTCAGACTTTCTTGCAGACATTTCTTTTCACTGCTATGCCAAAAATATTCCTGATAAATCTCAAATATCCCACTCAAGTACAAGATGGACAGAACACATCTCTCACATCAAACCTTTAAAATTGTACTTATAATTTTAAGTCATAATTTTCCTTTGCCATATCCAAGAATTCTGCTATTCTGCTCAAGGTGTCTTTGTGTCTAATGTGCAATTAGTCCTCTCTTTCTACTCGTCTGTCATTTATCCTGTTTAATCTTCTTCTTTTTTTTCTTCCCTACCTCAGATGAGCCCGGCCAGTTGAAGATTTACCTTCCTAAGAAGCTGCTAGAGTGTCTACCCAAATGTTCCTCTCTGCCCAAGGAGCGCCATCGCTGGAACACCAACGAGGTGAGAATGAGACACACTCAAGAGGGAAATATCTGTGACAGAAAGATGAACAGTGTTTTTGTTTTTTTCGTGGCTGGTGACTCATCTCTAACTAATGTCACATTGAGAGATGAAGAGGAGGTAAACAAACACAATGGCAGCTTTTCATTATGGGATCCTAAAACTGTGACACTGGGAAGTAACAAAAAAAAAAAGCCCAAAAAACAACCATCAGCAACCTGAACTCACAGCGAAAATCTGACAGAGTATAGATTCCATTTGGCATGTTGCTGTCTGTTTTTCTTTGTAACCCAAAACCATTCTGGGGTAGGGCATAGGAAACAGCGGATTTGAGGTCTGAAACAATAAGGCTTATAGGCTGAAAAAACAAGGAATGAGGGTACAGATATGATTGTTTCTAGTGCTGCGTTTCACTAGGTTCAAAGAAGGTCTGGTCAGTAAGATACATTTTTTGCTATGGAACCAGAGAAAGTTGATAAAACTGTTGTATGTTTTTGGCTCCAAAGCAAACACAGCTACCATTCATTCATAAAGAGCAGAGATCGCTTTGCTCTAGGCCAAAATTAGCATCATCTTTGCTGTGTGAACAATAGATAACTTAGCCAAGAGTGTAAAATTGGGTCAAATTAGGTTCGGGACAGCTACTTACTCGGGGGCCAAGGATAACCCTGAGATGAACGTTTTGGGCGTGCGAAAAGCTTTTCAGAGTTGCATGTTGTTTCCAGACTTAAGCTGTTAGCTTAGAAAAGTGTCTGATGGGTGGAAATGGTTGCAGGCATTTATCGTCAATACCTCCTTGTTTATGCATCGCACAGCCCCTCCACTGGTGGTTTCCTCCATCCATTGTGATGTGGTTGGCCTCTGCTGAGACATTTTCTCCATGTGCAGACTGTGCACTCCATTATGGATGTGTGTTTGTGTTATTGATTACCAAGTCCAGCATTATTATGCAATGCAAAGCTGATTTGGCCTGTGGTTTTTCTCTCAGGAAAGTCATTACATTTTTCATGCAATCCATCTCAATGAAGGTCATACTGGGAGTTAAGCACGGTGCCTACTGAACAGTGTGTTTGTATGAATAAGCAGTGTGCATGTGCGGTGTGTGTGTGTTTGTGGTGTGTTTCAGAGCAACGTGACTGCTACCGGTTAGGGACTTCCACACATCAGCCAACCACAAGCAATTGTGGACAATGCTCTGAATTAGACGAGCACACCTTGTTTCTGCCCCTTTTCCTGGCCTTCCAACTCTTCTCTCTCCATCTCTTTCTGTCTCTACACCCCCCAGTACCACTTCCCCCACTGCCCCCCCTCCACACACACACCACTCCCCATGCCTCTCTCTCCCTCTCTGATGAGGAGGTACAGGCTCAGTTCAGGGGGAGGTTGGTTGTCCCTCAGCGGATTTCTTCAAAGCTCCTCTTCCACCCAGGCATAAAGTTTTCCGCATACTTAAACAGTCCATTGTGTCTGCTGCTCCTCTTGCTTAGTGCTTTCTTAGTGGGAGACATGTGTATGCTCACTGTGCGCTTAGTGCATGTATGTATTTCAGCCTGCGCATCCGGCGTAAGGAACCCTAGATTATTGCCATTGATTATTTTGAAGCTGCTGCGACAAAAGAATTGATTTTTTTCCCTGTCTGTTGACTTTTTTTAATCTGTCTGAATTGCAGACATTCAGAGAAATCTACCAGTTTTTGTCATCAGCGTATAGGATATTAAATTAGCATTGTCCTGAAATTTTATCTGCGTGTACTGTTGAATGTCCACAATAGATTGTAATGCAAAACATTTTTGGATGCGGGGTTTCTGGACCAATCAGCTGTCAAGCCAGCTGTTAAATTTGGAGATTTTATTTACTTGGGCACATCTCTTCAATATTTGTATGCATGTGTGTGTGTAATTATTTAGTGTGTAGATCCATTTGTGTGTGTTTCTATATAATTCTTTGTTTCCATATGTCTGTACATAAGCAAATCAAGAATTGGCTTTGGGTGTCCTCATCGTCAATGGCTTTTGGGTTTTTACATGCTGTTTATAAAAGCCATGCAGAATCAGGATTATCCTTAGTTTGTGTGTGTGTGTGTGTGTGTGTGTGTGTGTGTGTGTGTGTGTGTGTGTGTGTGTGTGTGTGTGAGGCTACAAAAAACGAGCGTGATAGATAAAGAGATTAAGACTTCGTTTGAGCGAGAATGCCTCTTATTAAGTTAGATTCAATCTTTACATGTCTTCATCTGATATGTCCTTAGTCTCACCTTTTTCTTGGCATGTGCATCACTTTGCAAGTGTGTGTGTGTGTGTGTGTGTGGCTGTGTGTGCGTTTGTTTCCCTGTGCGCAAAAGGATCTCTGTTTTGTCACGCATGGCTCCCCCTGACACCTTGGTCTCCCACAAGCACTGAGCTGTGACCCCATACATTTTTTACCCGGGCCGTTCCTCCTGCTCTCTGTCCTTTCCTCTCTTCCTTCCCTTCCCTTCCTTCTCTTTCCTCTCTCTCTCTCGCTCTCTCTCCCTCTTTTGTGTATCTACTGATGTGTGAAATTATTCTGGGATGGAGGGATGGATTCCTCCCTGAAGGGCTGAGCGGAGGCGTGAGCCTTTTGTTCAATAATAGATTGGGGGTGTATGTGTATCTGTCCATGGTAATAGACTATGGACTAGTTTTAGATAACAAACCACACTCAGGTGGGCAGACCGATGGTGGAGCCTGTGTTATCTATCCATCTGGAATTACTCGTTGTTTGGTTTCAGCAAATTCTTCGGAGCACCACCACGAGGAGGCTATCAAACTTTTGAAATGTAGACAAAGACCAACTTTAGAGTCTCATCGTGTGACTCAAGCTCATGAAAAGATATGATTACTCTTGTGGGGACCCTTGACATCCTGGCTCGTATATTAAGAAGCCAGACTGAGATGAATACTAAGTTAAAAAATTCTTTTTAAAGCTCCAGTTCAATATGAGACATGCACACACACGCTGTGCAAATGTGCATGTCATTGTGTGGTCTAATGTGCATTTTAAAGGCTTCTACTTCAGAGCTTCTCCCCCACTATGAGTCAAATGATGCAACTGTCAAATGTGTTGTTACAGACTTCAGTGCATCACACAGATGACAGTTGCCTGTGCCACAACGCGTCTGCATGTGACTCTGCTCCACATGTCGCTCGACTGTACGAGTGGGGGGAAAAAAGCAAATGTGAGAGCAGTACTATGAGCGGTACTATTTTGTCCTTAATGATATGAAACAAAATGCTCTGAAACAGGCAGTGTTTTTGCCGTAATGCGCTGTTCTCATCGTGCAGAGATGTGTACGTAGCTGTGTGGTGTGACGAGAGGCTCATTACCGGCGCTCACACGCCCGTTGTCTGGTTGTGTTGCTGCATGACAATAACGTGATAAGAAGTGGATCAAAAATCATATATGTTCCACACCATCATCTGCCTCCTGTGTGTGGGTGTGTATCTCTTTTTGTGCATAGTTGTTCTCATGGTAACCGATTGTGCATGAGTGTGCGAGTGTGTGTGTGTGTGTGTGTGTGTGTGTGTGCACGCACGCATTTATATTTGTGTTAATTATATGATTGATGATGCATGTGCACCATTCATGATTTTGCGGCACACTTAAGGTGATAGGAGAGGGATTGCAAGTGGTATCAATGAGTTGCCGATCATGTCAACCAGACATGATAATTAAAAAAAATAATAGCAACAACAATAATAATAGGTAAAGAGCAGACATCTCAGGGAAAACTGTCAGTAACCCACTCACACGTGCGTGCTGTAGTGTCTCAGCTTATGGGAGCTGCAATTTCTAGACCAAACAAAGCTTGGGTTGCTGGTGTGTGAGTACGTGTGCATGTTTAATTTATTATTAATGCCATTACTGTTGTTTGTGAGCCATTAAACAGATACATTGGATTAAATATGCACATACACAGCACTCCGCTGTTTGTGGAGATATTTCCTGTTTTTCCAATGTGGCTAAAACATGAGGCAGGAGTGTCTGAAAAACAAGTTACACTAGGGGGAGATTGGCAGTTGTCAGTTACTAGACGAGGAATCCATTATGGAAACCCTGAGTGATTATTGCAGGCCTCTCTGTTCCATTCAGACTGTGGTGTAGGGAAATAGGTGTTGTGAGTATTACAGTTCATCCCTGCATTCATATTTGTGAATGTGTTGGAATGGTTAGGTAAGATTAATTTAAATGTTTGAACAAGCACCGAATAGATCTAATATTTTAATTTGTTACATGCTGTGTGAAAAAGTACAAGAAAAAACAGATTTTCATAGTCGAATATTTGCATAAAGATTTGCAGTTATACGGTGCTCTTGTGGGTGGAAAAAAAAATTCACACAGAACTAAAATTTTACAGCTAAACCTAGAGTAAAATCCAAAAGTCCAAATTAAATATTCAAGTACTAATTTTGCATTAATTGGGAAGATCATATAGTCAAAATCAGCAGCTGTCCTAACAGATAAGTTGATTACACAGAGCCGCCTGAGCTCTTCACCATCCCTTCAGTTATTCCTGCAAGCTGCTTTGCAACCCGCATTCACCCCAGCTCCTTTTTGTGTCTGAACTGTCTGACCTCCCCACCCCACAGAGCTATTCCACTAAATAAAAATTACTGCAGATGGCTACAATAGTCTTTATTTAACTAGAACGGTCCCAAGTGGCTGAAAGGTTATAGTTCCAGCTGAAGCTTGATTGGATCAGTCGGAGGCATGGTTATTACATCATTAGCCTTATATGAGCAGGCACGTACCGACCTCCCACCAGGGAGACAGGCGGTGTAGGGAAATATCCTTGAAAACACTTTTACAGTTCAGAAATATATATCCTATCAGCACATCATTTCACAGTGAGTTTCCCCTTTGTATGCACAATTTAAACATCACAATTTCGATGGTTTGGGTTCTTTCACTCCATGTTACTCTGACTCGAAGCTTTGGGTGTCTGAATAAATTCCCCCCAAACTGTCATACATCGTAGTAGAGCTGAAATATTTGTCAAAATGTTTTTTTAATTAAATATTTTAATTTAAAATATGTAAATGTACGCATTTTTACTTTTCATTTAGGCGAGTACCACTCTGAGGATTTTGAACCAATAATTGACCCATTTTGTTGTTATGTAACCATCTCCAGGCCTCAGTGTCATTGTTGTCTGGCAACAAAAAAACAAAAACAATCATCCATCCATTATTCCATCTATCAATTTCTTCCATTTATCCAATTCCTGGTAGAGGTGGCTCTGGAGCCAATCCCAGCAGATCCATTCTAGCACACTTATTTTTACCAGTGGGAATACTCCAGCTGTCCAGTCATACACTGGGGTGGACAGTAAAATACAAAATAGTTTAATTCACTATAATAAAAAAAGATACTGCTTTTCTGTTAGCCTGTCATCTTGTTTTCTATCCAGGAACAGCTGATTGGAATTATCCTGAACCTTTTGTATAAATCTGGCACGCTTCATTATATATTATGGTGATATTGACTGATACTTTGTATTAATGCAGCTATTAAATATACAAGTTTAGTCACTATTTAACTTTTTAAACTATTTATAATTGAAATCGTTCCATGTCAGTGTTGGAGCTTATCAGAATGATTAAATGTTGATTCTCTCCCCTCCAGAGAAATGTGTTCTTCTGACAGCTGCACCCACACAATACCGCACATGTGTAACTCCAAACCTTTTTAAAAGAAATCAGGGACTATTTGTGCAAATCTTAGTCATTTGTTTTGAATTGTCAGGCACTGTTACAGGCACAGTCCTCAAAAAAAAAAGCCCAAACTATTCTTTTTCATTTTCAGATTTGGTGATGCGCAGCTACAGTCCTTATGACCCCATTTTCTTTCCAAAGTTGTGCCCTTGATTTTTGACATTGATGTGCAAACTGCCAAAGTGCAACACACCCTGGCACAGGTCGTGAAAGGCTCAAACGCTGCTTTTTTTTCTCCTTTTGGCCATGTCAGAACATAGACAGAAGTATAAGGGTTTTGGAAACTTATAGAAAGTTTCATTTTTAAACAAAATGGGTGTGCTGCCTAAGTATTTGTTAGATAACATGTTGGTGAGAAACTTTATCCGTGTCAGTGTGTGTGTGTGTCCCAGAGCCTGCCTATGGCTGTAACCTCTCCAGTTGACATTGAGCTCTGTGCTGTTGTCGTTTACCAGAGTAAAGCATAGTTTAATGAGGGGGCAAAGAAGCCAGTACACACACTCGCACATGCACACTCATGCATGCTACATACGTCTACACTCGCAGACATGCACACGCAGGACCAGAGGGGTGTTTCACAGCTCCTTGTGTTTGATTCCCATTCTTTTATTTTTAATCATTCCTCTGTCTTTTGGGTTGAGAAATATTTTATGTTTGGAGAGCGCCAAGTTATAATCACTAATTAGTCCTCCAGGCTCTCTCGCTTCATCCCCCCAACCCCCACCCCACCACCCTCCTATCTTCTTCCCATCTCTCTCTGAGCCAAGCATAGCCCAATTACACCCAGCGTCACCTTGTGTCTGCTGTGACTTCCATTTTCTACTTCCATACTGTCCTGCTGACCCGACCGGAAAAATTAACCAAAATGTAAAGAAACACAAAGACGTAATTGCATCCATTCTACTCAAAGATGAATATCCCTGTTGATAAATGTAATTATTCAGCAAGCTTTTGCAAACAGGGACGTGCATGGTAAATTCTGCAAGTTTTAGCCATGCTGGTATTTTAGCCCGCAGTCTTCAAGTTCACAAGAAGACGAGATTAACTGGGTTTTACAGGTCAGGTGTCTGTGGTTGCAGTTAGAACTGTCCCTCCTTTCCTCTTTACATTGTGTGCTGGGAGTGATGGAGTGTAAGGTGGCCAGTGAGTGTGTGGAATTGGTTTTGTGGTGGTGGTTTTGGACTATTTCCCTAAAGAAGAATAAGGGTAGTTTCATTATTCATCATTTTCATTATTGGCATTTAAATATTCAGTTAATTCGTGAAAACGATCGCCTGTCAGTCATTTTCGAGTCATTTGGGTTTAAGAAAAAAAAATCACTTCCAATCAGTAACTCAATGGTGTGAGTTGGGGAAAACTCAAACTGGAACCTTTTGTCAGCAGAACCGCCTATTTACAGGTATTAGAAAGCCAAATTTGATTATCTGAGGATACATTCATTAATTGGGCTACAGCTACAGCAAAACTTGGGAGTAAAGCAAGAGCAAAAAAAGGGGACTTCAGTCAGAAATGGAATATCTTCCATTAATGTGCCAACAACATGCTTTTTTAAATTAGAAAACAGAAGTTAGGTATCATCATTTGATGACACCTGAAGCTTCCTGACAGGACCACAGCAGCTAATCTAGTGAACTTTTTGATGACAGTTGTGATCCTAGATGCATGGATATGGTAATGGAAGGACTGCCAACACTAGATACACACAGAAAACTTCGACTGAGACACCCCTTTCTTTTGACAAGTTGTCTACTGCCGTCCAGCAGCTTACATGTGGCTGAGCATCAGAAATCGATGGACTCCCTGCAGAGTCCTATAAACTGTTTTGGTTTGTGTTAGGAAAAAATTTGTATAAACATTTTAGAGACTTATTAGACTCTGCAACAATGCTGCTCAGCTGGTCCAGAGCAGTTTTGCCAACATTTACAAAAAAGAGAGAGATCTAGGTTTGCTTAGAAACTTTAGTCCAGTGTTTCTCCATTGCACAGATTATAAAATAATTACAAAATGTCTCTCAAATAGACTGAAGGACTGTTTGATACTTTGGTTTCTGTTATCAATAACAATCAGTCATATTACATTCTTGAAAGCACAAAAATAGACAATCTGTTTTTGAGTCATGAAATGACCTATCAAAATGTCAGGGTCTGGATGTACGCCTTTTTTCTATAAATCAAGAAAAACCTTTTGACATAGTGGATCATTTTTATTTGTTTAGGATGCTTGAAGCTTTTAGGTTTGGAATAAAATGTATTTCATGAATTAGGTTGCCCTATTCAAATGCGTCTGTTTTGCTGAAGATACGAGGGGGACTCAGCAGACCAGTCTCTGTACAGAGAGGCATTAGGCTAATGTCTGCTCTGTTGTATGCTCTCACCATTGAGCCCCTCTTGAACCAATTAAGACAGGATCTCACTGGGTTAAACTTTGATGCAGATGCCAGTTAGTTTGTCTGCTAGTCAAAAATGATGCTCACATATTGGAACAAAAGTTACCACTGTGTAAGTGTGTATCCTCTGTGAGAGTTAACTGGCAAAAGTGTGAAGGTTTACTGTTAGGAGAGTGGAAAAGCAAACAAGCAGCCATTACTTCCAGCTGGGCTGCAGTGGAGCAGACAGGGGATGAAATGCCTTGGGGTTTTTCTTGGCAATGATGATTTGCAGAGGAAAAACTGGGAGGGTGTAGTGGAGAAAATTAGTGCCCGATTGTTTAAATGAATGTGGGCCCAGTCACAGCTGTCTTATAGCCCCCTATAAGACAGCTGTGACTGGTTGTGAATAATCTTCTTGAGCCTTCAAATGCACTGGTGCAGGACATTCAGAAAAGACTGATTAACTTAACTTAACTTAACTTACCAGTATGGACATATTAGGAACTTCATCATTCTACCTCTGTGCTAAAGACATGCTAAAGACCACTGGCTTAAGAGTGCTCAAAAGTATATGGGAACATGAGGGAAGAGCCTCTGTTCTGTAGCCCACTTACTCAGTTTCCGGATGCTTAACTCTGCTGGCATACAAAGAATCCTTACAACAGCTGGCCTGACAAAGTTGGAAGGGTTGAGATCAGGAGAGCAGTGTAAAACTGTTGCCATCAGCTCTTAAACTGGTTTTGTGCTTTGCCCTTCCTGGTCTCCGTGAGCATTATTTGTAGGCTCCGCAGAAACGCAGCCATTGGTTTGAACTCCTTTGCCAACGCTGTCCATCAACGCTGTGGTAGAGGAACATGAAGAAGATGTGGCTCTTGTATCTTTTGAAACACCGCAGCTCACTGATCTTCCTAAAGCCTCAAAATATATGTATTTCCTGTATGCTGCGAGTATGAAAGCTCTCAACGGAGTTTCATTACTTCTTGTTCTAGTTTTCTTCTCCTATAGGCAGCTGCACAAACCTATAAAGAAACACAGTGCGGTTCTCCAGTGGAGAGTGGCATGTGGGAGCCGGGGCCACAAACAGACATGTGGCACATATAGACCACATAACAGGAGACCCTGCAAAATCTGTGGGTAACCTGTCCTAGGCTAGTTCCTCTGGCTGGGTACGGACAGGTGAGGGACGACAACATTCTCATTTGTAAACCCAGACAGATAGAGCAGCATAGTGGAGACATATCTAGTCAGTTTTCTTATAGGTCAGGCAAAAACTGGGATTGTGTTAACCAGGAGGAATAAAATGAAAGGAACAGGGTCTACTGATGTTAAACTTCAAAAGTCTGGTGTCTGCTCGTATCAGAATAGAGTTCACCTACTATGAAATGGTTGCAGACTTGGATCATTTCATCTCTTTTTTTGGGGGGTGTGAAGGAAATGTTCTGTACACAGTGAATAATGAATTGCGTGGTCTCAGTTTCTTGGGTAATGGTTTACTGTGGGCTAGGGTGAGATTGTAAAAAATGTGCAGTTATATTGTGTTTTTCTTTGTATGACTGTAAATAAGGAATTGATTCATTAAAGGCTTTGTTAAAAGTCAAAGGTCTCCTCTGCTCTGTTCTCTTTTCCTCTCTTCTTCTCTCCTCTCCTCTCCTCCTACCCATCTGGAAGCCCCACATTTTCCTCCTGTTCTATTTTCTCCATGTTGCACAGACCCACTATTTATCTTGCCCACTATAATTTGACACAAAATATTGTTAACTGGAGACACAGAAATATATTAAACAGTGGGAATGTGCGACTGTGAGTGTGGGGGTGTTGTGTATGTGCCCGAGTGCATTTGTGTGTGCTTCTGTGTGTGTGTGTGTGTGTGTGTGTGTGTGTGTGTCTTTGTGTGTGTGTGTGTGTGCCTTTGAGTTTTAACTTCCTGTTAGATTCCAAACCCGACCAAGTACTGAATGACCCAGAGTGTCTGCTGTAATAAGAAGCTGGGCTGTGCAGTGGAGACAATATTTTTTGTATCTTTAAATGTCCCCACATAAAACCTCTGTAATATCTGATTCTTGTGTAAATTAGATTGAATTCATTGTAGACAGATAAAGCATATAAATGTGTATGTGTGTTCATGTGCGTGCACAGACAGCTGGTCCTTCTGCTCCTATTTTGAGAACTGCATCTGTAGAGTTTTGTTTAGATAACTTTATTTAACTTTCATAACTATGTGCTTTGCTGGGTCTTTAGAAGTCAAATACTGCATATGTTAACAACAATTTGCTTTTTGTATATTTCCAAATAACTGTGACTTACACATGACATTAGAGTACAAATTAGGAACAACAAGTGTTGGAAGGCTTTCTTTTGTACAGAGCTTTTTCTTAAGCATCTTCTCTTTTTAACTTAGTAGCTACAGCTTAGGGACTTGTAGAGAATGTGCCTGGTTCAGGATTTCTGAAGTCAATGCATATTTCATACTCTCTGCTCATGTTTACAAAGGTAGGTTTCAGTCTAACATACTCTTAGCTTTGATGTAAATAGTGCTGCAAAGTCCAACAATGCATAAATAATAAAACAAATAAATAAATCATATAAAGATATGTGTAAATCTTGTACACTTGTTTATTCAATGTATGGGTGTAGAGTTATATCTATATGGTCTACTGATCTAAAACACAGCTTACTTTTACTCATGCCCAACCAGGTTGCAGTCTCCAGTTCCAAAGTATTTAGCAATATTGTTTGTAAATTCATATGACAAATATACACTGAGCATATCGATGGACATCTGGGTCTGCATGAGCGTAACTTGAGTCATCAGAGAGGTTCTTATATTGACATTTCACACTGCTTTATCACCGTATAAGGATTATGGAGTTGTCTACTCAGCAGTAATCAACAAGAGCTGTGTAACTAGTGTGAAAACAAAATATGTCTGTGGAATTGTATCTTACATCAGATTTGTCAGCTTACATCTATGAAGTGAATTGGATTGAGATTTGGTGACTGTGGAGGCCATTTGAGTGCAGTAAACTCATTGTCATGTACAAGAAACCATTTTCAGATGATCTGAGCTTTTCGACATGGCGCGTTATTCTGCTCGAAGCAGCCATCAAAAGATGGATCCATAAAGGTGTTCATAAAGGGCTGCACATAGTCAGCAGCAGTACTCAGGCAGGCTGTCGCATTGCTCGGTACTAAAGGACCCAAAGTGTGCTGAGAAAATATCTTATACCATTACACCAGCAGCAGCAGCCTGAACTGTTGATACAGTGCAGGGTGGTACCAGGTGTGGTCTTCTGCTGCTGTAGGCCATCTGCTTCAAGGTTCAATGTGTTGTGCCTTCAAAGATACTCTTCTGCATATCTTGATTGCAAACAGTGTCTATTTGAGTTACTTTTGCCTTCCTATCAGTTCAAAGCTTTCTGCAAATTCTCCTCTGACATTTTTGCTTGCTGGATATTTCCTCTTTTTTGGGCCATTCTCTGTAAGAAATATGTATTTAGTTATGTATTTATTTATTTTATTTAGAAAGAGGTTCAATACATATTAATGAACATTTTAACTAATGTAAATATGCCAGATTATAGCCTTGGGCTAATTTCCATCTGCAGACCCTCTGGCAGGTTGGTGTTACACACAAGTTAGGAAAAACATACAGAGACACTATTTACAGATCATGTGACAAGGACAAAAACCGTGATCACATTATATTAGAACAAACAATTACAAGAAGAGTGGACAAAAGAGGACAGTATAGATAACAATAATGGAAACACATCAGTTATATTGCACAAACCCCAGTGTTACACATGCCCTGACTGTCTTGATATTGCACTGACCCATTACACTAATAGTTATTTCCCTTTTTCTAATACACTAACTCTTTTTTATGTCCAATATAAAGCATGATTAATTAAACATGATCACATGTTTGTGTGTCTCTCAGATGCCCTTTTAAGTGACTCTTAAAGATACCTAACCAAGTGGCCTATGAGTACATATATTTATAACCTATTAATGGTAACCTAGTCTTTAATTTTATTCCCCTAGACATGATTGGAGTGTTTATGATTTTTATTTCTGCGTCTGTCTGTCTACAAATTTGCAGTTTCTGGCATGATGCTAATTTGGTCTCTACAGATTTTTTTCTCGCTTCATTCTTGGAAAGACACAGATTATAGTTGTGCCTGTCTTTTTTTAATACATCACAGAATATTTATTTTTCTGGAGTGAAGAGACCTCAGTTTACGTTCCAGTTTGTTGTCTATTCCATGCAAAGTTTCCTCAGTTAATTTTGTACATAGCACTATTAACTGCCTCTGTTGTAGCTAATCCAAGATGAATAGAATTGTCAATAAAAACATCCCAACTCAAATATTTTTTACTAACGCAATCAAAGTTCATACGTATTTGCAAAGGGGATGCAGAATTATCCGACCACATTTGTTTTTGCTGCGTAAAGTTGCTGTGGGGTTAAATTGTCAGTTTTGTTAATGTGATATCACACTGGATCTAAGTGTGTTGGCCTCATAAGCTTCCATCATCTAATGGCCACTTGGAGTCCGTAGGTTTATTTCTAATTAAAACTGGTAAGATCATGTCGTTGTTAAATTGCATTTCCAGGGTTAGATCAACTGCATTTGCTCCAGACCAAAAATACAAGGTAATAATAAAGAAATGTCAAATTGCTGCGGTAGATTCAGAACACTCTAATTTATTTCCTCTTATCATCTGTTTGCTCATTACTTTATGATTTTATAAAGCAGATGCATGTTACGGTGGTAAATGTCTATAGGAGCGAATTGATTAACATTCATTGGTAGATGTTTTTATGGATGGTAATGTGTTTTTCATTTGTTAATGAGTTAAGAAGACAAACAGTTGAGCACTCCTGCGGTGTGTACTACACTCTCACTGTGAACAATGTTTCTCCTGGTGCAGAGTTGTTTCAGAAAACTCTTTAAAATCACAATTAAAAACTTAAACTGTAACACAAAAATTTCTATGATTTTTATACATTAATGAAAGTGCACTGGATGGCTCTAACAAATGTGGAAAAAAGAGGCTTGATGCACAACATCTGCTTTTAAAACCGAATAATATTATGTTTCAATATCATGCAATGGCCCTAATGTTGTGTATTCCTCCATAGAGGAGTCTACGGAGTCCTTTGAAAACCTGGACGAGGTGTTTGTGCTAATATGCTGTGTTTGGTGCATTATGGCCAGACATCTCCACTTTCGGTCTCGTCTTTCCAGAGCACATTGTTCCAGAAGTCTTGTGGTTTTTACAGATCCAACGTTACAACATTACAAAAAGTCCTACTACAATGAGCTTTCTCCTGCTAGCCCTAGAAAACAAGCCATACTTGATCTTTTTCTAATTGCACTGTCATGTACTTCAACCTTTAATGAGCTAACTGAGGACTGTAAAGTCTGAGCTATAGATCTTGGGGGTTTTTTTTTCCAGTTTTTCTGAGCATTCGCTGATCTGACCTTGAAGTGGATTTGCAGGGACATCCGCTGCTAGAAAGATTGTTGCACTGTGTTAACCCAAACCTGAATGCTCTGGACCAGCAAACTGCCAAAATCTGCTCACACTTGTTGATGATCAATTAATCAAGGGAACTTGATTACGAGCACCTTCCATATCTTTATGGAAGCAGCAAGACTTTACATAATTTTTCACAGGATTACAGAGAGACTTCTGAAAACTTTTTTTCACATGACTGTAGGTCAATTATGATTGCGTGTTTTAAAACCTACAAAGCATTAATTTCTGCTTTGTTTGTATTTATGTTTGTATGCTCAATTTATTTCTCGGTTTTTCAGAGGAGGTTGGCAAAAGGGGTTAATTGGCCGCCCACAACATCATATCCACAACAAAACATAGTGAGAGAGGTGTGAATCCCATGGTGTTGTGTCTAGCATTTTCCACTAACATTATTCTGGAAATGTAAACATTTACAAGAGTTACCCAGGGAAACATATACATTTACTGGTAAATATGCTGTTCCCAACATCTACCGTAATATATAAAGATTTTTTCAGTGTCTGTGTGTGTGTGTGTGTGTGTTTTTCACTTTCAGAGTGAGTTATGATATCTGAGCTGTTCCATTCAGGGGCTCACAGCAGGAGTCCAGTCTTTTCCTCTCCAACTGCACTTCGATCTAGCACTACATATTCCTCCATCTCCCCAATTCGGTCCTCTTCTTCCTCCCTCTCCTGCCTCGCCCCCCTCGCTGATGTATGGAATGTCTACTCTCATATGGAGTGTGTTTGTAAAAGTCATGGTAATCAAATTTCACTGATTCCCGGGGGATTAAACAAGGTGGCATTTGTGTGTATGTGTGTGCGAGTGCGTTCTGTCGCTCTGCATATACACTATTAGCTGTGCACTAAGTTGTGTATTGTAGTGCAGCTGTGTCATTACTCTAAGACCAGCTCAGCTGTAATATATCATCCATCATCTTGTACACCAAGGAGACAACTATATATGGGATAGCAATGCTGCATTTGCATACCGGCAGAGCATATACTGTGTTTTAATTGATTCAATATGCAGTATAAAGTGGTTGAAGGGGGCATTATAAACACCTCAAGGCAGAGGATCTCACTTGTCTCAGCTGCATCTTGACCAAGTCACAGAGATTAAAAGTCTTGTTTTCTGGATTGTGCGTCTGACTCAGACACTCACAATAACAATATTGTTTGCTTATTTGAAATCAACCCTAACACTCGAGGCAAAATCACTCTCTTACAAAAATGAGATGATTGCAGAGTGGAAGTAATTGCTCATGACTGCTGCAAACATGGCGGCAGCAACATTTCCCACCCACAAAACAGGTATTACTTAGCCTAGGTGCACAATTACCTATTGTTGGAAGTATATATGTTATGGCAGTATGGCTATAGGTTTAGCAAGTTTTAACTATGTTCAACACACAACTTCAGCCTCCTTTTTTTCTGTGAGACTCTAAGCTACAATTTCTGCCTGCTCTTAGGTGTTATTGCATGTTGAACTAGAAAGTCACACCCCATTACAGTTCATATGAGGTGGAAAGCTACCAGGACAGCCTGGAAGGCAATGACTGATGTCTGTGTGCCTTTGAATCTCTAAAAGTGCATTAAATTAGCAAACATTATATAGCTTTGGCAGAAGTATTTGCAACAAAGCCAACCAAACTTAAGTAAACTCAGTGTCTCCATAGACAAAAAAATATGCTTGCTGTCAGAAACCATATGTGTATATATATATATATATATATATATATATATATATATATATATATATGTGTGTGTGTGTGTGTGTGTGTGTGTGTGTGTGTGTGTGTGTGTTGTAGCGGTAAGAGTTAAAGATAGCACACCTTCTTTGGCGCCCACTGCATGAATCACAGTACTTGAAGAGAAGGTGATGACTCTGGGCTCTACCTTGCATTATGTATCTTTACTGTAAGTATAGTGTGAAGAGGAGCCCCTTTGAATCTAGTGTTACACTGTACTGCAAACTATTAACTTCTACAGCATTCTGCAGTTCACGTAATTTGTTCGAGATATGTATACTCTGTCCCTGGTACTATAGTTTAATACAAATTGAAGTGCTGGAAAAAATTCAGGATGGATCGGTCCACATCAAGCTGAATTCACAATGATACAAATCCATACTTTTTACCACAAGACGCTGCGTAAATTCTGCTGACTCCAGATTTGTGTTTATACCTTTGCTCAGTTCAACAGGAAACTGATTCACTGTCTGAGATCTTTTTAAAAAATAAGCAATAATAATTTATTTAGCCAAAGAAGAAAATGTTCATTTTATTAAATTGAAGTTGCAGTAAAAAATGAATTCTGTGGGGACGTTGGTTAAATTAAATTCTCCATCTTGATTCTATTGCTTGTGGTCTTGCTTAATTGTGAGTAATCAAAGCAGTTGTCCAAGTGAAAGCACATAATTTGGTTACATTTGAAAAAAAGTTTGATTTCTTAGCAAGAAGTGAGTTTTGCTCTCTCTCTCCCTCACTCTTTGAAGCGCGAGCTGGCAATCATCAGAACTGGGAACACATTGGGGACTGTTTTATTAAACCACGTGAAAGGTACATTACATTTTGCAATACCCTGAAAGAGTGAGCGCAGGTCCACAGCCCAGGGCTTCGTCCTAGGCAGAGACAGATCAAACTGCACAACAATAGAAGCCAGTGAGCGGAGCTGGGTTGATAACCTTTCATGTTTACTTTTGCTTATGATTGTTATGACTCCACCTGCCCGTCTCCCAGATTGAAGCCTCCAGCTCTATTGTCAGTAGAAAAGATAAACTCGAGATTGCAAGCAATTTGTACATCTGTAAATTGATGCTTGTCTTTGGCAGCTTGTTTTTGAGGAGAGTTAAATATGCATGACTTCAACATGGGTGGCTCCCAAGTTTTCTTTTCTTCTTCTTCTCCAAAACAACAACCAAATGACATGAAATCTTTATTTGTTAGAAACAAACAGAATTCTGAATTGATTTAGATTTAGATTTTGATCTCCACGTGAGCTCCAGGAGCTAACTAGATTTGTTTGTCTTTTCTGAAATGCAGCTACAGTCATATTTACCGAGCGTGCGTGCGCATGCACACACACGTACTGAACAGGTGCGCAAACACACGTGCATGCAGGCACACATGCACACACGTATGCTCCCATCTTTAGTCGGTTGAGAAGGAGACAAACCTAAAGATCGCCACAGAGACCCATCTTTCAAATTTATTCATTAAACTCCCAAATGCTCCCCTTAACGAATGTAATTAGAATATGGTAATGAGAGAGGGCTGAACCAGGGAGTGTTATAATACGCTTAGCAGCACAGAGGGAGAGAAGGGGGGGGGGGGGGGGGGGAGAGAGAGAGAGAGAGACAGGGAAGGAGTAAGACGAAAGAGAAATAGAGAGGCTGACTGACAGGGTGCCAATTTATGTCTTGTTGTAAACAAGTATTTATGCCAATGAGAGGTGGCACACACTTTCTTTCACTCTCTCTCTCGCTCCCCGTCTCTCAGTTTGTCTCTCTGTCTCTCTTTCTCTCCTTCCTTATCATACTAAACCTCCTCAATAACAATAACATCAACAATAGCAGAGCAGAGATCACCCTCTGAGGGAAGAGTGACTCACAACGAGAAGAGACATCAGGGGTTAACACAACCACTGGGGACTCCTTCAGTGAGGCACCCTCACCCCCCACCGAGCCACTGCTGCCACCAAGTCGCTTTCTCTTCTTAAAAAAAAAAAGCCACTGCTAAATGCGCTTTCATCATTTGAAATTTCAAATATCCGTCTGTGTGTGCAAGTGTGTATGTGTCTGAGCACCCTTTCCTGGTTAACTTTGCGGGAGTTTTTGAGGACTCTGACAAGCTTTATCCAAGACGCCCTAACGCGGCGGGGTTCCTGGCATTGTGTTTGACACCACACACCTGTTGCTGTCTTTGATGTGCTCACCCCCCTGCTGAGAGAGTGGGGGCCGTCTCCTCAAATGCAAATGCAAGGGAAGAGGAAGAGGACAGGTAAGGTGCGCAAGAGAGGGGAAGTCTTAGAAAAATATGATTGATGTTCCCCCAGTGGATTGAGGCGGTCTCTTCTTCGCTCTCAGGTCTACGCTAAAAGAGTTTGTGCTACTTTCAATACCGTCAGTGAGTGTGTGTGTGTGTGTGTGTGTGTGTGTGTGTGTGTGTGTGTGTCGCCACTTTCACCGTTTGGACCTCTGTAAATTTGGAAGGGAGGGTGATGAGAGGGAGATGAGAAAATCAGGGGGGAAAAAAGGCAGAAGAAGGTGAGCTGTGGGAATGGGAGAGGTGGGAGGAAAGTAAAGAGGTCAAACCAAAAAGGAGATGGAGTGAAGGAGAGGGCAGAGAGATTTTTTCATTACAAAGCCATCACTCACATGCGCAGCAGCCACTACATACTCTCAGACTCTTCAGAGACTAAGCCTCCGCGTTGTGTGTGTGTGTGTATACACTTGTTCATGCTTGTGCATCCTTCCATGTATATTTTTGACATGGGGGATATTTTTGGGTGCACGCATGTCTGAGTGTGAGCGTATGCGCCTGCGCGTGAATGCTGCGAGAGCTGGGGTGAGACAGAGATGAATGCGATGCACATGTCTCTTTCCCAACCAGGTGACAGAGGCGGGCCCCCACTGAAGGTCAGACCTTATCCCTCAATGATAGCCCAACATTAAATATGTATGTGTGTGTGTGTGTGTGTGTGTGTGTGTGTGTGTGTGTGTGTGTGTGTGTGTGGTAGTTTTGTTCCATGTTTAGGACCTTTATCAGCATGCACACCAACCTTTTTGAAACTATTGGTCTTTTTGGGAACAGCATTTTATGGGATCCTGGTTACCTTTAGAGTTTGGGTTAGACTTTGAGGATAACGTGTGTGTGTGTGTGTGTGTGTGTGTGTGTGTGTGTGTGTGTGTGTGTGTGTGTGTGTGTGTGTGTGTGTGCACCCAGTTTGGTTCATCCTTATGACCTTCACCATTGTACACACTAACCTTGTTGGCACCACTGTTCTTTTTTGGGAGCAGGAGGCCAGCTTTTAATGGGATGAAGGTTAAGTTTAGGGTTTTGGTTAGACATACAGGATAACGGCATAAACATGTGTGTGTATGTGTGCAGCTGTGTGTTTGTCTCGCAGTGTGTCACTGAGAGAACAGGAGGATAGGCAGACAAAGCCAGGACTAGTTTTGTTTTTATATATTTATTTTTGTATACAAGAGACTTTGTGTATTAACGGCCCATTTGTATGCATGTGTGTGCATAAGTCTTTTATGTCCATGGCCGTGCATGTGTTTGTTACTCAGTGTGTGATGAGGTGTTTATATGATAAACACAAGGCAAGCTTGAGAGGAATTCTGATCAGGGGCTTTGCAACAGTTGTTATGGAAACAGCATTAAGCAGTTGTATTAGCCAGTGGAGGTAATATAAAGGCTGTTGAAAGTAACACACTGTGGGGAGAGAGGCAGTTTGGGAATATAATACAAACTACACATTATTGCTCCGGTTTACAATAGACTTGATGAAATTTTATTGTGTGGCTAGAACAGAACAAAATTATCCTCGTCATAAGTCATTGTCTGTCTCTCTGTTCGAGCCACACATTTTAATTAGCCAGGTTAGAGAACACAGTGCAAACAAGACATTATTGGTCTGGTTTACAATAGACTTCACATCATTAATGTCAGCTTAAGGCAAAGCCTAACTTAGTCTGCATTCGGCTTTCTCTTTCCAACATAATCTTTGCTGCAGCTCGAGACTGCACAAAAGAGCCACCGTTGCTCCATGACATTGGTGATTTTTAGAGGTCAGCAACGAGCGTTACACAAAGGGATGCTGAGAGATGAGCCGTGTCACATTTCAGATCACAAATCAAATAGTGTTACGTGTGGATTTAACGTGAGACAGCCATATAAAATGTGTGTTTTATACGGTGAAACTTTGAAGTAAAAATATATGAAACAGACCAATAAATGATGTATAACATAAATAACAGAAATGCTTTATGCTTGCTAAAAAAAAAAAGCAAAATGAACTCTATGAATAGAATGCTTGTAAACATCAGGCACTTGTAATACTAATGCGGTTTGTTTCACCCCCTTCATATGGTATGTATACAAGACTCAAGGAGCAAGGCAGAGACAAAATTCTGTAGTTGAAAAGGACCTTCAGTTTGTTACCTCCTGTACTGCCAAAATAAACTGCTCAATGCCAGATGATTGCTTTGGTGAGAACCAGCAGCAGCCTTCATTTGAGGCACTTCAAATGGATGTGACAGTTCCAGTTTATAGACAGCTCTGTTTTCCCCCGATCTCTGTCAGGGTGATGCTCATCATTAGACTTCAGACATGCGCACACACATGCTCTCACACATACACACACACACACACACACACGCTAGCCTGTAGCTAGACCCTATAACGGAATCTCCCTGGGGAAAGCTCCTGGATAAGTCTGTTGCTGTGTAGGCGAACCCCCCCCCCCCCCCCCCCCCAACTTCCCCATCCCTCCTGTGGAAATCTCCCTGAGGTCTGTGAGTGTGTGTGTGTGTGTGTGTGTGTGTGTGTGTGTGTGTGTGTGTGTGTGTGTGTGTGTATGGCTGTCTGTCTGCTGTTCTGTACATGCCAGTTTCTTGGAGGGAGATGGTCTCAGTGATGCATGAGTGGGAGGCTGATTTCCCTAACTGCATCACTCGCTCCAATCTAACTTCCCACTTATGCTCTCTGCTTTGTTAGATACTTCTTAAGTAACTCTGTCTCTTTCTCAGTTTCTCTCACACGCAGACAGACAGGAATAGGTGTGTGTTGGGAATAGTGCGCGTGTGTGCATTCAGGCAGGCCTGTCGTGATGTATTATTACGTAGACTCACACAGACATGCAGAATGTCTGGGTTTCTAGAGTAGATCCCTTGAGGAAGATACTCGTCCCTGTCCGTGTGTCTGGCATAGCAATTATGCACGCACGCATGCGCGTGCATGTACACACACACAGACACATACACACACACATGCACACACAGTATTCCTAAAGGGTCAGTGTGTCACCATCACCAGGCATGCTCAAAGCACTCCATCACTGCTTTCTACTGGGACAATAACAGTGACTTCCTGAGGTTCGACCTTCACCGTCTCACTTCTGTCACTCCTCACACGGGTGAGCGTGAGTGCTGTTGAGGGAGTGAGCAGCAGTGTGTGTGTGTGTGTGCAGTGTGAATGTGTGTGTGGGTGTGTTTTAGAGTGTGTCAGGCGGCCGTTTCAGCTGACTCTTCTGTTTCTAGCTTTTTTAATGGCTCTTATGGGGCAGGCCTTTAATTGCAAGTCTCTCTCCCTCCTTCTTAATCCTCCCATCCTTCTGCCTCTCCCAGCCCCTCGTCTCCTCTCTTCTTCTGCTCTCTCCTCCCGCCTCCCACTGGCTGACAGTCACTAGGGGGGCACAAGTGCCTGGCCGGAGCTGTGGAGGCCGTATAGGATATTGACTTGCTGCGGAGTGGTTTGGGAGGAGGAGAGGTGGCTGCCTGTCACAGCTAATGAATAGATGCATAAATGAATGAGGCACTCCTTTTGCATTTGTGTGTGTGTGTGTGTGTGCGTGTGCGCGCGCGTGTGCATGCGTGTGTGTGTGTGTGTGTCTGTTGTTTGTGCCGAGCTTTGGCTGAAAATGTGCCTGTGTGCATCCAACCCAACCATGACTCGGAGCAGTTTTATGTGCCTGAGACAGACAGACAGACATTAATAGTGGCCAGCTTGAGAGTGATAATTATTAAGGGTGTGATAACAGCCCAGCCCACACATACACACGCACACATAAACACACATAAATGTAGGATGAGGCAGTAAGGGGCTGGAATGAGAGGAACAAATGGAGGGTACATAAAAAAATAAAAACAATCCAGTTAAGTGCAAGCACCCTTCAGCTGTTCCCCCCCATCGCCATCGCCATCCCCACCCCTCCCTTCATCTCGTCTGATCGGTGTGGAGCTGAAACACTCTCTTGCCAAACTGGGACAAATACCTAAACACACACACACACACACACACACGGAGAAAGAGGCAGAGGAGGTCTGGAGAGGAGACTGTTGATCTGAGGGGGCAGATGAAGGAGTGCTGGAGTGTTGATGTCTTCTTCACTATTGCTTTGTGCCACATTTCAAACACTGATTGCCTTAAGAGGACAATTTACATTTCACAGTCTTTCACAGCAAGTGGGTGAGATGGGAGTCGGGGAAAGAACAATGTTTCAAGGAGGAAGTCAGGGGTTACAGGGTAAGGAAAAGGCGATGCTGCGTGAGCGACTAAAAAGCAGGAGGTATAAACAAGAGTTTCTTTTGGCTGTGTCTCTGTGTATGTGTGTGTGTGTACGGGCGTTTTGTTTTTCCTTACTCTTGGTAGAATGCACCTGTACGATTTGAACTTTCTTTTTCCTTATTGGATTCATTTGAGTGTGGAAGAAGAATAGAAGTTATGTGGAGAGGAGAGCTGAGGAGATGAAAAGAGAGCCAGAGGAATTAAGAATCGAGTTAGGAGCGAGCTTTATCTGCCGGGAAACTGTGAAACTGCCAAGTACAAGAAAACTTTTCCTATCAGCGCACTCTCTCAGCTAGTGTATAGGTCTGCACACACACACACACACCCACCCCCTGTGCATGTGTGTGTGTTTATGTAGCATGTGTGTGTGTTTAGGAGATAGCTTTTCCTCCCCAGTGGAGGGAAACATCAGTGTGTCAGTGAGTGTGATTGGTTGTTGGCCCTGAGGGTCTGTCCTCTATATCTGTCTTCTGACTGGCTGCACTGTGACCAATCAGACGCCCAGACCTCACCGTGGCAATCAAGATAGTGACACGCTCTCTGTGGGCATCAGCAGGTCATCTGGAAATACCTGTTATGTTTTATCTCTCTGTGACACACACACACACACACACACACTGATACACATACGCACACATACCAATATAACCTTTCTGCCTTGTCTCTGTCTCTCTAGGAAATTGCTGCATATCTCATCACTTTTGAGAAACACGATGAGTGGCTGACGACGTCGCCGAAAACCAGGTGAGGGGAGAGAGAGCAGACAATGATTTCCACACACGTACAAAAACACAGTATCGCTCAATCAGTCAGTGGCTCACGTTGGTTTAATCTCAATGACTGAGCGCCTCTGTTTGATTAAAACATTAGTGATGTACGTCGACTGTCTCCAAAGGGTCCTTCTAGCCGACCTGCTCTACATGTAGAGAATGCTCCAGAACATGCTTGGACTGTAAAGCACCTAGTCAGCTGGAAACGGAGTATTAATGAATGTAAATGTATTAGGATAAGTGATGTATAATTCAGATGAGTGAGGGTGAGGGGGGTTTGTGTATATAAGATGGGGTGTGAACGGGGATTCACATGCCAGAATTGAATATTCATCGATCCGAATGAACCATAAGCAGCTCTTTTCCTAGAATGGAGAGAGGTTATAGCTAGGAAAGTGGGTAGGAAAAAGAGGAAGAGAAAATAAAAGACTGAAGGAAAGGGCAGTGTGAATTATTGATAAATCGCCTTATTGACATTTACTCTAGTTAATACAGATGTAAGTAGAGGACTGAAAGAGAATGAAAAATGACAGAGATGGGGAAACAAGAAAGGAAAGAAGAAAGTAAAGTTAAGGAAGTGAAATGGTCACCCCCGTGGCCCCATTTCTGATTACTGACACCGCTGAAAGCCCCAGGATATGCCTCTGCGCTCCTATTGTGCCAGCTAAAGGACTCTTCTCGGGAGCAGCCGGAGGCCAGCAGCACAGTTTATGTTGTGGATGGATTTCTCATTGATTGGTTGTGCTGCCGTATAGCCTCAGTCTCCCAGCAGCAGCAGCAGCAGCAGTCATATTGGTGTTATTGAGCAGCAGTTAGATATAATCCCATTTACACATGACATGAGGCACGATTAGAACAGATTACACCTAATCCCATCAGATGGAAAGATCAGCTAACGGGGCCCGTGACATTTACGTGCAGCGCATACGTTTTTGTGCATGCGTGCACGTGCACGCTCGTGCGTTTGCATTCATAAGTGTGCATGTGTTTGCACACTTGTGGGGGGTCGATATTAAGATAACAATCAATGACCTTCATCTCTTCCCCTTGACTGAAATACCTCATTTGTTCAGTGTAATGAACTCCTCCTTCTCTCCTCCCTTACCGGATTTACCCACTCTGTCTCTTTATTGTGGCGTTTTTGTTTTGTTTCTTTTTTTCCCACTTTCCTCCAAATCGCTGTTTTTGCTCTGCTACCTTGTGGAACAGTGGAAAAGCTTTTTATATCCCACACATCACAGCCTAGTTACAATCAATAGCATTTATGTCTGCTTGAATCAGAGGGTTTGTGAGCAGTACGGGCACCATCCACGCGCCCCTGTCGCCACACACACACATGCACACATACGTATGAACCCGTGTGCATGTGCTGCCCACACACACACACACACACACACATGCACACACACATCTGAAATCATCCATCTTCTCCATAACATAATTAGAATCAGCAGCTCTAAGATGACTCACGCTGCTCGAGACAGAGACTAAACTCGGCTTTGATGGGAGGGTGGGGGTCTCCACTCCACTAAGAAACTGGCAGGCTCACCCCCCAAAACAGAACAGATTTAAGGTGTCAAAGAAAATCAGCTCAAAGTAAATTCAATTTCACTGCTCACAGTGTTCTGAGTAAATTATAATCATCTAAATCCATATACATATATGAGAAGGGAAGGAAAGGAAAGGAAAGGAAAGGAAAGGAAAGGAAAGGAAAGGAAAGGAAAAGAGATTAGATGAAAGGAGAAGCACAGGTTAAGATAGCAGCAGAGGGAACAGATGAGATGAGCAGATCAGAAAAAGTGGAGGGGAGAATGGGGGAACCAAACAAGCCTTAAAAGAGAAAATGAAGAGATAGTGTGATAACAGGGATAAAGACTAGAGGTTGATGAAGACGAGGACAGTAAGAGGAGGTGTATGAACGTGTGTTTGTGTGCATGTGACTGCCAGAGAAAGAGCAAGAGAGCATTCGTGAGTATATGTTAGTTTATTGATTGTTAACGCGTCTGTTCTCTCTCTGTTGCGGTGAGATAAGGCAGAGAAAGCATTTTTCAGCGTCCTACACACACACACACACACACACACACACACACACACCTGTCCTTAATGTTTGAAAGTATAATGATTGATTGCTGGGTAGCAGGTTTGACATTGAGCCCAAAGAACGCACGGCGGTGGGTCCTGCCACCTTTGATATCGCTATAGCCTCGGTGTCTCACGTGTACGTGTACATGCATGGCTCCTGGTGTGCGCCTGTGTGTTTGTGTGTGAGCATCCTGATAGGTGTATATGGAATGGGAGCTTAGAGGCCAATGTTCCTGCCGTGCCAATAAATCACCCTACTAAAATATTAACATGTAGGAGCCGGAGTCTATGTATGAGTGGGGAGGGAGCACATGAGACCAGCTCACTTGACTGTGGGAGAGTAACGCTGATGTCACTGTGTACACCAAGAACATGTTTTTTTTTTATTCTTGTTTTTTTCTTGTTTGAGTTGAGCAATCCAGAAGTTTTTGGGTACTACGGGAAGTTTTAGGAATGCAGCACAAAACTCATGTTCTGTTCAGTATCCCAGAGAGCTGCATTGCTGCTAGCTTCAAAGACATTTATTCTGAATGACCAACCTAATACCTGACTACGTCTTTATCCTGTATCCCGTCAGACCTCAGAATGGCTCTATGATCCTCTACAACCGTAAAAAGGTGAAGTACAGGAAGGATGGGTACTGCTGGAAGAAAAGGAAAGATGGCAAGACCACCCGAGAGGATCACATGAAGCTGAAAGTCCAGGGAGTAGAGGTGAGAGGCTGCAGTGGAAAAACAAGTCGATGATCTTGTTTGCCGCTGAGTGTGGTTTCACTGCCAATCTTGTCTCTAACTCACTCTCCTTCACTTGGAGGGGCCGCATACGTGTAGCACAAACGAACACACAGCCGAAGCTACAGGCCACTTTGTGACCTGGGAGCAAGTGGTGCCAATCTTTCTTTCTCTCCCTTCCTCCTCCTGTCCCTGTCTCAATCCCTCCCTCTGTCTCCCCTCTCTCTCCCTCTCTCTCTCTCTGTGAAGGATAAGAGTGTGTTTGGCCTGAGGCCAGGAATGATGTCAATGCCTCCTTCAGCAGAACAGAGAGGGGTATCGATCCAGTCTCAAGGCAGCGTCTGTGTGTGTGCGAGTGAGTGTGTGTGTTTGAGTCACATCAGCTAGCTCAAAAATTGATTATTCAGCAGGAATATACCAAGAGGTGAGAGGAGTGAGCATGCATGTGTCAGAAACAGAAAGAATGATTTGGAATGGGGAGCGAAGGAGAAGGCACATGGATCCTTGTGGAGGGCTCAGTAGTTTTGCATTAAAGGAGAGCTGGAGACACAGACGTAAAAGGAATAATTGAGATCAAGTATTCCCTTTTGCAACTCACAGCTCCACGCTCACGTCCCATTTCACATGCATTTCCCTGCAAATGTTCATGGATGCACATGCTCAAACACATACACAAGGCAGCCGCTCTCTCTGGTACTTGGTCAGTAATTGTTTATGTCACTGTTTCCCGTGACCCCTCAAGCAAGTAAGTAAGTAAGCAATGTGTTGAGCACGGGAATGAGGGAACAAGGAAAGCAGCGAGATGAGCAGAGGGAGAGGAGCAGGAGGATGGGGAGCGGCAGGAAGCATGAGAGGAAAAACATAACCCTGGATGGAGAGCCTCCTCATATCGAATGGAAATATATGGAAATGCACTCTGCCTTTGGCAAAACACACTTTAGATAGAGGGCTGGCTACTTCTGAGAAGAGGCAAAATGGCGAGAAAATACAAGTGTGTGTGTAAGAGAAAGAAAACAGGGCAAGTTTTAACTGTGGATTATATACTGCCTGATTGCTGAGTATTTGCGTTTGTGTGCAATATTGTCTGCAAAAACAACCACTTTATGTGCTGCATGTGGGTGTGATCGTGTGGGTGTGTGATTCTTGATTGTACTGTGTGCGTTGACCTTGATAGAAGGCTTTTCTGCCATCATTTCATCCTTCTTCTGTCAAAAAGAAAAGCTCACTTCATTAAGGCCGGGTATTGATTCCTCGATACATTTTGAGTATTGACTAAAAAGTTTCCACTGTGCAGATGATCAAAAACTGTCAAAAGCTCCAAACTGGAGTCTGACTTAATCCACGGTCAGACTCTATATCTTGTTCACGTATTCTCTAAGATAAGATGTTTACTGGTGCAAGTCATATTTTTGTGACTGCTCTGTTGCAAAACAATTTCATATTCTTTAACTTCAGGTATTACAAAATCATATTGCAGTTTGTTTCGGGGGGTTTGAGAAATCTCAACTGTTTTACTGGCACCAGTTTGCACTATTTTGTACATGCACTATGTCAGCATCCCGCCCTGGATGAAGTCCATACCAAACCCCACTTTTCGTCATACTTTCCACGCTGAGGCTCCACTCACACTTTATGCTTTGCTCTCCTCCTCCTCCTCCTCGTCTTCTTTGTCCCCTTTACTGTTGCTGATCTGTCTTGCAACGTCTGTAAGCCGACAACATTGTAACTTTTTGTGAATTCCAAGTGGGTTATGCCTAGTCTTGCAGAGGCAGTAAATTTCACAATCTCTTGTGCTATAATTGTCAGCATCAGATTTATGGTATTTTAGAAAAGACATTAGGAAAAAACGCATACAGCATGTTTGCAATTTAGTTTTAGCACCGCAATCAATACAACCTAAGTGGGTATAACCTAAGTTCTCCTCTCCTGTTCTGTCCTTCAGTGTCTTCTCCCCCTCTCTTCTCCTTTTTTGTTTTTGTCTCGCTTTCGCCATCCCCCTTCTTCTCTCGTTAACCAATGTAATCTCTTTTCCTCTCCTCTCCTCGCCTCTCCTCTCCTCTCTCTAGTGTCTGTATGGCTGCTACGTCCACTCCTCCATCATCCCCACCTTCCATCGTAGATGCTATTGGCTGCTGCAGGTAAGCCCACTGCCCTTTCCAACCTTTCCTTATCGCACAGCATTTATAAACATTTAAAAAAAATGGTGACTTGTTATTACTTGTCATTTAAAGCACCATAGATTTGTCATTTTGGGGCTATTCCCCCTCCCGTTATGGCCACTCCATGGCATTTATTTCAGCTGTGTTAGTTTTTATTTAACATTCTACCTAAAAAGGACTGCTAGAAATTATCTAGTATATCATTAGTTTTACACAGAGCTTCACCTGTTAAATTTTCAAAACAAAACACTAAGCTAAACCATAAAGCAGCAATAAAAGTCCTCCTCTTCTGAATTAATGAGGCAGACTCGGACTGCTGGAAATACTGTCACAAAACTGGGCTCCCAATAAAACTTAATGTTGTTTGGCCAAAAGGAGTTTCCTACACACACAATTAGACCGCTGGACTACACCTAGAATAGGCTCGGCATCTATAGCGGGTGATATATACAATGCCATGCCTTGCAGAGCGGCAAAAACATTTCTTCTCCAGAAGTTGACTGTAACTTCCTCGAGCACAGTGTGATGCCTAACACTGAGACTCGATGCTCATGGCGAGCATGAAGGACTCAGCCACTAGTCTCCATGTGGTCCTCTCCAAGAAAACACCCCGAAGCTACAAACAACACACACACAACCTGCTCTCACGAACTCGCGCGCACAAACAGACTCACGTACAGATGTCTACTGTGTATGAAAGCGTGTTGCTTTTCAACAGAGACGTTGGACTCACTCTGCTGCTCTTGTGAGAGACAGCACAGAGCAGCATTTGTGTGCACGCTCCCCACGCACACCCATACAGGTCTCACTCTCTCTTTTGGGCCATATAGTCACCAGGACCTCATCATCTTCAGATGGCAGGCTACATGATTCATCATAACATGCCTGCATACATTTATATACGCATCCTCTGTCTCTCTGTCCATTTGAAAGAAAATAATGATTGAATATCAGGCTATGGAAATGTAAAATATGGAAATGTATACTTATTTATTCATTCAATTCCAGAATTTCCTGCATAATTTGTCACATTAAATTTACAAGAAAATTTCAGCCATCAGCATAAATTGAACATGCCCTTACCCAATACATTTTTTTGCAACACGCCCCACTAGTTAGACTCTCATGGTCTCCGGCTTTGAAGGGAAATTTGACTTTTTTTATCTTTAATGTGCCATTTTCTGCTCTTTGCACATATATCAAAACACATCAGTGGAAATGGTCATAAATCAGTCTACGAATGCTGTTGCATTGCACAGTGAGGTGCTGCAGCAGCCTACTGTGCTATCCTCTTTCGGAGAGAAAAGTGTTCCACCTCAGCAGGTCCTCCCCTCACCTGAGTCTGTCTACTGAATCTTTCATCAAGAGGAGCTTCTCTCTCTCTCTCTCACTCTCTCTCCAACACACACATACACACATGCAAGTGAATGCACTTGTTGAATCATTCATGGGGTAGAAATTCCATAGGTCTGCTGGTGACCTGCAGTATAGTGAGAATTGTTCTCTTCCTTTGTTTCTCTCTCTATATATATAAACGTAACACACACATACATGCACAAACACACATGTAGGCACTGCAGGGTTAGAGAGAGTGATGAGTGGGCTCAGGCTGATAAATCTTTTATGGGCAGGTGAGAGAATCTTATCTGACACGCAATGTTCGACCTCCTCTGTATCCTCCGCTTTCTCTTTCACTTTCCTTATGCACTTCTCCTTCCATCAGTCCTGATGTTGATATTTTTTTTAAAGATTTTTTTCTTTTTCTCTCCCATTGGTGGGAAAACAGTGAAATCGCTGAAATGATGAGCTTATGCCACATGTGTGCATTCCTTTGTTTGTGTGTCCTTACTGTTTGCTAGAACCCAGACATTGTGCTGGTGCACTACCTGAATGTACCGGCGGTGGACGACAGCGGGAAGCCATGCGGCCCTGTCCTCTGCTCCATCAACACCGACAGGAAAGAGTGGGCAAAGTGGAGCAAGGAGGAGCTCATTGGACAACTCAAGCCCATGTGTGAGTTCTCTGTGCATCAGCACTTACACGACCTTCCTCCTACTCTCAAGCACTCAGGTTTTTAGCCCTCGCGCTTTTACTAAATTCGGGAGTGCGGCTAACCCCGGGTCAGTATCATTCCACTTGTCGTGTTCAAGTAACACCGGCAAAGATGCTGAAGAACCCAGACAAGCATGAAAATGAATCAGTAGACAGTTAGTGTGGAACATCTAAAGCAAAGATCGTTTGGTTCACTGGCTTGTTTTTATCTTTGGCAGCAGAATGGAGCCCTGTCTGGAGCTGTGCCATCATTTATCAAAAGAGACAACAGGTGTTGCACTGGTTCATTGTTGATCCTATGAGGGGTTCGCTGTTGCACTGAAAAGAAATATGTGATGTAACTGCAGCAGCTCACCGTTTAGTTCCTCGTTGTAAATCAGCGATCCGAAAAAGAAGAGTGGATGTGCCAAAACATAATTACCTTATGTTGATTAACATGTGAATAAATGATATGTACTGTCATTATAAAGAATCTTGTTCTTTAAAAATCCATTGTAGTAAGAGATATCTGCTACATATTTTCAGGCTTTATGCAGTTATTTATATACATATATAGTTTTTGATGGCTCCAACAGTCAACGCCATGCTGCCACCTAGAGGCAGATACAAATTGCAACCACTAAATTGAGGGATTGAGGGAAAGAAGACAGGGATGCCTGAAATATCCATCATGTATTATTCATAAATGAGCATCAGGGAGTAGATAACTCCAGTACACACACTAGCGCACATATACACACACAGAGAGATCTAATCGCACCCATCTTTTGATCTGCATTGGAGGGGCAAATAAGGACAGCTGCCCAAAACTAAGTGGCTTGTTGACTTAAGTACTGCTTCATTTCTTCTTCTCGCTTCTCCACATGTCCTAATTTGTTCACACAGCTCTCTGCATTTCCCCCCATCCCAGCACTTCTGGTTTGATCACTGACTTGATCCCTCAATGGTCAAAGGGGTTTTTATTGGCATTAGACCTCTGACACTTAGACTGGTGTTTGGTGTTTTTTATCCTCTTTGAAAAAATGAACCGGCTACATACTGAACCTGTAAATGAATACAGCTAGTTTAAAGTTTGGAAATATCTTTGGGTAGTAAATATCTTGCAAAGTAAGCAAATTGTACATTCAAAGGGTATTTACTTAAAGTTTTTGCAGCAGTTGTATCAGAGTCTCCATGAAGTCAGTTTTCAGTGTAGATTCTGAACACTAGAGGGTGCCATTACACACTCTTAGATGTATATGAGTTAATACTACAATATGTTACTGGAAAATTTGACCTGAAAGTATGAAAGGACAGAAAATGATGACAGATGTTTGGTTCTTTGTTGATGTTTTGTTTTGTTTTCTGCCAGGTGCTGGAAGCAGCCTGCATCAGAAATGTTCCAGTGTCAAGCAGCGCATCATCTCCTCCAAGCAGGAGTCAGGAGCAGCAGCAGGAGGGGGAACTGCAGTCAGTACCAATGTAGCAGCAGGCCAGAGAGCTGAGGAAGCAGATGGCACAGAGGTCCAGAACAGCGACGTGTCAGAGGGCCAGACAGAGCCCAATCCTGGAGGGGGGAGGAGCAGAGCAGGTGGAGGAGAGAGGAGGAATGGCAGGATAACCAAACCCTCCTTACTCCCACAGAGCAGCATGGAGGTGTCTTCTTCTACTTCCACCAACCAGGTAGAGGTCCCTGACACCACACAGAGCTCCCCGCTGTCAATCACCAGTGACATGGCTGACAGTCCTGCTCTTGCAATTGGAGCGGGCTTATCACAGAGCACAGCTGTGTTCATGTCTGAGGTCACCACGCTCACTGGGGATTCGGTTTATTCCGCCGGCCACACCCACCTGCTGGCAGCTACCCACGACAGTGCCACCGCTGGGATTCTGTTAGCTGTTGCCCCTGAAAACCAGAGATTTGCATCGTTTCCTGGTGGAGTAGGATTGGGCGAGGGAGGAGAGTTGGTTCTGTCCAGCTCTTTAGACTCTGGTGGAGCAGTCAGCCTTCCTGAAACCACCATGACCTTTGACCCCGATTGCTTCCTCAACAATCCCAAGCAGGGCCAGACATACGGAGGAGGTGGAGGGAAGACTGAGGGCTGTAACGGTGATGATGGAGGCCTCCACTGTTCCTCTAATGGCTTTGTCTACAGCCCAACCCTCGTCAACAACATCAAGACGGAAGCTACACCCCTAGAACAACCCCTGTCCACTCAGAGTAGCTACGTAGGAGAAGGAGCTGGCCTCAGCCCCAGCACCACGCTGGAGCAAATGGATTTCAGTGCCGTCATGTCATCAGCCTGTGTCCCAACTCTGACCCAGCCTTCACACCACCCTTCCCCAAGCCTCTTCCTCCAGGCCTCCCCTCAAACAAGCCAGCCCTCCCAGCTGCAGACCAACGGTACTGAGGCAACCCAGGAATCTGGCGAGGCCCAGGCTTACATAGGCCTGCCCACGGTGCCAACAGACTCTTCAGTTGCCAATGGAGACTCACATACACACCTCCATCAATCCAGGACAGACCAGCAGGCCCTGTGTGCAAGGAATGGGAAAGGATCAGCAGTGGGTTCCTTTCCCCTGACACCGCAGGATACCACTGTCGACCAGTCAGGCAGCAGAGGACACCAGGAGGTCGGAGGCCTAGACAAGCCTGCTGAAAATGGGGGAGAGTTACTCCTCAAGACCGGAGATCCTCGTGAAGCATATGCCAGTGTTGACACAGAGCACTACCTCCAACCCACAGATGACAACAGAGGAGAGGAAGGCGGAGGAGGTGGTGGAGGAGGAGGAGGGGAAAATGAGATCCTTTGTAATGGTGTGAGCTTGTCAGGGGCAAGCAGCTCAGTGGTGGCCAGTCCTCAGTCAATGGCTACAGGCGCAACCATTGAGGGGGCGCTCTACAGCTCTCCACTTCCTCAGCAAGGTGGGGGGGTGTCAGCTGCAACAGCTGGAGCAGGAACAGCCATCAGTCTGGAAGGCTTTGAGGCTTCTTTTGGAAGCCAGTTTTCTGATCTCATCAATGATTTTATCTCAGTTGAAGGGTCTGGGAATGGGGTCGGGGCAGCTGTCAATGGGGTTCTGATGCCCCAGGAGGGGGCAGCAGGAGAGGAGCAGGGCACAGCAGCAGGCCACTTGCAAGGCTCTGAGGTGGAGCAGGGAGCTTTGGGTTTGCTCCAGGAGACTGGGAGGCTGTTTGGCGTGACAGACTACTCCCCAGAGTGGTCTTATCCAGAGGTTAGTAAACCCAACTTGATTGTCATTATTTATTCATAATTATTCCCTACAGTGAAATTAGTCTTTGCAGCACATGACTGAAGGTGGCTCATATGAACGTTAAGCACTGAAATCATGCTGAGCACAATTTGTACCACCAGCTTGCTTGTGTGGTCATTAAGGAGACCGAATATTTCAGACTCAGCTGACTGGATTTTGATGAAATTTCAATATTTAACTGATTCTTCAGTATAGCCTCATTAATTTACCCATGTACCATTTCTAATATTCCAGACACCAGTCTGTGATATAATTACCACAAATACTTAAGATAAGACTGCATCTTGCCGCCATAATTTCCAAAAGCTATGGCATACTGAATTTTATGGCGGATTAAAACTGCCAAAATTTAAATTAAAGAAATATCAGAAATAAAGAAACTGAGTTAAATACCACATAAACGACTTTGTAACATAAATTGATATTTTAGTTTTACCTTTATTTTCATCTCTCTATATTTGTATTTTTCTCATCTACTACAGACATCACAGTTTATTTATGTACATTTTAAAATTAGGAATATTGTACAAAGGTAAATAAATACAAAAGGCAAAGCAAATCAATTCAGTTTACATTTTATTAGTGACTTATTGTGTGCACTTTTAATATTACTTTTCATACATTTAAAAGCATATTTGTATTTATTTAATAACTCCTTTATTTAACTATTTATTATTTTGGCCGTTTTAATCATCCATAAAAGTCTGCTACTGTGTTTTTACAGCTTTCATTTGAATCATCACCAATACATCCTTTTCAGGTTTAGGTTTCCTAAAAAAACATCAACAGTTTTCTCCAAAGGCCAGTGATCCATTTTTGCACTAAATGCCTCCTTAATTTGCCGGCAATGATGATCTTTGTGTATTGCATTATTTTAGCTACACTGGCAGGAACACAGAACAGCTTCATTCAGGCAGTTCAAGCTAATTTGCTTTGCTTTGATGTAAGGCGTAGCACAGCCTCTAGGGGCTGCTAGCAGTCATGGATCTGTCATTGCCAAAGTAGCAGGTAGCCTACTTTGTAAATGAAGAAGAATGAAGACCAAAGCAAATATTTAGGCGCCTGGGTCCCGGACATTTGTCTTAGTCACAGATGGGGTTTTTGATAGAAATAAGGCATTCTGCATACTAACACACATACACACATCAAGTGACGTGTCTCATTTCTCTAAGACTGTTGTTTAAACTTATACTCTGTAGCAGTGTACTGTAAACACACACACACACAAAGCTACACTGTGTGATATTACTCTGAGACATTTACCTGTCTGCTGCAGGGTGGAGTGAAGGTGCTCATAACAGGTCCATGGTTGGAGTCAAGCAGTGAGTACAGCTGTCTTTTCGACCATATCAGCGTCCCCGCTGCCCTCATTCAGCCCGGGGTGCTGCGCTGCTATTGTCCAGGTAACACGCTTGTGCTTGTGAAGACTCTGTTTTGTATGCCTTGGTATTTCTTTGCGAAGCACTTTGTGAGTAAAGTAAGCTTTACTTACTTTACTCTCTCACAACTCACACTTTCCTTTATTTATAAATTTAAACCTTGGTCTGACCTTGATAATAAGCAACTTTTGAAGAAAGGAAGACCCTGACAGGGTTGCTTTTCAGGAGATGCAATCATTTTAATATTACAAGATGATACAAATGAACACATCGGGGTTTTTTTTATTTGTCTATTTTTTTAGGATTAAGTAAATGATACTTGACTATCTGGCTGTTTGATCAGTGTGATTGGGGTAAAGTTCAAGGAAATACTGACTTGCATAAGCATAACATTCACAATATATAATCTGTGATTGACTAACAAACTTTCCTTAAGTTAGCCTTTGACATTTACCACTGCAGTTCATCCAGTGCAGACACGCTCCAACACCTTTTTGATATCCATTTCCAGCCCATGACACAGGACTAGTGATGCTGCAGGTAGCTATGGGCGGTGAGGTCATCTCTTCCTCTGTGGTGTTTGAGTACAAGGCACGCGACCTTCCAGCCCTCCCATCATCTCAGCATGACTGGCTGTCCCTGGATGGTGAGGACCACAATTTTCTGTGTACTGATGGCTGCACTTGTTTCAATGACTTTAGCATGTAACTGTCTTATTGTGTACACAGAGTGCCAATATAAACCTGAGTTTTGTAAAAACACACACACACAATTCTGTGTGTGTGTGTGTGTGTGTGTGTGTGTGTGTGTGTGTGTGTGTGTGTGTATGATGCTGCCACTTTGCTACTCTGTTCTATTCCCTGATTCTCACATCCTGGTGTGAGATGCTTTTTGTTTGTTTTTCTGTACTCAGTGTAATCCTGACCAGTTTTTCCCGCTTTAGTGCGTTCTTCTCTTCTAGCAAGCAGCTGTTTTTTCCGTAACCCTCTGCCTGCATGCAAATTGTATCTAGCAGTAAACTGTTTTGATGCCTGTTGTTTCAATAGCGCAGGCATGTACCAGGCTCTTTCATCTTCACTGACAGCATTCATAGAGATGTTCGGCTTTGCCTGGTTGGCTTTGTTTTGGGCCGAGTCGCTTATTACTGAGTCTTGTTTGCATAAAGGATTGTTTTGTTTGAGCTGTAGATGTTCTGTGTGAGTTAAGAAAAACGTACTTTAAAGGTGATAGAGGAAAATTAAACTTTCTTTGAGTGATCTGGAGAAAGGGGGGGCGCTTTTGTGTGTAAAATATATCTCTTGATACAAATGCAGTTCGGAAACGCACGGGTCTCCTCGGTAAAGGCATGTCCTGGGTCTGCGTTCGCCCCCGTCTCTGCCTTGCGCAATGCGGCAATGCGGCTCCCCGCAGCAGGCTGGCTGATTTTTTTTTTTTTTTTTTTTTTTTTTTTTGCTTTGCTAGAATGAAGGGCAAGGACATAAAGGCACAATCGCGGACCATTTGACAGTCGAAATGCTGGGCACCGCTGGCGGTGGCGCTGTGCAGCTCGTGCTATATTTAGACTCTGTGACTGACTGTGAGTGCAGATAGCGGGCTTGGCGCGTTTCCCCCTCTCTTGTCCTTTGTTTGGCAGAGGCTCAAAGTATGTGAAGCATACAGATAAATAGCTACAATCAAACACCCGTAGCACCCGGCTTTGTCACACGCCGTTGCTCCAGTGTGTGCAGACATGCTGACGACCGAGCCTCCTGTAGCTCCGAGTCTGGCGGGCGGATTTGAAGCGCGCTGTTTTGCCAGACATAAAGTGGAGACTGCTCGCTCCCTCTCTCCTTCTCTCTTGCTCTCTCGCTCGCTCGCTCTCTTGCTCTCTCCCTGCACTTAGCTGTGTTTTTTTGCACGGCTGGAGTAGCAACGTGTGAGTCGCACACTTCAAACTAACGGGGTTGAAGCGGGAACAAGAACAAAGAGAGAAGCAGATAGAGAGAGACTCGCTGTTTGGGTTCGTAGCTTATTTGATTTGTTGATGTTTTTTAACTGGTCTTTGTAGCTCAGCTGAGTTTTTTTTTTTCTTGTGTTGTAGATGGACATAAACGTCCCAATTTTTCACTTTAATTCAGAGCTGTGAAGCCTTTGCTAGGTTTTCATCCCACGTTTTCTGTCAGTTTCTTTTTTTAATTTCAGTAGTTTCCATGTGGTTGCCCTGCCAGTCGATTTTAAACAAATGCAGGTGAAGCTGCCACACGATGCCGTCACGCTGGCTCCCAGCCTTTTTAAGTTGAGTTGTAGAATTGTGGATGAAGCTTGTCTGGTGGACCTGTTCGGTTTCAGCACCACCAGGAGTGGACAGAGCCTCTGAACACTAAGAAGCTCATGTAGAGAGGCCCTGATCAAAACAAGCATATAGAAGAGTGTGGGGATGCTGACGTGCAGATGTGTTGTTTGTGGAACATTTTGGCATGTTTGGATGTTCACGTTCATTTTTGAAAGTTCCTCTGTTTTCATAATTTCCCCAAAAATGGTGTGTTTAATTGATGACAAGAATTCTCAGTGACCTGTGTGTAACAATAAAAAAACCCGAAAGCATTTTACTTTTTGGTAGTTTTGGCACAAGTTTGATCATCAAAAGCATATTTAGCGATGTGCTATAACACTGGAGACTTTCAAATTTGGTGTTTTTGTTTGTCACTTTGGCCAAATCTCAAAGGAAATCAGGAAGTCTGAACAGCACAGTAAATTCACAGGTACCAGGGATAATTATTGTCAAGCAAACTCTTAAAAACCAGAGAAGAAAAGAGTTCAACAGGTGAAAATGTGTCGATATAATGAAAATGCGGTTTCTTGCTGGTCAGTCAGAAAAAATTGCACACAAAATAAACAGTTTATAAGATAAGGTAATAACTGTGCGAAATAAGACTAATATTAGCAGCAGTAATTATAAGGCAGGTAGAAAATTAATTACAAAATAATAAATTCAAGATTTTATTGAACAGTTAAAAAGGGGAATAAAATGACCCATTTAACTGCCTATTTTCAGTTAATATCTTCAACTTCATTATGGGATTTTATTGTATTAGCTTTTTCTATTAACCAGAAATTAATACTGTAGCCGATATCAGGGTCTATTCTTTTTCTCTGTGTGTGTGTGAGAGTGTTTACATGCTGATGCGTTGGTGATAATAGGTGAGGACAGGTGTTTCTGATGTGTTTGGCTGCTAAAACTATTGGAGTGTTTTTGCCTTGTAGTCAGCTGAGCTGTTTTGCTCTGGGATTGGCAGAGTGGAGTGGGAGGAGCCTGAGCCCTTCTGTCACTGTCATGGCCCCACCCACCTCTGGTTCAGTCTTTGTGCTTCAGGCAGCAGAAAGAAAAATAGGAGTGAAATGAGAGCAGAGCAGAAATAGAGACTCTGTGAGAGAGCAGCAGGTGGAATGACATAATGTGCACTGCAGCAAAAACCGCAGCAGCCCTGAAACAAAGGGTCACATGCAACCCTGCTACAGACATAAATCTGCATTGCATACATGCTTATTTACACTCTTACACTCTTGTTGATAATAATGGGAGTCATTAGATTTCAGCCAGTATTGAATCCCTTCTGCTTTTAAGCTTCTCTATAGCATTTATTGAACTCTCACATGGATTTCCCTAATGCCACAGTTTGGTGGTGCTTACAGCTTTAAATGTCCCACCTTCATTCCTGTAGATACCCAGTTCAGGATGTCTATCTTGGAGCGTTTGGAGCAGATGGAACAGAGGATGGCTGAGATAACCAATCAAAATCCCAGCTCAGAAGCCATGGCAACAAAGGGAGGAGGAGTGGAGGGAGGAGGAGCTACTGATCAGCAGTCTCAAGTAAGGCTGTTGTGCCTCTTACGATGAAAGTTCCCTTTAGACCTTTAAAATGTGAAGGCGCACCATAAGAGAAGTGCTAAAAACCATGTGAAACCAAATTCAACTGTTTATTTAAAAGCGGCACCATGTGAAGTCATCGTATGCACAAGCAATACATGTAAGCCAAAAGCTCAGACTCCTCTAACACAATGTTTCACATATATTTTTCTACTTTGAGCTCTAGATGATGTCAAAGAGAGGGGATATCCCTAATATGTGGTCATCTTGGGGCAGCTGTGACAATTCGGAGTGCTCTTCAATCCTTCTGTTTGCAAGTGTCAGCCAATTAAAGGAACAAAAACAAGTTGTTTTTCCTTGACTGATAATGAGCTGAATTTACAAGACAACCTTACAAAGCCTACTTAACAGCACAAATACAAGAATCTGGCCCTGTCCACATACAAAACTAGTGCTGATCATTCTTTAGTGAAGTGCTCAAAAGCAGCATTAGTTTTTACTGGTTTTCCTTATATTGCAAAGGTGTTGCAGTATGGCAGAAAAGTTAGTGACACCTTGAAATATATTTTTAGCATTTGGAAAAGAGGTTGACCGAGTCTATTGTTTTATTTTACAATCTTCTAGATCTCTCCTGATCAGGGGTCATTCGAAGGTCGTGTGGTGGTGGTGTGTGAGAAGATGATGTCTCAGCCGTGCTGGGCTTCTTCTAATCAGCTCGTCCACAGTAAGAACTCCAGAGGAATGACTTTACTGCATCTGGCTGCAGCTCAGGGTTATGCGGGACTCATTCAGACACTCATTCGCTGGCGGTGAGGAACACACAATTACAACATGCCATCTTGACGGCACAAACTGGAATGCCAGTAATTTTAATGCTATTTGTGTTTCTTCGCAGCACAAAGCATGCTGACAGTATTGACCTCGAGCTGGAAGTAGATCCTCTGAACGTAGACCACTTCTCTTGCACTCCATTGGTGAGCAATCAGTGTTTTTTTTGTGCATATTGCTTTCTTTCCATTCCTCTGTGTGTGTGACAGTTGTTTTCCTTGGACTTCCATAGATGTGGGCTTGTGCTCTGGGCCATACTGAGGCGGCATTGGTGCTTTACCAGTGGGATCCAAGAGCTCTAGCTATTCCTGATTCACTGGGACGCTTGCCGCTAAACATTGCCCGATCCCGGGGCCACACTCGATTGGCTGAGCTCCTAGAGCAACTGCAACATAGTCCTCAAACTCAGGGCCAGCCTGTGGACACTTGGATGGATAGATGGAGAGGAGAGTCACAGACGGGTGGGATGAACAACAGCCCCAGCCCTAACCCAAACTCAGGTTTGTGGTTTCTCAACAACAGGAAAAGCTTTGTTTCACCCTCATAAATAACAAAGTTCTATTTATCCTTGGACTTTTATTGTGGAGATTCTATTTACTAACTTCAGCCACCAGCCTTTAATTATAAAAGTGTATGGATTTTCACTGATATATAGTTGGTTAGTTTAACTTAATATAGAGAGAATAGAAAATGTACCTAGATAACATGAGCCACCTCCCAGCATGACTTAAGCCCTCCTCATTAGCATTAGTGTTTAAAAATGTAGTGAGGTGTTTTTTGGATGGTAGTAACTTCCTCTTTACTGGTTTTGTAGAAATTGCACCAGGAATCATTTAAACATAACCCAAAAAATATGACTTCATAAGGCATAGGTGTCAAACTCTGGCCCGCGGGCCAAATTTGGCCCACAGCCTAATTACATTTGGCCCGCGAAGCCATACCAAATTATTATTAGAGCTGGCCTACTGGTATTATACAGCTAATATATATATTGTTTAGTATTAAGCTTTGCTTGTTCCATATTCAGTTTTTCAAACTTGTTTGAGTCCATAAGAAGAGATTCATTCTTATATCTGGAGGAATAAATATATTTCAATAAATATTAATGTTAGCCCACGACCTTGTTCCAGTTTTGAATTTTGGCCCACTGTGTATTTGAGTTTGACACCCCTGTCATAAGGCATTGTATTTACACGTTAGGTTTTTGTACCGTTTGTATAGAGGGAGCTTTAAAGGTGTTGGTAGGCAGTCAGACTTTCTTTTCCTGAGCTAAGCTATCCTACTGCTGACTTTATTTATATACAAAATGATTCTGAAAATTTTGTTTGACAATCCAACAGTAAATCATTACACAGAAAACTGTAAATGATCACCACTATTTATGATTTTAGCTGTAAGTGTAAGTGTTATTGTCGCTGTTTTTCCACCATCTTTGTTTCCCCAGAGCTGAGGAGAACCAGGGCAGGAAGCAAGCCAGACAACCAGAGCCAGGGCTGGAGCCAAACAGAACACAGACCCCACAAGGGAACCCAGGGAGAACAGGGAGGTCCACCCCCAGCCAAGAGGCTCAAACCCAACCCAGATTCACAGCAACAGCTAGCTAGCTCGATCTCTGGTACCACCCCCCTCAACTCCTCTCCAGGTCCTAATCCTCAACGGTCTCCTCTCTCTAAGCCGCTACAGACTCAACCCACGAACCTCAGCTGTCAGAAGGCACCACTTACCAGGTCCAGCCCCAGCCAGCCTCAGCTTCCTAGTGCCCCATTCTCCCACCTGCAGGCCAGGATAGGGGGAGCTGGAGGGGGCAGCAGGTGGAGTCTGAGACAGACTCTGGGGCAGCGTAGCCTCGCCAGGAAGATTCTAGGAAAGGAGCGATTGGCCGTTCACCTGCGTCAAAGAGTGCTGTCTGACAGGGGAGAGGAAACAGAGCTGTTGACCTATCAGGATAACGCAGATGACTTGCAGGTACAGATTTTTATGTGCAGTGTTGAATTTGATCTCTAACCAAGCGTTCATGCATGAACTGAGTAGCTGATGCAAACTCAAAAAGTACTCAGAATGGAAGTGGTAAATCATGTATTACTGTGCAGGAGGAAGCTGTAAGTATAAGAGTCTTTGAGATGAGTCATTTAAGTATAGAGTGTTATGTGAGACTATTCAAAAATTACCCAAAAAACTAAGAGGAAGTAGGTTTTGTAAATATTTAGGTAACCTTTCCTTTTCATGATTTGCAGATGGACATCACAATGCTAGCTGATCACATTGTGGAGGCTTCAACTGGCAGACTCAAGCAGGAGGTTATTGAAGCAGAAATTGAATCCAGGAAGGTTGGGATCAGCAGTGATGTCAGATTACTGTCTGGTTACCTTGGTGAGGTGGAAAGGTGAGGTTCACATATTTGCATAAGTTATTGCATTGCTTTTTTGTTTTTTTGTTTTTTTAACAAACAACCATTCTCAATCTTATTATACTTTTACTTACTATACTTTTACTTTACTTCCTTTTTTACTTTTCCTCAGGTTTCTAAACTCCAAACCTCAGACTCCCAGCCCCAAGCCAAATTCTCTCTCAGGGCCAGAGGATCAGCAAAGTCCTCAGGCTAAGCAAGCCCCATCCTCCCCGTCTGAGTGGACCTCCTTTCTTTGTGCAGCTATGAAGGAGGAGAGGTTGAAAACAGATTCCTCCTGTCTAGCCATGACTGAGGCAGAGCAGGGAGAGCTGTATGAGACCATCAGGCATGCTCTGCACTCCCTCAGAAAACACAAGGCGAGTGTAATCTAAACTATTTTAGAAAAAAAAAACTGAATTTGTCTTTATGCTCAGCCTACAGTGACTCAATGTATCATCCTCAGTTGCATAATCCACATTTGAAAAAAACAAAAAACAAGCTCAATATGATTGCAAACCATTTTACATATACAAAATTTAGACAAACTCTTGTCACTACCACAGGGTCCCATTCAGGAACAACACAAAGAGATTGCAGCAGTGATTCAGCGCTGCTATAAGAGATACAAGCAGGTAAGAGTTAACATGTAGTCAAGATTAGCCTCTAACATGTCGCTCTGCAGTTCAATAGTGAAGTAGTGACACAGCAGTTGTAGTTGTGTTCTTTTCATAGATGTAAGCTAAATTATCAGGTGAATTTTCACTTTAATTCTCTCTCATACGTGGTTAAATCTGTAGTAAAAGAACAACAGATTTCAGTCCACTTGAAAAAGCAAATCTTGCATGTACACGTATGCACTTCTTGTGTTTTTTTTACCTTGTTCTAATATAGCAATCTGAGAGGAATAAATATAACTTAATGCTGTCATAAACTGAAAGAAAAGACGTTCACATGATGGATTTTGTGTATTCTTGAGATTTTTATTCACTATTATTTTGCTTCCTGATCATTATGTAATATAGCACAAAGTAAGCTCACAGGTCTGTAGTGCATCTGTGAGTCTTATCATGTGCAGACATGTTGCGTATTGCAAAAGTATGTCTTTTCTGATCCCAGTGAGTTTTACAGCACTGTTGTCCTCTCTCCCAGTATGCACTTTATAAGAGGATGACCCTGGCAGCCATCTTGATCCAGAGTCGTTTCCGGAGTTTCCATGAACAGAGGAAATTCCAGCAGAGTCGTAGAGCAGCGGTCCTCATCCAGCAATACTACCGCTCCTACAGACACTCTCTCAGGCACGTCTCACACATGCACACACACAAAGGGAATAATTATCTTATGTATAATCTCTTACCCCTCATCTTTGCCTGCAGCAGCCTCCTAACTAAAAAACAGAACCAGGCTGCTCGCAAGATCCTGAGGTTCCTGCTCCGATGCCGCCACAGGTAAGACCTAAAACTCTTAATGCTGATTCAAACACAAGCGCATCCAGAGACACATGCTTGACGCTTAACAAACCCACTGCCACACATACGCACACTACACTATTGCTAATAGTTGGTGTTGTTTTACTGTTCACGTGAAGCCCCTTGATGGACCATAGGCCTCTGAAGCGGGTGAGTCTTCTCTTGCTCTCTTCTCTCACTCCCTCTCTCCTGGTGGCTGATGCCTGTTTGCATGTCAGCAGAGGGAGGGGGAGAGGAGATCCTGGATTATCATCCTTCCATCTCGCTCTCTCTCTCTCTTCTTCCCTCCCTATCACCTTGTCTCTCTCTCTCTCTCTGTGTCTCTCTCTCTCTCTCTCTGCCAAATGATGTCAGGACTTGTGCATGACTGACATAGTTAGAGGAGCGATCCCTGCGTATGGTTTTCCTAGGGGCATGTTCTGACTGTAATTGCAAGGGGACTTTAAGTGTATTGCTTGGCCTGCAAGTCTTATTTTTTGTGCCTTGATGGGTGGGGAGAGTAGCAGAAGGGAAAATGTGTGCGTCTGTTGGAAGGAGTTGCTGGGAATTTGCTGAATTACGTGCGGCCTTTGGATCTGAAAATGAAAAAACAAGACATGCAGTTGCACGCACACTTACACAAATCTCTGACTCTGAGACTAATATGTGTTTGCTCTTCTTCAGGGCCAGAGAGCAGAGAAAGGCCAGGGGTCCTGAGAGCCCACCACCAGGCCCCGCACAGAGCCCCCTCAGCCTGTGAGCAATCTATGTCCCCCTCCATCTTCTCCTTTTTCTGTCTCTTCTCTTCTGCCCTCTCTAAACTCCCTTCCCTTTCCTAACCCCTTTCCCTTGCTTTCTTCTTTCCTCGTCTCCCCTCTTTTCTCTCACCCCCTCTCCCCTCTTCTCTCAAGATGAAAAAAAAAACTTTCCCAGACAGACTGAGGACAGGATAGGTGTCCATCATGGCAGCTCAGACAGACAGACTGCTGGGCAGAGCCCAGGGACCTGGCTCTGCCCACAGCACTGATCCTCCTCCCCAGTTTCACTGGGAGGCCATCACATTAACCTCATGGCATTCTTTGCACTCTTCATGGGTATGTTTCTTTGCAAGAGCAAGTCGACAAGTCAAACCAGAGAAAACGAGGAAGCGCCCAACAACGGAATACCGCTGTTCACGGCGGCGGCCGGATGCACCGAAAGGCTCCCGTAATGAACAGCTCGCTCGAGAGAAAGGCTACTTTGACATGCAGAAAACACACAAAGCTTGCTGCGTTTTGTGTCCGAACAAAAATCCATGAAAGAATAAGAAAAACATAAACCAAAAAACTCACTTCTGTGTTGCATTTGCATGCAAGTTTTTCGCTTATTCCTCCTCTCCATCAATCCCGAAGAGCTACAGTCGCAAATCATTCTGCCGATTTAGTATACCACAGTATCACCAACCACTCTGACTCGCAGGCGTGCAAACCTATTACTTAGTCACCCAATCAAAAAGGGGAGGAACTGCACTTGAATGTAAGAGGGGCATTGTTAGATAAAGGGATGGGGTCTGAATAACGATGTCTTAATTTGTTACATGGACTTTGTATGGAGTCGTTCTCAGAGGCGGCATTTTGCCCGCCCGATGTGGTGTGTCCGTGTTTGTTCAATTCAATGCATGTGTTTGAGCTACGAGCTCCTGCATGCTTGCCAAAACTGCTTTAGTGTTGTTTCTTTTGTATTTCTGTGTAATTGTGTCTCACTTACGTCCTCATCAACTTATCCTTGCCCTGTGTAATGTGAACTGTGTAAGGACAACTTACTTATTTTGGGTGCTTTTGTTTTGTTTGTTTTTTTAAAGGGAAAAAAAAACTTTATTTATTTAAGGGTCTGATTATTTATTTAATTGGCTCAAGAGTGGTTGTAGCTCGAGGCTGGTTTTTTTCCCCCCATGTGATGAAATGCGACATGTTCCAATGGTTAAATGTCTCTGTTAGTTTGTTCTTTGCGTGAACCTCTAAATCCTACCTGTGGTTTTGAGGAGAGAGTCACATACCATTGCCTTGACTTCTTCTTGAGTCTGAGAGGTCTCTATGCTTGCTCTGTACAGGACATGGGTCCTATACCTGCCCCTATACAGGGCACTGGTCCCCATATTAGCCCATACGGGCAATCAAATCCATATTTTGGACTATTGCATATTCCTGTATATAAACTGACGAGGTAAGGGGATATGAGGACCCTGAAACTTTTTCATAAGAGGACTGTATTTAAGATTATAAATTATTTTACTCCCATAATGAGAACTTAAGACAGAGACCTGGGTACACAGGATGGCTGTATTGCTTGTAAATAATGTAGATAATACAAACGGATTAACGTGCATGAGATTTAAGACAAAGAAACAGCAAAAAGAACATGTTAGTGGCTATGGACTGTCAGAGGATTTTAACTGCTTCACTTTAAGAGTATCCAGTTATAAGTGTTACTGAAAAGAACATTTTGTTAAAAAGCATGCAACTTGAAAACTCTAATGTTAGAATTATAAGTGGGAAAAACAAAGTTAGCTGAAACAACGATCTTTCAGACAAAACATTTACACTTTGTGCTTTTCGTTTCTTGGCTAGCAAAAATTAAACTCCTTTTGCCAGTAGTGCCAATTATTATGAATGCTATTTTGCCTAACAGTATGTTACGTTGGCAAAACCAACGCCCAAAAGATATCGGTAAGATCTACCGAGGCAACACGCAGACAATAAACCGCAGAAGAGATGTAGTGCCAGCGCACCCGTAGACCTCCTACAAGTTCTGAAGTTTGCCCAAGGCAGGCTTATGTATAGGTGACGGTGCACGTGGGGAAATGATGCCAATGGCGATGATGATCGTTTTAATGTGAGTGCAACGACTGACGATGCAAAAGAAAAGAAAAAAAAAAAAAAAGGGAAGAGGGCGCTACATTCTTCACAATGTGGTTGTGCTTCAGCAGCATACTAGCTTTTATTAAGATCATTTATCACACCTACAGCGGATCCAACCTGGCCTCCAGTCTAAGCTTTCCATCCTCAAACAGAATGTCCTTCCCCGTTTTGGTTTTGACATATCATTTTCTCCTCATTGTCACTGCCATAATTATACTACATGTACTTTAGACTTATGGAAAGCTCTGTTTAGAAAGTGCCTGCTCAATAACAGAAAAGTGCAAAATAATATCAGGAAGTATCTTATTGTGTGTCCTCTGAAAGGTTTCCAGTTAATCTGTTTGTTTTTTCCTAAATTGTGTGTTTTCAAATGAATCTGACAGTGTTAAACTTGACCTTAGTCTAAGCTGGAAGCTGTAATTGGGAATGTGGTGTGAATGAATGCTCATGGCCTGATTGACGCTGTGTGTCGCTTGCTCGGGCGATTAATTACACTATTGCCGTTAAGTCCTACTTTTTGTGTGCGTTTTTCAGTAATTAGAAGGGAGAAAACCGCTGAATTCAGCCTCCGTGTACTAAAGTATAAAAGGCACAGTCACGAGTCTGTTCGCCCTCCAAGAGGAAGCTGTGTTTTCTTTCACTTTGTCTGCTTTTCCCCTACAAAAAAATATTTTACAACATTTAAACAAAATCATAACTGGGCTTTTTTTTTCCTCATAGAGGACAAAAATATCTTTCATACACACTTCCTTTCTTTGTCTTTCTCCCTGTCTCACAAGGATGTGCATAGACACATAAACGCAAATGTACACACAGGTGCAAAAATAAAACGGCCACACGCTTTCTCTCTGTGCTTATGTCTTCGGGAACAATGAAATCTCTCCCTTAGATTTTACTCAGGGTTGAAGAACAGGGAGATGGTATGTGGAGTGCAATGACTACTGGCACAGAGTTGTAACACTGCAGGTGACAGGTTGTGTACATTTGGGTGTGTATGTGTACATATTTGAATGTGTCGGGGATACGTCGTCCACTTGTATCCACACTCTTTATAATAGTCTAGAAGCAGCAAATGTGATCTGTTTGCCTTATCTGAGAAGAGAGTGAAAAACACGCTTAAATATGAATTCCATTCAAAGCAAGTAATAGGGTAGGAAAAAAATACTTATGCATTTGCTGTAGTCTTAAACGCACAAGATTCTTAATATAAGAAATTCATAAGTGATACAAAAAATAGGTAATGGCCCCTGAACACCTGAAAAATAAAACAAAGTGAAAAGAGATAGCAGATTGTGAGATTAACAGCTGGAAGATATCGATTGTGTTCCATATGTTTTCTGAGGTTTCATCATACTGAGAGACAGCCATGGTTTGGACAGTGCTGTTAGGAACGTTCATACGGTATCACATGAATAACTTCTTAAACTGCCCTTCCTCTCACATCAGCACAACTAAAGGACACTGCTTTTATATAACAGACACACATGAACATACGCACATACACAACAACTTCTAAATGCTCAAGCTTACAGACCACACGCACACGCGAAACTGAACACACAGATTGCAGAAAATCCATCAATATGCTCACGTTTTTGGAGAGGATGGTGACTGTAAAAAGATTATGTAGAGTAGAAGAAGTTAAAAAAATAAAATAAAGAAATAAATACATAAATAAAAATAAGAAATGTTGCCATAGTAAACAGCTGGTTAACATGTGCAGAGATGGCCTCTGTTCTCTTAAGTCCGCCTAGAAATGAATGGTATATAACCTTTCAGGCCTTGTTTTGAGAGGGCGTGGCCAAACACCACATTGCATGCTAGAATGGTAGTCCCTCATAGATAATCTATGGCTAGACCTCTCCTTGCCTTCCTCTTCTTTCACTCCCCCCTGGCCCTCCCCGCTCTTCTCCCGCTCTCATCTCCTGCTGTATTCCCACCTTGCCTGCTGTTGTGTTCTCCATGCCTATCTCAGTCTCTCATTCCTTTTTATTTTGTAGCCTAGTTTTGAACTTCTTTTGTTTTACGAACATGCATGCACAAGCATCACTAAATTGTTGATGTTTTAAAAAGAATATTTTGTTGCTGAGGCCATGCAAAGTGTTTTGAATATTGCCCTTATATGTGGAAAATGTCTTCTGAATGCTTTACATAATTTCTGCTGTAAAATGATATCAGAATAAAAAAGAAAATTTGCACTTTAACACATTTCCTGGCTCGTATTTATCCCTCACTGGGTCCCTAATGAGAAACTTGCAGATTGCGATGCTCTACTGAAGGGATGTCAAACTCATTTTACACTGTGGGCGACATAAACCAGTGAAACTCTCCTCTCTCTTCTATCAGTGTAAACAGGTTTACCTACACACTTGATCGCTGGGATAAGTATTAGAAAAAGAATTGATTTTAACATTCCAGCTCTTTGCCCAGATTGTCTTGTGATTAAAAAACAGAGTTTTTAGTTTATTTACAGAATGTTCTTTCTTTTTTTTTTTAATTACCGTGGACCTATTATAAAAAAAACAATCAAAAATAATAATAATAATAATAATAATAATAATACATTTTATTTGAGGGCGCCTTTCAGAAACCCAAGGTCACCTTACAAAAAAACACAATTAATAAAAGGAACAATAGTCATAAAATAAGTTAAAATTACAAAACAGAGCGTGACAACAGATAAAAATCAGCATTAAAGCGAATAAGCCAGTCTAAACAGGTGTGTTTTGAGCTGTGTCTTAAATATGGAAAGGGTGTCAATATTTCTTAGTGCAGGAGGAAGAGAGTTCCAGAGCCGGGGAGCAGAGCGACTGAAAGCTCTGCTCCCCATAGTGATAAGGTGTGAGGACGGAACTGTAAGATGAGTAGCAGATGATGATCTGAGAGGGCGGGAAACAGTGGTGATATGGAGCAGGTCACACAAATATGAAGGAGCAGATTTATGGATACATTTGAACGTGAGAAGTAAGATTTTAAAGTTTATCCTGGCTTCTATGGGCAACCAGTGAAGCTGCTGGAGAACTGGGGTGATATGAGCACTTAACGGAGTACGGGTTATGATCCGAGCTGCAGAATTTTGAAGAAGTTGAAGTTTATGAAGGGACTTTTTAGGGAAACCAAATAGGAGGGAATTACAGTAATCAATACGGGATGTAATAAGACTATGGACAAGGATGGCAGCAGCATGGGGAGTAAGGAAGGGGCGTAGTCGGTTAATATTACGTAAGTGGAAGTAAGCAGACCGGGTTATGTAATTAATGTGAGACTGGAATGAGAGAGTATTATCAAGTATGACACCCAAACTCTTAACCTGAGGGGAGGGAAGGGTGGGAGAATTTTCAATGTTAATGGAAAAACTGTGGGATTTGGTTAGGATAGATGGTGTGCCAACAAGTAAAACTTCAGTTTTATTACTGTTAAGTTTGAGGAAATTGGAGGAGAACCAGGATCTAATCTCAATAAGACAGTCTGAGAGGGAGGTAGGTGGGAGGGATGAATTGGGTTTAGAAGAAAGGTAGAGCTGGGTGTCATCGGCATAACAGTGAAAGTTTATATTATATTTTCGGAATATATAACCAAGAGGAAGCATATAAATAATGAATAAAAGAGGCCCCACTACTGAACCCTGGGGCACACCAGCAGAAACAGGATAGAGAGTTGAAGAATGGGATTTAAGTTGGATAAACTGAGTGCGGTCTGAGAGATAGGAGGTAAACCAGGCAAGGGGGTGTGTGACTAATACAGTAATACAGTTTATGTACAGTAAGTCCGGTTTTCTTGAATAGACGTTCGAGTTGGCGTCCTTTAGCTTTAAGGTGACGCAGGTCGGAGGTAAACCATGGAGCTGAACGGGAAAATGAGACAGTTCGATGTTTAAGGGGAGCAAATATGTTAAGAAGGCTATGAAGGTTGACATTATAATGACAAACGAGTTCATGAGGGGTTGAGGAGCTGTGGATAGATGGAAGGTCATGGACGGCAGATGAAAAAACAGCTGGGTTGATATTACTAATTTTCCTAAAAGTGATATTACGAGAGATACAGGTTTTGGAAGTGGTTATGTTTGCATCAAAAGAAATAAACATATGATCAGACTGGGGAAACAATGTGGCTTTACAATGGGTGGGGGTAATGCCAGAGCAACAGACCAAATCCAGGATATGACCTTTGGAATGGGTAGGAAATTTTATGTATTGTAGAAGCCCAAAACTTTCCAGGCAGGAGGTAAATTCTCTGGAAAGAGGGATTTTATTATTGTCCATATGAATATTGAAGTCACCAGCAATGATCAGATTTGGAGAAAGTACAGAAAAATGAGTGAGAAGAGCAGAAAATTCATTTAAAAACTCCTTGTTTGGCTTAGGTGGCCGATAAACAGTACATATGATGGTGGGGGTAGATCCAGGGAGCTGTAGTGCAGTGTATTCAAATGAATGGGAGGGAGGGGCAGAGACAGGGAGCACTTTCCAGTGCCTCCGGTGAATTATCGCGAGACCTCCGCCCCTCCCCGAGATGCGAGGTTGACAGGTGTAAACAAACTCAGATGGAGTAGAGTCGTTGAGAGAAACAAAGTCATTAGGCTGTTGCCATGTTTCAGTCAAACAAAGAAAGTCCAACTTACGATCACAGAGGAGATCATGTACGAGATGTCCCTTACCAGTGAGAGAGCGGATGTTTAATAGACCAAACTTGATGCTGGAGTTACCATGCCGGTGTTGTGCCAAAGTAGGTATCCCCGACAGAATTTGTTTCCCCTGTGCTGGGAGCATTAAGAAGTACTGATGTTTTCATTTTGTGAAAAAGTGAAAAATTAGTATCGTTACATTACCATTCAGTTTGAGGGTTACAACAGAAAATTATATATTTATTGCTCACGGGTATCAGATGGGATTATTTTTAACAAACCTTTAACGTTTTGGCTGATAACTATTTTTATTCTCCTATAACTTTACTATATAAAGAGCTAAATCCTCCAAAGTTTCAGGAGTAATGCGTCATAATAAGAAGTGTTTGTGAACGAAAAATCAGCAATGTGGGATACTGTTTGTCCGTGTTTTACACAGGGGGAACAAATTGTGGCAGGATCAGCCTGATATTATTTGTATCCCACTATAACTTCGTTGTATAAAGAGCTAACATCTAAAAAATGTCAGGAGTAGTTAGTCATTATAAGAAGTGTTTGTAAACTAAAAATCAACAATGTGGGATACTATTTGTCCGTGATTTGGACAGTCCAGCGTGTGCTCCCGACGCAGGGGAAACAAATTCTGTCGGGGATACCTAATTTGGCACAACACCGGAAGTTCAAGGTCAAAATAGAAGTTTATATAGTAGAAAAAGCAGGAAGGTTTCTGTCATTTAATTATCTGTTACTTTGGTGTAACATGAATGGCCATGGCTGAAATCCTCATCAATAGGAAAAGCTGTAAAACTTTAAAAAATACAGTTAAAAGTTCGTGTTTATTCTATTGCTGTCAAACGATTAAAATTTTTAATCGGATTAATCACAGGATTGCTGTTGATTAATTTCGATTAATCACAATTAAATATCATTCATTTTTAATCTATATTAATCACATTTCATTTTGCATGAGGAAACAGACTCAAGAAAAAAGGATATATACACACTTAACATGTTTATTGAGCACCTTGAACATTCATGTTAACAAAAAACTGTAAACATTTATCCACATTAATGTGGTCCTAAGACAAACTAACTTGTTGACATTGCCCGAGAGGAGAGCTGACCTCTTCTTATTTACGATGTTGCTTGCAACTGTGAACGGTCTCTCGCACAGAACAGCGGTTGCAGGAGTGGGCAGATATTTGCAAGCCAGCAGTGCCAGCTTGTCATGAGCCCCTGAAGGAGCTGACCACCACTCCGAGGGACAGTCCTAATGATCGGCTCTGCTCTATACAACTGCTTGATTCCGTCAGGCAGAAACTCCTCATCTGATTCTGAATCTGAGCACATCTGTAACAGACTCACTTATTACAAGTCTGTCAAGGTGAGGACTCATCATGCAGCAATCTTTCAAGTAATGCTTTGCATTAAAATGTGATATTTTAAGCGGGAAGTGCTTCGGTGAAAAGAAGATTCCTTCTTGCACAATGTGCATAATACTGGTCAACTGTTCCGTCTTGTTTTTGTTTTTTTATACTCAAATTTCCCATTGAGAGGACCAATCATCTTCCATATTTAGTTGACTAATTCTGCTGCCTGTCACTACCAGATCAACTGTATATTTGCTCATGTGCGAAGGTAACTCTCCTTGGACAAACTGCCCGAAATGCAGTGACAGAGACATGTCAGGGATTTTGAGTCATTCTGCATTTCAGATGGGTTAACTGCGTTAAAAATTTTGATCTGCTTATGATGGATTCATCTGTCCTGAAGACTTACTGTGACTCTGTAGTGGCATCAGTGATCTTTCATGATGTGGTCTGCTGCTAAGCATTCCTTAGCAATATAAATAATTATGAAAATAAAATGAACAAATATTTCCAAATTAATCTTAACACATAATGCTCTGGTCATAATTATATCAAGGTCAATCAGAGCAGCCAATCAGAGTGCCCCAAAGGACCTGGCTGGGGGTTGGTGGTCAAAAGGAGCGGACACATATCCATACCTCTACAGGTATGTCATCTGGACCAACTACCTGTCCACTCTTCATCCTCTCTACTCTTCATGCTCTTCATAGCTGTCCTAACTCCCTTTTTACTAATTCACTAACTTTCCTCCATTTGCTATCCTCTTTCTATAATTTTCTTGACTCATCAGCTCATCAAAGTACTCTTTCCAACACTATACTAACTGAACAAATATACTAACTGAAAACTTACATCTCTATATTTAATCACCCCAATCTGCTGCAGATCCTTTCAGACTCAGTCTCTCTGCCTAGCCGGTTGATACAAGGACTTTCTTTCCTTCCTTAGTGCACATCACATTCACTATAAGGATTTTCCTTTGCCATCTCATTGCCCAGTCTCCCAGTAGTGCTGTCGACTTTCTTCTTTTCCAGTCTCTTCCTTTAAACCCTTTACTGTACTTCCACCACCAAGTTCCCTTGCCTTCTCTCCTCTGTCCAGAGAAATCAACAAACACCTTCTTGGCAGTTTCCCTCACCACTTCAGCTGTACTTTCCCAGCACACCACAGCCTTGTTGTCTTTTCCTACACGACTGCACATTCTTAATAAGATGACAGGAGAACATAGTTACTTCAGCAAAACTATTAACAGTACATTAGGATAATACTAATGTAATAATTTTAATTAAGAATCTGACATATAAAATCCTACTTAAGTAAAATTTTGCATATTATCACGAGTATTACATTTGCCTTTATTATTTTATACTTTTTAAAAATAAAGTATAAATACTTGTGAAAACTTTTGAGTACTTTACAACAAGGGACTTGCTATGCTGTCAAGTTGCTTGACCGTTACACAACTTAAAGTTAGTCGCAACTTAACAAGTATGATTAGATATGATTGGATATTTATGAATCAGTGCAAGGTGGTGACAGGTTCTTTTGCCTGCTGTGTTTGACATGACATAAGGGTACAGTCTGTTATTCAACAGCGTTTCTGGATCAGTGTCATCATGAGTTAAAAAAAAGAAGAAGAAAAGAACAGAAAAAAGAAAGATTAAAGCTTCTCTTCTGTGAAAAAAGTGAACCATGGCATTTCAGGACAAGACTTGGGAAAATTGTTTAATTTTATTTCATGCTTGTAAGCACACTTGAATTTGTGTCATCCATCACTAAAACAAAACAGACTGGCTTCTCTTTGCTGAAAAAAAAGTGAGATTTGTGCCATCTGAGAGGCTCCTGGAAACTTGGGAAAATGTTTATGTTACAAAAACATGACATTTTAAAATATAGAAACCAGATTGATTATTGCTACTCAACAGTAACCGGGGGTGGAGCTTATCAAATGTGTCAGATGCCTTTAGGGTGCTTTTTGTTCAAATGAATGTTGTCATAGCATTAACAGAAGAAAACATTTTGCAGAGTGCTGGCAGAATTTACACACACTCGCAGTGGATTACAGTGGAAAAAAAGAGAAGACAGAAAAGGAAGAAGAGATTATTTTCTAAGGTAAGAACCGCCGGGCAAGTGACAGTTGCTAAAGTGGAAATTTAAAGGTGACATGCAGTGTCCACATTAATGTTTAACTTTTCTAAACACAGTGTGGACCTGTACATGTGTTGCTCTTCTAAGGTACCTTCTTGCTGCATAGTGTGAAATGCTTTTAAGAGTACATCTGTGCATGCAATTTTTGCATTATGGTTACAAAAGAGAAGTTGAATCGTGTATATACCACTTCAGTAAGTTTTTTGCATTGCAATGGTGTATTATCTTATTGGATTATTGATCATTTTTACTGAAGTAAATAAATTCTCATTTGACTGCTCAAGGACATGAAAGACTGTTTCAGATGGGCATCCCTCTTTATTTGTTTTGTCAGACTGGGCTTAGGAGACAGAGGCATTTGTACATGGGTGCTCACATTTTGTAATTCCTTTAGTGTGATATAACAAAGCAAGTACTTTCTTACAGCCCATTCTTACACCAACCATGTTTGAAATTTTTACAGGCTAACTACTAAAATCTAACAAAGAGGAATGAAAATGTTTGAATTTTAGGATCTGGTATGTTTTGTTGTTTATCTAGGGAAACTATGTGTTTTAATTTTATTTCATGCTTAGAAGCACACTTAAATCTATGGTCGTCCATCAGTAAAAAAAAAAACCCAGACTGGCTGCTTAATGCTTCTTTTTCCTGGAAAAAAAATGAGATTTGTGGCTTTTCAGAGGCTCCTGGAAACTTAGGAAAATTTGTTATGTTACAAAAACATGACATTTTAAAATATAGAAGCCAGGTTGATTATTGCTACTCAACAGTAACCGGGGTGGAGCTTAGCAAATGTATCAGAGGCCTTTAGAATGCTTTTCGTTCAAATGAATGTTGTCATAACATTAATAGAAGAAAACATTTTGCAGGGTGCTGACAGATTTTACACACATTTGCGGTGGATTACAGTGGAAAAAAAGAGAAGACAGAAAAGGAAGAAGAGATTATTTTCTAAGGTAAGCATCACTGGGCAAGTGACAGTTGCTAAAGTGGACATTTTAAGGGTATATGTCCATGTTAAGTTTAACTTTTGTAAACACAGTGTGGACCTCTACATGTGTTGCTCTTCTAAGTTACTTGTTTGCTGACCAGTGTGAAAGTGTGAAATGCTATTAACATGTAAAAAAAAACAACAACAATCATTTATTATTGAAGTTGCATCCAGTCAATCTAATATCACTCATCAATCCTCTCACTTACTTCTTTATTCTGATAGTTAGTTGGACACAGTATTTCATTTTTCCCATTTGGACTTTATTTTGTTTTCTGAACTTTTTCCAAGCGTTTCAATAAACAGCTCACCTGTTTTCTTTGTCACATCTACAGACTGTGACATTTGAGTACATTTCAGAGCCTGTTAAGAAGTTTAATTAGGACTTGGACAGGTTCTTATTTTGAGTGTCCAGCCTCAGCGACACATATCAATACATAAAACACTGGTTAGACCTAGGCTATCCCCTCTTTAATTTTGGTAATTCCACACACTGCCGGAAAATCAAACAAAACATGCTTGCTGTTGTGTTCTCCATGCCTATCTCATTCTCTCATTCCTTTTTATTTTGTAACATGAATGGTCATGGCCAAAATCATCATCAGTAGGAAAAGCTGTAAAACTTATGAAAGTAAAGTTAAAAGTTCATGTTTATTCCTACCTTCACATTTTCCAAACCTGTCCTGTGGTCTGGGTTGGAGTGTTTGCCAGGGGAATTTTGGCCCAAAGCCCTATGTTTGACACCCCTGCTGTACTCTAGCTGGTTTAGGCCCTGTCATGTGCCCATAACACTCTTTGCCCTGTTACTACCACTGCTATTATTGTTGTTGTTATCGTTATTATCGTCATCATCATTTTTACTAACACCAAAACGGATCAAACTTTAATTTTCGTTTAACAAAGTTTAGCACAACAGCTGGAAAGTTACTGGTATATTCTGGTTACGTCACGGCAATGTCTTTTTTTTTTTTTTTTTTTACCGTAACATGTCTTTTTTTCCCCTCTTGTTTCACTTGCTGTGTAACATGATTCCAAATATGGCTGATTATATTTTTGACAATAGAGAGATCATAACAGCGTTGGGTACGTTGTTGTCTGTACATGTTTTTTATTCATTCATATTGTTTAACAAATATATATATCTCATTAATGATAAAATATGAAGAATTCCTGCTAATTACGGTAATGCGCGGAAATGACGTTGGATTCGCAGCTGTATAAGGACGTGGTTAGTTCCGGTGAAAAGTGGTTTTCGCTGCTTTAAGGCAGTCGATTTTAGAGAAGGATAAATCATGTTATAACTAACTGCTGTATAAATTTTAGGATTAGATGAATTCATTTATTGATACCATGAGAACTTTTCCCCTCTGGAGGTTCTGCGCTGAAAGGCCTTCTCTCGCTGTCGGGCTCACCATCGACTGAAGACACAATGCAGGCCTAGCTAGCATTTAAGGTTAACTAGCGGAAGCTAATCGGATTGGCAGCAGACTGCAGTGGGATTTAAACCTCGGACGAAGCCTGTGTTTCCAAGCTGTCCTAACATCGAATCCGGTATGTTCCAAGTCACTCTACATTCACCATCTGTTCTGGTCACCTTGAGAATGATTTAACCCCGCTTGCTTGGATGAGATGCTTTTTAAGTACCATATTGTAAAAAAGGGGCTGCGTTAGCATGTTAGCATTAGCGAGTTAAGTATCGTTGCCTTATTGATTTGATCTTAAGTCTCTTACTTTAGCTGGAAAATAACTACCAGAAATATGAAGGGTTTTAGTTTTTTAGTAGCGATATGGAGATGTGTCATCAGTGGCTTGAACACAGCAGTTGTCTATAAACTTCAGCCGTGAATGGTAAACTGTAGCTAAAGAATTTGGTTGAGCCGATCCGTCGAAGATCTCCACCCTCCACCCTTAGCAGGGCAGTTCGAGGGGTTTTGTTGTAACAAAGGGTCGACTGAAAAACGAGTGAGGGGTCAGTCAGATTTTTTTTAGGAGGTAAATGCAGCATTGAAAACTAGCTTCAAAACACGGGGACGAGTCGTGCAGGTTATTAATCGAGATTGCAGTAGAAGTGGGTCTGTGTAAGAGCCTGACAATAGGTTTGTATTAAATACAGGTTTTCGTTTGCAAGACCAGTAGCTTAATTTAACCGACAAACACTTCTAATATCAAAGAACAGATCACTACTGCCGAGCGGTGTGTTTGTCATGTTCTCCGTGTTGTCTCTGCCTGTTAACGCCGTTATGAAACTTTTCCGTAAGCACGTCCGTCCTTTAATGTTGTCACTATGCTTGCTAGCTGTTTCGTTTCTTTTGTCGGTTTACCTAAACCAGCTTACTGACTTGCACAGAAACACAAACAGCTCGCAGTTATTTACAGTGAAATTCACTCTCAAGTTCCAGGTAGCGTTGCCTACAGTTAGATGAGCAACACGCATGACTATATAAACTTAAATTAACACAAGCGTATTCACTTTTCTCCCTCTCCACTAAGAAGTAGATCGTGGACATTATTTAAAAGCAGATCTGAAGCTATTATATCGGCTAATTTAGGCTTAAATATTTAAAATAAAGTTTCTTCTATAAAATAAAGGATTTTTATGGAAAGTTTTTAATTGAACAGAATAACTTAAATCAGAATACCTTATTAATGCCTGAGGAAATTATGTGGTTACCGTTGCTCCAAGAAAATAAGAACAGTAACAGACTGAAATAAATTATATAAGATACAACTTACAAATAAAAGATACAAGAAATTAAAAAGTAATTTATTTTATTATGTGGAATGGCTCTAATGTATACAAATAGGTCAATTTTAAAAATTGGGCCACTCAGAATATACATTTGGCCATTGCTACTGCTTTTACAGGTCCATCCATAAATTTTAAAAAAATGGATATAAAAAATAGATTTTTTTATTTTTTGGCTTATTCCCTTAAAAGTAAATGAAAATCAGAATTTGCTAAATTTAACTAAAGGTTTCACCACTAGGCCGCAGTGTTTTACCAGAAAGTTTTAATGTAGTTGTCCCCATATTAATAACAGTATTTGCCCTAAGTGGTGCAGTAGATTTGTTATAGGGCTTTTTCTCTCTCCCCCTTTTTAAAATCACTGGTTTGTTGTTGTTGTTTTTCACTTAAGATTTTTGTTTTTTTTATTTCTGGTGAGTAGCAGCAGATCCCCCAATTTTAATTACTTTATCAGACAAGTTCCCACCCCCTGCTTCAACATGACTTTTACCAGGTGCGTTTTACCACTCTGTTAGTGGGGTTTTTTGTGCATCATATTTTAGTTATTGGGAAGTCTTCCATCAGCTAGTTCTACTGGCAGAAGGAGGCCTGTAATCTTGGAGGAGCTACTGAGGAAACGATGGGTATTTCAGAGCGGTCGCTGTTCTATCGATCGCTTGTCATAACTGATTAAGATAGTGATTGGAGCTTGATGTGCTTCACGGAGCATTGCAGCAACAAAGTGACACACTCGTACTTCCTGGACCAATGTCGGATGGTATCAGACTTCAGGTTGTTTCGAGTCGATGGTGACATTAACCTGAGCTGCAGGAAGAAATATAGAGGAATGGAAAAGTTGTATGATTACGGACCCTTTACTCCAGGATAGTATTTCTGTGGCCTGAATATTGAACTGGCAGCTGCAAAATCCATCTATATTACTTGCTGAAGGAATTCATCATTGCTGTTGCTGTCTGAATCCAGTTTCGGTCAACATACTTTCCGGATTCTTCAATCAGCTGGAAGAGGTCACGTAAATGGCTGTGGTTATTGAATGGATCCTGACTACCCTCTTCACCTCTTACTGGACATGCAGCACTTTTGGCTCCATTCCCAGAAGGACAGATACAGAAAACCACCTCATACAGTAATAGCTGCTTTCATTTTAGTGTTTTTGTTTGTTTGTTTGCTTGTTTTCTTGCTTTGTTTTTGTTGTTGTTTTTTGCCAAACTTAAAATATAAGTTGTTTTTCATATGTTCTGGATGCTGTAACACAAATTTTCCCAACTGTTCAGAATTTTTTTTTACTTTTATATCCGATATAATTTTCTTTTTTAAACGTTATTTATTTATTTATTTAATTATTTAGTTTATTATTTTTAAACTGTCACGTGATCATGCCAGTGACATAATGTAAGGACTGCTGTGTAGATATTCCAGTCACAAAAACATCAAAAGTTTAGTCTGACCACATTGAGAATAGTACAAAGTACAGCACATGTATATTTTATTTTAGTAACTTCTGTAAGTATATTAGCTATAATGCTAAATTTTATTGTGCATCTGTAAAATCTTTTGCATAGCGTTCTCAGGTAGTTTGCGTGTGCATCCTCGGAGTCTTGTAGCTGGGGCCTTTCTCTGCCGTTTGTTTTCCCACTGTTCAGTCATGTGGTTTTTGGGCTACTGCCAACTGTATTTGCACAGAAGTAGCAAGAGCTGCTGCATACACTTGCATGGATATTTTCTTTATGCCACACATTTGGCATTATAGCAAATTAATAACAAACATTATTAAGATTGCATTACACTTAACATATCCATGAATCTACTAGCAATCCAGTAAATGTCATCATCAGGCAGTAAGCGTGAGGGTCTGCGCAGTTGTCGCAACCCTGTGTCCAAAGTATATGGTACAACCGGTCTGTAAGCTACTCTTATTTGTGCTGTCCGTCACCCAACCAAGAAGAAGAACAAAGTTGTGGCGTACAGAAGGTTAAAGTGGGAGAGTTAAAAACCATGCCAAGTTTTTATTGCTGCCACCACCTGTACCACTCAGATGTTTACTATTTTTGTTTTTTCTTTCTAAATTTCCTTTCTTTACAAGGGGAATGACTCTTTCTGGGTGCTTAAGGAATTTATTGCTGTATTGATAGCTCCAATACACGTCCTTTCACATTTGCCTCTTGAGCTACATTTCCTCTTCTTTCCACACTGGGCTCTTGCAGTCTGGACTCCATATTGACTCACTACACCACCATGTGATTCAAACTGGCATTACAGAAGACTTATTGTTCAATTCACTTGGAATCTCAAAAACCCATTAGACACCCCCACCTTTTGTTTTTGTTTGATGATTTACCACTTTCCAAAAGAATATGATTTTAATCATGGGTGCCCCTCATGCCTCAATAGGTATGCATGCATTTGGAAATGCAGCTACCCCTTGCGCAAGATCCTGCCTAGTTGTAAAGCTAAATAAAAGTGTTTCATGCAGTTTTCATTCATCAGGCATACTTCCTGAAATTGCTTAATATGCAGGCATGCAGATATGGTTTGGATTCGATCAAACTGTGAGGTGTCGACTTATATTTAATATGCAATAAACTTGCAACAAAACAGAACTGTGCAAAAGTCTTGAGGCATCTCTCATTTCTTTGTGGGTTTTGGTGTTTTGTTTTTCTTTGTTTGTTTTTTGTTAAGCAATAGTTCTACAGGCTTGCTGAATGTCTTTCAGAGTTCTCCCTTGAAAATTGGTTTTTTCCAACCATAAAAGGATGATGGGACATTGTCATAATGCTGCTAGACAGCATAGACACACGTTTGTGAATGTGATGACTCGAGAACATGGCAGTGTAGGATTTTAAATTCATGCCATAGGTGAGTTTACTGAAAATCTCAGACAAGTTCGAATCTTGGTGACATTGACTTCAAGGTTAAGGTCAGAGGTAAATTTTTTCCTGACTTGTGAATGTGGTAACTCAAGAAGTCTTATTGACAGACCAAAACAAAGGGTAGTGAACATCCAAAGAACAACTTTAAATGGCAAGAAGCTTGGCTAAGAGTTCAGGCTGTGCTGAGGAATAAATGTGGTCCTTCCAAATACTGACTGACTACTTTTTGTTTTATATGCTTTATTTCTATTTATGTTTGTACATGCTTCATTAAATTACTGCATCTATTTCCATTTTGGTACCAAAATATAAAGAAATGAGGTTTGGCTTGAGAAATTTACACAGTACAATAATGTATCACAGTTATTCTAAGATACACAACTGTATTTGTTTGGGTTGTTTTGTTTGTTTGGCCATGTGGCTAACGCTCTTCAATTTCTTTACAGCTATGAGTTCCCAGCTGCAGGTGTTCTCCCCTCCGTCAATCTCCTCCAGTGCCTTTTGCCGCGTCAAGAAGCTCAAGGTGGAAAGCAACGTTTGGGACGTGTCCACCACTGAGGCTTACGGATCCATAGCGGGCCAGTCCGCATACACATTCACCCCAGCCATGGCTGTGCCACCATTTGCGCCATCTCTGGTCTTCCCTCCTACAGCGCCCGGCTCCAGGGGTCAAGTGGTGGTGCGAGCAGCTGATAGCACCGGCAGTCTTCCTCGTGGATCCAGTCGACGCGTCACTGAGCAGGCTACATCCTCCTCTTATGCTCACGAGACGTCCTCTGAAACTAGGGGGCACAGGCATGGGCAGAAGAGAAAGATGGAGGCGGCCAGCGACGGTAGCGGAAGCGGATGTGGAAGCGTCCAGATATTAGAAGAGCTCTCAGCTCCTGCGGCAACTTACTCCACGCGTACAGGCGGCGGTGGAGGCGGGGGCACAGGCCAGTCCATACCTCACTCTGCTCCAACCACCAAGAGCAGCAGCTCCAATGGTGAAGGGGATTATCAGCTTGTGCAGCATGAGATCCTCTGCTCCGTGTCCAGCAGCTATGAAGTGCTGGAGTTCCTGGGGAGGGGCACATTTGGACAAGTGGCTAAGTGCTGGAAGAGGGGAACCAATGAGATTGTAGCAATCAAGATTCTGAAAAACCACCCTTCATATGCTCGGCAGGGCCAAATTGAGGTAAGTAGACAGGATTTTGTTCAATGTACCGGTTTCTTCTAAAAGTTTACGCTACATACACAAATTGCTGTTCACTACACTTGCATTCCCTTCATAGGGGTGTACTAGCATTTGTCTTTCTCATCATATTTGGTTGGGTTTTTTTTATTTCCTAATAGGTGGGCATTCTGAACCGGCTGAGTGCAGAGAACGCAGATGAGTACAACTTTGTGCGTTCGTACGAATGCTTCCAACACAAGGGTCACACCTGCTTGGTTTTTGAGATGCTTGAACAGAACTTGTACGACTTTCTCAAGCAGAGCAAGTTCAGCCCACTTCCCCTACGGCACATACGCCCCATTTTGCAGCAGGTTGGCAAACTGTGAATGCAGAAAAAAAGCTGATTCCTCTTTTTTCACCCAGACTAACTCTCATGTGTTCATGTCTTTAGGTGGCTACAGCACTAATGAAACTGAAGAGCCTGGGTTTAATTCATGCAGACTTGAAGCCTGAAAACATCATGTTGGTAGACCCCATTAGACAGCCCTACAGGGTGAAGGTCATCGATTTCGGCTCTGCAAGTCATGTGTCCAAAGCAGTGTGCTCAACCTACTTACAGTCTCGTTACTACAGGTAAGTGGAGTGTTTGCAGTGTTATGCGTAAGAGTTGTGTTAATATGACTCAGTTGAGTAGCCCGGTTCTGTCCCCACATTAATGTATAAATCTCATCTTTCTTGTTTAGAGCTCCGGAGATCATTTTGGGGCTGCCCTTCTGTGAGGCCATTGACATGTGGTCTCTAGGGTGTGTTATTGCTGAGCTGTTTCTGGGTTGGCCTTTGTACCCTGGAGCCTCTGAGTATGACCAGGTCAGTCATGTTAATGGTCCCAAGGACTTACAAGTTAGCAAAAACAGTGCTCAAAGAAAGACTAGGAAAGTCTTCCTTTGAATAAAGGTCACATTTTGCTTCAAGTAAGCAAGACTACATGAATGTGCCACCACCCTGCTTTGTAAGGTATTTAGTTTTTCTCACATCAGATTGAGTGTTGTTGGCAAATTATAATTGACCTATTAACCAAGAGAGGGTTCTAAAATGCCATGCCGCTCTGAATTCAGGTATACGTATTTAATAAATAAGTCAGTTATAGTACTCTTAACTACACAGTACTTGAAACATCGCAGTTCTGCAGTGATTGCTTAATCTGAATATTTTCTTCCGTGTCCAGATCCGTTACATTTCCCAGACTCAAGGCCTACCTGCCGAGTATCTTCTGAGTGCCGGCACAAAGACGAGCCGCTTCTTCAATCGAGGCCCTGACTCTAGCTACCCGCTCTGGAGGCTTAAGGTTAATATTACGGTATCTTCTTGAATAAGCTGTAAAGAGACTTGATGCTCGTTTTGATTTGGTTCCTTCATTTTGGTTGTCCCCATTCAACTGATTTAATGTTTGTAAATGGTAGTGTTATGAAACATAAATGGATATTGTGCTTCTTTTTTTAGACCCCGTCAGAACATGAAATGGAGATGGGCATCAAATCTAAGGAGGCTAGAAAGTACATCTTTAACTGTCTGGATGACATGATGCAGGTATATCCAAATAAGTGCATAACCCAGGAAATGGCATTAAATATGGCATGTAGTGATTGCCTGACCAGGTTTTTCCTTTTTTTCCTTCCCTTCCCATTAACGTACCAGGTCAACCTTTCCTCTCACTTGGAGGGAACTGACATGTTGGCTGAGAAAGCTGACAGGAGAGAGTTTATAGACCTCCTAAAGCGAATGCTTCGTCTGGATGCTGACAAAAGGATCACGCCTACAAAAACTCTGGGTCACCCCTTTGTCACGATGAGCCACCTCATGGATTATCCCCATAGCTCCCAGTAAGTGTGTGTAGCAGGATGAAGAGTTATTGGTCTATTTAAATGCATTTGCTGATGCAATGGTATTAATTCTTCTTCAGTGTGAAGTCGTGCTTCCAGAATATGGAGATCTGCAAGCGCCGGAGCTCCTATGAAAGCAGCAAATCCCTCTACTCGACCAATGCAGTCCCCAGTGCTGCAGCGGGTAACCTCACCGTGACCTTCAGTAGCCAACTAAACCAGCATAACCAGGTATGATGCTAAATTTTTACTCTTCTATCAACCTGTAGTCTTCGCTGGTATTAATGGGCTTTGTTGTTTTAACAGGTGCCTTCTGCAGCGGGTGCGGTGCCTTTGCTGAACTACCAGCCAGCTTTGTACCAGCAGGCGACCATCAACATTCCCGGGCTGACTCAACAGAGTGTCCCGATCCCAACGCGTCCTGCTGGGCTGTGTAGCCAGACGGAACCCTTCCAGCAGACACTCATCGTCTGTCCACCCTCCACTATCCAAGGTAAGTCATAAAGTTGAATACAAACATTCACTTTGATTTCAGTATTAAAGGTATGAATCCTCTGTGCTGGTTTGTGTCAGGCTTTCTGTACCAACAAAGTCTTGTTTTTTTACCATCTACTACAATTTTTGTAGATGTTGTAGTAGATGGTAGATCCTTTTATTCCTTTAATAATTGAGATCTTTGTCATCGTTTGTTTTCCAGGGCTGCAGTCATCCAGTAAGAGTTCCAGTTTCCCCGTGAGGGTGGAGAACTCTGTACCGATAGTACCTCAGAACCAGTCTACTCAGTCCTTGCAGATACAGCCAAGTATGCTGACACAGGTAAGAGTTTGGAAGGTGCAGCGTTTGAAGGAATTCTTGAGTTTTGTTTTGGGTTTTTTTAAATTTATGAATTTTATATCAAGAGACACAGCATCTTGTTTTTTGTTTTTTAACATTTTCTGTTCCCTAGTTATTTTGGGTGAGTTTGATTGTGGATTTACAGTGGGTGATGTTATGACTGTTTAAAAAAAAAAGAAAAAAAAAAAAGCGCCGTGTGTGACTGTTTGCAACCTTTACCTGAGAATTTTTCCGCTTTTAGACGTGCCACACACTTGGCAAGAGAGTGGGAGTGCACACACGGGCAGGCAGAAAGAAGTGCCGCGGCTTTGACTGATTTGCTCACTTTTCACTGTTTTATTTGTAATTCTATGCTTCTGTGCCGTGAATGGATTCAGTCTTTATTGTGACCATTCGAGTGACAGCTGTGCATTCTCAATGGGTCCAACACTGAACATAGATGGAGGTTATATTCACATTTCCTGGAGGAAGAGATGAGGTTAAGTTGTAACTGGGGTCTGGTGTATTTGGGTTTTCTTTATTATCTGATATAACTTAAACGTACATAAATACACCTTTTTTTTCTTTCTTTCTTTTTAATAATCTGTCATTCAATAATTTCAGCTCAGGGGTTACTGTAAAAAATCTGGAAACATCCCGGTGTTACGTGCACCAGTTTGTGGAGCACTGATGCCTTGTTTTGCTCCTTTGTGGATGTACTGAGTGCATCTAAAAATTCTCCCTGCTTTTGTTGGTCTTACTGCCAGGAGGAAGGCAGATCAGGTTTGTCAAAGGAATTTAGGGCATAAGATGTTAGCTACTTAAATGTGAGTGTTGAAATAAGTCGAGGGCCTGGGCTTTACTGTAAATTCTGTTTGTTTTTCTTTTTCTGTTGACTGTGTGTCTCCACTTGAATTTGCTTTCAGAGCTGACTGGATCACCACTCTTGGCCAGGCCTCTTATTCCCAGTCTTTTTATGTGGGAGAAAGGCCACATGTGTAGTGAGACTCATCTGGCTCCAAAAGCCAGTTAATTGCTGTTTGCTAAAATGAGGAATAATTGCTGCACTCTGCAGAGGCCAGGTCTCCAGATGGCCAGCGGTGTCAGTGTGCATCTCTTGTGCAGCTGGGTGTATCTGCTCTGCCTGTTTTTAGTTTAAAAAAAGAAAACAATCTGTATCAGTCTTGAAGGGCGCTACTTTTCATCATGACTTAACACTGCCCCTCCCTCCTCCAGGGTTCCTGCACACCCCTGATGGTGGCCACCCTGCACCCACCCCCAGCAGGCCTAGCCCCGCAGTATTCTCTGCCCCTTGGGCTGGGCACTGGGGTGGGTCGGCCTACCCTCCTGGAACACACAGCCACAGTGCTGGTAAAGCAACGATGACATACCCGAAGAAAGACATGCACATGCACACTCCCTCTACCACTAACAATGCCATCTCTCTCCTGCCTGGCTCTCCCTTTTTTTCTTTTCTTTTTTGTTTTGTTTGCAAGTGTTCCGCTGCCTCTCTGCCACACATTGTATGGGGCCCATCTTTGTTTTACACATCGTATTTCAGCATCGTTCCTCTTCACATGTGGAATTGTCACCTTTCATAATTATAGTCGTTTGATGCAAATTTTTGTAGGAAAATCAAACGTTTTTTGTCTGTGTTCTGGCATCACATTTTATATTACTACTTTATTTTATAAACCCCCCTCCACAGTGCAAAATTGACCAAATTTACACTGCGTTTTTACTCATAAGGACATGCTCGCCCCACACCATTCACACAGTTTCATTCCCCAGTCTTTCCCTATAGGTCTGCTGAGGGCATGGAGCGCATGTGTTGCTGAGTTGGTCTGCGCTTTGCTTGCAGCTTCTCTTGTCATGTCCTTCCTTGGTTTCAGCAGAGGGGGCTGCAGCAACAAAGTCTTCTAAACTGTCCTGACAGCCTGTCTGACTCTGACACATACTTTTTTTCTTTTTTGTGTTTGTTTGTTTTTTGTTTCAGCCCCAGAACATATGGCATGCCTTTTCCCAAGACATATCATCAGCAGACTGTTTAGCAGCAGGGAACTCAACTAATCTCTTAAGTGTTTCTTCTTTAACAGGCACCATGGTTCTGTCTACTTGTCTTTATACCTGATCTGACATTTTACGGTGCTTCATTGTTTGTGCTTTGCATGATTATCATCTTGTGGATTTGTTGCAGGGCAATGTTATAATTAAGGAATGGCTTGGGAAAGGTTGCTCGCTTATCTAGCTTTGCGCTTTTGCCTGTAGAAGAGATTGGCCATTGGCTTGCCTCTTTGGAATTTATATGTCCGCATGGCTCAGTTTGTCTGGCCCATTCCAACAATCAGATAATTTGTTTTCATCCATACACAATTTGTCTTCCATATTACATGTACTCAAGTGTTGGTTGTTGTGTTTTCTTTTTTGTTTTTTGTTTTTTCTCAGCAGGCCTGGCCCACTGGTACCCAGCAGATCCTCATACCATCATCATGGCAGCAGGTCCCAGGCGTGGCCATCCACGGCTCTGCCCATCAGTCAAATGTCACCGAATCACCTGTGGAAACGATTCACTCAGATGCTGCCACGCAGCAGGGACACAGCTGGCGGTGGGTCAACCAACAACTGTTAAAGATGCATGTAGACTGATGGGCTTCTCAAATTTAAAGCTGAATCATTTTCAATGTTATTTCTTTCAGGTTAAATTAGCATAAAAATAATGAAATCGTTTAAATATTAAATAACTTATAGCTTTTCATAACTAGTATCTGAAATGCTATGTTATTGCTATTTCATACGCAAACACTTTGCCCTCCAATTAACTCATTTCAGATAAGTTGATAAGATGCTACAAATCTTTTGGGGGTTTTGTTTAGTTGAGTAGCAAGACTAGAACTGGTTAATTTCATACTAAATGAGAAATACTGCATTGAAAGGTGAAGTAAAATGGCAAATATGAAGGCTAAACTAGTCTGACCTTTGACCTTATAGGAGCATTACCAAGACTCAGCAGGAGAGGAAGAAGGTGAAAGCCAGACGTGGAGAGAACAGAAACAGGTTGGTACAGCTCTGCTCTTCTTCCAGTTTAATTTTAAGAGTCCTCGTTGGGGTTTCAGCTACCATACTGAGGGAGAGATGGCTAAAGGGCCTGTGACGGTGGCCACACTGGTTCTGTCGCTTGCAAACAGTGACAGGACACTTTATACCTGTGCTGAGGGCACAGCATCCACTGCAGTATTCTGCTAAACGATACGTGTTGCCACTCAGACAAAAAGCATTTTTATGGAAGTAAAAACTAGTTGAAACTAGAAGCAAAGAAAATGGCTTTATTTTTAAATTTTTATTTAAAGTCTTCTTTGTGGTACCGCAGCTGAAATCACTTGTGCATGATGGGTTGAACACACAGTCACTGGTTGGTGGTGGTGGTGTTTTTCTTTCCCGTAGGGGTGTATCTACTGCATCAGTGGTCAGTAGTGGCGTGACTCCACCCAGCTCCAGCGCAGCCTTGTCACAGCCGATCGTGATCTCGGACACGCCGAGCCCAGCGGTCAGCATCATTACGATTCACAGTGACACAGACACGGAGGATGAGCATAAGTTCCACCCTGCTAGGTGAGAACAGGATGCTCTTCTGCACTGAACACAGTGGTGTGGTGTTTCTTTCTCAGATCACTTTCATTCCTAAGTTGAAATTTCAGAATGTCAAGGTAAATGAGAGAAATGCAAAGCAAGGCTTCTTTGAGCTCATAGACAGCACTGGGACCCAATTCATTTAGAATGAAAGCTGTTGACGTACTCGTTTGCCTGATATGACCCGGGGAATTACACTTACTTCCTCCACAGTCTTGGACTGAGCCAGCGCACCAACGTTATCAGCTGTGTGACTGTACACGACTCGGACTCCTCTACTGCCAGCCCCCTGACTCCCCTTCCACGCACTCTTAACGCAGCGAGCACTATGTCATCTCGCCAGGCCAAGTCTCTGGCAGTAGTGGCACCTTCAGTCAAAACACAGGCATCTGAGAGAGGAGCAGAGTCCCGTGGACGCTTGGAGACTGGTGAGTCACCCGTGTGCTGCTGTAGTTTTAGCAGTGTATTTAACTGAAGTGTGAAAGCTGCATTATTAAGTATGTCTTACTGCTTTGAATTCTCAGTGAATTACATCAAGCCCAAGAGATCCTCTAACAGACAGCCGTGCAGTTCAGGGGAAAGTGTGGAGCGCCATGGACTGGTGCCAAGCCAGTCGCACCCTTTAAACCTCAGCCAGGTGAGGCTTGTTTTATCTTGTTGGTTTTACCACGCAACTAATCAACTACAGGAGGCTGGGCCCTTATTTTGATTGTAGCAATATGAGGAGAGTAAAAAAGGTTATGGGTAAGCTACATCAGAGTGCACCATTTCATCATGTGTTTGAGTGAAAAGGTCAGGAGCTGTCATAAGTTATGACATTAGCACCTTTTACCAGCAAAGGTATAAAACATTTTTTTCCCAAGGATTCTTAATATCCTGTTATTAAAGGCCTACGTGTATTTACTGCCCTCTGCTGGGGGAAATGTGTATTGAAACTTTTTCGGTGAGGTTTTGCATTTGTACCATATGCAGCGATTGGACAGCTAATGTACTGAACATCTAAAATTATCGAATTTTAGCATTAGTTTTGCTTTATATGCACATTATGTCAAGCACCAGGAGTTTCCCCTCGTTTTTTTTCCTGTTAAGGCTCCGGCTGTTATTTTTACAACACAATTAGGGCTGCAGCTGTTGATTATTTTAGTAATTGAATTATTCCATCAATTGAGTAATCAGAATTGCTTTTGTAAATAAAAAATATTAAATTAACGATTCATTTTAGAAATTGTAACAATTTCAAAATAAAAATAATACATACAGTGTATATCTGATAGATAGATTATATTATATATTTTTTTGTTTTGTTCATTGTATTTACATGCCAAGTTAATCTTGTTTTCAGGCTTCTTGGAAGGCTTTCTTACATTAGAAGAGAGCAAAAGGATTCTGACAGTATTCTATCTCCTTAATGTGTTTTCATGTGTGTTTTGTGTATGTATTAGATTTTATATTAACGTAAATCTTAAAAATAATGTTAGTAAAGTCAAATGTGCACTAGGGCACCCTATGCCCCCCTTTAGACCCACCCACTCAGACTATGTTAACAGGTCATCTGCACACACATGCGTTTATTTTAACTTCTGTAGCTGTTAAGATTTTTCACTGTACAAAACAAAGTGCGGTAGATGTGAGCAACTCCAGAGTTTGCTTTTCTTCATGTTGGAGCAAGTTCAGTAGGTGGTTTGACAATTTGTGGCAGTTACGGTAACGCTTTTTTTTTTTTTTATGACTGAGTTACTCAATGAATAATTGCAGTCCTTTTAATAAACCCAAAGATGTCTGTCAAATCCAAGGGGAGCAGTGTAGGTAAAACTAAAGACATTGCAAATGAATTTAATGATTTCTTTGTAAATGTTGGCTTTAATTTAGCAAAAGAAATTCCAGAGTCAAGAAATAATAACGACCTAAATAAACATATTACTCAGAATGTGTCCTCCATGTTTATTGGTGCTGTAACTCATAGAGAAATAATTAACATTGTGAAGACATTTAAAAATAAAAAGTCCACTGACTGTTTTGGTATTGACATGATATTAGTTAAAAGTATTATAGAATATATAGTGCAACCTTTCGCATACATTTGTAATCTGTCCTTTCAAACTGGTGTATTTCCCTCACAAATGAAAATAGCAAAAGTTATTCCAATCCATAAAAACGGAGAGAGAAGTCAGTTTACCAATTATAGGCCAATATCACTGCTCCCACAGTTCTCAAAAATTTTAGAAAAGTTATTTGTTAATAGACTTGATAAATATATTGAGAAGCATAATCTCCTAAGTGATAACCAATATGGCTTTAGAGTGAAAAGGTCCACTTTGATGGCAGTGATGGAACTTGTAGAAGGGATATCTAATGCTATAGATAATAAGGAATATACTGTTGGTGTTTTTATAGACTTAAAAAAGGCGTTTGATACGATTGATCATTCTATATTAATGAATAAACTAGAGAGATATGGCATAAGAGGGTTAGCATACAAGTGGATGAAAAGTTACCTGGATGACAGATATCAATATGTCGAATTCAATAATGTAAAATCTAAGCAGTTGAAGGTAACTTGTGGTGTTCCTCAGGGCTCTGTGCTGGGCCCTAAATTATTTATATTATACATAAATGACATATGTAGCATTTCCAAACTGTTAAAATGTGTATTGTTTGCTGATGATACCACTCTGTATTGCTCAGGTAAAAACCTAGAACAGCTTCTGACTACAGCGGAAAAGGAGTTAAATATATTAAAAAACTGGTTTGATGTAAATAAGTTATCATTAAATATAAAGAAAACAAAATTGATTATTTTTGGCACTAGACAAATGAAAAATGTATCTAAAATCAGGGTTAATGGAATTGAAATTGAAAGAGTGTACGAAAATAAATTTCTTGGAGTGATAATTGATGATAAGCTGAGTTGGAAGTCTCATATAAACCATGTGAAAACAAAAATGTCAAAAACCATTGCTATTCTCTATAAAACAAAGCATGTCCTGAACAAAAAATCATTATACACACTCTATTGTACTCTGTTGCTTCCATATATGACTTACTGTCTGGAGATATGGGGTAATGCATATAAAACGAACACTCTTCCTATTTTCAAGTTGCAAAAAAGAGCTATAAGAATTATAAACCAATCAAACTATATAGAACCAACTAACATTTTGTTTATTAATCTGAATACCCTGAAATTTTATGATTTAGTTGAATATAAAATGGCACAGATAATGTATAAAGCACAAAATAACTTGCTTTGCCCCAGTACTCAGAAGCTGTTCAAAGTCAGAGAGAGTCAATATGACTTAAGGGGAACAGATTTCTTTAAAAAAAACAAGATAAGGACAAATATAAAGCAGAGATGTGTTTCTGTTAGAGGAGTTAACCTGTGGAATAGTTATGACAGTGATTTAAAAAGATGTAGTTCATTTTCCTTGTTTAAAAATATGTTTAAAAATAGAGTATTAGAAAAATATATATATCAAGAATGAAAAGAGCAAAAAAAAAAAACAAAAACAAAAAACAGAAAACCTCTTGATTCTTTTGCTTTGATGTAGTTACTTACTAAGGTGGTGGTGTTTTTTTTCTTGTTTGTTTGTTTGTTTGTTTTGTTTTTGCTTTGTTTGCCTTCTCTCACCCCAACCGGTCGCAGCAGATGGCCGCCCCTCCCTGAGCCGGGTTCTGCCGGAGGTTTCTTCCTGTTAAAAGGGAGTTTTTCCTTCCCACTGTCGCCAAAGTGCTTGCTCATAGGGGGTCATATGATTGTTGGGCTTTTCTCTCTGTATCTATGAAGCGCCTTGAGGCGACATTTGTTGTGATTTGGCGCTATATAAATGAAATTGAATTGAATTGAATTTTATTATTTGCTTCGAGCCCTGTGTACAGGAGCTGCATGCTAAAAGATCTTTTGTTAAAAGGGTTGGCGTAATAAGCAAATGCTTCAGCCAATACCTTTTGATTAGCCTTGTCTCATGCTTTCTTGCTTTGTGGTAAATCTTTGTTCTGTCTTCACTGAGATATTTGAATGCTAATCAATAAACATATCAATATATAAAAGGTAACATTCAAGCACGCACCTTCATCTGTTATCTGGCAGTTATATAACACAAAAAAAGGGAGGGGAAAAACAAGTGAGGTTTTGTTTGTTTGTTCCTCCCCATTTGGCACAAGAAACTGACGATACCAAAGATGTAGATGCAGACTATAATCTTCTTGCATGTTGTACCCAGCGTCTGATTGAGTGTATGTATTTATTTTCAAAGGTTCACACAGTAGTTTCTTCATCTCAGGAGCGTTCGGGACTCTCCCACAGCGACTCATCGTTACGTCGCCAGCAGACGTTCCACCAGGCCGTCTCAGCCTCTCACTACAGCTTCCCCGAGGTGGCAGCCCTGGCGTCCGGCTCGGCCGCTGCTGCCGCCCCCCCCAGCCTATATACCTACCCGGCCTCTACTGCCCTTTCCTCAGCCTCTCAGGCCACGGAGCAGCTGCTGGGCCGTGGTCACAGCACCCACGGACACTCCCCCTCCGCTTATGCAGCAACGTACACCTCATCCTCCTCCAGGAGAGACTCGGCCAGTCGCAAGGACTCGGTGAGCAGCCTGCTGCACGGCCTCCCTGCAGCCTACCAGCATCAGTTCGCCACTGGTTCTCCTTATGTTAGTGTGACGCCCCGAACCGAGGTTTACAGTGCCTACCAGCTAAGCCCTAGGCGCCTCGCGCAGTATCCATATTTGTAGGAAATCTCGCACAGAGAATGGGGGGGGGGTCACTTCCCCATATAATATCACAAAGGGACATTTTAAACTGTAGAGTAACTGTTGGTCACTTATTGTTTGCTGCTTTGAACTACAAGACAGCGTTTCACCTCTAGCACATTTATATGCTCTTACGGACTCTTAGTGTTATTGAAATGATCCTCTGTATTATTTATGTATCTTTTTTTTCCCTTTTAAATTGTTTATGGTCCGCATTTTATCCCCATTGTATCCTGATGTATTAATATGGTGTTGTTGAAACATATTTTACAGCTGTTTTATCTCGAGGTTATCTGTGAAGAGAGATTTTCCTCCTGTCACAAGCTGCAACGAAACTTGAGCTTCAAGACGCTGACTTGCCAGACTGGTGAAGCTGACAGTTTTTAGTTTTATTTTATTTCTCTTGTTCCTTCCTGTGAGCCTTATTACAAAGTTTTCACACTAATCCACTGAGGCCCTGTGTTTTTAGTGACATAATAATGACTGTACCTTACTTATGTATGTTTACTCATATATGTCTTCTGTTTATTAAATTAAGTTTTAATGTCTGTGCGAGGTAGGAAGAGCGAGGTCCATGAAGATGTGGATTAAAAGAAGAGATACGGTGAAAACTGATGGATACGTGTTAATTTAAGTGCACATGTGATAGTCTGTTAATGTAGTGACAGTGTTTTGTTTTTTTTGTTTGTTTGTTTTTTTTAGCCAGGATTGATTGTCCTTATGCAATAGAATCTCTTTAAAAACAAAAAAACAACAACAACAAAAAAAAAAACCCTACAATAACTGAGTGCTGAATGTATTTATGAAATTCAGAGTGGGATGCCCAGTCTGGGAAATGATGTGAAAAACTGTTTTTAAATTGTAAGAGCGGGGAAATCAAATGTCGTTGAAATAAATATTTTTTAAAAAAAACCTCACATGGCCTGGGGAGGGGGAAAAAAGGTGAAAAACACACCTCTCCATAACAGGAGATTTTCCTTTTTTTTTTTTTTTTTTTTTTTTTTTTTTTTTTTTTTTTTTTTTTTTTTTTTCCCCTGTGACGCTCTGAAAATGCTTGCTAGGAAGTTGTAACAAACTTGCACACTGTGCTACACAAGGACTGACTGATTAAATGTATGCAAACTGTCTCAGTTTAGCGTTCTCATGAATTATCCCGTGTCTCAAAGAGAGATCTTTATACTGGTATGTCTCAACCAACAGTCAAGACAGAGGTGCTGCTGTCCTTTACATGTACAGCTTACTTCATCTCAGAAAGGTTTTCTATACTTAAGTTTGGAGAACAGCAGTCACTGTGTTTTTGAATTTTTAAAGGAGGTGAATCTTTGGTTTCTTTGGATTATCAGCTTTTTTTTTTTTTCTTTCAAAGTAATTCCTTTCCCCTTGTTTGCATCAGTTTTGTGTTGTAACGTCTGTGTTTAATCCTAACATAGTATAGTAAAGAGGCTGTTAGATCTAATTCAGGGACAAAGGTTTCAGCTAAGTAATCCAATTTCATTGTTTTCCAATAAAATAACCTCAAATTCACAGCGACTCGTTTCCTCATTCATTCCCTTTTTTCCCCCCTAAGGTAACTCTTTATTGTCATTCCGCAGTCATACATAGTACAATGAAATTGGAAAACTGTCCTACGTCAGCACTACATATAACACAATATGACACAACACAGTATATTAACTTAGTAATAAAAGAAGAATAAGTATATTTGTATTGCACATTAATCATTATTGCACCTTGTTATAAATATATTATTAGGGCCCGAGCACTGACAGTGCGAAGGCCCTATTGTATCTGCTCCGTTTATTATTATTATTATTATTATTATTATTTCGGCAAATGAATCGGCCTTTTGAGGGCCTAAACATGCTCAAAAACTCATGAAATTTTGCACACGCGTCAGGTCTCGTGAAAATTTACGTATTTTAATGTTCTCAGACATGGCCAGGGAAAATTGCCTCAGTAGCGCCACCTAGAAAAATGAAAAACGCGAGCCCCCAGTATGTCTATGACCTACATGCTTGAAATTCGGTACACATATCTACCTTTCAGAGTCGAACAAAAAAGTCTGTTATGGCCATGTCCTAAACCCAACAGGAAGTCCGCCATTTGGACGTGAATATGACATTTTGGCTCTAATTTTGCCATTTCCATACCTCGAACTTTTGCGAACTCCTCCTTGGGATTTAGTCGTATAAGCTTCATCCTTGGTCAGTTTCAACTACACACCTGGGCCATGTTAAATTGCGGAGCTTTTGAGTTTTTATCATACGGTGAGGCCGTGGCGCCATGGCGAATTTCGATGACTCGCCATGAAAATCTTATTGCCTCTCATTCTGTCATACATTGTCCGATCTGGACCAAAGAGCACACATATGATAAGACTCAAACCCTGAACATATTTCAACTGCCATATTTGACATCAAGGACAGCGCCACCTAGTGGGAACAGGAAATGTCATGTTTTACACTTTGGGGTGCAGTATAGTGATGGGTGACATCTGCAGCCTCAAATTTCTCCAGGAAAGCCTTAAGGAGTTGGTCTTGGGTTACAGTGAAAACTGTGACAAAAGGGTGTAACCTCAGCAGCATGGCGAACTTTGATGTCTCGCCATGAAGAAACAAATTAGTATAACTCCATGAAATTCCGTCTGATTAGTACCAGACTTTACAGGCATGATGTCACACCTGCCCTGAACAAATTGATATGCCCATTGTCAGGAATACGCAGAGCGCCACCTAGTGGGAACAGGAAATGTCATGTCTTACACTTTGTTGTACTAATTTTCACAGGTTCAATGTGGCCACCTCAAAAGCGGTGAAGATCACCATCAGTCCTTCATGATTCTTCAGTGAGAAAATTGTGACTTTAAACTTAACGGCGCACCCTGGTGGCAATGCGGTTCACCATGAAAAATGAAGTGGCTTTTGAGGGGCTTGGAAAGTTTATAGAGGCTTGAAAATTGGCGAACACCTCCAATGTAATGAAGGCTTTGTTGTTATCTGATCATTTTCCTTGAATAGCGCAGAATGGCTCAACAGCGCCCCCTACAAAATGTCAAAACATCAGCCCCTGCTCTGTGTTTTATGTATGAGTCTGAAACCTGGTAAGCTTATAGAAGATATGAAGATGTACAAAAAAGTCTCTTGGAGCAATATCCCAAATCCAACAGAAAGTCAGCCATTTTAAAATTAATGTGTAATTTTGGCGACATTTTTCCCTCTTTTCAGGCTCCGTACTTTGACAAACTCCTCAAAGGGATTTCATTAGATTAAACCGATCTCCAGTGCATGGAATCTGAAGACCTTTGTGATGTTAAATTGCGAAGCTTTTTACGTTCAGGGAAACGGGGTGGTCATGGCGGCACGTGGAGTTTGAATCACTCGCCAAAAAGCAGTAATCTGCTGTTTACTCAAAAACACAATGTCTAATCTCTCCGAAAACATTGCAGGCGTGATAAGAGTCGAGCTCGGAAACGTTTGTTATGCCATTTGTCAGTAATGGTTAGAGCGCCACCTAGTGGAACGAGTGTAATCATTACTGAATGAGATGAAATTTAAGCTAGTGGTTCTACTTAGGAATTCGATCAATGTGACATCAGTTCGGACTTGCTGGTTTTAGGTGTTGGGCGTGGCTCGACGTGCCAGGGTGCGAGGGCCCTCATAACGCTGCTTGCAGCTTTAATTGTTATTGTTTTTACTGTTGTTACCTCCCCCCCCAAAAAAGTCCAGGGAGGTAGCCAATCAGGTCAGCTGTTTGCATTGATTAGGGCTATTGTCCTGTTGTAAAAGCTGTCCTTCAGTCTATTTGTTCGGGACCTCAGCAGCCTGAACCTCCTGCCAGACGGCAGCAGCTTAAACACCTGGTGTCCTGGGTGTGTACCGTCCCGTAGGGTGCTGCGTGCCCTCTTAAGACAGCGAGTGCTGTACAGGTCCTTCAGGGAAGGAAGTCAATGTCCATTGATTTTTTGGGCCATATTGATGACTCTCTGGAGTGCCTTTCTCTGTGCTGTGGTGCAGCTGGAGAACCACACACCGATGCAATATGCCAGTACACTTTCAATGGAGCAGCGGTAGAAGACGGTCAGCAGCTCCTTCTTCAGGTCCATTTTTCTGAGGATTCTCAGAAAGTGGAGATGCTGTTGGGCCTTCATTAAAACCGCAGAGGTGTTAGAGCTAATCAGTAAAGTAATCCCATTACTGATTACTTATTTTCAAAAGTAATTAATTACTTAGTTACTTTTTAAAAACACGATTTACAACCTGAATAGGTGATAAAACAATAGATCTTTAAGCCCAATTCTACTTTTTCTGCATAATCCATCATACAAAATGTAATCAAATGGAAAAGTCTCTTTTTAAAATTTGTTTTATTAGTTTTAATCTTTTAACTTTATGCATCAAGCAAAAATTTAATTATATGCAATATTTCTTCTGACTGGAAGAAATTATTTTAACATTTAAACCTATTTTCTGCACATTCCAGCACATAAAATAAAATATATTTTTTTGTTTACACTCACTCTTTCAAATAGATGCAAGTAAAACACAGCACAAAATAAATAAAATCAAAGACTAGCGGTCCTGTTGCTCTATTTTCACCTGTAAAGCAGGAGTGGGGTAGGCGGAGGTGTGCTACGTTTGTTACAAGTAACGCGTTACTGCCCATCTCTGGTTATTAGTAAGGAGCTGACATGAGCGGAGACAATAAAGGGGAGATGAGAGCTTTAATTTTAGCAGGAAGCTCACAAGCAGTGTGACCTGTACATGTGTGAAAGAATACAGCATAGAGGGGTGATACATTTTTACGATGGTTAATGATTTTAAGTTTTTATACGATTTTGAAACATAGTAACATATGTGCAGAGATAGCTGGCTCTCGGTGTCGATAAACACATCAGAGTACAGTAGCGACTCAAAGAAAACAATGAGCGCTGGATACTTTTGAACATTTATTAAAAGGTTCCCATATGTGAAAACAACATGTGCTCCTTCAGTTCCAAACACTTCACAGATGATGTTCATTAACATGTTTGTATCACAGACGGCTATTTACATACATAGTAGACAGTTTGCATTTCACTGTATTTAGTTAAAACCCTTCATTTTTGTGATTCTTATAATAGAAAAAAATTAACAAACATGACACGGTTTCTTAGAAATATATAAAACAGGCAAAGTGACAAGAAAGTTTCATTATAAAATAAACCATATTATTAAATCATGCTTTAAATCATCTTCGTTGTTCAGATAAACAGTGCTGATCTGATTTATTTTTTCATTAGTACATTTGCCGTTGCTGATATAAAACAACAAAAAGGTTCACAGTCACAACTTTAAATGGAGGCAGATTCAGTGCCTTCCAAATAAGTCAAGTTCACACAAAGTCAAGTCGCACGGAAGACTTTCAGGCCTTCACTCTTCACAAGACGCAAACTCTCACTGAAGCCCTGTGTGCAGGTCCATTACGTGGAGCTCAGATCATGCAAACTTTACGGTCTTGCACATTTCAGTCTACGATTAAACAACATGTAAGAGGTACAAATCCTGCTGTTAATCACTTAGTGTCTGCTCTGCAGAGGCATGCAGCTGAAAACCCTCAGGAGTGTGGACTTCAAACGAGATTGCTGTGAAACGGGTCTAAAAGGAAAGAGGAGAAATTTTATTTATTGAGATCTCTAGGTAAGATACAGACTACAACTTCTCTCGAAAAAAAAAAAAATCAGAGGAACTGGACCGCAGTTCTGAAGCTTATACTTACAGTGAGTGCTCGATGAGTAGCGACTTTGGGTCTTTCAAATCCTCCATTGAATGGTTCTCATTCTGATTTTGCTCTGTGGAAATCTGGTCCCAGATTTCTGTGTTGACCCACAGAGCCCCTGGTAAAGTCAGGCTGGCTCTGGTGCAGGTAATCCAACGGCAGAGAGGGCAGGAGACGGTGTAGATGGCACCTTCCAGCTTGGACAATCTCTCCAGACAAGGGGCGCAGAAGGTGTGGTTGCAGTGGAGGACCCGCGGTATCCTGTTGCTGCGTGAATATTCGTAGCAGCACACGCAGCACTCGAGCTCCTCGGCGGTGACCATGCTCGTATCAGATATGCAGAATAAGCAATGAGTGGAAGGGTACTTTTCATTAACCAGAGGCCTGCGATACAGAAAAAAAACCAACAACACAAAATAGGTGAGTGGAGGGGAAAAACAGACACAATATAAAATATTCACAAATGTAAAACTGAAATGTGAAGAAATTCAGCTTTTCTTTAACAGATGCTCAGTAACAAAATCATCTAAGAATCATTTGAAATACTTACTTGCTTGTTTGCTGCTGAGCGTTGCGTCTCTGAGTGTAGAAGAGGTGTATTGTGCCTGTTTGACTGGTTGAACGCTTTTTAAAGCTTCCCTGATCACGAGGCCGTGTCATTTCTAAGGAAGTCCTGCCCTCAGGTAAATAATATTCTGTGGAACTTCACTCTATGGAAAGGGTGTGCAGGCATGCAAGTCAACTAATCTTGTTTTATTAACCATTTGTAGACTATTAAAACTTCACGAGGACCTAAATTTGACTTCTTTTTTTAAAGAGAAAATGAACTCGAGTTCTGTTGAACTGTTAAGCTGTTTATATCTGTGCAGCAGATAAAAACAGCATGTGATGTTGTCAGAGAGACTTCCACCTATGTATTATTTTTATAGTCTAAACCCTCAAAAAACTTTACATGGTAGTCACGTTTTTCACTCTACAAACTTTGAGCTCTTCATAAGCATTTACTTCCAATTTAAAAAAAAAAGAAAAGAAAACCTGACATGCGTGCGTTTGTTTTATGGTGGCAGAAAAAAACGAACCACTCAGGGGAAAACACAACAGGCACGTCCCACAGAAAGACACCAGGATTTTGCAAAAACCCAGAAGCTTCTGGCTGTGAGGCGACAGCGCTGACCACTGAACCACTGCGTCATCATTAAGCAAATGGAGATATTATTATTAAATGCCCCACTGAGCAGGGTAATTTATTTGCATTTTACTATGAAAACAGAGACAATGCCACACAAGATTAATTGAAGCATGGTAATTTGGGCATTTGCTGTATAATCACACAAACGCACTCTCATCATAATCATCATGTTGGTCTTATTTTGAGATGGCGCTGAGAAAAGAGCAACGAACAAGAGAATCTTCTGCTTTCGGAGTTTTCTTCCTGTGGAAGCATTAGATGCAGTACAGTAGAACCAGCTTTTACAAAATGCAATGCACAACAGTAAATCATCAGCAATTGCGTGAGCCAGCACCACTAACACGACCGCGTGTTTGACTGCACAGCCCTAAGAAAAAACACTAGGTGTTTTCCTTAGAACCACGACAGACAAGCTGGACATTTCTATAAATAAAAGAGAACAAAAACACAAAGAGAAAAAATGATTTAAAAAAAAAAAAAAAAAAGGAAATAAAAGGAATATACAGAAACAAAAAAAATGGTTCTCTGCATGGGTCTCCTCATTTAATCCTATGTAGATTGCTGCTATACTGATTGGCTAAGCCAAATTAAAAGGTCCTTGTCTCCGTTTATTTTTGTGCAGACACTGCTTGGCTCATGGGTTGACTGGAGAGACCATCTGCACTAACATCTAACTCTGACCGTGTAGCTTTAGCTGCTTCACAGGATAAAAGGCCAACTTTTGTTTTCTTCATGCTCTCTGCCTTCATATACGAATAGAAATCAAGGCTGGAGTTTTGTCGTCTTTCAGTCAGTGACGCATCACCGATGCTTAATCTCAGACAGTGAGATAAGTACTGACAAGTACTGACAGGCATGAGCTTTCTTTTATCACACCCATTTTCATATAAGTTCATGTATAGTTTTGCTGCTATACGCTTCTTTATCATATTGTGTCTGATTATTAAAAGTTACTGATCTTACACTATTCACAGAATCTGCCTTTTATACTTCTCTGGATGGGAATTAATCGATTCATCATTATTTTGGCCACAGACTCATTTTGCAAGTCCTTATTATCATGTCCAACCTTTACTAAATTACACTAATGTATTCTTGGCATGTATCCCAGCACTGTAGCCTGGCAGCCTTTGAACGGTATACCAGGAATGCATTCAAACCCGTTCATAGGAAACAGAAAGCAGAAGACGTAACACCCCTGACACAGAAATTGGAAAACTACTACTTTGAGGTTTTTCCAATGAAATGGATGACATGAAACTTGACTTGTATTTATTTGGTCTCTTCATGTCATGTCAAGTCTTGGAGCTGGATCAAATCATCTTTCATCCCCTGAGGATTTTATTTCCTCTAATGAATTAGCAGGAAACAATGCAGATGGGAATGCTTCCTAAAGACGTCATTGGCAGAGGCAAACAATTTAGAATCAACAAACAAGTTTTCCAGTTATGCAAAGTTCATTTTCACAAAGGAAATCAATATGTCTGCTGTGAAGTCTGCAACAAAATGACCCACAGAGCTACACTCTCCCACAACCCATGAGCCAAGTTTGTTTCTAGAAGTGATATAAACCACAGAAGCACAGAGTAGATCACAACCGTTTTAATAAACCCCTCCAGTCTCCCCGGCCCCGGCTCTACAGCCACTCCCCCCCCCCCCCCCCCCCCCATCCCCCACCTCCTCCTCCTTCCCTCAGTCCTTCCTGGCTAGGTGGGCTTTGAGTTTTTTTCTTCCAAAGTCCATGTTGGTAGTGGTAGTAGTGGTGGTGGTGGTGGAGGTTGTGGTTGTGGAGGGGTTTGATCGGGAATGAACATCCCTCCCCACCCCACGTAGTGTGTTTGTAGAATATCGAGTCCACTAGTTGGCTCACCTGCAGGGGGAGGGGAGCGCTGCCCTAAAACACCGGCTCCTCTCACTCCTGCGCTATGCTCCTCAGCACGTACTTCACTGTGTAGGCAAATGCTGCAAAGCCTACAATCACAAAGAGGTTGGCTAGAGCCCCACCTAGTAGTCCATGGTTACGATTGGCCTGCTGCTGGCCAGGGGCGGGGTTGGCACCCCCTAGTTGGGCAGGACCACCGTTGAGGGCTGGGAGGCCATAGTGGGCTTGCTGGGGGTCTCCGTCAGGCACCACATCAGGTAAGGGGAGAGGCTGTGTACGGGCGTTAAGCTCCTCCTGGGCCTTCTGTTTCTGCTTCATCTCCTGGCAGAAAGGAGGAGGAGAAGGTTAGGATGGAATCAGTCCCTGATGAACATCCCCCCTCCCCAAACCCCAAAAAGCCCTTATACTTACGTCAACTACATCGGGAAACAGCTCACAGAATACTTTGTCTTTGAGGTTGAAAGCCAGGCTTTGGGCTGATAGCTGTCTTTTCTTGAAGAAAAAAAAAAAGACATGAAATACCTGAGACATAACAGGTCATTTATGTCATTATGTTGCAAATATGATAGTCTGTTTTAATTACTGTGTAATCAGAGGTCTCAATGCTGCCAAGAGTGGGTCCTTTTTCCACCATGAAGCTGAGCAAACCCGTGAGGATCGTCGAGACGGACCACGCTGGGTTCCACGTATCCGGGTGGAAGTCTGTGATGGACAAACATAACCTGTGGAGAAACGGGAACATTTATGACCAAGTTCTAAAAACGCAGCCTAAATCATTTTCAAAGCTTTAACGCTTAAATTAACTGAGTAATAAGAAGCTACAGTCCTACCTTGTGTTGCACTTAAATCTCCCATTTGGCGTTATCATGTAGATACTTGGTGGTTTAAAAGGGAATTCTCTGGGAAATATAAGTTTTCCATGGTAATATCCACCTACAAATTAGACATGACATATATAAATATATGTTATACAACACTGTGATCTATCAAAAGCAAAAAATCCCCCAAAGGATTAGTCAGACCTGTATGAAGCTAACCTGAGAAAGACTCACCTGATCATTCAGGTAATGTCATCAGTTATTAACTTATCTAAACTTACACATTACACAAGTTTTTTTCTAGTGTTTAGCATTTCTTACCTTCATACGGGGTTTTCTCAGGACCTCTGACTACATAGTGCCTGAAAAAGAGGAACAAAAAAAAAGTTAATCACTTATTTCAGATATGACTAACCACCTGATAAGACATCTCTAGACTTGCTGGCATGGCCCAGAATCAAACTTTGTTTCTCCTCCAATTTTTTTTAATTTAGATCTTGCACATCCTGTGATCTAAGATCTAAATAATCTATATATATATATATTTTTTAAATCCAACATTCTCAGGACCTCTGTTTATATCCAGACCAGAGCGTGCACACTTCCTAGTAAGTGTACAAATGTTGAATTTTCTGCTCTAGCTACACATGTAAAAGACAAGCAAAGTTCCTAGAAAACATCAAGATTGAGAAGAAAAGCCGCCCTCTGTTTGTGTACATAAGTGATATATTAAGCATTGTAAAAACACTTGAGCTATTCCATCTAGGAACAGCATCAAATAACGGACCAGAAGAAAACTAAAATACCGTAGAAAAAAAGTAGCTCACTGCTTCCATTTAATTATCAAAAAACAGATGTGCACAATTTACAATCTATATTTAAGATTCCTTTTGTTCCATATGCTTTACCCTCCTTTAGTATCACAGGAATAAAGTCTGAGGTCATTTGTTGTCTGTGGGCACATCCTGCATTTACTGCCTTACACGGGAAACCAAATCATTTCAGAGTGAGCAATATAACAATGAATCATGAATCATTAACAACTTAAGACCCACTGACAGTACAAAGACACACTTTATCAGTTATAAATACCAGTTATACCAGTCATTTATCCTCCACTTTTTCTCAAATATTTTTAACAACACACTACGCTGAGATATGATAATAGCTCTTTGGAAATCACCATGTTGGTAATTAAAATAAAATTCTACTTATTTTACAGATTCAAATAAAACAAATGAGGTGTTTTTTGTGACAGGCTGCTAGTCACAAAGCGCCTAAGATACGATTTAAAATGCCTACTTTGCCAAGTTGTCTATTCTGCAATGAATCTTTGTAGAGCTTTCAACATAACCTACACTAGTGGCCAACACCGCTGCCAGCATTCATGCTCGAATGCACACAGTGGCAGCTGCTGGCAATGGCAGCCACAAGGTAATTACGTGTTAATTAGTGTGCCTGTGTTTCATACATGATGCAAGATACAAAAGAAACAAACTGCTGGGACTTTTTCCCCCTCCTAGCTCCCTTACTTGTTGTTGTCTTGTTTGTTTTATTTTTTGAGCCAAATTAATTTTTTCCTCACGTTTCTACCTCTCCGCACCTTCCCTCACATCAGTTCCAACAGTTTTTCTCCCACCTGGAATTTGCTGACCTTTGTGAATCCTTATATTGAGGCTACTCTTATTACTCTTTATATCAGGTGGTGATTTTTATTCTCTCACTGTTCCATTCAAAAACTACAGTGAAAAAATGCACAGGAGGGCTCAATAATACACATTAACTGCAAGCTGCATTAACTCAGTGGTCTAACACAGCGGTCCCCAACCTTTTTTGCGCCACGGACCGGTTTATGCACGACAATATTTTCACGGACCGGCCTTTAAGGTGTCACGTATAAATACAACAAAATAAAACTAGTACCGGTACCAAAAAAAAAGAAGATTTATTTATAACACACGTGAAAAGACCCAGGAAAACAGAGTTAATGATAAAAACGATAACAAAATAACGCTGAAAACCGATAAAAACCCTGAAAACCATACATTTCACACCTGAGCCTCAACTCTCGCGGCCCGGTACTAAACGACTCACAGACTGGTACCGGTCCGAGGCCCAGGGGTTGGGGACCGCTGGTTTAACACAAAGGCAAACTGAAGAAAACAAAGAACAAGAACTGGACTGAAAATAAGTGAAACAGCAACGAGTGTCCAAAGATTTTAAAATGTTCAAAAAGTCTTGAGAACTACTGCTCTAGACCACTTTGAAAATGATAAGAAAGTCTGGCTCCTTTGAAGCAAAATATAAAAACCAAGAGGTGAATTTAGAGTTTTGCACAGTACTGCACTGATCACTGAGGGCATGTTAAACTCACACTCAAATGTCTAAATAATTACAATAAAAATATCATATTTTTTTAATATCATATATATATTTTTTCTTTTAAGAGTTAAACACACTACTGAGGGCCATGTCATATTCCAGCGCTCATTATGACTTTATTTGAAACCATTAATTTCTTTAATAAACATCCATTCAAGAAATGCTAATCAAATTATATGGCTAATATTTAGCTAAGTGCTAAAAGTGCTCAATTACATATTTCTTTCATTATTTAAATGTCACGTATTCAGAACATTTTTGGTCAATTGTACTTTTTCTCCACTATCTATAACGTCTTTTTTGTACTGGTCTAGATTTTTAAGACATCTCCCAATAGAAAGAAAAAGAGCATCAAACAAAATTAACAAAAACAAAAACCTGTTCATAGCTTTACAGGAAACGATACCTGATCATCATTAGGATAGTCTGTGGGATATATACAATTTGTACAGTGTCACTCTTCATATGGGTTTCCTTCTACCGCAGAAATAGAGCTAACAGTGTTATCATTCAAATCTAAGCCTGTATTTGCCACTATTGAGGTGCAGTAGTGTGCAGTCTTTACTCATCACTCATTTCTATACATTTTCCTTCTAAAAAGTATAAATCTTTCCAAGGAACCAGTCTTTCTGACATGACCAAAGTGGTCTTGACGCAAACGTTTTTAAATCTTTGAACATTGGTTACTTTTTCACTCACTTTCACTTTTGCTTTCTTGTTTGTCAAGTTACTTAACACTGTCCTAGGATTCATTCCAGTATAAAAAGGGATGACTCAGTATTGTGTACACACATAAGAGACAATGGTTCAAAGAAATGACTTTGTTATTAGCAGCCTGTTGGAAAAACATATTTTGTTCCCGCTTCTTTAGTTGAATCACTACTTTCTGTAGAAGCCTATTGGAACAATGAACGATTTCTTCCAATTTCTTAAGTCAAATACACAAAAAACAACAATAACATAATTTAAAAGTCATAAAAATAGTAGTTTTGCACCATGTCCTTCAAGAAGCACTAAGAACTATTCCTAAAGAAAAAGAAAGCACACAAAAGCTTGCCTAAGAATTCAAGACATACTGAAGGATAATGACTTTCAGCCTTTCAACTCAGAACTGTGCAAACTTTTGCCTTGTATACTGTATTTCCATTTAAGTTTGCACATGTTTCAAAAATTGCTGCACCGATGTCACTTTTTTTTTTTTAGCAAAATATAAAGAAATGAGGACTGCCTCCAGACTTTTACACAGCACTGTAAATTTTTTAAAGCTCTGAAAACAGAATTAAAACTGCATCCACTGCTAAATACTCACTTGTATTTAGCATTGGATGCAGTTTTAATTCTGTTCATCTGTTCATCTTGGAAACCACGATTCAATTTTGTTGGTGTAAAACACTAGCCTGATTGTACACATTAAATGTTTAGTTTATTATTTTTCTACAGAATATTCACAGGTTTTAAACTTTGCCGATGGCCCTAAACACCCTTCCCTGGCCAGACCTCAGGTGTCAAAAAGTCCCAATATTTCCTGACTAATGAGGAACTTACCATTCTAGGATGTTGGAGGGAAGGGGCTCTGCACAAATGTAAGGCACAGGGTCTTTCTTTATCCTGAGGTAATCCTGCTTAAGTCTCTGAGTGGCTGTAGTTGGAGCTCTTTTGTTCCCGTTGTTGTTCATCTGATGATTGAGAGAACATGAACAGTGAGAAAACAAAAACAGTGAATTGCATAAATCTGGTTTTACACTGACACCACTGTCCAGATGTATTCCTTTACATTAGGAAATCAAAGCATATCCTGTTTTACTATGGATCTGAACTCTGGACTGCATAGATTTGAATGATTGAATGAATGAAGAACTCTGAATGAATGAATGAATTATTCTGGGTAGTGGAAAGCTTTAACCCCAATATGCCTGTGAAAGGTAACTGCAGCTTCAACTAGAGCAGATCAAAGAACATTGCATCCAGCACTGTCACCTGACCTATTAAATATCAATACTATTAAATATTTAATAACATATCACTGCAAATATTATTTATATAGCACATTTCATTACACGTAGGTTAAATGTGCTTGCTACAAAAGATAAAATATTTTTAAAACTATGTAGCTCTACAATCTCTTAAGGCAATAAAAACAACATAAGAGAGATACGTTAACAGTCACACACAAACACAAAGTTTTTAATCATATGCCTCCAAGAATAAAGAGGCTCCAAGTTTGTTTTTGAATGTAGACACAGTTGGAACTGACATCAGGTCAGTGGGAAGGTTGTTCCAAAGAAGAGAACCATTATAACAAAATGTACCCTCAGCAAACTTTCATCTCATTCTGGTAACAGTTTACAGACCTGCACCTGATGACCTGAGAGGTCTAGTTAGGTTATAGACCTAACTAGACCTCTCAGAGTCCGAGATGTACTGGGGGTCAAACCACTAAGTGCTTTAGGAACAAATAGAAGCATTTTAAAGGCATTTCTGTATTGCAGTGGCAGCCAATTAATTTCAAACAAGCTGAAGTTATCTAGCTGATGATTTGGATAATCTTGCAAATACACCAGTAACCTGGTTGATATGAATGGATGGACCATTTCCCAGTCAGTTTGAGATAAGAATTTTTTTGACATATGGTTATACTGTTAGAAAGCTGCATATGCAGTTGTGTTGGCCTTATTAGTATGATTATGAATGCTAAGACCACTGTCCAAAATAAGGCCAAGGTTCCTAACATGTTCAATGTGTTTCAACTAGAGTGAAATCGGGTTAAAAAGACTAACAGTGTGTTATTTAACAACAACAACAAAAGCAGAGAAGGGCAGTAAAATCTCACACTGAACAACGCATAACCAGTACAGGCTTCTGTTTATTTATTAGCAAATGCTAATGCTAACTGGAGAAACAGGCAGAAATAGCTCAACTTTGGCTGCAGAGTGAAGTTTAAATATCAAGTGATTACTTCGCCTCTGTTTTCCTAAAAGATGAAGTTGTCCAATTAGTACATCTTACAAAAAGCACCGAATTTTAAAAAACAATTTATCCAATCTCTCATTGTTCTCTAATGGCGCTGTGACTGTTTGTTTTATAACTCATGCACAGCACTGCTGTGGTGCTTTAATGCTATATGCATACAACACTGCCTCGCCAAGTGAAAAAGTAAGCATTTAGCAGAGAGTGGAGTATAGTAAGTATTGCGTTCAAGTTAAAATACGCATCGTGTTCCAAATACTTACACAACGGATAAAACGTACTTTAAACTTTCTTCCCCTGTCAACCCATGTAACTGAAAATTACGACAATAACAAACACTGTCAACTGACCTGCTGTCACGGGGACAAACGCTGACATGTAATAAGCAGTACGTGGACCGCAGTAGTGCTAGAATTATGTCATTATCACTTCCTAATAAAGAAGAAGGCTTCTTAACGCAACTTATGTGACTGAGGCTAATCCGCTACTTAGCGGCTAACGTTACATTTCTGGCACATTCACTGCCTGTCATAAAGCCTGATAATTAAATAATAACGGACCAAGCTTCAGCTACAGAATGACTGCATATGTGTCTGACCACTCAATCACACCACACTTTAATCAGTAAAGCCAGTTCAGGAAGGCTAGCTTGGCACGGTGGCTTTGCTAATGCTAGCCGGTGTCGGTTCCTGTTTGAGTGCATTTTAGAACAAGCGGCTAACGTTAGCCAACGTAGGCCACTGCTAACCGGCTAATGTTAGCAGCTACTAGCACGAACAGTTGTATTGTATATTGTATAACGACAGCTGACCGCGACATCTCTCGCTTTTATTAGTAACTACGGGATGTGCAGTGCACACATACCTCTCCAGAAACCCCAACGAAAATATGTATTCGTGGCTGGACACGAAATAAGGTTGTTGTTTCTGTTGCCAACCCCAATCCGATAAGACGATGACACCAAAGTAGCTTACGCTATCGCCAGCAGGAGGAAAAATTACACTTCCGGTTTTCTTCTTCATCGCTGCTGTAGCAGTCGAAACGTTACTTAGCAAGTGCTTTACTGTCGCTAGCTGCCCAATCGCGATCCTCCTGGAAGTCCAGTACCGTCTAACAAACATGGTCACCCTTCAGTAACTGTCTTTTAATCATAACATCCGTACTTACATTTGTAGTCAATCGCCAAGTAGCACTTGACACACTACACAGCGGTCTGTCTGATGCGAGGGGCTCAGAGGGCCTCCCGGTACTTTATGCTGGTGCTTAAATTTGGATTTGAAACAAAACACGGACTAAACATTGTTGTTTAGTCCGCTAAAACATTGCACAAGACCTTTAATAATTTCAGTAGATTGTTTTTATTTGACTTCTGCCAGTTACAAAACACTTCATCATCATCATTTTATCAGAAATTTCATCACAAATGCTGAACAAATGTTAAAGGATTACTTCACTTAATTTAAAGGTCAAGTTTCATTTACTCATCATAGAGAGCGTCATTAAGCCCGTGGAAATATTTGCATAAGCATTAGCAAACACAGTCAACCCGGATTATTTTATCTGTGTTATTTTTTTATTTTGTTGGTGTGGGTGTGAGACCCACGGTTTGGGAAGCTCAACTGCTTCCTGAGAGAATTTTTCCCCCCCAAAATTACAGTAAATAACAATCATCACCTCTTGCATTGCACTGTTCTCCGGGGATAACTCGGGTCCTGAGAGTCATGAGGACATTCATTGCACATATGACCATCTGTCCAAAAACTGTTGCACATAAAGAAATTGTACTTCCAGTTGGCAGAAATAGGAACACAAAAAACAAGCCAAGGCACTGATTGAACCTCCAGGCTCCCCAGATTCCAATCTGATGATGCATCTACATGATGTCCTATCCAACTCAAGCTCCAGAGGTCCCATTGTTCATGCTCAGACAGGTCCAAGGTTGAGTTTACTTTGTAATGGGGCCCTATGCAATATTAGTTGGACAGGTTGAGAATTGTTTTGTTGTTATATGTCTAAAGGTAATCAAATGTTAATGTCAGCTCTGCTGGATGACTAACATTATCAAAACTGGAGTAAGTCAGCTAAAACATCAGTGCAATAGAACTGTTTGGCTTTGAACAAGTTTATTTACGAGAGAATATTACAACTATTACAAGTCTGCTGTAGTTTTAACTTGTGCCTGCTGGAATTGGACTTTTCTTTTTTCATTCCCAGAGCATTCACTTCCGAGGACCAACGTGTCTTCTAATCGAACGCAGCAGTCTCCTGCCTGATTCCAAAGTGACTGAAGAGAGGTCGGATGAAGTGAGGGGTCAGCAGGGATCACTTTGGCTTCTTACAGCTGCTGAACTGTAAGCTCCTTCTTCTCAACTTTTCGGGCTGGAGAGACGCGAGGAGAGAAAACTCGCGAAAGACATCAGTGTAGGAGATGTCACCTGAAACAGTGGACACTGAAGTCAAGGATCTGTCCCACTGCAGGGCACCATGGAGAATTACCAACCTTCTTTTAGAATATGCAATACACTACTGTGAAAAAATCTTGAGACACCACTCATTTCTTTTTCTTTTGGTAACACTAATCTATGCCTAATACTGTTTCATTGTGAGTTTTTCTATCTAGCAATGCTTTGCCAGTGTGGTCGGGATCATTGTAATCATTAAAAATGAAGCTGTCATCATTACATGGTGGGTCAAAACCTGACAGTATTTTTCTGCGTTCATAATTCATTCAATTTGGACAAGATCCCCAACATCACTGGCTGAAATGTCCAACCATGACAATGCTGTAGACACTCACTGACACCAACTAAAAATATAAAATTTGAATTCATTACTCCTTCAAAAATGTCGCCACTGATTTTTAGTCCAATTCTTGTATATTTGGCGTATGTCATTCTGCTTTACCTGTTTTCCCTTTCCTAAGAATCTAGCCACCCTTGCACTGAGACAATTTCTGATGAGGCTTCAGTCAACAGTAGAGGGATCAAATGAAGGGTCAGGTGCATATCTCAGAGCCTGGGCCAGGTCTATGCTGTATTTCTAATCTGTTTCTTAAGCACATGACTTTCAGATCCTGTTCATCTGTTTTTTTCCAAATCCTTTCTTGTCCCCTTTCCTCAACATTTTAAGCACATGCTGAAAGCCACGTGGACATATGTTAAGTTTTCAGCTAATATTTAGGAATCAACTCATTGGTACAAAAATAATGTTTTATCTACAACAAGTGCTGTTGACCATTTATCAGAAACACGGTGACTAAAAATAACATTTAAAACCGGTTGTTTCGCAAGTTGTTTGTTAAGACGAGCCTGGCACATCCCTGAAGTCAGAAGCATTTTTATACTTGAATGAATCATCATTGTTGATTGGAAATTGTGAGGCACAAAGACTGGAGTAAAGTTCAGTGAAAAAGCAGCTGATAAACTTTGAACTATTGACCACATTTTTTAAAATAACATAAAAGTCTGGCTTATTAGAAGCAAATTAAGAAACAATTGGTGACTCAAGACTTTTGTACAGTACTGTATATAAGCAAGATTATAAGGAAGAAAGATCAGATTGTTTGCTTTGCATACCCACGAAAGAGAAAAGTGCCCACAGCCTCATATTTTTGCATTGCTCCTAAGCCTAGCCCTGTGAATCATGGGACGTACAAGTAAAAAACCTTTATTTCCTCTTAAATGGGATTCCTGGATACTTAATAGCAAGTGTGGAAAGGGAAGTAGTGGTGAGCATCCTGTTCATTCATTCATTTAACTTACCAACTCTCATTGAATGCAGTCAAAATTACAGTTAACTATATAAATACTGTATTGTAGCCGTCTTGGCACATCCTCCTTAAGACAATGTTCCTGTGCCTCATTTATAAGAAAGGGAAAAGACTGGCAGCATTATCACAGCAAATGTTTTCCAAGCTTATCCATAAAAATAGGAGGGGGGAGGGCCACAGAGCAAGAACCTCAAGTTAAAGCGCAACCACCAGAGCAGGAAAAATCATAGTATCACGCTAGTGTGCCACAGCAAGACAGCCCAGGATGCTTCACTCACTCTATCCCGAACATCCTTAGGTTTTACTCTCCTGCTGCTCGGGGTACGTCCTGTGGTAACAGAAGCAATGATATGTCAGTCAGTGGTTATTTCCTCAAGTGGACATGTGTCATTCGTCTTTAGTGTTAAATTGAAGGAATTAGAGAGGACATTTTATTCAGGGATGGTGTGACAACGCTTGTGAGAGCACATACATGTTTTACACACTGGAGACACTGAATTATTCAAGGCACGGTGTTGCTGCTGCGGGCAAGCAGATGAAGCACTGTTTTAATACCCATAAGACTCTGAATGCTTAAGTTATTCTTAAATAGTAGAGTCTGGAGAGATCCACGTGTACACCTCAGTGATATTTCACAACATGAGACTAACTGGTTTATTGCTTTGAATAAGCCAAGTGCTACCAAAAGTTTGTACATCACCAAAGACACACCAGAGTATTCTGTAAAATAGCACTCTCCCAGCATCTGGCTATATCTATGGATTACAACCACTGCCGTATTTATTATTATTCAATAAATTAGAGCAGCTATCATCTGGAAAAAGAATGCTGGGAGAATGTTAGACAGAAAAGATGAGAGAGGGAACAGCAATGAGAATAAGAAGCAGGCAGCTGGGTTAACAGATCCATTTCAGTTTCTCAGTTTTATTGTATGTATTTTGTTTTTCCCCTTAGTGCTTCTAAAGACATGGAAGGGAGTATTCCAAAGATATCCAAATGCCAGTAAACAGAAGAAACCCCGCAAGTAATTCAGAACCGTGTCACAGTTCTACCCGACCGGCTGTTTTTCAAAGACAATGAAAAAACAAACATTAAACAGAATCTGTGACCGAATGCTGAGAGGCAGGAAGTTAGCATTAAGTTAAAATATGCAAGTGTACTATATACAGCATGTTTGCGCCTTTAACCACTCTTAAGCCAATACTACACACAAATGGACACAACATTTAATACTTCCGCGAGGGCGACAGCTCTTAACAGTTTGGTAACAGTAGCTTCACATCACCCCCCGAGACTGGTTCTACTTGCAGTACATTGAACTATTGCATCTATCAGGCAAGTCACATCTTCTGAACATGTGAGCACCAACAGTGTTTCTACCACTCTCACAACTCAGAAAGGATGGTAAGAGTATCCTGTATATACCCAAAACAATTCTTCTTTTTTTCCTTTTTTTAACATGATGTTATACAACAGTGTCAGACACTTTCCCTTTTAAAAAAAAAAAAGTCTTTGGCAGAGGAAAATAAAAGCACAGTATAAAAAAAAAAGAAAGAAAGGAAAAGAAAAGAAGAAAAGTCACCACAGATTCATGTGTGGATGAAACAATGGCACAGAGGTGGAAAAAGGAAGAAACTTCTGACACCAGAGAGGTCATATTGGTACATGCTTTTTTTGACAGGACTGCACTGCACAAAGTGATCAAATTATAGAAAAAATATTCATCATGCTCAAGATGCAAAGAAGGTCAAACTTCCCAAAAATCTAGCAAAACATACAGAGGATATTCTTAGCACTGACGTAGATATGCTAGTCCTGTCACGACACGAGTTTTCAAAAGATTAAATATGCTCCATAATTTCAACATAACACGAATACTTTCCTGTAATATTACCATTGCCAGGAAGCTGAAGAGCTTTTTGTAGTTTCATGTTCTGTAAATGGAAGTGAATAACATGATGCAGTTTTACATTTCTGCATGTTGTCACTGCTCTGAACTATTGGCACAGTTATTGCTCAAACAATGAGTCACTGTCAATTCAGAATTTCCTCAGAGCAATCAGAAGTTCCATTGATATGCTTGCATAACCTAATGAGAAGTGGCACGTTTTACTGCCAAGACAAAAGTACTCTGTAATCTAAGGCCATTTGAACGTTTTCTGACTGCTGTTAATGTAAAATATATCTAAAGACCTCCATCATAAATTCTGAATAAGGATTTTAGATTGAAATGACAATCATTAACAGAAATGCTGATCTAAAACTGCATTCAATAATGCATTGCACTGGTCCTCTGGAAAGATAAATAAAAAAGACATCATTAAAATAGACAATAAATTGACAACAACTTGACTAGACAAGAACAATGTAAAAGCTAAATGATAATTCTGTATATGGGAAAAGTGCACAGTCTTTTTTTTTCCTTTACATATTATTTAACTGTCTCTCAGTATTCTTTAACACATGCACTCTCCTGTTCACTCACTCACTCATGACGACACAAAGTATCTTACAAAGCAGGCGAGGGTCTCTTCCCCACAAGCCCTTCAACATTTTTGTCACAGTTTCACTTCTTCCTTCCCGACCCCCCTTTTTATACACAGTAAAACTATCCTGCCCACCTCCACTGCAGCTTGTCAGTTACTCTTTTTCTTTTAAGTTACTGGAACAAATACCATATTGTTTTACCTCATGCCACAGTACACAGTTTCTAAACTTCTAAATATGCATATTTACATCTCTGATGAAGGAGAGATGGGTACATTGGATGTCACACAGATGGTCTGGATAGATATAAAGTGTACAGGATTAATGCAGCGAGATTCTTCTGAGGTAAGAGCTGTTAGGCAACAAAAATAAAAACACCCACACCCTCATACAGGAGGTCACACCATGTAATGAAGTTAGAGCATAACCCTGTTAGCGAAACACCAAAAAAGCTGATGTCATTTTACTGGCTGTGTTGTGTAACTAGGATTGGTAGTGCCAAGTAATGGCAAGCAGAAACATAGTGGCGAAGCAGGAAGATGGTGAAGGTGACTGGATAGTCAGTAGAGTTAGAAAGGTCCATCACGGGGATGCTCCCTATGACTTGAAGCATCCAATAGTCACTCTGTATTCAGACACCCAGCTTATCAGAAGTTGCCTGCAGGCTTAGATCTAGGGGAAGTAACTGATTTGTGATCAGGGTGTAGGGGCAGCTTTTACATGAATATGTTATTTTCTCAGTCAGGAGGAAGATTTATAAATAGAGCACACGCTTTGCTCCACGGTACAGAAGTGACCACTAGCATTCGTCTATGTTGAGACAGATGAATTCCTGGATGCACTTCCTATACTGCTGCTCAGTGGGACTGCTTGTGGGGTATTGACCTGGTTGACCCAGCGGAGCCGCCTCTGCCTCTCGCATCTCTTCATTCATCCGAGCTAGACGCAACCTGGAGGACAGGAGTGGGAGGGAGCGAGGCAGAACAAAGGGAGATGATAGAAGGTGAGAAAATAAGGTAAGGGTGAGAGAAGGGAGGAAGGTAAGAAAAGAACTGTTATGACTTTGCCACCAATGATGGATACACAAGCTTTCATAATAACATTATAAAGATTTAAACTATTTTTTTAACTGTTTATCCGCAGTGCTTACAAGTGGAAAAACAATCTGGTGCAAGTAATTATTTTAGTCACATGGCTCCTCTTTTCAGGAATAGACACACCTGGCTGTACAAACAAAGATGGGAAGACAAGCAAATTTCTTTACCCTACAGGGTCCCAGTTTTGCTCACTGGTTGACCATATGCTATAAGGCTAAAGTGTAGCAGGATCAATACTACAAAAGGCAAACATACGGTCCACAGAGAGAAAAAATTCAGCTGAGGTTAGTTGCTTGTTCAGCAAAACATGTTCTTCAAGATCAGCTACTATTACACAGAGTGTCTTACAGGGTGACGATGTCTGCATTGGCAGCCTGGACAGCGATGCTTAAAGGATCATGGCCCTGCTCATCCACCTCTGTTTGTGATGCTCCTCTTTTCAGGAATAGACACACCTGGCTGTACAAACAAAGATGGGAAGACAAGCAAATTTCTTTACCCTACAGGGTCCCAGTTTTGCTCACTGGTTGACCATATGCTATAAGGCTAAAGTGTAGCAGCCTGGGTCCCAGTCGCACTTGTGGGCATTTGCTGCACCCCATTCCCTCGTTTCCTGTCCGATTCTTATATTAGACATCACCAAAGGCTCTGAATGGTATCATAGAGTGGATATCCCAATTTTGATCATGTCAAGCACATCATGTTAGGAATATCTCCACCTATTTGCTGTTCAAAACATCTGTTTATTAAGGGTAACCAATGACAAGAAGCTTGGCTTAAAAGAAGAGAAGCTATAACAGCTTGTTTCAGGCAGTACAATAAAGAAGGATTATTTTTAATGCCACCCTAGCAGAGTCAAAAAATAAAATATGGTCCACAATAGCAATAGTGACATGGCAGATTTTGTGGAATGCACACATGATGACTTACTGATGTGGTATTCACTGATTCCTTTCATCATTTGTTTATCTCTGTACTCCATACTTTAGTCTGAACGTATAGGTCCAGTTTAAGCAGTTTCACATGTGAATACTTCAAATACTTTAAAGCGATGAGTTAAGTTTCACGTGGGATTGTAGATTGCAGAGGAAGACGTTTTGTGTGTGTGTGTGTGTGTTTTTTTTTTTGTTTGTTTTTTTACAGTGACACTTCCTGTAGTTTTTCCTGGTTAAAACAACATGGAGTGTCAAAGAATAACAGGATTATCAAACCTGGTTGGGCAGCTTAGTTCTAGGGAAAGATTACATTCAAAACAAAAAGGTACTCACTGCTGTTGGTACATTAATATTAGGTGTACCAACAATGGTTTACACATTCGCCTGGCAAGAGAAAAGGCTGCTGGTTCAATTCTAGCTGGAGACATAAATTCCCTTTGGGACTACGTCTGGCGCAAAACTCAAACACGGGGAGCCACCTGCTGTGGTAACCACTTTGTGGGAAGGGAGCAGCTGAAAGTAGCTTTTACCTAATAATTTCCACATTTCATGACATTACACACAGGCTAGAACACAATGATTATCAGACACAGCTTATTACTTCTATGTCTCTCTTACCCAGTGTGCCCCAAGTCGGTTGCATGGTGCAGTGGGCCTCTGCCTCTCATGTCCCTCTGGTTCACATCGGCCCCATTCTGTAGCAAGAACTCACAAGCTATCAAGGAGCCCTAACAAAGAGACAGATGGAGAATTTTGAGTCTACAGTGTTTATAATGGCAGACGATACATTTACGTGGAGAGTCTCTTGTTTTTTTAATGTAGACAGTCCAGATAAAAAGATTTTCTTTATCCCAACAGAGAAAGTATTGTGTTACAGCAGCAGGATAAAAAAATTACAATAAAAGCACGATCTATAATAAATACACAACATAGTAAAAGTGCCACTGCCGCATAGTGAGGGTCTTATATTGTGAGATTGAAAGTTTGCACTATATATACACACACACCCAAAAGTGATAAAAAACAAAAACAACACAAATAAAAAATAAGTCTAAGGGAGAAGGAGCTGTGCTGCCTCTGTAGTGTGGAGGAGAGCTGATGACTCAAATGCCCTCCAGATTCTGGCCAATAATGTGAATCAACTCTCCACCCATGATGTTAATGGGCCTAGTTACAATTTTTCTTTCCTCCGGAAGTCAAACACCATTTCTTTTGTCTTGCTAACATTGAGAAGGAGGAGGTGATTTCTAACTACTGCAGTGTCAGAAAGCTCCTGCATGTGGCATGTTTCACTGTTGTACTAGAAACCTGCGGGGAACAAAGTAAACAGGAATGGAGACAGGACTGTCCCCTGTGATGCCTGAGTATTACTAACCACCACACCAGCTGTGCAAACTGAAGCCACTCTGACAGAACAGTAGAAGTGGTGACACCCATTCTGAGCAGCTTCTCACTTAGAAGTGGTTGGATGGTATTAAAGATGTGGAGGGAACCCCCCCCCAAAACCCCACAATTCTCTCATAATGCCAATAGTACAATCCATACCATCCAGGTGGGAGAGACATGCAGCAGCATGTAGATATCCACCCTAAACAGAAACTGGCTTAAAAGGGTGGAGAGCATGTGTCACCTGCAAGCAAAGCTGGCAAGAACCAGTTTCTCCACCACCTTCATGACATTTAACATCAAGGGCACTGGTCTGAAGTCACTTAACAATTAAACAGATAAACTAAATTTAATAAATGAAATTATTCATTTACATCCACATCACTTTATCCAAACCAAAACACCCACACATGTTTATCACAGAGTGTCTCACCCCTATCACAGCCTGAATGAGTGGCGTTTTCCCCTCCTCTTCCTCGCAAGCGGCGTGTACGTCAGCACCGTGTGCCAAAGCCTCCGCCATGAGCGGCAAGTTGTGGAGTCGGGAGGATCGGTATAGGAGCGCGCCAGGGTGGAGTTCTCTTGGGTCTTCAGGGTCTGAGGATACTTCCTGTTCAATTTCTACCTCACCACTGGAGGACTCCTCTGATTCCTCTTCTGTGTGTGAATAATTTAACATGAGAATGAGCGACAATATAAGTACATGTAACACAATTTAATTTAAATTGTAGCTACTTACACTGGTGGCACACAGCCCACAAGCACACGTACCTTCCTCTGTTACACTGTCCACCACTGAGCCAAAGGCCAGGACGTCTGTGCTCCCGTCAGTACTTCCTCCCAGGCCGCTGTCGCTACTGAGACCTGCAGGGCCAAGCATTGCCAAGCCACGGACACGTTAATCATTACTTAGCACAAACTGCATTACATAAAGACACGTTATCGGTTGGATTGCTCAGGAAATCACAAATATGTGGAAAACTGCTATAAGAACTTCAGTTTGAGTTATTTTGTTTCACTGTGGAGCCTTTACCTAAAATCTTCTCTAATGTCTACAATAACAACGCACTGTATCTGTATCAACACATTGTGTAGTGGACTTACTGCGAGGACCAGAGCCAGTGTCAAAGTAGGAAAATAATGAGTCCAACTCATCTGGACAGAACAGTGAGTCCCGGCGAAACTTTGCTGCAGCTGCTGCAGGAGAATAAAAGATCAGAACAAGAGCTCAGTCTGGGCTTCACAGTGTGTTTGGTTCTATCACCACATCACAAGTCCCCACACTGACCTGCTGAGAGGTTTGCCGGCGAGGCGCTGCCGGGTTCATATCGGTGATATTTCCTACGAGCCTTGTTGGGTGCCCGAACAGAGCTGCTGTGTCGCTGGCATTTCTTCACTGTCCAAGGGCGGGACTTCCTTTCACCTTGCACGAGCGCTTCGCTGCCACTCATCTTCTTCAGGAAGCGTTTCTCCACGTATTTAGATTTGATCCAGGCCTCTTTCTCCTGTCTGGAGGTAAATGACCATAAGAAAGAAGGTAAAAGGTATCTTTAGAGTCTTGGAAAAATTACTCTGCTGGATAGAAACTGACCTTGAACTGGAGGGGCCTGGTTTTTTTGCTCCGAGTTCTTCACAGGATCCCTCATAAATCTGGTTGATCACAGTATTCCCCAATTCACACATCAGCTAAATATAAGATGAGAGAGACAACACAGAAAGTGAACATTTTTTTTAAAAGGGCTAATTAAAATTGCATTAGCAATGAACTAAAGGAATAAGACATGTAACTCTGCTGGGGGGGAAAACATGGCAGAGAGAAGATGAGCTGTAGGCAAAGCGTTAAGAAGGCGCACCTTAAGTAATTCTGGCTCCCACGAGTCTAACGTCAGTGAACGCACTTTAGAGAAATGGACCCCTAAACTCCTGAAAGAAACAAGAAAAAGAGAGTTTAAAAATAGTTTTTATCCAACCGGAAGATCTTAGCACAATCTTACTTTTGCTACTTTTATTTAAACTGCCTGGGGCGGCAGATGTCTGAAGCTATGCTCATAAGACCCTGGAGTAAAAACAGTATTGTCTTATTACTTAAAATATACACAAATGTGACAAATCCAGTATGAAAAACCATAGATTTGTGCTTTTTTTCTTATTAATATTACATATACATTTATTTAATTTTAATTCTAGTGCAGCCAGCCTTTTTATGGATACAGTTTTGACTGATAAGCCTACATGATGGAAAGTTTGACATATCAAAAAAGAACTGATACACTTGTGTGAACGTGAATGTAACGGAATGCTTGAATGCAGATGATTAAACAGGCATGTGTTAAAAACAAGAAGAAGCAGGGCAAATGTCAGTCACACAGATATGTGACGTAATGTTCTCTTTTCTGGAAAGGAACATCTTTTTTTTGTAAATAGCCTTACTAAACTAGGACAGTTTCATTTTAAAGGTTAGGCAATCAGGAAAAACTCACCAGAGACAACAGAGAAAACAAACTGACAAAGCAGGTTTAAAGTCCAGTTTGTTTGCCTGGTTTGTTCACTGCAGGCATTCAGTTTGATTTGACCACGTATGCATGTGGTATGATTGTCACCCATGCCCAACGCTTCCTCAATAACAAGTTAAGTAATCAAATAAATATGTGAGCAGAAGTGTGTCACCACTTCTACAATGTAGTCACAAACTAGAAAAAAGTTATGAATGTAATGCTCTGCATAAGGTTATTGAGGGCTGTGTGAATGCAACCTAGCAGGGGAATGAGGATGGGGTCAATCTGTCATGACTATCATGGGTTTTGGTCTTGTTTTGATGACTATCATTTAGATTGTGTTAGTATACTTCTGAGCTCCTAATTTCTTTTTAGACCTTCATTATATGTTTGAATTTCTGTTTACTTATAGCCTTAGTCTCATCTATGTTCTTTGTCATGCTGTCTGTGTATTCAGCTTGTTTGCTTGCGTGAGCTCCCCTTTGTGGCTTCACCTGTTGGAAGTCAGCCAAAATAAATGGCTCACTTCTTGTTAATTTTGACTGCCTCCTACATCACGTATTTCGGGGTCTTTAAAAGATTTACAGTCCACAGGGTCTGTGTGATTGTTGCACAATAACTGCAGCCCTTAGTGTACAGTCACCTGTGGATCCCTGAGCACTCAATGCAGAGCAGCACTCCCAGGTTGATAGAGGCCCAGCAGGGAGCCGTTTGGCCACAGTCACTGCACAGCTCATTGCCTGGCAGGCTCTGCACTCGCTGGAGGAGGCTCTCTCCTCCTCCCCGAACTCCCTTATCAGCCCTCTCTCCTCTCTCTCTGGGTTCACTGGCGGAGTCAATGCTGCTGGTGGAGGGTGAGGCAGTCCGGTCCAATCGCTGTGAAGATGGAGTTACAAGTTAGCGATGGAGACTTGATAAAATTTAAGGAAAAATAAAGGCTTGCATTACAGGATTGTGTAAGTGTTATTGTATGTGGTTATGTGTTTGTTTTCACCTCGATGTAATAGTTGTCGGTGATGTCCTTGTAAGCAGAAGCGATGCTTGCCTGGACGGCCTGGATCCATGCCTGCCTCAGCTTCTCGGACTCAGCCTGCAGCATGCAGCTCCTAAAGGTTTAGAAAAACTAGTTATAAACATCTTGATCTGTTTAATATTTTAGCTAAAGTCTGTCCCAATCTGAAAAAAAAAGAAAAAGTTGAGCTTATTCTGGAGTGAAATACACACACTTACTTAGTGGGTGAAACCACCTCAAAGCAGAACCGCCTCTCATTATCTTCGCATGGTTTGACTGAGCACAACCTCAAATCCTCAACAACCACTGTCAAAGAATCCTGCCATTGAAAAAGGGGAGTGCCAAAAAAAACAAAGCTTAGTGACAGGATCGACAGGAAAGACAAGACATTGGTTGACCTGCTATTATACAAATGGTGGCAAATAGAATTCAGAACTCTAAACTGTGTAGGTTAGCTAGAGTGGTGACAAAATCTTAGCATAAGGACCCCAAAACGGTAGATTTACATTTACAAAATTAGACTGTACCTTGAGTTTCTTTTGGTAGACCAGCTGGCTGTTTTGTATAGAAAACCACCGCCTGGAGGGGGTTGAAGGTATGAAATCAGACTGTTAGAGTGACAGAGATAGGCTGACTCAAATGCTGAAGTCTACTTTCAGTACTGAACCAATGGAATGAAATCAACTAACTTAGTAGAGCTCAACAAAGCACATTCCTTCTTTAGTTATTCTACATAGAAATCTGAGAGCTCACAGGCAATAAAGTTGGAAAGATGAGCTTTTTACCCCCATTTTGTCACATTAGTGTATTTTCCATATGAACAGGTTATGGCTGATTTGTAAGCTAACCTCGATTCTATTTTGTTATATATCGTAACTTTCCAGTTTACCTATTCCAGGTCTTGAATGCATTGCTGGCCCTCTTAAAGAGGTAGCCCTCCATAACCACACCATTGGGTGCATCCACATTGAATTCCAGCTTAGGGTCATCATAGGAAAAATCCTGCGAAGAGAACATATGAAGTAATTATTTGTGTGAAACAATCAGTGTAAAGTCCACAACAAATGTCTGCGTAACCTTATCGGGGGCTCATACAATAGCTGTGCCTCCTCAATAATCAGTGTCCTCTCTACAACACGATTAGTTTACATTTAAAGATTGTGTCAGGATTTCTTGACCATTCAGCTAAACCTTTTGTACCTATTTGTATATCTAAGATTAGCCAAGAAGGGTCTCTAAAGTCAGATGCCACCTGGTCAGCGAAGTGAAGAACAAAAGCACACAGATTGTGAAATGAGAGCTGAGGCTCAGGTTTGCTTATCTTAGGTGACACTTTGATCTGAGGGAGTACTAAACATATGGGACACTAGTAGGCACACAAACTTTCTACTCAGGGAAACCCTGTAATTTTCCACTTTCCTTTAGCTTTGTTAAAAGCATAAAAGCCTTTTCACTGATTCCTTGCCACAAAGTCACCTCCCATTCATTGAAACGAACGGATTCAGACATAAGATAAGTAGGTGAACTGCCATGTGACACGGAGGTACTATAATAACACAAAATTCTTCAGAAACAATTATTCCAAAACATGCAGGCCCTAGAAAGCAAAAACATGATGTGACGCGGTACAACAACTTGGTTCTCCGCCAGCCAAACACCTGGAGGCGTTTCCAAGTGATTCAAGAGCCACTTATGCGCAACATTTGCTGGAGAGCAGTAGGCTAGTTGTAGGCTCTCCAACTGGGCGCTTTACAGAAAAAAAAGACAGAAGAACATTTGGAGGAACACCCGTGTTGGCATTTCCCTTAACTCCAGTTTTCCCTCATGCAGCTAATTGTTGCATTTTAAACTTTTAAACCTGTTGTCTGTTCACCAATGGAAAAGGGAACACAGCGTACAAGAGTCGAACAGAAGCTCTCATCAAAACTTCAGGTTAAATAAATAAAAGCTCACCAGCGTGTAGCTCAGCATGCCAAGTATCTTCATCTTTATCACACTGACATCCAGCAGCATTACGATGTCAACAGGAAAATAAAAGCTTAAATTCATAAATAAATGACGATAAAGGAGACAAATGTGCTCCTCACGCGAGTCCAGACACACACTGTCAAAGAGGAACAGCGACACGCTCGTGCCGCTCCTTCGGCCGCGTGGACCCGGCGCGGGCGCACATTAGCATACAGCTGTCACCGTGTCCTCGCGCCCCGCGGGGGTGACCCCTGCAGCGCCTGCTGAAGATCAAACTTTTCATTTTCCTGCTGCATGTGAGGCCCTAAACGTAGCCATACCTCATCCCCGCCCCACCCGCGATTTAAGGCTGCCCTTTCACCCCCGCCCGAGCGTCTTCTGTGGGAGTCAGCTTTCCATCTGTCTGCAGCTCTAAAACTTTTTCCTGCTTAATCAAGCTAACATTATTGCTCCCCAAACACCAGCCCGGAGCACCCTCTTCCCACCTTAAATCAGCCGGGACCGCGCAAGAATGCAGCGACTAGCCCAAAGGCGCTGGAGGCTGCATAGCGCCACTGAGCCAAACTGCCCAATTAAGTCACTGTGAGCCCCGCAGCTGAATTCTACTGATTCGCTTCAATTATAAGTTACACTAATTGATACAATTTAGTAATGAAAAACTTAAACACACATAAGCTTCTGCTGCTGGGGGCTTCCCATGATGCACTTGGTCACTCTGTCTTTTCACTACTGCATTTAATCATTAGCAATTCTTAAACTCTGACTCTCCAGTAGTTTGCCTTTTGTGCTGCCTCCCTCTGTGCTCTTCTCTTTCCTCTCACACCCAACCAGTCCCTGCTCCTGTGGTTCCATCGGTGATTTCTTCCTGCTAAAAGGGAGCTTTTCCTTCCCAAGGTCGCCAAGTACTTGCTCATGGGGAATGTGTGATTGTTCTTTCTAATATTTTAGGGTTTTTACCTTACAGTATAAACTGAATTGAATCACTGATAAGTTATTGCAGTGCAAGCTCAGTTTTATTATTACATTCACAGTAGTTTTATTATCTGATTCACAGTAGTTTAGTGATTCTGTAGCAATTGTGGCACCCAGCATGACTTAGGAGGACACTGAGCCCATGGGCCTGTGCTGGTCAGACTTTGTACGGTACTCCACGTGTCTCTTTGAAGACTAAAAAGAGCTCATTCATCAGCTTTTGCATTTAGTTTTAAATCATAAAACAACAGGAAATGTGCTGAGGATAATGGGTAATATGCAAGGACGTAGCGCACAAGTAGCCCAAAGACGCAGTGAGCTGCATAATGGCACTGAGTCAAACAGTGGGCCCAAAACATATCAGTGAGGCTGTATGAGACATGTTGAACCAGTTCCATAATATACATATGTATATGTATATTACAAATACAAGTATTTGCATATAGTGAATTCCAGGTAATGCCCTCTAATAAGGCACCCACTGGAGCAGAACGGCACCTGTCTAACAACAATTCCTACAAAGAAGTCTTTACAAAAAAAGATTTTAAAGGTGCCAAGCCTGAGCAGTCGCTATACAAACTGAAGATGTGCAATAACAATAACAACACAGCTCTTTTTTCCCCCTAAAAGCACTTTTTGTTTGGAAGCACTGCAGCTGTCACAAGTCTAAGCTGTTATGAGTCAAAAGGAAGCCCTTAATTCTAACACACAGAATAATTCGTAGCTTTATACAAATATTTATGTCCCCTCCTGTCTTACAACCTTCAATTAGCCAGGACTGTTCAAGAATGCAGTGCACAAGTAGCCTAAAGGAACAGGAGGCTGCATAACAAAAGAGACCCTGAACATGCAATTTTGGCAACATACCAGTAAGGCTATGTAAGACATGTTGAAACATTTCCATACATTTGGAGGTATTGGAGGTAAACTGCATGTGATAATTTGCATATAGTGAATAACATTCCAGGCAATCATCTTCATTTTAATGTAATAACCCATCACACCACGGACACGCAACGCACACTGAGCTGAAACAACACCTCAGGGACACCTCGGCAGTTGTCACCAGTCAACAGAAAACTATTACGAAAAAATACCTCATCCTAATACGCTGCAAGCAAACATGCGTGTAATCAAAGCAATACAAATGGATATAGTTTGGGCAATTTATTGATAAAGGCGGTTAAGGAAATGTTTAGTATTAACACCCTAGTTTTTTTCTGGTGTATTTGCATTTGCTTGATTTAAAAATGTTGTGCAGTTAAAAGTGGTGACAATGAAGGAGGAGAGAGTTGAGGCCCTGGTTCCCCAGGGAGCCACAATGATGTTCTGCACACACACAAAAAAGAGCTGCTGTGAAAGAAAGGCGCGAGGGAGCGTGTGATCTGTGCAGGAGGACGGGCTGAGATGGGGAGGGAGCCGCCGGGGCAATCAAAGAAGCGCGAGGTAAAGAAGAAGAACCCACTGTGTAAGTATGCAATGGCTAAAATGGTTTCTCAGTCATCACCTGATTACTGTTTCTGCTTCATCCTAATGCCAACAATGCCCCTTTCAGATAACCCCACACTAATATATTTATCTGTGCTCATCCCTTATTAACTTCTCTGCAAATAAAGCAGGCGGGCTTAACTACTTCCATGAATCGGTCTTATTTTTACCCTGAGTGCTGAAGTTACTCTTAATAAAGAATGCATTGCATCTATAATTCACAGCTTCTGCCGTCTCATAGCGCCCCTTCCCACACTACTACATTTGCATATGGAAGGAATATCAGAAACAACAGACAGTGTTCAGTGGAATTTTTTTTTTTAAATGGCTCGTGGCAGCGTTTTCTCTTTAATCTCTTGATGCAGTGATGCTTTTTCTGTCTTCATGTTACTTCAGGTCTTTTTCTTGATAAAAGCACTTCCTGAGAAAGACCAGACATCTGATTTGAAAGAGCTTTGAGTTTTTCCCTCTTTGAGAGAGACGGCCTCCGTCATCTGTCTCGCCCTGCTGTCTGGATCTTTCACTTTTTTATCTCTCTTCATCTTTTTGTAATCTATTTCCATTGCTTGCCTTCACATTCAAGACCCGGCTGTGCATCTTAATGCCATCTGTTGACTTTGGCTGTAAGCTGGCAGTTGTAACTTTTGGTTTTCTGACCTGTCAGAATGAGGATTGGTTCTGCAAAGACACCAAAAAGGCAGAGCTGGCTCCAAAAAACAAAAAACAGTGCTGGCACTGGCACTGTGTTGGTGATAGACAGATGTTTGATCATCAGATCATCACCACCCCTGCTTCGACATTTTTACACACAGACTGTAATGATTTATTTAACAATTGAATATAATAATCTGTGTTGTTTTGGTGACTTATTTTAGAGTCTTACACTCTTATAAAAACTGTTTAAGAGCAATTCTGTGCTAGAAATTTCAAGAAGGGCACATCAGTGTGACACGCGTCAGCGCCTTCAGACAAATACTGATGTTAACGTCTCTCCCACGCAAACACAGTCTCGCTTTATGCTTACAAAAAGGCACACTGATTTATGCATCAGTCGAGCTAGTGAAACAACTACTACCACTGCTACACATACACAATGACTGGTAGACAAAGATCTTCTGGGGCAGGAAAATTTACAGGTTTTCAGGAAAGTGAGATTACTTTCATTTTATTTTTAATTTCCAGACAATGTGGCCTTGAGAGCTAGAGTACAAACTTCAAGGATCAGCTGAAAACCTATACCAGTCGACACAAGAAACCTGACACCTAGAGCCAAACAGGCCAGGTCAAAATACGGGCTAACAGTTGCAAAGCAGGTCTGTGTTTCTTGAACCGTCCATTACTGCAATGTTCCACACACTTTTTTCTTTTAAAACCCAAATCAAAAAAAAATCTAACATACATGTGGTTCATTTTAACCAGTAAGCCAAGGGTAAGGTACAGAGAGAGAGAAAAAAAACAAAAAACAAACTCACCTGCATCAGAGTCTGTGAGCAAGAGGCCAAGCAAGGACACAGTGAAGAGAGAGAGTGAGAGAGGGGGAAGAAATGCATTAGAGGAGGAACATGACTGCGTTAATTTCACCAGAACAAACTAAATAAGAATAAATATGTGCAACTGATGGTGTCACAAGCGAGCGACATCAGAGAGCTCCTGAAAAATACACACATAAAACAGCTGTTCCTGATTAAAAGAACTACAGCATGTTACACGTGAAGCATTATTTTTCTAAAACCATCAGAAATGAAGCCCAGGGGCACAATTCAATGCACGTTTTATGGATTAAAAAGGACGAGTTGCTGAAAGGTCATTAATCCATGCACAAAGCTGTTCGTCGAGTCTGGCAGGATGCCTTCCCTGGGCAACTAAATTGGTCGGAGGGAAGGGCCTCTGGCAGAAAAACAGGCATGCTTTTGGCATTTCTTCTGGCAACAGATGGATGATTTTTCTTATGCATCTGTGCATGTGTGTGGCTACTGGGGGGATGGGGATGGTTAAAGAGTTGCTTTTCTTCAAGCAGAGTGGGCCATACATGTTTAGGGGACTTGTTCTTACTGTAACCCTGAACGCAAAACGCAGAATGCCGTCTATCAGTGTCTCGCAAACCTTAGACAGTAAACAGGACAGTGGCATTTACTAAACAAACATAAATAGTTCAAGGCTTTGTTTTCCTCATGAAGGCATCTGTGGTCTCTGTAAGATCTGATTCGCTTTGTTATTTTAATGCTGCCAGTTACATACCACTTTTAACTCCGGTGTTTTACTGAACTTCTACTGAATTAGGAGGTGACTGTCATGCTAAATGACAAAAAGAAATTCCTTTCAGCAACCTTTAAGGAAACATATCTAACATTCTGGTCAGCATAGACAATATCTGATGAGCATTTCAGAGTTCACTATCAGTGCAAGGCCTCCTATGCTACTACAGGAGAATCTGCACAGACCTGTGCAGTGGCTGCAAAAAGAGAAGCTGGAAATAGTCGTGAAAAGGCTAAGCTTTAGTATTTATGAAAATACAGATGATGTAGAGCCTCCACGCCATCTGTTTATTTTGTATTCTGATCTATTAGCATCATTACGAATGATCTCTCTCCAGTAGTTTGTTTTTTGTCTCATCACCCTCGAGCGGTCTCGGTGGATGGCTGCTTGTCCCTGAGTCGGTGTATCTAATATCCCTGTGCTGGTGTTGCTCCTACTTCATCATAATGATGCTGGTCCAGGATCAACAGTGCAGCTGACCAATAATGTTTATGATGTCATAGCTTTGCAATGTGGAAATTTATATAAATCTGTTCATACAAAACTCTCTTCTGGAACGAGAAACATTTCATGGTGAGTATTTCAGGTGTTTTCTTTATTAATTTATACAGTAGAATAAATATATTATGAAGATATATTGGTTCTTAGCTGAATTTAGGTTATTCGTGGTGTTGCTGGACCAACATTATTATGATGATGAAGGAAGAACATCAACGAGGGGATTCAGATTGTGATCCCTGAGCCTGCTTCTAGTTCCTATTAAAAAGAGGTTTTTCCCTCCCACTGCTGCCAAGTGCGTGCTCAAAGGGGATTGTGTGATTGTTGGGGTTCTGTTTGATATTGTCTTTACTTTACAATATAAAGCACCTTGACGCTATAATGAATTGGCACTATATAATCTGAAATATAACTGAAATGAATTGTGATCTAATTTGGCAGCATACGACAGGCTGCTGTAACATGTTTTTCAAATGGAGATGGCAACTGATGATAACTGGTGGAGGGAAAAGTAAGCATAAGAAGTGGACGGTAAGGTTGCCCTAGTGGAAGAAAACGACACAGGGATGAACTGTTATGGCAATGTGGGCTCAAAGATAAGAGCTGTGATGGTGTCTCACTCTCTGCTGGATGAGGGCGTGTTTGTGCTCCAGCTCCCTCTTCTCCACGGCCGAGTCAATGACCAGCTGATCTAGCTGCATAGAAGACAAGATCACATATGCAGCAGGAGCAGTGAGTGAAAAATAAAATATGTTTGTAAAATTAAAGGACAATGAAACTAGAAATCACATGGTATGGTTTCTTTGTTATGGTTTGGGTTTGCTTGTTTTGTTTACCTGTGCAGCCAGTTTTTTCATATAGGGGTCAATCTCATCCAAGATGTTAAAGCCTTGTTGGAACAAAGTATACTGGGCTCGCATGAATGACAGCATCTGTAGCAGACAAAGGAAGTCAAATGACAAAGTAAGACACACTACATATGTGCTGTATATGTATAATTATGTGACGATACAGATGGATCCGAGTCACTCACTGCATCCAGGATTTCAAACTTCTTCTTGGCTTGAAGCACATTAATCTGCCAGAAACGAAGAGAAAAGGAAAATTCTACATTTTAGACTTCATGTTTGAGATGTACAGGAGAGATCTGAGAGCAGATCAAGAGTCCGTGCATGGGTTCAACAGAAGTTGACTCACAGTGCCACCTATTGGAAAACACTAGTAATAACAAGTAGAGTCTATGTTCCGTGTGCCTCACCTGTAGCACATAGTCCAGGGCCAGGTGCCGAAAAGCTTTGCGGCTGAGGATGAGAGCCTGCGTCGCCTCCTCCGCCTCATGCACCTTGTTCCTGGGTGCCTGCGCGTTCTTCACCTGCGCCAGCTCCATGTCCTCACGCACTCGATCAAACTGCTTCTTGGTATCCTTGAACTTCCGTATATCCCTGGTGCATGCACCATGGAGCACAAAGGTAAGAATTCCCACATTTTTTGCCAAATCAGAAACGGTGAGATCGAAATTCTTAATTTCTGTTATTACTGGGAGATTTCTGCATGTGAGTACAAAAATGCACATTTAACACAACAATTAGGGGACTAGATAGAAATCTTAAAACATGAAGTTACTTATAAAAACAGACATCGTGCCATCTAGTTTTCATATAGCTAGTGGTTTAACATCTTGTTCACTTGTCCTCACCTCTCTTAAGTGCTTAAATCTACTCAAATGTGATGTGATACTCACTCTTTAATGAAGGTGTGAAGCTGCTGTTTGATGGACCTCTGAGCCTGGTCAAACAAAATCTGCGAGCAGACGGAAGGAAGAGATATCATGTGAGATACAGTGCACAGCAGTTAAAGAGCAAGCAATGAATACGTCTGAAAATCTGTAGTTCTCCGATCTGGGCACAAGATGGCATTATGATCCCTTTCATGTGATTACTTCAGCCACAAGCAGAGAGGAGCTGAAGGAAATGAGAAAAGCGAGCACACACGTGAACACACTCAGCTACCGCCTCAGTAGATTTTTAGCAATATTTGAGCCCACATTTTACTTCCTGTTAAGTATGGGTTTCCCTTTCCTGACTGTCTCATCCTCTTTTCCCTCCACTTCTCATTCATTTTAACCAACTCTTCTCTCCACAATAGGAAGTGAGTTTGTTTCAATTTTTATATTCCAGCCACTGCTGTTGATATTATCCTAGACTATATTAAGGAAAACCGTGTGCCTTGTTGATTTATCTTTGTGCAACACTCGTGCACACAAGCTCACGCAGAGACTTACAGTAATTGTGATTGCTTTATAATCACACGCATGCGGACAGTGTACACAACAATCACTTTTGGTATCCTATGGATTAAACTTTCTATAGCAATCCCTAGTTTGCAAGCATACACATTGAGGATTATGGGCTTAGTGTACATGTAAGCCTCCGACCACATGACATCTCTGCAGGGCCTGATAACACACGGCGGATGAGACTCAGATTTTTTGCTTGAGGTGGCTTGTCATTCTGCAAATGTAGAGCACACTCAGTGTGGAAATTTGAAGTGGACAACGTCGAGCGTTGGAATGCTTTATTCCTTCATAAGCATGTATTAACTTCCCACAGAGCCTGTCTTTTAAGTATTGTGCAATGGATTCTTAAAATAAGGAGGAAAGACTTTGCAACTCCTCCCATGTCTCCTTTCACTGGAAACACTTCAATCAATGTTTAATTAGTGCAACAAGAAATAGCCACAATTAAATGACTACATTATTTTAGTCAGCAGATAATGTAGAAAAGTATTACATTTGTTATATATAATTAACATAACAAGCATAAAGAATGACGAGATATTTTGAGAATATTTACCTTAAACTCAGCTCAACTAACTAAACTGAAATTAATCTATTATCCTCTAGTTCCCCTCTGTGACTAATAAACAATTTAAAATAAATCATTAAGAAATTGTGAGGAAATAACCCATAATCCCAATAAAATGAAGTATAATCCTTTCACACATATCTCACCATGGATTCATGATTAAGAAAGCTACTTTCACCTGCTCCCTTATTAACATGAGGTCATCACTGCGGGGGCGCATGTTTGATTTGTCCAGATGTACACCAGATGCCCTTTCTGAAGCCCAAAGGGCATTTGTGTCTCCTGCCCTTGACAGAACCAGGGATTGTTTGGAGGTACTACCATGCATTCATCATTAAAATGCTGAAAATGGAAAACTACCTGAGAAAATCTTTAATAAATGATGTGTCATCAGACTGCACTGACACAACACTGAATTGTGTCGAGCAAAATAGTGACCAAAACGGGGTGTAAGCTATCTGAAGTTTCATGGAAAAGAAATGAAACCCAAAACAATTTCTGTACATCTGATAGAAACTAATCCAAATGTTCCACTCAGGCCTGCACTTGATTATAATGCCTTGGGCTCGACCCAGCCCAACCTACATAATGTCAGCACTCATGGATATACTCATGGAAAGCCAAAGCTCTTTTTTGCTTGTGGCCAAATAAGAACAGTGATCATCAACAGAAATATATCACAGTATAGAAAATCGCACAATGCTGTCAACAGGTACTCAAACAACAATAAAAAAAAAGAAAGAAATCTGCTCAGTTTCACTTTTTTAAGCTTCCTAATCTGTTGCTGAGACTGATCCATGTTTGAATGTAAACACATTTGATTATATAATTTACTGAGAGATCAGTTTTTCTTTTGAATGCCCTTGTTTATCCTCGACAGCTGAAAAGCCTTAGGAACAGGCACTGACTGGTTAAGTAAAGACACTAAGGCTGCTTTTTATTAGGCTAACACATCTCCTTGATTCTCATATCTCTTCCTCACATCATCCTCATCATGATGGATGTGTAAGAGAGATGGATGTTGGTCCTCTTCTCATATTTCAGGGAATTGAAGCTTCTCCATGAGGGTGACGGCACAGCAAACCGTGGGACTATGTTAGTAGATAAGATGCAGGGAAGTGTAAGTTAGCAAAGGACTTCATCCTTTATTTTTTCCTTCCCTTGTTTATTCATAAAATCTGATAAACAAACACTCTTGTAAAAGGGTGAATGAAGGGAAAGCAAGAAAAAAGGCTTCACAGAGGATGCACTGAGATGGTGTGAAAGAGCAGCGGAAAAGAAACAGCGTTCTTAAAATTGGTGCTCTATGTAATATAAGCAAGGACTGCAGACATTACATAACGTGTAATGGATAGAAAGGAAAAGAGTACACCGCGTCTATAAAAAAAAGAGGAAATTATTGGTCTGATGTGGCTAATGGATCCTATGTAATAAGCAGAGATTTGATTTGATTTTAAAAAGGTGAAGTTGGAGATCATAACAGAACCATGCAATTGAAGAAGATTTATCTAAGGGGTAACTCACACTCTGTGGAATAAGAAACAGAAAGCTTCAGATCTTTTACATTTGTGTCTCTTTGTCACTTCCTTTTTTATTCTGTGTTTATTTTCTTCCCCCACTTCCCTTCATTGTCAATACTCTCCTTTGTTCCTAATTTTGTCATGCATGCGTGCATAACGCATAAACATGGAGTTGAGTGAACATCTCAGAATATTACACACTGTCTTATATTGTCATGTCCTAATGATTACTGCTGATTACTTTAAAGTGCTGTAATATCTCTTTCTGCCTTGGGCTTTTTAAACCTGCATCATCATCTCAGCAGTGTGAGAAACCTTTCATAGAGTGAGAAATTTCGAGATCACACTTAGTCATGAGGAGAAATCACTCTGGAGTCATGTGGGGAAAACCTGTGAGTGTGTGAGTGTGCATGTGTGTGTTTATGCATTAACCTGCAATACACATCTGGTCCAGCATGTGGTTTGAATCAGACACACACATGATCACTGGCCAGTGTGGACAGATTCAAAGTCATTGAGTGATTTCACAGTTGAAGTGTTGTGTGTGTGTGTAAGGGTTGTGCACGGAGGCCCAGGAGGACTGCATGCCTGAAAGATGTTAATATGTCAGAAGACCTGGGCTGTACCTCAACCTCTCACCTGTGGCTACAACATACAGTGTGTCTGTGCACGTGTGTGTGCAGATGTGTCTTACCGTGTGGTAATTGACCATCTCTTGGAGGCTTTCGCCACACTTTTCAAGGCATTCCTGTGATGTAGAGTGCACAGTGTAAGCATGGATTTCCATATGAACCTCAAAATCTTTCTCACATAACAAGATTTTCTCAACTTATCTATACATGAGTACACATTACACAGGAAACAGAGACCAAATGCCTTCCTAAAAAACTATAAAGTCAGTTTCAGGTCTATATGCTTGCAGGCATGTAAACATCTCCTGTTCAAATCAGGTCACCTCTTCCATGCACACAACAACTGGAGGAATGCATGCAGGAACGTCCAAGTCAAAGACAGAGGAGAAGTCAGTTGCTAAGAAGCTGGCACTCAAATATTACTCAGTGAATCTGAACTCAGTGTTGAAGATATCCTTGCTTCTACTCACCGATATCATCTCCTCTTTCTTGCACTGCTGGGACAGGTCTCTGATGCCGTTAACAAAGAGCTTGTTAGCGCTGACATAGGCCCTGCCGGCCTCGATCATCCCGCTGCATAGCTTCACCAACTAATGGGAGGTGTAAAAACATCACTTTAATGCCCCAAAAACAAGAACACTGTCTATTTAAAGACTTTTTACATAATGAGATGTGAGGATATTAATAGTCAAAATGATGACGTAAATCAAACAAAGCCTATAAGAATCTTTTGCTCACATGCTGAATGCGAGAGGACGCTCGAATTTGGAATAATATTAATTTTGGAGGCCAGCGCAGGCCTTACTGAAGCTGCTGTGTCAGGAATCCAACTGAGAAGCATGTATTTATTAAGAAAGTAACTAAATGAGCAAATGAAAAGATGGAAATGAAGAAGATGATCAAAGGCCACTGACTGTATTGCACAACTATAATTAAAGCGGCGTCCCAAATCCCACACACCAACTTACTCACAACTTGGTACATAATAAATAGAGGAAATTTCAAACACTTGCTAATTAGCTCTGTGTTGTGCAACTCTACTGACAGATGCAAGGTTGCGTGACTGCAATATTTTCCAAAAGTAGAGTGCAAGCTCTTGCAAAACACACTTGATGGCACTACACAGCATGAAGAGGTCATCATGGCGTTCTGAGGTGCCTCAAGGAAAAAAATTGTTAATGTTTATTTATGGCTGGATCACCTTTTTGCTAAGCATTATAACCAAATTGGAGACAATTTAAATCTACTGCTGAAAAAAATAAGCAATAAACATTTTCCTGTGAAATATCTGAAATATACATTGTTGCAAAAAAAAAAAAAAAGCTTAATGCAAGCAATATAAAGACAGATGCAATTAGCAAACTTACTGCTCGTTAATGTTTTTACGGATGTTTTTACTAAAGTTTAAGTTGGCACTAGAAGGGGAATCTCTAAAGACAAATGTATTCAAGTACCAAATTTCATAGAAATGTGACTAACCTCAGAGCCAAGGCACCTTGATAAGCAGACTTTAGGTATTAAAAAGCTTTGGGAGTCAATACACAACACTGAGAATTTAATAATATAGTATATTGTATAATATAGTATGCAGCCAAAGTCATGTCAGGGTAAACTGAAATTCTAAACATAAATGTAAATTAACAAGCGCAGACAGTAAAAGCATGTATGCCTTTAAATGCCACATCATGACTTTCACTGTGACTGCTTTCCCGTTTTGCAAGTAATATGATAAGGTGCAGAAAGTTACACTGTCATTACCAATGCACTTATGCCGAAACACAACATGTGTGTGTGTGTGTGAGTCTGCTGGCAAGGGGTGGGGTTGGGGGTTAAGAGAGAGTGTAGTAAACGTTTAATTATCACATTTGGTGCAAGCGTTCCCAAGGTTGTCTGTATGTGACTGTGGTTTACTGGGTGGCTGACAGTAAGGGCTGCAGCCGCGTGAACGCTGCTAAAACGGGCTGCTGGGATCAAAAGCATCAGTTGCCAAATGTTCACACTCATGTTCACACAGTATGTTTTCTAAGATGCATAATGCAGTCCAAATTTTAACAGCATTTTTAGGAATCGGTAGAAAATCCAAAGAAGCACGATGCTGCTGCTCTTCCCAGGCTGGTCTGACAACATATATGTCAACAAATTAGTTGATGTAGGGAATATGATCTCATTGAGTGCAGGCCTGAATCCCCCAGGGGTCTGAGGATGGCCATTAGAGGGACAAGCTGTGTGTCTGGATATAATAAATAGGTTGGAGCCAAAATGCCACATCTGGTGCCACACGACAGACCTTGCTGTGTTAATTGACCGAAACAATAACAGTATATTTGCAGCGTAACTGCAGAATTGCTGAGCAATGAGATGAATAATGTGAATTTTAGTATTTTAACTAATTAGAAATGTTTCTGAGTACTGTTAGTGTTCTCTCAATAACAGCAACATTTCAGTATTCCAGTTAGCCGACGGACAGCACTAAATGTTTTCACACTTGTCAGAGAGATTCAGCTTTCATCAGTCATGTCCGTGTCCTGTCCTGAAAGCCTTTGCTGTCACCACAGGCAGCTTCAGGGCAGGTGGAGGACTCCTGCTGAACAGAACAAACCTCCCTGGTGGAAATCTGTCTCCTCTGACGCTTTTCAGTTTTCAGTGAGGCTGAACTGGAGTTCATAGTTCAAAGTTCAAAGTTCATAAGGTCCTGCATTATCAGTTGGTGGCAGGAATGTTTATATGTGTAGAGAGTGAGGGGCTCTATTCACATGACTCCTTAATGATGAACTTTAATATTAAGTAAGTCAAAACCATCTAACCACTTTATTATTTAAACAAACTTAGGTGTTCACACTGAGGTTTGTTAATCCACATTTCATTATGTCTGCAGGCTGTTTGATGTTTGAAGAACTGTCTCAGATTCACCTTCAGAGAGAAGAAGAAAGAAGCTGCAGTAACACTGTCTCCCACTCTAAATTCTCTTTGACTTCCACGTCTATTAGTTTATCTGAAGAAGCCTTTCAGCTCACTTCCTCAAGACAGTCATCCGGTCCATCCAGAGTTATCTCTGTAGCTAATTAGGTTTGATACAGCTATAAAATTTATTCCAGTCGTTCCATTTGCCTTTAAACCTTTAACCTCTCACTAATACCATAGAGAACAGAGCCTGATCACAGTGATGCTGATGCGAATGCCTACACTTATGGAGTTACCTTAAGCTTCTTTTTCTAAATTATTCTGTTATATACTATGTGGAGAAAAGTACTGATACCTGTTTGGTATTAACATCAGTGTTTGTGCTGATGTTGATGCCAGAGGAGGTTTGAACTCTGCAGATCTCGAGTCAAAAGAGAGCTGGCACCTTTTATGCCTCACGCTCGGTGGACCTACCCTGTAAGTTGATGTGTTCTGCCACTTTTTTGAGTGTCTGTCATTCCTAAAGAGATCAACTTTGCAAGTAATACCACTTACAACTGATTGTGGGATATCAAGGAGGGAAAATACTTTAAAATTGACTTGTTCCAGTGGTTGCCTCCTATTACAGTACCACACTCAAATACAGTGAAAGTCCCATTCTTTCATTGGCTAGCTGATTGATTGTAGACACATGTGGCAATAGAACCGAAAACATCTGAATTCAGAGATTAAGAGGTGCGGCCCAGTACTTTTGTTCAAATAGTGTATGTTTGCTGGGCTCATTCTGGCAAACAAATATAGCTACCTGACTGATAGTACTATGAAATGCTGCATGAGTATGAACTGTAATATATGTATAAAATAAATATACCTCCTAGTTTTGGTCTCTATGGCAGGTTTAAAATTAACACCTCCTGTGTTCAAGCAAATTGCACTTCAGGGCAGATTGATCCATCCATCCATTTTCTTCTGCTTGACCAATTCATAGTCACAGGGGGACTGGAGCCCATCTTTGTAGGCACCCTGTGACACCCTGTGACACCCTGGACACGTTCACGTTCACGATCACACCTACAGCTAATTTAGAATCTCCAGTTAACCTAATCCAAGCACGTCTTTGCTATGTGGGGAGAAGTCCGAGTACCCGGCGAGTACCCAGGCAGACATGGAGACAACATGCAAAATCCAAACAGAAAGGCCCCAGCCAGCGGGAGGATTCAAACCCAGGACCTTCTTGTTGTGAGGATACAGCAACAAATGAGATGGAATAAAGTAAAGTGCTTTAATTCATGTCTCATAAATTGTTGTATAAAAAAAGGAAAATTCAGCGCACACTAATGTAATAAACGGCACTATGTGAGCCTTTTCTACTACTTGCAACCTCGCTGGCATTAATCAGTCTTTTCTCCCTGTAAACGGGCAGCCTCTTGTTCGGTGCATGAACCCACTGCATTTAATTAACTGTCTGCAGCGTTTTCATTATTTAAATAGCTCTGGCATTTAAATAACAAGTGTGTGAACTGCAGACATGCAGAGCGAGAAAGACAGCGATACAGAAAACTGATTACAGCGTAGACTCTAAAGTACTACTCATAGAAAACCTCCCCATCTGGTGGCGTTTAGCATTCAAACAAAGCCAATGAATTCCACTAATGTCCTGTTTAAAGTGTTCTAACCACTGAAAGAAATGGACATGTGATTTTTTTCCCTTATGGATTAGCTGACTTTATCTTTTAATGAGAAGCACAGTCCACATGTTAGAAGGATTCATACCTTATCGAGCTTCGCTTCGATTTCTACCACATCTGTCTCCACATCATCAATTCCAGCCCTGTAGAGAGAACACAAAGTCAGGCGGTTACTCAGAAATGATTTTCAGTAATTCCATTTCTGAGAAAAGGAGCCACAGCTTAACCTAAAAACAAATATTACAGCCACAATCGGACGATTTAAACTCTTGTTTCAGTGAGATTCTTGGATTAGCGGTAAGCCACATTATCAGAGTGAACAATAAGAAAAAAACCCAAAAAACAGATATATCGGTGAAAAGTTTAAACTGGCTGTGGCTCTAAAAGAAAACACCTAAAAGAAACAGAACAGAGGAAGGTCAGATGCTAAGACATGGCTTAAAAATCACAGTGTAAAGCTGTACCATGCTGCAATCGGTCACCATATATCAGTCTCACACACTTAAACATTAATCCTGATAATCAGATTGACAAAGGCATCACTCTGGAAGATTAGTAACCACTGCTGAGCTGTAAAATCAATGAAAAAAGCCAAACGAAATCAATGTAAGATCACATATCGGCCCGCACTTAAGTATGAAAGAGGTGAGGTGATAAAAGAGGCAGCAACCAACAAGCTTATATTTAGTACCAGCATTTTAGAATTACATGATATTGGCCCAGATTTATAGGATAATATTTTTCAATTAATACTTTTAATCTCATTTTCCCATGGTCAGTCTTCAAAGATCAGCTGGAGCATTTGTGCAGAAGCCAGCGTCCCACCCATCACGTGCTGAAGGAGATGATGACCTCATCATATAATCTCAACCCCACCCGCTCCTTCAACCCTTTTACACCCTGCAGCTGGTTTTATACGTCACAGAAGAGGGAAAAAAAGCACCAGCAGCTGCCCAGCTAGTTAATGTGATTAAGGTTTAGGCTTGCTCATGTGTGTTGTACAAGGGATGAAAGGATGCAGTGGGAGGGACAGGACGAGTCGGTTGAGTCAGTTAGCAGCTGATCCAGAAAAAAAGCATTCCCAGGATTACTTTCTGGGAATATGCTGCTCCTGAAAGTTCCAAAAAAAGCCACGAGCTGCCGATTCTTGACTTGCATCTGTCTTCCACTTGCCCATTTCTTTTTCTCTCACCCGCGACCCATTCTATTTAGACAGACTGAATTTTTCTCTTCCACAACATCACACTGACAGAGCATGTGTGCATGTGTGTGGTCTGCAAGATGGCAGGTATTTATTGTTTCACAGAGAGAGCGATGAAAAAAACGAGGTGTTAGCATAGATCGTTCATTAAGCTGACTTTGTAATTTGTTGCATGTGCTCAGGAACGGGTCAATTTCTGCTTTTTTGTCTTCCAAGCTGTGTGTTTATCCAACAGTATCATCTTCTCAATTAAGTCGCTCTGTACTGAACACCACCAATGTCAAGCAGCTGTTCAGTTTAGAGGATAAGCTCATTACAAGGGTGTTGTGTCTCTGGTGGCGTGCAGCCTAATAAACATTGACTGGCATTTGATTCAAGGGTGACACAGATGACATATAATACAGCGGCAGCAGTCGATATGCTATCGATCAAAGCTTTCAAGTTCAGCACAACATCACTTGTGCGTGGCGAGACCGTTGTTTTATGTTACAGGTTTGATGCATTTGGCATGCATGTTTTCTGCATCGATACACATGCCTGTAGGTTTATAATGGTGACGCGCTGAAAATCAGTTCACTAAGAAAGTTGTCAGCTCTGTGAAGGTTAAGTAAATAAACAGCATTAACAAGCCAATTATGTGTGTATGCAAGAGACAGAGAGCAAGCATGTGTGTGCGTTAATGTAGGTTTGTCCTTATTTTTCCCTTTACCACAAGGGATTGTAGTGGAATCAAGTAAGACAGACTTCCATGGACGATTATGGGTAATCCTGCAATGGTGGATGCCTGCAAGGAGGAGCAGACTGATGAAATGTAATGTATAATAATTTTTTTAAAAATAAATAAATAATATATATATATTTGTTTCCAATGTGCATGTTCAGTTTGTGTAAACAGACAAAGTAGCAAAAACACCCCAAAGTAGCTCCAACAATAATGCAGGCCATTTAGAAGGGGGATGGGCTCATATGCACTGCCAGTTTTAGCATGGTGTACATGGGCTGACATCACTAGTGAAGGGGGGGGCTCACGTGCACTACCACCATGTGCACACCCATCAGCCTCAACTACAACCTACGAGTGTGCTGAGTCTATTCTTGTTCCCCATGCTGTTGGTGTACTGTAGCATGCAGCGTGCACGCTACGTCATCTCACATCTCTTCACATGCCACACACACACACACACACACACACACACACACACACACACACACACACGCACACTTCAATGCCCTGAGCTTTCCCTCATGTCTTCCAGACTCAGCTTGTCACACAGCATCACATTCACATCAGCATCACTTCAAGGACCTGGAGGACAGAAGTAAAGGAATCACGTCTGCTGATAGCAGGCAAGCCCAGACCTAAGAGCTAAAATACCTTAATTATATGCCTTAATTTAGTAGAAAATAGTATGAAGGCAACACTGTTTTAATGTTGAAACCAAGTAATCAATCTCATTTTGAATTTCAATCAAATTTGCTTTACATCAGAACATGAACTTTACTGTGAGCAGGGTTGTAAATGCATGCATAACAAGCATGCTGTTCTTATAACAGTTTGTTGTATCACATTTATTATTGTTTACCAGATGACTCATCAAGCCAGGCAGCTGTGGGGACTGAATGGCATACTCCTGTTTTCACTACATATTCACTATTTCACGTGGAGAGTGCACTCCCACCCCTCACTGACACACACAGAAAAGTGTGACTCACCAAATGAATGAGGAGTTGATTACGCACCTGGACAGACACACAAAGACACATGCAAACAAAGATACAAAAACAGAAGACACACATTGACCCAGAAACCCATTAACAACAGGGTTTCATCAGAAGGCTCAAATTAGGCATAAAACCTACAATCTGCCAAATTTACTTCCATTAACATGCAGGTCGTTTCTGCCAACAATGAGGATGAATACATTATGGGGCTTTTACAGCTGTGTGAAGAAAAGCTTACTGATATCTGAAACAACAATCTAAAAGAACATTTTTTTGCCACACACACAAACAAAATAAGAATAAAAAAAGTAGAATGACTGAATGGATGCATGCCTGTACCAACGTTTCTGATATGAAAGCTTGGCTGTTTTTGTCCAGATTTATGTCGAGTGCATTAATGGATTTATTTGCATATAAATCTAACTCTGATTGAATTTGACCAGTCAGTTTTTCAAATATATATATATAATGCTGCAAGTAAGGGATTACTATTGCAAAAAAAGTAATTAGATTACTGTTACTTTCCCAGAAGCACGCTGCATTACTGCGTTACTAAACTGTGATTTTGTCTGTCAGTGTCTCATGACAATGACGTACAAGCGTGCGACGCTGTGGTAGCAACAGAAATGTGTAGAACAACAATGGATAATATGGAGTGTGGAAGAAAGTACGACCGTGCAACGTTTAATGCGTTGAAGTACTGACATTAGAAGTTTGAGTCCGTAAAAGCTGATAAAAACATTAGCGTCCGCTGTACACTCTGTGTGGAAAGAAAACTTCTTTCTACAGCGAAAAATTAAACTTCAAATCTGAGCAAGCACCTAGCACGCTGCCACGGGACTGTGAAATTCACAGAGAAACCCCCGGATCCCCCCACTGACATGAGCACTGCGGCACCGGGCAAACCTCCACCGGCTCCACTCCTGCTAAACAGTTGACAAGAGATTTAAGAGCGACAGGAGTCTTTGATTTTATTCCTTTTTTGCGTTTCTTGTGTTTTACTTGTATCTATTTGAAAGAGTGAGTGTAAACACAAAAAAATATTTTATTTTATACGCTGGAATACGCAGAAAAAAGGTTTAAATTTTGAACAAATTTCTTCAAGTCAAAGACTGTTGCATATAATTTAATTTTTGCTTGATGCAAAGTGCATAAAGTTAGTGATGAAAACTAATAAAACATTTTTTAGAAAGAGTCTTTTTCCTTCGAATTTCATCTGATGGATTATGCAGAAAAAATTGAATTGTCTATTGCTTTACAATGTATTCAGGTTGTGTAAGTGATCAGTAAAGTAATGGGATTACTTTCTTGGGAAGTAATCAGTAATTAGTAACTAATTACTATTTTCAAGTAAGTTGACCAACACTGGTCATAAATACCAAGTACATCCTTGAGTGAGGTCACAGTGACCTCTGACCTTTGATGACCAAATTCAAAGACACAAAGGCTCAAATATGCAGACCTTAGAGACTAAATCATCCTTACACAAAGTAATGACAGGTTACAGGCTGCACCGTTATCTTTCTTTACTTTGAATTTTGAGCAGCATTGCCTGACCTACTGCAGCACAAGTTACCACACTTGCTGTTATAAAGGTGCCCGTCCGTACACACAGACGCATGCTGCACATTCTCAGTTATATTGAATAAACGTCTCCCCTCATCCACACGCACACGCCAAAATATCCCTTCCCAGAATTCCAAGTAGCAATCACCATGGCAACCAGTCATTGACCCAAATCACCATGGCAACAGGCATCAGCATTACTCTCCCCTTTTTTCTTTTTTTTTTTTTACTGACCAATTTCCTCTTTGTCTAATGTGTCTGTCCCTGCACGCCCCCCGCCACCGCTCCTCCATCACTCCTTTCTGCTTCTTCCTTTTCTAAAAAGCACATTATTCATCGACGTGTGCTCTTACACTGACTCCTCTCCTCCTGATGAAACATATCAACCCGCTGATACGATCTTTGTCACTGACGAGGCGGTGCATTACAGCGGTGAGCTCGTGGCTGTAGTGTGGCTTGTGATGCATCTGCAGCGCCCGCTGTGACAGGCAAAGTGCCCTTGAGTAGCACGCTGATCCCACAGGAGCTTTAAGCTGTGGTCAGTCCTGCTCAATACAAACACACCCATCACAGTGAGCTGAGCTCTGTTATTCAAGTCGTACGTGTTCGTGTAAAAAAATAAATATTTTTTTTTCTGCTGAATCACAGCTTTCAGGATCATTTCCCAGTTAAGGTTACATTTCTTTTATACTAATGAACTGCAAGGTATAGCTGTAAAAAAGCAGGGAAATATAAAACGAGGTCACTTTGTTTGAGGATGAAATGATGTAGGGTTTTTTTAAATCGTCCACACTAATGGAAATCATTGAGATCAGGAGCAGGTGGTTTTTGGGTGGAGACAGCAACAGCAGCCCCAGCCCTCATCTCTTTGTTCTTCCATGCTGGACCACATTCAGCTAATTAAAAAATCAATTTCAATCCCATCACACAAACATCTTCTATTCACTGTTCAGTAACAGTATTGTTTATAAATATTCCGAGATAATAATTATAATTTTTGTCGATTACTGATCCCCCAAATCACAGTCTCCTTACTCTCTTTGTTTCATTTGCGTACGCTTGCGTCTGTCCATCTGTCTGCTTCCTGTCTGTAACACTCCCGTGTTTGCTGATGGCACAAAGCCGAAGACAGCGTGTTTATTTTTTTTGTGTGTGTGCATAAGTCTGTGTGAGCAAACATAAAAAGATAAACCTGAAATGCATTTAGCAATCTGTGTAATTATATATGTATAAATCTCAAAATCTGCAGTTTCATGGCAGAAAGTGTTTAAAGATCCATACAGTCCAACATTCAACAAAATACAACACGATTCAAGGCTCTGTGCCACTAATTGCTCAAACACGTGTTCAGAGTCCATTAAAAGAGCCTCCAGTCAATGATCCTCACACATTTTCCTAAACAGGCTGTCTTTTCACACCAATAACCAGCCAAGCCAAACACTACTATCTTATGTGCAGAGAACAAAGATGCCTTCACTGCTTCCCAAAACCCTCCCTCACTCCCAACACACAACAAACATCACACTCATTCCCTGAAAAAACATTTGACTGGTCCGATGGCTGTTCGGACAAAGAGACCAAACAGGATGCAGACAAAAAGGACGAACCTTGTGGGTAGCCTTGAGCCTCAGTTTAACTGGATTACAAATGATTTCAAGCAACACTCATAAAACAGCGGTAGCAAACATTTGGATACATTTTGTTAATGTTAATTTTAAATTTTGAAAGAGTTCAACATTTGGACATATGCTTTAGTGGTCTCTTACTGAGAGGTAGATGAAAAGACTGATACCTCTCTCATGTCTGTGCAGTGAACAAATCACCTTCTTAAATAATGATCATATCATAACTGCAGAAGATCTTTTACACTGCTCGAGACAACTAAAGGCACACTTTTAAAACGCATCAAACCTATTGGCAAAGAATCATTCTGGATATCTATACTGATGTGGGCTGGGTAATGTGTTAGGAGTGAAAAGGATGCCACGTCATTTGATGGAAATGAAAATTATCAGTCCATAGTTGGCTATACAGACACCCCAAAAATCAAAGTGAATAAATGATGCAGCAGGTTAATCCATTTTGTTGAAACTCAAAATAGTACTCAGTGTTTTTATAGCCCCCACGTACTTGTATGCATGCCTGAGAATGTCAGGGCATGCTCCTAATGACACGTATGGTGTCCTGGGGGATCTCCTTCCACATCCGGACCAGGCCATCACTGACTCACAGAGACTCTGAGGTGGAACTTGATGGACCAACAAATAATGTCCCAGAGGTGTGCTATTGGATTTAGTTCAGGCAAGCGTGGGGGCCAGTCAATGGTATCAATTTACCTCATCCTCCAGGAACTGGATACTGATGCAACATTAGGCTGGGCATTGTTGTGCACCAGGAGGAACCCAGGACTCACTACATCAGCGAGGGAACTGACATAAGTCCAAAGCACATAGCAGTCCGGCTGATAGAAGAACCTTCTGTGGTCCTGTCCAGTAAATGCCTGTCTCCTAGAATCTCCTCCATGCTTAAATACAGCAAAACATCTGGCATCATATTGATGTGCTGTCCTGGAGGATTTGGATTACCTGTGCAACCTCTGTAGGGTCCAGTTACACTGACCCAAGCCAAATGCAAAACTAGTAAAAAAAAAAAAAAAAAAAGGTCAGAAAAGTTGAAGTGCGAAAAAATGGCTAACACAGAGAATAACCCACTGCACCTATGGTGTCACAGCCACACGAGCAAATCACAAATTATAAATACACTGGAATAAACAAAGAGCAGGGTTATTAAGACAGAACATGACATTACAGCTACAATACAAGCTCAACACTGGATGATCAGCAGTGTCAAATTAAAAGCACTAGCGTTTCAGTGAACAGAAACCTGTCAACTTTTCACAATGCTTGTAGTGTCAAGCAAATGCAGTTAAATATAATTTAAGAAAGAACATTACGAACAGTAATAAGAGTGACAGTATTACAAAGAGCACTTTTAAGCGGACCAACCCCCGGGCTCATGGTAAAAAGAGTTAAGAGCCTGTGGCATAAGTAGTGTTTCAAAAAATCTCACACTTTCCTTTGAAACAGGAAACATTAACATTGCGGCTTTTATTATTCATTTAGTGTGATTTTCACCATCTGTCTCACCAGTATATCATTCGTCTTTTGGATTATGCCTTTGAATTATTGGCAGGAATAGTTGTTAATGGAGAAGAACAATTCCTCTTGCAGTCATGCAGTAGCTGTATAACGCAACATAAAGACTTCCACAAATTCACTCAAGGAGAGAAGAGAAGTTTCCCTGTTTCCCACCAGCTGTCAGACCACCTCTGTGCTAACATCAATAAAAACAATTCCCCAAAAAGCATTCAACCAAATATAATGTATCTTTGTTATGACTATTCATAAGCCATCGTTCTGTACACCTCACACTATAAACACACTGGATTTCTAAATGTTTCTGCCGAAGCAGTCTGGGATGTGGAAACGTCATTATGTCATTCCAGAGTACATTCCAGCTAAAGGCCGGCAGGAAGTGTGCTGGAAAACCTCTTGTACCGAGTGTGAAGCAGACAAAAATCATTTTTCTCTAATGTCTTGTATCCAAGACTCGTGCCAGCTGGAACAGATTTTGCTTGGAAAGTGCAATTGTTCTTTTTTTTCGTTTCTTTTGTTGCCTTTCTTGCCAACAGAAGAGGAGAGCGGGTAAGAAACAGAAAACTGAGTTCCACAGGAAGCCATTCTGCTGAAAAATGCAGCCTGAATTACATCATCATCATCATCAAGTGAGACTAATGGTTTCCACTGTTTCCAGAAAATCTCAAAGCCGAAAGCTAGAAAGAGTACACACCGTAATCTGCTCTACGAAACCACATTTCATATTTAAAGAGATGCAGGAAAGAAAGTCTCCCTTGAGCCTGCTGATCATAATATCCATCCACACTGTGCATAAAAGTGGTGCCAAACCTTCTGCACCTTCACCCTAACTCTTTCAGCAGGTTTCCCAAAGAGATAGAATAAGGCTAGTCCTAGACTGAAAAAAGATGAATGAAAATCTCCACTTAAAAAAGTTGATCATCCGTGACCAGGGTTAATCTATATCTGAGAGCCCAAGCCTTTATCAGTAAAAGTGGTCTAGTCATTTGGTAGTCAGTTATTTCTGTATTGTTGGCAGACAGGAAGAAAAGAAGAGGAAGAAACAATACAACACAAAGCTGATGACATGCAATCTAGGTATGACACATATATGGAAATGCATTTGCACACAGCACACACACGCAACCCAACCAAATTTAAATCCGATAAAAGGCAACACACTTCCCGGTCACACGCACACCCATGTTCCCTTTGTCCAAGTGGAAGAGAGGTGTGCCCTGGGCCTGAAGAAAAAGTCTGATCATACTTTGTTAACACCCAGAAGAATGTGAACTCAGTTTCGCTTTCCAGTAACATCACATGACAGACTTTCATGACACGTTTGGATTTGTCCAATAATTTAAATTGGTCTTTCTTTTCCATATCCAGTCACTGGAAAAACGAAATAAACATTTATTTCCATGAACTTTTAGCCTTGTCCTCTACCTGCCCTACATTCTGTTAATGTGTCTTTTATCTTATGTGTAAATCCCCTGCATGACAGGACATGTTAAACTACAGATTCTTCTCACATTGTGGGGTTAGAGGAATACACGAGAGACAGAGGAAGATTGCTTCCCAAGAAATTTAGATACAGCACAGTCTAGGAAGTGCGGTATTGGAGTCGGAAAAACTATGATGCTACTGCTCTAAAAAAAAGTTAAAACATAAAAAGACACAGCAGAGCTCTCCAAACACAGACTGAAATCAGCAGGAAGCCTAAAAGGACAGTATAATAGCAGGACTGCACATTTATCCAAATCTCTAAACTCTTTAACCTTCGCTGACCTCGCAGCAGGGTGTTAGCAGTGGGCGACACGCACACGGATGCAGCTTACATGAGAAATGCAGAGGAGGAAGAAGACCCCTGTGGTTTAAAAGCACTTTGTTCCCAGGGCTCCTTTGCTTCTGTGCTCTTTGCATCCATCCCACCCAGAGCCAGTTCACAGTGAGGGATGACAGAGGAAGTAGCAGACAGCAGAAATGAAGTCACACTTGAAAATAATACAGGAGCAGACAGATATTGGCTATCCTCTTTAGAGAAGAACGTGCAACAGACAGCAATGACCTGCAGAGCGTCTTTTGTCAAGGCCACAGCTAAATATTTACATCTGTGCATTTGTCCGGGAGGGAATGAATGCAGGCAAAGTGTGATAAATGTAAGGATGTCTCGGAAAGCCTCTTTTCTCAGACAGACACAAAAAACTGTATTCAGTGGATAACATGGCTCTCCATTAATCACTGCAAAAAAACACACACAGTTCAGTTGGACTGCCATTCCTACAGAGGAACAGTGTCCGTATAGAGCCGTCTCTCTTTCAAATGTGCCTCTATATATTGAATGCCTTGTATACATATACCAGTCACACTATTTCTTTAGGACTTTTTTGACAGGATAGCACAGGGTGTAGTTATTATTGCTAACAGAGAGCGACTTGAATGAAACCCATGAAATGGCCTGGGGAGGACTTGAAACCAGGCACCTGCATTAGCCTTACTGCTCAGCTACAACATTAAACCTACCTGTCTAATACAGCTTTCTGTTGCCTAAACACACTAATGAATTCTGAAAGCACAGTTTTTCTACTGTAAAACATATTTTCACCTCACAGTTACAGCATCAACTGATATTATGCTGCTGTGATGACTAACCAGTGACTAACCGAGATCTGTATCACATCCCCCACTTGCCTGGAGCTGAAGTCCAAAAAAAGAAACTAAATCAGAATGAAAGTGGACATTGACATTTAGAACTTTACTGTAAATCAAAACAGATGGAGTACATTAAGATGGTGGAAAAAGCCTCCACTCCTGTAAATCCAAGTTAATGCAAATGTAAAAAATGCTTGATGTTTGTGTTATCAAATACACAGGATGTAGAAACTATTATGTAAAAAAGAAAAAAAGTCAGCCCTAACTGTGCTCAACTGGATTGTATAATATTTATATTCAACGGTAGAAGAAACAATACAGATATTAACTGACGGATACAGAGAGGCTTACAGGTAAGCTAAGTGTGCATTCCTTCCTTGGGCTTTGTTAAACACAAAAAGTCTGTTTTTGTTCCACAGGGCAACAAGTAATTCCATTCTTAATGAATGTTTGGCATTGATAAGGCTTGCTTTTTGTTCCACCCCAGAAATGCACACACACATGCTTGTAGGTATGTATGGATAAGCCACGCATAGCACAAAAGGCCTGCGTAAGGTCATGCCAAAGGATGTTGGATAGAATTCCAGTCCAGTCTGACCTGGCCGCTCCAAAACCTTTGGTTTCTTTGTTTCTTTGTTTCTTTGTTTTTTAAGCCATTTTTTAACGATCGTTGTCTTGCTGCATAAGCCAAGTGAGCTTTAGCATTGCGGGACAAACGGATGGTCAGACAGGATTTTCTGGCAGAGAGCAGCTTTCACGGTTGCATCAATTATGGCAAGTCGTCAGGTCCTGAAGTAGCACAACAGCCCCAGACCGTCACACTACCACCACCATGTCTGACTGTTGGTACGATGCTCTTTTTATGAAATACTCTGTTAGTTTTACACCAGATGTAACAGGACTCAACCCTTTCAAAAAGTTCAGCTTTTGTCTCGTCAGTTCACAGAATTTTTCTCCAAAAGTCTTTATCATCAAGACGGTTTTTGGCAAATGTGAGACAAAACTTTTTCCTGTTTTTGGTCAGCAGTGGTTTTCTCCTTGGAGCTATCCCATGGATGCCATCTCTTTCTTATTGTTCAATCATGAGCTCTGACCTTAACTGAGACAAGTGAGGTCTGCAGTACTTTAGATCTTGTTTTGGGTTCTTTTGTGACCTCCTGGGTGAGTCGTCAACGTGCTCTTAGAGTAATTTTGGTAGACCGGTCACTCCAGGGAAGGTTCGATGCTGATCCATATTTTCTCAATTTGTGGATAATGGCTCTCGCTGTGGTTCACTGAAGTCCCAAAGCCTTAGAAATGGCTTTATAACACTTTACAGGGTGTCAAAGGCTCATCAGTTGTTCAGTTTATTTTGATCATGGCATGATCTGTTGCTTTTTTTAAGATCTTTTAGCCAAGTCACTTTGTCAGACAGGTTCTGCTTGAGCGATTTCTTGATTGAAGAGGTCTGGCAGTAATCAGATCTGGGTGTGGCAATTGCAACTGAACTCAGCATTCAAAATATTTTGGTCTTAGCCGATATTTTTGTTTGCACTTATGCATTCTGTATCTATTGGCTAGTTCCAAAGAAATTTAGAGTGACATCATCACAACATACAGTGAGACATACAGTATCAGTCTTGGGCCTGAAGCAACGAGCTCCGGCACGCTTTTGCCAGAAAAGCTCACTTGTACATGAATTCCTTCAAGCACAATGTTTAGGTTTTTCCCCACTTGATCACCAGGTAAGGCTTGGTAAAAGCACTGTCAGGTAAAGCAGTGTGATAACTAGTGGGAATATCTGATCACATCTTGCTTCCCACACTGACTTACAGAAACACATTTATGCTCTAAGCCAGACGTTCCCAAAGTGTGGGGCCCGCCCCCTAGGGGGGGCGCAGAGCCATTGCAGGGGGGGCGCGGCATGAAAAGGGGAATAAAACAAAAAAAACAACGCTTGGACACTGCTAGCACGGGCGCCCACACAAAGGCAAAGCAGGAGATGAAGCATAGCTGAATATGTTTCCAAACCAACTTCATTCTAAGCCAAAGACTAGAAAATATGGTGAAGCATATCTTCCCTTTGGTTTCACCTGCACAAGTGCTGAGGTAGGTCTCCTTGCAGGATTGGTTTTCCCTTTGTTGGGAGCAGCGCTGGGCTGTTTAAATCATGGACAAACAGTATCCCACATTCTTGATTTGTAGTTCACAAACACTTGTTGTAATGACTAACTACTCTTGACATTTTGGAGATGTTAGCTCTTTATACAGTAAAGTTACAGTGGGATACAAATAACATCAGGCTGATCCTGCCACAATTTGTTCCCCGGTTCAAATCACGGACAAACAGCCTCCAACAGTTGTTTATGTTTTTGAACCCATTTTGCAGAGGGATTTTTTGAAAAATGTATTGATAGCAATGTTGAATATTATTACACAGAAAAAAACAACTACATGTAAAATAATTACACCGTGACGCCTCTGCCTTTGTAAATGGAGGGACAGTAACTGCATGTATATGTAACCGTGTAAAACCTGCAGATAGTCAGATTAACAATATTTCGTCTCTACCTGCCATTCTGCAATTCATCTCATGTAAACAATAACGTGCACACAGTGTGACATGAAAAAAGGCACATACCTTTGACATTGCATGACGAACTCTGTATTCCTCGTCCAGTAAACGCAAAAAAGGAGTTTTAAAAAATCTCCGTTCTCGGTGATTCGAAACGCCGTTTACGTGTGGACGAAACAGCTGCGTTTTCAAAAATACCCGTGTAGGTGTGGACATAGCGTAAAAGAGTTAGTAGTTTATTTTCTTACTAACTGTAATTTATTGCAGATTACTTGTAATTATTTGCTTAATTGTTTACTAAATGTTTGAGGTGTGAAATAAACCGCAATGGAGCAAAATATGGGTGTGTGTGGTTGGAGGATGTGTTCGTGCGTGCGCGTGCATGCGTACGCGCGCGCGAGGGGGGGCGCGAACATTTTTCTTGTAAAACAAGGGGGGCCCAGCAAAAAAAGTTTGGGAACCACTGCTCTAAGCTAAGGTGTTTATTTATGGCTCTGCATGCACGTGTGTGCATTTTATTGAGACCATGTGTGAGAGAGAGGAGAAGCCTCTTTGAAACAGTTGTGCAAAAGAGGAAATAACTCAGCTCTGCACAAGAGACTGCTTTCCCACTGTTATCTTTGGCAGCTCTGACCGAACATCAGCGGAATAAGGCTGCTGCTGACACAAAAGTCAGATGTGCCAAAGAGGAAACAACCACAGATTTACACTTTTATCCATTTAAGAACGGTCTGTCACTGCCAAACACCCCAAGAAGGTCGGCAATGATCATCTGACAATGTTCATCTCACTCAAGTCGATCTTTTCCAAAAAATACCGCAAGGTCTGGTTTTAGTTTCCTTGCTTTGGCTACAGCACATTGATGTACTCTGACTGGATATACAGGACTCCTGTGGTAGGTTACTGTATCCTAGTGTCATGCATAAAGATATTTCGGAAGACAAATCATTTTAAAGTCATGCTGTTATCTTCGTATTGTTACTCTACTCCACCTGCTTGCATTTTTAATTATTCCTAAAAAACAAAATCATCCATTTTCTTCTGCTTATCCAGTTCTTATCCAGGGCTGGAGCCTATCCCAGTTGGCATAGGGTGAAAGGCGCGGTTCACTCTGGACAGGTCGCCAGTCAGTTGCAGGGCTAACACAGAGAGACAAACAACCATCCCTTAATTTGCTTAAGGGCAATTTAGAATCACCAATTAATGGAACCGCACTGCTTGTCTTTGGATTGTGGGAGAAAGCTCGAGAACCAACAGAGAAAAAGCAAACATGCAAACTGAAAGGCCTTGAACAGATGGTGGATTCAAACTCAGGACCTTCTTGGTCTGAGCCAATAGTGCTAAAAAAACAAAACAAAAGCAGTTCAGTTAAATGGAAGGGGGTCACGCTCAGGAGTCAGACTTCCCCTACATGAACTCTGTGACACATTGGCTACCAGTCCAGGAAATATTATGCTTTTAAACCAATTTGTGCTGGGATGTCTTTCAGCATACTGTAATTATAATGTGCGATTGGGCTCACAGAACATGCACAGATTAGAAGTTTATTTATGGGAAAAGTGACTGAATGACAGAGTTCTCATTCGTCTGCTGCAGTTTGAGTAGCTGCTGCTGCTATTCCAAGCACATCAGCATTTATTGTTTGGCTATATCTGATCGACCTTCAGCTTTCAAGCTGAACTGACTGTGAAATGACTTGTCAGAGTTTTGTTTACCTACAGAGATTATTATTTCTTACATCACTGGAGCCTGTCAGCAAACACTGATGACCTGAGTCTTGACAAAGTCATGAGTTGGTTTCACGCGTGCGCTGCAAGGAGCTGCATGTGAGACTGTAATCTTAAAACATAGATCAGGTTAACCTGTCCAAACCTTCACACGCAATATCCAAATAAGCCCATATTACAATAGAGCTGGTACAGGGTATGTGTAGAAAATTTACCACTGGATGGTCGTCTTGTGTCTTGCCTCCTGCACCCTCACCTAAAACAAGCGGCAGAGGATCCGTTATCATGCGCTAACATGTGAGAAAGCACCCACGGTTACCCACTCGGAAACTTGAATCAGTCATACTCTCCAAATTCCCAATGACCAGTCAACAAGCTGTTAAATAACTCTCTCACATGCAGACAAACAATCGCGTGTGTATGTGCGACGTAAAGATGGGAACGGAATCCGCTGAAGGCGCACCATAGACAAAGTGAGCTCACAGACCAGACAAATTTAGTTTGGGGTAAACATTTATGCATCTATGCATGAACACTGTTGAACAAATTTTGTCACTGTAATTCCAAATGGCCAGCGTTTTTCTTTCACTCCAAATTATAGGGATAGCTTCTTTCCCAGAGCTATCACCGTAATAAATAAGCACAAAACTATTGAACCTGCTTAACTATACTTGCCATTGTCACTATTCATACTATAATTATGTTATGCTGCTATCCTGTATATATCCTGTATATATCCTGTATATATCGTACTTATTATTGTCTGAGTACTTCGGTTGTTTTATTGTACCTTTTATATTTTACATCTATATTTATTATTGCATTTTGCACCAAGGGAGTGGCACTCCAATTTTGTTGTACTTTGTACAATGACAATAAAGGCTATTCTAATCTATTCTAATCTATTCTATTCTATTCTATTCTATAGCCATTATCTCCAAATGAAGCAACAGCAAAACCACAAGGCCAGATTTTTGTTGTTGTTGTTGTTGCTAATACCGGACTACCAAAACATTTTCCTTATCCAAGACTACGGCGGCGGTCGAGAAAACAAGATTACAACACCTCACACGACTGCATTATTAAATCGTTGATTGCTGAAGTGCAGCAGGATATGAAGTGGAGGGAAAGTCCACTGGGTGAGACAGAATGAAGAGACAGGTTTACATTAACGCTCGGGGTGGTCTTACGCAAGAGCCTCGCTCATTGAGACAGCAAGAGAAACAAATCTGGGACAGACAGCGTGAGTACGCAAGTGAAGTGTTGTGGTTTCACCTATAAAGCTCAGTGCTAGAAAGATTTATGAATTATATTTTACAAATCAAATGTTAACATGTTGGTAATGAGGTAGTAAATACACAAGGACTTCTGACACAGCTGATGCTTCCAGTTCAGAGCTTAACATTTTACAATGAACAGATCAGCTAAGATCATCGCTTATCTGTTCCCATGTAGCTGACTTGTTGTGATGCGAGCATTTTGACTGCAGTAGGGTGACATAACATTAATGAAATTTAATTATATGACCGGCCCGAGTTAGACCTCAAAAATTGTCAGCAGTAATTATCGAACACTTTAAATTAACAAAGCTAGTGGGAACTGTGGGAGAAAAACTGTGCTTGGCTGCAGTCAAAGTGAAGCTTTAACTCTAATCTGGTTTTCTACACTCTAGTACAAAGTAGACTGCAAGTTGCAGTCACCATGAAACCTCTGGTTACGCTTGTTTCATATCGAGCTGAACCTTAATCTTCCTGCTCTCCAGGCCAGATCTCTCTGACAGAACCACCCTGTTCAGCTAGCTACATCTGTCTATGTGACATATGCACACACACACACACCCACCCACCATATCCCTACACCCTCATACCAAAGCAATATATGACACGGTCTTCCTTCCTTCCTGCCTGCTTTAAGATCAATTGCCATTATTATTTGATGAATGTGGTTCAGCTGTTGTGATTTTTTTTCTTGCCACTTGTACGCGGTGGGCAAACCACTGAACAAATGGAAAGAACCACTCTTTTCGTGAAAGAGTGCATGCTTATGTGACTTTGTAGGGGTGGGATTTATGAATCCAAGAAACTGTGGGACTGCTGACATGGCAGATGGGAATATTTTCATTTGGTTGCAAGGAATTCCTCAGGGATTTCAGGCACGGATGCAGGCTGAAGAATGTAAAGATGGGAAACATGACTAGGGAATCCATCAGTGTCCAAGAAAGGGCAAAAGGTGTTCCGGTTTCTTTTCATGTCCCTCAAGACTGGCTTGTCAATCACACTCGTGGTTTCAGCACTGGTGTACGGATTCAGCGAGGATTGGGGCTGATGGGGTGCCAAACACACGGCAAGCCAGCGTCAACAACCTGATGAAAATGGTCAGATATGCATGTCTCAACAGGCTGTAGCTGAGATTGGAGAGTAAGAACAAGGAAAAATTTTAAAAAATCCAAAAAAATCTTAACTATGTGAATTGTGCTATTTACTAAAGGCACCGGAAATGTATATCGGTGGTCTAAAATTTTGACACATTTGGTGTGAGGGACAGCAGGATTGTGGGTGGAGGAAGAGCGTGAGGGCTGAGTAAGACATGAGAAGGAAGGACAAACAGCCTATCAAAGTATAAACTAATAATCTGACGCAAAAGAAAACTACTGTTCATAAAGCCAAGTGTGCACAATTAAAACCAAGGCAGAGAAAGTTGGGCCAAATCTGAACCAGCTGCTCAAGTGGACCCCAGATGTAAGAGCGAGACATGCAAACACAAACACCTTCTATTCCAGTTTGAACAGGATGATTGTGAGACTGTTTCATTTGTCAGCCTAAGGAAGCTGTCCTCTGTGTCTTTAAGATACTTTTCTGGGAAATTTTACCACAGTGGGTTTTTATACACGGTTATGTGTCTGTATGTGCTGCCATTAATCTGTCTCCATTTTTTTTGTCTTTCTTCCTCTGGGTGCACTCCATCCCTTTGGACCATCTTTCTTCCTCTATATTCCCCCTCTACTACAAACATCCGGCCATCAGTCATTGCCCCTGTATGTTTAGTCATCGATCATCCTTCCAGTCATGCTACATTCCCATCTTTTAACTAGAACCAAAGCAAAAACAGACTTAGGCAGCGTACTGAAACTCAGTCAGCGTTGCTGCTGTTGCTGCGCTGTCACTGATTCATATCCACTCCACACACTGCCAATATAGGAGGCTGGAGGAGAGAGTACAGTGAGGAAAAAGATGGATAAAGGTGAAGAAGAGGAGTGCAACCACAACAAGACGACTGGTGGGTGTGCACACAAAGATTTCCCAACTCTTTTCTCTCCCTTCCTGTCTTTTGGCTGCCACTTGGTTGAACCAGTTGGGCTGTTTATTGAAGGCACGGAGCCCCGCGACACCAGATAATTCCCACATTGTGTGTAGACGACAAACACGCACTTGTAGCTTAAATTTCTCTTTTTAACACAAGCATTAGTCTTGCCGACGTCAGAGGCGGCGATTTTTTTGGCTAGCTACAATCCAGAATTATAGACAGATAAACATCGGAAGACCGACTGCGTCGACAGTCTTGTGGAACAGGCTCTTAGGTTTCGATGCGAGTCCCCTCAACAGGATGTAAACAGTGAAGACTAGCCTTTAAATCCTATGGAAGTTCTTAAGTGGTTTATCCTGGCTTAAAACATGTTTTCAAGTTGAGGGAAAAAAAAATGTATGGCTATTTCACCTGAAGTGTATTAAAAAAAAAATGCAAAACCGTGTATAAAACCTCCTTCGTGGTGGCTTTCTGGCACACAGAAAGCCACCACGAAGTCAAATGTTTTATTTCTTTCTGTACAAAAAGCACAATTTTAAGACCACTTTTATTATTTCAAGTAGCTTGGAGACAAATGTTGATTTGAAGTGTGAGAAACCACTGACCCTTTAACCCTGCAGAAAATCACCTTGTCGTGTCACATTGTGGTGCCAGATTCTGTCTTTAATGTGCGTGTTTGTACAGCTACATGCGTCTGTCCAAACACATACAGTGCCCCAAGGTTTCATGTGCAGCTTTCTGTACAAAAAGTCTGGAAAACACAAATGCATTCCAGAAACTACACATAAGCGGTGAAGCTGGTTTCCCCCTTATGTGATTTAATGACTTCCTACATTGTGAACTCTCTTCAAACATGGCTTCCAGTTAAACCAAAAGTCAGTCTGCGTGTTTGGTTAACATCTCCACCCCCCCAAGTAACTACCATAACACATAAAACTAGCAAAACTGTGTTTTGATTCTGGAAGAGTCTAAAAAATACACCTCAAGTGAGGCAAAATATGTGTTTAAACTGCGGGGGATGCCGAAGGATAGACAAATGCTTCTTGCTGGGAAAACACTTGTAATACCAACATGAAGAAAGAAACCCAGGAACAAGACGACAGCAATTTACTTAATAGTTTTGATTTGAGTTTCAAGAGGCCTTGGCAGCATTTGCACAAACTCCCAGACCAGAGGCTGATCTTAGTGGGACTGAATGATTACACAGAGAGGTTCCTCACAATAAACCATGACACAGCATGAAAGACGTGAGAAGGTCTGATTTGTGCCACATTTTTCACTCTTCTTACTCACGACAGGAGTGACCCTCGACTCCGATGAGACCAACACATCTGCCACAAATCAGACTTTGTCAAAAGGATGTTTTCAGATGATTCACGTTGTCCGTGCTGACGCTGTTGATCGTCACATCTTTAAATCAACCGCCTATTAGACTTAGTCGCTCTATAAATGCAAAATTGAAACCTTAAAGTGGCGCTTTATAGTCATCCAGATTAAATGAGAATCTGCTAAAGCTCTCCCATGAATCACAACTTGCTCAATCACAGCTGCCCAGGCTCTGATCTGGGTAATTACTCTCTGGACCAAAATAAACTGCAAGTCGCAGTCATTATGAAACTATGACTTTGATTGGCATTATTTTCCAAAGACAAAGAATTAATAATTACACTTTGGGATTCTAGTTTATAGAAAAAGTCTGTTTGACTGTCACGTCCACTGAGCTGGAATTAAGATACAGCTTAATCAATGTGGGGGTTACAATAGTTAGTGCCTGTGTTTCTCTGTGTTTGATCAGGATTAGAGTTCAGTTTGTAACTCAGTCAAATTTATGTTTGAGATGAGAGACAGGAGAGCATTTAGAAAATGAAAGATGTCAGGAGAAGTAAGCTGGACCACGAAGAGATCTTAATGTGATCTTTTCTTTCTCCTGATATTTGTGTGCAGAGTTGTACTGTATGTTAAACACAGTAATAAAGCAGAGTATCACGATATTTCACGTGGCAATATTGTGTCGGTACAGAGACACAAAATATCAATATTTTATTAAATAATTTAAAATACTCTGGGAATACTACAAACAAGAGGGTTCATCTCATGTGCCACCATGCTACGTTAGCCGAGCAAACGTGTTAAATCGCCTCAATCGAAAATCGATAACGTTATATTATGGGATAAAATACATAACTGACAAAGTTTAAAATTGAGGACGTCGAGCTACAATTAGCTGCCTTGCACCTGCTTGATTCGAATTGCGAATATTCAGGACTGCACTGCGGTTAAAGCATCCTCCTGTACAACATCCTTTATGATCTCGGCAACCATGGAGACGCCTCTTAAAATGAAAGCCAATGCATTGTGAATTGGTTTTCTAAAAACAGTTTTCAGTGGGACATAGAAGTACTCTGACCCAAGGCTTGCGAGTCCTTTAAACTGCAGTTTGTCAACGGCACTTGTGTAATTCTTCATCCCTCACACTACAGAAAGGAAAATTGTATTAAAGCTTCTCAGGGTATGAGGCTGATAGTGTGTGAGCTTTAAAGGGATCTGTAGGCTATCCAGCTGATTTAATCAGAGTGTGTTTACTGATAATCCTATTTCATATAGGTCCCCCAGCAGCACATGCACTCCGTGGATTCACTGGATGTGTCCACGTGACGGGCCTATGTTCTCATGAACATGCCCAACTTCTGTGTGCCTGGCACGGTGGCAGAAAGAGGAATATGAGATGATGTGATTTGCCAACATGCTGGCCGGGAGGCAGACACACACGTGTGACACAAATGCAAATCCGATAAGAAGAATGAAAACCACACAGTACAGAAGCCATTCAAGTGCCTATCATTATCATTATCGCTACTGATTTCCATCCTTCTATGCTGCTCTGAAATAAAGAATCGGATCCTGCACGTTTGCAAACATCGAATCTCGTGTAAGAGCAAAACAGAACGGGAATACCAGATTTGTGAGCAGAGCAGCAGCTGCGATCTGTGCACAGTATGTTTCCAAGCAAACAAACAAAATGCTGCAAGAGCAGAAACGCCGCTTCTAAGTCGATGGATGTCAACAACTCTGTTCCTAAAACAAAAACAGGAACAGTATTACTAACTACAACATTTCTGAACACAGCAAACATCTGCAGGTGGCAAATGGGGGCATCGCCTTTTTCGCATCATATGCAATGTCATATGTCTTTAATTTATGACAGCAGTGTGCTTTTTTTAAATCTGGAGTCACGTAAGGGCACCTATTCAAGGCGCACATGCAAAACAACTGAGGCGGGGTTGTCCTCTTTGTTCACCTGATGTCTTTCTATGCAATAAAAAGAGCACTTCATATCACTCTGCCACAAACTGCACTCCTCCTAAGTTGTAACAACAGTTTGTGAAGCTTCTGACAAGACCGGCCAGCTTTCTGCAGTTCACAGCCGACGCTACCTTTACACACCCAGGGGGAACTAAAATATTTATGTAAACTCACAGGGGTTACGAGATATTTTTATGGCCCTGCCAGTCTGCATGTTTTTTCTGTTAACACTTGCAGGTTAAAATAGTTTAACAGGTCAATATACAGCTAAGTGATTTCTTTCCGGTGAGGGTTTCCTGATCTAATCACTAACATCATTAGGAGTTTATCATCATGGCACCGTCTGCTTCATCCTCAACCTGCTGCAGTCGAACCTTTCAGAGCAAAGAAAGTATTAGCAAAGCTGGTATATCACGCAGTACGTGCGCAACAACACATATATATATACCTAATACACTTTCAGGGCTAATCAAATATTCAAAACTGTATTCAAATCAAAATACTCACATTTATTGTTCTAAACAACACTGCATAACATCGCTATGTTAGTGACATCTGTCCAACTGCCAGTCAACGCAAAAGTCTACTCCACCAATCACATTTCAGACAGTGCTGAGCTACTGGGATTTTCCCACTCATCTCTAGGGTTTACAGAGAATGGTCCAAAAACAAAAGCTATCGAGTGAGCGGCAGTTCTCTAGGCGAAAAGGCCTCGCTGAGGTCAGAGGTCAGAAGAGAGTCGAAGGAATGCTTCCAGCTGATAGGAAGGCAGGAATAACTCGAATAACCAGATGCAGAAGAACATCTCTGAATGCACAACATGTTTAACTTTGAAGCCGACAGCAGCAGCAGACCACACCGGGTGCCACTCCTGTTAGTTTGGAACAGGAAATGGTGGATACAGCTGACGCGGGCTCACCAATTTGACATCAGAAGATTAAAAAACATTGCCTGATGTGATGAGTCTCAATTTCTGCTGTAACCTTCAGATGCTCAGGTCAGAACTGGGCTTTTATCGTATGAAAGGATCAGGGCGGGGTGGTGTAATAGATATTTTGTCAAACTTTGTACCCCTTAGTACCAACTGAACATCACTTAAACACTACAGCTTACCTGAATATTGTTGCTGACCATCCGTTAATGACTGCAGTGTGCTCATCCTCTGGTGGCTGCCTAACTCTAGAGTAGATACATGTTCTGGACGCAGTGTATTAATAAAGTATCACAAGAAGAAGGAAAAGTATTTATTGCCGCCCTGATATTCCTTCATACCTTTATCACAGTGGCAAAGATAACATAAACTGAAGCAGATTTAGCAGTTTTTAATATTTTTTGCATTTGACTCCATTGTACAGATTAAAAAGTGCTTTAGCTTTAACGTACGCTCACAGATTAGTGACAGGGGATATTTAAAATACATAAATTCCCAACACGTAGGACCAAGCCCAGCATTAGTAACTGCATGACCTTCCTATACCTTGTAAAAGACAAACTACCATCTTGGAGGGAAAATCCCTTTTATTATAGCTCAAATGCAACAGATTTGGTTGCAAACACTGCTGGAAAAGAAAAACGTTTCGATTTTAATATGAATGGAGAGTATGTGTATAATAGAATAGTGATTCAGGCCAGCCAGGCTGTTTCCTTTCTTCCTCTGCTCATCTCCCATGTACACGGATGCATTAGAGAAAGTGTTTGGGAACGAATGTCTAGACATCAGCTACTTAATGCAAGCGGTCTGGAGCCTTTTTAAACATTTTGCCAAAAACTTAAAGTTGTAAAGAGGCTTTATTTCTGATGGTTCAAACGGTCACGGTGACTCTCAAAGATGTTTTTCTCCAAAATAGGTTACAAGCAGTTAGACAGGTTCATTTTGGGCTTAGAACTAAAAACAGGTACAAGCCTGGGACATTTTCCAGACAACATCACATCTGCACATGTGCAGTTTATCAGTGAGAACCTACTTTGTCGACATGTAATCTTATTCAGCACTTTAATGCATTTTCTCATCCAGTCTGAAATCATCTGGGCTGTTAGTCACCATGTGATGTTCACCTCTGCAAATAACGTGACTGTTTTTTCTGCTGGCACACCTGCCCGCTGGCACACTCTTCAAACAACTGCTGAGTATTTTCCCATTGATGGGGACAGATATGAATCTCTCCCGCCATCACGCATGATACCGAGATGAGAAGGGTATTGTCTACACCTGCCAATGCCTACTGGTCACTCTTGGCAACAGCAGAGCTATTTTCCCGCCTCTGACTAGCAAAGACAGCATGACGCATATTTACACATTTCACAGGCTCTTAACAATAAGCACCCAGTATCTCAAATAGACAGCAAAGTCAAGATGTGTCAGAAAAAAAACGAGAGAGAGAGAGAGAGAGAGAGTTAGAGGTAATGGTGATGCAGGTAGGGAATAAAAAGGGACAGTTAAAGAAACCAGGGCACCAGACAGACAACTAGAGCATCAAAAAGCACTTTAATCTGCCAATAAATGGAGACATGCTTTTAAAAATAATTGTAGGAAATCACACATAAGAGCAGCTAAAAGCCTCTTTTTATACAGACACATCAAATCTTTTATCAAATCCACTTCACCATCAGGTTATATAAACCTGAGATATTTTTGAACTTCCACGATTTTGCAATTTATTATCATGTGGGCTCTCGCTATACAGATTTACAATAACATTCATTTCTGAATAAGAGTCCTCCAGCTCTAAACGGCCAGACATATAATAACGTAATGGCCATGGAGCTTAAAGCAAACATTCACACCCTTTTTCTCAGACTTTCAGCACACTTTTTTACTACCCATGTTAACTCTGAAACACTTGTGGTGGCAGATTTCTTTTCTCATGTATTAATCGCATATTTAATCATATCACATTAGTTATAGTAATATCACTTTCTCACTTTACTATAGTAAGAGCACTCCTGTCACTAGTTTACATGCATGTGGAAAGTTAACACAGTGAGGCCATTGTAATGAGAGACGTTAAACAGATAGTGAGGCTCCTTCTGCTTATCAGGGATGTAAATCCTTAGATGATGGCTAAGCAGAAAACAAGGCCATAATTCTCTCGGTGAGGGAGGAGGTATAGCCCCCCCCCCCCCATGAGAGGGGCCAACATGTAAAAGTTTGAGGAATGTTCTTTGTCTGTGTCTCTGTATATAAGATGTAAGGGCGGTGGCCACAATTCAGAGATGGTCCTGGTGTTTCACTGGGATGCTCTCTCCACATTGCAATGTGTTTATTAAACCCACTTCAAATCAAGCTCACTGGGTGTGTTGCAGGTTATTGTTAACATTTCCATAACAATTTGGCGTTGTCGGCAGGATTCCTCACTTGAGTTTCGCTGAATCGCAGGTATGCGGTGACTGGCCATCCTGGGGGAAAATTGTCCCAGTCCCACCGTTCTTTTGCTTTCAAAAAAGGGGGAACCGCTAGAGGCCTTCAGCGACTCACACATGCAGGAATTTAACGAACTATGAGGAAAGAAATGGGAAAAGAATCTGCAACGGTGAGCTGTTTTGATTTGGGGGGAGTTTTCAAGCGGACCACAAAAAGGGAAAACCTCAAAAAAACGACGCCTAAATTATGGATTGTCGTGGGAAGGACTTTTCTGTCCTTGGGAAGGACTCACCTGTCCTTGGGTTTATGGTTTTTAGCACTTTGTACCGAAGCAAAGGCTGCAGAGGGGACGCCCGGCTGCAATGGGTGCTGAGCTCAGCAAAGCGGCTACAGGAGCCGTGGGGAGGTTGTGTCCCTGGAGGTGGTCTGGGTGAAAACTCCAAATGGGTGAAGTATGTGTTGTGTAAGAGAAAGATGTTGACAGGAATAAGAGGGTTTTTTTGTTTGTTTGTTTGTAGTTTTTTTTTAAGTTGTTGTTGCTTTTGTTCTTTTCTTTTTCCTTTTGTTTTTTTGTTTTTGTTTTGGATGGACCACTGGGAGGGAAACCTCAGGAATACGACACCTAATTTCAGGACTGTTGTGGGAAGGACTCTGTCCTTAGTTTATGGTGTTTAACACTTTTGCACCATAAGGAAAAGGCTGGACGGCGAACACGCTTGTCCACAAAGCTGAGGTCAGCAGTACGGCCACCTCCGGGTGGTCCGGGCAAATCCAGGATTTGATTGCATGATTTTTTTTCTCTTTCAGAAATATGGGAAAGAATACGTACAGTATGAAGTGTGTAGAAACTGAGGAATGCAGTAAAGAGAAGTGTGTGTGTGAGAAGTGCTGTGGGTGTGTGTATAACCGAGAGTGATGGAAAGAGATGTGTTAAAATGTGGATAGAAGAATAAGAGAGGGAAAGTGTTAATGAGCAGTGATGAAAATTATATTAAATAAATGTTTTAGTGTGTTTGTACAGGTGACTACGGAACTGGATCAATGTCCTCCACAAGCACAGCGGCCGGAGCAAAATGATAGATTAACATAATTGGAACCACACCCAGCCTGTGTTTTGGCTGAATATTACACAGCTTCACTCCATGTACACCTTACGATGAAGAACAAGCTTCGAGGACAATCAATCTCTCCCTGAAGAGAAAATGCAGTTCGAGAGCAACTGCGTCGACTTCAAGACTCAACAATGTGAACACACAGCAACACTGCCCTAAACCTTGAAGGGTTCAGCAGCATGTACAAATACCATGGATGGATGGAAGTATGTGCTCCCAATCACAAGCTCGGAGGTACACCAGCGACATCACTGTGTGTGAATGGACTTGAGAAGACTGTCTGAGTTTCACGTTTGCTATACTGGGAGCTGAAATGGCAAAGGAAGAGACTTAAAAGAGTGAAAGACAAAAGGTAAAGCTGAAGAAGAACGGCCCACTGGGTCCCTGACACGCCACAACTGTGAACTGCTGCAGATACAGGAGAGAGACAGAAGCTGTGAGAAGTGGGGAGAAGAGAGCATGGAGGAAAAATGAAGGCTGTTGTTGTTAATGTGAGAACACATGAAAATTGGGTTGGAAAACTGTGGCCGGCTGTCTTGTGGAGGTTGATAAAGAGTCCGTAGGATCGCAACAAAGGTAAAAATAAAACACACACAAACACACATAAACAGAGAAATGTGAAGGAAAGGCAGCTTTAAGGACATGCCCTGCTGAATCTGCAGCTCCACTGCACACACATCCATTAAACCTGCCTACTAACACACACACACATGCAATGAAGATCAGTTTGTTATCTGTCGTCAGTGTTAAAATTGTGCAAATTTCACAGACACTTGTTATCAAATGCTGACAGTTAACTCTCTAGGTTACAGGACAACAGTTTAACTTTTGTGGAAAAAAAAGATTCTGGTTTGACAATAAATTTAGTTGTTAATATAGTAAATTGTGTGATGTTTTCTGCTTGATTGGTGCAGGACAAGTAATTTACTGTATGAAGGAAATTGTCTTTTGTGATAATATTTTGAACATGCATTTCTGTTGTCCTGTCAGCTTAGTGAGTTTTTAGCTGATATGCAAATTAGTTTATTGTTACTAGATCAGGGAAGGATGACTGGATTATAAAACAAGTGAATAAGATGTAGCAGAGGGTTGAGTTTCCTGTTTCTGATGTATGGGTGAAGCTTGCACCCAGATCTGATTACATGAGAACAAACCTGTTTTGTGAAATACCTGACAGCATGTTACACGTTTTATGTTTGGGGAAGAAAAAAAGGGGGAAGAAATCCACATTCCAGTGATAAAACATTGATATGAAGTGTTTAAGAAGCTTTTAATGGTGAACATTAGTGTTGTTTGAACTGTGCAGCTACTAATAAAAAAAGTTTGTGTTTAGCAGGTGGAACTATGTTGGTTGGCCCCAGACTTTCCACAATTGTGTGATATTCTGGAGCACTTGTGGGCAACCAGTAAATATGATGTGAGGAAAATGAACAAAGGTAGTGACTCTTAAGTCTGATTTCAGACCATGTAAGCATCAGTTATTAATTAAAGCCAGAAGCAGTGACTGCAGCACTACATGGCAGGTTCTAACCCCTACAGCCTGTTATTTCACCTGAAGGCAAAACTTTTCCTGTGATTTTTCCGGTAGATTTTGGGGTTTTTGTTTTAGTACCAGGCTGATTCTGCCAGTTAGAAAAAGAAAAACAACCTAAACCTAAGAGAAAGACTGTTTTTTTGTTTTTTGTTTTTTTTTACACTTAGACATGTCTGGAACCAGGCCTAATATGTTTTGGTTTTTTTTGTAACAGTGCACTTAGGGAAACAAAACCTGCCAGGTATCATCCCTCTGGGGGTGATATTTTGTGTGTTGATGATTTAAAAGCAGGCCTGCAAGATGGGGGGGAAAAGCGCTATAAAATACTTTAATTGAGAGCAAATATAAGGTGAGCTTCTCTAGATTACAATTGGATTCTGAGAAAATTCACCTACATAGGACGTTGACCATATTAGATGGTAAATCCTGTGTTTAAAAGGATTGTAGCGATTCAATCCATTTCAAAGCAATGACAATTGTTTTTGTTTTTGGAATGACGAAATATTGCTGTCAGTGGATATTTAAATTTGTGCGCGGTTTTCCACTATCAGCAATGATCGTTATGAATGCATGTGACTAGATGAATGCATGTGATTGGTATAAATGCAAATGCAGAGGACTGTGGCTGGACTGATGATGTGGACTAAATGTGACTGACTTGAAATTGAGAAGACAGTAACTATTTTAGGATTAGTCACTTCTAATGCCTAATCCACCCAAACAGTGAAAAAAGGGTGGATGTATGTGTTTTTGTTTGCTTGTTTTTGCAGAAGCAGAAGGATGACAGAGACCAGAGGAGGAGAGACTGTAGGTTTACATGAGTGTGGGCGGGCCTTGCAAACTTAACCCTTACGCTGCTACTTTTTTGTTTTACTGATTTCGTGTGAAAGAAACTGTTTTTACTGGCTGCTTGTTGGTTATGGTAACACACTGTATTGTTGGAAAATGTCAAATGTTAGAAGTTGGCAGAAAACATAGCGGCCTTGAAGAGCGTGCAGAGAAGGCCAGCCCACATCAGCAGCAGTTAAGCTATGCTCTGATTAACGGCTTTCACCCACCCACTGCTGACTTCATTAGGAAACAAAATTTTAATCAAAACACAGACAGGTCCGTTGAATGCATGAATTGGGCCCGCCATGTGCAGGAAGTCACAAAGCTCTGACCATAGATTTATTTGAGGTGGATAAATGCTAAAAGTAGTGAGGTTGCACCTCCACATGATGACAGGGTGGATGTATCTATGTGTGTTTCTCTGTTTTTAAAGGAGTGGAAAGATGACAGCAACATCCCAGGTTGTGTGCTGATTTAACCTTTTAAATGCCACTTTCTGTGTCTGTGAATTTACCAGCGGAGTGTTATTATGACCTAGTATTGCCAAATGCAGAGGTCACTGTGAGGAAGTGTGTATACACCTGCGTGGCGCTAACATTTACATTCTCTTTTCTACAGCAGAGAGTTCATCATGTGATCTGGTTCTGTGATTTATAGTAGGACACACAACTGGTTATTTTTTTTTCTCACAGGATTACTGGGTTTATGTGTGAAGGCAACTGTGATTGCAGGTTATATGTTGGTTATGCAATTACACTATGTTGTTGAGAAAATGTTGGAGAAAATGTGAATACAGTGTCAAACATACTGTGTTTGAAACCAGTATTACCTCTTTTACAGCAGAGTGTTAACTTTATGATCTTTTTGCAGCACCTCTGGAATCTGTTGATCCAGGAAAAACCTCCAGGATGCTTCATATGTTTTACTAATGTTTTTTTCTCTCAAAGACTGCTTGTGGAGGATTCAGCACAGACACAGACAGACATAAGTGAAAGGTTGTGCAGTGATTGCAGAACATCTTACTGTTGGGCTCATTATCATATCACTGTTGAGCTCATAGTGTGAAAGCACGTGAGTGACATTACTTAAGAAAAGTCACTGGTTACGGTAGTTTTGATTAAACACATGGGGTGATTCATGATTTGGGTAAATTATGGCAACAGTAGTGTTTTTAATAATCTGGGGACATAAACTGCACATGGCACACTTGTGTCTGTGGTGTGGGATGCCTTATTGCTCCTATGACCCTACGGTTGTTTGTAAGTGTGAAGTTTGTATTTACTCACTGATTTTGGTTTCTAGGTAATTGTGGTGTGGATGCAGGCTCCAGGCAGAGCCAAGAGTTAGACCCACTTAACATGACATTAATGCTGATTTTAGTCTTTAACACAGGGTTTACAGGGCTGAAGCGAAATTACTCCGGAGGAGAAGCCCTGATGTTGTCTAAGAATTTGTGTAACTAACCTTTTCCTTTTTGTTATTCTCCTAGTTCTGGTGAGTTGACTCATGGGAGGGACCATGTGTCAAAAGGAGGGATTCTAGGTTTAACATGACACAATGCTTTCTATGTTTTCCATGAGTTTTTTCATGATATTTTTGTCCATGGCTTTTTACTGTGATTTATGGGATTAACAGTTCATGTACAGGTATTAAACCTCTACAGGGGGGTTAAGTCCATGTTCAGATACGGTTTTGATGTTCTATAAGTAAACTTCACTGAACTGAAAGGAAAATGTGGAAGCCTCGCTTCTGTCAGTCTGCCCCAGGGCAGCTGTGGCTACAACTGTAGCTGCCTCCACCAGTGTGTGAATGTGAGAGAGAATGAATAGTGGTATTTATATAGCGCTTTTCGAGACCCTCAAAGCGCTATATAAATGCAATCCACTATTATTATTATTATGATGGTTGACATGTTTTCCAAATGGTTAGAAGTTTTTCCTCCTAGTAAAGAGATACAGGTGCAGGAGCCAGAGTATTGCTGGAAGAAATCATCCCAAGGGTGGAATCTCCTCACTGAGTCTGGGTGCTGATCAGAAGTCTTCAGAGACCCAACGAGAATCAGGGACCATTCATAGCAGAGCTGACAGCCCAGGCAGTCCTACTAGTCATCATGAGAAGATTCCAGAACCACAGCAATAACCATAAAGCTGCATTGGAATGAGAGGGTGAGGGGTGAAAAGAGCGCCCTCCTCCAACAAGGGCGTGCCAAGCTCCAACTCAACGACTGCAGGGCAGACTCTGTGCCACCCAAGAGAGATCAGCGAATGAATGCAGATAACACCTGCTTAAACAGCCAATCAGTTTCCCTGGAAAGCTTAGTATGTTTTTAAGTTAAGGAGGTCGTTGGTGTGACGTTAATAATCATTTTATAAATGATATGCATTTACAAAACCGAACATCACAAACTCTGTTAGAGTCCTGAGCATGAGTAATAGTGATTGGAGTAATTATAGCATGCAAGTTTATAGCAACTTGTGCGCATTTTGTAGGATAGGTAGATTGATTTTCTAGCATGTCACTTCCTGATCAGTTCATTAGGCCCTCATTGTCTGAGTAAACATAGTAACAACAGTTGTGAGTTCTTTTGACATGTCTACTCAACTTTGACACATTGTTTGACACCGTGAAAGTAGGATTTTGGGTTCATCACATTTCATTGAGGGATTTTGATCGGCCTCAAACATGCTGGAAGCACCTAAAGAATGAGGTTGTTCTTCCAGAGTTAAATGTGGTTGGTTTGGTTTCCCCAATCACTGATGTGGGCACAGTAAAGATAATTGTAAATGCCCTTGAGAGGGTTTACACCTTTTAAACAGGCTGATGGCCCTACAATAGTAAAGAGTACAGTACACTGCATAGATAGAGAGGAAAGATCTATAATTCTGTTGTAAAATGTAGCTCAGAAGTGTTTGATATATGTTGGCTGTGTGGAAATTCATGGCTACTTCTGGGTTTTACCCCAGACTTTGGGAAGCACTAACTTTGAAGTTAGTTTATGTTTGTGGTATTCACTTAGGTACAGATATAGTCACTGTCCTTTATGGCAAACATCTGGACAGGGCAAAGCAAATGGCACAAAGGAGTGTGTGTGATGTTTGGTGAGGCATGTGTGCCTCAATCCCTAATAAAACACTGGGAATGAGGGTCTTTTACAGAAACCGTTAATAATTTTGGAAACATGGGTTGATGAATTTAATGATAAAGTGGAAAATATATCACACACTGAAAGACTTCCTTATCTAAACAACAGGGTCTTATGAAAGAGCAGCTTGATGTAACTAAGGTTAAAGTTTTCTTTTGCGGATGAACAACAAAAACTGTTTCACTTCTGTATATGATCTCATATTGTGTTTTCTTTTATGGTATAACTGCCATCCTTCAAACAAAGGGTGGAGGCTCAGATGGAGCGAAGATGACCATGAAGTGTGAATTTGTTTTTTTCCTTCTGATTATAGGGAGGATGCACGTTATGGAATTTCTTTGAGTACACAATTGTGCTGATGTTATGTTCAGTAAAGAAATCCCCATGTTTTTATGTGATTCTTAATTGTGGCATCACAAAGGGTGGAATGTGGTGGCAGATTTCTTTTCTCATGTATTAATCGCATATTTAATCATATCACATTAGTTATAGTAATATCACTTTCTCACTTTACTATAGTAAGAGCACTCCTGTCACTAGTTTACATGCATGTGGAAAGTTAACACAGTGAGGCCATTGTAATGAGAGACGTTAAACAGATAGTGAGGCTCCTTCTGCTTATCAGGGATGTAAATCCTTAGATGATGGCTAAGCAGAAAACAAGGCCATAATTCTCTCGGTGAGGGAGGAGGTATAGCCCCCCCCCCCCCCCCCCCCCCCCCCCCATGAGAGGGGCCAACATGTAAAAGTTTGAGGAATGTTCTTTGTCTGTGTCTCTGTATATAAGATGTAAGGGCGGTGGCCACAATTCAGAGATGGTCCTGGTGTTTCACTGGGATGCTCTCTCCACATTGCAATGTGTTTATTAAACCCACTTCAAATCAAGCTCACTGGGTGTGTTGCAGGTTATTGTTAACATTTCCATAACACACTCAAAACTTTAGATAATATCAACTTAACCAACTATAGAGCAGAAATAACACTGTTTAAAGCTTTCACATGTTCATAAAAAACTAGGGTATTTGTGTCTGACTTTGTGATTTTGGTGCCTTTTAGATCATTTTTTATTGCAACGATCAGAAAAATAATATGACTCAGTGTGCAATTAATTTAAATAACAGATCCATAGAGTATGTGCATGCACTTTGTTCACCAAGTCACAAAGAGTGCAAGTTTTAACTGATGAAACTCAACCCTCTCATCTCAATGTCGACTCTTGTGGATCCAAAATACCAGGATGTCAGTGACTGTAACATGTAAACTCAAGGCTTTGAAAGAATACGCCACAAACCGATGGCTAGCCAAAGAACGACGTGCAAGATTACGAGAAGCCATTACCAAAATTAAGTTCTGAACATGCAACACTGCTGTTGAAATATGGTTAAGAATGTGTGTAACAGCTGTTACGCTGGGATATGACATGCAGCTACCTGAAAGCTGAAGAGAGTATTTAAATATGAGGTAAACTGGCACGCAGGTTTGGCAACAGTCTGCAGCACAATCCCTCCAGTCTTATGGGAAAATTATTTTACATGGACCCTAGTTTTGTTTTAAACATTATAGACTGAGCAGCTTTGACGAGGATTTGGTTTTTCCCTGTCCTAAAAATATTTTGTGTTTTGTGTAATAAAATATAAAGTTTCGGTCTGTGCGACACATTTTCCAAAAGAACATTCGATCTGCTGCGTCCACTTTTCAAATGCCATTGACTCCCTCTCTCAACCTGTCTGGACAGCTTGATGCTGAGTATACGCTGTGCGTGGGATAGAAGTCAAACCGAGGGAGGCAGACGGGTGCAGTCGCTTCTCAGTACACGATGGCCTAAAACGTCCATTGCTGGAGTCAACAAACACTAGTCCATATTCAGTATTCTCATTTTGATTTGCAGTTTACAAATGACACAGACAGACTTCCCGTGAGCTTAATATTATTCCTAAGTGCGCTCTGACACTGGATTTAGGCATCCAACAGCAATTCCACTGTAATAAACTCAAGTACACCACTAATATTTGTTGTTGTTTTTTTTTACTTTCACACACTTCTTTGATAGCAAAAATTCTCTGTGACTGAAAATCCAAATGAAGATGACGTCTTTCACGGTGCCCACTCGCCTCGTCCATTCTTAAATTTTCCGTCCTCATTTCTCCCAGATCTCAGCTGTCTGGCTTACAGCAGCTGTTGCTAGGCAACAGCTAACACCCACCCATTTGAATATTAACACTTATATCACAACAACACTGTCAGAACAGTAAAATAGAGGACAAAATGTATGTTGTAAAAAGATCGAGTTATGCATCCTTTTTGCGACTGAACGTGTAAAACAAGCGCCGATTTACGGTCATTTTGGCTGTTTCGAAACATTTATGTTTATGTCACTTGGTTTTAGCAACTGAACATCTGAATCAAATGAAACCACAAGCACAAGATGATGCTTCTCAGCTGTAGCAGGTTCTAAACTGTCCACTCACCTGGAATTGTTCACCTCTAAGCTCATCAGCGTTTTTCTTTTTTAACACTGGCATGTTTTTCTGAATGTTCTAACCTGCGATACAGTGACAACAAACACTTGGCAGTGGAGCTTTTGAACACCCGAGTCACATTTAGATCTTTTTCTATTCTTTTTCTGCGCTGTGTTCTCTGTCTCACAGATAATAAATCTGTTGCAGTGACACTGAAAACCTGTGCAGGCCTACTTTTTTCCCCAACCAACCAATAAAAGAATCAGTAGTGGTGCTGGGATTAGAAATACTGAAACGACGGCAAACAAACGTGTAACAGGGCCGTGGCTCCAGGAAATCTGATTTAAATCAATCATTGCCACCAACTATAGTCAGATTTACACGCCACACGTGCTTTGTTGAAGAATGAATGAAAGAGCAGGTGAATAGGAGGCAGGGCACTGGTGATGAGTTCAGTATACAGAGAGAGGCTGAACAAAAATATGTGTTACAGATACACCGACACAAATACCTTTCCAAATTCTTTCATGCTCACTCAGTGATGCTTACACAGAGACAGCGCTGGCGCAAGTTAAGACCTGCAGCGAGAGGGTGTGTGTGAGCTGTTATAGGCCTGTGTGTGGGAAGATAGACAGGATTGCTCTGTTTCTACAGAATGACCCAACAAGGAGGGGGAGACAGACAGCTGGATCACAACACGCTTCAATATAATGGAAATTTCTGCAGTGATGATCTTTAATTGGATGGCTTAGTCACGCAACTCTGACCTGTCACTTTATTTTTCAAACAAATCAGTCTTTAGGATTAAGTTATGACACACTCAGTGAAACACCAGCACACATACATTGTTTTCATTCAAAACTTCTTACAGCAACACTGTCTCAACCCTGATGTCCTCATGATGAGCGTCTCTCCCTCTCACTGTCACTTGGGTCACCCTCACTTTCACTGTTAGTTTTGTCACATGAATTTGCCCTTTGGGCACTGCTGCCCTTATCCAGTAGTTCTTTTAGTATATGTTGCATCATTGTTATATAAAACTGAGCTCCACATGTGACTTAACTAACCGTGCTAAGTACAGCTGAAATTATCCTGATGAATGGATAATGAGAACAGGGACATGAAAGTGAAGGCATCCTATGGTCCAAACAGCACTTACAAAATAATGATCCCCATCTTCTTTATCACAATTACAGTCATACACATGACGTGTGTCCTATGATCTAAGGAAACAGCAGGTCTGGAACTCGTCCAGTGAACCAGGAGAGAGAAGAGGAAGTTTCTGAGTCTGTTCTGCTTCTCTTTCTCTTCCTGGCATTCTCTCTCAGCCATCTATCATCCATAAAACAGCGTGAGATTTATGGAGCCAACTGGATGTCCGTCTCCCCTCGCCCTCTTTCTTACATTTCCCTGCCTGCCTTCTCATTTGATTTACTAACTATTATTCTGAGGACATATACAACAGTGAAAAAAACAGATGAGCTGACTGTGAGAGGGAGACACAAGGGAAGAGCAAGAGGGAAGCAACAAAATGACAAACATAGAGAACTGCAACTAAACACGCAACCAATGCTGACATGGAGATACAGAGGGGATGACTTAACAACCGATTCATGGCATTTTTTATTTCTCTACAAACTAAATAATTCATAATTTGGTCCTTTAAGTTGAAAACACTAAGTAGAAGGCATGCCCACATATCTGCAACGCCTCTAACTGGCATATTTAACAGGGGATTCCTGGCCTACATGTTGCTTGCTTTCTTTTATTCTTCCCCACTGGCCTGTACAGGAGTGCAGCCAGATTGGCACGTGGACCTAGTGAGGCTACAAACCTCCAGCAGATAGGCACAGCTGGCTTTGTGCCCAGGATACAAACTCCCTTCTTGCAGAGAGCGTGTACTCCACTCCCTGCTGCTTCTTTGCAAGCCAGGGCCACTATTGTTGGAGCTGCTGCAGCTGCTGCAAGGGTCTCTCCTCTCCACTGTGCAAACTGACACACATTAGAGGACTGCATGCCCTTCTGTATGACTAAAGAAAAGACTGCACCCAAACTGTACTTCAGTGATCCCCTTATACCCTCAAAATGTATGTGTGCCCCTTGTAAGAAGGTTAAGGGAATGATGTGATCACTAGAAAACCACTTGTAATTTTACATTTCGGCAATATGGATCCTCATTGTGCGTGGCAGTGGGTGTCCCTCCTCTCATCATTTGCACTGGGTTGATTCACAGCCCACGTTAAAAATAAATAAATAAATAAAAATCACACCATTACACATCCAGCTGATGTATCAGATGCCATATGAAAATTACAATCAATGAATAAAAATGCAATAAAGAAAATATGGATAGAGAATCGCCATCCGGCTCTTTCAACGTCCTTTCATTTTACCCTGTTGATCCCACTGTTACATTCCGCATGGGCGAAGCGTGCTATCCCCCCTTCAGAAAAAAGAAATCCCGTAGCCTAAAAAAAGGTGTGCCATTTTTTGCGCAAAGCTACTATGTGCCCGAGAGGAGCTCCTACCTGAATCGGGGCGAATCTTTTATACATTCTTCAAAGTCCACAGTCATTTTTGCGTTTTCTCGTTAATTCCCACGTCAGGCTGCCAATGTCATTGCCCCCAACGGGATGTAGCTTGAACCGTGTGGATGATGACTGGTATCCCCTTGACGCGCAGCAGTCTGTCGCCCCTCTTCTGGTGGCACGGTGACACAAAATGCGAGCCGAGTGCGCGGCACACAGATTACTACTACACTACTGCCGCTGCTGCCCAGACAGGCGGGAGGCGTAGCTGCACCTTGAGCACCGGAGAAGGAGAAAAGAGCGCCGAGCAGACACAAGCTTCCGTAACAACCCAGGAGGAGCACAAGGAATCATGGGAGATAGATAGATAGATAGATAGATAGATAGATAGATAGATAGATAGATAGATAGATAGATAGATAGATAGATAGATAGATAGATAGATAGATAGATAGATAGATAGATAGATAGATAGATATTAAATACCTCATAGTACCATTTTATCCTAACAGAGCACTTTGCTTTCAAACTGCATGCTTATTTGTGGTTGTAGCAGTTTTTTAAAGTAGAATGGGAGGCAGAGCCTTCAGCTTCCAGGCCCCTCTCCTGTGGATTCTCCCAGTTGGGATTCAGGAGACAGGTAATCTCTGTGATATTAAGATTAGTCTTAAAACTTCCCTTTTTGTATTAAACTTTTAGCTCGGACTGTATGTGAACTCTGAACCTTGCATATGCTGCAATAGACTGTAGCAGCTGGTGGGGGCTTCCCATGATGCTTTGAAAGTTTTTTCTTCATGTTTTCATTCTCTGTATTTATACATCAATTTGTGTTTGATCATTAAAGTGTCTCTCTTTCTTTCTCTGTGCTCTTAGGTTGGTTGTTGGTTCTCCAGGAGGTTTCTTCCTGTTAAAAATGAATTTTTCCTTCGCGTATGCCCATGATTGTTGGGATTTGTCTATATTATTGTAGAGTCTTTACCTTACAGCGCAAATCACCTTAAGGCAACTGCTGTTGTGAATTTGCGCTATACAAATAAAACCGAATTGAACTGAATTAAAAGCTACTGTGGGTGTAATATGTGTAGGTGGTCCTGTACGTTTGTCTATATAGTGTTTGTAAACACAAAAACTGGCTTAAGTATGTGCTATTTCCCTCACGATTAGCATCAGCTTAAACGTCATCTATGTGGAAAATGTGTAGGTATGTGTATTCTCTGGGGGGCACAGAGAATAATATTAACACTTAACACAAAAAATAATATTGTAGATTTGATATAACTAATTATGGCCAACCTATCTTAAACATTAAACTTTTTTCTTTTTTTGCTTGACTCGTCTGCTTATCCCTCCGCCCTGAACCGCTTGCTCTTGTTAGCGGTACATTGACTACTTGCTGTCGACCAATCCTACACGTGTGTACAGTATCTGGCTTCAATGACTGAAGCAAGAAGGCTCTGCGGCTGGAGCGACGTAATCAAAATGCGACGTACTACAATGTGGAAGGAGGCAAGCATCCAGAAATGATGCTGTGTAGTAACGTGCACTGAACATAGGTGTCACAGCTTGGATAGCGTCATACAGTGCACGTGCCGTCTCACTGCTAGTTATCACGCGGCGCTTGTAACAGCTCTTTTATCGGGTCTGCACTGTACTACAGCCTCGTGACATAGTAACGTGCGCTCTCATATGTCAACAGAAGAATTCTAACAGCTGTTGTCTCCAGTGTACTTCCGGACTGCACTTCAGAGGGTTCTCGGTGGTACTTGGAGGTGAGGGGTCGTGTCTGGCTAGCACAGGAACGTTTCACCAGGTTCAGTCTGCAGGGACATCAGTCACAGCTGGATCCATGAAATGATTCTGCATAGCAGTTTTTCCACTCTCGTAAACGAGGAACATGCACAGTGACATTTCGAGTCAACATGCACAACCGGGCTCGTTACCTCATATTTTTTCAGTACATCGGAACAAAATACCGGTAGGTTACAGGGCACACTGAGATGTTATATTTTATTATTACTATTTTTGAATGTACCACTACTGTTATCATTATTGCAGTGGAGCAGTGAAAGTCCCTCCACATCAGCTGGGGAAGAAAGGGGTCCAGGACCACTTGGAGGTATGTTTTAACTCACTTAAAGCTAAGTGACAAGTTGCCTTTGAGCTGCTAGTATTAAATGTAGTTAGGCTTAAAAAGCTGTGTCATGATTTTATGAGTCTGCTTAGCTTAGTAATTCATTATAGGCCTTAAATCCTCTAGGTCTCTGATCCACTCATCAAAAGTAGCGTCATATGGTGTAATGCATAAGCATTTAATTAATCTCTGACTTGGATCCTTTTTTCTGGGCTTGTTTGTCATATATATAAAAAAAACTTTACAATCTCAACTTTATGCCGATGCCTTTTGAAAATCTAAAAAGTGAGAATGATCAGACTGCTGTCTGGTGATTAAAGGCAGTTTCAATAAATAATTCAACGGCAGCAAGGATCCACATGAGAAATGGGACTAATGTTAACGGCCACACCAGTAAGCTTATAAAGAAATAAAACTAACTCTCTGAGGTCTAAGTCATGGACCGGTCCTTTTCTACTCTACCTGAGCAGTCAAAGCACTTTATACAACACGCCTCATTCTCCCTTTCACACCCTTTCTATGTAACATTCACACTCCGATGGATGCATCTAAGAGCAACTTAGGGTTAGTGTCTTGCAAAAGGTAAGGCAATTGGTAGATTGGTAGATGACCCGCTCTACCTCCTGAGCTACATCCACCCCTTGGGATCATAAGTGCAAACCCTAAATGCCTGAATCCCAAATATCTTTAGAGATTATCTAAAATATAACATTAAATGTGATTTAGAACATTTTTGCTTTTGCATGTGTTATTTTTCATAGTTACCACATCATAAAATATCTAAATAGCTTCTGTGTTGTTTACAGTAAGATGTGTTCACAACAGAAACACTGTTAATTTGTTGGCTTTAATCTGTTTTTGTGGTGTAGGACTAGGGATGGGTATTGATAAGATTTTCACGATTCCGATTCCATTTTCGATTCTGTTTAACGATTCGATTCTCTTATCGATTCTTTTTAACAAAGGAGAACACTAAGGTCGATTAGCTTAGAACTTTGTTTTATATCTTCTCTTTGAACAAGATAGAAATTTAGGAGTAACATGGCCTTACAAACCCAACAGTGAGATCTTAAGAGATCCACAGCCTACGGCTCTTTAATGGGGTGTCACAGCATCCCCAGGAAAAAAAATTGTAAATGTAAAACAATAAAATAAATATTCTTCTGTAGCAATAACAAAGTATAACATAAATTATTCTGTAGCAATTACACAAGAATATCCAGTAATGTCCCTGCCTACAATTAAACACATTCACTTACTGAAAATTGGGGGCATCTGCTGTGGCAAATGGGTGCAAGGCTTTTACCACAAACTTAGTCACTGCTCGGTGACATTCGTCTATCCTGGCCTGAAAGGAGACGCTACCGGTAGACTGCAGCGAGAACTGCCAGCATCTGAGCCAGCCAGACTCTGTCTGTCTCATCATGGTCACCTAAATGCACAGCTAACATAATATGCACTGTTAGTTGATTATTTACCTGCCGCATTAACGGGAGAGGACGTGCAAACGTTACCGCTGCTACTGGGTTGAGATTCACGAGTCCGGAGCGGAATTAAAAACACGACATTCATTTAAGGTTATCGTGGTTTTGTGAGCAAATGCTTTTGCATACTCGTAGTGTTTCCTCCCTTAAATGAAATATCTACTTTTCATGTATTGCAAGTTGCCCTGTTGTCATCCGTTCTCGTAAAGTATAACCAAACTTTTGAGCGTTCGAGCCGCTTAGGCGCCGTGTTTCCTGCCAGGTAAATGACGCTCCGCAACGTGGTGACGTCATTCGGGGAGACTGGAATCGATAACGGAATCGTTTGCAAAAATGGCAAACAATTCCAAGGAATTGAAACAGTGGGAACCGGTTCTCAACAAGAACCGGTTTTCGATACCCATCCCTATGTAGGACTTATATGCATCAAACTGTCAATAAAATCCACATAACTGCACTGTTAGGAATAAAACCTGGCATACAGTTTGAAGTCTGTACGTTCTGCTCTTTCCAAACATGGACTAAGCCAGGCTCTATCGTGCTTCTAAGTTGTCAAAAATCTAACACGCCCATTGACTCCAGAGGGTGAATAATGAAGTTCAGCTTATTGGTGTGGCACTCCACACCTGGGTTGAGCACTACAATCACCAAACTTATGATATGACGCATAAACAAGGTTCCTGTTTCACATCCAGCTGCTTCGTGGATTGTTGCATGTCTTTCTTGATCACTGTCTGTTCCTTGTTTTCTTGTCAGCTCTCTACTGTCTACTGTTTCTAATAAAGGCATAAAAAGCCCAAAAATAAGCACAGAGAGAAGGAAACACAGATTACAGGGCAAAAAAAGATCAGTCTTTCTTGTCACATCATGCCTCTGTTCACAGCTCTGTTTGATAACTATTTGAGGCAGACAAGGCTGTGAGTGGCTTCATAAGTTTATTTGTTTTCCAGGCTATCAACCCAAAGCTATATATATCTAAAAAGATCTTTTTGTCTTGTGTAGGATGCAATCCAGCGACTGAGGCCAGTCAACCCTGTATCCCTGTCAGTTTCCAGCAGGACGGACACGGGTGTCCACGCCCTCTCTAACTCCGCACACTTTGACCTGCAACGCAAGAATGACAAGCTGCCGTTCACTGAAGATATTCTTGTTCAGGCGCTGAATTTCCACCTTGGGACAGAACAAATCAGGTGAGTAAAGGGTCATGAAACTCTGTGTGAGTGCATGAGTGCTTTTATGACTTTGTAAGTCTCTGAGTTATGTAATTAAGCCACTTAAGCCAAATAAAAACACATTTCTCTGTCTCTGAGATCAGTTTTCTCTAAACACATTATAGAAACAGTGAGACATCAAAAGGTACGTGAACATAACCTGAATGAGTGCTAAAGTAGTTTCCTTTAGCACTACTTGAACTTGCCCCCCCAAGAAATTGACCTAAATATAACTTTTTTAATCCTCTTACACTGAGTGAATACAGTTTAGTCAGCTGGTGAAGCAGCTGCCTCGTGTTTTCTCTGATAGATGGTGTTGCCATCTTGTTACAACTGACCTGTCAAGTAGCTTGAAAAACAGTGTGCAAGTGCCAGTGTGTTCTCTGTTGTTGGCAATAGGTGGTCAAACCAAGCAAGATTTTTATTCATTAACTGCACTGTACATTTTAATACATAGAAACCATTCCTGGCATTATTTTCGCCTGATCAAAATAGTTTTCAAAAAGCTATTATGAATTTTTATAATTGGCACAATTTAACCTGATTGACTGCTCCATAAATAACACCAATGAGAAATAAAAATAGAAATGTTTACTATGGAGATACACAGGATATGGTCAAACATATGCAGACGTACATTCACTGGTTGTTTCGTTAGGTACACCTTGCTAGTACCAGGTTAGAATCCCTTTTGCCTTCAGAACTGCTTTAATTCTTCAAGCATAGATTCAACAAGGTGCTGGAAACATTTTGGTCCATATTGATATGTAAACATCACACAGTTGTTGCAGAGTTTATCAGTTGCACATCCATGATGAGAGTTTCTCAGTCCATCACATCCCAAAGGTGCTCTATTGGATTGAGATCTGGGGACTGCGGGGCTTATTTGAGTACAGTGAACACATTGTCATGTTAAAGAAACCAGTTTGTGATGGTTTGAGGTTTGTGTCATCTGAAGAAGAGTTCACTGTGGTCATGAAAGCATAAAAGCAACAATACTCAGGTTGGCTGTAAATGGTAAATGGCCTGCATTTGTATAGCGCTTTTCTAGTCCTTAAGGACCCCAAAGCGCTTTACACTACATTCAGTCATTCACCCATTCACACACTGGCGATGGTAAGCTACATTGTAGCCACAGCTGCCCTGGGGCGCACTGACAGAGGCGAGGCTGCCAGGCTGCCAGGCGCCACCGGGCCCTCTGACCACCACCAGTAGGCAAACATGGGGTTAGTATCTTTTTTTTTTTTTTTTTTTTTTTTTGCCTGTCCCATTTGGTTCTTTAGCCGTCAGAATTGTTGTCTGAAGACCAACAAGGATACCCAATGGATTTATTTTGCCAAATGGATCATCATGGCATTGCCGTATTGGTCCATTTGATCGACCTTTGTTTTTATTATTTATTTTATTTTATTTTCAGTTGTTACAGACGGGACAGACATGAGTGAGGGATAGGAAAGGGAGAAAGAAAGAGGAAGGAAAAGAAAAACAGAAGGGGAGAGGGACAGTGAGAAAGGGGGGGAAAAAAATATCTCCGGGATCACCTGTTGAGAGAAAAAGAATAGAAAACAAGCAAAAAAAACAAAAAAACAAAACAAAGCAACATACTATACACAACACCATCGCATTAATCTAGCTAAGTGTAAACAGCAGTAAATACTAAATATTGAATGTTGTTGTGCAGCACGCAGGACAGACAGCGCACAATGTGCTTTGAAGTAGCAGCCAAGAAAGGTGTGATTTAAGTCTACAAACAGTGAACACCTGTGTGGGTCGGCGCGCTTGTATTCAAATGGTTTCCCCATGTAATGGTCTGCAAGAGGATGTAGAGAGCCATAGCCCTGTCCCTCAGGGCATGAAGGAGATCCAGGCCCCAGACATCCAGAGGTCCCAGAGCCCAAGGAGCCCAAGGAGGACCACCGGAGGGGCATCCGTGCCACCTTCATGGGAAGGGCTGAGGATACCCAGACGAGGGGTCACCCAGTAGCCACCGGGCAGAAACTAGAGGGGGCTGCACCGGCGTGCCCGCCGGCTCCGCCGGCAGCCAGCTGTGCCAGAGTGAACCGAGCCGCAGGCACAGAGGCCAGAGGCCCGAGGGCCCTCCGCGCCCCGGAAGAGGCCTGACTGAGCAGCAGGCGCCAGGCCCCGCCAAGTAGCCACCGGGAGTGAGCTGGCACATGACCTGAGCGCCCAGCCCCGGACACCAAGAACCAACAATGCCGACCCCTGAGGGCAGGGAGTGTGGGGTTAGTATCTTGCCCAAGGATATTTGGCATGCAGCCAGGAGGCAGCCTGGGATCGAACCACCGACCTTCTGATTAGTGGCTGACCTGCTCTGCCACCTGAGCTACAGCCACCCTGAGCTACAACACCACAGGCTGTGGTGTTTAAATGATGCCCAGATGGTATTAAAAGTCTGTCAAAAGTATTCCCCACACCATTAAACCACCATAGAGGATCCACTCTTTCATGCTGTGTCTGGCTAATTCTGACCTTACCATCTGAATCAAAGCGGAAATCAGACCAGGCAATGTTTTTCAGTCACCTGTTGTCCAATTTAGAGGAGGCTGTTTGAGTTGTAGTCTCAGTTTCCTGTTCTTAGCTCAGAGTAGTAAGACCTGGTGTGGTCTTCTGCTGCTGTAGGCCATCTGCTGCAAGGTTCAAAGGGTTGTGCTCATACATTTTCTGCTTGTAGCAAGTGTTTATATTGGTTACTGTTGCCTTCTGGACAGTTTAAAGCAGTCTGGCAATGCTTTTCTGACATCACTGAGTCAATATTGCCCAGAGAACCTCTGCTTCCTGGATATTTGATCTTTTCTGAACCATTTACTGTAAACCCAAGAGATGGATGTGCAGGAAAATCTCAGCAGATCAGCAGTTTCATAAATACTCAGACCAGCCTGTCTGGCACCAACAACCATACTACCTTCAAAGTCACATAAATCACTTACCCTCCCAATTATGATGCTTGAACTTTAAAAGGTCATCTCAACCATGTCTGTATGCCTTTTGCTGCCATTTGATTGGCTGATTAGATATTTATGATAACGAGCAGGGAGCAGCAGTACCTGTTGAGCATAGATACACAGATACATATCCTGAGGGGCATACAGTGGTAAATAAATCCCAGAAAGAAGTATGACTAACTTAAACATCTGCCTCAACAGTTGGGATATACATAGCTGAGGTGAAATGCCATAAGTTCACCTGTTGAATATGTAATGGAAAAGGGCATCTTTAAATACTGCTGCAAACGAGTATCTGCCAACTCCTTTTTTCCTGTGTTTTCTTCATCTCCTCCCCTTGTAATCCCTTCATTACATACATTTACATTATTCAAAGCCATAGTTTGTTTAAGGCTGTTTTGGTTTAGGCTGCTTTGGCATTGTGTTACTTAGTCAGGATTGGAGAGAAGAAGTACAGAACAAAGCAATAGATAAAGAGATGGTATTGGGTAAATGCAGTCAGTGCCAGTGAGAGAGGGCGTGGAAAGACGAGTCTGAATAAAGAGAGAGTGAGTTTGAACAGCGCACGCAGGGAGAAAGAAAGAGGGGAGAGAGAAACTGCTAATCCCCAAACCTGCAGAGAGAAGGTTAGAAAGGATTATCCCTGCTCTGCTTTTTGGTGTATAGCATCTGTTTAGCACGCACATGCACACACGTGGATACACACTGCATCGTTTGTCACTCTATATACACTTTTTGTTTTCAGCTGACACTTAAAATGTAAAAGTGTTTCATACACAAACACACTTCATATGTTTTAGATAGAACGTTTTACTGTTGATGTGAAAGAAAAGCAGTTTGGGGTGTCAGATCTGACATCCCAAACTATCTTTTCCCATCTTGCACAGCGGGAAGAGCTTTTGTTACAGCTACAATGACAATACGGCTCGTCTGCTGCTTCCAGAGACAGAGAGCCAAGGCGAGATTTGAGCACAGCCTGCACACTGTAAAAAATCTCTCTTCTCCTTCAGCTTCATTTGTCTTCTGAGCTGCTGTGAAAATTGGCCTCAATTAGCCTAAAACGAACGGCTCTTTTCACATAAAAGGAAACTGCTGAATAGCAAAATAGTGCCATGCTAAACAATGCCCCAGTTCCCAAATGTGTGACGCCATGCTTTGTACACTGCTAATGAAAATTTTACGTGCATGTGTGTGTGGTTTGGAGGCCATCGAAAGGCTGTCACTTCACATTGGTGCAGCCGCTGAAGGCAGATGCAAGGGTTTCCTCTGCCACGTGTCACACCCAATCTCCTCCCCTGGAAACGTAACCTAGTTTCCCCGGTTGCACACAAACACACGCTTACATAGACACAATACACATGTGCAGATACCAATTGCCGTCGCACACATTCTCAAGCACATGCGTGACTGAATGCGTACTCTGTGTGCTGGCACAAACATGTGATCAAACACTATAGGGTGCTAATGTGCTTTGTGCAGTCCTTTTTACACTGATGCAGGTGAATGCAGCTCTTTGTTCTTGAAGGTTACAGAGACATGAATTAAGGAACCTCATCTGTCACGGTATTGTAATTATAAGTGTTTTATTATTAAAAGGGGTCAAGGGGGTCACCACAGCGGGTAGCTCCACATATTTGATTTGGCAGGTTTGTATGCCAGATGCCCTCCTTGATATAAGCCCAGAGGGATCTGTGTCACCAGGATTGAACCAGGCAAATGTGTAAACCTTGTACAATATGGAGCCATTTATTTTATTGTCATTATTAGTGTAAATTATTACATCTTTGCCTTCTTATATGTTGTGGAACAAGATGAATTAACATGAATTAGAATACATTTGTTGTGCGGTGCTTTCGGTATATGAACAAAAGCTTAAAAGACGAACATTGACATCAGCTTTAGGTGTTGTTTGGTTTTACATCTAAACCGCAAATATTAGCACGCTGAACCGCTGTAACACCTATAAATACTCATTGGGCACTTTGTTAGCCACACCTGTTTAGCTGTTTGTTTAATCAGTAACTGGCATAAACAATTAAGCATATAAAGTGCTGTGAAAAAGTATTTGCCCTGGGATTTGCTAATTTTGCTTCAGATCATCAAATAAATTAAAATATTAGACAAAGATAACAGAGTAAACACAAAATTCAGTTTTTAGATGATGACCCTCGTTTGTTAATTTTTAAAAAAAACGGCCCTATGTGGGGAAAAAATTGGTTCCTAAACATAATAACTGGTTGGCTGGGAAGGTTCACCACTGTTCCAAGTTGTTCCCATTTCTGGATAATGGCTCTCGCCGTGGTTTGCTGGACTTGTTTCTGCATAGAGCCAGGTAGCTTTGGATAGCTTTTTTTCCCTCAATAAATGAAATCATCATTTAAAAACTGCATTTACTCAGGTTAGCTTTGTCAAATAATAAAAGCTGTTTGATGATCTGAAACTTGTAAGTGTGACAAATCAGGAAGCAAGCATGAAATCAGGAACAAGGAGAAGTCGTTTTTCACAGCACTGCTGACATTGTGAAGTTCAAACAGCATCAGAATGAAGAAGCTCTAAAGAAAAAAGTGGGTCCACCTTGATGCTCGCAAGGTGTACTTAATAAAATGGCCAGTGGTTGCGAGTTAAGTGTTACGCCTCTTAAATGGTAAAATGCTTTTTGAGTATGTGTCAGTGCAGATTATAAGCTTGGCTATTGATGAAATGTAATTGTATGCATAGCAGCTGTTGTTATAACTGACTGTAATACTGTGACAAAGGAGGAAAGATTTGCCCTACATTGCATTAAATCGATAGTAATAGTGAATTTCTGTGCAATCTGACAATAAATTCTTGATCTTAATCAAAAATGATTCAGATATTTTCATTACTGCTGTAGCATCAATCAGACACGAGGACAGCTTAAAACTATTAAAAGGGGGGGGGGAAATCCCCTTTTTGTTCAAACTCTCTGTAAATCTCAGTTTGGTTCATTGTTCTAGTAATGACACTGCACGCAGCAGAGTAATTAAATTGTACGTGCAGAACCTGTAGCCCTAAATGCCAGTGTCATTCTTCAGTCTACTTTAAGACGTCTCGCAGAATCAGGAATCGATCCAGTCTGTTACTTATTACATCAGTCCCTGCCTCTGCGCGCAAAAACACAGGAAGTGTCTGGTGTTATCCTGCTGGAATCGCATCAGAGAGGCTCAGCCTGAGATTCTGCTCTGATGTTAACTGTGTTAAAATAAGCTCTGGCTTTTCAGTGCTCTTGGCAGCCTTTTTAGGACTCTGTTGGTGTGTCTTTGTGTTAAAAGCTGCAATGCTGGCACTTTGGAGCATGGCTTGTACACAGTTTTTCTAGCTGGGAGTACACAAAGGAGCATTGACACCATCTTTGCTATGGGACTGCCTCTACAAAGAAAGAATCAGAGATAGTTTTGTTCTCACTGAACAGCCAGACTGAATGTTTAAAGATCACCTCCAGGCTTCAGTGCAGATGTATAAGAATATTTATGAATGTGCAGGTTTCAAGTTTCTTCATCCTAAATCCTAGGTTTCACTTCTCTTTGTCCATTTTATTTCAGGATCACCCGTGCCCACCGTGTTCCTCATGACTTCCATGCCCGTTTCCGTGCCCAGTCTCGGACCTACATCTACCGAATAGCGTTGGGAATCTCCCACCACTCTCTCCTTCCCCTCACAGACTGGGATCTGTGCTGGAGCCTCCGCAACACGTGAGTTATCCCAGTTTATGCACCACCCCTCCCTTTTCTCAGTCATGTCTTTTTCTTTTTCATGTGTTAGTGTGCATGCGCATGATGTCTGCCTTAAAAAAATAAATAAGGGCTCAGTCTGAAGCTGAATCTGACTGTGTATATGTGTAAAAGCAGAGACACACTCTTTCTGTGTAATGGAGACTCAGACCAGAAAAATGGCACATTGAACACATGAATAGTCCACATGCACCATGCAGGAGGTGCACATTAGAGACAGCCAAACGAAGTGTTTTATCTGAGCTGATGTGCAAAATACAAACAAAGGAGGAGGAAGGAGAGGAGAGAGGATGCATAGAGTGTAAAAAGTAGGAAAGAGATTAAATGGCGTGGGCTTCGAAGCTTACACAAGGTTCTTGTAGCTGTGATTGGAAAAACTGGCCACAAAGAGAAACATTTTAGTTTGTGTTTGAGCGTTTGTATCTTTTTTTCTCCTCACTTTTTTGGGGAAAAGTAGGGCAAGATAAGCTGCGGGCTTTTATACGTGCAGAACAACACCCACGCATTTCACCCTTTCTTTCCCTTCTTTTCTGCTTCTGTCCATTTTTTTTTCTCAATCTCTTTCTTTTTCTCCTTCCTTTCTTCACTAACTTCTTTCTCTGGATCTTCTGCTTTGTTATCGCTCTCTCATGTTCAGCATTCATGTTGCTCTTCACACCCCTGAGCGTCTCAGCCTCAGCTGCGTCTCTCTTTTCCTGTCTTTGATGCGCCTCTCCAGCGTCATCACACTCGCTCCATTTCTCCCACTGCAATAAAAAAAGTTACTTTTTTTTAAAACATTTTTTTTAAGATCATTTGAATGTTGGAATTCAGTGACCACGTTATCATTAATGTCTGGCTCTCTTCCAAAGTGTGTCACAGTTCTGTCTTCCTTCCCTCTTACCAACTGGTCACAGCTGCCCCCCCCCCCAACATAGCGAAAAGTAAGGACTTAATGATTTGTTAATTAGACCGCTAAGATATTTTTTGCACATCTTGATTCATTCCTGATTCTTATGTTAAAATTTTTATTACTCAGCACACTTCTCCTTTTTCCCGCTCACTCTCTCTCCTCCCTCTCTCTTTGTCAGATCATATTTAAGCAGCAAATGAAGCGTGAGACTGGAGAGAATCTAATCACCGGCTCGCTCTGGTTCTCTGCCTTAAATGAGCTGGTCGTGGGCATGCTCTGCTCTCTCACGTGGCATTATCTTTCTGTTACATAAGTTTTCCACTAAATTATTCATGGAGTTCTGAAAAGATGTACTTCATGTGTACATTTGTGGCTGACCTTGCTGTTCAGCCAGGTCACTCTTGTGTGACGCTGCAATATCAAGAGTTAGCTTTCAAATCTTGATTCAGGAGCTCTGATGACCTCAGAATCTTCACATTTTCCTGGTTTTTAAATGCAGTGTACTACTGTAAACGGTCACTTGTATAAAAAGTGTGTTTTTCTTTATTCTGTCTTTCATCAGAGAGCTAAACGTGGACGCTATGCACGAGGCAGCTTCCCTACTGGTTGGGACTCACGATTTCAGCAGCTTTAGGGCCGTCAACTCTGATCTGCCTTTCAAAAATCCTGTGAAGACGATGGATGTGATCAGTATACAGCAGGGAAACTCCTTTGCATATGCTCACTTCCACAGGTAGGCCACAGTACAGTGGGGCAAAAAAGTATTTAGTCAGCCACCGATTGTGCAAGTTCCCCCACTTAAAATGATGACAGAGGTCAGTAATTTGCACCAGAGGTACACTTCAACTGTGAGAGACAGAATGTGAAAAAAAAATCCATGAATTCACATGGTAGGATTTGTTAAGAATTTATTCGTAAATCAGGGTGGAAAATAAGTATTTGGTCACCTCAAACAAGGAAAATCCCTGGCTCTCACAGACCTGTAACGTCTTCTGTAAGAAGCTTTTCTGTCCCCCACTCGTTACCTGTACGAATGGCACCTGTTTGACCTCATCATCTGTTTAAAAGACACCTGTCCACAGCCTCAACCAGTCAGACTCCAAACTCCGCCATGGCCAAGACCAAAGAGCTTTCGAAGGACACCAGGAAAAGAATTGTAGACCTGCACCAGACTGGGAAGAGTGAATCTACAATAGGCAAGCAGCTTGGTGTGAAAAAATCAACTGTGGGAGCAATCATCAGAAAATGGAAGACATACAAGACCACTGATAATCTCCCTCGATCTGGGGCTCCACGCAAGATCTCATCCCGTGGGGTCAAAATGATCATGAGAACGGTGAGCAAAGATCCCAGAACCACACGGGGGGACCTGGTGAATGACCTGCAGAGAGCTGGGACCAAAGTAACAAAGGTCACCATCAGTAACACACTACAACGGCAGGGAATCAAATCCCGCAGTGCCAGACGTGTTCCGCTGCTGAAGCCAGTGCATGTCCAGGCCCGTCTGAAGTTTGCCAGAGAGCACATGGATGATACAGCAGAGGATTGGGAGAATGTCATGTGGTCAGATGAAACCAAAGTAGAACTTTTTGGTATAAACTCAACTCGTCGTGTTTGGAGGAAGAAGAATACTGAGTTGCATCCCAAGAACACCATACCTACTGTGAAGCATGGGGGTGGAAACATCATGCTATGGGGCTGTTTTTCTGCCAAGGGGGCAGGACGACTGATCCGTGTTAAGGACAGAATGAATGGGGCCAAGTATCGTGAGATTTTGAGCCAAAACCTCCTTCCATCAGTGAGAACTTTGAAGATGAAACGAGGCTGGGTCTTCCAACATGACAATGATCCAAAACACACCGCCCGGGCAACAAAGGAGTGGCTCCGTAGAAGCATTTGAAAGTCCTGGAGTGGCCTAGCCAGTCTCCCGACCTCAACCCCATAGAAAATCTGTGGCGGGAGTTGAAAGTCTGTGTTGCTCGGCGACAGCCCCAAAACATCACTGCTCTTGAGAAGATCTGCATGGAGGAATGGGCCAAAATACCAGCTACTGTGTGTGCAAACCTGGTAAAGACCTATAGTAAACGTTTGACCTCTGTTATTGCCAACAAAGGTTATGTTACAAAGTATTGAGTTGTATTTTTGTTATTGACCAAATACTTATTTTCCACCCTGATTTACGAATAAATTCTTTACAGATCCTACCATGTGAATTCATGGATTTTTTTTTCACATTCTGTCTCTCACAGTTGAAGTGTACCTCTGGTGCAAATTACTGACCTCTGTCATCATTTTAAGTGGGGGAACTTGCACAATCGGTGGCTGACTAAATACTTTTTTGCCCCACTGTATGTATTGAGACCACAATACCTACGACCAAGTTATTATGGAATTGGATACATTATGTAAGGCAAAAAACAAGGTTTGTACAATTTTAACCAGCTTTTTAACCACAAAGTCAATATTTGGTACAAACACCTTTACCTCTCTCAGGCAAACGTCCCTGTAATTCCTTTAAGTAGTCTTCGGGAATAGTTCTCCTGGCATCTTGAAGGACATTCAAAGCTCTTCTTTGGATGTTGGTTGAATTGTGTTCTGTTAAGATAAGATAAGATGACCTTTATTAGTCCCACAGGTGGGAAATTTGTTTTGTTACAGCAAAATTGCAAAGTTATGTAGCAGAAATTAGAAAACACTGGAATGCAATAAAATAAAATAAAATAAAATGCTATATACAATAGAATAAAATAGAATAGAATAATATATACAATAGAATAAAAAAGAAACACAAATGCTATATACAACTGAGTAAGAAAATACAAAAGTACAACTTCGTCAGAAGAAGAATTGTACAAGAATTGCACATATAGCAGTCTTATTGCACGTGTGAGGGTTTTGATCAGCTGCAAAAGTCTTTGTTGTGGAGTCTGACAGCAGTGGGGAGGAAAGACCTGCGAAATCTCTCCGTCCCACACCGTGGGTGCCGCAGTCTCCCACTGAAGAAGCTGCTCAGTGCTGTCAGAGTCTCTTGCATGGGGCGGGAGATGTTGTCCAACAGGTGTTGTTGTCCAACAGATGTTGTTCTCTGTCAAGATGATCCCACACTGCTTCAATAATGTTAAAGACTGTGTTTCATTGTGTATTTTTCTATTCAGGTACACTTTTATTGCATTGGCGGTGTGTTTGGGATAATTGTCATCCTGAGAAATGAAGCTGTCACCACTCATTTGCTTTCCAGATGCTATTACACGGTGGATCAAAGCCTGATGGTGCTTTTCTGCAGTCATGTTTCCATCAGTTCTGACAAATCTCCAACACTGCTGGCTGAAATGTTGACCCAAACCATGACAGAGCCTCCACTATATTTTGCAGATGGCTTTAGACACTCACTGTTGTGCTTTACTTCTGACTTCCTCCTCCGTACATGTTGCCAACAATTTGAACAAGTAATGACAAATTTGGATTAAATTTGGGTCCCAATGGTGGCGCTGCCATCCCTCCATTTCTGATGAGGCTTTGGTAAACAGTAGATGGATCAACTAACGGGCCAGATTCATCTCTCAGGTGCTGTGTCAGGTTTTTTCTGGATTATTTCCTATTTCTTGAGGACATGACTTTCAGATTCTGCAGATACTTTTCTTTTTTGGCACGTCCTTTCTTCTTTTCTCCTCCACATGTCCAGTTTCACAAAGGACACACTGCACACCGTGCCAAGATATACCAAGTTTTTGGCTAATTACTTTTAGGGAATCACCTGTTGGTGCAAAATACATTGCAAAGCTGATACTAGCTATGTGTTACAAACTAGTGTAGTTAGCTAAGTGTAAATAAGCAGCTTAAAAAGCTAAAAATACTTACATAAAAAATAGATTTGAGAAACTTTATGTAAGATTTTACATTCTGAATACGGTTTCATGTGTTTTCTTGCATGGAGTTAGAAAAAACGAATGCAGTCCAGTTACGGTCACAGAAATGGAAAGGGGTGAAACAGCAAGCCAAAATGCATCTGTTAGCAACTCTGCAGCTTTTGTAACTACTTCCAGACAAATTATGTATAACACATAACTGTAAAATATTTGCTTCTTATTACCAAAGCTCGAGTATGAGATGTGCTTCAACCACAGAACAACTGTTAATGCCCTTTGACAAACCAGGTGTGGCTGTTAGATCATACAGTTTCTGTTTGCTAATGTGCTGTCTGTGCTTGTATGTTAAGCAGGTTTGTGTGCTTTAGACAATGAGGATCCTTCATAAGTGGATATGGAGAAAGAGGGAGATAAAAGCGAGTGGGGGCCATGTGGGCTCTGGGAGGTTACACATCTTTTTTTTTTTTCTTTTTTTTTCTTTTTTTTTTTCTTTTTGCCTGTCCCATTTGGTTCTTTAGCCGTCAGAATTGTTGTCTGAAGACCAACAAGGATACCCAATGGATTTATTTTGCCAAATGGATCATCATGGCATTGCCGTATTGGTCCATTTGATCAACCTTTGTTTTTATTATTTATTTTATTTTATTTTCAGTTGTTACAGACGGGACAGACATGAGTGAGGGATAGGAAAGGGAGAAAGAAAGAGGAAGGAAAAGAAAAACAGAAGGGGAGAGGGACAGTGAGAAAGGGGGGGAAAAAAATATCTCCGGGATCACCTGTTGAGAGAAAAAGAGTAGAAAACAAGCAAAAAAACAAAACAAAACAAAGCAACATACTATACACAACACCATCGCATTAATCTAGCTAAGTGTAAACAGCAGCAAATACCAAATATTGAACGTTGTTGTGCAGCACGCAGGACAGACAGCGCACAATGTGCTTTGAAGTAGCAGCCAAGAAAGGTGTGATTCAAGTCTACGAACAGCAAACACCTGTGTGCACACCTGTGTGGATCGGCGCGCTTGTATTCAAATGGTTTCCCCATGTAATGGTCTGCAAGAGGATGTAGAGAGCCATAGCCCTGTCCCCCAGGGCATGAAGCAGGCATGGGGGAGATCCAGGCCCCAGACATCCAGAGGCCCCAGAGTGCAAGAGCCCAAGGAGGACCACCGGAGGGGCATCCGTGCCACCTTCATGGGAAGGGCTGAGGATCCCCAGACGAGGGGTCACCCAGTAGCCGCCAGGCAGAAACTAGAGGGGGCTGCACCGGCGTGCCCGCCGGCTCCGCCGGCAGCCAGCTGTGCCAGAGTGAACCGAGCCGCAGGCACAGAGGCCGGAGGCCCGAGGGAGGTTACACATCTATGGGGGTTACTCTGGCTGCCAAATTCCATTTTCACGGGCATTAATTATTTGCCTTGCAAATGTAGTACACAATATGGACCCTGATGGACTGCTTCAGAGTAATATCCCCAATGCACGAGGTGCACCAGGAGGCTGTGGGAACAAGGTTTCCACAGCTGTAATATATTTCACATTATATTTGCACGCAATTGTCTGCGGTTGCAGTTTTGCCAAACAAAACCATTTTCCCTTCTTCTACCCTCTGCAGAATTCCCATGAATGATCCAATGTGGGCCCACATTGGTCTCTGTCGGGTTTTGAAAGCCTACAGCTGAGCTGTGTTTATTTTTTCATGAGGGTCACTATTCTAAGAAACTGTGATAAAATAAAAAGAAACTGACTGATGAATTATTGAGGAGTCTAAGGTTCAACTAAATTTTTGATCCTAAAACGGGGAGATGTGGTCTGTGAGGCTGACTACCTTGGTCTCCATTCAAAGTGGGAAAAAAAAGGCTTTTTTCTAACCTCCCAAAATATTTGATCTTATTTTCATGCATAAGTGAACAGAGATTCATTTTAGGGCCTTGTGTAGCCTTGACTCTGTTTTCACGTTAACATGCTAACATTTGGTAGGTGTGCATTTTAAAATAAGTCTTCACATTTTGAAATTAATATATGCAGAATTCATCACCGTGCCGCAGCAGGAAGTGTGACATCCTTAATTTGTTTGTTTACCATTAGTTTAAGCCACACCAGCATCTAATCCAATCGAGAGGTGTTGCCACAATCCCATAAAATTTGGTAGGTGTACAAAAATTCATATGATTACATTAAGCACAGCTTAACAGAGCACCTAGCTGTTGTCTTGTTACAGTTATAATCATTAGCATGCTAGCATTAAGGACAAAGCACTGTTGTTCATAAAGGACATCATAAAGCTAGCATAATGCTTACTGCTTGATTAAGTCAATTAATAAATAATAAAGTAGTTAACTGACTTATCACGTCAATGCTACCAGCTTGTCCGCCCATCTGAGCAAAATTAACAACTAAAAATTCAGACTGAGCAGCAAACCGCAGCATCACACAGTCGCTGCAGATTTCTTGACTGCACATCCGTGATGTGGATCTCCATTTCCAGCACATCCCAAAGGGTCTCTTTTGGGTTGAGATCTGGTGACTGCGGAGATCATTTGAGTACACTCAACTCATTGTCATGTTCAGTAAACAGGGTGAAATGATCTGAGCTTTGATGATCTAAGACGTGTACACTGTTCTGGTAGCTGCAGTGCTGAGTTGGTACTAAGGGTCCCAAAGTGTACAAAGAAAATATCCCTCACACCATTACACCAATTTTATGTGGTTTGCTCCAATACCTGATTGTTGGAGTAGAAATAAAGATTTATCAGACCAGACAACATTTTTTTTCCAATCTTTTCTTGTCCAGTTGTGGTTTAGCCTCTGTTTACTCTTCTTAGCTCACAGGAGGGGCACCTGGTGCGGTCTTCTGCTGCTGGAGCCCATCTGCTTCACAGTTCCACATGTTTTGTGCTCTTCTGCAAACTTTGGTTATAATAAGTGTTTATTTGAGTTCCTGTTGGCTCCCTACCAGCTTAAAGCAGCCTGGCTTTATAATAATAACACAGTGCTGCAAATGTGCAACAAGAGACCCAGCAGTGCTTTATTCTCATCTGAAGATGCTGCCCTCCGAGTCCACGGGCTAAAAGCCCTGCTCTATAAATCTGTCTCTACATTTCCTACATGTCGAATGTAATCAGACAGCAAGCACTGAGTCAAATTTGCATTTGACCCAATTCTTCCCATGTGCCTGTTTTCTTAGTTCACTCTGTCCTTCCCAAAATAAGAATCAGGGAGAGGTTTATTTTCTTCCTTTCTTTTTTCCCTTTTGAGGGCAGGGGCAAAATAATAATAATAATAATAATATTTTATGTGGCATCACACATAATCCTGTTGGGCCTAAGCTGCAGTGCCATATTTAGTGTGTGACATTTAAACAAATCTGTGCATGATGACAAACCCAGGCTTCATTTGATGCCTGGCATGAATGTCACATCAGTTATATTCACACAGACGGGAACAGCACTGCTGCACAAGAGTGACTTAAGATGTAAAGATATGAGGCTGGATTATTTTCTTTTTTTTTTAAGTTTTTTATTTTTTATTTAATTAGTATTTTTTCACTCAGAGGAATAAATGAGTAGGTGTGCTTTGGATCCACACTCTTGCTTAGTTGTTTTCATCAGACTAAATAATATTACATTACATCTGACAACCATTCACGATGTCCTTTAGGCAGCAGTGCGATGTTTCAACTCCTGTGGCAACATTTAACCTTTCTTTATCCTCACACATTTTCTCCGTGATTCAATGTAGACTTCATGCCTGCTGGCCTTGGTCTCATTAATGTAACATTTCATGTGTAGTGCTTTGAATGTGGCTAAGATACTAATTTTATTTCCTTTTTCCAGAGAGATACCATTCTGGGAGCTGACTTTCACAAGTAAATCTTTTCTATATAAGCAGGTTTGTTGATAATCTTCTCCAGATTTTCTTTCAAGTTATATTTCTATTTCTGTGCGTGTGAGATTACGAGCCAGTAGCGACATCTGCTGGTGGTGACAGAAACTTTATTTAGAATAAAGTAAACATTAAATCTCTTAAAGCAAGCTGTGCATGCTTCTGTGTAAAACCTCTTTATCTGGCCTTTTCCTCCAGGTGCGGAGGATGACGGGGGCAATGGTGGCAGTGGGCCAGGGGCTGCTCTCAGTACCCCAACTGAAGAAAATACTGGAAGCGAGAGACTCTCTGGCCTACCCTCAGGGTATGGCTGCTCCAGCCCACGGCCTTTTCCTCACCAGAGTGGACTACAGGGATACAGGTGAGAATAAAAACTAACTCCAGCAGGAAGGAGTTGGACGAGGTGTAAATCCGCAGCTTCCTGTTGTCTACATTCTCTGTTAAAAATGAAAACATATTCTGAGAAAGCTATAAAATTTAACAGAACATATAATCACTGCTTCAAATGATAAAGCAATCTTCCATCCATTCTCTTCCACTTATCCTTATCAGGATTGGGGGGGCACTTGAAACTATTCCAGCTTATAAAGCAACATTTTTCCATTATGTGTACTCTATGGTAACTAGGATACCCTCCAGCCTCCATGCGACGTTGGAATTGGATAAGCAGCAGAAATTTGATGGATAGGAAAAATATTTTTACTCATATTTTCATCTTTTGGGGAAAGAAAAAGGAACATTTTTATGTATTCTTCCTGTCTCAAGTTCTGTTTGTCTCCTCAGACCTGCAGCTTTCACCACAGCTGTCAGAGGAACTGCTCACCTCCACCAGGAAGGATTGATGCTACTTGAATATTCTATTTGTATGCATTTCCAAATGTCTTTATGTCAAATAAAACGAATATAATAAAGTTTGTGATTTAATGTATAACATGCTGTGTATTCACTCGTGTACTAAAAACGGTGATTGTACTCTAGTTCGACCTATATGAATAAGCATTAAGGGGACATACATATGAACAGCTAGATGTTCTTTTAATTCAACATATTAAGAGTACATAACTGTGTCCATGAACGCAGCTCAGCTACAGAAGACCACACACCTTGAACCTGTCATTGTCTACATAGATCTTTAGGTTACAACAGGCTACTTGCCTTAAACCCGATTAGGCAACGTGTACAATTATGAGTTTTGTAGGTTATTGAAAATTATCAAACAAGGTATACATGTGGGCAAAAGTGTGACGTTCTATAGCCAAAACTGCTTTGTGTCCATGGGTCTCATACAGTGGTGTTACATTATGGATTAACAAAGTGCACACACTCACTGATAACGTATACATCCGAGTGTCCGATAAAACTGCATACACTTATTCTTTACCCAAAAGTCTTCAGACCATTCCTACGGATTCTCACGCTTGAGGTCACTTCCTTCCAATTTGGCTGCATGTGTTCATTAAGTGATTTTTCATCAAGTTGTCCATAAATAGTCCATAAAATCCACACTACCACCGACAGTCTTCTCTGTGCAGCTGGGAGCCAGATGAGGTTTGTAGAAGGTTTAGATTGACCAGTCACCGATCTTAATCTTCCAGTGCAGTGATCAAATACACCAAACATCACACATTTGTTTTTCTTGATTTTTGTACAGTCACCCAACTGTTGCAAGGTTAACTGATTTGAAGTGCTGCGTCTGTCAAAATCGAACCTCGTGAGGAATGTTTCTGCACTTCTTAGAAGTGACTATCTCAAAAATTCAGTAACACTATTTTTTTAAACAATTTTTCTGTAAATATGTACACAAGTACACATTTCCTATCCAGGCGACCATGTCAGAGCAACATAGTAAATCTGATTAGCATAGGTCCTCAAGTCAATTCAGCATTTGGTTTCAAGAAGATAATTCACACATCCTAAAGACGCCCATAATTCAATATATAATCAAAATTTCAAGTGTCAGTCAGAAATGTAAGCCCAATAGCTTAAATATTAATAACAAAATCATATGTATATAATGCACTTGAGGAAGGCATTGCGTAATTTTTTTTTAAACTCACAATCCTTAATAACAGCACAGTCTGGGTGAAGAAATGTAGCTGAGCTAAAGTCAAACTTGAAACCCTGATTGTAACGACTGAGTGGGGACAGTGATACACAAAGGAAACATCACCTTAATGGTCACATTGTCAGTTAAAAATCTGATTTTTATGAGCGATGAAGGAAGAAAGAAGACTAATGATTAATGCTCAGCAGTGACGCCAAGCTCGTCCTCATGTTTAAATTGAAGAAAAAAAAAAAAGAAAGATATAAATAGCATGCGTGTGAGATGTGTGGTTGGCCGATGACAGACTAAACACAGAAACATCTAAATGTCCATGACTTGGAGTTAGTAATGCGTTATCACTCTAGGCAGCCTTTTTTTTGGCATTTGACTAGACTACACACCCTGATGCTAAAGCTGAGGTTATTTCAGGATTAATTTGTGTCACGTGAATACAGGTTGATAGTGTTCGATAGTAGCTATCACAGGTTGATAAGTTTGCATAGACCCTTGAACCCCAACCATCACCATTTCAATGACACAATCAATTAAAACTACAACTCGGAGCAGCATACCCAACTTCACCCTTTGTACTGATTTTGGTAGTCATAACAAAGCACGATAAAAGCTGTAATAGTCCACATGATACGGTTACATTCAGTTATATTTTAAAACATTTGTGGCACATAAAATGAGTATTTTTGTTTTTCTCTTAGGGTTTTTGTGAATCTCTTTACAGAATAGCTTGTATCATGCCACCACTACAGCCACCAGTGGCTTAAAATTTAAAGAAAAAAAAAAAAAGTCCCGCCCCTCCCCCCATTTAAAAATAATAATAATAAATGAGTCGACTATGCCTGCTTTTACAGCATCACAATACACAGCATTAAACTCATACACTTTATTTAAAGGAGTACAAAGAGTGAAATAGGGTATGTATCAGAGACTTACAAAACACGTGTCTGAGAGGAGACATATCCACATGTAAACATATGCTGTGTGTGGTTTTGCTCTTTTCTCCGACAGCTAAAAAATAAAAGCAATAAAATTGTAGGAGCGTACAGTCCTTGGAGAGCAAAGACGTGGGGGAGGGAAGCGAGCGTCCGTCGCGTGAACACACCTTCTTAGCTGGCAATTTTCTCAATTTCATCCAGATCATCCGTGTCCAGTTTTTCAATTTTTTTATCTGCAGAGGAAGAGCACACAGAAGAGAGGGGGTTCAGAGAGGGGCTGAGATTTGGCTGGAAGAAGGGGTAAGTTTTGTTTTTATTTTAAACAGCTGCTTACTGAAGTGCTCCTGGATCCTGTAGAGGATGTTCATGCTCATCTTGCTGTCCACCATATTAATGGCCAGTCCCCTTTTCCCAAATCGACCTGTGCGGCCAATCCTGTGCAGGTATGTTTCGTTGTCAGGGTTACCATCCTTGTCAATTGGCAGGTCAAAGTTGATCACCACAGAAACCTGCTCTACATCAATACCTGTTTGTAAAGAAGATGGGAGGAATAAAGAGTTACTAGAAAACAATGTACATGTGCAGGACACCAATATTTTAATTTGACTGTAGAAATCCAATTAATTTCATATAGTCTGACATCAAACACATTCACTGCTGTAAAAAGTGTCTTTGATTTTTATTTATTTATATTGAGCACAGGATGAATGAGTACACGGCACACTCATGAAGCATAAACCTGTCAATCGCAAAAAAACACCTTAAATCAATCCAATAAAACTATCCACTGAGACTATTTCATAACAAAAAGAGTCACATGGTCAGTAACTGACCTTTTTGTGCAGGTTTAAAGGCAGCAACACATTGACTCTGGAGGCTATTTCTATCTTTTACATACAGTGTATGATAATCTTTGGCGGTGGATTAAGGCTTCCTCTAAATTGCATGTTAGGCCGTACAGTGTAGAATTAATTTAGAAAAACTGCTGAAAACTGAAATAAGTATGAAAACAATTTCAGGATATTGTGGGCAGAAATTAACCCCAAGCATTTTTTATAATAACTAGGACAAAAAATAAATAAAAATAAATCTGCAATTCCTTCAAAAATCCATTAATTGCCTCTCTCAGAGTGAGTAGATGCAAGTATGGTATCCTGGTAACCTATGGTTATCCTAAGTGGAGAGCCAAATTCATTAAAGCTGATCTCTAGCAGCTTGCATTCAGGCTGAGACAGCTTTTTAAACCAAACTTTACACCTCAAATGTATTTTTTTTGCAGCTTACTTTGTAAACCCACATATATATTGTGCTAACGTAACTGCAAAAGTAAAGAAAAAAAGTGTCTTTAAATGTAAACAGATAAAACTCATATGACCACCATCTGAACATCATTACCTCGAGCGCAAACATTTGTGGTGACCAGGACCTTCTCCTTTCCATCTCTGAAGCGTTCAATGACTGCAGCCCTCTGCTCCACTTGCATTTCTCCACTAAGCAGCGCTACCTGGTGGCCTTCTCTGGACAGTTCCCCTGCCAGCCAGCCTGCTGTCTTCCTTGTCTGGATTGAACAGAGGAAAGCGTGCGCTTCAGACAGTTAACCAGCATGCCAGGTGTGTATACAAAGAGTCCAAGTATAAAAGGATTTTGAGTTTGGCCCATCCCTGGTTAAATAAAAAACTGACTATTCTGTTTAAGTTAGCTCATGCTGCAGAGCTCTCTTTTCACTTCTGGATTAAAGAGGAACAGCTTTGGCAACAAATGATGACAAACAGCAAAAGAATGTGTAAGCTTATGTAAGAAGAAATAAAATTCAGCCAGAGTCGCTGTTTTTTTTTTTATTAAAGATCAACTCACATGGCAGAAGATCATGGCCTGAGCGATGGTGATGGCGCCGTAGATGTTAGAGAGAGCCTGGAATTTTTCTTCTTTGCTGTTACACAACACATAGTACTGTTTAATGGTGTCCAGTGTTTCCTCCTCTCTCTTCAGCTTGATTATGTTGGGATCAGGCACAATGCGCTGAGCAAAGTTCCACACAGACTCTTCAAATGTGGCTGAGAACAGCAACATCTGGCAGTTTTTGGGCAGCATCCTGTGTGGCAAAGAAATGAGGCATAAAACATGCACAACTTTAGTATTTTTAAAAAGCCACATGGTTCGCAAGTCTTATTTTCATTTGCTTCGGCTGACCTCTGGATGCGTATACTCTGGTCCTGGTGACCCTGCGTGGCGATCATAACATCAGCCTCGTCGAGCACAAACACCTTAATTTTCTTGGGATCAATAAACTTGAATTTACTGCACCAGTCCAACATGGTACCAGGTGTGCCAATAACTATCTGTTCCTGCAGTTTCATGCCCCGCTGCACTGGAAAAAAAGACAGACGTGCTCATACACGCACAAAAGGTTCTAACAACAATTCGGTACATAACAGTACACATGCAGCACAGCAGAAAGCACAAGCGCCTTACATTTATTTCCTCTAATGGCGTAGACTAGTTTGACTTCAGGGTAATATTTGCCCATCTGTTCAATCACTTTGCCAGTCTGAAGCGCCAGCTCATAGGTGGGTGACACGCACAAGCACTGATAACGAGAAAAGAGAGCAAACATTAATACTGAGAGAGAACACATGTCTGTCACTGAGAGACAAGAGGAATGTTTTTGTCCAAGACAAGTCATGCTTATCACTTGGATTTCAATGGTGACTTTATAGTACAGTAAAGAAAGTTGACACCCACCTGGGGGTATTTGTTGTTGGGATCGACATGGCTGAGCATAGCCAAAACAAAGGCAGCTGTTTTCCCTGTTCCTGACTGAGACTGAGCAATCAGATTCTGTGGACTACAGGAAACAGGAAATTAGATGTACGGGTGGTAATAAATATCATGGATATCAGAGTGTTATTCGGGGTTAAGTGATTCAGTAAGTCTAATGTCTTCATATCATTATTTAAAGGACACTCACGGTTCAGCCAGCATCATCGGTAAGGCAGTCTCCTGGATTTTTGATGGCCGATTGAAACCCATACCATACACTCCCTGAAGCAGCTGTGGTTTACTGTACAGAGAGAAAAAAAATTAAATAAATGCCAGGATTGTGAAGCACCAGTCACAATCAGTCTGTGTTAACTCACCGTGGTGAAGATGGGCATAAAAGAGACACAACTAGAGATGCACCGATTCACCAGCCAGGGACTGGAGTCAGCCGGGACCAGTGACCGGCTGATCAGCCTCCTGTTTGACTCATTATGAGCCAGTCTGTTTCATGCATGCGCAACTCAACGTGTTAGTGTGGAAGTGAGTGAAGACAAAGTTCTCTGAGGTAAAGTGTGGGCAAAAACTTCCCTAAAAACAGGGCTACAGCTGAAGCTATCCAGTTCTCAGAGCACCAGCAGCCTCTTATGAGCAAAGGATCAACGTAGTTAAGAGGTGAATTATGGAGATGAGTGAAAAAAATAAAAGGGTCTGTGTCATATTATCTGGCGACATTATAAACAGAGGGGTAAATACCTGACAGTAGCTCTATTATATAAATCAGTTGCACCTGGTTTTGTTTGGTAAAAAAAACAACTTATTTTCAGTTATTTTATCTTCTTTCCAGTATCAGAGGACTTTACTTTCAGTTATTTCAGATGAGAAGATCCTGAAACCTACCGCAATAGTACCTTTACTGTGAGAAAAAAAAAAATACTATTTTGAATTGATGAATACTTGTATGTGCGGTCAGTTTTAGCTCTCAGAAAGAAAACTGGAATCTGCAAAAACAGGCAGGTCACACTTAAAGAGAAAAGTGAGAAATCTGAATGAGCCAAAAGACTGGTGCATCGGTGCATCTTTAAACACATGCGTGAGAATGGTACACGTCCTTGCTGGGAACTCTCAACATATACATGTGTCAATACTGTTAAACATGACATATTAAGTGATTAGGCTACCAAGATAGACAAACAGAGATCTCACTCACAGCCTTAATTCTTCAAAAGACTTGACGGAGTAAAGCGGAGAGTTCGGATCCTTCTGAAGAACTTCCACTTGATTTGTTGTATTGACCAGATTATTTCGAATCAGTTTGTTTAACAAAGACTGTGCCCCTACGTCCTCTGAAACAACAAGGTAGGGGAAATGTCTCTTTTAGAACAAGAGCCAACCAAGCATCCAACTAAAAGACAATAATGAATGCACACATATTTTCAACACATGTAGATAATTTACCGCATACCAATTTCGTCATCATCTGCCGCCTTCTCTCCTTCTGACTTTGCAGGTGCGGAGTCTTTTGCGTTTGCGGTCGTGCCTGCAATAAATAATGCCAATATGTACATGCTTGGGTTTCCTTGTTTAATGGATACTGGCTCTTACCCCAATTCAGCTGCACATGGATGCTTACCATTTTCTTCTGGCTTCTCTTTTAATTGAAGTTTTCCCATCTGCGAGGAAGAACAAAATAAACTGAGTTCGTCTGGGGCTAAATAATTAGTCTGACTTTTCCAAAGCCCCCCTCCTTCATATGCCGGTTAGCCAGTTAGCTGCTAAAGCTATCAAACCGCTGAGCACGCAGCAGCTCTTCACGAGCTAATTCAACTTAGCTCTGACGCCAAGCCGGTAGTTTCGTTTTCGACCTAATGAAACTCTACAGAGACGGGCGTCACCGGGAGCCACTTTATTCACTGATGGCGCTCTCACTGAGTAATTTCAGCTGTCCACGTTAAAAACAGACTACCGAATTTCTTCAACAGTGTGCCAGACCAGGCCAAAGCATTTACCAAGCAGGCTAACAACAGGTTAGCCCGTGTTGCGTAAGTTAAGCCTTACCGAGTCCAACGCAGCTTCTTGCTTGTCCACTGCCTCAGCCCAGGAGTCCGTAGCCATTGTGGGACAGTTTCTTCTTCAGTTATTATACTCGGGGAAGTCAACTAGGAATTCTAGCTCAGACTTAAGAGTCAATAATGTGTAAGTAACTATTTTCCACAATGGCGTGCAGAACCTGAATCTGGACACATGCGCAACTGATTACGTCACCGGGTACAACACAAGCTCCAAGAAATAATAGTTCCCAGCTTCCTGAAATTTCATACACACCTCACTAAAGCCTCAGCTATGACGGGCTCTCATAGTTAAAATGTGAAGAAAAAACATTAAATGTTGGGAATAATAATTTTAAAAAAAATCATGAACTCTTGTTGAAAATCAGATGACTGGAGTCGGATTTGCTAAAAAAAAGAAAGAAAAAAAAAAAGAAAATCACTATACTCGCCTTAGCCTCTAGAGGGTGCCACACTGCTCTCTATAGGCCCACAGCTACTATGTATTCACAGTAGGCCTTGTATGCAACATCCTTATCTGTGTGGAAAAATGACATTCTCAGGTAAAATATTCTTTGGTTAGCTTTATAAAGGTTAGGTCGACGTTACGATGGGGTTAGATTAAGGTCAGACTCAGGGTGCGTGCTGTTCAATTAAACGCATTATTAAGGAAAGTGGGTGTGTTTGTTTGTGAAGTTTACCAGACTTAAGATAGCCTCCTCTGCCCAAGTTGCTCTTGAGAGACGTGCGCCTTCTTTTCTTTTAGACAGTTTTTAGCTTTCAATCACAGTTGGGTTCAGCTTAGGTAACACAAGTATTTGGTTAGGTGGAGAGAAAGATCATGGATTAAAATGCCTTAAAAACTTACCCAAATCTTAGACAGCCTTACAGAAAAATATGTAAAGCTAACTTTGTCCCATCTCCGTTCACTGGATTTCCAGTCTCATTGCATGTTGAATAATCCAAAATGAATGGGGCCTATAGACTGTATATAAAATATAGACATAGCTTCAAGACACTTTTCAAGGTCTGAAAGGTGAAAAATGCATCCTGTCTGGAGGCCACCATAAGGCATAAGGTCTGAAAACTTCCATTCTTTTGAAAGCGTACAGTGGCTGAAACGTCCAGTATCTTGCAAAGACTTCCAGTTACACAGATCTGTATGAGAAAATCTCAAATCACTACTTTCAAGTCATATTTGAATAACTTATGAAGTTAATTGTAGTTAGAATCACAAATGAGGTTTTGTCCAAAGTATGCTCATCTGCTAACAAATTGATAGTCACAAGTCATTGAGCCAATGAGCATTCAGTATACCGATGGGAATAATAGGAAAATAGGCCAAGTGACCAACTGAGCACAGCTGGAAATGTTCTTTTTGTATGGTGGCTGGAAACCTCACTATTATTCAGAAGGAAACTGATACTTGGCTGGGAAGTAAGATTAGTAACATTTATGAGCCTTAATTGTGATATTTTAATGACTAATGTTGGCTTGGGAAAAATAAATAAATAGAATTTTAAAAGACAAAGTAAAAAACAGTAAAAAATAATAAACAGACAAGCCCTATATCTGTGTTTTTCAGTACTGTCATAATCACTATGGCCACATCCTAAAGTAAATCTTAAGATTTTTTTAAACTGACAATTGAGATGAATAACCTTTTAGAATAACATTTAAACTAAATTGAGAGTAAACTTCTGTTCAAACTGACTTGTTTCTGCAGCCTAACGTCTCCATGTAGTGGAGTTGCCCCTGCTAGTCAGTAGAGAAAATGCAGTTTTTAGACTTAAACTATCATTAGTTATATTAGTGATTTCAGTGCTGTAAATCATGCATGCATATGTCAATATACCTGCTGTGGTTTGCTAATAAATATAGACATTCTCTTCCAAATTAGTCCGAGTGATTTTAAAATTCTAAAATACCGCGCTCATCTCCACTGATTTCACTTTGGTGCATCAAAACCGAGTCCAGTTATTGACAGCCTCACTGAAGTAATCAAAGAGAAAGCCCCAGATACCAAGACCACCAAATTAAGAACCTCAGAAGCATGAATGAGCTTCTGCTGTGATGCAGTGACTATACCAGTATCATTAAAGAGGAAGAAGCAGTACTGAGTGAGTGAGAGAGACTGGATTCCAAGATTAAACAAAATATCTTTGAAAGTTTAAATCACTGCATTTCACAAGTTTCTGTGCAATTCAAATTCCCAAAAAGTTGGCACGCTGTGTAGAATTGAAATAAAAACAGAATGCGACGATTTGTAAAATCTCATAAGGCCAAATTTTATTCACAGTAGAACAAGAACACAAGTAAAATGTTTTAACTGAGAAAATGTACAATCTTCTTTCAGTTTTTTTCCATTTTGGAAAAAAAATGTGGACAGGGCAATGTTCACAACTTAGTAGCATCAACAACAGTCTGAAATGTCTGCAAACTGAGGAGTCCATCTGCTGGACCTTTGAAAGATGAAATGACTGCAGGCCGGCCAGTTTAGCAAATCCTTCCTTAAAACAATGTCGTCAGGATGGGAGCAGATGTGACTCTAAAATCTGGATATATCTTTTAGGAATTATGGTGCCTTCCAGATGTGCTAGTTCTATAGGCACTAATGTACCCCCATACAATCAGAGATGCAGCTTTTGAACTTGACTTAATAAGCTGGATGTGGTCTCTCCCCTTGAGTTCAGAGATCCAGCGCTGGTGTTTTTCAAAAAGAATTAAAAATTTTCTTTCATCTGACCACATAATAGTTTTCCACTTTATCTCAGTGTATTTTAAATGATATTTGGCCAAGGACCATATTGGATCATACTCACTTGCAACTACGTCTTTGCATGTAGAAGCTTTAACCTTCATTTGTGGATGGAACTGAGCACAGTTCACCAACTGTGCTCACGACTAAGATTTCTGGAAGTGTTCCTGAGCCAGTGCAGTGATTTCCACGACCGATTCATGCCTGTTTTTAATGCAGTGCCACCCAAGAGCCTGAAGATCAGGCATCCAGTATTGATTTTCAACCTTGTCCCGTGCGCACAGAGATTTCTTCACATTTGATGATGATATGAAATGAAAATGACGAGATATTCAAAGTCCTTGCAATTTTACATTGATTAGACATATTTATGAACGTTTTCCATCATTTCAATTTGCGTGTCTCCATAGTGTCGTGCTTTACACATTTACCTAACAAGCAAAAGATCCCTTAATCAGTCCCACGAGGAGACACAACTCCCTTTGGGAAGGACATCTAGCATAAAAATCTGCCAACTCAAACATATGGAGCTACCTGCTGCATATACCCCTTGTGAATAAGAAAGCAGCCAAAAGTAGCTCTACCATAATTTGTAGATGCAGATTGGCGAACCTCTGCAAATCTATACATCTGAAAGTAAAGATGTATACACCCAGTCCCATTACAGACTTAGACTTACTCAAAGTGTGCATTTTCACAGCTTGAACATTTGATATGTTTTCTATGCTCTTCTGTGAAGAAAATCTGGGTTTGTGAGATTTTTCAAATCAACTGCGTCCCAATTTTTTTACCCCTCAGCCCTAAATAGCAGGCATGGTTGGTGTGGACACCTGAGTTTGTCAATGTGATAGCTCAAGAACGAGGCAACGTAGGAGCTTCAAATTGAAAAAAATCATGGATGAGTTTGAATCTCAGTGAAGTCGACCTCAAGGTCAGGGTCAAAGGTAAAGTTTTATGCAAACAACTCTAGAAGGAAGTCAACCAGGATTTTCAAATTGATACCATAGGCACATCTATTAAAAACCTCAGAGGAGTTTGGATCTCAGTAACCTCAGTAAGTCTGAAAATCTTGTGATAACTTGAGAATAAGGTGATCTAGGACTTAGTGTCTCGACTAGGAGACGGAGTGGAAGCAGTGGGGGTTGCCAGCATTTCTGGAACTGGCATTAACCAAAGCCTCTAAACTAGATTTGTTTAAAGTAGCAGGAACACAGTGAAGTGAAAGTGAGTCACTCAGTAAATCTGAACCTGAAATGCAAGTAAAGGTTTCTATCTAATGAGTGCCAGTGATCATTTAGTAATCATTTATGAATTATTCTAGGGATTTTTACCAAATAACATAAAGCACAATAGGAAGACTGTTGTTAGAAAAGAAAAGAAAAGAAAAGAATAAGTGCTCAATAAGAAGGAGTATTTCTGCTTTTCTTCTGGTCCTGCAGAGCAGACTTTTTGTTGTTGCACAATTAGTGCTGTGGCACAGTTATCCCAGTTTAGTGCTTTAGTGGAAACTAGGCTATTAACCAGAGTTGAACTCCACTAAGGATCATTCAGGAGCACTCGGGGTCACATCTGGAGCAGGAGTGCTGTGGCTGACTGCTCCTTAATTGATTGCAGAATGGATTTCGCACATTTTGTCTTCTCCGCTGGGATAGCTAGATGATGACTGTGGCTTTGGACTTTGCTGGAGCAGATTGCACTGATCTCTGTTCTGTTCTGACACCCAGTACTTAAATCCCCTGCGTGTGCATCAGTTTGAGTTTATATGTATGTTAGTGGGCGTGTTAGCATGTGAGAAAGGATACAGGGAGAATCTCAGACCTTCAGTTTGGAGACAAATTTTTGTCGGGGGCTTGATAGAGTAGAGTTTATTGTTGCCTCCAATCAGCTGCCTTACCAGAGGTATCCATGGCAACTGAAAGAGTAAAAGTAAGGTTTGAGGTCTCCAGAGGATTTGGAAGAGACAGAGAGAAGGACTTTGTATTTCCATGTAAGCACTCATTTCAAGAGCTGAATATGACAGAAGGGATATGAAAGTAGAAAAGTAGAGTGGTCGTGGTGTGAGCGATCTGAGGAGAGATAAACACGCAGCCCACAAATACATAATGTAAGATCACTCAAACACTCCTCCATGCTCCCACATTGACAATGTGTCAGTGTTTATGTAGGAAGTATAATATATATGCTCCATAAAATTACACTTCAACACTTCAGCAAGGCGCAAGCTGGAACTTGTCTTCTAGGGTTAAACAGGGATCTGCCTCCTCCTTCGTTATTTAAAAATGCAAGTGATGCAAATGCAAAAGCATCGCCAGGAACTGGAAAATTCAAACCTCAGAGTTCCTTTTGCAAGAGGTGTTGTGTTTTACCGCTTCATCTGCAAACTGAACATTATGTCGATATTAAGATTGCTTTTTTTTTCTCATTTTCTTTTGGGGGTTTTTTGACGGGAGACTATATACTGCATGGGTGTAGTGCTGGTAAGGTTAGCCAGTGTGTTTGCATGTTTCCTTCCTTTACTTTCTTTGCTTTTTTTGGAAAATGCAAAGTGAGCAGGAAGTATTTACTTTTTTTAGAACAAGCGTCGGCCACTGGGAGTTTTTTGTGAATCATGTATTTATATGTCGTGTTATGTATCGTGGACTGTGAAGTGATAAACAGGCGGCTCGCGGGTGATCAGGCACCACTTCAGCTTTGAAAGCGAATGCAAAAATTTGACCCTGTTGGATAAAATGGAGCAAATATAACCACTAAGACACTATTAGTAAACAAATGAAACAAAATGACTGATCTGTTTTTACACTGTCTTGTGATTGGCTGACCACAGCGGATGGTAGAGATCCGTTATAACGTACAACACACGAATACAGTGTAAAGAAGCAGAAAACGTGCGATAATACTGGTATTTTTGGGGTTTTTTGCTTCGCGTGGTAATCTTACAGGCGGCAAAGACAAAGATATCCTTTTACTGGGGACTGCAGTGCAGACTGACAGTAGACAACAGGCTGCCCTCAAGCCGTAACAAGTACAGACAGGCAGAACTGAACAAGAGGTAACAGGCTTAGACGACTCGGCTGATGATCTGGGAGAAAATAAGTAATGGCTTTTCCTTGATACATAGTGGGGCTGAGGAGCTGCTGCAGTGACAGATGAAGGGATATGCGAGGTCGAGAATCTGTAGTAACAGCTGTTGGATGGGTACAGAGTGGGAATGCTGGAGACATTCCCATTCTGTATAAACCCATAGGTATCAAGTGTGTGTGTATACATTTTTTTTAAATGTACATTGGTTTATTGTCAAAAGGAGGAACAAATGACAAAGGCAAGGCAGGACTGTATTATTTGGTACACCTTGGTAGTACCGGGTTGGCCCTCCTTTGGCCTTCATATCTGCCTTAATACTTCATGTCATAGATTTAACAAGGTGCCGGAAACATTACTCAGAGACTTTGGTTTATATTGACATGATAGTGATGATAGTGCAGTCTCAGTTTCCTGTTCCTAGCTGACAGGAATGGCACCCAGTGTGGCCTTCTGCTGCTGTAGCCCATCTGCATCAAGGTTCTGCATTCCTTGCAATGAGTGGTTATTTGATTTACTGTTGCAGCTTCTGAAACACTTTGACCAGCCCGTCTGGAACCAACAGCAATGCCATGTTCAAAGTCACACGGTAACAAAGACAGAGAGAGAGAGGGAAACAGTGGCGCAACTATAAGAATAATAAAATCAAGACAGAAATAAAATTAAAAAAACACCACATCATAAAACTGAAACTTATCATCACACAGGACCCAGGAGCTCAATAATGAAGTCTGAGAAAGTCTGAGGAAGAGGCAGTAAAATCCTTTAATGGGAGCTCTTTGGTGTGCAGATCAATCTATTATCATATCATCAGGACTTTCTGGCCTTTATTTAATTTTATTGAGAGCAAAGATCTGTTTACGGTGTTTCTTTTTCACACCATTTTTCTTTATTTGGCTTTGTGCAGTTGAGTATTTTCACTTTGAAACAGGAATCAATATCCCTGCACTGCTGTTCCAAGTAGACTGGTGTCTACTGAACTATGAGTACTATGAATAAGCTTTCACATACTACCTAACATGAGGCAAAGAACAGAAGCAGTGGAGTTGAAGACTAAACTGCTACCCTGCTAATATAATTTCTTTCTTTACCTGAAAGAACCACCATATCACACTGTGCTCGTTCCTCAGAGAACTCGTAATAGTCGCACGCACATTGCCACCTTTAATTAATGCACAGTAATCATCCCACTCAATATGGTTACCAATATGTAAAAGAGCCAAATATGACTCTGCTGTGTAGTAAAGGCAAGGTCATGTGTGAGACTGAGCAGCAGCAGGACTCTCTCTTCCCTGTTTCTGTTCGCTTTAACATGACGGAATTCAAGTCTTTGGTTGTCCATTGACAACTAATTAATCAAAATCAAAGGGAGACAAATCCCATAAACACACACGAGCTGTGAGCGCGGGTCCATAGGTGAGAGAGAGACAAGCAGAAGGGGAGAAAAGGAGATTAAGGAAGGATTCTCCCCAGACGTCTTCTTCCCACTTTCTTCTGGTAGAAGTCATTAGGATTCATACCCCTGATCCTTTACTCTGTGCGGCTCCTCCGCTGCTCGCGCCGTGCATCTCTAGCAAGCAAAAAAAATAAAAACTAGACAGAACCTGGACGCCCACGCCAGAATTAAAATGGTGATGCAGCACTTGTTTTCTGTCAACAGGAGTGAACATACTGAAAAAGAGAGAGAGAAAGAGAGAATGAGATAGCACAAGAAGAAGAGGGAGAGAGCGAGAGAGTTCGGGGCTGACTGCTGGTTGGTATTCCTGAGGCTTAGCCAGAGAGGCTGATGGTGCAGAGTGGACATCAACAAGGAATTTCAATGTGGATGCAATGGCTTGCAGTTTTCAAACCTTTTATAGTAGTGTCTACAAACGACACACTGATGTGGTTAACATTAAACAACATGAAATCGTCCCTCATTACCTCATCAGCATAAAATATCATTTTAACACATGTTAATTGGACTTCACATTGTGTATTTTCCCGTTATACAGCAAGTTTTATAAGACGACGAGGCAAATGTGTTTTTGAGTCATTGCAGCTGTTTTGTTTGGTTTTTTCAAATCTACTTTTTTGGGCACAGACGAGTCGCCCTGTAGTCAAGACGAGGCGAGCACTTCTGCAGCTGTTATTGTTTCAATTGATTTTGATCTTCATTTCCTGTGCTGTTAAGAAAGCGATTTGCAGTGATCTGTATGAGTATTTCACCAATTTATGTACAAAAATCAGTTAGGCAGATGAACTTATGATTGGGATTTACGAGAGTTAAGATGAAAGAATCAGTGTTCGGGGCTGAGCCTCCAGCACACGGCACGGTCTCAGCCCCAACGTCGGCCATGCATCCATAAGCATCTGGATCCAGCCTCCCTCCTTTCTCAAGGGGGGAACCTAGCTCTCCCTAAACCCAACCAATTCACTCAATAAACAGCTGGATTATTACATAAGACACGGCGAGGGCTTAATAGCCCCAAGTTATTTGAAAAACTGGAGAAAAAAAGAGAGAAAAGATTAGGCAGACTTCTAATTTGCTCATGCAGTTTGGAGTTCAACAGTCATTGACAATCATGCGGCCATGTTCATTCATCTACCGGGGCCAAAGAGCTTCAAGGCTGTCAAGCCCCGGCTCAACAATTTTCAATTCCTTAATAATTTATTGATGGCGGGCAGTCAAATTGCATATCAATAATGTACAAGGGCTCAGTACAATGTTGATACGAAATACCCTTTCAGCTCATTCATGCTCACAGACCTGCAGACATATGTACCGTGTTTAGTCCCACGTGGTCCGGCGCTGGCACGTTGCATGAATGCAATCTGTTTCTGTGAGCTGTGTAAGTCTAGTTGATGATAGAGCATCTAAAAAAAAAAGGCCTCTCATGTTTTCATGTTTCAGGATAAAACCTCAGAGGAGGAGGAGAAGAATTAAGCTTTTCATGTGGGGGCTGGGACAGAATAGCAGATCAACTACAAAGACACTGATATGAAGAACAATGACAAAGCAATCGCTGTGTAAAGTGATACAAGCGTGAGGCTGTAATAATATACATTCTTTATATTGTTGCACACTCTTTCTCTCCATACATGCAGAAAGAAAGTTTGCACGCGTGCATTTCCCCGACGCTTGTCTTGGTCTTCGATTGGGCAGCTATACTGTGGGTTTGGGCATGAGCCAATCACGCGTGTAGGACAAATTAAGTGACCAATGGCGGATTTCCATCTAGGTCAGCATCTTTTATTCAGGAGTCATGCGTACACAGTTACATGCCATCCCGCCCTGGGGGCCCTGCGGAGACCCACTCTGCCATAGAGAGATGGTCCACCATTTTGTTCTGTTTTGAAAATGATCTCCATGCATGAGATTAGCTGGGGGGCCCGAGAGCTCTTCCCTTTGTTGTGCATCCCAGTTTGGATTTTCCCGGTTGGTGTCTGTGCGCGTGTGCCGGGAGTGTGCACGCGCAGGGCGTGCATCCGTGGCGGCGAGCTGCATCTGTGCATGAGCGTGCATATCGCCTGTGTGTCTAAGAATGTGTTTAATGGGGGCTTTTGCTCTGAGCAGAGGAAAATGTAATCCTGATGGAGACATCCGATGTCCCGCTCAGTGGTCAAACAAAACAAAAAAACAACAACAGCTTTACCGTATGAAAAATAATGTATACAAGTGGCTACAAAAGAATGTAAAGTTGGTTTTAAAGCTGATGTTGCCACTGCACCAAAATGTAAAAAGCTGTCTCTCTCAGCCGTTGGTTTCCCTCCACAGACTTAAAGCAGCAACAAAGCAACTAGACAGAGAGACGGAGAGTGAGAGATAGAGAGGGAGAGAGACTGGGGTATGTGGTTGCTATAGTAACCATCTGGTGGGTCTGAACTGTTTCTCCCTGGCATTCATTTCATCATATCGAGCCCCTGTCTCTCTCTCCGTTCTCTCTCTCTCTCTCTCTCTGTACGTCTACTCTCACTTTTGTTTATCCCTCTCTTTTTACCCCTCCATCTCTCTTATCTCCTGATTCCCATCTCGTGCTGCTCTCCCACTCTTTCCAAGCTGCCTGGCTTCCTCCTCCTCCCCTTTTCTCCTCCGGTTCTCCTCACTTTTGTTGCAAAGCAGTCGGAGATGGAGAATGTTTAATGTTAAATGCGCAGTGGTCATTCCATCTCTGTCCTTTTGGCTGTCTGTCCATTTTTTAATCACCCTGCCCTGACAGACCCATCTGTTAATCCTGGACCTTTTCAAAAAAAAAAAAAAAGAAAAAGAAAAAAAGAGGGGGAAAAGAATTCAATTCGTACAGCCAGAATTTTTGGGCGGGATTCAGGCTTTGGGAGATGAGCAGAAGCTGGACTGATATCTAAGCGCAAACTTGCTTGAACGATTGACGTCATCTGTAATCACGATTTAGATGCAACCAAAGCTGGTTTTTACCATCATATCATTGAGGAGAGTTGCTTTTTTGGATAGATCTCTCTTTAAAAATGTGATGTGTAACTCCACTTGGGAGCAAACGGAATATTCTGGAGTGGTCTAAAGGGATATTTATTTTATTTTTCCAACCAGAGCTGCCTGCATTTCCCCCCTTTTCCTTCTTATCAGCAGTTGTCCTTGTGATTTCCCAGCAGAGTCTCAATCAGCAAGAGAATACCTGATCCCAATGCCCACTGATATTTTTTACATCCACACACACACACACACACACAACAAAATAAAAAGAAACATCAACACATGCATGTATAACCGCACACACGCAGTGGAACCAAATGCAAATGTTGCCTCAGCCATTTGCATATGCACACATTATATTGCTGAGCCATATAGCACCCACTGATTCACGCCAAAACCAACAGAGCGGGTGATTTTCCCAGGGAGTGGTTCAGCATGTCAGGTCACACTGGGTATTTCCCTGGCAGAAACAAAGGTCAGATTCAGGGTTGCAGTGGAGAGCAGCATAGTTTGGGATTTCCGAGGGGGACAGCTGTGTGAGAAACTGCCCGAGTGTGTGTGTGTGTGTGCCGCAGCTAGCAGGGTGTGGTTTCTTTTTTCCTCCACTTTCTGCCAGCGACCTGTGAATGTTCTCTCTCATTCTCTCTGGATTGTCTCTTCCTGTCCTTCACAGTGCTCCTCTTCATCCTCTTTCTGCCTCGTCTTCTTCACCTGTCGGAGCTTATGTAACCTAACAGCTACGCTGAGTTTGACTTTCATCTGCCCCCTCCCCCGTCACAGCACTGGTGATTACTTTCTCATGAGTGCTCATCACAAAACTCAGCTGCCACAATATCATCCAAGAAGCAACTAAGCATATTAAACTGTTAATGACAATAATAAAGAATCTGTTGAATCGTACGTGTCATCTTTTGAGCATCTTTTAACAGTGATGGCCACACAGGAAAAGTCTGGGCAACATCTCCTGCACCTCTCTGCATCAGGAGTTCTAGTTCTGCTGAACTACAACATGAGAGAGAGCAATTTCCAGAGGTAAAAAGATTTAAAAACCTTATTTTGCGAGCAAAGCCAGCAAATTTTATCAGGCTTGACCGGCTGATTCTATAAAGGCCGTTTTTATATCACAGTGGCCATTGACATTAAGGTTAATTTATATAATATTTTATAGTAACTGCCCAAATAACTGCACAGAGACAGTTCAGCCCCGGCTAAAGATATATCCCCAGCCTGAGTCAAAACTGCACGTTTATCTGTGAGCATGTATTAGCTGTGTAAGTTAGCAGTGATAAACTGTATGATATAAAATGGCTAAATGATTTCTATTGCGATGCACAATGAGGCCCCCAGAATTGTAAGTTGTGCTATTTATCCAGTGTTTTGCTGGACCTATGCTTTAAAATATTCCAGAATGACAACTGAGTAAGTTTATTATTGTCATGATCCTGGGTCATTTTGACCCAGCGTTTTGTGCTTCCTTGGATTTCATTTTGTGTTCATTCTGATTTTGTATTAGTTTAGGGTTGAACCTGGAGTTTAGTGTTTTATCAGCCCTACCTGTGTCTGTCCTCGGTGCTCTGTTCGTGTCCCCGTGTTTGTGTTGTAAAACAGTCTGTGCGTTTCCTGTTTTACTTTGAAGGTTCATGTCTCGTCTGGTGAATTAGGTTCAGCTGTGCTCCCCTCCTGTGTGCCATTCCTTCATTACCTTCTGTGTATTTATAGGGTGTGTCTGCCTGTGTCCCTTGTCGCGTCGTCTGTGTTTCTCGGTAATCCCAGTGTCTCTCTGTCCTTTATTCCTGCTCTCCTTTCTCCGCCCGTCATCCCCGGTGTCACTTCCTTATGTTTTTCCGTGAGTTATGGTTTCGGGTTTGGTTTGTTATTAGTTTCCCCAGTCTAGGTTTATGTTTAGTTCTGTCCTGGCTTTGGTTCTTTTCCACTGTAAATAAATCCGCATTCGCATCTCCACCGCCATCTGCATCTTGGGTCCTCATTCATTCCACAACACGACTGTTGCCCCAGCCGTGACAATTATAGTCAACTGATATGATCTAAAAACCAAACCAGGTGAGAAAAGCTGAAATAAACGGTGAAAGACAGACATTTTTTCAGAAATGTCTTCTTTTTTTATACTGTGAAAAAAAACTTGTCGATTGCAGAAAAACAGGAATATAAGAATCTGTTTCTTGATTACTTTGGTGTGGTATGAATGCCAACTGAGAGGAGGGTCTTGATCAATACAAAAAGCTATAAAGCGTGTCAAACACACAAACTTCAAAAGCTTGCCCACCTTCCAGCGGCCAGGCTTTGTTTCCAGCCCCCGGGCCTGATGTTTGACACCCCTGTTCTATGGGATGACTTCATGTTTACACGACTCTGAGTAAGCTACCTTCACAGTTTGTGCTGTTTGTATTGTGGTACCTGTGAGCTTTTTTTTAATAAAAAAATCTCTTAAATAATACCGTTAAATAATAATTTCTCAATATAAATACAAAATAAAAACTAATATAAAAATGCTAAACTGTGACAGCTACGTCTCACTACTCTGCAGCCACTTTGGTAATGCCTCGGGGCAGTTACCTTTCACTCTGATCATGTATCTGGTTTTAGTCCAACACATATACAACCTCACTTTCTATTTCTAACCTTGCACCATACATAATGAAGTTAAAAGCTATTTTTATGCACACAGATCTGTTATTTATTGCTCTGCACCCACATGAATGTGGAATCTCCCAGAACTTCCTCTCAGCTTTGACACCGTTCACGAAGCTTTGGATGACTTGCAAAACTTGTCTTTAATGCTGATGAAAGAACTCGCTCAACAATTTGGTCCAAATGAAAGGAAAAACTCTCTTTTCAGAAATACTTCATAGATTCAGCTCATCTTTAAGCTTCACAACTTGTGGGAAACGAGAAGATAAAACTCGGCTTTCTTCTAATGCTGAAAGAGAGACATTTGTTGCAGCTATAACAGTTTTGTTTGCTTGACTGTGTTCTGTAAATGCTTTTCTGGGATACTGTATATCTCTAATATATAGGCTATGTTCCTTGCAACCTGGATTGGCTGGTTCCTTTTTAACCTCCTGCACATGGATTGTATTCATTTTGAACCTATTCTCTGGTTAAATCCCCCTTAACTTCACCAAGGCTGAAAATTTCCCTCTACATGCACAGCTGGATAGGGGTAAGACTACACACCTTTGGAGCAGGAGTCGCAACTTCGATTGAGTGGGAACAGTTTGTGAGCCAGGACCAGGATACTGGCTAGACACCCCACCCCCCCGCTAAATACCAAACCCTTGAATGGCACGGCTACGTCTGCAGCGAGCTTGGACACAAAACATTTCACTGTATGATTGTGTATGTGACGAACAGTGTTGGTCAAGTTACTTCAGTAACTAATTACTGATTACTCCCCCCCAAAAAAGTAATCTCTTTACTGATTACTGATTACTTATTTTCAAAAGTAATTAATTACTTAGTTACTTTTTAAAAACACGATTTACAACCTGAATAGGTACTAAAGCAATAGATCTTTCAGCCCAATTCTACTTTTTCTGCATAATCCATCATACAAAATGTAATCAAATGGAAAAGTCTCTTTTTAAAACTTGTTTTATTAATTTTAATCTTTTAACTTTATGCATCAAGCAAAAATGTAATTATATGCAACATTCTATGACTTGAAGAAATTTTTTTAACATTTAAACCTATTTTCTGCACATTCAAGCACATAAAATAAAATATATATTTTTTTTTTTTTTGTTTACACTCACTCTTTCAAATAGATGCAAGTAAAACACAGCAGAAAATAAATAAAATCAAAGACTAGCAGTCCTGTTGCTCTATTTTCACTGTAAAGCAGGAGTAGGGTAGGCGGAGGTTTGCCCTGGTGCAGGTGTGCCGCAGCGGTCAGTGGAAGAATCTGAGAGTTTCTCTGTGAGTTTCCCATTACGTCGTAGCGCACTCGGTGCTTGCTTGGAAGTTACGGGAAAGTAACGGTAATCTAATTACCGTTTTTGCAATAGTGATCCCTTACTATACTTGTTACTTGAAAAAAGTAATCGGATTACAGTAACGCGTTACTTGCCCATCTCTGGTGACGAATAAAGCTTGCTTGTTTCTTAGAAAGAAATACCTTGATCCTTGGTATTGGGACACAAAATGCCCAATTTTATCCAAAGTTGTAATCATAGAAATTCCTGCATCGAGATTCAGACCTGGTTAATTAAATTAGGATCAAGTTGAGCCAAGCTGACCCTACGTCTTGTTACATTTCTATGAAATCAGTCAAGGTTGCTAATAAAAAAGAAAATTAATACTTACCCAATTCAGGGTTGCGGGACGGACTGGAGCCTATCCCAGCTGTTTGTTGTGGATTCAAACCTAGGACCATGCTACCGTGAGGCAACACAGTTCACCACTGTGCCACCCCAAACCATATCATCTAACCTAACTGGCAAATGTAAAAATTATCCACTTATCTACGAATGACACTTTTTTTTTTTATCTCCTTCGCGCAATCACAGGTCAGACTCTAAAGGTTTGGTTGTGTGGGAACAGTTTGTGAGTTTTACTTCAGACTGAGGAGACCCAAACTTCATCCAACTAATCGAATCGAGCATTCCATGCACGATTTTGTATAAAAAGATCCACCGCACAGGCAATCGTAAACCGCTACTCCCCAAATGTAACATCCTCTGATCCTGTGTGAGGGGATAGACTCTTACTGCAGTAGGCATCGCTGTCATGCTTTACTGCCATCTTGGAGGAAGGGACTATTTTGGCAGGATAATGTGGTCACGCCACAGAGTGAATAGGGGGTCTTGAGAGAAGAGGGCAGAGATAAGAGAATGGAGAGCATTCCATTAAAGCCCTCGATTGCATCAAGCCGAGGCTCAGGGAAGACTATTCTGCACCGAATACCCACCGCAACACCCATCAAGTGCAAGGTGCATCTGTTACCATGGTACCCGGCGCAGGCAGCCCCTTTCATGTCTGTCAAGATGGGGAGGGAGAGAGAGACTAGCAATATGTTAGTCTCGCCTGCAGTTGGAGCTGAAACGGACATGCGAGTGCCTGTGTTTGCTTGTATGTATGCGTTTGTAGCATAGATACAGGTGGCCCGGGTTTTAAGATGCCGTACGCTGACAGAGGCTCGTCACACAACATGAATCATTTAGCCGCCACAGCAGAGCTGGAAATGTCACGTCTCATCAGGATTGCTCACGCCTTGGTGCTCCTGCACCATTCACATCTCCGGCAGCGGAGTTGAGGGACGACTTGATTAAAGAGAGAAGCTGAGATTTTAAATGCAAACAGACATTTATTGCATTGGGAAGCAGTGGTGTACATTTTCCCCACAAATTAATTTGCAGTACTGTAGCACTTCATGAGATCAGAGTCTGTTGTGCAGTTGTCCAAGCAGTGTGTCAACTTTCCTTTTCGGCAAATCACTACAAAGTTTAGATTCCAGGCTCTTTGATGGGATTACTCGCTCATCATGCCGTCTCCTTCCATATCTGCTCTTTCCATATCTGCTCTTTCTTTAGGATGCTACTTTCTCACAGTGGAAAACGCTGACTTGCCAGATAGGCAATCCAATAACAACAGGAGAAACTGTACAAGGAACATATCCAAAATTTTAAGCCAAGCTATCTGCTAATGTCTCTCTTATACAAAACTATATTTTTTGTGTTTTTGCTACAGATTTAAAACAGTTTTAACAAAAAAAAGCAACATCAAGTACATCATTCCTTATTGTAAACCACAATCAACACTAACAGTAAATAGTACTTTGTCATAATCTTTATTACAAGATATTAGGCCACTGTACAAATCAGTGTGAATCGTACAGTACAACGCAGAGTTAAGACTGTTTCTCGAGGTTTGTCATTCAAAGCTGTATACGAGGTGCTTCAAGAATACACAAGATTTTCAGAATTTTCTGCCATGCATGCATGATTTTATATTTGCCATGCATGAGTCGGTATTTCAGTGTTTTAAGAAAGAGCCCTAAAAAATGGCAACCCAACAAAACAATTGAACTCAACGAGTAAATGTATAAAGCACGAAAAATAACAAGTTGTCCGGTACAGTATATCCCTCATGAGATTTGGCACACACAATAATGCACAATGCAATATAAATAGTCTTTTTTTGTTATCAATAAGGTGTGTACAGTCAAGTTACAGTATCAACCAATCCAGGTGAAAGCCTGGGAAGCTTACAAACAGGTGGGAGGTACACGGTATATAAATGACTCGTTAGCTGCAAAGTATGGTAACAAAAAACACTCAGGCAACATCAAGAATTGTTAAGTGAAAAAAATATCACTCTCGTTTGCTCACAGTTTTCTCAACATACAAAAAAACACTCCCTCAGGCCTTAAGTCACTGCAAAAGACATGTTCCCAAGGATCAATAATAAATAAAGTCTTCAACACGAAACAAACCAGTTTACCAATTCCCACTTTGTGCAAGAAAATATGGGCTACCCTTTCCATATTTACAAACTGCTATTCATTTGCTCTCGCTCAAAATGAAGAGCAAAACAAATGGTACCACAGGTTTGATTGATAAGTTATAGGAGAATTGTGTGCTTTAGGTTTTATATTAGATTTTTTTTTTGTATCCTGTCCCTGATTTCTGCATTTCGACAGCATTGCCTCCTGCCTTTACCACCCCACCACTGCACCCCTTGCCCTCCCCCTTCCCCATTGCCTTCTCCTGCGTTTGTATTTATGGCAAAACCCTGTAGTTGAGGGTGTGTGTGTGTGTGTGTGTGTGTGTTAGTGTAAGTGTGTGTTGGGAGTGAGGGGGGAGGGTCCACTTGGGGGTCTCCTTTGCTGCCATCTCCCACCCCTGCCAGCATGTGTCATCCGGACAGCCATGACTGACTGGGAGAGGAGGGTGTGGAAGTGCTGCTTGCTGCCACATGAGAGAAAGTGCTTATATACAGTGTCTTTGGATTAAAACTGGTAAATATCGCCATAAAAAATTTAAAGAGTGTCTTTTGAGGGGGGGTGGTGGTGGTGTGCCGACCACTCTAAGCCTCTGCCGGGGTCTTCTCTGTTCCATTTTTCTGCGCTTCGTCGTCGCCATTCTCATCCTCAATCACAACTGTGGATGACAGGGGAGAGAGTTAATGAGGGGAGGGGAAGGGGGGGGGGGGGGGGGGGGGGGGACTCATCTTGGTGTGGCGTCTTGAAAATTCAACATCGACACAAGGGTGTCAAAGCCCTGAATCGTTAGTGCTGCAACTGTATGAGCATAAGTGATTTGTGCATGCATGAGAGCGTAAGCCCATGCAAAAAGAGCGCGATAACCACGAATGTGCATCGGCGCCTCTGATGCATATTTGGGAATGTGCAGGTGTGACTGTACGAGTGTCGGCTGTGCACCTACAGGTGCAAGTCTTATGTGTCTTTGTGTTTGCCCATGTCTCTGTGCACTACTGTATATAGAACTATGTCTGTCTAAATGTCTGTGCCACCACAACTGAGCCTCAGTTTTCAAGGACTATCTACCTTGGTAGATATGCAGGAATGCAGGACACACAAAAGCACATACATGGCCAGCCTGACTTGATCATGCAAACACAATAATCTCCATCACACTGCATATAAAACTCGTTCAGCCATTCATCTGGGAGGGGACAATCAGCACAACTCTGTTGAGCAAGATTCAGGAGGCATTTAGCGGCACGCACTGCGCATCCAACTTGTGTAGCAATGCGAACAGAATATTAAAAAAAAAAACAAAAAACCACACAATACACACGCATGCAAACAGCAGACTGGTTCGCTGACCATACACTCGACTGAACATCACGTCAAGGCAATAGTGTTGCCGATCTGGTTTCTCAGGCAAACATCCTTAAATATGGTGCACTAACAGCCGATGTGCGCATTCACCACATCACCATACAGGCGAAAACGCCTTAATTATATAATTACCCCGTTTGCTCCTGCCTATTTGCCCGAGTTTCGGCGGACGTTTGTTCTGTGAGCCGTTGAAGAAGTTGTTGGTGTCTTGAAGACGACAGGTGAAGGAAAGGTGTCCCTCGTCGCCCTCATTTCCATAATGACTCATATTTTCTTCGTTGAAAGGCAACACTTCCGACATCTCCAAATGCGTCTTTATCACCAAGGCGCACAAACTGAAATGTATAGCTCGTCGCCAAGCTTGAACCGGCTCCTTCGTAAAAAAACAAAAGGGGAAAATAAACAATGAAATCTGCTGGCACGACCTAGCCCTTTCTGCGTGCCCAGAAGACACGTGTCTGTCTCCGTAGGTGCGCGACAGAAATATCAGTAACTCAAAATGTCCTCAGTTTCCCTGCTCGTGGAGGCTCGGCAACATTATTCAAAGAAAAAAAAAATGGGGGGGAGAAAAAATCCACAGGCTTTCTCTCTGTGCGTATTGCTTTGGAAATGGAGGCGCGCGTATAACCGAGCCGTGAAGCGCCCGCTGGTTTTGAGCGGCTGAACCCGTCGCACGGAAAATCTGAGGAAGAAATGCAAATTGAGGAGCGATGCAAAACACGGATCCCGGGGAGACCTGGCGAGGGAGCTGTTCGGGGGTTTTCTGGTGCAGCCCAGAGAAGCCAAGTCCAGTTGGAGTGGTGGTGTAGTACTGCCAATGCTCCTCTCTCCTCGAATGTGGATGTAATAAAAACAAATGGCGATTTGAAATTCGAAGGTGGCACATAAATGGGAATCGATTCATATCTTTATGTGTGGAGGGGGGGGGGAAGCAATTCCGATTGCGACACCAGTTAACGAGCACGAAATATTAAAACCTCGAGCCTCTTTTTATTAATTTTCAGATTTTTTTATTAGGGTTCGTGGGGTTTACGAGACCGTCAAACCTCACCAGATGATGGCAGTCTTTTCACAGGACACAGTGACTTTTGGCCCCGTGGCGCACTTTAAGTTCCCAGCTGAGGCCCTGGTGCTGTTTTCACGTTATCGCCCACAGTATCTCGGGAAACTGCACATCAGCATTTTGGAGTGAAAAGAACGAAGGTTAGCATAAAAAAGCAGTGACTGTGTTTGTTTAAAATATAATCCATGTTACAGAAACGGTGGCTAAATATCAACTAGACCCCCAGAAAGACAACAGTATGAATTTTTTTCTTCATAACATAATTATTCTGAATAGTATGCTGTAACAGTATAATAGGATCCACACTGAGAACATTTCGCCTCATGTTAGCACAGAAAAGTCTAACGCAGCCTGAAAAGGTGTTTGGTTAAACTGATTCCTCTGGAACTTCTTTGACCACCCACTGCTGTCTACTGTTTGCATTAATCTCACTTCTATAGGTATGACAGTACAATGGACTGTCTTACAAAGCAGACAGGGCATGGAGGAACGGACAGGTATTCAGTCTTGAGATAGACTATCCTTTCTCAGAGGAACTTCCCTAAATATCATTACACAGACAATGAAATGAAAAATGATACGGGAGCCTGCAGCAGAGCTTTTTAACTTTTATGTGCCGGCATGACACACCTCCTCCCTTCAGAGCTGAGGTGGCAATGATTTTATCAGAGGATCCTTCTTTCATATGAGAACATCTCAAAGAACAATATTTTTCACAAAATGTGGTTACATTGCCATCAAGACTGTATTTGGTCTTAAAGCTCCCAAGCAATGAAGACAAGTAACCTGATAAAATAGTAGCAGTAAACCCTTGAGAGTGTTGGATTGTGAAAGAGTGCATTTTTTTCTTGCAAATTCTATTTTTTTTGTCTGCTAAATCAAGTATTTGTCATGTTTTCTTTCCTAAAACTTCAGTGCAGCTGCTGAATAAGGTTTGATGCTAACATTATACTGAACTTGGCTCAAGTATGTCTTCATGGAATTAGAGCTTTATGACTAGTTAAATTAGATTTTCAAAAACAAAAAGAAAGAATAAACACTGCAGTAGTTAAAACTCAGATGAACTTCTCTTTCAGGCCTGTTTGGGTGTGGTTTGTTCAAATAAAGGACTCCATATATTGTCATCAGATACTGACTCAAATGCTGCCTCAAATTCTTCATTGTTTTTGCTATCTTGCATTTATCAGAGTCACAGTGAGACATAGACAGGAAGGCAGGGGGGAAGATTGAGGGAGATATCACGCAGCAAGGTGTGGAACCAAAGGGTGCTACACGTGGCTCTGAAGTGCGTGCTGTGGGGGAAGACTTCAAAGTACAGACAGGCACGTGGCTAGCCTGCTTTTAAATAGAAAATGAAATAACAACTTGTTACAATCAAGGTACGCAGAAGAGCCTTTCTGAATGTGCAACATATTACAGCGTAGCTGTATCAATGATTCAGGCGACTGATGGTGATGTAATGGTGTGGGGGATATTTTCTTCGCACAGTTTAAGCCCCTTTTGTACCAGCTGAGCATGATTAAACACCACGGCCTACCTGATTATTGTTGCAGACCACGTCCATCCCTTTATGATCACAATGTACTCATCTTCTGATAACTTGTTCTAGCAGAATAACTGGACATGTCACAAAACTCAGATGATCTCACTGTGGTTTCTTGAACGTGATAATGAGTTCAGCGTGGTCAGATGGCCTCCACAGTCACCAGAACTCAGTCCAGTAGAGCACCTTTAAGATGTGCCACGAAAAAATGGGGTCCAAGCAACTTTTAGCATTTAACGAATTACTAGTTGAGTGTATACCACACGAGACACTGATTAAAAATAAGTGTTTGGGGTTGTTTTTTTTTTTAGAAAGTACATGATCAGATCTTTCTATTTATCTTTTTTGTACAAAAGTCAAACTATGACCAAAACTAATTTTCGTCATTCAGCATTCAGAGCTGACACAACTCCACACCAGCCCCAGAGTGTTTTATTGGAATCAAAAAAGTTTCACAAATCTGTGAGCTCTACTAAAATTACATTTACAGTAACTGTAAACGGTGCACATTCTAGTGAATCCTATAATCATAGTAATTATTTCAGAATATCCAGCGTTTAACTATATTCAAAAGGTGATCTGAATTATCACTGCAATGTTTTTCTCAACAGCCACTGCAGCTTCCAACAGAACCACTTCCTATCCATGCTAACTTAAATGTGTTTATGGGAATGTTTTCTTTCAGGCACAAATGGCTGCTTTCATTATCTCCACGGTTTGAAGCAACGCAGGTATGAGCCATAGATGGTTTGATCTATCCATCGGCGGAATCTGGACACGGCCGTGTAGACTCCAGGAAACTTAGCATCACCACAACCATTGCCCCAGGATACAACTCCATAGATCCGTCTGTCACACACCAGCGGTCCACCGGAGTCACCCTGTAATAAATAACAATAAAACCTTTCTATTAGTTCCCATAAGTTTTTTGTTACCATGGTATTGATGTAAAGCTGCTTTAATTTTCCTGATGTTACATGATACACAAAATAATACAAAGTGTCTGGACATGGGCGCCTCATAGGAGACTGTTTCAAAAAGCATTTACCGCCCAGGTGGGTCAGATATCCCAGGCATTGAAGGTTACTTGCTTTTGGTCTATTTTAGCTCAAAGAACAACATCAACTGATTCCCAAAATGCATAAATGTGTTTTTTTTGAAAACTTTCTTATATAAAAAAACAACAAAAACCTGAAATCGTGTAAAATGTGGCTATTGCTGTAAAAGGGACATGAAACGATACAGATATAACAGCTATTTGCACCATTGAGCCCTGCTCTCTAAAACTAAAATAGCTGCAACACTGTCTGTGAAGCTGGATTTAAGAAATAAGCGCTTAAAGTGAAACTTTTAAAAACATGTTTAGTGCCATCTTCTGTCAGTACGCGACGTCATGTGGTTGGTTGGTTGCGGCTAAAAGACTTACTTTAGTTTATGTTAGTTAACTAGCAACAGAATCAATAACCTGCAGAAAAATAACAACACTAAAACTAAAAATCAGTTTAAGGGGTTCACTTTTGTGCTGCCCCTGGCTGCAACAATGAGTTTTATGTGAAGAAACCAAGGATACACTGTCTACTTTCACTCTGTCTCTTTAGCAGTGGCTGTTTGCTGTTTGGCTAGCTGCACTCAAATGGCTGCACTGTTAGCTGTAATGTTGATGTTTGTAGAGCACTTTATAAATAAGAATAGCGTGGAGGAGTGTGAAGTCCAGAAATAAATAATGAGAAAACATGTTTTTATCTTGTGACTTTGGCCTATTGTTTCTTGGCTAATAACCAGGGGTGCACATAAGTGGTCCGCAGGTGCGCATTCGCTGTCAAAATAAAAGACGCGCACCAGATAAGAAGATGCAACATGCGTTTGCGTACATATAAAAGGCACTGTTTTTTGTCAGCTAGAGTGGGATTTTCATGGCATATTCTGCACCACATCTCTGTGCGTTCATCATTTGTTTGAGGCCAGGTCGCCTCCTGCAACCACTTTTCCGAGAATACGCGCTTCTTTTGCTCCTTCTGATATTTCTTTGGAGGTGGAGGAACACCAAAGTAATTGCTTAAAGGAGCTTGCTTCTTCGACATCTTGAAGAGTGCTAAACAAATGTCTGTCCTCCTCCAGAAAATCTTATGTACGCAAACGCGCGTTGCAACTTCTTATCTGGTGCGCGTTTTTTTATTTTGACAGCGAATGCGCACCTGCGGACCACTTATGTGCAGCCCTGCTAATAACCCACATGATGTTATGCAGTTGTAGTTCTTGTAAAACACCATTAAGTATAAGAAGGTGAGATTGTTGCCCTTCTTACAGTAAAATTTAGTTTACATGTTCCAATATTTAAATGTGCAGCATTGTGCAATAGTCTTGAGCAACCCATTGCATTTTCATGTTTTTCTTTCAAAAATTTTTCCAAGTTTTTGTTTGGGCATTGGCTGCTTTTTCAGTCATTTGGGATGTGTCATTGGTTTTGGTCCCTGGGTTTTCAGTTTTTGTGAGCTCATATTTCCTTTGGATTGTGAGAATGTTTTGTGTTTAGGTTTCATGTCTCCTGGGTGACTCCTTTGTTTTTTATAATTACCTTTCCTGCACCCTGTTTGGATTTTGCTTCTTTATTGGAAGAAGTCCTGCATTTAGGCTATCCTCTGGGCTGAGTTTCTGTATTCCTTGTTTAGCCAGTATTCAGTTTCCAGCCTATTCAGTTGTCGTGTTATTTTCAAGTTGTGTTTAGCTCATGATTCTTATGGTGTACTTAAGCCGTGTTATTTGGGTCTGATCTATTCTTTTTTCCACTGATTGTCGAGCCTTCAGTTCTTGTTAGTTTCAGTTTCTGCTGACGTTCCGATTTGCTTTGAGTTAGTTTCTCTTTGTGTTTTTTTGTGTTCCAGTCTCATCAGCTTTTGACCTTCGTCTTTGTTTCCCATTCAGATGTGTTTTCTTGTTTTATTTTGGTAACTGTTCTTCTCTTTGTCTGGCGTTGTGTTTACTTCCCCCACCTCATTATTCCTATAGCTTCCAGCTGTGCGTCCTACTTGTTGTGTATCTGCTTATTATCCTGTGTGTGTATATATTGTCTCTACCTCACTTCCTTGCCCCCCCCCCCCCCTTCATCCCTATGAGTGTGTTAATGCCAGACTTATGTTTTACAGAGAATCTTTTATTACTGAATGATTCAGTTCATGTTTGTGCCACAGTTTCATGAGAGAACGTTTTTTTCTATGAATCATTCAAGCTTTAAAGGGGCACCTAAGTCAAGATGTGAATAAGGGTTGTTTCTAACAGACAACTTAGCAAACAACCAATTTATCTTTAGCCAGATAAATTGGTTTTATCTGGCTAAAATGTAAACTTTTTGCAAGAGCTTAATCAGAAAAGGTTTCTGTGGAAGGGTGGCTGTCAAAAAGCCATTTTTAAGGTAAGGGAAGAGGGAGAAAAGACTGAGGAATGCCAGATTATACAAGAACTGGACTGAAAATCAGTGGTGACAGGCCTTATGGGCGATGAATCTAAATTTTGTCTACAGCTATCTTGGTGTCAACATGGTGGAAGCATTGCAGCCAGTGATCTTGTCAAAAGTGATGGAATTATGAACACAGAAGTATCATGGGATACCATGTAGACAGCATCTGAATGGCAACAACTGTGTTTTTCAGGGTGACAATGATCTCAAACAGCAAAACCATATCTGGATAGAAAAACACCTGAACACCGTCAGTCATTCCATCAGTCTCCCCAGAGCCTGGACCTCAACATTACTGAAGCAGTGTGGGATCATCTCGATAGAGACAAAAGGTAGCCAACATCCAACAGGTGCAGTGTTTCAGTAATGCACTGCACCTGTTTCCCTTTTTTTTTTTTTAGCAAAATATAAAGAAATAATGGACGGCTTAAGACTTTTGCATAGTACCATATCTCATGTATAATGCACTGCATGTGTGAAATGTGGCTTTTAGGATGTAGTGGTGAAGACAAATTCCAACTGGCCAACAAGGTATGGATTTAAACTTGACTGAGTACAGCTGGTCTGCTTTTCCTTTAGAAAAGTTCTGGCTGTTTTTTGTTTTAATACTTATCTTTAAATCATAATGTCTTCATTCATTATTATTGCTTGAAAAAAACCCCCAACACACAAAGACTTTGTCAAACACACAGGTTTTACATAGAGTTTATTTTAAACTAGTCATTCTCTACTTTGCCGAAGGTGAGACATAGCTTACTCGCATATCACACGCTGAATTTCATGTAAATTATTCTTTCACACCAACGGCCGGGCCGAAACTCTTTCACGGTGCAAATAACCAAATCATAGGTTATTTTTGCTGCTATGTAAGCGTTTACAGCAAAACTTCAGTCCAGGTTTTCAGTTGTGTTGCTACTTTAAGGCTTGCTTTTCTATCTCTTATGCGATTATTACAACTGCAGTTATGTTTCAGGACAAACAGGCATGTCTCCTTAATAAAAGCTTGTAGCTCGAACCAACACTGACATGATCAACTGTATCCTTACACTGTCGGGGGAAAGAGGTTTCCAGAACTGTGTTATTGTTTTGCTCTTAAGTGAGATGATGAAAGTAGGCTCAGCTTGTGCTGTGTGATAACCATGGATGGTACCTCTGAGAGTCTATTACTTCAAAATGAGTTTCTAGCCTTTTCAAAACATCAAATGAACATGCTTGGCACAGAGGGCCACGGCGGTGTCCAACACTCACTTACCTTGCAGCTGAAACTTTTAAAAACATGTTTTTTTCCCTGATTAGTGAAAGGTGGTGTCTTTGTTCTTTGTACCTTGCATGCATCTTTGCCTCCAGTGCTGTAGCCAGCGCAGATCATGTTTGCTGTGATGTTTCCATTAAAGGAGTCGCTGCTGTTACACCTTGCAGTTGAGACAATGGGCACTGTGACTGTCCTGAGTGTGACAGGCACCTGGCCTCCTTCCAGACTATTGTAGCCCCACCCAGACACCCGACACACGTGGCCTTCAGCTACACCTGTCCCCTGCCTGGGAAGAGGCGCCAGCGACACGTATTTGTTCAGAACCATGGGAGCCCGCAGCTGGACAGAAAATTGTACAGTTTCCATGTGAACATGTTTTTTTTTAAAAAAAAGAAAGATGTAACAGATTAAACTTTAACAAACCACTGGTAACTTTACTGCACCGATTCTGTGGCACCTTAATGAGCATGATGTCTGCGTTGTTGGTGCTCCTGTTGTACAAGGGATGGATGACCAAGATGCGGGGCTTAGCGTACTGCTCAGTACCCTCAAAGATGTTTACCTTGTAGTCGCCTGCCACTATCATCATTTGCTCTGCCCTAAAACACAGAAATCCATGTTGCATCACATTTGTTAACAGAGCACTAAAAAGCCACGGAGATGTAATCGTGTAATCGTGATCTCTCTGAAAGAGGAAACAAAAGAAGCCTTTTCCCACAAATAATATGAGCTTAGTTAGCTATTTTTTTTTGTATTTTACTAAATGAATGAAAGACAAAGATAAAGTAAAATGACCTGAATGCAATGTCAAACTCAAAGTGTGCACAGGGCTTGATCGTGACCACCATGAACTGCTTGTCTGCCAGTGAACAATGGCTTACTGTGAGCAGGCGGGGATGGGGACAGTGTGACAGAAATATGGCCAATTTCCTACATCCAGACAAGATCTCACTTCACCGTCTTTCTCAGTGTTGTGCCAAGGTCAGCTGACTAAACCGCATCTGTGTGCTGTTTGACTTCCCACTGGCCCCCATAGAGGTTGAGTTTGTGTCCTGACGTTACCTTCACACAGCAGAATGAATGTTTGTGTTTAGGCATCTGTTGGGACCATCTGCTCGAAATAGAAAATCATGTCAAGTTAACTCTGAACCACAGTGTACTGAAAAAATGCCAGAGAAATGTTCCCGTCTGTGAAAGTGTTTCAGATTTATGATGGAAGTGTACATATCCTCATCCTTGATTTGTGGCTGACAATCCATTCTTTTGATCAGCTACATCTGAGTTCACAAAGATGAAGGCTGTAGAGTATAGCCAGCCCACATTTGGAAATGATGCACACAACCTGCAGTGCCTAGTGGACATTCCAGGTTACGTGGATAACCCTCTGATGTATTTACCACCTTCCAAGTCAAGCAAACTGCACCCTTGGCTCCCATAACCTCTGAGCTTAAAGTTAACTTACTTAGTTGCTGCTTTCTTACTTCACTTGTTCTTGCTACAAGTTGCTGAATTTCTTATACCTTTTGCAGTCCCTTGTTTGCTACGATGCTGTTACTCTCTTACTGTGTGGATGCCCATAAATATTACATCTATGGCCAAGCTGGTGGCTCTCTGAGGCTCTCTTCTCTCACAGCGAGAAGGTCCTGGGTTCAAAATCCAAGCTGTGGCATTTCTGTGTGGAGTTCAGGTTACTGTGGCTTCCTCCAACAGTCTAAGACATCCATGGGCTTAAGTTAAATGGTGTTAAACTGGCTTTAGGTGTGAATGTGAGCCTGAATGGTTGTTTGTCTCTATGTGTTAGCTCAGGAAAATTGGCAACCTGCCTCTCATCCACCCCCCTTCAACCCTTAAGTAGATAAGTGGAAGAAAATCCATGGATGTTTACTATGACGTACTAAGATCCCCTTGTTACCATAGCACTATACCTGTTTGAAACATCCAGCCATCAACCCTTATGAAATAATAAAACTGAGAGGAAGGCTGTGCTCAATGATATTTGTTACTTTCACATAAGCTTCTTCTTCTTCTTCTTCTTTTTGGAGTTTAGAGGTATGCTACAGTATTTGAGTGCTAAAAGTTTGAACTTAGGAGATCGACCAAGTTATTGCAGTATATGCTGTTGTTTGTAGATTACTCAATTAACTGACTGATAAACCGTAGTTGGATTTTTTTTTTTAGACACATGACACTTTAGAAGTCACAGATTGCTGCTAATGGCAGATCCTGAACATTCTTACCCGATGTTGCAGTGCGCTGCAGTCAGGACCCAGTACCTGTGAACTAGTGATCCACCACAAAAGTGTTGGCCGCTGGTGCTCTTCAGTGACACGAGGTATCTGATGGAATTTGGTGCAGCGGTGTGACCACCTACTATACGGCTCTGCATGAGCACACGGCCTGTATGGAAACATTAGCAAGCCAAGAAAGGAACATAAGTTGCGCGTGTTCTGTTTAACTTATCTTTGAAAATGAATAGGATATGAGGAAGTGGACTTTGTGAAGATTAGACACAGATGAGACACGGCTGACAGTTGTTTCCAGTCGCTATTCTTAAATATAACCGTGAGCAGACTTTGAAACTGCTTCCCCCAAAACAAATTTCCATGTTCAGATTAAAAACGTATTTTTTTCATACTTTCATCAGACCTGCTTGTCGTTACCTATATGGATAGTAAAAAACTACAGATTTAATCTGGGATCTACTGAGTTTTTGCAGACACATGACCAGTGCTGCAGTCATAATATGAATGGAAGTGACAGACTTGTGTGCAAACAGTCGAGCTGCTCTCCGCGCTGCAGCAGAGACTATTTTTGCTCTTTTGAAACTCGTCTGCAGTGATGAAGCACAACTTTCACTCTGAAGGCAAACCTTCAGAAACTGTTACTGTTAATCAGAAGAATCCCATGTAAAAGTATAGTTAGGATACGGGGGTGCTGCTGAGTGGATTTGGTTACCTAACCGATGATGGTAGCCATATTTAAGTAGTCATATTTAGAGTTTTGAAAGTTCAACAACATTCGGAATAACTCTCAGTATCATCACGCTGAGACATAAATTGCCAAGAGTTTTTCGTAAGTACTAAGATACGTTTCTCAGGACCTTTGATTCTTTTCCCAAAACATTAAAAACACACAAAAAAAATTCAAACAACATTTACAACATTTTCTGACATTGGCTTAATTATAAAAGGAAATTGTACAATTTGTAAATTTTGAAAGATAGCTACAAAAATGTGAAAACAAGATGCAAAAAAGAGGAATGGACTCCCAGCCACCATCTCCCTCTCCAGACTCTTTTTTTGTTAACAAGGTGATGCACTGAAACATCAGCATACACACCCATCAGAGCCTCTGCGCGGCGGCAACAGAGGATCTGATGACATTAGGTCTTTCACTTGTTACTGCTTCCCTCATTCACAAAAGAAAAAGAACAAATAGATTATATGTTATATATATTTTAGGTTTCATAAGACTTGTATAAGACTCATATTATATGTTCCTTCTATTTTTAAAAAAATTTCATCCACAGTATACTCTGTCTCAGTTGCTCACAGTTCATCTAGCATTACTGAACTGAATTTGCTCTCCCTTCTCTGCCTCCCAGATTGCTGCCATCCAATGTTGGTATCAACCTTCAGCACACCCATGCACCCAAGTACACTCTACCTTTTATCAGTTCCCCCCCATCATTAGCAACAACGTTTTGAGCTGAGTTGAGAGTTTTAAACTATTTCTGTGCTTTAGGTGTGTTTTCCTCCTGAGGAAAATAAAAGTGCTTGCAGAAAGGTTAAATGATAATTTACCATTTAGGGTTTTGCTAAAAGAGCGATTGATTCAATAAATTAGCTTAGGCACACATCTGGGAGAATGGCAGCTAATGTTTTAGTAATGTGGAAAAACTCTGATTGGATATAATATTTTAAATCAAAGAAAGCTTGAATCTTTTGTTAGCAGAACTAAAACAAAACAGATTAGATACTCACTGTGGACTGCCATAAGTTCCAACAGCACACAACATAAACACATAAGCAGGCTCGTCATAGCAGAAGAGGTTTTTGAGCTGTTGCACCATACCAGCTGCTGAACCACTGCAGTGTCCTCTGCTCCTGTCTGCAGCCTGGTCATTCATTCCTCACAGGAAACAGTGGGTGTCAGCCCCACCAACCTTTATCCTCGAGTTTCCTTGAGGAGTTTTTAATTTCATTGTTGATCGTGCAGCAGCGCGAACCAACACTGTAGCATTGATTGAGGAGGAAAAAGAGGCAAGAGAGCAACAAAGTTCACATTCAAAACGTATCTCCTATCACAACTCTTCCTTCTGACCCTCCTGACTTGTCGAAAGGCCTTACATTGTTACTATGGCAACACTGTGGTGAGCAGGTTCATCTATACTGTATCAGGGCGCTCTGTCTGTGTCATCATCCAGGCTTATCCCTGTTGAAATGTTTCAATAGTCTCTCTCTCTGTGAGTGTGTGTGTGTGTGTGTGTGTGTGTGTGTGTGTGTGTGTGTGTGTGTAGACTCGTAGCAAAGCCAAGACAACGCAGAGGTATTCTACGCACAAGTGTTTCTCTGTGTGAGTCATCATCCATCACTGAATCCGTGTCAGCAATGATAATAACATATTATCATCAGCCCGATGATGATCATCACCTCCCTTCTGGCAAGTCAGCATCGTCCACAGCATGAAGGGAAGAATCTCGCCTGACCTCCTCTTGTCCCACATTTACAGCAAGCTGAATAATTGATGCTTCGCCTAGCAGAATAGGAGAGGGAGAGCTTTGTGTGGCCTCCAACTGTCAGGTGTTTCCTGGGCCAACACTAACCCGCCTTCATACAGTAATTTTCTTTCTCCCTTTCATAAATTGCTACAAAGCACATAATTCAAGTAAATGGTATGGAACTATTGTAATACAATGGTAATATAAATGCATTGTTAAGAGGTCAGTTCAACTAATGAGATAAAACCACTGACTGTATACAAAGGATGGACAAAGCCACCCTCATACCACACAGTTACTTAGTTTTAAAGCCTTGAATAGCTTTATGGTTCTTCCCACCTCCATAATTTGGAGCCAGTGACTGTGCTTAAATGAGAGGACAGAGTGTTAAGTTACCACACGTTACCTATCAGTTGATTTAATTAAAAAAGCATCAGCGTCACAAACACAGTAAAGAGGTCCAGTTCAGCTCACTCAATGAAGCCTAGCAGACAGCCACCAAATACAACTCCTTGTTTGGCCTTGTCAACGTCAACTTTAAGCTTGTACAGGCTGTTATGAAAGAGTAAATTAGACATACATTTCATTCCCACTGGTTGTGTTTATCAGTTTTACAAAATATTCAAGCAATGATCAGTTTTATATTGGGGCGTATTTCTTTTTCATTAATAGAAAAAATCAGGGAATTGGTAGAAAATGTTTTGTTATAACCTTTTTTCCCCTAGTGTCTGATTTGCTAAATATCAACTTTTTAAATTAAAACCAGGAAATATGTTTTTGCATCATTATTTGTTTAAAATAATTATTAAAACATGAGAAATGTGTTTTTAAAACTATTTGATTCATTCATATGCTTTAAATTGCACTGTAAAAAAAAGCAAAAAATGTTCTGGAAATTTTCTCCCAGTACATTTGACACTTTTTGTGACATTTTCCATAAATGATAAAAAAAAAGTAAAATTGAATGTCGTTAACTGTCAAACCCCCATAACGCATCAATAATTTGCTCCAAACCCACATAACAAACATCGAAAGATTTCATTTCTTTCATCTGAGGTGATTTTAAATTCAGTGTGGTAAGTTTCTTCCTCTCTAATTCAATATTTCTCTATTGTCATTGTTGGTACAAATGCTGTTATATTCTTGGATACTTGTTTTATATATTATTGTTTCAACAGTTTAGAGAAAATTTGTTTTAATTTATTTAAACATGAGTCCATTGTCATAGTTTATTATTATTATTAGTAGTAGTAGTAGTAGTGTTTATATTGTAAAATATGAAAAAAAGTGTTCTTACATAGTAATTACATAAAATCATGCAATTCACATGATATTTTTAGAAGTAATGGAACTAACCACTCTTATATTCTCTAGGTACAGTATATATTACACTGAGTACATAAATACACTTTTCTACCAGATTAACCATGTGCAATACTTGTATGAACAAAACAATGATGTGATGGCTCGTGTTGATATGATTGAGTGGTTTGAAAGGATGGGTTCCTACTGAAGTTTGTGTAATTTGATCCATAACAATTACATTTGGAAAACTGCAAAGTGCTCCGTTCTCTTTTCATTGCTATTACAGCGTTACAACTGCAGTATTACATATAGTTACTGTCATGGTCCTGGGTCGGTGACCCAGCGCTTTAAGTTTATTATTATCATTTCTCTAGTTTATTCTGATTTTGTATTTGTTCTTAGGGTTTGAGTTGTGTTTCTATCATCCCTACCTGTGTCTCTCCTCTGTGTTCTGTTCGTGTCCCCAGTTGGTTGTGTAAAACAGTCTGAGTTTCCTGTTTTACTTTGTAGGTTTGTGTCTCGTTATGTCCATTAGTTCCAGCTGTGTCCCCGCCTGTCTGCCATTTCCTAATTGCCTGGTGTGTGTATTTATACTGCGTGTCTGCCTGTGCTCCTCGTCGCGTCGTCTGTGTTTCTCTGTGAACCTCCCGTGTAGTCTACATTATTCCATGTTTCTTCGTGTCTCTCTGCTCCTCGCTCCATGTTCTCCATTTTGTATTAGTTTTCCCAGTTTAGGTTTATGATCGGTTCTGTCCACACCTTGGTTTTGTGCACTGTGAATAAAACCCACTTGCACCTCCGCCATTGTCTGCTATTGGATCCTCCTTTCTCACCTTCACTCGACTGCCGCCCCAGTCGTGACAGTTACATATAGATCTTTTTTTTTATCTTTTGGGAAGATAAGGTTATCCTCTATTGAGAAGCTGAAGAGAGAAAGGCTTCATATTAATAAAAATTCACACACAGACACCTACCTTTATCTTAAATAAAGGATTCTCTTTTTCTCCTAATCCGTCCTGTCAACTGTGCTACGTGTGATTTTTGTGTCATAAATCTTTTAAATGTTGGCAGACATGCAATGAGTCTTACATAAGGATGATTAGTAATTCTAAATTCAATGTAGTGTGGATTTATGGTGAAATTTTTTTTTACCCTTGATGATATCAGCACACAGAAATCCATCAGACTTCATATTTTTAAATCAGATAGACATAAGACCTCAATGTGAAGCCTTTTTTTTTCAAGCGTGTATAATCTTATCTGACTTCTATGACACGATTTGAGGGCATAGTACAGTTGTAAAACAACAACAACAACAACATTGAATTTGAATTGTTTGAAATTCAGTCTTAACTCTGACAGTTAATGGATCCATGGATTTCGCTGTGTAAGCAAGTTGAATATTTAGAGAAAATTAACACTGGTCTTTTGGTTTTAGTTGATATGAAGTTTAAATTTAAAATCACTCAGTTATGGAAAGAAAAGACAGGCTGTAAACAATTTTTATTTATGAAGCTGAACCTTTTAATGTGACATACATTTCATTCCCACTGGTTGTGTTTATCAGTTTTACAAAATATTCAAGCAATGATCAGTTTTATATTGGGTCGTATTTCTTTTTCGTTAATAGAAAAAATCAGGGAATTGGTAGAAAATGTTTTGTTATATCCTTTTTCCCCTAGTGAGTAAATGTCAACTCTTTAAATTAAAACCAGGAAATATGTTTTTGCATCATTATTTGTTTAAAATAATTATTAAAACATGAGAAATGTGTTTTTAAAACTATTTGATTGATTCATATGCTTTAAATTGCACTGTAAAAAAAATGCATGAAAAAGCAAAAAATGTTCTGGAAATTTTCTCCCAGTACATTTGACACTTTTTGTGACATTTTCCATAAATGATAAAAAAGTAAAATTGAATTAACTACAGACGTTGTATGGGATCGACTCACTTTGGGAAACAGCCTCAAGTTGCCATTAAAGAAGCTTACCTTTCTCAGTACTTGAACTCACTGATCATCACTTGTGCCTGGCAGTGTAGGCGAATTAGGTATTATTTTCACAAATATCTTTTTGCCATGTAAATTTATGCAGTTGCTCCTCTTTAAGCTATCCATACTGTGCATGTACTTTTGCATAAGTCATCTGTCTCGCTCTGTTGCAAATACACACAAAGAAACCCTGTTTGTCGCATCGGCTTTGCACCTGAGGGAGAGCTGAGCATGCTATCGCCTTTCATCCTCACAGTTACAGTGACACCTTGGGGAGTGAAGACTATATGGAGGTTATGGCCTGCAAACGAAATGCTCCAACGTGTGGGAACTCAGAATGGAAAAAAAACCCTTCTGGGAACCTAAATGAGAATGACACCTGGGAAGAGAAAACTCAGGGAGGAGAGGAGAGGAAGGGTACAGTGTATACCTGCTCGAGCAGGCTAATCAACACAGGCAGGCTGTGGCACTGATTTCTCAGCTATGACAGTGAACATTTCTACAACACTAAAAACACATTACCCATAAGCTGTTAAGATGTTTTCAATACAACATTTGAATCAACTGTTCAAAGGATGTTTGAAGGATGATGACAAAAATTAAAAAGTTTGTTTTTAATTATAAAACATTTGCAAAATGTTAGAGCGCTGTGAAAAAGTAATTGCCCCCTTCTTAATTTCTTCTTTTTTCAGATCTTTGTCACAGTTATGTGTTTCAGCTCATCAAACAACTATTAAATCACAAATTAACTGCATGTTTTGGAAAGCTAAGTTCAATTTCACAATCCACACCCATGCCTAGTTACTGCCAGACCTGTTGGATCAAGAAATCACTTAAACAGAGCCTGTCTGATAAAGTGAAGCAGGGTAAAAGATCTAGAAAAGAAACTCATCATGCCACGATCAACAGAAAGTCAGGAACAGATGATAAACAATATATATATATATATATATATATATATATATATATATATATATATATATATATATATATATATATATATATTATGCAAATAAGAGTAGGCTAAAATTCCTCCACATTGATGTGAGAGAGTCATTGTAAGTTATCGTAAATGCTTCATTCCAGTTTTTGCTGCTAAAGGTGGCACAAGTAGTGGTTTTTAGTTTAGGGGGCAATTACTTTCACACAGGGTCATGTGGGTTTGGATATCTTTTTTCCCCTTTATTAAATGAAATAATCTAAAATGTATTTTGTATTTACTGCGGTTATGTTTGTCTAATATTAAAATTTAAGATTTGCCAACAAAAACAGAACAGCCTGCAGTTTTTCACGGATGTGGTGGATGTGGTGTGGGGGAGCTGTTAAGGTAAGAAATTGTTCTTTTTAAGCTCGTCTGCTTGTCTTTCCCTAAACCCCTTTGGTAAACTTTAGTGACTATACTCACTGCATGCTTTATTTTCCCAGGTAATAAACTTTGCCATACTAGGACTGCACTGTAGTGGTACTGTTGCTTCACAGCAAAAAGGTTCTGGAAACCTGGTGGATACCTGGAGTTTGCATGTTCTCACTGTTCTCCACTACTTTGGCTTCCTCCCACATTCCAAAGACATGCATGTTCGCTTAATCTGTTAATCTGTGTATGAATGAGAGGTAGATGAAGTACTTAAAGTGTCAAAATTAAAACACTGTACAAATGTATGGCTAAAAGAGTGGTCAGTAGAAAAGGTTCTCCTCCAAGTACTCTGGCTTCCTCCCGCAGACATCGATGTTAGGTTAATTCATTAGAAACTGGCCATATGTGCAAACACTTGACAATTACATAAGCTTACATAAGAGTCAGACTTGTTATTAAAAACACTTTGAGAATGTTGGGTCCTAATGGTTGAAAATGTGACATGTTTTAAAAGGTTTACCACCAAAACACCAAAACTTTAAGAAAACACCAGAAGAACAGTTTAGAGCAAACACTGAATCATATCGCTCTGCAAGTGTTTTAGAACAAAAAAATGACGATGGTGTCTTTTTATGTGGACCTGTGTGTGCAGGGGGAAGCAGACGGAAATGCTCCCACGCTCATCTCAGTTTAACGCAATTTCTGAGAATACGTTTTTCCTTGTCCAAGTAAAGAATAAATGCTGTTATAAGTTGTTATGCTGTTATAATGCTGATATCATTCCTCATACTCGTGCTTTTGTCCTGCGCTCTTTAACACCACTGGATATACTAACAAGATGTCTGGTAGGTGTATTTTATCATCTCTCTGGCTTGTTGGGTTTCACCATTGCACAGCAATACTTTGTCTCCACCACTAGACAATAGGCTGAAGCTGTGAGAACAAAGGCCCAAGAAAGAAAGGTGTAATGAAAGACAAGGCTGGGGATGTCTTTTTTTTTCTTGTACTAGGTCAGACTCTCCTTTCTGTGTGTGAGACAGAGACATTTAGATAAATGGTGTATCAATGTGTATCGTGGGGAATAATGAGAGTGACAGGTATGAACACAATATAAAAGAGGCCCAAGTTCTCAAACTTGTCTCGGCGTGAGAGGATTGTGTTAGAGCGTGTGTCCCGGCCTGTGCGGATTTATACTCGACTCCCAATAAGGTGAGGAAGCCTTGCTTATATAGTATTGCTCATTAGCAGCGCGGGTGTGGAATTAATGGCAGTGTAGCAGCTGATTGTGTAATAAGAAAGTAAAGCTTAATCTGGATTTTCTTTATTTTTAATTAAAAGTTCAAATGACTCCATTTAAATGTAGAACTTGGACAAACTTTATGAATGACTTTGCCTCTGTGTTAATGCCCACTGCACCATTGTATTCATAAAATTCAAACTTTGCAGGAGTTCATATTGCCACAGACGACATGTGTTGAGACTAGATTTCCCTTTGTGAGGTTTTGAGCACCTTGGCAGGTTTTTGTACGTGTGTGTTGTGTGTTTGTGTAGCGATTTTGTGTATTGATACTGTCACTACTATGCTACATAGATCACAAAACTCTGAGATAAAAGTTCTAAGATGTGATGAATAGTTAGTAAATGATGCTGGTAGTAAGAGTGCTAATGCGGTCTGTATGAACAACTTTATTTGATGTATTGATACATATAATTTATTAGCTCTAATTTTTTTTTTAATTCGTGTGTGTGTGCGTGTGGTCGTGGATACACTTACAATTTTAGGAACTTACAACAAATTGCGTTTATATGCGTTGGCGTGTTTCTAATGTCTGCCTGTGCGTGGACTGATTTGGTCATTAGGTTTGTGAAACCATCTCAGTTTCCTATTTAGGGCTTTTGGTTTTGTGCAAAATATTACCAGAATTTTTCAATCAAACTGATGAGTTTACCTCGTTAGTCTGTGCAGATTATAATTTACAGCGTATGAGATTAAAATGTCTGTTTTTTCCACTCTACAAAACATCTTCATGTACTTGTGATCTGTGATACTGACCATTGATGCTTATTTTTTCTTCTTGCACCAGTTACTATGATGAACCCGGCTCAATCCTGCCACCTCTTAATGGCCTTCCTGTTTGTTGTTAAACTAACAGGTGAGTCGATGACACTGACTACACAGTTACACAATATCTGACTTCAGGTATAATCCGGTTTCCAAAAAGTTGGATGTTTTGCAAAATTCAAACAAAAGCTCAGTGGGAAATGTGGGAAGAAAATTTCAAAGTATACGATTCAAAGACCATCTTCTAGATGCTGAAACTGAGAATTATCATTCGATGCCAGCAACAAAAGCTAAGGTAGTTGCAATTAAAGATTAAAAACAAAAGAGGCCGTGGGACACTGTACAACAATTTGAATTATTCAGTAATATGAGCGGTATAAACATCTTTAATTCTGAGAGGCTGAGCCTTTCAGAATTAAAGATGGAAATGAGTTCACCTTTCTGTGAAAAACTGTACAAGTAAACGGCTACAATTTAAGTATAATGTCTTCTCAACATAAAAATACTTACAGTACATTATATGATTAAAAAAATACAAAAACAATGCAAAATCCATATTAAATGGCCACAATCGTCAGGCAGTCTGACAGCACTGCATTGAAACAGGTCTGATTTTGCTCATGGACGCTGGAGAAAGCCACTGTCTGTGAACATGGATGCAAAGAAAATACCCCTATATGTATAAAAAATACTGAAACACTGGCACACTCTCTCAAACAGAGCTTATTTCAGCCTGACTGAGGCAAATCAGAAAAACCCTTGAAATCATGGACTAAAGACGAGATGGTTAACTTCTGTGTCAGAATCCCAGACCCTGACATGACATGGATAATACACACATGTGTTGTCCTTAAAGACAAATGCTGCCAGACAAAATCCTTATCAGGTTAAACCTTGATTATTTCAGCAAGATAATCCCAAACACAGTCTGCATGTCTTGTAGCAACATCAGTCTTCTGGAAAAAGTTTCAGACCTGCATTCACTGTGAAATGTCCGATACATCATGAAACAAAAAACACGGCAGTGTCCCTGCTCAACTACTAAGCCTCTAAAAAAAACCCTTGAATGGGGAGAAGTTAGCTTCAAAACTGCAGCGTTTTTATTTTTTGTTTTTTCAAAACAAACATACATAATCTCTAGATTCCTAAATTTGATGTGTTGTCCTTTTCAAACGGTTTCTAGCTGGGTTAAAAAAAAAAAAGGAAATTTAATATAGACTAAGCTTGTATCGTGAATGGGATCTTTGACATAATCCTTTGTCTCTGTGTATCTTAGGTGCATATGGGGACAGAATAATTGGGGGTACACTGGTAAACCCTTACACCATCAAATATCAAGCCTCCCTCTTGTACAGCAACTCCCATTTCTGTGGAGGCACCCTCATCCACCCGCAATGGGTGGTGTCTGCTGCCCACTGCTGGAGGGCGTAAGTTACTGCAGCTGTACATCAGGAGCACAGACACTGATCAAAACCTTGCATTCATATGTTAATACAGAGCACATCAATGTTTTGTGCTATCATTATAATTATTAATACATTTATTTCTTTTTAAATATTTGGACAACTTTTGTGTGTCTTTGATCAGCTAAACAATTATTCATGTCTTCCCCTCTTGTAGGAGTCACACGATTAAAGTGGTCCTGAGTCAGCACAGTCTCACACAGTGGAATGGATCGGAGCAGATATTCAACGTCTCCTTGATCGTTAAAAACTCACAGTACAGCTACTGGATGCTTGACAATGATATCATGCTGCTTAAGGTAAGGGACAGCCATGACAAACACCTCATGATTTATAGTTACTCTTTCTAGACATTTACCTTGGGATGGGAGGTACAGATAAGTGGCACACCCAGGTTGTAGTGTGCAAACAGAGCAGGATGCTTAAAGATGTTTAAATAGTTAAGAATATTTAGAATAATTAGAAAAGTACAGATTTTCTATTGTACCTGTGCATTAAAAAGTAGACATGTAACTTCCAATAAGTTAGTACATATAAACTGAGAAAAGTAGTTATAACAGTGGTAGTTGTTCAGTTGATTAGTGCAAGTTACAGCGCAGATGTAAACATCTGTGTTTGTTGGGAGCAGTTTTGATTGTACAGTCTGACAGCTGCAGGGAGGAAGGACCTGTGGAAATGCTCCTTCATGCATCTAGGATGCAGCAGTCTGCCACTGAAGGAGCTCTGCAGTTCAGCAACATTTACATGCATGGGGTGGGAGACTCTGTCCATCAGAAAGGTTATTTTGGCCAGAGTCCTGTCTCCCACCACCTGCACTGGATCCAGGGTGGATCCCAGAACAGAGCTGGCCTCTGAGTCATAAAAGGTCTTTAAAAGCACTCCCTGGACTCCAAATGACCTCAGTCGCCTCAGCAGGTAGAGTCTGCTCTGACCCTTCCTGTAAAGAGCATCAGTGTTGTGGCTCCAGTCCAGTTTATTATTCAGGTGAACACCCAGGTACCTATACGAGTCCACTATCTCAATGTCCACTCCCTGGATGTTCACCGGTGTCAGTGTGGTGGGTCTGCGTCTCCGGAAGTCCACCACCAACTGCTTGGTTTTCCCGGCATTGATCAGCAGGTGGTTCTGCTGACACCAGTCCACAAAGCTGAAGGAGTCACTTGGATACGTGACGAAACATTTCTCCCACTGAAAATCCTACAAAACAGAATCAACTTTGTGGGATTTCCTTACCTGGATGTTTGAGTATGCAAGTGTGTCAAACGGCATAAACTATTATGTGGCAACAAAACCCATAATAGATCTTCATTAAACCTTATGTTTTAACAGGTTCTTCAGAAGCTTAATTATTTTTGCTGTATCGCCACTTTGCCACTTTGCTTCAGTTCATTGAACTTTGTGGGCATTCCCTCTGCACAGCTCTCTTAAGGTCTTGCCATAACATTTCAGTCAGGCTAAGGTCTGAACTTTGACTGGCCAATCGATTCTTTTCATTTTCAGCCACTCTGTTGTATATGTTACTGCCCTTGGGATCATTGTCCTGGTACATAAGCCAGTGACTCTAGAATACTTTGCTATACAGAGGAGTTCAAGGTCGTTGTGCTGTCTTTGATTTTTGCAACACGTGGTGCTGTGAAATTATAGCCAAACATTTTCATTGTTGCAGGAAGTCTTGTTGTTTCCTCAGAGTCTATGTCTTGCAAACTTAAGTCATATGTATGACTTGGGTTGGGTTAGGTTTGCAAAAGAGTTTCTAAGTATAGCTTGTTTGTCATGAACTTTAACATTTAACATGCTCACTGAGGCCTAGAGAGTCTAAAATGTAATGCTCCAGACCTGCCTGCAACTTATCCTCTTAATTGCTATGGAAGCAGTGAGGGTGTACTCAGTTTTTACCGGAGAACTCTTTCCTTTTCACATTACTGTACCTCGCACTATGATTCCTTTAAGTTTTACCGAGTTTCAGTAAACTTTTCCACAAAGTTCATTTTAGTAACTAACATTGTTGGGATTCTATACCCACTATACCCTCTGTCTCCAAATCTATAAAACAGTAGTTATTAACTAATAAAATCTGTTGTCATAATCTGAAGTTTTCACTAACTGTGATTTTATAATAATTGTGTTAACATGCTTTTGCATCTTTTTCCTTTTTCTGAATCATTCTATCAACCTGGCAGGGACTGCAGAAGAAAACTAGTTTTTATGGCTAAATGTGGCATTGTTAAATGATAGACTCAACATTATATTATGTATGATATGTAGACAATGTTGACTGACAGAAGGATTTGTTTTTTGTGGGTCAGCTGGACCGTCCAGCTATCATCAATGACATGGTCAAGCCAGCCTCGCTGCCAGACCCTAACTCTCCGCCACTGCAAAACCTGAATTTATGCACAGTTAGTGGCTGGGGTGTTACCTGGATGTACAGCCAGAGTTTATCCCCTGAACTGAGGTCAGTGGAGGTGGAATTGTTCACCAGCTGCTGGAATTACTACCCCTTCAGGATCACAAACAACATGATCTGTGCTGGCTCTAGGAGTGGCGGGAGAGACTCCTGTCAGGTAACATATGTAAATACAAAAATGAAATACAAAAGAATGATAAGACTTGGAAATGGACACTTCAGTTTGTCTATTTTACACTGTTGACTTTGCATTTGTTTTTGCTTTTTAATGGAGTAATGTGGTAAACTTTAAATTGCCAAACAGCAGCAACAATGTCCCACTAACAAAAGCAATATCACTTCTAACGGTAGCTGGACTTTGCAAATCTTTTTTTTTTTCCTTTTCCTTTTTCAGGGTGATTCTGGAGGACCTCTTGTTTGTAACGGTAAATTTGAAGGCATTGTATCTTGGGGCATCGGCTGTGCGATTTCATACTACCCTGGTGTCTACACCAAGGTCAGAAACTACATTGGATGGATGAATCAGGTTATTGAGAACAGCTAATAACAATCCTTACCACTAGCTAACAGAAAATTCAACCTTGATTAAAAAAAAGAAGAAGAAAAAGAAACAAACTTGAATGGCTCCTGAAGGACCAAAAATGCTATGTTTATCTTTTATATAATTGTTTTTATATAATCACAGATATATTTGTTAAAGCTAAATCACCTGGAACCTACGCCTGACTGACTTTTATTCCCACTGACTGAATATCACTGTTATGATACAAACTGAACCAGGTTTTACAATTCATCCTGCTAAAAACACTTTTTAATGTTACAGTTATATTACAGTGTTATACAGAAATGAAAACATTGTCATAGATTTTGGATAACGTCTGTTTTAGGAATTGTTTTTGCTCTTTGAAACCTTCTATTGTCCACTGACTCTAAACATATGGACCTTAAATAAACATTTTCTGAGAATAACCTGTGTTTTTTCGGTCATTTGACACAAATAAAACACACTACGAAACTTCCTCAGAATCCGGTCAGGCAGGTGAGTCTTGCCCAAACCCCGGTTTCATGTCACATCTGCACAAAAGTCACAAAGGGACAACACCTCCCTTTCTTTCTGACAGCATGCTGACATTCTGGTGAGTGATTGGCTGTTTGTGCCCTCTCCCCTTTCCCTCGGTCCCATTCACATTTAAAGCTGAGCTACAACAGGCTCACACACCAACTTTAAAAGACATCTTAGAAAATACAACCGTAATCATGGCAGGAACCCAGTCCAACAGTGAGGTGATGCATATTGAGGATCGTGACATTAAACATGTTTCCAAAGAGACAGTTGCAAAACTGATTCAGCTCTCCCACGAGGCGAAGAAGCAAGCCTACTGTCCTTACAGCAAATTCAGAGTCGGGGCTGCGCTGCTCACCCTTGACAACAGTGTGCATACAGGTAAGTCTCATATGAAACTTGTTGTTTTTTAGTAGATGCATGTATATCATATGAAGCTTTAAGGTAATGGTTTTAGGTTTGGGGTGAACAAAAAAGGAAGTTATTGCCTACTATTTACTACTGAATGAATGCTGTTGCACCAAAACACAAAAGTAACTTTTAGCATAATTGTACCCTGAAAAGTATATAGTGAAAGACGGGAAGACGTGAGCTAAATTATGCTGTTTGTATTTGAGTCAAGTCAATTCTTGCTTCTTTATGGTGCAAGATCTCCACAGACGAGTGAGAAATGACAAAACCTCCCAGCTCTTACCTTTGTTTTTGTTTTATCCAAATGAAATGCACAAGAAATTACACATTAGTTTGTACTGAGTTGATCCGCTGTGTTAATGATTACCTGACAGTTCAAATGTCTGGACTCAGATAAGCTCTACATCCTCAGCTTTTTATAATTCCACATGACTGAGTTAAATCACATTTCTGAGAAGGAACACATCTTAGCGTTCCCGCGAGTTAAGAGAGCCCTTCGGTTATCACTTGCTTCAACGGCACTGTGTGCACCGAGAGGGATGTCAGACCACTGTCTACAGTAAAGCAAAGACACAAAAGTCTGGTCAGTGTCACTGGACTGTACAAACCTTGGCAAGTGTCCCTCAGTGAGAATGTCTGGGGAGGGTAAAAGGCTGGCAAACAGCTGTGAATGTTTTTTACCATGTGAAGAACCCCGTTTATTGCTCATGTTGCCAAAAAAATCCCTTTCTATTCTTGTGTCTTTGGCAGGTTGTAATGTGGAGAATGCCTGTTACAATCTGGGAATGTGTGCTGAGAGGAACGTTATCGCGAAGGCAGTGTCAGAAGGGCACCAACGTTTCAAGGCCATTGCAATTGCCAGGTAAGGAGCCCGTATAATTAACACACACAGACATACACACACAGTAATCTGGAAAGTTCTCCATTTCCACAGATGCAGGCATCCTTCCTGCTGTTGTCTGAGACTATGACTCACTCCACATTGCATGTCCTTGTGCACGTCGCTAAACCTTAAGAAACACAGACAGACTACCAATGTTATTTCTTAAACCAGGTTAAGACTTTTTTTTTGTCTGTATATTATTTGTTAGGGAAGAGTTAAGGCTATAGGATACTTCTCCTTAGCAGTCAGAAATCTTGAAAACGCTGGAGAAGTGATACTATAACTAATTATGTGAAATTCCGCCATGAATCCTAATATTAAATAGAAGCCATGAGTTTTTCTTTCTACATTTCATATAAGTAAACAACTATTTGCCAATTCAAAACTCTTCTTCTCCTTTCCTCAGTGACATGAGTGACCAGTTCATTTCCCCATGTGGAGGCTGCAGGCAGTTCATGAGAGAGGTATTAACTCTGCTCATTTTGGTTTGGAGCAGATTTGTTTAAAAGGGACCTTTAATCTCCAGTCAGTGATTGATTACAGTACACAGTGACAAGCTCACACGTCACTCTAGGCAATATTTATCCTGTTTGTGGCCTATGTAACACATTAGAAAGTGCTAGTTTGTCATTAAACAAACATTTCAGTGTGAAACACTTGACTCCAGCCCTTTGCTTTCCCCGTTTTCTTTACAGTTTGGATCAAACTGGGATGTATACTTGTCAAAGCCTGATGGCTCGTATATGAAGATGACTGTGGAAGAGCTTCTGCCAGTCTCCTTTGGCCCCGAAGACCTGACCAAGAAGAAAGTGTCTTACATTCCTAATAACAACTGAGCCAGTCTTCTAGTACGAAAACACGCGAGTGTCCGTGACACGCAGCGTACTTTAAGCACATGCTGATCATGCATTGATGTAATGTAGCAGAAGTTATATTTATGGTCAATATTTGTTCTTGTATTATTTGTCGAAATGTAAACAATGTCAAATATTTAAGTGTACTCTAAATACCAAGTGATGCTAAAAATATGTTGTGGAAACAGTGCATCTGACTCAAATAGTCAACCATTTGCCCGCTTGTATATGATGAGCACTGTGTAGATACATAAACAATGTGTGTCGGTTAAAAGAAGCACAAACAACAGAGATATCAAGGTCAAACATATTTGCACACTTTAATAAATAAACCGTTTTAAAAAGGAATTTAGTTACACTTCATTTTATACAGTTAGAATGACTTCCAAAAGACATAGAAGAATACAATTATTATTTGTTGAGCAGCAAATTGTTCTATTACAGAGACAAGGGTGAATTTTATGATGTGATTTTAGGTCTACTTATTCCATGCATTAACATCTGCTGTGGTTAAAGGGCCAAGTATTAAAATGGACAAATATACGGTTTGATTTATTGTTCCTGTTGATTGAAGGTAACAAACAAAACAGGTAGATCAGCCTCAAGCAGGTTAATCAATATGCATTTCACCCTGTTATTGGGTGTTCTGAGGCTGTGTACTAAGTTCTGTATGTCTGAAAGCGATGTCAGCTATGAATAGCAAACTAAAGTACAAAATCAAATTCAAGGGAAGGATCCTGCAATCCCACAGAAACAAATCATCTGTAAACAGTGCAACAATTTCAGTTTGCATGCCATCATTAGCCTGCTCCCAAAGAAAGCCTCTGAAGTGTCAGATTTTTCCATTAGTGGGACATAACGTTAAAAGGTCAAACTCTAGGGAGGTGTTAACAGTGGATGGAAGGTTCAGAGGTTCAATGTGGTTTTTAAGTCCTTGAGCAGACAGAAATAAACGCACATCTCCCATGCTGCATGAGTTTAACCTCACGAGAAACATTTTTGCACACACAGCTAGCTAGAGCTAGCGTCTGAGCCATAATGCATTGTGTGGATGTAGACACGTTAACAAAACAATTAAGAATGTGCATTTTGCTGTTGTAAAACACTGGATTTCAACAGTTCAGTGGCAAACTACATCTGCAAAATAGAGCTTTAAAAAAAACAACAACAAACAAACCTGAAAACTAATTTTCTTAATTCAGCTTCAGCCCTCTGCGGTATCGTCAACAAGCGTGGGCCATGCTGGGACACGTATCCTGGGCAGGGTCCCCTCCATTAGCCTCTCCATCCACAGTCCCAGCCTGTCAAGCTTATGGTGGACCTCTATGCTAGTGGCCCTGCTGGAGCCTCTCCTGGAGCCGGATCCATCCTCCCTGGAACGGGATCGCGATCGGGAGTGTGAGCTAGACCTTGACTTGGAACGGGACTTCCTCCTGCTGTCTGAGGAGAATGAGGTATCAGAAGATGAATCGCTGCCATCGTCCCCTGTGAACACGGGTCTAAAGAGGCAGAAATATTTCTTGTGGCCATTCAGGGCCAGGACATAGCCCATGTAGTTGGAAGACTCCTCCTCGTCATCTGAATGGCTCTGGCTCTGCGCACCATCACAAGCTAAGCGAAGGATTGATGGCATCCAGTGGCGATGCTTATCGGCGTTGAGGAAGGAGAAGTGGAGGGTCTCAGACCTGCAGATAGGCAGCAAAGGTCAATAGTATAGCAGATACCACTTTAGACTAATGAAAAGTAAAACCTCCACACTTACCCAGAGAAAGAGAAAACCTCCTTGGCAAATTTCCGGAGCAAAGCACTCTTGGAAGCGTTGGTGAGCACCAGCAGGACATTGATGTGGCCAGGCCTCAGCTTGACAAGGTTACTGGTGTATGTAATGCCTGTTAGCTCTGTCACCTCCACAAAGTCCTTTTTTGGTGGACGGCTACACAAACCAAAGGGGAAAAAATAATGAAATATGCTTTTGTAGTTCATGTCCATATACAGTACAGTGCAAAGGTTTTAAGTCATTATTCATTTCTTTATATTTTGCTTCCAAAGAGCCAAATGTTTTTGTGAGTTTCAAAGTTAGTCTTGAGCAGTAGCTCTCCAGGCTTTCTCGGAGGTCTTTCAAAGTTTTTCTTTGCACACTGCCTTCTTTTTCAATCCTTTTTAGTCCAGTTTCATGTTTCTTTTTGTTTGTTTTTTTACACCACTTCAAAGTGACCTAGGAATCATTCAAGCATAAAAAAGTACATGATCATTTATCTAACAAAAATGACCCATACCTGCACTCTCTTTTGACAAAGGTTTTTGGTGTATTGAACTGAGAAACTATTAACACACAATTACTACTCTATTAGGTCACATGGATCCTGCCTGCTAGATAAAAACCTACAAAATTTCAAAATATGCTTTCAAAAGCATTAATTAGAGTCGCTCATGGAAGGTATGAGAGTGGCTCTTATACTTGTCATTACATTACCTGAAGGTACTTGCTCTGCTCGATGCATCATCCTCAGTTTGTGTTTGCTCCTTTGGCTTTGGTTTTGGTTTTTGGGGTTTGCTCTCACCCGGCTCACTGAAAATATACCAAAGAAAGAAAATCATCAGTCTTTTGAGATCATGATATTTTCCCAGTGTTTGACTCGGCTGCAAGCACCTGCCAACCAGTCAAGTTTCAGTATGCATGTCTGCCAACCTCACCTGAACGCCTGGATGATGACGGTGCCAAAAACAATGAAGAGTGCTGAGAAGATCAAGGACAGAATAGGCATCATCTCTCGCCTTGCAGGAAAAAAATGAAGTAAAAAAATGAGTTTGGATTGAAAAACAAAATACAATGCACAGCGCAAAGTTTTCATTTCAGCTAATTTTGTCTCTACATGTTGATACACTTTAGAGCAGCAGCATTACAGCTGTAATTAAAGACAGAACGTAAGAACATACAGAGCCACCTCAACATACATATTCATTCGGATACAGAATGATTCACCTACTTAATCATTTCAAAAATATCAGGAAAAACAAACATTGTTTGACTGTCTCTTTCTTACAATGAACTCAGCAGATTCCCTGGATCAGTATTGTCTTACCAATTTGAGTAGAGAAGGTCATCGTATATTTGAAGCATGTAATCATAAGCAGCATTCATCCACCGAATGATAAAAATCTGGTAAGGGAAAAATAAGGACATTAATGCAAAAATATAATTCAATGAAGTTCACCCTCAGATGAATGTGTGAATGCCCATGCAGACCCAGCCTGGCAGGCTCTCGACTAAAGCATCTACGCTGGCACTTACGGGGGCCATCTCGTTGTTGAGTTCTGGTAAGGTGGCGTCTGAAGTCAGATAGGTGGGGTCCTTCTGAAGGAGCTCCAGCTGTTCATGAAGGTGGTACTTGTCTTCCTCGCTGCCATTCCAGCCACCGCTCACGGAACGGTACAGGACTTTACCAGTCTGGCTCCGCCTCTCGAGAATCACCACCTGTCAGTGTTTAGGAGCACTGTGACTGAAATTTGAGGCGCTGCACCATCTCTAGTCTGCACATATCGGTAATGTGACACATCGTATCAGAGAGACCTTCCATTGCAGGTTGTTCTGGGTATATGAAGGTGGTTTGCCAAAAAGTGCAAGATGTCCTTGAGGTTTTGTTTTTTTGTAGCAATAACAGACAGAAAAGTGATGATTGTTGCAAAGCAGTGATTCCCAAAGCGTTGGCCGGGGTGGGCCGCAGTAATAGCAGCCACTAAAAAAGATTTTCTGGTTTTTAAGCGGGCTGCAGAACTCTTGACTTTGGGGATTGGTTTTGTAAAGTATGGACTGTGTGTGTTTTGACCACTGACCTGAGCAGAGTGTGCTCCCTGGTTTTGGAGCAATGCCTGGCAGAGAGGCTGCTGCTGACGCTGGTAGACATATGCAAACCGTAGCACATCTTTGCTGTTGGCTGAGGCGAAGTCCAGGAAGGCCTTATTGGCTGCGAGATAGGCCGGGTCATCACCTGTGATCAGCAGCACACAGTACCTGCAAACCACTCACAATCAGCTCCCCAGCCACCGCAGTCAAATGTAGCTACACAACCTTTGCATTACCATCATGAGAACTGTCCAACTATTCTGCTTCTTACAGTTATAAAAAATGTATTTTTCTTCTAACAGTCTTGGTTCAGTTTACAAGAGGTCAATCTAAGTAGGATCATAAGTGCAGGACTATTGGCTACTAATCTGTTCACAAAATGTCTTACTTCCTCCGCCGGTGGAACTGCTTGACAGGACATAGCTCATGAAAAAGCTGCTGGCTGACCAGTCGTGGCACCTGCAGGAACTTGTTGTTTGAGACAAACTCGTCCATCATCTGTCGCTTCATCCCTCTGGCCTGATAAAAAACAAAGGTCCTTCTATGTAAAGTTTAAATCTATTACCATAAGGAACCGGCTTTAAGCTGCAGCATATTCCTGGTGTACCTGGATGATGTCAACAGGCTTCACCGTGTCTTCCTTAAAGAGCAGCATGGTGGGAGCATATGTGTTTATGTTGTACTGCAGCAGGAGCCTGGCGCTGCCTGTGCCACCCTGGTGCACAAAGCCGAAACGCACATAATCTCTGAAGGCGAATGCCGTCAACTGTGGGGTCGAATGGAAAGATTAGAGCCTGAAAGAGTGCTCAAGACTAAAATGACGCTGCTTTTGTATTCGTTTTTGATTGTTAACCATCTAAGGTGAAAATAAATTAGCTAAAATTCTGTGCGGTATATAAATATAAAATTAATCTATTTGGAAAAAGGAACAATTTTAAGTGGAAGAGCTGCAAAAACAGAGACCTCTGCACTTGCTGTTGGGAGTCTATTTATGTGCCGTCATGCATTTTTGTTTTTTTATAAGCAGGAGATGAGGCAGGCTGAACAACTCATTCTGTAATCAGTGATCTATTTGCTTGGAGCTGGATGTGTTCTTCTCCTACCTTGTAGAGCAGGGGAACAACGGGGACCTGATCAAACAACAGAACTCTGGGTTTATTTTCCACATGCCAGTTTTCAAGAAATGCCATGTAGTTATCGTCAGTGATCTACAAAAACAACAGAAATTAGCTGAAAAATATACTTCCTGCAACTTTATTAGCCATGATGACTAATCTATAAACACAAAAGAAAAACTGATGATGGCACACACATGCAGTAGTAGGACAATTGTGTCAGTTTTAGTTACCTTCATCACCAGTTTCTGGGGCAGCAAATCTTCAACAAACTGTCGCAGGAACTCCCGCACCACTGCCTGATGGAAGAAGGTCACTCTTCCGTTCATCACCCCGATGATGGAGGGAGCACGGTAAGCTCCCAGCTGCTTGGCCAAAGCCCGATCAAAGCCCAGGTCTACAATACCGATGCCTACACCTGGAGTAAAAATAACAACAGATTACAGTTGGACCTGGCACAGTTAAGTAAAACAAATCCTCTGCCTCAGCAAGTTAAAAATAAACAAATAAATCCTAAACATTATTGGCAGATTTGTTATCATCCAATAATTTTACATGGTGAGCTAATGTCATTGAATGTAACTTTTTTCCACTTACAACAAGCTGATGGCAAATTTCTCTGTATTCAAATATATCTATGGCTAAATCTGTTTATAATAATAATAAAAAATGCAAGTGATGTGAGTAAATTCTATTTTAGCTCTTTCCCCCTGGACACCTGGTAGTGCTAACCCTCGTTTCTCTTTTCTGAACTGAGTTTCAGGTTTCTGTCATATTAGCCTTGGAAAAAATATTCCAATGATCTTTACTTATATACACCGGAGAGGATTTTAAATGTCGTCTTTATGAGGTAAAGAGTTAAGATTGATTTTCACTTTCACTAAACAACTACTGTGAAGCTCAGGAATAAGAGACTCTTAAAGCCTGTAAGAAGAACTACTATTTCCCTAGTTTAAGTCATAAAATGACCTGAACAGCACAGTACTTAATACCGCTTTAGCATCAGAAGCTACACTAATTACTGAACCCATCCAGACTCAAGCACCACTGTTAAGTTTGCAAATAATACAATCATGAGTAGCCTCCTAAATGATGCACACGGGGAAAAGGTTCAAATTATAATATTATGGTGTGTGTGAACACAAAGACCAAAGAGATCATTGTAGACATCTGGGCTACAAAATAAACCACACATGCACCTCAAAAACATCTATACATTAATGAAAGAAGATGGAGATAGTCCCCAACTTCAGGTTTCTGAAGCTGGGGACTATCTTTCTAATAGTAGCTTTCTTGGGATGGCAAAACCTCAGCAGTTGTAGGTGAGTCACAACAGCTGTTTGACAGACAAATAAAGAAAACATCTTCACAAACTGTATGAAAGCTTGATATGGTAGCTGCACCAAATGTACCAAAAAGGCCCTTGAGCAGGTTGTGAAAACAGGATGAAACATCACCGGCACAGAGCACATCTCTGCATCACTGGCTGCGTGAAGAGGGCCAAGCAAATCCACAAGGACCCTCCACACACCTTAGACGCTATTTATTATGCTCGTCCCATGAGGCAGGCACCTTCAGAGCTATGCTTCTTCTGTATCTCACGTACAGTCATGTTTTCATCCTTCAGATAGACATATTTATATGGATACATGACTTATTTTATCAACATTTTAGAATTTGCGTAATCATTTTGCACTCTGTCCAGTACTATAAAACTGCTAACGCACCCTCACTCTTGCTGTTCTTTTTAGCTTTGTTAGTGCAGAATTTTTAATCATTTGTACTTCTTACATTTTACTTGTTTTCTTTTTTATTTCTGTCACCATCTAAATGTTACGTGCCACGGGAGATTAGTATCACTGTAATTTTGTTATGTTTGCATAGTGACAATAAAGGCCTTGAATCTTGAAGCAAAGCAAGAGATTTTTGTTAAACAGTTGTAACATCCACCTTGTGAAATTCAATGTAAATCCCAGTTATTCTCACAGGTGACATCAGCTCGGTGCAAGAGGGTTGCATAAACAGCAAGACGGCTGATACAGACTAACTGTGCTTCTAATAAGCTGAAATCTCAGCTATTCACAATCATTATATAGAGTTGAGTTCTCTTGTTTCACTCTTTGCTTCAAGAAACCAAGAACAACAAATAAACCATAATGAATAATTAAAGAAGTGCAAGGCTCTCAGTAAAGCATCTCAACACTGTTGCCCTAATGGGCAGTTGTGCAGACATTAATCTTGTGAGCTGATGCCTTTATCCCAATTTGGTGTTAGGACACACTGATATCCTTACCTAAAGGCTCCAGCTCCTGCACGGTCTCCTTCCACACTGGCTCGATATGGATGCATGCAAAGCACCACTCTGAGGTCACTTTTATTAGGTATGGCCTCTTGTGGCTGTCTGGAAGGACTTCGTTGTTAAACTGTGCAAGGCGAAGCATGTACTTGCTGTCTGAAAAGTCTCTGTTCCTGGAGAAAAGCAGGGAAAAACATGAAGTGTTTTAAGATCTAACCTCAAGGATGCTAACAGTACACAGCTTGAGTGTAAACTGCAACTGTAACTTTCATTTGTTTGCTTGGGTTGAATTAGTGTTCATGAGATAGAGAAGCTTCTCCAAAAAAAGAAAGAAAAAAAAAAGAACAAGAAGAATAACAGGATCAAGTCTAAATATGTGTAAAAGTCAAAATTGATGTATTCAGTGTATGAACTGATGTGTGGTGTATGTAAGGAATCTGCTTATATATATTTTTGTTTGGTTTGCAAATACAAAGAGGAGCCCAGATTACACTGACAGCACAGGGTACCTGGGGAAATGGAAAAAAGACTCATCAAAGTAAAAGCTGCTGTGAAAGCTCCGGAAACCGTGATGCTGTGACTGGCCAAAGGGCTGGTTTTTATCCTTCTGCCCAAACCGGTCAAAGTTGGACCTTCGCTCCTCATTAGATAGAATCTGTGTGCAAAAAAGGAAAAACGGGAAACGATAAGGCTCTGACAGTAATGTCTGCAATTTAGGGAAGAGGCTATGATAAAGAAAGTGAAAGTGAATTAAATGAACCAAGTTAAAATGACATGTAATGATCCCTTTTCACCCACCTCGTAAGACTTAGAAATCTTGATGAACATGTCCTCAGCATTAGGGTCCTTATTTTTATCTGGGTGCCTACAAAAGGGTGACATTACGGATTACCAGCAGGTTCAAAGAGGGTTACATTTAAGGTTCTGAAACAGGCCTACACAGTAATGGGTTAAGCAAATACTAACAGCAGTTCATGCCATATGTGAAATGCACACTGCTGACTGTCAGCTAAGATATAATGGGCTGACATTAGGGGCCCGGTTGTCAGTCACTCACCATTCTCTGGCAAGCCTCTTGTATGCCCTTTTGATTTCGGCTTGACTGGCACTCCTGCTGACACCCAGGGTGTAATAGGGGTCATATTCAGAGGCTGTTTTCACCAGCTCTGCGCTCAAAATTAGCATAAAGATGGCGAGAAAAGCTGCACATTTCCCAGACTGTCGGCTGGTCCTCCAAACCCTCATGATCTGTCTGTCTCTGTCCTTGTCCAACAGTAACGTCAGTTAGCTACCGTACTGTCCAGATGAGTAACGCTACAAAGCTCTCCAGTAACAGATGGGCTTACATGATCACACATCCCGAACTCTTTGACTGCTATTCATAACCACACACAACACTGTAGTATTTCACTAAGACGAAGCCATTATTTCCAGGAACTGATGGACATTAGCACAGTCGGTATCATGCCGGCGATGAAAACCAGCTTCCGGTTGAAACTTTCAAAGTAAATGAAAATTAGGCTAACTAAAGGAACAATAACTGGAAAAAGGTATAATTCAAGAAGAATCCATAATTAATTACAAAGAAATAATAAAAAACCACACGAGAGCTAATAAAGGCAGATTAAAGACTGATTAACTTATGATAAGATGACTGCCGATGATAGATTTGTATTTAAATAGCTTAGTGCAGACCTCACTTGTCTCAGTTAAGGCGTTAAGGAGTTCATGATTCAACAATAAGAAAGAGACTTGGCAAAAATGGCATGGCCTAGTTAAAGCCCTCACATAAATCCTTTTGAGATGTTTTGACGCGACCTTAAACAGGCCGTTCATGCTCAAACCCTCCAAATCTTTAATTTGCCAAAGGACTTGCATGCTTATATTTTGAAGTAAACAAAATAACATCCGGTATGGGCTCCAAGCTGGAGAATGACTACTGCGCATGCTGTAGTTTACAGCTGTTCACAGCACTCAATTTTCTTCAGTCTGCTTTAATTTTAGATTTTTTCTTTATTATCACAAGTGGCAAAAATAGATCTCGCAGCTCTTTTTTTTGTTCTTTTTTGTTGTTGTTTTAAATTACTGTAATCATTGTGTTTTATCCGTTTTTGGCAAAAAACTGCAAAATTGAGTTGTGGTGTTTGTCTATTTGCTTATGCTCATTTTTAAGAATAAAAATTAAATTAAATCTTTGTCAATATAAACCTATCTTTTCGCCATTTTAAAACCTCTATTTTGGGGGGGCGGAGGTTCACTTCCGTTTCCCCTGCGTCACGAAGACCCATAAGTGACACTGCTTGGAGGTAGACAGTGATTGCATTGATACCTTGTGTGCGGATCTCTGAACGGTGAATGACAGAGGCTGCTTATTGTAACCCAGACTGACCCAGTGAAAAGACCAAGTTTCCATCCTTCCTTCCAATATGAGCTGTCTTTCTGCGTTTGCATACAGCGCAGTGAGCTTACAAAGTGCGCAGATGGTCTGGTCTCGGTAGCTAACGCTAGCTCTGCAAAGCTGCTATCAGTGGTCCGCTCCAGCTGTACCGTTCACACCACAGGCACACGCTTTCATTTCAGGTAATTAACAAATTCTCTTCAATTCAGTTCATAACTGGTTACCGCATTTCTTTGTGTGTGTGTGTGTGTGTGTGTGTGTGTGTGTGTGTGTGTGTGTGTGTGTGTGTGTGTGTGTGTGTGTGTACTGTTAAGCTACTAAGCTTAGAAACCAGGTGGTGCTGCAGAATCATGGGTGAATGAAAGAGCTGAGGTTACTTTGCTGTTTCGCTCGATAGCTGCAGTTATCCAAGGCATAAAGCATCTACGTGAAAAGAGAAAGACGCAAAAGCTCTTTGCTCATTCCCCTTTAACCATACTTGTTCATATTTATGTTTGACAGTTATAATTTGTGATGATAAAGCTAATATATTTTGCCTCTTTTGTTTTTTCACCCCAGAGTCCGCATCATGAATCTGTTTCGTCTGGTGTGCCGCCACAAGACAGCGCTGGTCATTGGCACAGTTTGCAGCTTTGCTGTAGTTCTTGTCTTCTTAGCAAAATGCACATCAGAAACCCTAAAACAGGGTCACCCCGATCCTCCTGGCAGAGCCCCCCAAGCCATCGGTTTTCAGTCCCGCCCAGCGCAACAGAATCCTCCCTCCGCATCCAAAGACTTGTCAGCATTTCTCGTGGTCCTCATCACAACAGGCCCGAAGTACACGGAGCGACGTAGTATTATCCGCAGCACCTGGCTTGCCAAGCGGGACTCTGATGTTCTGGCCATGTTTGTAGTAGGAACACAGGGCCTTTCCAGTGAGGACCTTCAGAATCTTAACACGGAGCAAGGGCGGCACAAGGACTTACTCTTACTGCCCGACTTGCGAGACTCTTACGAGAACCTGACCCTCAAACTGCTGCACATGTACACCTGGCTGGACCAGAACGTGGAGTTCACGTTTGTCCTGAAAGCAGATGACGACACATTCGCTCGCTTGGACCTCCTCAAAGAGGAGCTGAAGGGGAAGGAGCCCAACCGGTTGTACTGGGGCTTCTTCTCAGGCAGAGGCCGGGTGAAATCGGCGGGGAAGTGGCGCGAAAGCTCATGGGAACTGTGCGATTACTACCTCCCCTACGCGCTGGGCGGCGGCTACGTGCTCTCGGCCGATCTGGTGCATTACGTGCGTCTTAATGCAGGATACTTCAAGACGTGGCAGAGCGAGGACGTGTCGCTGGGCGCGTGGCTGGCACCGGTAGACGTCCGGCGGACACATGACCCACGCTTTGACACAGAGTACAAATCACGCGGTTGCAACAACAAATACCTGGTGACGCACAAGCAGAGCTTGGAGGACATGTTGGAAAAACATCAGACTCTGCAGCGCGATGGCAAGCTCTGCAAGGAGGAAGTCAAGCTGCGTCTGTCCTACGTGTATGACTGGAGTGTGCCACCCTCACAGTGCTGCCAAAGAAAGGATGGGATCCCGTAATCATTGTTTTCTAAAAGGCTGAAGTTCGCTTTATATCTATAGTCATGTCGTCAAAGTCAGTAATGTTATCGGATTTTTCCTTTCCACCAAGTCTCCATTGTTAGACCGTTTAAAGTCACCTAACTGATACAAGACATTATACAAATTGTAGCATTTGTGAAAACACAAAAAGGGTGCAATTCACTGTTTTTTGATTTTATTTTTGTTTTATCGTGTTAAAGCAGCTTTAGGAGCTCTAAACCTACAATTAGTTTCATTTCCCTTTTGTGTGGGTTTGACATGTTAAAGCTGTGGTGGTGAGGGTTAGGATGGAGAAAAGCCATGAACGAAGAGATTCACATTTTCACAAATCTAAAGCTGTGTTTCAAACAGTCTTTTGGGGGCTCCACGCATTAATACTTGCTTTTATGTGGTTATAGAGCTAAAATCACCCATTTAAATCAGAGCGACAGCTTGAAGTACGATGTCGGGTATCAGTTTTACGGCTTGGCTTGAACCGTCAAGAGATATTGCTCCTCGAGTATTTTAACAGAAGCCATCTTCAGTCCTGCTTCGTTGTTGAGCCCCTTCGGTTTTACTGTCAGTGCTTAACCTTATCACCTTCTGCCTACTTCTTTTCAGTGTCTGTATGTTCTCTTAACCTGCTGTACCTTTTTCTACATATATGAGATATGCTTTAAAGTTATTACAGTATAGTAGCTAGTACAAGAAAAACACAGACAGGAGATTGTTACCATTCTGTTGATGTCTACCTTTTTTCTTTTGTTATTTTATTCTGCGGCAAACATGACACACTGGTATTGAGTTTGGACGGGCTTGGAGTGGGTGTGGTCGCTGCTCATGGATACAGTTTGTATTTAAAATATGTTTGAGAAAATTTACAAAAGTCGTAGATTGACTTTTTGTTTACGATCGATGGCGCTCAAGGTTTCGCGTGTCTCCGAGAATGTGTACGAGAAAATGGGCGAACATGTGGGATTCGGCAGGACTTCTTTTTTTTTCCTCATGTTGGAACCTGTTTGAGAATTCTGTTATGGTACTTACATTTCTGATAGAGCACTAAAGTCCAGGCGTGGATATTTTACTGTACAGAGGCATAAATCTGAATGTTTTGTTTACAACACAACACAGATGCGGGAGTCGACTACCGGCTGGCACTGAGTCACTTTTTTCTTCTTTTTTTTTTAAGCATGAAGACTTGTTTTAATTTCTCTCAATCGTTATTCATCCGTTGTCTGTTTTCTCTGATGTTAGCCTCCCGAACGGAAACCCACCTTTGTGATGTCAGTGGCTGTTTCCCAAAACTTGTGAAATCTGTACAGCAGCTTTGATCAAAGGGGTAAGATACATTTGAGCGCTTCAAATGAAGACTGCTGCACAAAGGGCAACATTTAAGCTCTTTATTTGTTTTGTTTTGTTTTTAATGACTGCTGTTACATTGTTGTGAATAATGACTCTTTCTCAGTGTTGTCAGTAGCAGATTTTAATTCAATGCAATTCAAGTGTTTGTCACTTTTTTATATATATATATAAATATGTAAATGGTCAGCTGCCCCTGGATGTTTTATTAAAAAAATAAATAAATTATTCTTGTCATGTAAATCTTTTACATCAGTTGTTTAAAGGGGCACATTACAGCCAAATGCATTCATAATGGAAAACTCTACAAAAGGCTGGTCCTGCTAAGATTTAAGAATATAATGCTGCTTTATTAATACTGAAAAACTGATGTGCCAACACGCCACGGCCCTCTCTTGCTACTAAAGTTGATCTGTTGTTATAGAGACACGGGATCTCTGGGAAGGTCCTGTGGCAGCAGCATATAGGACACATGTCCAGGATGCTCAGTTAAATTGGGATCTGGGGATTTTGGAGCCTGGGGCAACATCTTGGGCTTTTTGTTGTCGTCCTTCAACTGGTCCTTGGAAGTTCTTATACTGTGGTGGGCCTCGTCATCTCGCCATCCTGCTGTGTCAGCGTGTGCCAAGCAAAAAGACTGTGTGCTCAGTCTGCAACAATGCAAAGTTCGGTGGTGGTATATGTCAGAGTAACCTGAGCCGCATGTAACTACATGAAGTCTGCCCAAGGTAAGCAAAACGCTGCATTTGCATCATAACAAAAGGATCAATGTGGCTGTGGTACTTTACCTGGCAGCAGCAGTGGTTCCATTGTTGTGGCTGAAATCTTCACCCATGGCATTCATTTTAAAAGATCTATATTTTTTTCCTCTGAAATGTAATATGTAGCAAAATTGAATTTTTTTTCACCGTGAAGCTTGGAGGAGCCTTTTTGCAACTCATAACTACTGCAGTTTATATGAGTCGACACACTTAAACATTGTCAAAATAATCACAGATACATTTTGATTATTGTTTTCTGTCATACAAACAGTTCTCATTCAAGGATCGTGTTCCTTTCAATTTACAGTGTCAACAAGAATCTGTCTGGACTTCACGTTAACGGTATGTGCAGATTTTCTCGAATCGTCACAGGGAAGGATTTGCGATGTGCTTCAGTGTTTGTCTCACACGAATAAATTCTGGCACATTCTTCAGACTTTCGCTCCTCCTCTTCTTCTCCAGCTCGTACTGCAAGACAGATATGTGTTGTTGGATGTCCTCTCTAACGATTCAACTTTAGTCAGCATGCAAATATTCAAAAAGTATACGCATTATTGTAGAATTCCCTGCATCTTTTTTTTTTTTTTGCTTTTTTAAAAATCAGAGTACTTACAAATTGCATTCTCTGCTGGCGTATACGTAGCTTCACCTCCAAGTCAGAGGGAGGGTGGAGAGCCAGCTCCTGCTTTTTCTTCTGTCTCTGTTTTTGTTCGAGGACACACAGCAGCTCCGGCTTTTTTCTTGGCAGTACACCTCTGAGGACACAATAAAAAAAACTGATATAAGACGTGTCTCTAGATTAAGACAAACAAGAAGACCATAACATTGAATTCCTGATGTGGTTCTTATGAGTAAGTGCAGAAAGGTTACCATTAATGCAACAAATCCTTTGTTTTGTGTAGGTTTATACAGTAGATGTGTGTTTATAGTTAATAAAACTTTCAAAGTTATTTTCTTCTACCTGCTCCTTTTCACGCATGGTTGCAATGTTATATCAAGGGAAAGCATGGTTTGTGTGTATGAAAGGACAAAACTGTTGAAACTATTGAACCAAGTGTGAAATAAATGAAAGTTTAATAGAAATCTTGTTTAAGCATCGCAAATGTCGTTGATTGTGTTACATTGATTATTTTGTTCTTTCTCAAACTGGAGAGCGAGAACACTCAGTGCTCAGTGTTGATCCCTCAACAGGGGTCAAATGGGCATTTAACTTTTGACTTGATCCACATTAAACGCCACCTAAGCATACTGCTAATCCACGGCTGCCACAACTCCAGCCAGCGGGAAAAAGGTTAAATAAGAGGATTCTCCAACGGACGAATGTTTGAACACTAATAAAATACTGTAACTCAGAGTGTTTTTAGTAAAGGTACTATAACATGAAGAACAATTCAGTGCAGAACTCTCAAGTAGACAATGCGGAGTAACATTTGTGAACAGCACCTGCTACCTGTGTCAGTGTTTTCTCACCGTCTGTGGCAGAATAGCAGCTCTTGATGGAGAGCTCTGTGTTGGTGGGAAGCCAGGACGGGATTTGGCAGCTTTCTGGGTTTAATGAGGTCACTGTCCTCCTGTTGTTGATTTTCAGTCACCTGGTGAGATGGGACCATCCAGCACTGACGTCTGCCTGATACACATGATAACAAGCCAGTGCAATTTGTTCAGTGTACACAATACTACAGCCTATGTATACAGCAAGATGTTCATGAAGTAAACTAAAACTAGTTTCTATCACGTGAAGCTCGTTTGTTTCTTTAGATTCACTCAAACTCCATGAGCTTCACTTTCATCAAACTTTAATCTTACCTCTTTTATTGTGGATGCCCATTTTGTGTGGTACCTGAATGAAAACCAGGGGTAATTATGTGAAATATGAAGTACAAACACGAACAAAACAAAATGTAAAAATGTGCATATGAGCATATTTAAACATTTGATAAAATAAAGTCATACTGGTTATTAAATATTCTTAAATCACCAAAAAGGTAAATAGATTTCTCTAGTGTGAATCAATTGAAGCCTAAATTTAGGATGATGATTATTTTTATGCAATCTAAACTGTAAAATCTAGTTGTGTGACACCTTTTTTAGCTAAGTATGCAAAAGCTCGACACCCTTCCTGTTAAAGGGAAAACAACCCCCCAAAAAACTCTTAAATACATATAAATTGTATAATATGGCATTTAAATAGAAATATAGCTGATAGATTCACTATTTAATTTCAAACACGTAAATAAAATAAAACATTTAAAGAAAAAAACATTATAATGCCATGACTAACTTTATCACAAAATTTACACGATCAAGGAGTAGGATGAAGTTCACACTTCTTTGATTCTTTGCCGCTTAACACTGTAGAATAATTTACAAACCAGTGTTCATCAGGCAGCAGACATGTATAACTGATAAATACTAAATTTTAATTGCAAACCCTGAACCTGAACTCGAGTTCGATTCAGTTGGATTCAATTTTCTTCACATAGGGCTGACTGACAACAACAGTCGCCTCCAGGCTCTTTCTATTGTAAAGTAATGACCCTACAAAGATGTTACCAGATTTAAATGATCACGTTTAGCTACATGAACTATGCAGCTGCAAAATGAATTATGAAGAAGTAAAGAAGTAACTGGTTAGTATTGATGCTTGCTTCTGCCAAATAAATAAACAGAATTTTCCATCCATTAGTGAAAATCTTAACTATCTAAATTTTTTGAGTTAGGTTTCTCAAAATTTAAGTAAGTCGATTTAATAAATTGAAATTTTGTGAATTCTGTGACTCCTAACTCAAAATAAGAAAAAGTAATAGCTATAATTATTTTATATCTCTATATATTTTATTTTATTTATTTATTTGGCGGAAATATGCTTCCATACACCAGGGTGGTAAGTCACATGCACTTACTTTTGATAGATATCTTTATCTATAATCCAAATAATTAATTCAGTTGTTCCTTATGTGGTTTTCCATTTAATAAGAACTCACTAATCATAATTGCATAAAAGCGATCAATGAAACCGCCTTACCTGGTTGTTCGGGTGGAGAAGCATTGATGAGCAGATGCCAAGGAGAGACTGCTGAGCTGTGTTCCTCAGAGACGAATGCACCGGAGGAGGAGGACGGCTTTGTTTTTGAGACCGGGGTGCCCCGTGTTCTGCAGCCGGAGCGCAGATGATCAAACAGGTGCCACGCTATCAAATCTCATTAACTGTCTTACGACTCTTTGTTTCCTTCAGGGGAGAAACTTCTGTTGTCTCAGAGCAGCAGCATATGCAGGGATTAGGGCAATTCATTATAGCAATAATGAAAAAACACTGCCAGCAAAATAAAGATAAAGCATTTTTCTTTGTTGTTAAGGTGCATACTTTTACCCTACCCTCATTACATATATTATTAAATATATAAGTATAAGACATTTAATTAAAGTAAAAAAACAGGCTAATCTAAGACTGACACAATGAGCCAGTGAGTGTAGAAATGTAGGGATTACCCATCTGTGCAACACAAGTCTGTGTGTTTTTATAGGTGTCTATTAGGGGTGCAACGATACTCGTATCGATATTGAACCGTTCGATACAGTGCTTTCGGTTCGGTACACATATGTATCGAACGATACAACATTTTTAATTTATTTTATCAACTTTCCTTCTGACGGTGCTGTCTGTGTTGAGCGCTCAGTGGATCTGCACTCGACAGTGCAGCCTAGGCGGAGTAGTCGAACACAGATTCACTGAGCGCAGGGCAAGCTAGCTAGACAGAAGTTAAGCTCGATGCAACATGGCAAATTGAACCTCCCCCACCCTCATTCAGATCTGGCGTCTGGAACTATTTTGGTCTTCATGTGACGTATGACCCTGAAGGTAAGGGTGTCATGGACTAAAGTAAAACAGTATGTCAGATGTGCCACGCAATGCTCAATTACATGAGTGGGAACTAGTGTGTTAGCGCAGTTAGCTCGTTAATGTGTTGACGCTGTCCAGCCCCACACACGGGGCAATCCGCGGTAGCTCGTTAACGGAGATTTGCCGTGTTGTGGCGTTAACCTTATTTCAGATTAAGGCTGACAGCACTAGTGGGAACACAACGAATATGACTGCACATTTACCCGATAGCATCCTAGTGCAAAGACAAGTGGAAGCAGACAAAAACAACAAGCACGCATACAAACTTTACCCGAGTCATTTAGACAGCCGTTAGCACATGATTCTCCTTATGGGGACCTGATATGTTTAATATGCTGCTGAGAATATAGCCCAGAAGAAGCGTATAGTATAGCTTTTATTTTGAAAAGAGCCATTTCTCTGTAATAAACTCTCTTTTCCAAAGATGAGTGATTCCTCAATCAGATACAGGGCTCGAAAAATCGCTAGCCCGACGTCCCGGGGCTAGCGATTTTTCCAGTCGGGCTGCCCTGCTCTGCTCGTCGGCCTATCGTAATAAGGAAAAATATATGTCAATGCTTTTGCATTCTTTCGGAAATGTAGCTGGGTAATTATGTCATTGGCATCGGTGAGCTACTGTCAATATGTGACATATTGAAATCGCGTTTGAATTTGCGCTTGTTTTTTGCTTTCACTTTGCAATCGCGCGAACTGTGTATAGAGAGCGATAGCACTGATTGGTGAGTGATGATAATTTGCGCACCAATTCCTCTGACATCGTCTTATCAATCGTTAGCTTACTATGCAAACATAACAAGTGAAATCTCCCGCAGCTTAAACATGTGAGAGGTTGATCGCAGAGAATCGCTGAGCTTATGTGAGTGAGTGTGTAAAAGCAGCAGGATATATATTTTAGTTCTGCTGAGCCAAATAAGACAGGTCAGGGTGAAGAAGTGACAGCCAAAGAAAAGCTTACCACAAAACGGAAAAGTTATGACAAATCAGACTATAAGGCAAAAAGAAAGTGCAGCTTTATGGTTTCATGGACAAAAGAATTTCTGTGGCTGCAATATGACAAGCTAAATAACCAGGGCTGCACATAAGTGGTCCGCAGGTGCGCATTCGCTGTCAAAATAAAAAACGCGCACAAGATAAGAAGTTGCAACGCGTGTTTGCATACATAAGATTTTCAGGAGGAGGACAGACATTTGTTTAGAACTCTTAAAGATGTCGAAGAAGCTCCTTTAAGCAATTACTTTGGTGTTCCTCCACCTCCAAAGAAATGTCAGGAGTCCGAACCACAAAAGAAGCGCGTATTCTCGGAAAAGTGGTTGCAGGAGGTGAGCTGGCTTTAAACAAATGATGAACGCACAGAGATGTGGTGCAGAATGAGCCGTGAAAATTTAATAAATGACAAATTAATAAAAAGGCATCAACATTTTTTTGTGTATCGAAAAAATATCGAACCGTGACACCAAAGTATCGAACCGAACCGAACCGTGAATTTTGTGTATCGTTGCACCCCTAGTGTCTATATGTTGTCACCCTGACAACATTTCTGTCTTTTCCATGTCTAGGATATTCAAACATCACCGAGTCTGGACTCATGGTTTTCTCATCAGTAAAGCCACACACTACGTGCTTCAGAGGCTGACTTGCACATCTAATTCTCAACTAAGAATGTTTTTTAATGTTTTGTGTTATGTATTTTACATAGATACATAATACATAAATTATTATTTTTGTTCAGGTTTTCACATCATGTGTTAAGCACTGTGATGTCACTCTGCCTAAATCTGACTGAAGCTTTCTTGTAATTGATTTATTTGACGGAGGCAAATGATGTCAGCTCACTGTAGTGTGGGTGGAAGCTCACTTTAATCCTCATCCTTCCCTCTGCTGCTGCATAAGGTGCGTCCAGGTTTACAGCTGCAGCAGAGTCAGCCTTTTTCTCCAGTTTGTTCATTGTGCCTTGACATTCCACCCATATTATTTCCCTACAGGGAGCAGTGTGCTGGCCACAAGAAACGACCAATAAAAACCTGCCTTGTGCTGTATTGATTGTTTTTTACCGGTGCATTTTTCTAATGCTATAATAATTTATTACCTCTCTGTAGAAGCACAAGGTTAGAGCTTATCATGTTTACAAATATCTCTCAGCTTTGTTGCCTTGGTTGTGCTGCATTAAGAAGAGTTTATGAGAAAGTTTGTAGAATATTATTAAAGTGATTTTATCCCTACATCAAAAAACCAGAGAGGTACTCAGTAAGCACATGAAATTTTAATATTAGAGAAAGATCACCCAAGTAAATACAAAATACAGAACCCAAACTCTCACCAGGCCACAGAATATTTTTCTAGAGTCTTTGGGGTCCTCAAGACCTTTGTTCTTACATGGTTGGTATTTTTGCCCAGTGTCGTTCTTACTGTTGAATCATGAACTCTGACCTTGAATCATGAACCCTGTAGTTCTTTAATGTTGTTCTGGATTATTTTATGACCTTCTGCACGAGGTGTTGATGTGACGTGGTCTTGGAGTAATTTTAATAGACCAGCCACTTCTGATAAAGTTTGCCACATTTTATATTGCAACACGGCTCTCAGCATGGTTTGGTGGAGATTCAAAGCCTTAGAAATTGATTGTCCAAATTGACTGTCAATGACTTTGTTTTCAAAGTCCTTGAAAGTTTCATCTTTTCTTGAGATCAGAGCATGATGTGAATCTGTTTAACTGATTTATTGATTCAGCAGGTCTGCCAATAATCAGGCCTGTGTGTGGCTTGTGAAACTGAACTTAACTTTCCAAAACATATGGGTAATCACAGTTAATTCACAATTTAACAATGGTGAGCAATTACTTTTTCACATAGGGTCAGGTAGCTTTGGATAGGGGTTTTCCATAAACAAATGAAATCATAATTTAAAAGCTCAATTTGAAAGTAGTTGCAGTGTTGTAGATGTTTCTCTTTGCATTACAGATATCAATCAAGAAATTCAATTGGGGATATCTAAATCTAATTTTAAGAAGTCGAACTTGATGGGTGAGTGAAATTGTAATTTTTCATTTCATATTTTGAAAAATATAAATCCGATTTCCACAAGTAAAAACTTCTAGTTACATCTTAATTGATTACAAGTTTAAAGGGGCGTTTAAAACTGTAAATTTGAGCTCTTAATCAAATATTCCAGTAGGTGGCAGTAACGCTAACTGAACAGCAACAGTGTGAAGCGTAGAAGAAGATTTTAAGTCAGGGAAACGGAAATGTCAGCCGAGTGACTGCATAATATTTCTACTTTAAAATCTAGGATGGAATGCTAGTTTAGAGGAACAAACCGTCATATAACATCGTCAAAGAGAAAGCTGCGAATATGACAAATGGTAGGTTTTCCGTGTTTTCCAACTAGCTAGAACGTGTCGACAACAAGCGGGACAGGAAGTTAAGCTACTTCTTGGAATTGAGGCTAGTTGAGGCTAGGCTAGTTGTAGACGTGGCCCTGGGCAGCACTGTCACTCTGTTAGCACCAAAACAAACTCCTCACATATTACAGTGCTATAGTACTTGTCTTTCTATTAAATAGCAGTACTGTCACAAAGCCTGCTGTGTTTAGTATGAACCTCTTCCTAGCTTCTATTTTTTTTTGTAAGACTACACGTATCTATGCTATCAGGCTTTGACTTGTGTGTGTCTGTGGCTAATGCTACAAAAAAAATTCAGGATAGCCAGGTAGACAACAAGCAGCAACAGCACAGTTTGGACAAAGGAAAAAAAAATCACTGTTAGGCAAAATATACATGTATGCTTCACCACTGGCATAAATATTTGTCTCAAACTACAGAGAGGAAATCAGAAGGTGACATCCATAGTTTTGTTTTGCATACTATATTAATATGACGCTTGGAGTTAGTGGTTGATCAATGTCAATATTTGCTTCCTTATAAAGCAAACCTCTTTGGAGGCTGTGCTGCATTTAAGAGTGTATTTGGTTGTATCTGAACAGAAGTGAGTGATTGTTACTCTGTGCTCTTAGATTCTCTAATATAATAAGTGCATGCAATGCCACTTTTCCCTTTCCATAGTTTATTCATTCGATGGCATCCTTGTCTTTGGGCTGCTTTTTATCTGCACTTGTGCATACCTCAAAAAGGTGCCTCGCCTCAACAACTGGCTGCTGTCAGAGAAAAAAGGAGTGTGGGGTGTGTTCTACAAAGGTAAGTATGATGTAGTATGATTCAGACACAATGACTTCCCCCTTTTCTTTTTTATATGCTTAATATCAGCAGCCTGCTGCTTTCTTTTTTGTCTTGCACTCTTGTACATATATTATTTAAATTAAACAATGACAACACGCAAGATTGGTTGATAATAAATCGATCACAGGGCAACAAATACTGGACCCTCTTTCTCAGAACTCCTCATCTTCTTACTATAATGATCATAGTGTATGTATGCATGTCCTCCTAGTAGCATCAATCAATCTGGATGAAATATACTATATAAACTGTCTAGGGTTACAGGATTATTAATATTTATATAGGTTTTGGGATTTATTTAACTCTTAAATCCTTCCAAATTATTGATTAAACTACATATTACGTATTACACTGCATATTAAATATTATATGTAGTGGCTGATCTCAAAACGAATGGCAACATTACATCTTTGTTACAATGTATGATGTTGTTTGTGTATGCATTTTTGTTAAACTAGTTTTAGTGGTGTGGCACATTGGAATATTGTCATACATATCTGTTAATAAGTATATCTCAAAGAATTACATTAATAGTGCATGCAATTGATTACTTTGTCTTATACAATGAATGTGTAGCTTATAAAGAACAACAATGAAAAATGTGTTTTTATTACTTATATGTTCGATATTAATGTACAGCCATTTTTGCCTTCTCACTATATACAGAGATATAATGGAGATTAAAAAAAAAAAGAATAATAACAAATTCGTACATGAACACACAAGCGCTGCAAAGCGGACAAAAACTGCCTGTAGTTTAGGCTTTTGTTAGTAAAGGTAATAACAGTTCAGCTGTTTGGCATTTACAGTTTTATTATGTCATTATAAACAAAGGGAAGTAAATGCGAAGCCAGCTTTATTGTACTATTTGACTGGAAGAACTTTTCCAGTTTGATGTAATACCTTCATTTCTCACGCACTTATATTGTCAGATTAACCGAAAATGACTGCATTTCCAGACAATGTAGTATGTCACAATATCCACTGATATTTCAGCTCAAGATCTGACTTTATGTCTGATGCTTTCTTCTTGTTTTAACTCATCTTATCTCGTTCTCAGCTGCAGTAATTGGAACAAGGCTTCACATCGCTGTGGCAGTATCTTGCCTGGCCATGGCCTTCTACATTGTCTTCTTAAAATGATGGTGAGGCTAGATGGGAAAGGACAAACTTTTCAGAGAGGGGATGGACTCATCTCTGCGGTCACATGTTAATCCTTGTTGTTGGGACACCTTTTGGATTCTATGACTGATGAACTCCCGCTGGACCTTTGGACCCATGTGAAAGTGAAGTCAGTGCTGCCCCCTTCTGACGACTGGGTACACAACTTCTAAACTAATATTATGTATGCACTACAGATGTGAAGTACTCGACAGTTATTTCAGTGGAGGGAGAGTGCTGGGTCACATGGTAACATTCTGTTGTTGGGTAGTACTGTCTGACGTCTCCATCCACCCCACGTAATAATTAATACTGAAGGATGCAGAAGATTGAAGGGCTGTGTGTGCATTATACCTTACACCTGTATACAACTTAAAAATAGCCTACCTGTGTATATTTGGAAATAAACATAACGCTAGTTATTTGCTAGAGGTTACATGTGATCAACTCTGCTCATGCCCAGTACCTCTTTTTTTTTTTGTTTGTTTCTTCTGTCAGTGGTGGAGGGAAAGATAAAAGCTAATATATAACAATGTCCATGTGTACACTTTTATTTACTTTTTTGGATCTCCCATGTTAACATTTTTTTAGGTTAGAAAAATACAGATTTTAAATAAGTGTATGTTGTATATACTTTGTTATCAAAATGTATACTGGATAACATGTTTTAAATGTCACACATTAGACTGTAATTAAAATTCTGTCAAAACTCTGGAGAAACGAGTAGTACCTGCAACAGATGAGGCATATCTCAAAATTTTGCAAAAATGTGTTTGCTGTGTCTTGCTTGAAGACTTACAAGCAATGCCAAATAGGGATGGTGCTTCTCATGCCATTTTAAATGTATACTGCTGTTATGACTTAATTTCTGTCACATTATTTCTATTCTCAAAAGAAAAGATTGCTTTGGGAGGGAATGCAATGCAATTTTAAGTAAAATGTTGATCATACAATTTATATGTATTGTTGTCTTTAAAAAAAAAAAAGTTTATCTGCACTGATTAGCCACTTTATTAAATATGCCTGTTCAAATGTTAAATGTACATATCTAGTTGGGCAATCTCATGGCAACAGTTTAATGCATTGAAGCATGTCAAGGTGAACTGCTGAAGTTCAAACCCGCCATCCGAGTGAGAAGAAGCAGCATGGTATATGTAGTCAAATGGGTTGGTCTGAGTATTTCATAAACTTCTGCTAGGATTTTCCTCATCTTTCAGACTATTCTCTCTAAACGGTCTAAAGAATAACCAGTGAGTGGCAGTTCTCTGGGTGAACATGAATCGTTGATACCAGAGGTCAGAGGAGAATTACCAGACTGGACTGAGCTGGTGGCTAGTCAACAATAACTCAAAAAGCTACTCGTTACAACCAACAGAAGATAATACATGGAGCCTTGAAGCAGATGAGCTACAGCACCGGAACACCATACCACATGTTATAAGTTTGGCAATATAAGATTGGAAAGCTGGCGCCTAGTATGATGAATCTTAGTTCCTGCTGCAATATTCAGATGGTAAGGTCAGAATTTGATTTTAAAAACATAAGCAAAGATCCATCCTGCCTTGGACTTGTATTCCAGGCTGCTGGTGTTGTAATGTGGTGGGGTATATTTTCTTGGTTCACTTTGGGCTCCTTAATACCAAATGAGCATTGTTTAAACACTGTAGCCTACCAGTGTATTTCTGCTGATGATGTCCATATCCTTATGACCAGTGTATCCACCTTCTGATGACTGCTTCCATGTCACAAAGCTCAAATCATTTTCTTGAACGTGACAATTACTGTACTCAAATGGCCTCTTCCAAAACCTTGCTGAATCTGTACAATTACAAATTAAACTAGTTCTGAAGAGAACAGGGGGTCCAGCCCAATACTATTAGGTTTACCTAATAAAGTGACCAGTGAGTGTATAAAGTATATTCACACCTGTCCTTGTGTTTTTTTTCTTTTTGTTTTTCGTTGTGATACAACTGTAGTTTACATCAGCTTTGCACATCTTGCAACCTACCTGAGTTTTGCCTTGACAACATTTGCATTTTTGACTCTCTATTTTCTGTCACTCCTGTGCAGTAGCACAGTTCTTTTTAAAAAATCTCTGTCGTCATATTTGGGATCTAAAGTCATTTCTCATGAGGTAAGGTGACTTTTTTTCCCCTCAATATAGCAGTGTTTTTGCTGGTTTCATTTTCACCCACCAAAGTCTGCTGCAGAAACCCCCCAGCAAAATCCCCCCAGCAGCATTGATGCCTTCAGCATGTGTCATGAGGGATAACTGTGTGCTGAGGCTAGTGTAAAAAGTTTGCACCGAGTTTCTAGATTATTCTGGTTCTGTAAGACCACTAACCCCCAGCTCAGCACCTAGTGAACCTTGTACCTCTTTACACGTGTCACACGGCTTTCAGTGTCTTTTGCCACCAATGCCCTCTCTGTGAACATTCTCTGTTATTAAAGGCAACCTTCAGAAGATAAGTTATTATCTGTAAGAATATGCCTTACTTTCTGTACTTTGAGGGACATGGAGTCCTTTGAGAGTTGTCTGATACATTTACTGTGACAGGAAGGAAAGCACAGGTGGAATTTGTATTTCCAATCCTGGCGTGGTCTATTCTGAGTTATGACAGTGTGATTGTGAGTCAGCGTGTTCGTTAAAAGGGCACTAAAACAGAAGTTGACCATCATTCATGTTATTATTTGTGTGTCTGCTTTTCTTGTTATGAGTGATAGACCTTTAGTGACATGTGAACATTTAGAAATGCCAAATTTGCTAATAAACAATCTTGGACTTTCCAGTGTAATTAAATTCAAGCAGCTGTCACACCTTATTGACATACAGGTGGTGTCAAGGTTCATTTGCAACCAGGTATGCAGCTAGTGAGAGCAAGCCAGGTTTTGCTTGGGGGCATTATATAAAGGGCCTAACTGCTGTGCTTGTTTAACCAGTCAGGACTCTATAATTAAGTGATGGTCTGGCATTAATACCACACTAATAAAGTATTATTAACGTACCACAGTGTAAATGAGCTATGTAGCAGGGAAACGGTACTACTCGGTTAAAGATGTCCCCTGTGAGTGTTATATTGCTCATGTATATTATCAGATATTCCTATTGTTTTTAACTTAAAGCAGGATCTCTCTATTGCAGATGGTTAAAACGGAGCTCATTTGCTCATCTGATGACTATTTTCATACTTGTATGTTCCACTGCCTGACGTAAACATTTAAAGACGAGAAACGTGTGGCAATTAACATAACGGGAGGGGGAGATTCCCGCTCCTGTACACGGTGGGGATGGGATATCCCCTAGTTTCCCAATAGCGGCTAATTTCTCGCGAGATAAATTTATCGCTACGTGAGCGCGCACTGGCTGACGTAGGAGCGAAGAGACGTACGCGTACACGTTTCCGCGCGCCCAGCAAAGCGGGGACAGGGCGAAAAATCCAGCGAAAGCCAGACTGAGCTTCCTGACCCCAAAGAGCTTCGTAGGGGAAGTTATCTTCAGACGGCCCTCCCGGTGTGCACGGAGAAGTGGGATTTTACCTGCGCAACTGCACCGAAATTTGCACGACAAGGCGGCTGGAGTTTTTTGTTTTGTTTTGGGTTTTCTTTGCTTTGTTCGGGGTCGGCTCCGTGTAGAGTTTTATTGCAGAGCAGCATCACTACCGCACGTCGTGCCGCACAGGGAGGAGAGGAGAGGGCAGAAGTTTCCGCTGGCTTGTTTTCTCACTGCGGGGCTGGTGAATCCGCAGGAATGTCGCAGAAGGAGAGACCCACGTTTTACCGACAGGAGCTCAACAAAACCGTGTGGGAAGTCCCGGAGCGCTACCAGAACTTATCTCCTGTCGGTTCCGGTGCTTACGGATCCGTGTGGTAAGTTGTTGTTGCACAGCAGAAGCGAGCGAGAGAGCTAGTGCACACACACACAGCGCGATTGCACAACGACCAAACGACTTCCCACCAACTACAGTGGCCCGTGAGAGCTATCTGTCGCCGGGCTGCTTAACCAGCCTGCGCAGGGTGTCCGTGGAAGACACGGGGATATAACTTGTGTCCTTTGTTTACGTCCTAATACTCGGGCCGCGGTAGCTCAGCCGTGCACACTCCCCACAGTAGCTCGCATTTTTTCGGCGGGTGGGGATTGTTTGTGATTTGTGCACGTTTTTTTTTTCTGACTTTGTTGCTTTACTTTCTCGTGTCGCCTGAACAGCCTGGTGTAACTTGTAGCGTACGGTAAGCACAGTGATGGCCCCAGGGCGAAGTTTAACTGCTGCTTTGAAAAAAACAAATCTTTTATCAACAGAAGGCTACATGTGCGGCATGTCTATGCTTGCATCATCTGGTTTAAAAAAAAAAGAGAGAAAATGAAAAAAAGGTGGTGGTGGTGGTGGTGGGGGGGAGGTTCTTCCTTATCAGATCACATCTGTAACAATTACACAGTTTAAGGGTTAACCAGGACGTCACGAAGCACGCGTTTTCCACTTGAAATAATTGCCGTGTAGCTGTATGTGCCGCCTGGCACTTTACACATCCGCACATTGCATATATTATGCATTTCTAGTTGGGTGCAGCCTGCAGAGTACCAGAACGTCACGTGGTTTTCGGAAAGTAGGCCCCCCTCATGCACAGTGAGCGCTTTCTACAGGAGCCCATCCGACGACGTCGACGACTCTAGAATGATGTCATCCTTTCGCCCGCTGTGGTACACGCATGACTCACGGTCCCGAGGTTAGGTAGTGGCATCAGCCCTGACGCCTTCTAGTCAGTACAAAGTCATGGACAGCAGCGGGTCGTAATTACAACTTTACAACTCATTTTGGCCGCACTTTCATCTCTTCAGCTGTTGACTGTAAAGGTTGTTTTTTTTAGCGGTGGATGGTGGATGACCTCATTTTGTCCTTAAGACAATAACTGGGTTTGGAAGCACCAGTGCCAAAGCCAAATGCAAGGCATATGTTCATAGATGACCATTGAATGAGGCTTATTCTGCATTATTATGCACCACTTCCAAGGCAAAATGTGAGCACTGCCATAAGCAACTAGTTTTTGAAAATTCCTGTGGGTTTTTTTTTTTTTTTTGCTTTTTTTTTTGCTTTTTTTCTGTAAGGAGCTGTCAGCTTTTCTTGTGGAAAACCTTTTGCGTAATGCAACTTCCCCAAAACAAAAAAGAATAAAAAATCTGCAACTACAGTGGTCCAGAGAGCAGTGTGCCTCTAAAGCCCTTCAGATGGTATCTGGAAAAATATAAATAACCTCATAGCTCCTCCACCAACATGTCACGGCTGTTGGTTAGCTGGGCACATGCTCCCAGGCACTCAGCGGGCCAAGTCTTTGTTGTCTCCACCATAATGTTGCTTGAGTTCTCCACTCAGTAAAACAGCCCAACAGGCATTAACTGTGGATTTTTCATTTGAATTGCCTGATCAACTTTGCACTCGCATACACCAAAGATAATAACACTACTGATATCTACTTATATCTTGGCTGTACTGTTTTTTGAATGACAGACTTGAATGGATAGCCACGGCTGGTGTGGAGTAATAGCTGCTGGCTGGGATTTCAATGTGTCCTTGTACTTTTATTTGTGGGCTTCCCAGCTAAGGGTGTGTGTAGGTACTTTAACACAGGGCAGAAATATTCTTAGCCATAGATAAAAAGAAAAGACAGGCCAGTAAAGAGCATGCTGCTCAGTATCACAAAGCTTTTTAATTATTTTACATATGTATGTTGTAATGTCAGTGTTGTGCAAAGACATACTCTCAGATCCGCAGATTCCCGTTTTCATGGTCACTCTTTCAAAGCATGCTGAGATTAACACTCGTTATTGACAGGCCTAAACTGTTTTTGGCAAATTTGGAACCTAAAGTTTACTCGGCACAGCTCCAGCTGATAATGCAGGGTAAACTCTGGCTCTGCTTACACACATTTCTTATTCATGAAGTTGAAATTCGACCTAAATGATTCTGTTTATATTTATTAAGCTGCAAGTTACAGCTTCAGAACTTCTTTACTTGGAATGATGGCTTTATGTGCTCCTGTTTTTGTTTGTTTGTTTTTTTACATTGTCAGACAGCATTTAGCGTTTCATATTTCGCTGATGAAGAAAGAATTGCACAAGGCTCATCATATTCCATACTGTGGCTGGCTCCTTGGGTTGTCACCTCAGAGAAAAGTGCAATGATTTTTCAGCTTATGCCCAAAAGCACCAATTTTGTGACTTTGGTTTTAGCAGCTGGTCATGTGAGGTCTATGACCAAATGCATCAGTGATGTCAGAAAAGTAAACCCCCTCATTTTGGTATAAAGTTATGGATTAGAGTTTGAATCCCTAAAACACAAATACGAGTTTTTGCAGTTTTTGTTTTTTTTTCCCTCCGACAGCTTTAGCAAGCAAAATCATGGTCTGAATGTCCTGTTGTGCCAAATCTCTGTAGGTAACACTTGCTAGTCAATTTCTTTAGATTTTAAAAACATACTTAAGTTTTCCAACTTCTAAAATTACCTTGATTTGTGAGTGTGACTAGGTGATAGAGTAGACATAGGTGAGTCAAACCCCGACCCCATCTGTAGGTCTGTTAACTGAGCAGGTTTGTGTTAATAACGCCATTGATAAATCAATTAAACGATGATGATTGCTATTATTAGCTGGAATATGGCTCTAATGAGATTATTTCAAAGATCAAGTAAACACGATAAGCATGGTGTAACGTCACCAGATCATTAAGTCACCCCACTTTCCATATTTATTATATCATTTAATGTCTAACATTGATGTTTGAGTGGCCCAGAGGAAATTAAGCCTTATCGCAAGCACTGCTGTGCCTTATGTCATTGTGTGCACATATTAAAACACTTCCTGCACCACAATGCACTCATCATGAACTGATGATTCGTCCCCAGCTACAGGAAAGCTTGATGATGACAATGATGATTGGGAGTGTGGCGTTGATTGCGTTGCTGCTCTGAAATGCAGTCATCAGAACTCACTCTGCTTCTCACCTATTGTTTTACTGGCTTTTCAGGACACGGTGTCCTGCATGACTTGGTCGTCTTACGGTTGCTTCCTTTCGTGACTGTATACTGAGGATTATGATGCATTGTTGTTCCTAACAAACATACAGGTTAGATGAGGTTCTTTTTTGTTTTTCAGAAAGAGGTGGTACTTCCATTTCTCGTTTGACCATTTCTCGTTTGACCTGCGCTAAGGTGAAGTATGTGGCTCAAAGTGTTAATGCAACACAGAAAGTAAACATTGTAACGTGTTGCTATACTTCTGAGTTTAATCCGTGTCAATTATTTCACCAATAATGAACAGAGCATACGTTATGGCTCGTTACTTAAAATGATACTGCGTGCGCTAAGATTTGGCGGTGCCGATCACGTTGATGGCGTACACAAACCCCGTCATGCTCTGACATGAAATCCAATGTATACATTATGTGCTCAGATAAAGAGTGCACAAATGCAGTGTTCCAGCTTTCTCGATGCATGTGCACGTCTTACGATTATAAGACACTTACTACAGACATCTCGACGACTCATCTACAGCACATATTTGCCTGTTTGCTCACTCTGGCCTTCTGTTAGTCAGCGTGCTGCCTCTCTACTTCCCCGTGAAGCCGTTGCTCCTTTTTTAGTCTACGCTTTATGGCCATTTCTTATGGCAGTTCCATTTACTGCTGACTAATTGGATAGTGTATGCTTAGACCCATCTTGTTTGCCCTACAGATTAGCAGCAGTTTGAGCGCGTGTGCCTTTGTTTTGCCATTTAGGATTGGTACACTGTTTACTGACTATGGGTTTTCCCTCACTGCTGACACATTAAAGTTGTTCTGCAAGCCTCTGACATGGAGTACATTGGGTGTGGGAGATTATCTCAGCCTTACTGGAAAAAACACAGTGCTTATCTTAATGTTCTTATTATGGATGTGTTGCACTCTGGGTCATAGCTTTGTCACTCACACAGAATCAGTTTTAACACTTCTCCTGTGCGTGGCGTTGCACTCTCAGCCATAGGCATGTGCAGTTAAAAGGTCGACAGTTCGAGCAAAGCATTTCAAGAGAAACTGACTCCCATATCCTTTTAAACTGAAAGGCAACAGAAAAACTAGCACGCTAGTCTAGTTCTGGTGGTTTCCTTGTGTCACTCCATGCAGTTCCTGCTTTTTGTTTTAGTTGGTCTGTGGTGTAAAAATAACAACAAGAACAACAACGAACACACATATGGGAGCACAGATTTAAAGATGTTGCAATCATCTATGCACAATGTACCGTATCTGACTGACCTGGAAGGAATGTGGTTAATTGTAAGTAGGTTGCCTTCCCTCACAGATAAAGGAAATACAGCAATGTCAAGCTTCTCTTTCATATTGTCTGTCTAATAATCTTAAGAGTCAACCAGTGCTCAATTATTTGTTATTGTAAATAAGTAAAACACGTTCATTTCACTCATCTTTTTCGTGTCTATGCTTTTTGGCGTCTACATTAACCATTACCAGAATTTAAGAAAAATAAAGATCTGTGACATCTCCATCACATTTACCAGGCAGTTGCTAATTTTGAGTTTGCTCGAGTTAAATGAGATATCCAGCACATTGAACCGTTTTGAATTAATCAGCTGTTGAATGTTGACAGTTGTGTAGACAAAAGAGGAAATTGAGGCCACACACTTAATTACAAGACCTTTTTCTTATGTGTTTTTTTTGTGTGTGTTTTGTTCCTGTTACATAAAATGATCTGTTTTGCTGTCTTCCTGTGATAAAAATACTACTAATAATGTTTTGACAGATTGGGCCTTCAAAAAGACGTCAGCCGTGCTTTTCTTGAATGACTGGGAAAAAAAGAACCAATTCTCCAAATAGAGCTGCAATAACAGACTTTCAGTGGTCAGTCACAAGTGGTTGTGGACATCTTGTGCAAAGTCAGACAGTCAGCTGGGTTACATTAATGTTACAACACTCTGTAGCATGTAAACAACAGTTTACAGCAGCTCTATAATAGATGAATGTTTTACTCTATCTGGAGACTGCTGATCATCAACCAGCATGTTGTGCAGTTGATTGTTTTTCAGTAATTAGCTGCTGTATTTTCACACTGCTGTGTCGTTGCCCACCATGCAGCTGATATTCGAGAACAGGTTCAATCGTGTTCCCTATTCAACTTTAGACTGTAGAGTGTAATAAGAACTGAAACCAAGCGCTCGGTGTTATGTAAGTATTTGCTTTGTTTACAGTGTTAGACACCTACGCAGTCTAATGAAGAATCTCATTGTCAGTTTGAGAAATGTTTGGTTTTTTTTATCTGACAGCTGTTGGTAGCGATGCATTTTCTTTTTTCTGTTAAGAGCCCACCTGTTTCACACGTTACCTTTCTTTCAGCTCGGCGTTTGATGTGAAGACGAACCTGAAGGTAGCCGTGAAGAAGTTGTCCAGACCTTTCCAGTCCATCATCCATGCAAAGAGAACCTACAGAGAGCTGCGACTGCTCAAACACATGAAGCACGAAAATGTAAGTCACCTACAACTGGGGCAACATCACCTCCACCTCTCAGCAAGTGGCAGTGATTGCTCGCCTCTTTTTCAGTATTTACACAACATTTATTGTGCATTTAACGTCTAAAGGAATTGTGGCATGCAAGTGGAGATGGAAAAGCACACGAGGTTTACAAAAGGATCAGACCATATCTTTGAGTTGGTGGATGTAACAAGCCTGATGGATTGATCAGGCTGGATTGATGGCGCTTGAGGGGTTAACTTGCTGAAAAATGACGATGAAAGAGTTGAAAAAACATGTAGCTCGTGCAGGAATTCAAAAAAGGAAAGCATGTAAAGACACATCTATAACATAGTGATAAGGTGATAAGTCTATGTGGTAGGATATTTCTGCTAGCGTCTGCATTGTTTTGACTTTGAGCCACCTACAAAGAAAGGATAGGTACTCTCAGTTTAACATCACAGCATCTGCATGTCAACTACCTGGAACTGACTACAAAACCTTTCAAAAAACAAGAGTTTAACTGTCATGTTTAAACCCCAGTGTTAGTCCTTCTGGTATTTTCATGTGTCAGCATGAGCAGGCACAGGTACACTGTCCTCAGGCAATAACTGTGTATGCTAACAGGACATCACAACGGAGGTTTTCCCCTGCTAGCGTCTAACGCCTATTGCTTGATGTTGCTTGGTGAGGTATGAGTCACCAAACGGGTTTATATCTGCAGCCCCATCACCTACTGTGGTGTCTTTTTTTTAATCTTATTTTGTAGCTGCAACTTAAAAAAAAATCATGCTAAGTATCTCAACTTTTTTGCCTTTGGTGTGAGTTTCCCGCCTATAATCACTGCTTTGGTGTGTGTGTGTAGATACTGCACATGCAGACACTTGCCCGCATACAAAACGCAAACATTGTTCCTGGTTTCTGTGCTGTTGCTTCATCCGGGGTTACACTTTTGACCAGAGAGACAGGATCTTTATGTGTTTTGAAATGTGAGCAATTATTTCTCAAGCTGGCGTGCAGATGAAGGCTTTTTTCAGTGCTGCGTGGAAACAAATCCACCTGGTGAATGTTGTACATAAGTTTAAATATTTCTAGAAAAGAGGGAAGTGTACAGTGTGAGAAGCGATTTGCCACTAGCCATAGGTAGAAATATTTAGATTGCCCCAATATATGCAAGTGGACTTTATGAGATATCATCTGCCAGCAGCAGCTGTGAAGTGAAAATTTTCAGAAGGCACGCTCACAGAGGAAAAAAAAAGAAACTTTAGCTGTAAGAAGCATGGAAAGTCTTAAAGGGGAAAACCCCCTAACAACAGTACAACAAATCTCACAGTTAAATGAAAGCCCATCTTGTAAAGTTACGGTTTAATGTAATATTAGCTGTATTCTTGCACTGTTTAATTAGCTTTAAGAACTCATTGCAGACGCTCACAGAATTCATGCAATAAGTGTTGAGCAATTCTAGAAGCTATCACAACACACGTTGGGTTGTCTTTCTAACAAATGACAGCTATGAAGTCATTAAATGGAAGATCTGATTTGGGATTGTTGCTACTCAGAGTGTGCCTGTTTGCTCTGATTAGAAGCTGCTGTGCAGAAGTTATTCAAATCTTATGGAAATGTGAGAAAGAACCGCACCTTTTAGCTTGCCTTACATGTATTTAGATGAAAGGTCACCTGGAAGAAATGTACACAAGAACACGCCAGATCAAAAAATCCAGGTCTCCTTATGTTGTGAAAAAAGTTTCATATGAAACATCATCGCCCATGCCAGAATTTGCTGTGGTTCAGTCCGAGCGCGCTTGGCTCAGCATTCACACATTACTGTATTTTTTTTTAAATTCTTTCTTAGATCCTGTTTTTTGCACAAGCCCTGATTTCACTTCTGTTACAACTCGAGCAGTTTTGGAATTAGTGTTGCGCTGTGCACTGGCACTGTGGGGAAAAACACACCAGTGCATTTGAAAAACAGGTTTTACGTGGAATACGGATTATGGAGGATTATACAGAGTCAGTGCCTGCATCGCTGTGTTGAAGGCAAGATGGTAACGTCGCGTAGAAATGTCATTCTGATAAAGAATCTCACTTATCTCGGCGTGAACATACTGCTGCCAGGTTTTTTGTTGTACTAACAGGAAGAAGAAAAAAAACATCAAGTTGCGGTGGTTTTCTGTTCATAAATCATCTGTGCTTTAATACATATCTGTGGCTTACATAGGGAGGGATTCTGTGTTTTGCTCATGCTGTTGCCAGGAGACTCCCCGAGTTTTGAGTTTGGAAAGCCTGAGTGGACCAATCAGCTGTTTGTTGTGGCCGTGGCCCACCAATCAGCTGCAGATTTAGGTCTTGTGTGGGTGGGCCGCTCCAGTATTTTTACAATACCTATCTACCTCAGTTCCCCTGACTCCAGGGGGTGGGGGTAGCACTCAGGGCTGCTCTCTGCCAGTATGTCTGCATGCATATGTATATGCATGCCTGAAGTGTGTGTACAATACACGTACTGCTGAAAGACACATAAATGAGAAGACTTTCTGTTTTTTCTTTCTTTAGTTTATTTTGATGCACCGTGAAGCTGCAGATATTCAACTGTAGTGATTGTATGCATCCATATTTAGTCACTTTCACACATTGCGTTGTTTTTGTTTTTTTCATGCAATCACAAACTTATTGTGCAAGAGACTGTGGAAAGGGGAGAAGGACCTTGCAAATGAAGTGTATTCTAGGTTAAAGACTCCAGAACACACCCCATCTCTAAAAGCTTTTGTATTGCTAGAGGAAAAAAAGGAATAATGCATCCAGCATTTATAAGCCATCATAAATAACTTTGCATTGTTGGAACCAGCGTAACCGGTTGCATGCAACTTTAACTACCTGAAAGGTGCCTGTCCTGTCAGCTTGGTGGACTATCCTAAATAATGCATCAACCAAATAATGTTCACTACTTCCTTTGAAGAGACAAGGTAACTTAAGCACAGCACCTAGCGCTAACACTAAATTTAACATAAATCAGCAACAAATTCTTTGCTTATTATTGTTGTTTTTTTTTGTTTTTTAATTATTATTATTGCTGTACTGTGCAATATGCATTGTTTCCTATTGGGGATTGGAATTGATAAGAATTTAGCAATTTGATTTCTTATCGATTCTCATTGGCTTCACTTTGAGAGGCACCACCATCTCCAAGCAGCATATCAAAGACATTACATTCATGCAAATTATTACATGGATCTTAGAGGTATTTCCCCTCTTTGTTCTGATCAGTGTTGCGTCATTCATCAAAAAAAGTAAAGTAAAAAACAGCTTTTACACATATCACACAGAAGACTTTTCTTAAAAGTAATGCAATACGTTAATACCAGGAGAAAGACATTCGTTATACTACTCATTACGTTACTTTCATTTTACTCTGTAAAATGAACTGAAACACACTGATACATAATTATAATTTAACAGTATAAACCTGCAGGCTAGCTATTCTAATGAGGACACGTGATCTTTCCCTTTAGTATTTAGGTATGAACACAAAACTAAGATGAAAACCAGCACAAAGAGACTTTAAAGCGATTCTACTTTAGAAACACAAACAGGTAGAAAAGGAGGCTGCTGTCTGGCTGCTCATTGGTTTGTTACCTGTTGAATTCAGCATCGGCTTCACCACAAGTGACGGCTCACTTTATCACGGTGCTGGCTGGGGTCAACATTTACTCAGCTTTAAAATCACTCCGGGTTTTTGGCTAGCTTAGCGTTAGCATACTGTCTGTGTAGGTGCTTGCGAAGAGCCAAAGTTTTGTTAGCAGTATAATGCAGTTGTTTATGCCCTGGAGCAGTCTCCACTTTCCCAACGCGCTCTTATCCTTTTGTGCAATAAAAATAAAAGTAATGTCCATGTCCAAACTGTAGACAACGCCAAAATTTTCCTCCACACAAATCGGCTGATCATAGTGAGAGTGCAAGAACCGATAATATGCAAGCAGACACACGATTCCAAGGATCTTGACTACTTGGAACCGGTTCTCTACAAGAACCGTTCTCAATTTCCATCCCTATTTGCAATCCACATTGCACTGGACCCCTACAGCCCCTCCAGTGGGCTGTGGCCTATTTACGGAGAGCACAGCCAAGGCCCTGTGCCAGGCCCTACCTCCTCTTGGCCAGTCTCCTGGCTGGGACCCCAGTTACTGTGATCAGCTGGGATAACATGATCTGTTATTTTGTTTTTTTGTCAGGCAAAATGGCGTTGACAGCCTAGGTGCTGAGATCACTACAGTGCTTAAACCTCTCTTATAATAAGATGGTGATTCAGGGTGGGGTGTTTGCTTATTTAACTAAATTAAACTTCACACACCAACCAGTTGCTAACTGTCTCTAACCTCTGACCTCTCGGTTTTTCCTACAGGTGATTGGCCTTTTAGATGTTTTCACACCAGCGACAAGCTTAGAGGAATTTAACGATGTGTAAGTCACTCTTTCTTTCTTTTTTGCTCTCTGCTTTTCTCCTTCTTACTCTTTCAGTTTGTTTATTTTCTTGCTTTCTGTCTTAGCGTCTATAAGCTTCACTTTTTACACAATGAAAGCGTTCGTGCCAGCAGCTAATCGCAAGATTACCTCGATAGCCAAAACTAGTTAGAGATGCACGAGGATCCTTAACTTCATGAGAGAGCAGCATGTGGCGAGTGGTACCAAGGTGAATGTGGGGTGAACACGTGCTCCTAAGGAACATCACAGCTAGTCTCCATGGTAACAGCCATCTGGCAGTGTATGTGTGCAGAATAGTCAATCAGCGTCCTTGAATTCTCTGCATGGTGTAACGTCATCAGCATGTTGCACATTTGTGGAAATGTGAGATGAACCTCAACGCGATCTCATACACGAGGTGAAGTTTAGCCAAAGACGTGGTGCTTATCTTTTCACATGACCATTAACGAACACCTCGTTCTTTGACAACGACCTTGGACTAGTGCTGTGTGATTAAAGAGGTCATATATATACTACAATCACTGCTGGCCTCATTCAAGTGGTTTATTTTCTGTTTAAATATTTAGCTGTTGAGTGTTTTTTTTTCTGTTGTGTTGTTTTTCTGTTATCATCACTTTAATCTTGCCAACTTTTAAGTTAGAAAAAATTCATATAGAAAATGATGAATGATTTTTATCAGAAACACCATTAGCTGCACTTTACACAGACATGCTAATCTGCAAAAATTTAATCTTTAAAGTTTAAACTAAATAAAGCTGCAGCAGAAATCAAAGAGAGACTTTCCTGCTTTACAAGATTACATGTGATTGGCTGTTTGATTTGCAGGTACTTGGTGACACACCTAATGGGGGCAGACCTCAACAACATCGTGAAGTGTCAGAAGCTCACGGATGACCACGTCCAGTTCCTCATATACCAGATCCTCAGAGGCTTAAAGGTCAGTGAGGCCTTCATTTTCAACTCAAAACTGGCCACTCCTAAAAGTTGACTTGCATTCAATCTGTGCAAAAGCGGTGCCTCGTGGAACCAGACAAAGCTAGCTCACTAGACCACAGATGCATTTGCATTGTTCTGCGTTTAGACCAGCTGAATTCTAGTTGGCAGTGAGGTTTCTGTGCCACTCTTGTGACTGTTTTTTGTTTTTGATTTGTTTTTTTTAAATTTTCTGCAAACAGTGGCAACTGAAAGTGAATGGATAAAATGCAACAGTTCCTCTTTTGCAGATTGTTGCAATGCAGGAAAGAGCAAATGCTGCCCAATTGAGTCTTAACACAGACTGTAAAAAGTTAACTGGATACAGCTACAGCTAGTAAAATACTGGCATGATTACAGCCTATTACACACTTGATTTTGTTGTTCCATGAAAGTGTTATCTTTGTCAATCACTTGTTTACGCCACTTGTTGAGAACAAGCAGATATGTCAGAGTTGCTGTGATTGTGTTGGTGTAGTTACATTTCAGAGGAGAGAACGGTTTTGAAACTTTGGCTTATATTTGTGGATCTAGACAAAGCATATGATAGGGTGCTAAGAGAGGAACTGTGGTACTGCATGAGGAAGTCAGGATGGTGCACAACATGTATGAGGACAGTGGTGAGGTGTGCAGTACGAGTGGCAGAAGTGTTCAAGATGGGGATCAGGGATCTGCTTCGTGTTTGCAGTGGTGATGGGCAGATTGGCAGATGAGGTGTGCAGTAGGGGTGTCCGCTGACTGTGATGTTTGCAGATGATACTGTAGTCTGTAGTAAACATGGAGAGGTGGAGGTATGCTCTGGAGAAGAGGCATGAAACTCAGTAGAAATAAGACAGAATAAATGTGTGTGTCAGTGAGGGAGAGACAGGTGCAATAGTGAAGATGTGTAGAGGCAGTAGAGTTAGTGAAGGTGGACAGATTCAAATACCTGGGGCCAACAATCTAATGCAACAGACAGTGCACAAGAGAGGCAAAGAAGAGAGTGCAGGCAGGGTGGAGTGGGCGGAGACGTGTGTCATGGGTCATCTGTGACAGAAGGATAGCAGCAAGAGTGAAAGGGAAGGTTTCTAAACTGGTAGTAAGACCTGCTGTACAGTTTTTAGACGGTGGCACTGACGAAAAGACGAGAGGCCGAGCTGTAGATGTTATGATTTTAACTGAGAGTGACCAGGATGGAGATAATGACCATATCACAAGGACAGTTTCAAGTTTGGAGACAAAGCTAGACAGGCAAGGCTAAGATGGTCTGAGCATGTGCAGAGGAGGGAAAGTGGATACACTGGGTGAAGAATGCTGAATATGGACCTCAGAGAAAATTTATGGACAGAAGAGGAGGCTGAGGCAGATGATTGGCTACGAAGGAAGATGTTAGTGGTATTTCTGAATGATTACTATTTAAAGAAATGTACACTAGTTATGTTGATGTTCTGCTCGTGTTATCGCTTGGGAGTTCAGCTGGTGTACATTTAAAATGACATAAGCTAATACACACTAATGTAAGTGAGGTGTTTTTGTGACTGCATGCTTTTCATATGGATGGATGCATTTGCATTTAAATATTTTTCTTTTCTTTTCCCCCTACAGTACATCCACTCTGCAGATATCATCCACAGAGTAAGTGATGGCCTCACTGAATGTGTCAGTGTCTGCAAAGAAAAACAGTCCAATGCTGGTTAAACTGAACAGAACAATTAATGGCACTTTAGCTTTTAGCTTTGGATGCTGTTTTATTAAATCTATACACTAGAGCTTGAAGTAATCAGATTAACACGACAATAAAATAAAAATTTGGTTTGGAATGTTTTATGTTTCTGATTGTGGAATAAAAATATAATTGAAGGAATGAGTGCAAAAACAAAAAACATACACAAATGTTTGCAATATGATGACATGTGTAGCAATACCAGCAGGATGTCTCCCTGTTGTTTCTAAATTCTCATCTGGACTTTTTTTCCCCTCTCTCCTCAGGATTTGAAGCCCAGTAATCTGGCTGTGAATGAAGACTGTGAGCTTAAGGTGAGGAGACTGATTGTTTCAGATCCAAGCTTCACCATATGCGATATAACTTGCTGTAGAGCTAAAGGTGCTCAGTCATGTCTCATTTGGTTGTCTTTATGTCGCCTACGCATTGTTGCATCACTCAGATCCTGGATTTTGGTTTGGCACGACACACGGATGATGAAATGACAGGATACGTAGCCACACGGTGGTACCGCGCCCCGGAGATCATGCTCAACTGGATGCACTACAACATGACCGGTACGCACACTGACATTCAATCATGTTTTGAGTGCAGTTTCATAAAACTGTGTTGAAATAGCTTTTTGGACATCTGTTACAAGTCAAGAGTCATGCGTTTACAATAATGTGTGTGTGTGTGTGGGGGGGGGGGGGGGGGGGGTGTTTAATGTGTGCAGTGATCATACAAGGAGACTAAGTTTTTTCTTCTCTATAAATAAGAAGACAACTTTAGAGAAACTAGGACAGCTTTTCAATTTTCTTGTTTATTCAACATGATGTTTAGAGGCCTTTTCATCAGCCTAAATCATCCAAAACAGACGTTTGCCTTGTTGAGTGGCCATTTAGTTCTGCTTCACACTTTCTTTACAAAGCATTAAGTGGTGTTGGTGTAAATGGGCAAATAAACGAATGTGGACTTAAACTGCAAGCTGTTTAGCTGTGCCTTTGAGCTGTGCCTTCCCCAGCAGCTTTGAAAAGTTTGGTTTGTGAAAAAAAAAAATAGAATTTGTTGTCATTATGTGGTAAAGAAATTCTCTTCCTATTTAACATTGAGAGTTATTGAATTAAACGTTGCCCATGTAACACAACGTAATGCAGCACAGTTCGTTCACAGTTTCACAAATTGTCAAGATGCTGTCACAAAACTGCAGTCTCAGCTCTCATCAGGAAGCAGCGTTTAAATCTGAAAAGAACAAGGCAGACTTCATTGAATTCACCGCAAGTAGTGAAGATTACAGGATGATACCATTACATCGTTGCATTTGCATATGCATGTGCAGCTTGCACGTACAGCTGTGTTATTCTGCATTATGCTGAAAAGCTTGGATTTGTGTCATATCTAAAGGATTTGTTGAGAGGCATGTTTGAAATGATTTCTTTTTATTTAATAGTGGATATCTGGTCGGTGGGCTGCATCATGGCTGAACTACTTACAGGACGGACGCTCTTCCCTGGCACAGACCGTATCCTTCCACCTCTGCTGCTAAAATAAATGTCAGATTGTAGCCAGCCTGCAGGTCTGTGTTAGATTAGGAGGAGGTACTGGTTGAGTTCAATCTGCTTATATGCACACGGTTTACAAATATGTATTAAACTAGTTATATAAGAATTGTTGTCCAGTGCACTCACTGCCAGGCTCTCACAGAATCTATTGCTGCAGCACTGTTGCAAGCACAGACAAAAAAATCATTTTTACCTTTTTCAGGCTGACTTAAAAGCATTGCTGAGTATTGAATTTAGTGAGCTACATGCCAGAATAGCCAGGAAAGTGTGTGTGTATGTGCATGATATGCACACACACACTCTCATATGGAGTTAATAGTGCCCTGTGGTCTATGACTCAGTGCTGCCCACTTTTATCTCCACTGCTTTTCCACAATACACTACCTTCCTGTTTCCCTCCCACAAAACCCTTACACACCAGCAGAGCTGTCATGTGATTTGATATAAAAACATACCGGAAAACCCTGTAAATTAGCGCGCGCACACACACACCTTTAAATATAGAAGGTAGCATACGCCACCAAGTTGGTGGTTTTGTTAAAGATCAAAATCTGTTTCATAACGTGTTCATAATTTCTGCTCTAACTAATCAATCAGCTGATCTACACCTTCTTCGCTGCATGCCTTGCAGGGGTATGTGTGCTTGAATGTGTCGAAACTGCTTTGTGATGTAGTGGAGCTAAGAACCCACAGTGCTTGTTTGAATATACAGCAAGCAGTCTTTCTGGTCTGTCTCCTTTTACTTGTCTGAATGGAAGCTGATCTCTGCACATGAGTAGAATGGGAGGGATTGTGGATACAATGCATCTCATTAGCCTTTGTACAGTGTAAGTACAGGTGCACTCCCATAGCACTGGGATTAAAGATGTTAAATAGTAGACATACTACAACTATATGTGGTTCATATTTTGGGCACTAGGTAGTAGTGTGTCAACAGTAGCATGAGCAAATCGCTTCAAACTGCTCGTTAGAGGTGATTTAGAGAATTCTTGGCATGCTTTCTGGTGACATTTTTCCAGAGTGTAGACGCAGTAATTAGTTCATTTATTTTTGTTGATGGATCAAATGATTATCTGAAACTTTGTGGACAATTATTTTATAGTTTCAGCTTGTCTGTACTAAGAATTATAAACACTCTATTCCAGATTCTCAATTTTTTGTAGATTCAATAGTCTGTGATGGTTTTATCACTGTTTATAAGATTTACACGGTGAGTTATAATCACTAGTTGCACACCTAATTATGCATATTCATCTATCCATTTTCTACCGCCTGTCTGGGTTCGGGTCATGAGGTCAGCAGTCTGAGCGGAGATACCCAAACTTCCCTTACCGCAGCCATTTCTTTCAGCTCATCTGGGGGGGATACAAAGTCACAGGGTATGCCTAGGAAGGATTTAGGAGGCATTCTAGTCAGATGTGCGAATCACCAAACTGCCTCCTTTCGATGTGAAGGAGCAGCGTCTCTACTCCGAGCCTCTTAAATGGCCCCGCTCCTCACCCTGTCTCTAAGGGAGAGCCAGCCACCCTTTGGTTAATCAATAAAACGACAGTTTAGCTTTTATTATGAGCCTTCTCTTCACCACAACAGGTCGATGCATCCGTATCACTAGAGACACTGCTCCAGTCCGTATGTCAATCTCACCCTCCAGTCTTCCCTCAATCGTGAACAAGATCCTCAAGATACTTGAGCTCCTCCACCTAGAGTAGTATCTCATCCCTGACCCAGCAGACAGATGAGAAAGAAAAACAAGGACTTCTTTAGACACTTAACAAGAATTCAGGTAGAAAACAACAGGAATTACATTTATGAAAGATTCATAATCATGCCCAGAATAAAAGCAGCTTTTGAAAACGTCCATGTTCAACTCACATGAGTCTGAGGGATGAAAATTCCAGCCAGACTTTCTGTTTTGTTTGTGATGGGTGAAGCAGAAGTTTTGCTTTTCCATTTCACCACAGCAGGCACAGAAACTACAGCACTGTAGCCTTTTAGCTCCACCAATGTCACCTCCAACTCTGATTGCTTCTGGTCTTTCATTTATAATTTGCTTTGATATTTTCTCTTGCATCTACATTCAGTCATTTTTAAGTGCTTTAATACTTCACACAGTCACAGTAAGTGCTATAGTACTATTCAACTCATCTGTGAATATTTATGCATCAGTGTGACGTTGTATGATTTTTAGTTGATGCTTGATATCTTTTATTTTGAATAAGTGGACCTTTATCAGTTACAGGCGACAGCATCGACAGTTGTACCTCTCACCCCTCTGTCCCCGTTACGTCCTCCATCCTTTCTGTTTTCCTTCATGTCAGTGTGGTAGATATTGATCAGTTGAAGCTTATAATGATGCTCGTCGGAACGCCAGGGCCCGAGCTCTTGATGAAAATCTCTTCAGAGTCTGTGAGTGCCATCCCATCCAGTTTTGTTTTATTTATTTGTTTTTTCCTTTTCTTTTGCATTGCCCATCCTCCCTGTTGCTTTTGTGTTGCCCTGACTCTTTATTTTACGACCTGGTGTCAATGCTACTACCTCTTAGCTGCACCTGTTTTTCTCTTAACACTCTGCTTTTATCCCATTTGAGCACAGTGCTTTGATTTCTGCTTCTTTCCAGCATGTACTATGACTTTTTTCAGAGCCCCGCTGATAACTTTTGTGTGACAGTAACAAAAACGTTAGTGCCAAACTGGGCCACAGTGTTCGTGATTATCTGAATATAGGTTGCAGACAATGAAGGTTTTCTTTATATTAAAGTTTAGAAACTGTCTTCCTTTCTTTCACATCCTCCTCATCCTCACCCCGTGTGTGTTCCCACCCCAGTCCCTATCCTTTCTATACATCCACCTTCCTAACTACACCTGCTCTTTGATGTGCTGACCTCCATGTTATGATACCCCTTGACTCAGAAGGTTTAGATATAAACCAGCTGCAGCAGATAATGCGCCTGACAGGGACGCCCCCAGCCTCCCTAATAAGCAGGATGCCCAGCCACGAGGTGAGACAAGTTCCCTTCGTCTTCCCACATGCCCCATCTCTTCCCCACAGCCGGAATCAGGGCCATGCTGCAGTCATCCGTCAGCTGATAGCTACATTACTGTTTAGAGATAAATGCAGCTAGACTTGAAGTTTAAAATATATCCTACCAGTTCCTTTCTGCATACTGTCCTCTGCTCTCACGCCACACATTCCCTTTTTCCTCTTTGACTTGTCATGCTTGTCACAGCAAGGCTTATGAGAGTGCTCTGCCAGTGCAGCCAGCGTGTTCTGATCATCTATCCTATTTGACTATGAAAATAATACCACAGTGTTTATGTAATGCATGTGATTTGGGTGTTAGTTAAAATGCTTGGAACATGGCTTAATGGGAGGATGTACAGTTTGTCTTGCAACAGGCAAATTCAGTTTAGCATTGTAGTTCTATTGAAATATTTCATGTTTTTGCAGTTTAAAAGCTGCCTTATTACTTGGAAATCTTCTGCAGTTTGCTTTTACAGTACACTTCTTTGTTTCTGTTTTCTCACAGGCGAGGAACTATATCAACTCACTTCCCCAGATGCCAAAGAGAAACTTTGCTGACGTGTTTATTGGTGCCAACCCTCTTGGTAAGTTCCTCTTTCAGAATGACACCATTGGGTTAGGCTGCTATTGGCTCACTGGCTCCCTCTAGTGGTGTTAGTTATAATAATGGGGGGGGGGGCGGTTTCATCTGTATTTGTTTTGGCAAGATTTTTTTTTATCACAGTGGGGTTTTTTTTTTTAGCTTTAGCTAGTGCAAAAGGAAAAACAATTAGCACTGGCATGAAATAACAGTGTCTCATTTGCTCTGCTTTACATGAAGCATTTATGCTTGTATGTGTAGTTACTGCACAAAGACCAGCTCCACGCCAGGAAAAACCCTGATTGCTATGCATGTTAAATCAATCAAGTTAAAAAAAAACACACAGAATGGATACAGGTGACAGCCGAGTTGGATTAGTGAAGGGTGCTTTCTCATGTGCATCTCGTACCACATCAGGAAATTATTTCAGGTAACCAATGTCAAGTTATGTAACGTGAACAAGCTACATTAACTGTTGTCACCTCGAGTCATAAAGAGCTTTTCAGCAGATAATCTAGGGGATGTCATTGTAGGATTATTCCGTCACTGACGTGATGCATTTTACAGCACGCAGTATTTGTATAAACACTTTAGATAAAATGCTTTTAGACTGGGGATGTTCCTGGTGACTGATTTTCTAGTTGACTAAACGAGGAAAAAAAATTAGACTAACCAACTACTCTTAAACTAATAGACTCTGGTATCAAGTTTTGGAAACTGTTTAATGTCAAAAACTCTGCAAAGCTGCATTATGAATGACGCACGCAGATAAAAAAATTCATGACAACCACTTTAAAAAAAAAAAAAAAAAGTCCTCCAGCTTGTCCAGGGAAAAATTGATGCATTCCCAGGCCGTACTATCTCCACTGGGTCCCGGGTCTCCTCTGGGTCTCCTCTCGGTAGAACATGCCCAGTTGGAACCCTTTACCCAGGAGTCGACATCATGAATGACTGAACTCCTCACCCTATCAAAAGCCCATCCACCCATCAGGGAAAGCTTATTTCCCCCGTTTGTATGCATGATGTCATTTTTTTCTCCTTTAAAAGAACTAACAGTAAAAGCGTTAACCCCCAAAATCGGGCCCAGATTAATAGATTTATGGCGTTTCTCAGCAACCATGCTCCATCTGGTGGAAGATGGCTGCATAACATTAGGACAAAAGACTTTATTGGCATTGGGTATCAATTAAAATGTAAAACAATTGGATTAAACGACCTGTACATCTGGTACCGACTAGTGACAATGACAAGGATCAGTTGTCGTTGTCACACACAGTTTCTTCAAAGTCTTCACTGCATACAGTCATGTGAAAAAGAAGGTTTTCACAAGACTCTGTGCAGTGCTGTGAAAAACTAAGCACACCTCATGATTCAGTAGTTTATAGAAGCTCTCTTAAGGTCCCAGCACAGCATTTTAATGGAGCTGGGATCACTGGAATCAAAGTGTTTAGTATAGGCTGACCTTTTTTCTTACACAAACAGAAGTTGATGCCATTATTCGAAAGGCTGCCCATAGTTAATATGAGCATCGACTGTGGTCACAGTACATATATTGACAGAAAAGTTAGCGTTCTGGACCTTTTTGCTCTGACCTGTAGTTTTTCTCATACTCACCTTTGTCTCCTTTCTTTCTTTTAGCGGTGGATTTGCTGGAGAAAATGTTGGTGCTTGATACAGACAAGCGGATCACAGCATCTGAGGCTCTGGCCCACCCTTACTTTGCCCAGTATCATGATCCAGATGACGAGCCTGAAGCAGAGCCTTACGACCAGAGCTTTGAAAGCCGTGAGCTGGAAATTGAGGAATGGAAAGGTGAGTTGTTAGAAAACCAAATCGATTTTAAAGGTTATTTATTCTGTACGTTGGAAAGTAATTTCAATTATCTGTTCTCAGCCTTAACCTACGACGAGGTCATCAGCTTCGTGCCACCATCTTTCGACGAAGACGACATGGAATCTTGAGGAGGAAGCGGCTCTCTTCCACAATTTGTTTTCCAAGAAACACTCTCTAAAGACTATCGGTCTCATGTGACTATCCGCCACTTTCCTCGTACACGCGCACAGCGATGACATTCAAGTGCCTGCTGTCATTCATATGTGGGGGGGACGTTGCGCTATCAGGGAAACGAAAACAAAAAACTTGACATCGTGTTCATACCGTCCCCTGCTCTGTTTTGTTTTTCTTAACATGAATCCCACCGTGCTGAGGTAGACTTTAACTCTCCTTATGCATTAGTAATTTTTTTTTTTATCTCAGACGTATATTCTTTATATTCTGTCCCTTATTCTACATACACAGCAAAAAATAAATAAAAAGAAAACATTACATGTCTGTATCTCCAGGCAAATTGTAATAACTGAACTTCTTTATGTATTTTATTAAAAAAAATATGGCTGAAAATAATGCTGTAGGACAAAAATTCTGGAAAGTTTTAAACCATGCTGAGTGTGAAGTGTATCTTTTGGCACATTTTAAATTCTGTTATTTCTACGAGTACATAGAACTATGTAGATACTACAGAAACAGTATTTGTACATAAATCTTTCTGGGAAAAACGGCTACAACACGTGTAGTACTCTGAATTAACCAAGAGGCTCGTCAGCCGCCCACATTGACAGTTTGTTCTAGAATGGCATATAAACCGATACTGTGTGTAATTTATTTAGAATATGTATAGGATACGCCAAAATATGTAAAATATTCAGCCCAGTATGGAAAATTCAAGGCTTCATATTTCTTAATGATTGAGTTTTACACATGGCAACCCCCCCCCCCCCCAAGAAGAGCATTTCCCACGTGTTCATTTTCATTTATTACTTTAGTAAGCTTCTTCCGTCTTCTCCAACTTGTGTTGTTTCACATGAATGTTTCAGCGAACAGCCACCGATCTTTGCAGTTTCACCACAGCATGTTAAAGCCAGAGTTTTTGGCGTACTAGTTTATTCAAATTTTAATGTTTTTCCATCACAACGTCAGCCGACAATGTAATTTAATCATATTGCATTTATGAAACAGTACTATTAATGTTTATGGAATGTTTGGGGCGCCAGTTTGCGCCGTATATTTATGATCTTTTCTTATATTGTTTGTATATTGATGTAAAAGAGAATATTATTTGTCAGAATTTAAGGTTGTTTGTATTATTTATGGAGAGCTTATTGTATTAGTATCCAAATGTGTCATCGATAATTTCATAGATCACTTGAGCCACAGTGGCTACAGCTTTCATATCAAGAGCCGACAATGTTATCAAGAGATCGTTTGGAATCAGTTTGATACATTCTGCTCAGTTTGCTAAATTACCGTTGCTGAGGTTGTGTTTACAGTGCGCCTTGATTCACAGCCCGACAAATTATCACAATTTTTAAAAAAAAGAAACCCAAAACATGTAATGGTGGCATATAAGTCACCATTTATTGACTAACAAACCACTAAACTATTTCTTTAGTGTGAGGACTTTTATGACAAAATGCTTCCAATGTGAAGCATTTGAAAAGTCAGACACGCAAGCTGTATCCACAGTTGCTCTGCCTCTGGCACCCAAACAATATCAGACATCAGTCATGTTTGATTTCAGCCGCTTGTTTTAAATGTAGTGATTTTTCTAATGTGTTATTTTACTCTTTGTGTGCTAAATCAAGATTTCATGTTATTCTGTGATTCTGTAATGATTGTTTTATAAGCAGCACCAGAAGCCTGTTAGAGTAATTTAGGAGCGGGGGGGGTGTCACATGTATGCAGGAAAGTGCATATGTTTACTCACTGGATGCTGAAGGGCAATGCCGAAGCCTCATATTTTATCATTTTTAAACAACTGCATTGATTTAAATAGGATATTTATTTTGTCCATATCCCGATGTCAGTAGTAAATTTGGTTACACTTCGTCTGCCTGAAATATGTTTTTCTGGGGTTTTTTTTTTTTTGACCACATGTATCAAGATAGCAGGCCACGCCACCTGTAAATACCACCATTAGAAAATAAAGCCTACTATTTTTCAAAGCTGTAACAGAATTCATTCATTGGGTGAGCTTTTGCCTTGTTTTTTTTTTTTTTCATTTTTAAGCATGTCACCATTGGATGGCAGCATAGCACAAGTAGAGCAGAGCTTGTCTGTCATCTGGTGTGTGACGGGTTGAAAGCCTGCTGGGCTTTTCAGAGAAACTCCAAGATCCCAGTGCACTTCAGACTCAGCAACACTCTCTCAGAAAAAATCTGCTTTATCTTAAAGACAAAACGCCTAAACACAAACAAAGCCACATAGATTAGGCTGTGCATGTGAAGAGTGATCTGACTTTTGCCCTCCAAACAGTCACTCCGCAGATACACGGTACAACAATGACAGAGACGTTTTAACAGAACAAGGATCTGCTGCACACCTGCATTTAAGGTTAAAGGATGCCAGTGTAATCGATAGTCCAAGACCCCTATGATGTAGATGCTGAAAGAAGTAGCAGGATGACTTCTGAAATGCAGGGCTCTCCACTCCGATGCAGATGAATGCTGCAAAACTGATCACAGTTCTTCACAGTGCAAAGGGATAATGAGCCGAAACAACTTGCAAAAGGAACCTAAGAGCTTTTCAAGGCTAATTGTGATATTCTTCAATGGCCAAGTCAGTTACCTGGTCTCAACCAAACAGAGCATGAATTTCACTTATTAAATACAAAACCGAAGTCAGAGAAACCCACAGAAAAGCAGCAAATGAAGGTGGCTGCAGTAAAAGCAGACACATTTGGTGACGTTCAAGAATTCTAGAGTTCAGGTAGTCATTGACTGCAAATGATTTAGATCCAACTATTTAACTTAATCTTTATAGTTCAGAAAAAGCTACAAGAGACCTTTCCAACTTGTGTAAATCTACAGTTCTCTTTCTTAGATCTTCACTCTGTTCTTATTCCATTGTTCTGAGTACTGATCTTATCATAAATCATGATCACAGATGAGAATTGTATGTATGTATGTATATATTTGATTTATATATATATATATTTATATATGAACCCTATGTATTCTTTTAGACTTTTAGACCCTGTATTGATTACAGAAAATCCAAGATAAATTCAAATCAACACTTGTTTTTTAAATTAATTAAAGATTTATTCTGTACAGTCATTCCACCCTGGAAAAAGAACCATTTAAAGAAATCATCAACAGCCCAAAATTACCATGCAATTCATATCCACAGATTGGCCACATCCAAATCCAGATTCTCTGAGCCACACTATGTTACTTCACGCCATATTTACTGCCAGTGCAAAACTGAAAAACAATGGTATTTAAAAAGACAAAAACTCTTATTTTCCAAAATATAATCCCCGCTTCATTTTCTTTCTGGTAGTTTCCATCACATTTAACAAAATCTCCAAAGCTTGTGACTTTGTAGTGACTTTCCCTAATGAATATGGCATTAGACAGGCTAACCTGCTACTAAGTACAACAGCAAAGCATTCCCATCATATCCACAGTGCAAAAGTCAGGATTTAAAAAATTGCCTGGCCTACAAAATCAGTCAAATTGTGTAACAAGGGATAAAAATGCAGTGCATTCATTCCCACATAAAAAGGACACCTGGTCACCCAAGCTGTGACACTAACGAAGCATCAGAGTTAAATACCAAGTATAAGTCAGTTGAATGTTTTCCCAGTATTAAAGAAGCAAATAAATAATAATTATTAGTAAAAGGAGTATGACACTTCAGTTTGTTACCCAGCTTGGCATTTTAGATAGTTAAAAGTAAATGATGTTTTTTCATGCAAACAGAGTGCTGACTCAGTGATCCTCTCAGGTTGATAGCTGCTTTGATGCTTCTCTCTGATGCTCTCAGCACTTTGTAGGCTCTCCCTGATTTATAAAAAGCCCAAACTTTAAGATGAAGGGGAAAAGTAATAATTTAAATCCAAAATACTCATAAGTCTTTCCTCAGGGAAGCTTTTCTTCTTCTTAGAAGAAGTGTGAATTTTCAGTGCAAAAATAAACAGCAATAAACAGTAAAGCTAACAATCAAACTTAGCAAGGAATTCCAAAATAAAGTGCTGAGCGCTAAATTTATTTGACAAAAGATACTTAATACGATCGAAGGCGGTATCTACGGACACTGCCCCCAGGAACAAACTCATATCGCTCTGTTTGGTCATTTTGGCGCACTTTAGAGTTTTCACTTTTCCAACAGTCCTCGAACGCAGCATATGCCCTGACTGGTTTTCAGCATGGAAAGAAAAGGTAACGTAGCTAACTGAAGCAAAAGGCTTTTTATACGGATTCTTGTAGGACATACGCTTTTCTTTTCGACATTTATCAGGCCAGTTGTCTGCTGAAACGATAGTAACAACTAATGTTATAACAAGAAACGTTAAGAACTGACAGAAAGTATAAGTGGACCATGCGCTCTGCTCTCTCTGTGTGTATGTGTTAACAGTATGCTAGCTATAGCCGTCAGATAGTAGATTAGATGGTGGACAAAGTATGCGGAAAGTGTCGATCCGAATTAGAGTATAAATGATACACACAGTCCCAAAAACTTTAAATAAAATTTACCAGGGGTCCACATGATAATGGAGAAACGGGAAATATCACATTCACTGTGAAAAGCACCAAGTTGGCTATTAGCAGCTAACTTAAAATGCCTCTTTTATGTGAGGCAACACACCCCTGAGGCCGGTTTTCTGTCTATTTACGTACGCGGAGTAACCTGCTAGCCTCATTTGTTGCTAATATAAGTTTGAACTACGAGTTACACCAGCACTCCCTGGAATAAAAAGTCACGAAAACGGCTTTTGACATGGTGTCGTGTTATAAAGATACAGCTGCTATATTTGGAGCTGTGCTTTATGTTGTACCACTTTCCTCTCTGCTCTTTAGTACTAGCGATGCAAGCAAGGAAGAAGAGGACAAAGCCCCGGAAATTTGGCAAAAAGTAAGTGAAAATGGACCTTTCTCTTGTTTTTATACCACAAGTTAATTTATATTATTATAAAGACACAAAGCAGATGGTTCAGTCATGAAAACTGCTCGGCTGCTTTCTATCATTTGGCTCTTAGTCGATCATTTGCAACACAGACTGATAGTTGCAGCATCGCATTGTAACGCTTTATAATTGAAGATAAAAACATTGATGCTTCAGATAGTTTGAGTGCATGGTTTGTCACAATTCGTGACAAACTTTATCACCGTGGTTAAAGTGCATTATTTGACCTTTATAACATTAAGGGCAGAGGAGAATAGATTTTAAACAGCAACCTAATAAAGGCGCAAAAAGGCTATTTATTGTGTGTGTGGAGTGTATAACATTTGCAAGCTATAGATGTTTACAGACAGTTGTGTATTCAGCTGTATATTTATGCATATGCACGTGTTATGTGTAAAAAAAAAAAACAAAACAGAACACACAAAATGTATTTGCATATATTTAACTAAAAATACCACTTGGAATACAGATGCTACTTTAAGACATATGTTAAACAATAAAAGATACTTCTGGCTGCTCTCTTATTTGCAAGGGGTCGTGACAGCTGATAGCGCCGCAGTTTGATCTGGCAGATTTTTTTATACAGTGGATACATGGCTGGATTCCTGATGCAACCACAGATGCATTTGTGTGTTTACACCTTCTATTTTCATTTTGAGACGGCTGTGCAAGACAATGCATCACATGTTGAAACGGAGACCTTTGGTTATTTATTTATTTAATTTTTTAAAAATCCATACATGTGTTCATTATTTTGGTTGCCAGCAACACGTTGAAAACATTTACATTGTTATGCTGGAATAACCTTTCCTGAAATTGTCATGAAGATGGTAGCAAAAAGCTTGCATTCAGCATTAATGGTGCCTTCACATATGTACATGTTACTTCTGCACATGCATACATAGTGAGGCTTTGATTATAATGGATTATGGACATGGACAGTTAAAGTACCATTGGTCGAGCAGTCATTTCTGTTATAGTTTGTTGAAGTCCGCTGCTGGGACGCACGTGTAGTTGGTGCATTGCAATGTAAATTCTCCATAGTCGAGTCTCCACAGTCACAAAAAACAGGCGGGCACGAACTCTTGTCCTCACTGTCTGATGACAGAATCACTTGGAGGACCCTAGTGGACTCATTATCCAGCTTAATGTCCCCACACCATCACAGGTGCTTTTTTTGAAATCTGTGCAGATCACAGGCTGAATGGTCCCTTTGTTCTTTAATCTGGAGGATGCATGATTTCCACAAAAAATACAATATTTTGATTGCTCAGGCTGCAGGATTTTGGATTAGCCCATATTATATTGTTTTGTATTGACCTAAAACATGATTTTAATATTACTGACAAGATGGCAGTTTTGGGCTTAACTTCCTGTTCTTGTGATTCATTTGATTTGGTTTTTTTTGCTGTGTGACAGTCATTAAAATTTGCTACAACCCTTGAAAACTTTTTGCACATGAAACAATGATGCACTGCATGCATTTTCAGCATAGACAGTGTAAAAGATGGAAGTAGCATCCGGTTGAAGAAAAATGAAGTCAGTGTGGAAAAGCCTTCAACCGACATTCTAGCAAAGAGTGATAGCAGAGGGAAGATGTTCCTCTGCCAGGAGATCTAGAAACACTTTCCCGACACTCAGTTGCTCATTTCACGTCCTACTGAATAAAACATTAGGTCAGTTTTGTAAATTTGGGTTATTCTATATGCCAAAAAAGGAGGCTAACAACTTGGTTAATGATTGACAAGTGCTTAACCAATGAGCTTTTGGTTTCACCATCAGATCCACCACTCAGTCGTTTCAAAGCACAGAGACAGTGAAAATGTTCATCTTGAAGCTTCTAAACGGGACTTCAGAAACCAGTGTGTGTCATCATGGTGGCTACGTCCATCTTTTATACAGTGTAAGGTGTTCAGAAGAAAGTGCTTACTTGCTCACTTACCAACACACAAGTAGAAACCATTCAAGGATGGATCAAATCTTCTTTTTCCACTTTTTTCCTCTTACTCTGTCTCCCTTTTGCACTCTCTGGCTCTTTTTGTCTCATCTCTCTCTCTCACTCTCTCTCTCACCCTTACTCCCATCGTGGTCCTTCCCTCCCGCTCTCTTGTGTCAGTCGCTCTGTTGGGGCTGCTGTGCTGAAAGGACACAGCAGCTAGTGCACAGTTAAAGAGCCAGCGGAGAGCACACGGACCTGGTCTCAGGTCACAAAAGTCTTAATCGAGCTTTAAAAAGACCTTTGCCAGCGCTTATTTTAGTTCATCATAGACTTGTGTAACAAAGCTTTAGGCTAGTGTCTTCTTTGTCATGTGGCTTCTGGACTGGATCTTCTCCATCAATTCAGCTGTAGTGAAGCTTGCCAGCGGTCTAACATGCAAGTGAGTAGCGCTGCAGTTCTCTTGTGGGAAGCGAGTCAGACTTGGAGCATGCATGTTCTGGTTCTTTAATCTGCCACGATGGGAGTCAGAGTAGTGTTTTAGTGTGTGTGCATGAGTTTGTGTTGCTAGTTTAGACAGAGCTTGGCTGACATACTGATGTTCTGATCCCATTTTTTCCCCTTTATTTTTGTTTTAAATTAGGGAGCACGTTCAGGCTTTTGCCTTACTAAGCACCTCACTGCCTGTTCATGTGTTTCACTTAGTCCTTTTACAAGTGACTGAGAACAGGATTGGAAGATTTATACTTGTCACACAGGACCTTATTTCTGCTTCCCTTAAAATTGTATTTGTTGTTTCAGTTGCAGACTTGTTTTCTTGTTTGTTTGCATCACGTCAGACAGGAAACATTTTTTTCCCTGCAAATTTCTGTGCCTCAGATTTTAATTTTAGGACTGCGGTCCTCTCAGGCGACTGAACACGAATAGCCATTATTATATTTTCCAGCACCATTGCTCTCTGTTATATTTTGCTTTCATTGCTCCCTTTTCTCTTCCAGCCATTGCTGCAGTTCATTACATAACACATCAAATCTTTCATCATCTGCAGCTGACTACAGCTCTGTGCTGCTCTGTTTCTCTCTCTCTTGCTTTCTTTTTGTCCTCATGCTGTAGGTTAACCACTGTTCTTCCTTCCGTCTTGTCAGGAGAAGAATAAATACACATAAATATGAATATTTTTTGGGGGGTGGTTTTTTTTTTTGTGTGTTGGGTGTCATGGGGAGGCAGGTCACATCAGGCCTCAAAAATGTCGGAGTTTCAGCTGTTTTTATAGAGAGATTTGTTTTTGTGAACCATGGAAATCTGCAGTGGTTTAAGTAGTGGTGTGTTGGCCTCTCCCTCCCTCTGTGTCTTTCTCAGGCTGCTTGGAAACCTGGTTTGTACAAAAAAACTCTGCGTGTAACATAAAACACTGTCTCTATTAAGACAAATTTCTGTAAAGTTAACCCACATAGCTCTGAATATTGGAAAGAACATATTATATAAAGCTGGTGCTTACACAGCAGGTAGATGTAAATCATTTCTGTGAGGAAGATTTGAAGACGTTATAAAGCATCCTTTGCTTCACTCGTATGCCTTCAGTAGGTGTTCGAGTGCTTAAGGCAAAATGCAGCACCACACGCATTTACACTTTGTTTGCACTGCACCCTGAGGCCTTCGGCACAGATATCTATTGCTGCTGTTTCATTTTGCTGCCGAAGCATTTTGCATTGATTTCATTTCGAAGGAGCAAGTAGGGAAGCTAAACTTCTTGGCCATACTCCATCCTCACAAGCTCCACTGCTTCTGTGTGCCCTTGTTTGTTTTGCTCTAACGATCTGATAGGGCTGGATGGGTGGAAAAAGTTTGGCTAGGAGAAAGCAGGAGATGCTAACACATTCTGTCAGATCAGATGTGTGCTCAGAAGTGACGGGTATGTAAAGTGATTGCAGTTTTTTTAGATTTTGTCTCTCTGACGGACAATAACGGAATAACACATTTACAGACTATTTATTGGGTGTTTGTGTGCAAAAGAGTTAAACAGTCAGCTCAGGGTGACCAGTTTTGTTGAAGCTGTGGCTGTTCAAATTTTGGCATGTGGTTATGTTCGCTTTAATCCCTAAAAACAGGAGTGTAGATAAGAGTTTTGGTTCCAGAGGCTTTCTAGACCAAGTAGTTTAGACCTAATATATTTAAGCAGGCTTTGGCATGAACATGAAAGGTCTGCAGGGAGAACAACACAGAGAATGCACTGGCTGCAGCGTGATCTCAAGATAATCAGTTATCTGATGACCACAGTTTAGCTTTTTATTATTTATTTTTTTATTATTTATTTTTAATTTTATTTATATTTTAGATATCAGCTATCCCGACAATTGCTTACCCCCCCCCCCCCCCCAAAAAAAAAAAAAAAAAAAAAAAAAAAGGATTAACCATTGTGGCCTAGAGGGTTAAGCTGAATTAGTTGTTGTTGTTGTTGGATAAAAACAACCAATTATTTCAGTTTTTACTGTTGGATTATTTTTTCAATGTATAATAAAAACTGGCTGCAGTCACTGAAACACAGAAAACTGTTTTGAACTTCGAAGTGACTGCGCAAAGTTTATAGAGCTCTTTTTTCACAGCTTTTCATTGTAATTGGCTAGGTTGCATTCAAGTGTGTGCACACGATAACAAATCTGAAACTGCAGCAGAGAAATGAGATTCAGTTATCACACATTTCTCTATTTACACTTATGCTTTTACTTCTACTAGATTTTCTTGTGTGTTCTGGGGACGAGTACAAACCAAGTAACTCTCATATATAGAAAGAAGGTGGATTTGCTGCATTGTCCAAATTTTGTATTATTCTGTAGTTGTATCTAATTTACTGTCTCAGATAGGGCTGCTCAATTAATCGAATTTTAATCTCGATTACGATCTGGGCTTTCAACGATCATTAAAAATGACTGAGCCGATTATTAACCCCCCCCCCCCCGTCGTGCTTTACTCTCGCGCTGCTACGTGTGGCAAATCGAGCGCACCTCTCTGCATTTCGAACACGTGTCACAACAATTAAGAGCAGCGTCCCCAACCTTTTTTGCGCCACGGACCGGTTTATGCCCGACAATATTTTCATGGACCGGCCTTTAAGGTGTCGCGGATAAATACAACAAAATAAAACTAGTACCGGTACCGGAAAAAAGAAAATTTATTCATAACACACTGAAAAGACCAAGGAAAACCGATTAAACGATAAAAACGATAACAAAATAATGCTGAAAACCGATAAAAACCCTGAAAACTATACATTTCACACCTGAGCCTCAACTCTCACGGCCCGGTACCGGTCCGAGGCCCGGGGGTTGGGGACCGCTGATTAAGAGGACCCCAGGGAAGCTCGGAAAGCTAAGCAGAAGTTATTTGGAGAGGAGAGTGACTGCCGTTGGTTGAAAAGAGAGGTAAAAAAAAAACTTCAGTGGTGTGGAAACATTATGGGTTTGCGGAGTCAGACGTGGATCAAGTAGACATAGTGTGTAAACTTTGCTACAGTGTCATAGCTGCACCACAGAGCAACACTGCAAAGTTCACTAAACATAGATGTTTACATTTTTCATTTATTTTTTATATTGCAAACATTTGCACTGTCATCAGTATTTGCACACTATTTTACATTATTTTTTGACAATCTTTAAAGTCATTATTCGATACATTGTTATTGTTAAATAAATATCATCAAATAATCGAGATCTCAATTTCAGTGAAAATAATCGTGATTATCATTTTTGCCATAATCGAGCAGCCCTAGTCTCAGATATCTTCAACACCACAAACATAGTACTCATAACTGGCTGCTTTTGTAGGGATAATTTTTATTTTGTACTTTTGTTTTTTGTTTTTTTGCATCATTTGTATGATTTTTATCTTGCTAATTTAGATAATTGGCTGTAAAGCAACATTGCTGAATTGTTTCGTTGACTCATAGTTTCTGTTATTCTGACAAAAAACAAGACAATGACTAAATAAAAGCTAATGCGCAAGGACAAAAACTATTGTGAAATGTAATGAATAGAAACGGGATGAAAAAATTCTGGTGAGATTCAGAACAAATTACGTTGTGCAGAAAGGTGGGACGAATTTGGAAGTGTTCCAATCTTAATCTAAGATGCTTAGTAAACTGCATGGAGCAACTCTCATCTGTAAAAACACAACAGACTTTAACATTTTATATTTTTTAGTCAACTAAATCAACTTTAGATTGCATCTACTGTAATCTTATGATATTTAGTTAACTACAATTTGACTTAAAATTTTCAGGTTTTAGTCAAAAAACGGACTAAAACAAAACCAGAATTTGTTGTCAAAATTAACATTGGTTGCGTTAACAAGGACAATACTAGGCTGCTTTGAGATTCTTATCAGAATAACTACGATTGCAATGCACTGGAGACCTGTTAAATACTGTTGGGTTCTGAGGTATCCTGGAGCCCATACAGTGTACGTTATCTTTATTTTAAAAGGTTTTTTTTAGTAACTTCAGTACGTGTTACACGTTGTACAACGTGTTGATCATTTATCCCTATGTGTATGTTAGAAATTGGAAAGAAGTTGCTAAATCATTCATGTCCCTCAGGTTGCTTGTTGGTATTCATTTTCACTGTGAGCAAGTATATGTGTGGAGGGAGAAGAAGGTTCAGCAATCTCATTGTGCCCTGTTGGAAAATGTTAAATGGCCAATCACAAAAAAATGGCCCCAAGTCATGCAAAGCTATTCCAATACAGCTCCAGAAACTTGTGAAGTGCAGTAGCATTTCAAGTTGCGGATACTTAGCTGATTCCTTCCCTGTTACATGAATCGTCCAACAGTTTGAAAGTCTGCCTTTCTATGAGTAAGGTCTGATGATTGCACAATAAACTGCAGCATTGATGTTTCCGTGCAAATATGAGTAAGTGAAGCATTGTTGAATAACAGGCAGGCGCGATGGTGATCGACAGACAGAGAGGGGGAAAGGGGAACAGTGTTGTTTTGGTCAGATTGGTGTGTGTATGTGTGTGTGGGGGGGGTTGATGTCGTCCCTCACCTGCAATGCAGTGCTGGGCTGTATCATCCAATCATGTCCCAGCTGTCGGCGAAAGGGGGCTGGGCCAGAGGCTGACGACAGCCAAGGAGAGTTCTCGGTCAGACGGAGAGAAAGAGAGACGTGAATGTGTGAGAGGAAAAAGTGAGCGAGAGAGTCGGGGAGTGTGCAGTGGTACCCTGCGCTCCAGGACTCAGCCTGCAGCTGAGCCTCTACATTTCTCCTCTCTTCGCTCGTATTCCCCATCACTGCTCTGATGCATCCTCTCTCCTCTTCTCTGCTCTCTTCTGTTATAATCACTGCTTTTCAGTTGTCAGCACTGATCGCTTTCTCTTCCTTCTCCTCCACTTGTACTTTTTTTTTTTAACTCTCTCCATCCCTTTCCCTTTTCTGAACCTCTAATACCTCTTTCATTTCCTCCTGTTGGATGGAGTAAGAGGCTTTTTCAACATCTACACCCTCTCTTCTCTGGGCCTCCTCCCTGCATCATCCCATGGGTATCCGTGCATCTTGCAGGTAAGAGTAGGATGAGTGTGTACGCGTTTGTTGACAGCTCCAGACGAGATATGACTCACGTCCAGGTGTTTCCAGTGCTGCAGAAGTCCTCTATGTATCCAGGTTTTTGTCGTGTGATCAGAGGTCATTGAACTGTCTCGGTCCAAGTGTCGTCGTACCGCAGTTAAATGGGGGGGACCAAACAAACTTAGATGCGTGATCTGGAAGAGCATGATTGCCTGCTGTGTTTTGGCTTCAAATCTGTGAATGCTGTTGATCGGTTGGAGGTCGTGCTACATTTTTTTTTCTTCTCCTGGTTTACATGCAGGCATTGGTTTCTAACCTCCACATTTCTTTCCCCCTTTCTGTCCTAATGCTGTCAGCTATTTTTAGTTAAGAATCTTGTCTTTGGATTCAATGTCCAAAAAAACTTTGTGGCTGATTTAAAAACTGTCAGCGTAAATATGTTGATGTAGTTCTCTTTATTAACATGTCATGGATCTACATATAAAAACCCCTTCATTGTGTGTAAACAGTACAAAAGAAGCTTAGAAACTTGGAATCGGTTCTTTCGTTTCTTTTTTCTGTTTTTGTTCATTGTCGTTGTCACTTTAGCACTTTCCTCCATAAAGATGACATTTGTTGACATCCCCTGTACCCTTATTCACTAGCTTTGACATGTCCAAATATAAAAATGTTGTTTCAGGACTATTAGAATAATATCCAGTTTTTTCCATGAGTAGCTGCATAGGCAGAGACCACCCTCACCTACTTTTGATACAAATCTGTTTTGCTTTTCATCATTTATATATTAGGAATGAAAGGAGTTAGGCCTTTTGAATGGTTTCGCTCAGTGACTGTGCTCTGTTTGCTCTGAGTAAGCAAACAAATTTAGTTTTGTTTTGCCTTCATCAGACTGTTTGTGTTCATATTTCTTGCAGTAATGTGCACAGAAAGTCTGGAGGCAGGAACGCTTCTGTTAGTCATAATAGAAATTCACCTTGTAGGAGTTGTCAGCTCTAAAAGTAGTGCGGTTTTGGTGTTTATTCACTTGAATACTGCAATCAAATCTAAGGGGGCCCACAAATTTTCAGGGGTGTATAAAGTCCAATCAGAGGGCAGGAAAAAATGCGAGTATGCCCATTTCAGTGACACCTTTTCAGGAGGAATTCTCACCGCAGGTGGGTGAATGTGTAATGCAGACGCAGAACGAGTAATGATACAAACCTTTTTGTCTTTTTCTTTTTTTCTTTGAGGATACCTCCCACACACAGCAGCTAGACTGATATCAGCAGGCCTGTAGTGTTATTGTGATATTTAAAATATCACAGATCTGTTGTACTGTGTTGGCAGATATGCAAATGGAAAGTGCACTGGGTACATATTCATTGGCTGCATTTGTATCTTCTCCTCTCTTATACACCTGCATCATAAAGCCAGAAGTGGTCAGGTTCCAAGCAGAAAGCCTATTTTAATTTCACCTACTTGAACTCCAAGCTACTTTTTGTCACTGTAGAAAAGGACTTTGGTTAATTAGTTCTCTGCAGTTCTGACTTAAGCTCGACATTATAATTGCCTTCCTCCCCTAAGGAGCAGTAATAAACAGCTGAGTTGAACAAACAACTAAACGTGACACAGCTTTGTGGGCACATTTTGTTAAGATGCATCCACAATGGTCATCCTGCTTTGACCTAAGCCAATGAACTGATTAGCTATGCACGCTAATCCTAATTACTTTAAAATTGATCGCAACTGGAACACGATAAAGTACCAACCGAAGCAAATTTAGCATCTCCACACATTTTCTTTTTCAGAGGGTGCACAGTAATGTGAGCTGCTTATTACCCTGTCACTTCCTTTAATTAGCTGCAAATCTATGTGAACAACATGCTGTTATGCTTGAGCTCCAACATGTACATTAGCTGGATAAATGAATCTGCTTAGACCTGAGATCATAAGAGATTTTATATGTGAGATTGGAACATCTATTCAAGGCTGGAAGTATTACAAAGAAAGAATCTGTCAGCTGTGAGGAAAAGCATCTGCCTGCACTGCATACAGAAAACATTTCTTGCTGGAAGCAGTGAGCTTTTATCTTACTTACCTCCACAGTGTACCGTCACCGGGTGGAAATAGGGTAGCCCATTATAAGCACTCTGGTTTTATTGATGCTCTTATTTCTGGAGGAATGGTTACTTAGATTTAGCTGATTATTTAATTTATTCTGATTTTAGATTTTGTTGAGGCTTGCCTTTATGTAACCATTTACAATAGTCAGTAGTCAAACATTGTGCCGCTCTTGGAAAAGCAAGAAAATTGTTTTTGTTTTCAGCAGCTGAAGCTGAAAGAAACAGTGACATGCCGGTAAATCATTCTTCAGGGGCCTTTGTTTAACATGTTTGACTTCAAACCTGTTTGTTTGTGTGTGTTTTTGACAAAATAAACACGGTGTCTCTTTTACTTTGAATTTTCCAGTATGAGCACCCGTAGACTTGATTTTTAATATGCAGTTAATCATTTTTAGATTACCGCTGCACATCCTGCTCAGTTAACCATCGTGAGCCTAAATCATATATTTAACTACATGGTATTTCTCTTTGGTGATATTATATATTAGTGCAGTACATCACTACATTGTTTTTGGTGATGCTCTACAACCTGACACTATGGATTCAAATTGTAGGTAATTATGTCAAAAGTATTGAAGTAGATTATTTTTATAATTCATATTTAAATAAAGATAAAATTGCATTAGAAATGGTGACATTATGAAGACCCATAATGGGTGTTTTCTGGTTGTTACCTTATTGGCCTGCAGTTTCTTGTTGCACACTTTGGTATAAATACACACACGTAGCTCAAAGCTTAGAAAGTTCATGATCTTGTAAATCTTGCGAGAATCCAGTTGCCATGCAAAGTAAGATGCTTCAGTCTCTGTGTGGTGTTTTTCAGGAAACACAAGTCACGCACCTCTTCTCTTTTTCTGCTTTACATCCTGTGTGTAGCTAAAAAACAAAATAGATTCTGGAGCTTAAGAGCTTACATCAGTTTCTCTCATTGATGCTGGCACTTGCTTTCATGCTGTTATTATTTATTTCAAATTCTACTCCAGAAATGTGCTACAGTGGAGATGTGGCTCAGATGGAGTTGAGTAAATTATGTCTAATATTACTTGAAAGGAGAAGGAAGACAAACTGAATTAAGGGAAGCCTGTGGAAGATTAGATATTAAAATGGAGCCAAATAATAATAATAAATATATGAATTAACTGAAAATAACAGTAATATAATAAAGTAAAGCACGGGAATAATTTAAAGCATGTTTTTTGGGGGGGAAATATATTTTTTTTGGAAAAATACATGTTTTTGTTCTTTTAATGTAATTTTTTCTAATTGTTAAAAAGGCTTGGGACTCTCAGGAGGTAAAATAAGAAAGAGTTGAAAATGCCCCGGTTCGCAGCAGCTCTGCTAACCAGGCCACTTGGCTTCTCTGATCCAATTTTGTACTGCATTGTTCTTGTCCTGACCGACGTCTCTGTACACCTACAGTGTGATGAAAAAACTGCTCAAAAGCAAAATATTATTATAAATATTACTGCATTTAGATTTTTTAAAAACATTTTCACTTTGCGTTATTGTTTCTTTTAAAAAATGTGTATAACCTAATATTTAAATGAAGTCACTTTGACCCAAATTCCTCGGACTCTCAGGAGTGAGTAAATATCTGCGATGCGCTTGTCAGACCTCCTAGGGCGGGGAGAAATGGTTTTGGCATGTAAACCTATGTATAAAGTCACCACTTTAGAAAAAAGTGCCCCATGTTACTTTTAAAAATAGACAATGCTATAAAGAAAGTATTTTCTTTGTAACTTGTAGATTTAATGAGGATTTTGAATATTCATTTCCTTTTCCAACCATCTATTTCTTCTAAGATGGTGCTGGAGACTACCCCGGGTATCATAGGCTAGAAGGTGGGGTACAGCCTGGAGAGGTCGCCAGTCATTTAGAAGCCTAAGGCCTTCTTACCGTCAGTTTTTACCACCATTTTATTGATATTTCAGAGCAGAAGTTCAGAAGTTTACAGATTCTATTGGGGCGGATGTTGCAGTAGTTTGAAAAGATGAGACTTTGTGGAAAAGCATTCGGCAATGTGCTAGCTTGTGGTTTAGAGTTCTTCTCTTCATATGTCAGCGCTGATGTTGCTATATTGTCTGAGTGGGGACACCTGTTGTTCAGGTGAATACTGGCTGTCTCCACCTTAATATCGAGCATAAATAGAAGTGATCGCATGATCATTTTTGCGGCAGCACATGAAGTGACCAATGCAAAGGGTGTGCCTGCACCTTAATGCTGCGTTCCAGATACCTCGGAACTTGGATGTTGGATTTGGCGTGTACCAGGAAAAGCAAGGAAAAACAAGATTTGTTTTGATTTTAATTCCAACTGGGAACTCAAATTTTAACTTCCAACTTATTCCGGGATGCACCATGACACATAGAGGGAGTACCCAAAGTAGAACCTGCACAGGCACGGGGAGAACATTCACTTGCCACGCAGAAAAGTCGGCGGATATGAACCCAGGACCACAATCTGCTAACCGCTGCAGCATTGTGTTGCCGGCTACTGGAAATTAAGGAGCTTAACATGACATCATTTCACTTTAAATTATTCTTTTTCAAAATATACGCTAACTGTGGTTACTTGTTATTCAATTGATAACAAGTAACCAAGTAGAGTCAGATGATTACCACTGATGTATAGTTGTTCTCAGAGGTTTACATCCACTCACCTTGGGCATGAATTTCATGCTAATTTTAATGATTTCCTTTAATTGATTGGAATGATTGTACAGCATACATCTTTAATGATTTTAAAAAACAAGAATTGAGTGCACAAGTCTGAATTTGTTTTGAATCTTCTCTGATCCAGACAGGGTCAAAAGTATCCTGGTTTACATATATACATCAATATTAATACATTGGAGCGCAGACCCTTTCCATAATGGCTGTCATCACAGGAATATTACACTTGTACTTTTTAGTGGATTGAGAATTTCTCCTGATCCTTGATGTTGTTCATGAGTTTATTTTGGATAAAACCTTGCTGTAAACTCTTTGACATCCATCTCTGTGAGCCAGTCTGACATCATCTTTCACCAGCTTTTCAGCCGTCATGTTTTTTCCTTCACACTTCCCTTTCTTCCTGTCATTTGTGTTCCTGAATTTCACACTTTCCTGTCTGTTTTACCATCCCTGTCTCTCTGGTTCTCTTCTTCACCCAGACCAGAGCCTCATGGCCGTGGAGGCGGCTCTCAGCCAGGTCAGGCAGAGTCTCCGTTACCAGAGCAGGATGAAGAGATCTTGGGCTCTGATGACGATGAACAGGAGGACCCCAACGACTACTGCAGGGGTACGATCTCTCTTACTCTTTAAAATGAAATGTGTGTTTGTGTGTGGGGGTGTCCTTTTATTCTTTCTTCTTTCTTTTTTCTTTTTTTAAATGCATGAAGGAACTCAACCAAGCAGACAAACTAAAGTGTCCCAAGAAAAAACTGGGTTTCAGCTAACACATCCTCAGAAATATCTTCAACACCTCTCTAAGACAGGCTGTCGTCTTCTCATGCTTCAAAGCCACCACTATACTGGAGCCAAAACAAAGCTCCAGTGTTGTCCAGTATAGATGTAAAGCTGGTGAACATGCCATCCAGGCTTTCTGTAACACTTAAAGTGTTCCATGTTTTAAACTGTGTAAACCTTTTTACTGATGATGATGATGATATATTATCAACACTTCACCTCATCCCAGTCATATCATATCTGGATGCTATCAGTCTTCATTCAACCTTCAACACCTGCAATTAGGACTTGCTTCTGTTATGCGTGTCTGTACCCACCAGTGTTGTGTCCCCACATCACCGACATTAACTGACCAAGAAGAAATGAACCAACTTGCTGGTCTTTGAAGCCCCCCCCCCAAATGCTCTTTACATAGAAATAAACAGAAAACACCACCCCACTTTAGTTTAGTTTCACCCATTTCAGGCTAATTGCATGAACAGTAAGACCTTTAAGTGAAATCCTCCTGCAGGATATTCTGTATACATTGTATGACAATGCATGTGCCTTTGGTCAGGTGGATATCACCATGTGAGGATTGGAGATCTGTTCAGTGGGAGATACCATGTGATCCGTAAGCTTGGCTGGGGTCACTTCTCCACTGTGTGGCTGGCCTGGGATATCCAGTAAGTTTGCTTTCACAAAATATTATTAATTTTTCTGTGTTTAGAATTAATCACCTGACAACCTGATTTATTTATTAAAGAGATTTTACTTTTAGAGATCAATGTACGTTTCTGTAATTCAGACACCAGTGTGGCTAACATTTGATCAGACTTATTTAAGTTGAGATGCTGAATTTCAAACAGAAATATTACCAGATAAATGGAAGGAAATATGCACTATAGCACTTCAGATTAAAGGTTGTATTTCGATTCGTTCAGAATTCCAGAAATGATGGCAAAAATCTGCCCAGGTTATATATTGGAAAAACGTGATACACAAATTGGGACTCATTTGCACTTACCCTGCTTCTGTCCAAGAAGCTCTTGAGAAGATATTTCACCAAAATCTTGCAAGAGAGTCCAAGGTTGCATTGATCCGGTTAATTCCTGCAGGGTCTGAGAGGTCAGCTGGTAAATATCTGTTACAATTACTATTGACAGCAGCAATAAATGCATTATGATTAGGTCGAAACATGATGCTCCTACATATCATATGTTGTTGGATATGGTCTGGGAGATCTCTTAAGGCTTCAGAAAGATTTATTCATCAGGAGTTGGAGACCTGTTTTTACAATATTTTAAACATCAAAGAGAGAATTTTAGAAATCTGTGTTTTAGATGGGGGCATGACATTTTATTTTATTTTTTATTTTAGTTTAATTGTTTCTTTTCTTTTTTAAAAACTTACTATTATTGTTTAAAAAAATGTGTTAGTGTCATACATCATTATATGAATGATGATGTACAAAATGTGTAAGAGTAATTTTAGTAGTAGACAGAGTAGGTATAAGATGGTGACAGAATCCTAGCATAGCCCCAGTCTTTTTAGGCAAATGCGGCATACACTGAACTGTATAATGTGTTTTACTCGCTGATTTTGTCCATGTAATTTTCAGGGAAAAGCGCTTCGTGGCCATGAAGGTTGTAAAAAGTGCTGAACATTACACTGAGACTGCTCTGGATGAAATCAAGCTGCTGAAATCAGTAAGGCACAGCACTTTACTTCACACAGACTCATAATGTAGATATCCCACAGCTCACATCACCGATTGTATCTCTTTTTTTTATTTCTCCAGGTGAGAAACACAGATCCCAGTGACCCTTACAGAGAGAAAGTAGTGCAGCTGCTAGATGACTTCAAAATTTCTGGCATGAATGGAACTCGTATCCTATATTTTTACTCTGTCACAAATGAAGCATTATCCTTTAAATGGTGCAAACTAACCAGTTTTCTGACTGTATCAGCTGATGCCCGATCATTCTGTTAAGGAAGGCATTAGTGGCTTGACAGCAGCTTAATTGCTAACTGCCCTTGTCCTTCCTGCTGCTGTTGTCTCAGTTTGATGGCATGGGCATAATGATTACATTCATTTCCAGGCCAATTAACTACAGTAGTGATGAACGTCCAAGGGTAAGACCACACCACCTCAGGCTGGATGTGAATTTAGCTCATCCGTGTTGTTGTGCTTCAGTGCAGATATGCTGACAAGATGCATTTAGACTGACTGTCATTGGAAAGTCAGGATATCGCAGTTTAATTACACTCCATATTTACATTTGTTGTTCAGACATTCATTTGAACTTTGTCTTTTCAGTGTGACAGTGTTTGATATAGTGAAGCTCATGCTATCTCCATCTGTCTTAGAGCTCTGTGCTGTATCCTGTCTAGACATCCTTTAAATTAGTAGTGAAGCAGTAGATGGAGATTGTGTTTGTGATGTGAAGAAAACATGGGATTGTGTGTGTGTGTGTGTTCATGTGCACTAGTTTATATAGAAAAACTCTAATTTGTAAACACTATTTCAGTCCTTGACTTCCATTTCTCCAGATGTGTGTATGGTCTTTGAAGTACTTGGGTACCACCTGCTTAAGTGGATTATTAAGTCGAATTATCAAGGGCTGCCTTCGCCCTGTGTTAAAAGCATCATACGACAGGTACTGTACAGCAAAACACAGACAGGTTCTAGTGGGAGAAAAGTGTTTGTCTTTCAGTGAAGAAGATGGTTATATCAAAACTATCTGCCATCATGAATGATGCATTTTAATTGATATTATGGGAGACGTTCACCTTTAACCCTGAATCTGACTTTTCTGAACTACAGGTTCTCCAGGGTTTAGACTATCTCCACACCAAGTGTAAGATCATACACACAGACATCAAACCGGAGAACATTCTGCTCACTGTGAATGAGCCCTACATCAAGAAGATGGCTGCTGAAGCTACTCAGTGGCAGAAGACTGGCACCGCCCCTCCCTCGGGTTCTGCAGGTCACAACCTTTCTCATTCAGATCTTTGTGGTTTGATTGACTTGCTGCTTACAACTAGGAGATTTTCTGTTTAGGTTTGTCACCAGGTGCTGTGACTTGAGGTGTTTCAGATGTATTTATGTGGCGGTGAGCCATAATCTTCCAAATAATGCCATTAAAGAACTGTCACTGCAAGTAGTTTATTTTAAGATTGTGTAAAGAAGCACAAACAAGAAGTTCAGAATAAAATGTTTTTCCAACCCTTTGATATAATCCAGTGTATGCCATGTACGTATTCAGAGACTAGAGTGTTTGTGGATGTTTTTAATAAAAGTGGAGAGCTTAGCTGTGTGCTGCTATGAGTCACCGCTGGATTGGTTATGGAAATTACCAGCTTGCTTAGAGGAGTGTGACTCTCACTGAGCAGGGTGCCACTGCAGACAGTCTTTTAGTACAGCACTGGTATGAATCAGCTCAGCCACCCGAACAGAATACTAATAATAGAGGGACAGAGGATGTGCCACATGTCATTCATCAACATAAATCTCTATTTTTTTCTCTCTTTCCTGCAGTGAGTACAGCCCCAACTTCCAAACCAGTAAGTTATCTTTTTGTTTTAAGCAGATCTTGTGCAGGACTTTGTACAAATTTACATTTGAATGAATTCAAAATGCAAACTATCCTTTTTCTCTCTTTCCCAGACGGCCAAAATGTCAAAGAACAAAAAGAAGAAGATGAAGAAGAAGCAAAAAAAGCAGGCCGAGATGCAGGAAAAGAGGATACATGAGATGGAGGGAGGAGCAATACCCGACACCCGAGAAGAGGAGGATGACGAGGAGACTACGGAGAACAATGAAGATACGTCCTCAGCCACTCTTTCTACGTCTGCCACTCAGCAGGACATCACTAACCATACTAACGCAGGTAAATGACAGGACAGACCCTGGTCAGGGTCATGAAGGACAGCTGATAAGTTTTAGTTTTATTTGCAGATTGAATTCATGTTTGATTGCACAAGATAATTTATTTTGTAAAGAAAAATATATTCTCTTTTTGCTCCAGACTTGACTCCCGAAGAGCAGTCTGCTCATACGTCAGGGCTAAATGAACAGAGGGAGGTTACGGGCGATGAGGAGAACAGAATGGAGGTCAACTGCAACGGCCACGCCGCCACACCGGAGAATGAGACCAGTCTAGAAGTTCAAGGGACCGAGCAATGTAAAGAGGAACAGGAGGATCAACAGGATGCAAAGCAACCAGAAAGCAATAAAGAGACCGACAATGCAGTTTGTAACAAAGAAGACCGGCCATCCTGTAACGGAAACTCTGATACCGAGCAGCAACATCCCCCTGCTTCACTCAGTCCAGACTCTGTCACTGTAGAGCTAAAAGAGGGAGACAAGATAGAGGAGCAGATGGACACTCTAAAGGAGACCAAAAGAGAAAATGAAGAAGAGAACAGCCAGGATGGTTAGTTTGGGGGATATTAATGTGTATTAAGAAATTGATATCTAAAATACAGTGTTTACAGGAGCTGAGACCAGAAGAATCATGTTTTTTGGTTGTCAGATATGTATACGTCCATTTAGAATATTCTTCAAATTAGGGTGAAAGTTCACTTAATGATGAACTGATTAGAGTATGGTGTTCAGACATCATTATCACATCCTTAAACATGATTTCTGACTTTAATTATGGGTTCAAATAAAGTGGCGACATCTTTTCTAAAAGGAGACGTCTGGACAGAGTACAACTTAACTGGTTGGCAGAGACATACCTCATGTTTATAAGGCGGTAATACTCTTGGATATGCAATGCCTCTTATCAATAAATTGGTAACAATATTTTGCATGGCTACTACCACACTGCAGTATTAAGGATGGTAACCCATAAGAAGACTGGGAAAATGATTTGGAGTAAATCACTTTTGCCAGTGTGGTGCAATGAATATGGGTTGTAAGGTTTGTTTTTGTTTTTCTGTAGTGCACATTGCTAATGCCATCCAATAATTAATTATCTTGACAATATCCTGCAAAGAATTGCTCTGCAGACACACCAGCTTCACTTTCTGCTCCTCTCTTTAACAGGAGCAACAGGGAGCATGTTAGTAAACCCCCTGGACCCGCTCAATGCTGACAAATTGCAGGTTAAGATTGCTGACCTCGGCAATGCCTGCTGGGTGGTGAGTATAATATTCAATAAAACTTTTTCTGTAAAAGACTTTTAAGCAGAACTTGAAATATTCACTGTGTCTTTTTTACTGTAAAATTTCCAAGTTCATGTTTTTCATTTTGTGACCCAGTCTTCACTTTTCTGTTTTTATAGCACAAACATTTCACAGATGACATCCAGACACGGCAGTACCGCTCCCTTGAGGTGTTGATAGGAGCCGGCTATAGCACACCAGCAGACATCTGGAGCACAGCATGCATGGTAAAACAGACTCACACACAGTACACCTGTATACAAATGAACTGATCCCACAAACCCCCACTGAAAAGCAAACTTAACATAACTTATGTTATGCAGAAGCTTTCAGTGTGATGAGTAACAATGTGTCAAAACCCCTGGTTGAAGGGAAAGAGAACATGGAAAAGAGGAATATAGAGACACCATGAACAACAAACCGGACAAAACACAAACTGTCCAAGACAGCAGGCAACAGGTTATGATATAAATTAATGGAAAGTGGAGAAGATCTTAGGTCATCGTGGGAAGTCTCCAAGCAACCTTAACCTGAAGCAGCAGATCTAAAAAGATGGTCTAAGATCCCCTAATTCAGCCCTAATTATAAACTTTATCAAAAAGAAAAAAAATTAGACTTAACCTTGCAAGAGAGAAGCATCTTATCTCCTGAATCCAAACTGAGAGGGCTGATAGCTGAAGACACTGCTTCCCATTCTACTTCTGAAAACTAGGAACTGAAAAAAATCCTCTCCTCAGAGATCAAAGTGCTGTATGGGAATATTGTCTCATTATTAGGTTTATGATGGAGCTTTGTCATTCAGGATTTTGTATTTTAGGAGAAGGATTTTAAATTGTAGTTTGGGTTTAGAAGGGAGCCAGTGGGAGAGTATGATCTCTTTTTTTTTTTGTATTCGAGTTCTTATATACTTCTTTCCTCAGGCCTTTGAGCTGGCTACTGGAGATTACCTGTTTGAACCCCACTCTGGAGAAGACTACTCCAGAGATGAAGGTTGGTGTGGTCCAAACATCCATATATCTAAGTTTAACTAGAGAGCAGTTCCAGCAAAGATGAGCTTCCTCCTACACCTTGTTTCGACATATTGTGACTTATGTCTTATACTGAAGAAACAGTAATGAAGTCCATGTGTGTTTGTGTTTTGCCGCCTCACTGTAGATCACATAGCGCTGGTCATCGAGCTGCTAGGCAAAGTCCCTCGGAAGCTGATCTTAGCAGGCAAATACTCCAAGGAGTTTTTCACCAAGAAAGGTAAACATGGCCGCCTGCTACCAGCTCTCTGCAGCAGCTACATCCAGTTCAACCTTAATATACTCTCAGGTGCAGAAGTTTCTATTTTAGGCCCAACACCTGATGGCTCAAGGGAACAGCCATCTGCTCGGTTTGAACTAGCAAATTATAATCAGTGCAGCTATTTCAAGTTTATAGAGGTGGTGCAGTGGATTTATCCCCACAAAGTCTACAGAGAAGGTGCAGCATGAGCAGCAGTAAGAGATCCCACTGCGTGTTTACTCAAGAGATACTCAGGCTTGTTATAGAATCACTAAGAGTACAATACCAGGATAATTATAGTTATGAATATAAAATGGAGATAAATAGATTTGAAGCCTATGAATTCACTTCAGATTATTCCTACATGCTCTGTGACATGTGATCCCATATAGTCATGTTCAGTTACATGGGTGGTGAATAGATTCAAGATTCATTTAAATGTCATTATTCAACACATGCTTGTATAATAAACTTGAAGATGTAGCCCGTTACATTACAAATCAAATATTAAAAAAATGTATTTTAGTCTTAATATTAATAAATGGAACATGATTTTTGTGGTGACGTGAGGAGGATCAGTTCAGTAGTCTCACAGCCTGAAGGAAGAAACTGCAGCAAAGTCGCAGTGGATATTTCTGCATTGCTCTGGGCTCTGCAGACACTTCATGACATCAGGATCAGTGATGCTCTGTCGATTGGTGCTGGTGATGTTCTGGGTGGTTTTAATCAACCGCCTGCAGAGCGTTCTGCTGGTGGGTGTGCATAATTCATACTGGGTTGCGATTCCTTAAGACAAGATGTTGTCTGTTGCTTTTCTGTGCAAACAAGAGCTTTAGATGGGAATGTATTCTTGTTAAAGTTTGTTAAGTAGTATACTTTGTGAGCTGTCTTTATGCTGTGGTTGTGTGTGTGAGTGGTTTCCAGGAAACTGAACCTGTTCACCTGCTTCACTTTGTTGATGTAAACAGGGACGTGTTTGTCTAGTTGTTGGCTAAAATGTGGAGGTCTATTGTTGTGATTGACGACTGCGAAAAGTGATTGTTTGTGTCGATGAAGCAACAGATTGAATTTTAAATGTGTTTTCCCCCAGGCGATCTCCGGCACATCACCAAGTTGAAGCCTTGGGGTCTGTTTGATGTCCTGGTAGAAAAGTATGAGTGGTCCAAAGAGGAGGCCCACTCTTTCAGCAGCTTCCTGCTTCCCATGCTGGACCTGGTGCCTGAAAGAAGAGCCACTGCAGCCCAGTGCCTCTCCCACCCATGGCTCTCATCCTAGAGGACGCCTGTACACACAGCTGCATATTGTGAAAAGGATAAGATAGGTTTGAAGGGCTTAAGCTTGAAAACGTACAGTAAGCAAATACTTCCATTTCTGTGAGAGCCTGTGATTCCATCGTGCCTGTAGCCTGTTGTCACGGCTCTCACGGGTCTACTTACATTCATCGGGAAGCATTGAGACGATAGACAGACTGCTGCTGAATCTCTGTTCTGTTAGGGAAGGAGAATAAAACAGGCTTAAAGTACTCTCTCAGTATTTATGACTTTTTGTTACTGGCTGAATAGAACTTATTGATCTTATTTTCCCTTTTTTGCCAGCTCCAGCTTCTTCTCTTCTGCTCATTATTCTCTGTATTTTAGACACAAGAGATCATCAGGTTTAAAAGGACATTTTTCTACAAACGCAGAAAGGTACAGGATGCTAACAGAGTTGTAACAGTCACCATCAGAACCACTTTCGATTATCATATAGATCACTTATAAGTCAAATTTGTCTGTTTGCTCGTCATCATGTTAGGTGTACCAGCTTTTAAGCCTTTAAACAGAGTGCAGAGAGCTCAAAATTGATAACTACATATTGCTTACTGGAATGAAGAGCAGCTAGTAGCTTTCAAAGCACCGTTATCAGAGAACTTTTTACATTTGTATACAGGTGCAGGTCATACATCGGGAGTTCAGAATCACATTGATAGCCAAACTGTTGTGTCGGTTTCTTGTGAAAGTAAAGATTTTTAGCTTCAGCATTAGTTTATGTTGACTTAAGAGAAGTACTTGACACATTATAATGTGAAGAAAAAAAATCAGAGCCCTTCTCTTTTTCATGCATGAGTTGGCCAAATGCTCTTTTACACCCGGGTTGCTTTTTTTACCTGATAAGTTTAATTCCCACATTCACAGTCAAATCCAGCGATAGGTGGATTCACATCAAGTGTACAGTACAGTGTACCAAAGAGTCGGACTTTGATTTCTCCTTTTTTTTTGAGCTTGAAGCTGGAACAGAGTGAGGGCACAGTCAGTTTTTTTACACTTTTTTTTTTTTATCTTTAAAGCTGTGTATTCAGGTGTATAAGAAGGTGCTGGATATGAAAACCATAGATTGTACTTAAAGTTATTGTAATATTCCTTTCAGTCCTATCAGAAACATGTTGCTTGTTTTTCTATAAAGGCTCGACTGTCCATGTCTCATCATTTGATTTTTTTTCTTTCTTTAGGCAGTAAGAATAAATAATTTTCAAAGTCTCTCTGGGCTGTTTATGTCATTGCTTTCCACAGTTTTTTTCCACTTAAATATTCTCTCCATCACTGAACACAGATGCATGTGAAAACACAAATGCCCAATAGAAGTAGCACAAAATGGTCTTTAAGCTGGCAGCAACGTAGTGCAGGGTATGTGCAGGGATTTGAACCCATGTGAGAGTATCACACGTAATGGGTGGAGTCAAATGAAGACACTTAGGTTTAGGAAGATGCTGCCTAACAGTATTTACAGATGTGAAATCATCCCTTAAGTCAAATATCTACTGTATATGCATATGGAAATATGTCTCTTAAGAGAGCATGAATGCTAAAAATAAATTCCAGATGCACAAAACCAAATGTTATCAGCTTGGGTATCATTTTATTGTTAGTGCCATTAGATTTCTCACATAGAGAGAAGGCAACAGTGGCTAATACTGTCAGGCTCAAAACTCAAAATGATGAAAACATTTCAGCAATTAACATTTATTTTAAAAAATCTAAATGCTTAAAAAATGTGAAGCAGCAAATAAAAGTGAGAGCTAAATCTGATCTATAAGTGGCTTTTACTGACGGCAATCTGAAGCTGTAGCCTTGGAGATGAGGATGGGCAGTGACTCTGATGAGCTCATTTTGAGGCAGAGATGGACTCTTATTTCTTCAAAGTGACTCGAAGCCTCGGGATATCCTCTGAAGTCAGTGGCACTCATAAAATCTCATCCATTCATGTCAGTGTCCACTGGGCTCTATGCGTTATCTGTAGTCAAGAAGAGACATCGCTGGTGTAAATATAAGCCAATAATAACTGAAGAAGGATACAAATACGTCCTCATATAGTGTTGTTCTCACCATACACACAGCTAAGATTTAAGGAAAAGCATCCCCTCACTATCCTTCCCCACCCCTCACTTCCCCTTTGGTCACCTTTTTCCTCCACCTGGAAGTCTTCGGGCAGCAGCTTGTCCTGTCGATTGCCCAGGCTGAAGGCCAAAAAGGAGAGGATGAGGGAGTCCATGATGCTGATGATGGCCAGGATGTAGGCCCAGCGCACTGTGCAGTTGCCCAGTGTGTACTTGTCAGTCCGCTGGCCGCACATGCGCTTCACCTCATCCGAGTCCCAGCCGTCAGGATAGATCATGCAGCCGATCACCATGCACGTACCTGAGAGGAGAGAAGGCACAGGCTGACGAGTGCTGGACTTCAGCTCTGTCTGTGTGATGGTTTTACTTTTATCTTACTTGAAATTTTTTTATTCAAAGTCCAAAAACATGCATTGATTTGTGGTGGGAAACCTGTAAAAATGAATAGATGTGCTCACTGTGACAGACCATCTTGCTGCTTTTGACAGGCTCAGGCAACAAATGACAGTGAAACCACCAGAGAAATTAAATATACACTGTTCATTCAGGTAGACACACACACCTACAGAGTTTAGTTGCCTAGCAACTCCAGAGCATCTCAACTCAAGAAAGATGAACTTGTTCATCTATTATTGACTCCACTGACAGACAGCTAAGACCTCTTGCCGTCCCACCTCAGCACAAGGAGGTGCAGCACAGCACACACTTGCCTCACATCTCGCTCTCACTTTCTGATCCTCACAAAACCTGTCATCTTCATGCATTTCTGAGGCTCACTTTATCAAGTCCTCTTTAAAATCCACTACATATTTGAATACATTAGAAAAACCCCTTCAGTTAAACTAATACAGCAAAATTCTTTCCTTAAACTCACTTTATTAAGCTCACACCTCAGGGGCCTCTGGTTCAGCGAATTAATGATCCCATCCTCCTAACAGACCCGATAAGCATCCACTCAGTCCAAAGAAGGCCCTCAAAACAGCAATTTTCAAACAGCCCTCTCAAAGCTTGCATCAAAATATGCTTAAAAATGAACTTGGTGTCAGAGCCAAAATAACATTGCTTCTCATGAAGATGGATTTACAAGAACACGTGCGAAAGGGGAGAAAGTGTAACAGCACACCTCCGGGTTAATCTCATTACTTGGTTCATTACAGGCCTCTCCTTTCACTCGCAGGTACATCTGCTCACAAACTGCTTCATGTTTCAAACAGAATCAAGTTTCACCTCTGTCTGTGTCTGCGAGTCTGCAGGGAACTACAGAAATGTCACCAAATGCTTAAATTCATAGCTTTTCGTTTCAGCTTTGGGCTTTCGTACATGTTTCAGACCCTGAGTTTACAGCTGTGAGCCACCATTATACTTCACAACCTTCTTACAGATCTGTTCCTAAACCTTAGCTTAATGTGTATTCATTTAGTTTCCACTTTGACTGTTTATTAGCTGGATTAATTCCTTTCCTTGGCTTTTTTAAATACTTACATGAAGACTTGCATGAATAAATACATTTTTAAAATACATAAACAAGATATAACCGTACAATAGCAAAATTATGAAAATAATATCTACATGCAAGCTCTATGGGTAGTGGGAGTCTTCTCCAATTCATCTATTCTAACTAACTGCATTCTACGTCTGTATGATCAATACATCATATAAAACTGTTAAGCCTCTTAATCGTGCTCGATTAGTGCCAGTCTTTATCTGCAAAATACTAATATAGTGGAGTAGACTAAATGTACTGTATACATAGGCTATTTTCAGTTTTAAAATGATGTTTCTCTTAATTGGAGCCTACATGGTGATGCTGGTAGCACCATGATGATGGTGTTACTTTCCAATAATGTAAACTCTTACTGTGAGATCTACCCTGTAATTTAAACACACTTAAAAACTCTTGAAACTTTTTTAGTCACAGCCTGAAGCTCACTGGAAGCCAGCTGCATCCAGGCACAGATCTTGTAGACGCTCCCCGCGTTGCAGAAGAAGAAGAGGCTGAGGCAGACGATGCTGCCCACCACCAGCAGCATGGAGATCCCCACGAAGAACATGGCCGTCTTGAAGGCGCCGGACGGGATGGAGCCAAAGTCCAGCGCGCTCCCTTTGCAGGTGAGCTCCGAGGTGAGCGCGTTCCCGATGCAGTAGTGGAAGAGGCCGAAGTATCCGGCCTGCGGTGTGTTGACGCTGTCGCCGATCCAGTAGGGCTGGATGAACACCACCACGGTGATGACGGCGAAGGTGATGGTGAAAACGATCCAGAGCACCCCCATGGCTCGGGCGTTACGCACATAGTTGGTGTGGTAGATTTTGGCTGCCTCCTGAGCAGGAAGCATGGCGAGAGGTGGAAGAGCTTCTCAAAAGAAGGAAAGAAAGAAAGAAAAAAAATGAGAATTTAAGTGAAGGAGTTAAAAAACTAACAAGTGAGCACCTTCAGTGTCCTGCTCAAAAACATCCGCTGACAAAGTCCTCATTCTTTAGCAAGTGCTCGCTCCAGTGAGATGGGAATAGCTCCAGTGGTTCTCTTTGCAATTCAAAACCACGGACAGCTCCCGGTACTGAAAACACACCTGTATGAGAGACGCGCTCCCAGTGTCTTAGTGGGCCCTGCAGAGGTGAACAGTCCCAGAAACCACTGCATACCACGGCAGCACTGACTCCACCGCATTCAATGAGGGGATGTTTGTTCTGGATTTCACCTGGCAGGGGAGGTTCCTCTAGGAAGGCTGAGGTAGTCAGATAATAAATGATTAATGGTTAAAAGATCCGCTGGATAGAACAACACAGGATGGCAAGCAAGGCTGTTTCACATGTAACAGCATGTGTTGCTTAATCAGCTTTCTTCTTTCTTTCTAATATCTATCTATCTATCTATCTATCTATCTATCTATATATATATATTACTGCTGTAAACCTGCTGTACTCATATAACACAAAAAAAGCAAAGTAGGCTACTGAATACAGAAAAATATCCAATTTGAATTGTGTATTTGTTAATATATTTATTTGCTCTTAAACAAATGTACTAAAAATGTTAAACAGTTCAATATTAGTGTTTATATGTAGCAACGTTTTAGCATAAAGGAGCATCCATCCATTCGCTTCCGCTTATCCTTTTCAGGGTCGCAGGGGGCGCTGGAGCCTATCCCAGCTGTCATAGAGCGAGAGGCGGGGTACACCCTGGACAGGTCGCCAGTCTGTCGCAGGGCTAACACACAGAGACAGACAACCATTCACACTCACATTCACTCGCACATTCACACCTAGTGACAATTTGGATTATCCAATTAACCTATACCCACAAGTTGCATGTCTTTGGACGGTGGGAGGAAGCCGGAGTACCCGGAGGGAACCCACGCAAAAAGGAGCATGAGAAATTAAAATAAAGATGCATTTAAGCGCTGTAGGCTTAGAATACTGTACAACAATAGTGAGCCACTCCTCATTTTGTGTAATGTGGCATACCTCAGCCTATTCTTCCTGTTTCCCTTCATTAAGAATGACTTTTATCACAGCCACCCTTTTACTGAGACCCCTTCTGATGAAACTTCAGGAAAACATAAATGGGTCAACTGAAGGGTCAGATGCATTTCTCAGGTCTTATGTCAGGTCTTATGTCAGGTCTTATGTCAGGTCTATGCTGGATTTGTAAAATTTCTTAATAATGTTCACCTGCTGTAAATATTTGTTTAAGCCTACTACTTCTTCTTTTGCCCTCAACTTGTCCAGATTTCTCTTTCTTTGTTGTTTTTTAACGACACACTGCATAGTTGTCCTGATATGCCAGAACAGCTGATAACTATTTATCAATAGCCATGTTGATGCAAAAATACTGTATTAGACTGCATTGTATTTGACATTTTTTGATTAACAAGAAACAAACAACAAAAAAACAAACAAACAAATAAACTATTTTAAAATGGTCAGGTACAAGCACTGAACTGAAAATAAAAAAGGACCAGAAAGTCTGAGGGGCTTTAGCACAGTCCTGTGCACTGTGATCGTTACCTTCACACTAGACAGCATAGCAGGGGCAGCACGAGGGGGAGCACTGGCCACGCCCAAAATTTGCCCACTTTGTATGTCCCTTACAATTTCCCGTCGTCAGCCCCTCCCCTCCGCTGTGCCCCTGCACTGCTCTGTTTTTGGTGTTCCACCCCAGTATTTTTGGTGGCCTTCATATGACCACCCCTATGAAACCGTTCTGGAGGCGCCCCTGCAGCGTGGGCACAGATCCACAAAAACTCTTCCAAATTGTTATAACCACACCTAGCATCACTTTTCAATAGATTCAAAATAGCTATTGAATATTGTCCCACCACCTCGACGGGACAAGACTTGGCTGCCCGTCTGCATGTAAAAGACAAAGGTCACTCTTTCAAGGACGCCAGTGTTCATATTTTGGACAGAGAAGACAGATGGTTTGAAAGAGAAGTAAAAGAAGCCATTTATGTCCACTGTGAACGACCATTTTTGAACGGTGGTTTACGACACCAATTGTCTGCCATCTATAATTTGGGTTCACCCGAACCAACCTTGGCTGATTGTAAACCACACCTTTTCGCAACTTGGCTCGTGTGATTAGGTAGAGGATCCATAGTAGGTCCACGACCCTCTTGGGGACACTCCCATAGGGCTTAAAATCTGCGACTCCCCATCAGTTGCTCTTAGAACTGAAGAAGGTTCTCGGATGAGAGGCGAAACGTCTTCAAGGAAACTTAAAGAAGTCCAGACGCTTTTTTAAAAATTCCAACCTCCTTAGACAATCGTATGCTTACCCTAACGACTCTGAGATTTTATAACGTAGTCCTGCTATTCTGTGCCGAAGTTCTCCTTACATCCCTCAGACAAACATCCGGAGTTTAAGGAGGGACATGGTGACTCCAGCTTTCTTTGCACGTGCTACTGATGGAGCGATTGAACGAGACGCTGTGACGTCTGCAAGCTATTTCTGGATGTACTACAATCAAACACTAGATGGAGCTACAGAGCTGCAGTCTCATCTAGCTGCCTCACATTGGCACTTAAATCAATCTTCCTGTTTTTGTCTCAAATGATTCCTCAGATAAATTCCAAGCTGCCAGATTTTTTCAGAACATATTCTAACATAAAGTTAAAAAAAGGGAGAGAGGTAGCTTTTTCTGATAACTACACACTAAAAAGCATTAGGGAAGTATTAATAAATACTTAGTTCATTATTTCTAAAGCATGACTTTTCCTTAGCATGCCATTCATATACACTAATGTTAGTGGTATATTAATGATGAAATAGCTCGTATATAACATCATATATAACTTTAGCAAGTTCTTTCAGGACACTTTTGGCTTTTCCTGCCACAAATCCTTGCCACGCCCTTCGGAAAGTGTACTGTGAAGCTTCCACAGGATAGGTTGTTGCTCTCCAGCCTCTCTCCAAGCACTATTTCATTCTATAAATGCTTTGTAAGACATAGATCGTCCTAACTTTAGATGATGTACACACAAAAGAGTTAACTAACAACTTGTAACTGTATGAATTAACCATGAATTACCATATGAAATAAACAGCTATGGAAACGTTTCTATTATCACACTCACAAACAACTAGCTCATTTTATAAGCTGTGTCTGTATTAATGTGCATCTAAATACACTGTTAATAGTTGATGCCACTTTCTAAATGATGTCATTAACAGCTCCCAAAAAACAGGACCTGATGTAAAACTTTCTTTAGTAATGGTTAATCCCTCATCTATAGGAGGAGTAATGTTTTCTAAATGATGAACTACATATTCATTGACACCTTAGTAATGCTTAATAGTGTCCAGTTAATATAAAGTGTTGACATTTTTGTGATATGGCACAAGATCCGATTTGGATTCAGATCTTGTGCCATAAAAAGTTTTATAAAAATGTATTTGAGCATTACCACCTGCTCTCTTTGCACAATGATTGCTTTAGAGGTCATATGTTTTTATGTAATCATTATTATTATTATTATTATTATTATTATTATTATTATTATTATTATTATTATTATTATTATTATTATTATTATTATTATTCTATATTACTTAATGTAGCATTTCATTGGGTAGTTTTATGATGGTAAATAATGTCTGCTAATTATATATTGATTATATGAGCAAAATAAACCATATTGGCCTCTAACAGTTAGTGACCTTTGAACCCAGTTGCTCCTGTAAGATTAATTAAACTGTTCTTAATTTGTTTTCACCTTTTTCTGTTTTTTTTTTTAAAATGGCAGTTACATTCATATGCATTCATCTCTGCAGTGCATTCCTTAAACAAATGTTAAAACATGGTCACAGTTTTTATTTTTGGCCCACACAAACTGCTCATATGTGAAAATGTGAAAATACATAAATGTATGGACTTAAAGAAGCCTTTCTTCCACTGCTGGTATATTGAATCTTGTGTTAACCTTTCAGTTTCTCCTCAGTCAATATCTGAATACACAAAACTTCTAGCTGACTCATTTTAGATCTAAAATTCACAATTTTCTCTAAGAACCTTCTGCTATCTGTTTAGATTAGCTCCATTTTTTCCCCGCCTGTTGATCTGGAAGGTGCAGCTGCTGACAATATAGATCTGTGATGGTGTGGGCTTGTGTGTCTATGAGTGTGGGCGCTGGCGTGTTGTTGCACTTAAGCTTTATTAAGTGATGCAGCCCCAGTGTAAGGCAGAGGGTGTTTATAATCAAATTATTTGGACCGGCAATCCAATTTTCCAAGACAGAATAGAGTTAGATTTTGTGTATGCGTGACAGTGTGTGTGTTTATGGCGTGATGTTTGCGCATGAGAAGGGTCTTGGGATTTCATGCTTTCTTTGTGTGTTTTTGTTAAATAGCCTTTCTGTGTGTGTGTGTGTGCGCATGACTTTGTGTCTCTGTGAATGGAGAAAAGACAAATCATGAACAAGACCCAGCCTTTGATAAAGCAAAAATATATATAGCACAGTCTTATTTACTGCAGAGACTGGAACAGTTAACTGTAGTCTGTTATCAGGTTATCTACAGATTTCAGGCTGCATGGCTTCAAGGGGAATTCTTGGATCTGGTGATGCTCCATCTCACCATGTCTTCCCATTTTTTGCTTAAAGAGGAGCTTATGAGTGTGAGTGTGAATGTATTTAACCCTGTCTAGCTTCTTTTAGGCCAACCAGATCTGAGAGCCTCTGCCGGCACAAAGAGGCTTTTCTGCCATTTCAGCATCTCTTCCTGTCCCTTTCTTCCTGCCTGCTTTAGAGGCAGTTTCCATAGAAACAAGTTGCAGGATGCCCTTAGAGAGAAAGATGGTAGATGATGGGGTAAGATGACAGCAGAAGTTGAACGAATGAAATGATTAGCCAATTATACTGATTTATAGTGAGCGCTTGTTTATTTTTTCCCTTTTACACTTACTAATGTAATATAAACATCCACACTTATACAGGCAGGGAAGCCTTTTCCTCGAGCTCGGGGGTCTGTCTGTCTCCTGTCAGCAGAAACAGATGGACTCTGTCTTTTCTGAATGTGTGTGTAAAAGAAAAATGCATGCAATGTGCTTGGGGGCAGAGGACTGAACAACAACCACCCCTTGCTGACCTCCTCATCGTTCTCTCGCTTTCTCTCTCTCTCTCACACACACACATCCAGGGTTTGAGATCGTGTGACGCAATAGTAACTCGGTCAGTGAGTGTCACTACTTCTCTGTAACGCCCCCAGGCTGCAGCAGGCACTTGGCCTATGAGCCACCTTTCAGCCTCCACTCACAGCCCAGCAGGAAGCATCAGAGCTGGGGTAGAAATGGGGGAAAGTGTGGGTCAGTCAGTGCCCCGAGGACTAAAGCTGAAATGTAGGTCTTCTTTGTGGTTGATTGGGTTCATGAATCATTGCTGATCGCTTTCTGTGCATGACCAGCACGTGAACACATAGACATGATCAGCGATGCTCTTCTGGTCTCAAGCAAACGCATCCTTGAAAAGAACTTCATCTCCTTGTCTGAATTTTGTCAAAGTCACTTTAACTCCATAGGAGTGCTTTTGCATTGGCAAAAAAAAGTTATCTTAATGGAAACCATGCAAGCGCTTACAGCTATTACTCAACTCCTGGACTTGGACCTTTGTGACATATCTGTGCTTTCTCTCCCTTTGTTTCCCATCCTCTGCACTCGCTGTGAGAGAGCATGGTGTTCACATATGGATTTTGTTGTCATGACTGACCCATGCTTGCCCTTTACCCCGTGTGATTTTTTTTGCCACGCAGTTACTGCACATTAAACAAACATGACTAACTATGAATAGAGATGTAAATAAAGAAGACACTGTGATTTTATCCGCTGTTCAGTTTGTAAAGTCCTGTTAAAAAGAAATGCTTTTAATTCATTTCAATTCAAATTTATTTGTATAGCACCAAGTCACAACAACAGACACCTCGAGGTCCTTTATATTGTAACCCCCTAAGAGAAAAGCCCTCGGCAACAGTGGGAAGGAAGAACTCAATTTTAGCAGGAAACCTGCTCCAGAAAACTCCAAAAACTCCTCCACCAGGCTCAGGGAGGAGTAGAGGGGTGTGGGTATCTGCCACAACTGGTTGGGGGCGCGATAGAGACAGAAGACACCTAAACACTTAACACTTAACCTAATATGGATGTCTTTGGCCAGTGGGAAAAAGCTTGGGTACTCGGAGAGAACCCAAACGGGCACAGGTAGAACAAACTAATCCCACCCAGCCAGTGAGTGGACTGGTATCCAAGACCATCTTGATGTGAGGCAAAGGTGCTAACGACTGCACAACAAATAAATACCACAATCTCCCTTACCAAAACTGGAGCACAGACATTTTGGATGGGCTTTTACAACATTACGTACGCCTCATACGCAGTGAACTGAATTAGCTGATGTGCTTACTGCCTAGTAAATGATTAGTGGTCACACCCTAATGATGCAGACTCTAAGCTTTGATAAAATTTAAATAAGTGAGCAATAAAACTTCACTCCTGTGCCCCTGTTATGGACTAATCAGTGCATTTGTTTTTGCTCCAAACATGTTTATACATCCTGTAAAACTGAACACTTGGAACTCTAAAGGAACTGACTCATGTTAAGAGTCACCCTCGGGTAGCATTCGAGGAACTGCAATTTTTGGCACTTCAGCGCGCTTCCATTTTTATTAGTTTTTTTTAAGCCATAAAAGTTCCTACTTATGTAATAAACACATGATCAAAATCAGGCCTTTCAGTAAAATCAAGTGTTTTTAACATTGCTCTGCTGAGAGTAAACACATTCTTACATTACCTCTATCGGTCACGCTCATTCGGATGGTGAGACAAATCACTGTGGGAGTTTCGCACTGCAAAGTACTGGCAAAGGGCCCGCTCTGCTGTGTGCCACTGCAGCTGACACACATAAATCTAAAGCACATATGCAGCTCCTCTGTTGCCCATCTGCATAAAACACAGCCACCGTTAAACATCCATGGAAATCTAGGTGCTTCAAGTTGAAGTGAAGGGCATGTAAGAAAGCAAAATTTCAACTACTATATATATAATACAACGGCCCGACTTCTTATTTTCACAGTGCACCTCTTTCTGTGCCAGCCAGTGAGTCGTCAAATGTGCGTTTGCGTAATCCTGGCCAATTCAAGCAGTTTTGTTACGGTTAAAAAAAAGGGGGGATTAGCTTATGGAGCTTCAAAGCCAAATATAGAATGTGAGGGATTATAGACACATCAAAGTGTAAGAATAAAGATGGAGAGTACATCAGGGGGCAGTTTCATCTTCCATCTCCGTTTCAGCTTTGTGCTTTTTCAGTCTTTTTCACCAGAGGAGATGTGATGTTCAAGAAGTCTGGACTTCACTGGCGTTAAATGCATTTTGGTTTTAACTGAGTTTCACACAGTATGGTGAATATAAAAAGTATTTACCTTCAAGCTCTTCTTGATTTCTTAGGGTTTTTTTTTGCATATTTGTCACACTTATGTGTTTCAGATCATCAAACAAGTTTTAATATTAAACAAAAATAACCTGAGTAGATACAAAAATCGGTTTTTAAATTATGATTTTATTTATTAAGGAAAAGAAGTGAACCAAACCTACCTGGCCCTGTGTCATAAAGTAATTGGCCCCTAAACCCAATAATTGGTTGTGCCACCGTTCCCAGCAAGAACTGCAAATGTCTTTCGCGTCTCTGTGGAGAGATTTTGGACCACTTTTCTTTTCAGAATTGTTTAAATTCTTACTGGTTTTTACTGATGAGCATTGTCTTGTTGCATAAACCGAATGAGCTTTGGCTTCAGGGCATAAACTGATGTTCAGGCATCCACCTTCAGGATTTTTTGGTAGAGGGCAGAATTTGTGGTTCCATCAATTACAACGAATTGACCAGGTCCTGAAGGAGCAAAGCAGAGAACATCACACATCCACCTGTTGGTGTGATGTGTGATGTGTTAGTTTTACACCAGATGCAATGGGACTCAAACCTTTCGAAAAGTTTAACTTTTGTGTCATCATTCTTCACAATATTTTCCCCAAAGTCTTGGAGATCATCAAAATGTTTTTTGGCAAATGTGAGACGAGCCTTTGTGTTGTTTTTGGTCAGCAGTGGTTTTCTCCTTGGAGCTCTCTCACAATGCCATTTTTGCCCAATTGCTTACTTTCTTATCCTGAATCATGAACATGACCTTAACTGAGATGAGTAAAGTGTGAGGTACTTTTTAAATGTTGTTCTGCTGTTTTTGTGAACTCCTGGATGAGTCGTCGATGCACTCTCACTGTGGCACACTGCCTTAGAAATTGCTTTGTAACCCTTCCCAGACTGACAGATGCCAATGACTTTAGATTTTGGCGCAATGTGTTGATTTTTGAGATCTTTTAGCCTACTTTACTTTGTCAGACAGCTTCTATTTAAGTGATTTCTTGATCCAGCAGGTCTGGCACACTGGATTTCTCAAGGCAGAATTAGTTTTTCCGCTTTTTCACAGCACTGTACAGGTATATGGTAACTCTGGAAAAGTCTTTTATATCATGTTCCACTATATCACGGCTGATTTCCAGTTTATATTGGCCATTCAACATTTGAAAATAGCCACAAAAAGATTGCTGCAAAAAAAAAGTTATGACTCATCTTTATCTTTTCAGCCCAGGACATTACCATAAGCTCCTGTAATGAGGATGATGCGCATGAATGTGTGTGGGTCACGAAAAAGCAAAGTGTTAAATCTGAGCTGGTGCTGACTTCACCGTGACTGACAAAACCCAAAGGCGACTTGAACAATTGTATTTTAATGCCGCTTATGTAATTATTTTGATCGTATACCTCCCTAAATATAGGGATTATGCTGCAGTGTGGCAATTGCAATATTGAAAAATATCTTCAGGGTCTTATAACCCACAGAGGATGGTTATGAAATGTTCTTTTTTACCCTGAAAGCGCTGAAGAGGAGGCAGTGCAGGGGAAAGAATCACCCAGAGCAGATTTGAAAACTGTAAACAGGTCGGAAAAGGAGTGAAAGGACTTAAACAAACGCTTAGGAAAACAGTGCAAGCTAATTACGGCGTGGTCTCTGGTTCACCAGTGTGTGTTTGTATGCACCACCCTCACTGCTGTGTTATGTTGTTCCAGTTGTGGCGGCTAGTGGCTGGTAACCAGCAGATCTAGGAGGATTTTAGCTATCCTCATAATCTTGCATGGAATCCAGCAGCCCCAACCACCACCACCTGGCCCCCAGGCACCAACACACACACACTCGCACATAGTCATAAGCTCCTCTTTGCACTGAATAGGTTTACAGTGCATGCAACTGTGTGCAGACTCTGTTTCATAACATAAAAGTGATTGTCATCAGTGCTGGTGCAGAGAGAGGGAGAAATGTTTATGCTGATGAGTATTGAGATAGTCCCAGAACCTCACACTAGGAATTCTAATTTAATCAAAATGTATAGATAAAGCAGCAACTGTCTGGCGGTGTGACACAGTGAGCTCGCAAGCGTGTTGGAAAAGGGAAAAGCAACTTGTTGTAGTGCAGACGTGAGTGTGTCACTGGCAAACTCATCAGTTTTGTTCTGTTCACATCTTTGGTACATGAGGCATGGGTAATGAGGGGGATGAGTATTTGGAAAGGCTGTAGTGTAGATTTGTAGATTCCCAGTATAAACGCTGCCAACAACTATGACAGTGTAGTGGCACTGTGGTACATTCACTTTGCATAGATTATTTAAAACAGTGAAGCAGAAACCTGAATGTAGAGGATGTCAGAGAAAACTGTACCTCCAAAAATAGATCAAGATAAATAACATATAGAAAGAAAGAAAGCTCTGTGTATACGTGAGTGAAGAAAGGGAGAAAGAAATTGAGGAAGACTGGCAACAGATCTTCTTGTTTGCTTGACTCAACTAAAGGGAAAGGATTTCAGTTTCCCCTTTTGAAGAAATGTGATTCAGCACAAAGAGTGCAGAGTCTGACTTCCCATCCAAGCCAGGGCCAATGAACTCTGAGTCTTAGCAATAATACGATAACTTTTGAATTTGAAGTTTGACCTCAAAGGTGCTCAGACCGGTGGCCCCTCCTCTGCTCATGTGAAAAGTCTCCCTCTGTTTATGGCATTTTAACGGACTTCAGATGTCACCGCTCGCAGTTATGGCTGTAGATGTGTAATCTTTACAGAAGGAGAGGTGTGTCACTGGGTGGGGCTAATCGGTCTGTTCTCCTCGATGATTGGTCTGGGATTTTTAAGAAACGGTGTGAGATCTTTACTAGTTGGTCCAACTGCACGCCAATCAATACGATTAAGCTGCTTTCAAGGACGCGTCGTATTTATTTTTAACAAGTGCAATGCAGAAAAGCGACCGTAGTTATTGTTGTTGTTTAGTTACCGTCCAAATGCTTCATTTTATGAATTACAATAAGATATTATCTTATCGTATTGTGGTTAGTTTGAGATATAGATAGTTTAACACCAAGTATTTTGGCATTTGAAAGAAAGAACCCTCTCATTAAGGTATGCCAAAGCATACCTCTCAGTCAGTCAGCCTCTGGGGGAGATCTGGCCACTGCTGTTTGATGTGGGCCCATATGCATGCATCAGTCACAAAAGCAACCATGCTTATTGTTTAAGGCAGGCTTGTATAGCATCGGGGTCAGACAGTGGTGAGCACTGTCGCCTCATATCAAGAAGGTCCTGGATTCAAATCTGCAGCTATGTGTTGGCAAGTCAAAGATTGGTGACCTGTCCAGGGTGTAATATGCTTTGTCATGTGATAGGCTCCAACTGCCCCGTCACCCTGAATTGAATAAGTGGAAAAAGAGATGGATGGATATATAGTGTTGCATGGTATAGTACAGGACTGGGTTATAGTACAGTATAGCAGAAGATATTTTAGTCTAATAGTCTAATATACTGTAGTGTGTAGTATTGAATAGTAGAGTTGTAGTAACAGTACAGATACAGTACACACACACACACACACACATATATATATATACACATAGAGAGAGAGAGAGATATTTGATAAGATAGCATAGTATAGTAGAGGATATTATAGTCTATACTGTATACACCATAGACTATATATAGGTGTACAGTATAGACTAACCCCTAACCTTATCCTATATATAGGATAGCATATAAAAAATAGCATAGCATAATAGAGTATATGTGTACTATATATTACTATGCTATAGTATAGTATAGAATACTATAATATTGAATAACAGAGTATAGAATAGACATATTCTATTCTATTCTATTCTATTCTAGGATATTATAATTTTGAATAGTAGAACACAGATATATTATATTATATATATTATAAATATTTAATATAAAGTTATATCATTTTATGTTGAAAAGGTATCCCATCATCTTCGTCGCTGATTATTGAATGTAGTGAAAGTTAATAGTAAGTTATTGATTTAATTAATAAATTATTCACTATTTATGAGTAAAACTCATCCTACACAAATGTGTATTTTATATTAGAGTGGGGCAGTGATCAGGGAGCAGGGAGACACTCGTATTAAAGGTTCAGTGGCGAATTGAACATTTCCAACAGTCAGTGAAGGTGGCACCACCTCCTCCAGTTCTCAGCGCTCACTCAGCGTGCTCGCTCAGAGAAGCGGTGTGGCTGCAGAGAGACGCACGTATGCTTCCCTCACAGGCACTTTAAACAGGATGTAGCGACCGAGCTAGACCACGGAAAGAAAAAAGCGAAAGAAAAAAAAAGAGCGGGTTAAGCACTGCGATGTGACACACGCCAGAGAAACAGCAATGACCGCCACGGCACAGGAGAAAAAGAGGACAGGAGTCCAGATGAGGCACCTCACCCCCGGCAGGTCTTGACGGCTGCTCCCGCTGACCGGAGACCCCCACCTCCACCGCCACGGCCGCAGCAGCAGTGCACGGTTTACGCACACTGGAAACACAACATTACCCGAAATATTTCACCCGTGAACCTTGAAAGCAGCAATGGGGAGCCAGGGAGACTGCTGTGTGAAGGTTGCGTTGAGGTAAGCCTCCGACGTCTGTCTGCTGGAAATCTGCAGACCTTAGCAGAGCACGCTTGTGTCTGTGCCTCCCGGCGATTAATGAAATGCATCATGCACACCTACAGTCTTCCACGCTCCCCGATGTCTCCGTCCATTTCGGGGATTCAGGAGATTACACAGCCACGGAGAATACCATTCCACCTTATTTTACTTGGGCGGCGCTCTGCACAGTATCGACAAGGCAAAAGCACGCGTTTGTTTCACGCTATATCCGTATATAACCGTTCTCATGTGGTGGTGGTGTTGTGTGTATACGTTTTTTATGCACAAGTTCTGCACACAGCGTCTTACATTCATGATTTAACATTGGGTGAAGTGACAAGGACAGCTGCAGCCAGGTGCAGGGAGGAGAATGGGCGTTTCTCTCCTAACCAATTTTTGCTGGGATTATTCTTACATGCACCTACCTGCATCTATAACCATGCCTAGTCAACAGCTTATATATGCATGACGGAGTTAGGTCAATAACTAGGTTAAAAAGCAGGAGCATTGTTGTGCTTAAGAACACAAAAAAGTGTCCTGCAGCAAATGAATCGAGCACAAAGAGAATCTCTCCTTCAGAGCTGTGACATTCACTGCCTTTGTTGGATTGGGGAGCACAGCAGCTCTTGAATTGGTGAGAGGAGACAGTTTTCTGCATGTGTGTGAGCAAAAAATCCCAAAATAAAATTTGATCATAAGAAGTGAGCATAAAAAGTGCTCTAAAACCTCATCTGTAATCATGCTCATTTTACAGTGTGCAAAGCTGTGGCGGTGGTCTGACAGACCCCACAGACCCCCAATTAACTCAGAGCCTCCCAGACTGTCACATTAGCGAGCGACCGCCTTTTGGCAGTACTGCGTAACCGGCTTTCAATCTACACATAACACAAACGACACAAACATAACTATGCTTCATGAAGCACCCATTTGAGGTCCCCAATCTGGGCTCCAATAATTGATCTGAGTGGGGTGGGGGTTGAGAATGGGGGTGGGGAGTTGGTCCAGCAAAGCAGGCTTTTAAGATGAACTTTAAAAACACTGGCCCCATTTCCCCAGGGGAAGGCTTTATCAGCTGCCTCATTGTCAGCCACAGAGTGAATCTCCTTTGTGCTCATTCGCTGTGACAACTGTAACAGGAAGTGGAGTAGGTGGTGCTGACAGAAAAAGGTGAAAAGGGAAGCCGTATAGGCCGCTGGTGGCTGTCGCTGAACTGAATTTAGCGAAAGGGAGACCAGCCAAGAGGCCTGTTGATGTGTAAATGACTCAGTGACTAACACGTCTGCCTTTAGCTCCCTCTTGCTCCTTTTTTTAATTTACTTTTTTGACGTTATCATCAGTTTGTGAACAGGTTTTCATTTCTTTGTTCAGTAAGGAAGGTCAGATCAGCAGAGGAGCATTATCTTCGCGAGAGTACCTCGGAATTAGTTTTATTAGCGTGAAAGTCTTGCTGTAATTAAACAGGGGCTAAGTAGTAACATGTAATTACTCTGCTGGGTGAGCCGATGCTGCTCCTTTTCATCACATGTGATCTGTGTGTGTGTGTGTGTGTGTTTGACAGGAAATGGGAAGCTTGCAAATAAACACATGGAAAAAGATAACTTCCTGCTGAATAAGCAGTTACTTTTTCCCAATGACCTCCGAGCCTCTTTTATTCCCAGAGAAGAGGGCCTTTGATAAGAGGGGACGCCGTTTAATTGCTCCCATCATGCAATGCCCTTGGCTCAGAGCTTATGTCTGCATGTGCGAATGTGCATTACGAGGGCAACGGGGGTTGACGTGAAGGCCAACGAACGCATACTCAGTCTCGTGTTGCCAGCATCCAATTCCTGAACGACCTACAATCCTACAATCCTGGATCCGTACGCACGCTTGAGTCAGTGGATCTGCATTGCAGACATGATCAGATGCAACTACTGTAATTCCCTCCTAAACAGTTGTTGTTAAATTGCCCCTGGCCTGGCTTTTGCGTCTTTATCCAGATGCATCCATTTACAGTATCGGCTCAGTCGAGTGCAAGCAGGCTATAATCAGTAGATAAGTAGACACACTCACCATCACCTTCACACACACGCACATGCACTTACGTTCAGGCTCCCACTCTCGCTGGTTTTATGTTGAGTGTTGCATTTTGCACCCCCGATTGAAAGCTTTATGTCAGGACAGACTCTGAGTGAGAGTGGCCCGCCAATAGTTCAGCTTTTGCACCCTTGCATGTGTGTTTGGCGAGCGGTGTGTAAATTTCCATTTGCATATCGATCTCTGTCCCCCGCCGTTGCCCTCTGTGCGGCTCCCTGCCATTTACTCATTTCAGAAATCAAGTGACTCGCCCGCTGCTGAAGTGCTAAGTCAGCCCCCGTAGCTGGTTAGAAATAGACTCAAAGACAAATCTGTTTAATGCTGTTGTGCCTCCTGATCTTTTGATTGTTACTCCATGTTCTCCCCTTAAGGCTCTCCTTTCTGTCTAATTTGAACTCGACTGCCCCCCTCCCCCTCATGGTTTTGTGGTTCTGGGGTGATGACAGTAATGAGGCTGAATAGGGGAAAAAAAGCATAAAATATTCAGTGTTCCTTCAAACCCTACAGGTGGATGACTGGGTTGTTGCGGACAGTTGTGACGCAGACCGTTTTGGCTAGAAGGCGATGAGAGTTCAGCTGAGGGGAAAGAAAAAGATGAGCTTTTATCTCTTGAACTCTTATGACGTGCTGATCAGCCAGTGTAAAAGACGTCTCTACAGAAGTTCTTCATAAATCCATTGATGTGCTCCACCGGCTTTGAAACAAAACAAGAGCAGCGGGGATATGAGTGAGGGAAGTGGCCCCTCACAGCTGACACACAAAGGATTTAAATGGGAGTTTAAAAAAAATGGTGGTGTTTTGTTGTTGGACGCTTGTCCTGTGTCGGCTACCAGTCTCGCCTGTTTCCTGTGTGTGTTAATAGTTTGCCACACGGGCTGTGTCTGGGTTACAACCTCCCAAGGGGGTTGTTGCTAAAACAGCTGGGTTTGGTGGGAAAGTGTGTGTGCATGTGTGTGTGTGTGTGTTACAAGCCTACAGTACTGTATTTGCTGGTCACAGGGTAGTGCTGCAATGTAATCTCCTCATGGCAGGAGTCTTACACTTGGTTGCGACATTCATCTCCCACTCCCACACACAGTTACACACACACACACACACCGATCACTGCAATGGGAAACGTATAAACGGTGTTGTTGTGTTGATGAGCCTGTAAAGTCGCTCGTAGTCAGCATGTTTGGATTCGAGGGAGGTGAGAGGAGCAGGAAACATGACAGAGCACACGCCCAAGTTGGCCGTCCGCAGCTGTGCATCACTTCCTCCTCATGCTTGTCTGGTTGTGGGCACGTGATTTTATGTTCTTTGTTGTTGTTGTTTTTTTAAAGTTGTTGTTACCCTTCAAGCTAACCTAATAGCACTGTGAGTGCTTTTTTTGGCAAGTGTACTGAAGAAGCTGTCTGCTGTCTGAACTGAACATGAGCTGAGACCCGGACACGGTGATGTGCAGAAAGCAGTCGCGCTGGGTGTTCTGTCCGTCACCCCGTTTATCACAGAAAAACCTGTTGAATAATCCGGCTCTGCGGATTCAGGGGCTTTACAAACAGATTGCGGCTCGCTGAGGTCAAAAAAGAACAAAGAAGTTAGTGAGGTTGCCAAGCTGCACTTCTTAATTCTGGTTGCCAAACAGTCACACAACTACACGTCTGCTGTCAGGTGTATAATAGAATCATATGATGTTGTTTGCAAATGATCAGAGGCGTGAAGGAATTTGTTACATGTGTAGCTTATGTATTTAATAGATCAACAATATTTAGGTCATACATGTGCCAGTGATCTGGAAATGAGTTGTGCAAGCTATTTATGAATTTGCTCTGTTTAAGTATATCTGTACTCCCTAATGGTGCGCTGCTGTTGCAGAATGACTTCCTGTAAGGTTGCTTCTGGACCATCCACACTTCCTGTTCACTTCCTGCTTTGTGTGCTGCTGTGTTTTCAGTGAGGACCGAATTCTAAAAGAAAGCATAAAGGTGAAAGAAACACAAACCCAAAGACGAGCCTCTGGCTTTTCTCAAAATAACCTCTCGGAGTAAGTCTGTGCGATTCCGTTGCGCGCTCCTGAGTTAAAATCAAAAACACACACTGTGAGTGTACACATTTACGCCATTTTAAACTTCCCTCTCTTGCTCAAGCTCGTCTGCACTGTGTGCAAAATAAAGTGTGACCAAAACGTTGGAATGTGACCAGCTTTCTCTCTTCCCCCGGCTCCTTCTACCTCCTATTCGCCCACTCTTGCGCAGACATTCAAAGGCACACACACACACACACACACACACACACACACACACACACACACACACACACACACACACACACACACAAACAGATCTGTATTTGAATTTATCCATTTGAATTCATTAAGCAATGAAAGGCGCTTCAGTCCAGTCCAGCATTTGCATGTGTCTCTTATCACGGTGTCATCATATGTCAGCTGGACCGCTAAATAATAACTCGTTCTGCTTGAACCACAAGGGCAGTCTTTTCACAGCGTGTGTGGTCAGTCTAGAAAATAATTATGTTTATAGACGCTTTGTGGTCCGCGCATTTCGATAAACCATAAAACCAGTTTGGCCAGTTTATGTGTGTCGACATTGTTGTGGTCACTCAGAGATCACTGGGACTGAGTGTGCCTTTGGAGGGGGGGTGAATGGCTTTTTAAACAGACCACCTCTTGGGTGAGCGTAGACAGAGGACACTGTGTGAATGAGTCTGATGTCAGTGCAGGTCTTTGTGTGCTCTGCTGAGCTTGCACGCACACAGACACACACACATAAAGATGCACATGCACAAAAACACGCAAAAAAGCCATAGAATTGGAGGGTAGACGTGGATGAAGTCCAGACTGTATTTTTAGAGAGGAAGGGGATAAAAAAGAGAGCGAGAGGCTTGTGGAGTCAGTTTCTGATGTCCTCTTTGTTTTATAAACTGCTCTCTGTCTGCTGAAAAGAGCAATGCTTCCTGCAATTCACTGTAATAAATACAAAGAAAAATCAAAGAGGGAAAAAAAAGGGGGGGGGGGGGGAACAAGGCGGGGTGGAGTATGAAAAGGAGCAAGTGTCTCGTCTGCTGTCAAAAGGGCTACTGTAGCATGCAAATATGAGATGCTACATAAGTGTGCAGACAGTGTGTGTGTGTGTGTATGTTTGGGCATCGTGTGTATGAATAATTTGGGTGCAGCTGCACGTGTTTGCTATGTTCCCGTGGCGAGAGGAAGAAGCACAGAGATGGAGAGCCATAGATGTCCTGTCTAGACTGAAATGAAAACCTTACTGACTTCTCTATTTGAATGTCAGATGTTCTGCATAAGCAATCTGAAATTATATTGTCTTCTGCTTTTGTAATCTGTAAACTGGCAGTGATAGGAGTGTGAAGTTCAAGAGTTTTTACTCCTTCACACTCAGATGTTTTCTTTAGCCTTTAAGACAGTTTAATAAGCAGTTCTCTGCTTCTCCCCTTTGAATTTACTTTGGAAAACGTGTAGCTATTAAAAACCTGTCCATCCCTACATTTATAGTTTGCGAATGTGTCAGTAGAGCTGCCTACTGTGCCGATATAAAGGGACGTGATGTGTGTGTTTGTGACCAGCTGGCCCATAATCACCTTCACAGCGTTAAGTAGCTTAATCACTGCTGGCGTTTGTGTCTCTGGGTTTGTTTTGGGTTATTGTGTGTGAATGGAGGGAGGTGTCAGCAGGGCAGGGCTTTAAAAAGGCTGGAATGAGTAACCGATTAAATGTGGTTATAATTTACATTTCAGTTGCAGCATTGCGCAGTTTTATCACCTCATATTTAGAAACAGCTTTGCGGTGTCGGCTGTACTTTGTTGTTACTGCTAATTGGCGAATGTTAGCTTGCTAACACAGCAGGGTTAACATCATAACTGCTGATGTTCAGGTTGAATCAGCAAAACTTTATTTAAAATAGAAGCACCGAGAGGAAGAGGTGCCTAGAAACACTGAAAGGCCTCGCACGATAAAAGCTGGTGATATTATTGAGCGCAGCCAGGAGAGTGCTGTCGTGTAGAAAGATAGAACATGACTCCATCCTCGAATAAATCATTTTAATTTAAAGGATCTGAGCCCTCTAGTATTGTGACAAACTAGCACTTGTTATGATATATAATATTTATGTTGATGTGTTAGCAATAGTTTATTTTACAGAGGAGTAATATTAGGATTTATATGTGGGGGTGGGACAGCTGGGGCCCTCCACAACAGTCCCAGTTTTTCATTGGCCTCTTGGGAAATTCAGTTGCCCATTATTGTATTAGACAAAAAAAATGTCACTTTAGCTGTCAAATGCTGCATTTATCAGCTTCCTGGCTTTCTGGGTAAGCAGTGTACTGTTTGTTAGTACTTGTTTGTTGAAAACAGCTGGATGGCTACTGAAAATTTTGCTTTATTAATAAAGTATTGCTTAAGACAACTTAAAAACTAACTGTGCCACCACGACAGTTCCTACTGCAGTCCTACTGCCGTCTTCGTTTTCCTTTTAAAGTGAAAATCCACTTACATTTCATTTTGGGAACACTGTTATGGACTCTTTCTGATTACTGACTACTACAGTGCTTATTTTATTGGCTTTCCTGAAAAGACTTTCAGACAATGACAGTTCAAATGCTGCAGGTAGAATTTTAACAAATGCCAGGCAGAGACAGCTTATAACTCAAATTCTCAGTGCCCTATATTTTCATAATTTTCCAGTAAAATATAGAATTGTATTCAAAGTATTTCTAATTAAAAAACAAACATTAAATGAGTTCTAAATATACTATCTAAGATGTTTAATGAATACAAACCTGGTAGGTCTCTGAGGTCTCTAAGATCCGATCACCTAGCGGTGCACATATCTGAATCTAAACAGGGTGATTAGACATTTAGCTGTTATACTGCCTACCCTCTGAAGTTAGCTATTCTCCAACCTTTGCTAGTTTTAAAAAGAAGATAAAAAATAGTGTTCATTTTGCCAGGCTTGTGGCATGTTTTTAAATGATTCCATATTTAGCGGTGAGTCGAACAAAATTCCATCACGTATACGTGAGATGTTAGACAAACACAAACAGAGGAGGTAACGTAATTGCAGGGGAATGATGAAATAAATGTTAAATGTAGGGGAAAAAAAGTGTTTTTAAAAAACATATAGATGTTAATAATCGCTGTTCAGATTGGTCTACCGGCTAAAGCACATACAGATGTATACATATATACGCTATGCTAGTTAAACTAATATTCTTCTTCTTCTTTTTCTTCTTATCATTATTATTATTTTTTCTCTTTTTTTTCCCCTCTTTCATTTCAGTTTTTTATATCTCGTGAAGCACCTTGAATTAATGTAGTGTTTGGAAGGTGCTCTATAAATAAACTTGCCTTGTCTTTTTTTTAACACCTTAGGAGAATTAGCTTGGGAGAATCACTTTGTTGCTGCATCATATCAAACTAATAATCTTCATTCTAAGGTGAAAGTGTTTTTTTTTTTTTTTAATAACCTGATACACTTTTGTGTCTATATGGAATACTACAAAGGAATGAACAAAGACTTCAGCCATTGGCTAAGTTCACATGCCTACAGACAGACAGCCATGGTGACGGTGGCTGTGTTAGCACTCATGCTAAATGCTGTCTGACAGAGAAGGAGTCTGGCCTGGTGGTAATGCTAACCTGCCCTCCAGGGAGGCAGACAGACAAGCAGAGTCATGGCAGCAGTCTGCAGCTCGGCAGCGTATGTTGTGGGCTCTGTATTAGAGAAAAACATTCAACAAATGGATCTTTGTGTGTGTGTGTTTCCTGGTGACCTTTATTGAAATAATTCCACCTCTGCATTTCATTCTTAGTATTTTGCATGTGTGTTTGTGTACTTACATCCGTCTCGTATTTTGAGAAATTGTCACACATTCGCTTCATAGCTGACATATGAACTGTAAAACATTTCAACAAAAATATTTCACATACAGTGTCACACTTAAGCACATAGATGAAAATTTCACATGTATTCATCTAAAAAATGATGCCGACCCTGGATATGTAAGAGAAAGATATAAATAAGCAAACTTTTGGCTCTTTTTTCCTTTTTGTTGCTGCTTTGCTTTTAATTTTCGATCCTCTTGTCAACTCACTGCTTCCTCTGTCAGTCCCACTGGCACAGTGAACCAGATAGTGTGTGATCTGTCGTTTGAAAATTTCCAAAAACATTATAGGTTTCCCCATGGCACACCGTAGTGATGGCATGGTGCTTTACAGCATCCATTAAAAAGCATCCACTCTTATTCTCTGTTTCAGATGTTGAAATGAAATAGACTCGGGGAGCATGGCACCTCTCTGACCTTGACAAGACTGTCTGTCATGAAAATGTATGAAAGGAAGCTAATTTGATTCTTTCTCGTGCCTCCACCCCCCCATGAAGCGGCAGACAGAACAAATGAGAGGGGGTAGGAAGGGGAAATGAGGAGGGGGGTGAGGAAGTGGGGTGGGGATTGACCCAGAATTAGCTCAGATGATGCGTACTGATGTGCCCCTGTAACAATGAGATGCTCATCTGAAACTGAATGACAAATGCTTGTCTTTGACAGCAGTGGTGGTGGGGGGTTATGCCTCTGGCACAGTGATGGTCAATACCAGGCTAATAAATAACACTGGCACCGGTTTTACTAAAAGTAATCTATTGTTATGCTGTCAGTAGTAGTATTATATACTCTTCATATACTGGTGGGCAGGTATGCTCTGATGGCAAAAAAAATGCAGCCTGTGATAGCTTACTTTTTAAAGCCTAGGCCAAAGTCTTTCACAGCCAATGCTTCACGCGTGCTCTGCCCTACTTTACCTGATAATATCAGCTCTAAAAATGGGATATTTGAGCCTCCTAAGTGTCTCAAATATCTTACTGTGAATTTCTGGTTCCAGCTCTAATTTTGTCTTTGATATCTTGGCTCTGTTATTGCGGGGCGTGAATATTTATTCATTCATTCAGCTTCAAGGACAACTTCCGATGACAGTCTGTGTCTCTGGAAAATAAATTCCTGATGGAGATGGGGAAAGATAACAGAGTTGACAGAGTATTTCCTCAAGAGTCAACCTAGCTCTTTCCAGACAATGTAGGACAAGCCCGTCCTTGAAGTCTGGCTTGGTTGGCTCGTGCTAACATGGATGAGCCAGTGCACTCATTCCTGCTGTAGCATGCGACCCTGCATGCTAAGGCACCCAGTCAAACCAATGTGCACAGAGTACGTGAATTCTCCTCTGTCTTATCGCCCGTTACCAATTGGCAGCGGCGCCTCGGGCTACAGGGTCGCCAGTCTGTGAGGTTAGTTTGATAGATAAGGTTAACCCGAACGAGGCTGTGAGCTGTGGTATTTTGTGTCTGGGTGTAACTAAACTGCTCGTGCAATAAAAGATGAACGTTTAAATGGCCAAGTATCATCGATCGATTAGGTGGTTTATTTAGTGTGGTTACTGCTCTCTGTGGCTACAATCTTTGCATTTGTGTTTCCATAGTGACGCTGTTTCACCACTTTGTGAGTTCACATAGTTGATTGAATTGTTATGAATGTAACTGTAAATGCTTGTTTCACTATGAGTAAATCTATAAAATACAGCTGACACACATGTATATGCCAATATAAACACTTATTGTTTTGGGTAAATCACATAGTAGAACTGCTTTGACTCTCAGCCTCTCAGAAGACAGTGATCCAGAGTCAGCACTGATATGAATCTTAAGGTATCTGCTGATCCTCAGAGTATTAATCAAGTTACTAGTGGTGGTCTGTGAAATCTGAATCCTTTCTAGAATTTATTGGGAGGCTTTTTGTGGAATGTCTTAATGAAATTGAAGAAGAAATATTTTGTTTTTGCAGTCATTACTCTGGGCTTGTGAGGACATAGTCGTTTGTATCCACCAGTATGGCAGGACAGATGCCTATATCTTCCAGTCTGCATTGTACCACCTGGGCAAGCCAGCTGTCCACGCACAGCACCAGTCTCTTGTGACCACTGGCCTGTTTCCCCTGCTTGTGCTTGTTCACATACAGTGTGCATTCTCCTCTGTGCTTTCCCATCCGTTCTGTCTGCTTTCCTTTATATTTACTTTGTGTCTCCCTCTGCCAGTTTGTCCAACTGGTCCTTATTAGTGCTTTCTCCTCTGGTGCTTCCACCTGAGCCAGCTACTTATATTCATAACCCTGCTGTGTTTGCCTTCCTTCGTTATTTTTTTTCCCCCTCTCGTTGCCATAAATCAGAGACCAGGGTCAAGTCTGGAAAAATGCAATTTCTCGCCCCTCATTTGCTTTTGTTTGGTGCCAGCTTAATTCATTCATAACTCGTATAAACATATGTTGCCAGGGACAGTGCACAGTCAGGTGTCCATTGCTTTTTTTCTGCCATTCCCTCAGAGAGTGTTGGACCTGCATATGAAATGTGTCTGTGTGTGTGTTTGGATAGCGGCTTGTTAGCCTGCTGTGATGTTGGGCTCATGTGGAGGATCGGAGACCGAAGTGAGAGACAGATTTTGCAGGAAATGGCCTGCTTCCATATCCTGTCATAGCAGTGGGTGTGTTGTTATTACTCTCGTCCACAGACACTCAACTGATTAGTCAAAGAGAGCAAAGCACAGGCATTATGGGAAGGGTGTCTTGAATAGACTGTGAGGGATTGAGCAGCAGACAGATGCAGGGAGAGAGACAGTTGACGGTTTTATGCGAGGAATCACTGCAAACAGCTGATCCAAAAAAATCGATGGGAGCACTGATTAAATGGGCAACAGGATAGAAATGCTTACTGTAGCTCAATAATGTTTAAGCGAGCCTCTGCTTGCTTGTGTCTTTTTTCTAAGACAAGAGGTCGGCATTCGGACTTTTTGACTGAAGAGACGTTGTAATTAAAGCTTTAATATCCCAGAAGCTGTTCATTAGTGTTCGCAATCAATTCACATTAAGTAGCATCAAGTAGAAAGTGGAAATCCTGATCTTTACAGCGATCCATTCTATGTACTCATGTTACTGGTGATGACATTCATTTGGTCGTAGGGCTGGGCCATATCATACCGTTCACGGTAATACCGGTATAATGTTGGTCAACGATAAGAAATTGAAATATCGCGATAGAAATATGGGTAAAACGCACATGCGCAGTGCCTTTGTTTGGCGGAAAAATGAGAAGGGAGAAAGCAGATCGTTGAATGAAACAGATGAACCAGATTTGGTTTGTAAAAATGCAACTTCAGTGGTGTGGCACTGGTTTAGCTTTCGTTTGTCAGATACACAACAAAGCACTATTTTTGGTAGCGCATGCTAGCGAGCCGTCGTTATTACCGTGTTTTTTTGAAAAAAATAAATTGAAAAAAACACTTAAAATCAATCCTTTGGTTTTTCTGAAAATAGACAGTGCCCCTTATAATCCCGTGTGCCTTATGTATGAATTCTGGTTGTGTTTACTGACCTCGAAACGATTTTATGTACACGGCGCTCGAAAATCTTTCAAATGTTTCAGTACGACTTTGCTAAGCTACGAAGCCGCACCGCTTGATGGATTGTCGGAGCATTACGGCTATCGTAGCCAGGAGCCTCGCGGAGTGATACGTACTGTGCTTCAACATAATATTACCGTGTTGCGTGTGTATAACCTCTTTTTAAGTTTTGTGGATATTATACATGGTTATGCTGAGGATATGTTTGCCAATTTCCACTGGAAATGCCTTTTGGTTAAACTGTCAGCAAGGAATTTGCATTTGCATTGTTAAATTTTTATATAACTTTAATGCACTTTAAAAAGCTCAAAGCTGCTTGTTTAAGTGAAAATACATTGATGTTTTTTTTTGCACGAATAAAGTTGAGGAGTTGTAAAGTATTTTGTCTAGTGTCAATTATATCGTCAGTTATATCATTATCGCAAATTTTCAAATGTATATCGTGATAAATATTTTTGGTCATACTTTAAACTTTTGGAATGTGTATACCGGAATAATAATACTATATCTATTGGTTTCTCCACCAAACACTAAGTCATGTTTTCTTACGTCACACATTGACATGCAAATTAATTTATAACTTTAAAATTAGCTTTTTCTGGATTTTTGGTTGATTTTCTGTCTTAAATAACTGAAAATCGGAGACTGCTCATTTCTGTGTAAGTAAACAAATGTACAGATTGAGAAGGATCAAATAATTATTTCCCCGCACTGTAAACGATGGATGTAACCACCACGGTTGTTGATGTCCTGTTTTCACAAATTGTTTCTGAAGCCTCGACTTTTTAGCAGTGGATCCTGTTGTGGATCTAACTGACAGATTGAGGACATGGCAAACTCAGATTGTAGCAACTTGTCAATCCCAAGACAGACCCACCCTAAATCATACAAGGCTTTATTCTTTCTATTCTACCTGAAGTAGGAACCAAAAAAAAACAACAACATGTTGTAACAGGTAAGACTTAAAATTAGAGATTGACACAGGGTCATTTTGTCATAGCGGTGACATTGTTTTACAACCAAAGGACTCCCCTTCTGTTGGCCATTAGAAGTGTCTTGCAATAGGACACTGAATTTAGTCATGAATACATGTGACATATTTTTAAATGTAGTAATAAACTGTCTAAAAACCAGCCTTATGTGACTGCTACTGGATCTCTGAGACCCCCATTGATCAACTGATGTGGAAACAAATGGCCTTCCATTGTCATCCTTTCTGTTTTGTTACATTTGTTTTTTCATTTTGACCTTAGCAGCCAGTGGTCTGCTTCCACTCCATCCATTACTGCACCTCTGGGCCTCTCTCGTTTCATCCCACAGTCACTGATATGCCCAGAGCTCCTTAACCCAAAATAGGCCAAAGCAATTTCCTGAGTTCTCAGGGCTTTTCATGTCAAACATGCGACAGTCTTCATGAATCGCCACTTTATCCTCCCTCTCTTGTTCTTCTCATTTTCCCTCTCCCATTCTTCCCTTTTTCCTTTCTGTTTGTTTGAGTCTTAGAAAATAAAAGAGGTTGAGAGGGCGGGGGCGAGATAAATGGTTCAAAGGCTGTGAGACGGCTCCACATCAACAGCTTTTCAGTCGTCAGGTGAACAGCCCGACAAAGGCTCCCGTCACATATTGCCGGGACGCCTTCAGCTTGCAGTGACATGCACGCGCCTTTTCATTACAGAACAAAAACAGGAGGAAACGTCATCGCTGTTCACCTACCTGTCAAAAACCCGCACCACACACACCGGACACTTAATCCAGAAGGATGCGTTAACACTTTTATGCATTGGGGATTACACGGTTAAAATATTTAGGACACTTGTTCTTTATATGCACTTTTTATGGCTGTTACTTTACTCATACCTGAAAACACTGATATGTCCGTTTCTGCAGTGTGGCTACACACTCTAACACATAGCTGTGTCAGCTGCGTTAATCCTAATCTGAACTCTGACAATGACGAAGCTCTAATCGGAGTTACGCTACGAGCAAACAGAGCGGAACCAGATGGAGACACAGCGCTCCTTATGTAATCTCTGTAGGGCTGGTTAATCTCTTTCAGGAAGGTTAGGACTGTTCTGCTCTGTAAATAATGTTACCAAAACGGCTTTTTCAGGATTGATGTCTTTTAAAAACTTTATCAGGTTGGGAACTCAACCCCCACATACTCTGTATGATTAGGTGAAACAGAAGTTAAGTAAGAGGAACTTTGAGGATTCATCATCAGTAAAATATGACAATACCTGTTGATTCTTTGGTATTTCACGTGATGTCATCATCTCCCGCATGTGAAAATAGGAAGTGTACGGTGCTTTGTTTCATCGCTGTAGCTCGTCAGTAGCACCTGAGTGACTGGTAAAGCATGCAATATTCATTATCATTACGCAACACGAGGTCGAATAATGAAATGGCAGGTGTCGTCGCTTTATGCTACTCACTAAAAGGCAAAAATAGAAATGAATGAATAAGTAATGAAGTCGCAATAAACAAATAAATAACAGGCTGTGCTGGGCATTAGCTTCTGTTTTCCCGGTTCACCTCACCGATGTCACCGATTCTCTGCTGATGGGTGTGCTCGGATTTATATAGCTTTTTTTTAGACTGCAAGTCACATTTTGAGGATACATTTGTACAGTGCTTTATCTACCTCATGTCCAATTTAAAAGTCACCAATTAACCTACCATGTGAGTCCTTGTGTGGAAGCCAGAGTGCTCTCTAGAAGAAGCACACGGGCACAGGAAGAACATGCAAACTCCTCACAGAAAAGGCCCAGCCAGGATATCCCCTATCACAGCGGTCCCCAACCCCCGGGCCTCGGTCCGTGAGTCGTTTGGTACCGGGCCGCGAGAGTTGAGGTTTTCAGGGTTTTTATCGGTTTTCAGTGTTATTTTGTTATCGTTTTTATCGTTTACTCGGTTTTCCTGGGTCTTTTCATGTGTGTTATGAATAAATTTTCTTTTTTCGGTACCGGTACTAGTTTTATTTTGTTGTATTTATCCACGACACCTTAAAGGCCGGTCCATGAAAATATTGTCGGTACGTGGCGCAAAAAAGGTTGGGGACCGCTGCCCTATCAGTTGCACATCCCATGTCCCTATCTGTGGCTCTTCTTAACAAGAGCCTGACACAGGGATTCGGCCTCCTCTGGTTTCCATAAGAAGTATAGTTATTTCTTTGTTTTGTTGAGCTAACTAAGCTAATCAAGTTTCTTTGCATGCCCAGCTGGGCACATGGTGCATTATGCTAATCCATGTGGAGGGCTTGGAGAGTTTGGCAGCAGCTGAAGAAACAGTTTCATGTTCATTTCAAAATCAATTTGATGGACCTCTTTACAAATGGGTGTGCTAGCGTATTATTTTATGGCAAAGTGCTCTTAGGGTTTACGAGAAATCCAGGCTGCGGTGTGTTGTGCGCGTGTGTTTGTGTGGAGACAACACCCAGCTCGCTGACAGCGTGGTGGGGCTGTGGTGCAGTGAAACCAGCAGGGATGCATCCTGAAGCTGCTGCCTACCACCAACAGGCACAGACAGGCTTGGAATTAAATGGAAACACTTCTGAGCACATTCAGTGTTATTTAGGAAAATAATTGAGGATAGCTTTGATGTCATTGTGGAATTGAATGAAAAAATGAGCTGCAACACATCTTCTTTAAGGTTTTAGTGGATATTTTCTCAAATAACTGTCCCAGACTCTCAAAATTCATTGCAGAAACATAGCACGCTGTTGAACCTTTACTTAAAGAACTATAGAAATACTACTGAAAAGCATGACCCAGATTGTAAACGAGTCGATTTGCAACAAATCCTGCACACAACTACTTGGTAGTCTCAAACTCAGGTCATGCACAGTGAAGGAGAAACAGATGGAGAAACTTTATTAACCAAATGCAGGTTAGCATTCAGAGAGAACACCATATTTTTTCAGCAATCAACCTGCCTGCCTCATATTCTTTACACCAATAATTCATCGTTAGACAACATTATAAACAGACAGGCTCACTGTTCAGGTGGCTGTAGCCATCATTCATTCAAATGAAATGAGTTGTGTGAAAGAAACAGGGTAGGAGAGTAAAAATGATGACAGACTTTACATTTGTCTGTCTGCTGACTGGTTATTAATGAGGGAAATGACAACGGAGGGATATTAAGCTGCGTCATCTCCCACTCTTTCAGCCACTGTGGGTGGAGAAAAGAGCAGGGAGCATGGCCTCAGTGTGAGGCTAGATTTGGTTTTTAAGTTACAGCTATGAATTTATTCCATTTTCTGCTGCTTATCTGGGTCGGGAGGCAGCTGTCTAAGCCGGTATGCCAAGACTTTCCTCTCCTCAGCCACTTCCTCCAGCTCTGGGAAGACACAGAGGCAGCTGAGAGATGTAACCTCTCCAGTGTGTCCTAAGTTTGTCTCGGGTCCTTCTCTAAGTTGGGCATGCTCGAAACACCTAGTAGGCATCCTGCCCAAACCACCACTCCTTTTGGAGTAAGCTCATTTCCTCCACTTGTATCTGCAATCTCAGTCTTTCCATCTCTTTTGTTCCTTTATTTATTTCAGATACTTATTTGTTTTGTCTTTATGGAGACATGTTTGACATTTTAATGTTCTTCTCATTGTTTTTCTTTTTAAATAACATCAGCTGTAGCTCACAGTGTACATTACTCCAACTTACTGTTGGCTTTTTCTCAGTTGCCCTGCAGGCCTGAGCTGTCTGTGAGAAACCAGCTGTCTTAATCAGATTATTTAAATTGCCAGCTTGATTGACTTCATCTGATATAATAATAGCGAAGTTAATTGTCCGGAGAGTTCACAGCAATCACACGGGTGTTTTGTCTTCATGCCTCCTTGATGTGGTTTCCATACAGGCATAGAGATGCATAATCCTTTCAAGCTGTTGTTGCCAGTTTACCATCCTTTTTTTAGTCCTGCTTTGGACTCCTCAAACATTCGAGGGAACCGTTTGTCGTTTTAACTGGTAATACTCCTCTTTGTTGTGCAGGTAGAGCATATATCTGAACCTTTTCACTCAGTGGTTGTGCAGGGGTTTGCATTGTCGCCTTGAATCTGCTTGGCTTTCTGTATCTTCTCCCTGTGCCTGTGTGAGCTCTCTGGGGGTATTTCACTTACTCCCACAGTCCAAAGACATGCTTGTTAGGTTAATTAGTGAATCTTAATGGGTTTTAAGTGTCTATAATTGTCTGTCTCTGTGTGTAGGCTCTGTGATGTACTCTGTACTGTTCCTCTTGGGTTAGGCTCCGACCCCCTTGTGACTCTGAAGTGGATGTGCAGTTAAGTGGATGTGTTGTGCGACTGGAAACTCTGCTGTGTAAAATGACTAAACTGCAAACGTAAAAGTGTGAGGCGTGACCGATCATTCTGCTGACCTGTGGAAAATACAGAGTTGCTTATCTGTGGGTGTTCCATATAGATGCAGATGTGCAGCATGAATGCATTTGGCTTTGCTAAATCTGACACACACACACAATACGATGACTTTACAACACGTTTTCAGGTCATATGTGCGATCATTAGCGTCTGTCATGTAAGGGAGGAAAGTTAAAAAAATAAATAAAGTTGCCATCCTCATCACTCATCAGACTTAATGAGCTGTTCACAGGTCAGTTTGGTCTTTCTCATCTATGTGAGCAACATGATTTTGCAGGGCTCTTCAAATATCACTCTCACTTCGTTTAACCTGTTTCTAAAAAAAACACCAACCCCTGTACATCAGGGCCCACCTCACCTGTTGTTCTCTACTTGTTGACACAACCTTTCTTGGACAGCAAAATGACCTTTGAGCCATCTGCCAACACCTAGTGAATGTACTGCGGGTGGGAGGAGGGGGTGTCTTGTGTGTTTGCATTTCAAACATTTGTTACCGCCACACAGGAGAGGGGCATGATTGGTAGAAAGAAAGAAAGCCAGAGGAAGAGGAAGCGAGCGAGTTAGTACAAGTCCACACGGGTGATTAATCTCCCCGGCTATCAGGAGAAAAAAGGAAATGGAAAAAGGCCTTTTTCACTGCTTCTGCCATTCAGTGATTAGTCCAGTTAGTCTGCTGCTTTCTTTGGCAGTGAACTTAGGGAGGGCTCGAAACAGGCCGAGGTGCGAAGATGGGCAAGAGCACAGAAACAACACCGCTGTTCATTTGCCGATCAGGAAGTTGAATCTCGCGTATAACAGATGGGGCGATGATGGAGAGGAGCTCTTGGTTATGTAGTTTTTGATAAGAGCATGTTCTCTGGAAAAATGGACAGTTTTCATGAAGAGCAGCTTTCCCGATTGGCTCTGTGCCGAAAACAAGAGACAACGGCGCTCTAAAACACTCGAGTGAATGCGATTAACTCTGCCTCTTTATGTGTGTGCGGTGCCTTTGCTGGAGTGTTTACATTAGGGAAATGAGCCCTTTGGCTATCACATCACCAGCTTGTTCTTGAAGGTTGACTGAACCCACACACACACACATACACACACAGACACACACAGACAGACAATACCGCACACAAAAAGCTGCTACTGGTGTGCTGATCTTACTGGTCCTTCCTCCTTGTTGGCAGCAGACTTGGCACTCGCTCCGGGCATTTTCCTACAATTGGGGAGCAGGTTAACAGTCGACTTTGAGGTGACGATTACTGGACGATTGGGCACGATGTGGTATTAGCCTTTGCCATTTGCGATTAACTAGAATGCCATCCCGTTTTGAAGTGGGCACACAAACATATGCTCACACATGCAGACGTAGCACATTAGGAGTCTGGCAGTTTGTGCAGTTCCCAAGGAAACTGTGCCCTCCTAAACTGTGCCAGCTGAGCGAGAGGAAGAAAAAAACAAAGTCACGCTATGACTTGTGTGTCTGTGTGTGCGAGTGCGTGCGTACATATTGAGAGCCTAATAAAAAACTTTCTTAAAATTGCCAAGGGATTCAGCATAATAAAGATTTTCCAGGTTTTCTTTAGAAATTACAACTTTATTGAAATATTGTGTAGTACAACTACATTTGCAATCCCACAGGGGCTGATGTGCTCTATCGCTACATTATCTACATTTAAGTACATTTATCACAGTGCACTTCTGTAACAGGAAATGTGAATATAATTAAACAAAGACAGCTGGTGTTTGCAGCATATTAAATCTTCATTTATAGTTCAACGATAACATCACACTCAAAGCCTCTTAATCATTTCATTTCAAAAATGCTGTATCAACTTGCCTAACAACTAGTTTGAACTAATACTAAAAAGTGTCGCTTGGAAAGAAAGGTGTCTGGACGATGACCTGGATGACTGAGAACCTTCACAGACTCTAAAAAGTGTCACAACTTGAGCGATGCATGCGGCAGTTCTCACTGTGATTTAACGTTTCACTTTTGATGGAATAGGACGCTTCACATTCAGCTGTTGCTGAGTGTAGCTGCTGCTGCTGACAGACACGTAGCTGACGGAGTTGTCACTGTGTGCTGTTTTAAAAGCATTTTAAGACATGATAGCAAAAGTAATGAAATGCTGTGCTGTGCAAAAGTCTCTAGCCACTCCCGATTTCTTTATACCTTGTCAGAAACATGGGAAATGGTTGTAGCAATTTATTTAAACATGTGCAAACATATATGGGAAGTACATATGAGGCAAATTGTGTTGCACAGTTCTGCATGGAGGATCAAAATCTGATGGTACTTTACTGGTAAATGGCCTGTATTTGTATAGCTTTACACATCCAGTCATCCACCCATTCATACACTGGTGATGGCAAGCTACATTGTAGCCACAGCCACCCTGGGGCGCACTGACAAAGGCAAGGCTGCCGGACACTGGCGCCACCGGGCCCTCTGACCACCACCAGTAGGCAACGGGTGAAGTGTCTTGCTCAAGGACACAACGACCGAGACTGTCCAAGCCAGGGCTCGAACCGGCAACCTTCCGATTACAAGACGAACTGCCAACTCTTGAGCCACGATCGCCCCTACTTCTAATTTCATCAATTTTGGCAAGATTTCCAACACCACTGGCTGAAATGCAACCCAGCCCATGACAGCGCCTCCACCGTGTTTACAATGATAATGATTTGAACCCAAAGTTTTATTAAATTTGAAGACCCGTTGCCACTGATTTTCAGTGCGGGTCTTGTGTGATTTGGTGCCAGATGCTTCTTTTGAGTCCTGTTCTAGGTCTTTGCTGGATTTTTCCCTGTTTCTTAATAATGTTCATGCACTGTAAATAGTCTTTTTTAGGTCTTGCCCAATTTCCTCAAATGTTTTAAGGAAACACTCCACACCATGCAGTGATAGGCCAAGTTCATATCTGTCAAACTGTGGCATTTTGTTTATAAATTCAACTAAAGAAAAAAGAAAGAGGTAATTTTAAAAAAAGAAAAAGAACATACAAATCAGAGTGAACACAGCTGGGGGAAACAAGGCACAGGTGAACCGAATCTAAATAAACAGACAAGGAGGAAGTAAAATAAAACAGGAAGCAACTAAAGAGAGAAACAACCAACACAGTGTTAGGTGTTTTTAGGCATCACAGGTTGTTAAGACAGGGCCTTGACAACAAAACACAGAGGAGGCTCAACTAATAACAGAGGAAGGAGAACTGAAAAGACAAGAGCAAATCTAAAATAAGTCAGAACTGCGAGAATAAAGCAGGTGTTTTGCAGCATTGCAGGATTTTATTTGATTTTTTTAGTCAGTTTATCCTACTGCCAAAAACAAAGGATCACTTCTGGAAAGCTATGAATGTAGTGCTTTTCTCCGTGAAAGTAACAAAAGTTATCTGCCCAGTGAGAATTTGGTCATATTTGAGACCACAGCCCTAACACCGGCGTTTGATGCCGTAAAATGTTCCTACTCTGTGCAGCAGACCCATTTCAATTTTGAAACCTACACACAAACACACAAATTGCAGTTTTCAGACCATCTATGTTCTTTTATGCTCTTACATAAGCCAGCATTATGTGCACAAAAGAAACCATCTCGAGCTGCATCAGCGCGCGTTTTCTCAGTCTAGCACCGATCCATCACCGAGGCAGAAGCATCCCCACGGAGTCTGCCGTACCAACGACGTGCCAACATTTTTTATTTTTGTTTCGCCTGTAAAACTGAATTATGAGAGATGAACGTGTCGTGCTGTCGTTTTGCGGGACTAAATGCATTTTTGAATTTTTAAATCCCACAAATAAAATCTGTGATTCGCTCCTACTGCCACATTTGGGAGGCACTGCTTTTTGATGCGCTCCTTCATAACTTCAAGTGAACCTAAGAAACGTAAATCACGTCGGTTTTCGAAGGCTTTAATTGTCAGACGTCTGTAGGAGTGCGATCAGTATTCTAACAGGTCTGCTGCCTCCTTCATGTTGCACTCAGCTTCTCTCTCCAGTCACGCGTCAGTGGAGTTTGCTGTTATCAGCGTTAGATATGGCAGCAGCTTTGACGTTTGCGCGTGCCTCTGTGCATCCTTGTTGCACGTCCTAATTAGCACTATGGGGTACAATAATTATTGTAATAATAACCGAATTCCCTCAGAGCTTGGGGATAATGAGTTTCTAACTTTGTGTGTCTGCTTGTTTTTGTGTTTGACAGAACTGGGTTTGGTGTTTATGCCATAAAAACACACACAAAAAAAAACTGGGGAAGGGTAAGTAATGAAAGCATGATGCTGCATTCAAATTCACCTTTAAATTCATCTGTGTGTGAGGATGCATACGTGAAGGGCAGGTGGGGTGTGTTCTTTCAGGGACTTTATTTACTCCCTGGGGTATCTGACTCATTTTCCTATTAGTGTGCAAAGATGATAAGCGATAAACGCCTCAATTTGCCGCATCAGGAATCCACAATCTGCTCCTCTGTGTTTTTCCTTACGCCTCAGTCTGATTCAGACGTTTAACCGGCACATTGGATGCTAGTTTTAGCCGCTAAATTTCCTTAAATGAGTGTATATCTGAGTCTGGATGTGTGTGTGTGTGTGTGTGTGTGTTTGGGTGTTTTCCGGTATGGATCCCTTCTTTTGTTGGTACAGCTGGCTTAAATGCTCATCCAGCTGAGCCTTTAGCTTGTTACGCTGAATGTGTCTGTGTGGACTGTTGTTGTTATTTTTCTTTGTGCGCATGGATGTTGTAGTTGTGCGTGCCGGGTGTGTGGAATTGTTCTCATTTGCGCTTCACAGTGACAACTTTAGGCGTCCAGCTTAAAAAAAACAGTTGACTTAAATGATTAAAAGCTAATGAGAATTGTGATAATTCTTTCGTTCTTGGGTTGGGTCTGTCGAATATGTTCACACATGCTCCACGAGACAAAGTCCTGCCAAAGGCATCGAGTGCAAAATGATTATTGAGATCTGACAGCAGGGACAAATCCCGACACGCTCTGCAGAGACGCTCCTACACAGTCGCTCGGTGATAGGTAGAAGTAGAAACTCAGTTATGAGTATGTGCTGTAACGATGATGGGGTTAATTAACTTAAATTTCCTTCTTTTTTTTCACTTCTAATATTAAGGCAGTGCACACAGACTGGATGAAATGAATGTAAAGAAGCAAAAAGAAAGCTTTTCTTCTCTTTTCATGACACAGCTGCAGCTCACACGCGCGTCGTGTTGTCGTGAAATCCATCGTGGGGACCGAGTGCGCTCCTGTTCCGCTGCATCCACTTCATGTTAATAATTGCTTTAAGCAACGTTCATTGCAAGATCTGCGGTTTTAGATACATTAACCTCCGGGTCAAGGTCACATCCAGTCATAAAAGGAGCTCGCCTGTCTGCAAGCTGCTTTCAGAGTTGCTCTCTTTGTCATAAGGTTATCTAGGCTAACGTGTGCTGCTGTGGGCTTCTTCTAATAGCCTTCATTTCTCCCTGGAAGTCTCTCTGCGGGGCCTCGAGGCCTGAAAGATGGCCAGAAAGCTGCCCCTGTGTGGCAGAAGTGTAACTCTGTGTGTTAGCGGTGGGTGGGGTGCTCGCTTGAGAGCAATGTGTGAAATGAAGATAGTACAGTGGGGTTGTTTTTGAACTGCATGTGTACAACACTTGTTTCCAGAGTCTTAGTGTGTGTGTGTGTGGTTTGCGGAGCATCCCGCCGCAGCTGGATGTGGTTGGGGACTTCTCTCGCTTTATACATTATGTGTGTGTCTTTGTTGCCGCATCCCATAGGGAGTCTCTTGTGCAGTCTTGGTGTGTGAGGGAGTTGATTTGCATCCCCTAAAGACTGAGTCGGGTGGGGGGACTTAGCATGTGAAGAGGTGGACCTACTGCTCTGACACTGCTGCCTCATGGCTTTTTCCGCAGCTTAAAGTGATTACCTCCCTACTGTGTCCATATTGTACCTCTGAAAGCACAAGATTAACAGAGCGCCTGGAAAATCATCTGTTTTATGTACTTGCATTATGCAAAAGCAACATTTCTGTGTGGTGTTTTCTCACGATTAATCAGCACTGCAGCACTGTCACGTCCTTAAAAGCTCCATCTTAATTAAACAGCGATCTCGCTTGTCTGGGTTTCTGCTCTTCTGCTGGCAAGGAAGTGAAAATGTTCCTAAACTTAAATACTCGGCCCTCGAGCTGTCAGCGGGTTTGTAAGACGTTCTGGAGCTGCGGCTGCGGCCTTTCAGGCTCATCTAATCATGGATTATTTTGAAGCTGGGATCTCAGGTAAAAGCAATTAACTGCAGTGAACTACCTGTCAGGAAGGAAAACCCAGCAGAGTCTTTAGATGAAGGATTAACAGCCACTGTGTTGATGGCTTTAAGAGCTTGTATGATGTCAGTGGTCCTGCTCTTAGAACGGTTCACTTTATGCCCACTTTGTGCACTCTCATATTCTCACTGTTCTTTGTTTCCAGTGCACCGTGTGGGATCAGAATCTCATGCTTTATCTGCACGATGCATTAAAGCATTAAAATCCTTCAGGCTCTGCAACAATCAGCGGCCTGTCTTGCTGAGTTGCCTGACAGCCGTTTGTGTAGTCGCCAGGTCATTTTCCTTTTTTAAATCGATGTAACAGTTTCATGAATGTACTAACGATTTCTCTCTTTGCCTTTCTGTTGTCGTCTCTCAGGATTCGCCCTCAGATGGCCAAAGAGAAGATAGAAGGCTGCCACGTGTGCACGTTGGTCACACCCGGAGAGCCTCAAGTCCTCCTGGGAAAGGACAAGGCCTTCACCTATGACTTTGTGTTCGACGTTGACTCAGAGCAGCCCCACATCTACCAGAACTGCGTGTACAAGCTCATCGAGGGCTGCTTCGAGGGCTACAACGCCACCGTGTTCGCTTACGGTCAGGTATGACACAGGTGCTTGGATTCCGTTAAGGAAATCTGAAATAAACTGAGGTGGACGCAGCCAGGTTGTCTTTATGAGCTTTATTTTCCTTCACAAAGGGGTCAAACAGCCGTGCAGGCAGCTTGACAGCAGTCTGCATGCTGTCTGACAAAGAGGGAGACTAGAATATTTATAGAGATGAGTTATCTCTCTGCCATGGCCACAGAATGCCGTTAGAAGACTGTAATAAAAGATAACTCGTACATCAAGATGTTGTGATGCTTCTGAAATATTACACTGAGACTGAATAAGACTATCGAGTCTTCCATTCAGTAAGGCCCGAAGCAGGAGAAGCTCAGACATGTACAATTACATTAGAGGTGTTTTTTAAATGAATAATTCACAGAGAGTTTGAAGGTCTTTCTTATTTACCTCTTATTTTGTAATTTAGTCACAATTTTTTTTTAAATATGAAAAAGTAAAATCAAGCAAACTATTAGTTTTCCCATTAAGGATTTTATTCAGACATTGGGCATTTTTAGGGAAACATTGATGAACTGCAAAGTAAATGTAGCAGGCAAAATGTGTAAGTAATGAGCGGTAGGTTTAAAAGTCAGACACAATGGTAGTTGCCGATTTTCTCTGCATCCTCCTCTACCTTGACGTAGCGCTACCTTGCCGAGTTTGCCATCCCTGCTCCAGGTTCTGCTCAGAGTAGTTCTTTGGTTATGCAAACCAAAGATGTTCGTCCGACCTCAGGGCGAGATCCTCTTCTGAGAAGCAGCTGAACGATACTGAGGACTGCTCCCCCAGCCGGCAACCTGGCCTCATGTCACTCAGGGAAAACCTGAGGGAAGGGCCAGGGTAGTGTCGGAGCTTTCAAAATAAGAGCGAGGCAACTGAATCCTAGTGAACTGATCACGGATGCACAAAAAAATAAATAAATCATCAAGTGCCTTACCCATTTCACTTCATGGCTTTTATATACCTGACCAACCTGTAAAATAAAGTGTACATGTGGGCAAGACAGACATAATCTTTACATTTGTCCTTTTTTTGAGGTGTTACATAAAATATTGTTTTGTTTTGTGAGATTCCAAACTAAGGATGAGGCTGGCCACTTTTATGTGTCTGTGCGTCTTGTACTTACAAAAAGACAGAGAAAGACATGTTGCAGTTCATGCGTGGGCTCTGTTACCCTTCACATATAATTAAAGTCCTGGACAGACATGACTTGCATGAATTAAAGGGTCTTTCAAGTCATTTGGCGTTACATGTGTTTCATATCAAATATAAGTGAGCGAGAGCAGCAACGCTTGGTGAATTGTTGTAGCTGACATAATAGATAAAAGAACAACAAAGCAGAAACGTGCACATGTCTGTACACACACCCGTGCAGCGAGCATAGCCATGCACATTGACTCACGGTTTACTGATTTTAATTAACTACAGTGAATGTGTGTGAAACCTTGTTACTGTTGATAAATAAGGAATGTGATGAATCACTGGTGAATCATTTTACAGACGGGCTCAGGGAAGACGTACACCATGGGGACGGGTTTCGATGTAAGCCTGAGCCCACAGGAGCAGGGCATAATCCCGCGGGCTGTTCATCAGCTGTTTGAGGGAATTCAGGCCAGGAGGATGCGCGCCCAGGAGGCCGGCACCCAGCCACCGGACTTTAAAGTCAGCGCCCAGTTCCTGGAGGTAGGCAGCGCTCACATTGTTACTCTATTTGACACTCATACAATGCTGTATTGATATTCCTGCTGCCGTTATGTGAGTGCGCGTGTGCGTTTTTGTGTATGCTGGTCCATATTAACTCCAACCAGATGGGACAAAATGGGGGAGACGACAAGATCAGACCCGCTTCTGTAAACAGGAAGTGACAACCTGAAGACAGATGAGCGTGAATGTCTGCTCGTGCATTGTTGGTCCTGATTAATGCTGTCCATTACCTCTGACATTATTCCTCATCACTGTGCGGGAGAAGATGCATAAGTGCAAGGAATGGGAGGGAAGGAGGGACGCTTGCGTAGGAGAAATTAGATAATATACGAGTAATTATTTCCTCTGGGGGCTTCTGGCAGGCAAATGTTTGGGTTTTATTTAGGGGATGTTACTACTGCATGTGTGTGTTTGTGTATGTGTGGGGAAGAGAGAGAACTGAACAGCGAAATAATAAATTACAATGTAATAGAAATTCAAATTCAAAATAAAATCATTTTCTGTTCATTTTTCTTTTCCTTCTTTTGTCTGCGTTCCTGCTTCTCGCTATTAGTGTCTTTGCTGTGGGCTTTCAGGTCAAAAGGTTATCTTCGTTGATGGTTAACAGATGGGCGAGTGTGTTTGTGTGTGTATGTGTGTGTGTGTGTGTTTAGCACTAGGTGGGAGCAGCTGAGCTTTCAGCTGACCTCTTTGACCCTTGTCCTCAAAGGTTTCTGAGCTGTCATCACGTTGACCTCTGTGGTTGCAGAGCTGTGTGGAAATACGAAACTAGAAATCAGTTTAACAGAACAAAATAGTTCAGTTTCATGAGGCGCACAATCATTTTCAGCAGAGGGGCTCATCCTTGCATTGAGCGTGTACAAATTGTACGATGTGCGATAGGCCTTAATGTGTGCTTGTTGTGCTCCTTGCAGCTGTACAATGAAGAGATCTTGGACTTGTTCGATGGAACCAGAGATCCAGAGAGTCGCGGCAGGAAGTCCGCCATAAAGATCCACGAGGACGCCAGTGGCAGCATCTACACCACGGGAGTCACTTCCAGATTGGTGCACTCAGAGGACGAGGTGGGTCTGTGAGTGTAGCTAGAGATGTGATTGGTGACGTTATCACATTTTTGCCAACATCTACAGCTCAGATCAGAAATGAGAAACAAAATATGTGAGCGTAAGGCTATAAGGCTTTAATCATCAGATAAATGTGACATCATTCTGATTTGTAGCTGCCCCGCCCTTCAAAGGATAAGTAGACCGAAACCATCCCAGCATAAAACCTCCCACAGCAGAGCAGAGCAGCCGGATCCCCTTACAGATCAGCATCTATCTGTGTATCAGTATTTACCAACAGTGATTAAACCTTTTAATAATTCCTTCATTAAGTATATTTTAAAAATGTTCAGATTATCATGCAAAATCTTGAACAAAATAACAACTTTTTACACTTCGGTGGTTGATATAACAACTTTAAATGAACCAGAAAGTCCAGAAATCAAGTCTCCCATGACTGTACAGTGACGAGCGATATTACATCGGAAAGTATTCACTGTGAAGACACGAATTAGCTCTGACTGGGGTGAGGGGAAGCATGGGAGTGTGAACTGCCAAGAACCATCTGGTGGTCCGTCTTCATAAACAACAAAGAGGTCAGCGATAACAACGGAGACTGGGCTATATTTTGCTGCATTGACCGACGTCAATTTTTAAACTCATGGGGCTATTTATGTTATGAAGTTTAGCTTCCTTCTTGAGAGGCTGGCTTGTTTACAGTCACATACGAGAAATGTGTCACAGCTGACGAGAAAGAAAACCGCAAAGCACTGACAGTGAGGAGGAAGAAGGCCCATTAGGACACGAGGAATCTTTGGTCACAAGATACACAGAAAAAAGATGTTCGTTTAGGGGAAGAGCTACACTGAAACACTGACTTGGACAAGGCAGTTGTGGTTGTGGTTACTCAGTTTTTTTCTAAAGGTGGGAAAGAGAAAGAATGATGTCAGCAAGTGTTAAAAGACGCAGAGAAAAAGAGGAAGAAAGGCTGAATTTGGGGTCGTTTATCTGCATTAAAGTCAGACAGCTGAGAGACGGGAGGGTGCTCCTGTGGGAGAGAAGAAGAAGACAGAAAAAAAGAAGAGGAAGACAGGATGGAGGCAGGTTATGATAAAGAGTGAGGGGAGGGCCCAGCAGCCGAGAGGGCAGGGAAAGGAAAAGTAAAGGTTAATGAAATGCTAGCGCTTAAGCGAGCGGTGATGACAAGAACATCTCTGTGGGAAATGCTGAACTCTTCCAGGAAGCTGAGAGCGTCTTCTTAAAGCAATACGTGATCATACTCATGGGTACTTAAACAGAAACTGTGGCATGATGTCATCAGGCATTTGTTTTGGTTTCTCAGTCTGCATGCGTAAGTCAGGAGGTTTCTTACTTTCCAATAAAAGTAACCAAATGTCGTGTATAATGCGTTTGTGTGTGTGTGTGCTGCAGCTGCTGCAGTGCCTGAAACTCGGCGCTCTGTCCCGCACCACTGCCAGCACTCAGATGAACGCCCAGAGCTCCCGCTCGCACGCCATCTTCACCATCCACCTCTGTCAGATGCGAGTCTGTCAGCAGCAAATGGTGAGTTTGGAATGGGTGGTGGAAAGGAGAGAGACAAAAGAGGTATTTAGAGTTATTACAACTTTGTCATCATCAGGTTATATGAAAACCTGTCGGCTGTTAGCCGGAGGAGACGGAAAACGATAGGAAACGTGTGACTTTTAGGAAGAGTAAAACGAAAAGTCACATATGATGACGCGCAGAGAGAGTGGAAGTGAAACATAAATAATTCAGCATCGTTCAGAGTGATTAAATGATTGCTAAAGTAAAAAACAGTAACTCAGCAACCTGCTTCCCTGTGTTTGTTGGTTTCTTAGCAGAACGGTGGAGAAGGGCAGAATGGAGAGCTGAACGGTGGTGTGGAGTCTGGCCCGATCTCCCAGCCTGAGTATGAGACACTGATGGCCAAGTTTCACTTCGTGGACCTGGCTGGCTCCGAGAGGCTGAAACGCACAGGCGCTACAGGAGACAGAGCCCGCGAGGGAATCTCTATTAATTGTGGACTTGTAAGTCAGGCAGGGATCGCCAGTGTAAGATTGTAAATCTGTATACAAAAGAAATAACTGTGCATGCTTAGATCACATCTTCTTCTTGTGTGTCTTTGCACCTCTGCTAGCTGGCTCTGGGAAATGTGATCAGTGCTTTAGGCGATCAGACCAAGAAGGGCGGACACGTCCCATACCGAGACTCCAAACTTACCCGACTGCTTCAGGACTCGCTGGGAGGGAACAGGTATAAGCACATACAGACACACACAGACACACACATATGAACAAGTTGTATTTGTGAGAAAAAGATGTAATATTCAGAAGAATCTAAATTTTGGTGACACAAAAGGGAGTTTTTTTGGAGCTGAAATGATTGGTCAGTTACTTAATCAGGTTATTTCCACAACAACGTGTAACAACCATGACAACCAAAGACAACCACACTATTTACCGACGGCCTCCGTGTTTTCTTTTTCCCTCAGTCGTACGGTCATGATCGCCTGCGTCAGCCCGTCAGACCGGGACTTCATGGAGACGCTGAACACGCTGAAGTACGCCAATCGCGCCCGAAACATCAAGAACAAGGTGATGGTGAACCAAGACAAGACGAGCCAGCAGATCAGCGCCCTGCGCGCCGAGATAGCCCGACTTCAGATGGAGCTGATGGAGTACAAGGCGGTGAGCGATGGGGGGAGGGGATGAGCCAAGGAAGAGCAATAGGATGTAGCTGCGTGCTGGTGATGTAGTTAGTGAGGGGGTATGTGCGGGGCAAAGATGGATGAAACTGAGAATAGCGTGTAAGCAGAAGAAGGCAGACTAATGGAGTAAGGGAGAATGATATCAGACGCTAAGTAATAAAAGGAGAGGCCGTGCTTGCTGCAGATATATCAAATTAAAGATCATTACTGGAACACACACATCACTTGTCAGCATTTTACAGTGTAATGTAAGGACAAATTGATGTTTCAGCTTGAGTGTAAACAGCACGAAGGATAATATGAGAACTGTGAGGAGAAATGGGGAGAGAAAGGGGCCACTTTTTCATCAGTTTTGACTTCTGGGGCCGTAAGAAACAAGTGATCGTTTAGCTCTGTTGTTGCGTTATTACGTGACTAAAAGGGTTACCACACTTACAGGGAAGCGACTGTGCTGAGGGATGGCAAGCTGACCTCGATGTGGTAATAAGGGATGCGATGTGACTTGAGTGTGGAAGTAATGAAGTGGAGTTAATGGCTGCGAGCAGCGGTTAACAGTGACTCTCTGTTGGACGAGGGGAAACAACGGGATTTTTTCAGCGTTAATCACTGAAAACGCAACAATACATCTCTGTAGAGCCACGGTCATTGTAAATAACAGCACTTTGTTTGGTTCAGCGTGGCGTATTTGTATGAGCGTAAATTTAGGTTGAGTTTGTTTTTTCACGTCTGCCCTTTGACCCTTGGACGCCAAAGCATTTGTTGACCGTGCCAACCGTCTGCTCTGTGCAGGGGAAGCGTGTAGCCTGCGAGGAAGGGTCAGAGGGCTACAGTGACCTGTACCAGGAGAACGCCATGTTGCAGAGAGAAAATGACACCCTGCGTCTCAGGGTGAAAGCAATGCAGGAGACCATCGACCACCTCAACTCGCGCGTAACGCATCTGCTGGCCAATGAGGTCAGCACTCTGCTCGCCAAGTCAAGTACGTGAGAGAGATCCTTAATCGGACGAGCTCTGCCTCTGCAATGATGATGTTTGTTTGTTTTTTTTTAATTAACTGCATTTTCCGTGATCTGAGTGCGTTTTTACTTTTCATCATCCAGGCGAGGGCAACGAGGAGATCGGGACTCTAATACAGAACTATATCCGAGAGGTTGAAGAACTCAGGTAAGAGCCTGAGTATCGTTATGCAACTATGCCTGACCAGTGGTCATTCAAACCAGTAACAGACTAACAGCGATTGGTTTTTACTGTGATAACTGTGATATTTTAAGTAGCTGCTTATCCCCAAATCATAATTGTGTCTTTCCTGTAGTTCTGTTTATCCATCTAGATTCTTTGGAGATGCCTCTTTGATTAAATATAAAGGAACTAAATCTTTTTCCACGAGCAGCTTTTGTGAACTGAACCGCAGCCTCAGCTTCTCCACGGGCTTTGAGCTGACTATAGTAAGGTGCCTACAGTGAACGAGTTAGACTTTTCTGTAGCTGCATCACGTTCTTACACACCTGGAGGGACCCACTTCTTACAGAAACCCACTTAGTTCGGCTGAGTCACTCACTGTGGTGCAGTTCAGCTTCAGTTCAGTTGTTTCTCCTCTTCTCTCTGCAAGCTGTGAGCGCCCGCTGGGCCGGTCTGTTAAAGTCAGCGACGGTACGCTGCAAGTGTGTCACTACAGTTTGGAGCTTAATATGAGAGCGATAGTCAAATTACATACTACATATACGTGTGACATCAATATTTATTTTTACTGTTTTTCACAGCTTTTTGACTTCCCACAGCAGGGAAAAGTGTACTAATTAAGGGGTTTATTGTGGGACACTTATGTATGATTATCTATTTAGTTTTCCCTTCTGTATTGCTTATTGCTGTAGTAATAAAATTCATGAATGAAACCTCTGTCGCCTCTTTCTGTCCCTCTCTTCCACCTTTGCCAGAACCAAACTTCTCGAGAGCGAGTCCATGAACGAGTCGTTACGGCGACAAGTGGGCCGGCTCTCCTCCCGTTCCCCGTTCCCCACCTCCACTCTCAGCCCCGCCCCCGGTCACCCCCCGGGTTCTTCGCCTGCTCCCATGTCTATGGAGGCGGAGATGACGGACGTGCTACGCCGGGCCAAGCTGGATATCGAGAGACTGAAGAAGAAAGAGAGGAGGCAGAGGAGGATGAGGTGAGGAGCAGAGGACGTGTAGACCTCCAAACATTGTTTTATGCAAATATAATATCTAATGGCTCAATTTACGCCTCATATGAACCTCTTCAGATTTTAAAAGCTGGTTTAAAAGGACGGTGATGGTTGTGAAATATTTCCTGACCATATATTTTCTCCCTTCCTCATTACTTTTCTCTTTAAGCCCCACATCACAAGTAAATTAGGACTTGGGGGCTGCCAGCTTCTGAAAAGAGTTGGTATGCTGCCAATGCTGAGCTGTAACGCTGGCTTGGACACAGAAAGGTCTTAGTCAGTCGGCTACTGGGTCACGAGAGAGAAGAGTACACAGCCTAACAGGCTAATTGAGGCCTAATGGCAGAGAAATGGAGGAAGATGGGAATTTAGAGCTGGGATGGCTGATAAGTTTGTAGAAGAGGGAGCAAAGGAGATAATAAAACTGGCACTAAAACTCAAGAGCTAAAGGGGCAATGATGGTAGACAAGGTGAAGAAGAGTTTGCGTAATGACTTTTGATGGTTGATTTTGCAGTAAGCATATTACTTGGCAAGACTCCCAGAGCACAATAAGGGATGTCAGAGTGTGCACGATCTTAGTTACACTCAGGGGAGCGGTTCTGCGCGGCAAAAACCATCTGGTATAGCGCTGAAGGTGAAGTGATTTTTGTGGAGAATCCCATGCCTGTCAGTACCTGGCTTGACACGCATGCTCTTCTCCTTCAGCCCAGAGTTGGAGAAAGGTCTGAAGAAACGAGTAAAGCTGCACACTCAGGAGAACGGCGAGAACAGGCAGGGCGGGGAGAACGGGCAGAACGGAGAGATCGATTCAGATGAGAATTACACCGAGGTAAGACCCGCACGAGTCGGCACTCGCGAGCTTTAAAGTGACCGTAACGAGTCTGATCGTTTGTGCGTTTCTCCGTGTGCGCAGGACATCATGTCTCCACTGCAGGAGGAGAGTGGCTGTGATGACGACGAGGGGGAGGACGAAGAGGAGGGTAGGGAGGAAGAGGATGACTTTGACAGTGATGAGAGCCTGGTGGATTCGGACTCAGACTCGGATGAGAAAGGTGTGGTCCTGACAGCTGCTGTTATGAAATGACACCACTGTTTTCACTCTTTGTCCATGTTTATCAGCTGTTCTTTCTGTCAGGACATCATCTGCTGTGAGAGATGATTCACAGTAAAGATAAAGATGTTTTTAGTGTAAAAAAAGCAGAAATGAATTTGCATCTAGATGGAAAATGTTTACATATTTCTTAATATACAGTTGTATATGAAACACACACACAAATGGTGCAATTTGGTTTACAACCTCTTTCAAAACTCCTCAACCTGCAGCCAACTTCCAGGCGGACCTGGCAGACCTGACCTGCGAGATTGAGATCAAGCAGAAGCTGATAGATGAGCTGGAGAACAGCCAGCGGAGGTTGCTGATGCTAAAGCTGCAGTACGAGGAGAAGCTCATCCTGCTGCAAAACAAGATCAGAGACACGCAGCTGGAGAGAGATCGCGTGCTACAGAACCTCAGTGAGTTTAGTTAAGTTGCTCCGTGAGTGCAAAGTGTCACGCGAGGTGTCGGCTACAGCTCGTTAACGTTGTTACACGGTTGTGCAGTGACCATGGAGAACTACACGGAGGAGAAGGCCAACCGGATCAAGCAGGAGTACGAAAAACGCCTCAAGGAGATGAATCGCGACCTGCTTAAGCTACAGACGGCACAGAAGGAGCACGCACGCCTCCTCAAGAACCAGGGGAGGTACGAACGGGAGCTGAAGAAGCTCCAGGGCGAGGTCAACGAGATGAAGAAGGCCAAGGTAAGAAGGGGCTGCTGCAAGTCTGTGTGGAGGAAAGAAGGGAAGGATGCTGTGCGATTACCAGTGTTTTCTGCCATTTTCAGGTGGCGCTGATGAAGCAGATGAAGGAGGAGCAGCAGAGGAGGAGGATGGTAGAGGCGAAGAGAAACCGTGAGATAGCCCAGCTAAAGAAGGAGCAGCGCCGGCAAGAGGTTAGCAGCATATGACCTCTTGTGCGTGTGTTTTATATTTAGCATTGCAAATGTGATTTTTCAGGTTAGCAGCAGAATTATTTGGGATTTGTTGGGAGTTTTAGCACAAGCACAGATATAACATCTATAAAAACGAGGTTAAACTATGTTGCTATTACTGTCATCGTGGCAGAACTTTAAGTGTTATCTGCTGTATCCAAAGAATTAAATGTAGGTGAATCTGTATGCACAATGCATATGGATGTAAATGTAGAGTCAGAGCCCCATCTGTAGGCTGGCACACTGAAAACTTGAGTGCTGGATTATGGAAATACTGAACACGTACTTCTGGTATTATTCTGTTTTTTTGAGATTAGTGCATCCTCTGCAAGCATTAACTTCCATCTTTTTTTTGGCTTCCCTGGAGAAGAGGGCTCGTTAATGAGCATGAAAAGCCTTTACGCTGTCATACCGTGGGCAGCATTCATAATCCTTTTATTTTGATTTTCATCTTAAGTCTTAAAATCCCTTCATGACCAACACTTTGCAAACCTGTTGTGTGACGAGTAATCCCATTCAGCTCAGGGATCTCAAAGGCAACTGAAAAGCATTTTCTTTTTAAAAAGTGATGATGTTTTTTTCTCCATCAGTACCAGATTCGTGCGCTGGAGTCTCAGAAGCGGCAGCAGGAGCTGGTGCTGCGCAGGAAGACTCAGGAGGTGACCGCCCTGCGGCGCCTGGCCAAACCTATGTCAGATCGAGTGGCTGGACGAGTGGCCCGCTGGAACCAGACTCCCCCGGTTACGGACTCTGGAGCTGAGTTATCAGCGAGCACCACGGCGAGCAGCTCTGAGCCCGAGACTGCGAGGACCGTAAGCGGACTGGTGCGGCAGTGGAACAACAAGAACAGCGTGTACGGATATCTGGGAGAGAGCGAAGGCAGCATGGACGGAACACGCGTCATCGGGTAAGACGGCGAGACGTTATGATACTGTCCTTGGACTGAGCTGAATAAAATTATAATTTAAAAAAAAGCTCAGTTAGCACCACCCAGAGTCCAGACGCTGGTGGTGGTGATAAAGATGAGATAGAGGCTTGGATGAAGACACTTGCATGAGGCGGAGATAGGGCGGAGGTGGGTTGCACAGAGGAGTCTGAAAGATGAGCGGTGCGATTTAAAGTGTGCAGAGCAGAGGGCGATCGGTTTAAAGAAGGCGGGCAGAGAGATGATGTCGGGATTGAGTTTTATACTGTGAGGAAGTGATGTAATGATTAGACTAGCGACCCAACACCTGGGGAAGCAGACAGATCAGTCAATACAGATTTTAATATAATACATGACACAACTTTATTGCTGGTTATTGTGAGTCGATGGCATTTTATTTATCCAGTATTTGTCACCTGTTTTTGGTCCATCACCAGCAGTAGAAAGAAGTTGCAGCGTAAGCCAGCCGGCCTGGGCAACAGTGGAGCTGCAGGCAGAACCAGCAGCATTTCAAAGTCTGCACGTCAAAAGTGGCAAGCTCTCGAGCGTCGAATCACGGACATCGTCATGCAGAGAATGACCATTGCAAACATGGAAGCTGACATGGATCGCCTTATCAAGGTAGGAATGGCACGCTAGAGCAATGTTGTCACCGGGGTTACACGTGGTTTGATGGATGTAGTTTCTTTCTACCACGAGACTGACTTAAGGTTTTGGATTACAAATTCTCAAACGTACAGCACATCGCTGTGGTTATTTAAGAGTTGAGAGCAGTTGAGCATCGGGGGTTGCATCAGCAACTTTTTTGACGTTGACTTCTGTAGTCGGTTAAAAACTGAAACTGAGTGTGAGGCGCTTCCTTCCTCCTTTCCCTCGCAGATGAAGAAATGTTAAAATGTGGGAGGGAGGGCGGCCTTTTTCACAGATATGGCTTGGCACGCAGCTTTTTGCAGCTGCTGTGTTTGAATCATCGAATTTAAAACTCTGTCAGGTTTTTCTCCGAGTTTAGATGCGTCAGAATGCGTCTGTTCAGTTTGTGCCTCGGATAAACAGAGAAAATTAAGATTCCAAATGTAGAAATGACTTCTGTAGATGGTAAATATAACTATGAATTTTAATTTTTATTATTATTTTTTGCCGTGTGGTGATTTGTGTTTTTGCTGAGTCAGAAGCGAGAAGAGCTGACGGCCCAGCAGGAAGCGCTCTCGCATAAGAGAGAGGTGCTGATGGCGGACGGGGAGGGGCCGGAAGCTGAGGACCGCCTCCTTCAGGAAATTAACGAGGATATTGAGGTGCTGAACGCCAATATAGACTACATCAACGACAGCCTGTCTGACTGCCAGGCCACCATTGTACAGATAGAGGAGACCAAGGTATGAAGACGCAAGCACATACCCATGCACAGGCATTTAGACCTGCATGCCAGCAATGAGGAGAGTCAGACCTCTAGTAACATTCATGTTTGTGTGTTTTCCTGCAGGATGAGCTGGACTCAGTGGACACCTCAGTGGTGATCAGTTCATGCTCCTTGTCTGAAGCGCGCCACCTGCTGGATCACTTCCTTAAGGCTTCCATAGACAAGGTAAATGATCATACACTGGGATTTTCAAAACCGACAAGTGTAAAGGAAGAAAAGAACTTCTGTAGGCTTAAATGTGTAGCTTTAAGAAGATTTAAGTGTAAGAGATTTAAGAGTCAGAAGATGTATCAGCATAATGTTAGAGTCAGGTGTGGATCCATGAAATGATGGTTTCAGTGCCATCTAGTGGTGTTTCTCTGTATCACACTACATTATTGTGTTGCGTTTCTGGATTGAGAGCCTATTAAAATAGTTCAGTGTTACAGTATTGTGTTGTTGTTATTTTTATATTTTCTTTCGTGTTCCTGCAGAGTTTGCAGGTGGCTCAGAAGGAGGCTCAAATCAGACTGCTCGAAGGCCAGCTGAGACAGACAGATGTGATTGGCTCGTCCCACAATCACATGATCCTCGATGCCCTACGAGAAAAGGCCGAGTGCATCCCCGAGCTCCAGGCTCTCATCCACAACGTACAGCAGGGTAAGAGAGGACTCCTGTGCGTCATGTGGTGAGACAAAGGAGAAGGAAGACATAAAAAGTAGAGGAGCTGCACAGTTGCCCGCTTTTTCTTTGTTCTAGTTTCTTCTCACACATGAAAGTGCTGTGTTGCATCATAGGAGATGGACTGTGTTTAGCCCCATTGCTTCTTGGTAAAGCATAACGAAAAATAAACAATAACGTTTTTGATTCTTAGAAAAACCATATGTGGATTCAGTTTTAGTGTAGGAATACTACATATGCCTTGGGAATTGTATCAAGAAGGGCATCTGTTGTAAAAATCATCCAGATCAAATATGTGTAGGGATCCTCGTGAATAAGGGGCGCAGAATGTGGCATTAGGGCATCCTGTGGCACCGTGAGACATAATGGTGTTTTGCTTCCAGAGAATGGTTATGCGAGCACAGATGAAGAGCCCTCTGAATTCAGCCAAGCCTCCGACAGCAGGTGAGCTGTCTCTCCTACGCAACATCATACAGCGTATCTTATAGGGCCCATACCCATCGCTCTGACCCATTTAAAAATGCGTACCAACATCTATTTCAGTAAAGATTTCTGCACATGTTCACATTTATCTTTCCTCTCTGCTTCCAGCGTGTGTCAGATGAAAGAATCAAACAGCCAAGATGACTTCAAAACAAAATTACAGCAGGTTTGTGTTGTTTCTTATAAGGTTTTTTTTTGTTCCTATGCACATGCCATAGTGCCATTCTTGTTTGTGACCATGAGGTGGCAGTAGAAGCAAACACTTCAAATGACTCCCAGAAGCTTAGCAGCATAAGGATTCCTCATTTGGCACAAATCCCTCTTATTAGTCTGCTAAAGTTTTTGTTTTTCTGTTTCTTCTTGCTGACCTAGAATAATAACCTAGAATGACTTCTGCCGTGTTTGTTTTACTGCTCTTCTTCTATTTTCTTTGTGCTTTTCCCTGCTGAACGATGTTCTCAGGCTGTATATATAATCTCCCTTTGCACCTTAATTACAATCATTGTTTTTCTCTTTATTTCATGCCCCAGTTTTTCCCCCCTATTCAAGCATCCTTCTTCTTCTGTGGTCCTCTGTAATAAAAGCAGTTCATATTTTTCATCCAGATGGAGCCCCGTCTCTCAGCTCAGATGAAGGCGGTGTCAGCAGAGTACCTCGGTCCAATCCTGGACCCCTCATCCGGCAGCAAAACGCAGCACATCACCAAGTCTCTGGCTTCACTGACGGACATCCAGGAGGACGGCCTGAGTCTTGCTCCAGGGAGCCTTGGGCTCAGCCTGGCATTAAGAGACACGTATCACAGGGACCGGGTATCCCGCACCATCAGCTTGCCTGTGAGGGGTCACACCTTGTAAGTCACTGGCAGATCATAGTGATAACTGAGATGAAGCCTTGACTTTTCTTTTAGTCTTATCTGTATGTGGGAGTAATGAGAGGAATGATTGGCTCTAGTACTATCATCTTGTGTCAGATTGCATTTAGTCATTATCCACTATATATACTTTATGAGCCATCTCTTTTAGCTTCTCGTGAATAATTTAGCCATTGTTTCCATCTTAAAAGTGACTACACTTCATGTAATATAAATCAGTGCGTGCAGAATTCAGATGATGAGGATATTTTGTTTCTAAGTCTAATATTCATTTCTGTTTTTTGGTTTTTCAGCATCAATAACAAAAGTTTTCCTTTTGCAGTCATTTACTAAAATGTGTGAAATTTTGTGAATCCTGCACAAGTAAACATCTTCTAAAAATCAGAAAATAGAAAGCAGTTTATCAGGTATTATTCTGTTTCGTGGCAGCTAAAACAACTCAGGCGAATTGCCACGAGTCCTCAGTGATGTGTGTGATATTTGAAGAGATTAGGCTGCTAGAAATGCTTTTAAACTGCATAAACGTTGCTGCTTATCGAGTCCCAACAGTTCACATAGATGTCTGTCATCCTTTCTGTGCACGCCCCTGAAAGTTTGCTTAGTTTGCTTGCATTTGTCTGTGTGTGTCAGTCCCAGGCAGTCTCGGGGCTATGACACTTCCCCCCTAACCAGAAGGAAATCTTACGACCGTGCGTACAGGTACATGTAATGCTCATTTCGCTAGCAGATGGATCGCACTTTGTTCTAGCAGTTTATTTACACAGTGGGACTCTTTAACTTCCACATCCTAAACTCCACCATCTTTCTGCCCCTTGTCAGGCCGACTGATGGCTACACTCCCCCCTCCTCCCCTCCTCTGAGGACCAGGAACGACCGCAACGTCTTCTCAAGGCTCACCAGCAACCAAACCCAAGGTTCTGCTCTGGACAAGTGAGTGCAGATCCATACGCACAAACGCCACCTGTGTCCATCAGTCGGTCACGCTTTGAAAGATTCCCATCCTTTTTTCTTTTCTTTTCTTCTTTTTTCCCTCTTCCATGTATACCTCAGTTTTTCTGCAGACAGGCTGAAGGTCAGGCCTTTTTGAAGGGAAAGTGGTTCTGTCAATAATTTAAATAAGCCTTTTAAGAATGTTTACTACTAGCTTGCCTTCATCTGAATCCCTTTCTTAGATGAATCCCTTTCTTCTGGCATTAATGTGTAACCCGCAGAAACAGATAGTGCAGGCAGTCTTGGAATCCAGGTGTCAAACCCAAACCGCAATCTATTCAAACCTGCGCGTAGCAGCGGTAACAATGAGGTGTAATTGCAGTAGGCTTCCAATTCTCATACAGAAATTACCAGGAGACAATGGCAAATCAGGAGAGGGGGGTGTGTGGGGGGGCAGCTCAGATGGTAACGCCCACTGCTCAAATGTGGTGTCAGGGCAGCAGTGGCTGGGAAGCAACCAGGATGTGGTATGATATGAAATCAGTTTTGAGGTGACGTGCTGTGCATGACAATGATCTTCATTCAGGAAAGAGAAATTAGCCTGACCAATCTTATATAATCCAATATAAACAGCCCTGTAATTAATCTTATCTTACAATACTGGGTTTGTTCAGGCTGTGCATGACAAAACTATCAAATTTATGATAATTTCTGAGGATGGTGTCAGCCGTGATGTTGAGCGGTCCCATTCCTGATGTCATTTTTTTAAAAGGTAAAAGGATTATAAAACTCCTCTCAGCGTGTGTTTGTGTAATCTGACTACATCGGATTGAGGGAACATGTGGGCATGAGATGCATGTTGATGCAGAGTCGGGAAGGAGCAGGCGGTCTTGTTTCCTTCCTGCTTACAATCAATTCAAACTTTCTGCTCTGACAAATGTCAGCAGTTGATTTCAGCCTCTGCTCTAAAGTTGATTTCTAATCTGTGCTAATCCACAGAATTTCTCAGCTTTATTAACATCTAATTGGCAGCAAGGATGCTGTGTGAAACGAGTTAGGGTGTCGTGGCTGCGCGCGTGTGTGTGTGTGTGCTTTATGTGGGTTGCATGTGTTGGAGCGTGTGGGTACTGATTATCCAGAGCAGGGGTAGGTAAATGAGATGTCTGTGTTCATGTTTCTGTGCAGCTGTTGTCATTCTTAGGATTTTTCCAACTTGGAATGGGAGATGTTTTTGTTTTGGGTCTTAATAAGCTACACAAAGCTTTGATTTCAGCACATCAGTAGATTGCTGATGTTGTAGTCACATAATTTAAGTTTGCTCAGTCAATTCTGGAACTTTGGGACAGGCTGAAAAAAGTTCCCATTCGATATGTTGTCAGGTATTCTGATTGTACTGTACACCTGTGCACACAGTTACGGTTGAACACAAAACAATGCATCTGGAGCCAGTTTGTTGGCAAACCTTGACATTGTGTTGTATTTTCACATACACGATTCCTGGGAAAAATCATTTGGATCGTGTCCACAATAATCCTGTGTCATATCTAATACACAGTAATAGTTAGTGTCCTTTACTCTGTTTGGTTTAGACAAATGTGCTGCTCAAAAAACTCTCTGAGGACAACTACGTAGTGCAGGTCACCGTAGTTCACAACTACGGTGACCTGCATGGTTAAATAAAGGTTACGCTGACTAACCATACCATCTTGTTGCTCAGTGGTAGTCCAGCTTCGGCAGCACATCGTACGTACAGTGTTTAACAAATTTGTTAGACCCTCTGTCATAAAAACAAGAAAACCCAAATAAATCTGTTTAAAACTAAAAATTACCGAACGCACTGAACTGAATTACTGTTTTTATATCCACATGGGATTTCTCTGGGAAATGAGTAATTAATCAAGCATGACATTCAACCACTAAAACTAATTATTCAGGAATGTAAGTAAACAACAGCAACTTTGCATCTTAATCACAAAATAATAATGCGCTTGTCTAGTTTTTCTGCTTTTTTAATATAAAACAATAAATCTGGAAAGTCTTAGATAACAGCAATAAAATGAAATGGTAAATGGCCTGCATTTGTATAGCGCTTTACTCAGTCCCTAAGGACCCCAAAGCGCTTTACACTACATTCAGTCATTCACACACTGGCAATGGCAAGCTACATTGTAGCCACAGCTGCCCTGGGGCGCACTGACAGAAGCGAGGCTGCCGGACACTGGCGCCACCGGGCCCTCTGATCACCAGTAGGCAAACACGGGGTTAGTATCTTGCCCAATTTGGCATGCAGCCAGGAGGCAGCCTGAGATCGAACCACTGCCCTTCTGATTAGTGGCTGACCTGCTCTGCCACCTGAGCTACAGCCACCCTGGCTACAGCCGATAATTATATTATGGTGGTATAATTTTCATTTTGATTAGAGAGCTTGAGCATACTGGTGGCTTAACCATTACAGAAGCATAAAATATGATTTTGGTAAAAACCAGTACTGTTAATTTAGCATAAACTTTACAATTGATGGTGGTCTAATAAATGTGTAGAGCACTGGAGATCTTTTAATCTTAAAATCAGCGGTTATATAAATCAATGAAAATGTTTTCTTTCTATAGCGCTTTAACTCAGTAGCTGTCGTTCATGAAACATTTTTTACTGTGTTTAGGTGTGATAGACAGGAATATATACTGGCACAAGTTTTGATGGGAAAAATGTGTTTGGAAGTTTTGTGTGTGGTTTTGTTGCTTCTTGTTTAAAAAGCAAACAGTGGGTGCAACACTTAGCAGAGGTCTACTGTTTGAAATCTTCATTTGATTGACATCACTCACACTTTCTCTGTCACTTAATTTCTCATCTCGGACACACATTTACAGCTTAATCCAGCAATATATACATAAAACATACCCATTAAAATGTGAGATGTGATTTTGACTGGACTATATTGTGTTTCTGTTCTTTCACGTTTGAGTAGACTGGTTGCCCAAGAGACTGGGATCAAATGTTTGACACTGATTTGAAAGACAAATGAGGACGAAGAATTTCAGCCAGAGTTTCCTTGTCATGTCTTGGATAAAGAGGCTTTGAATTGAATTCGCTTTACTTTTGCTTGCTCCATAATCAATACATTTTAAAAGTATTTTAAAGGGAGTCAAATCGCTCTGTGCTAATAGCCACTACAGCTGGCAGTAAATGCCAAGAACGGGAAGAATTGCCATCACCTTTAAACACCGCTGTTCCCTCCGGACATATCCAGAACTTCCTGTTTTATTATTTCATGCTAAGAGTGAAAAGCCCGGGCCCTCTTAGTGAGAAACCAGAGGCTATAAAATATTTACAATATAATAACACTTTTATTGCATTGTTACACACATATCATTATTTCCCTTTAAGCTCTTTGGGAGGTGTGGGTGTGGCCTGGAAATTTGTTTCCCTTATTGTCTAGTTAACTGGATTTTCCCTTCTGTTAACTCTGTTTGCCATTCCTGATGCCTTTTCTGTACTAATTAGCTAAATGTGGCAGGAAAGAGTGGATTTAGGAGGACACACTGACATCATGCTATAGTCATGCGTAGAGGACAGGACAAGTGTAACCTTTGCGTATGACTATATCCTGGCGTCAGTGCTTCCTCCTTGACTGTCTTTCGTTTTCTTTCAGGTTCTTTGTTCACACAGATACTTTCATATTTGGGGAAAGTCACTTATTTGCTTTCTTGGTTCGCTTTACCCAACAAGATTGCTACCTCTAGCATGTCCGTACACTGAATATTTAGTCACAGCCAGTAGCTGTTAGCCAGACTGCTAGCCATTGGAAACAGCTAGCTCACCGTCACCGCTAAGTCTCATTAATCTGGACATTACTATATATCTTGTTTGTTTAATTCATACAAAACATAATCTTATTAATCTCAAGTGTCTTGAGATTTATTATTGTTTGCTGTATTTTTTTTAAGAGGTGCTTTAGAGGTGTTGGTAGACAAACGTTGCCCTTCAAGACTATGCTAAGCTATTAGCTGCTAGTAGTAATCGAACTGCGAGACTCAGAGAGGTATTAGTCTTTACATCCTGACACGTGGTGCGAAAGTGAATAATTTTTTCCCCAAACATGAAACAGTTTCTTTAAAGCTTTCTGTGCAGACACTGATCAAACAGTAAAGCCTGTTCAGTGATTGTCTTTGTGAACCATGCGATGATCACAGAGTAAGCTTTACTGTTGACCAAGCTTTCCTGTCAGTTTGCTCATTGCTTTATATCTAAAATCCCTTCCACTAGTCACGCCTCTCCTTTTTAACCCTTTGCCAGTAACCCTTCTGTCTTTTCTTAGCGTTATTAACCCTTTCCTCTTCCCACCTTGCCCTCCCTCCCTCTCCCTTGCTCCTCTTCTGCCTCTAGGTCGGATGACAGCGACTCCTCGCTCTCAGAGGTGCTCAGGTAGAGGAACCGTATCTGTCTCTCTCTCACTCTCTGTTTTCCCATTTGCCTGTTGACTCACTCGGTGTCATCTCGTCTCCACCAGTCGTCAGCGCCTCACCTGGCCTCTTCATCCTCACCTTCATATTCCATCGGTTGTGCATGTTTTAACCGCAGACCACTTCTCTCGACCCACCCAGGCTTTTCCATCGCTGTGATCTTGCATTTGTGGTCACACGAGTGAACCACACCACTTTTTTTTTCAGGCTGAAGAAACTGGTGGAAATTAAAGTAATTACTCCTCTTAATGGTCTCCATGGTCAGCCACTTGGTAAATTCAGTCTTGTTAAAGGACAGAGGATTGATAACATATGAGTTAAATGAATATTTGAACGTCTACTTAATAGACACTCACGCATTAATTGCGTAGCTGGACTCTGCAGTCATTCAGCTACGTTTAACTATAAGAGTGAAAGCTGAAGCGTAGCAATGGCAATTCATGTTTTTACAGGGCTTTTTGTCCCTACCTAATTCTTAACCTAAGGAGCCCAGTTTGCCAGCTAACCAGAAGCTCTTTATACAGATCTAACACAGTATTTATAATAATTAAAAATAACTTTGATCAAACTTTAGATGTGTTTGTGCTGGTTTTGCGTATGACAGTATTCATTCTTTCTTAGACAAAACAAAGCACACCATTTTGAATTTTAACAGATTTAAGTAAGCAGTTGCTAGAAGTGGCTTCCTGTTTAGCTGCAAATCAAATAAGCATCCATCCATTTTCTTCAGCTTATCCAATTCAGGGTCAGGGTCAGGGTCAGGGGTGGGGGGGTGGGGGTTGTTTGAGCCAATCCCAGCTGTCATGGGGTGAGTGGCGGAAAGACCACCAGTTCATCACAGGGCTAATACAGAGAGACAGGCAGTCATTTACACTCACATTCACACTTATGGCCAGTTTAGTATCACCAGTTAACCTAACCTCCTGCATGTCTTTGGAAGCTGGAGTACCTGGAGAGTCTGACACAGGTAGAAACTGCAAACGCCACACAAAAAGCTCTCTACTGGCTGGTGTATCCAAACCCAGGACCTTCTTGCCACCTTGTCTTCCAACAAAAAAACATATTTCCCAAAACGTCAATTGATTTCATTAAGACAAACACATGGGCCTATATATAGTTTTTATCGGGCATCTGTATTCCTTTTAGTCACACACACAAATAGATGCTCCTCTCACCAGGACCCTTCTGTCTTTTTTTCTGTGCACTGCAGAGAGTCCCTCCCCCCTCGCATGTTTTCATTAGTGCTGGTCTCTTGGGTCTTGGCCCTGCAACATCCATTAGCAGCTCTTCCATGCTGCATAACACACTATAGCACACGATGATATCTTCCATGTATGCTGATAGAACTGAAACAATTTCTGCTATTTGGAGCATTGCAGTGCCATCAGAGATAGAGTGCTGCTCGTGCAGCGTGTGCCGTACGTCCTTTTTCGAGGAAAACGAGCGAGCCAAAGAGAGAGACCGAAGAAAATATCCAGACTAATCAACTAATGCTATATGCTTTGTTTAAATTTATTGTCAGGTCACCAAAGTAGCTCGGTTAAGCTAAGATTCTATTAAGAAGGGAAATAAATAGTGTTTCTGGTAATTACTTTAGATTAATTTCCATTTTAATCACAGAGAATGGAACATGAAGACTTTAATCAGGCAAAATAATGGGCTAAAATTAGTAAGGTTTATTTAACTAAAACCCCTTTAAAAATAAATATATGAAACATACATATTTAATCCCTTCCTCTCTTCCCCATATATTAAACATGGATTGCTTTTCTTCTTCTTTGTAAACTCAAACCAGTCACCAGTTTTCTGACATCACCTTTTCAAAAGGAACTGAAGTTGAAGAGAAATGTGTGGGGCTGACTGTGTTTGCACCATAAAGCTGCTGTCACAGTCTGACTTTATATCTGTATTCTTAATCAGACTAATGCTGTCGCCTTGTCACACCTCACCGCTCACCCACATGTGTCACATAGCCCTTTTTCCTGGGCCCCAAAAGGGCATTGGCTCTGGCGCTGCGGAGAGTCAGTTCCCGTCTGAGCGATGGAGAATGGACTCTGCATGTGGTGCTGCTGACGTCTCGGTGTGGTGGGGTTTATTTTTGAGCTCCGGGCTGCTGAGGAATTGGTCTTCCAGGCTGTGGCTGCTGTCATCAATTATTTTGAGCTTCTTGTGTGCAGTTTCTTTTTTTTGTTTCTTTGGGGAGGTGAAATTTGGCAGACGTGCATGCGGCTTCTTTTTACTTGCTGATGAATGAGACTTTTGACTTTGGTTGGCGTTCTGAAACACCGTAACAGACATACCAAGTATGATTTGCGGTTTCACTTTTGATTTGACTTTGTATTTATTTGTGTGTGTGTTGTCATGCTGGACATGAGCATCCATGCTGTGAAACAGAAGATGAGCATGTTGTCACCCTTGACAAGTTTGAAGCACACCCTTCTGTATTTTGCTCACTCCGTGCAGAAACAAATCTGTCCTGAGTTTTGTGTGCAGTGTTAGATATTCTTTTCTCTCCTCACATCCTCCGGCTTCTCTTCAGTGTTTTGCCTCTTACTTCACTCTCTCTCTCTCTCTTTCACACACACACACACACACACACACACACACACACACACACACACACACACACACACACACACACACACACACACACACACACACACTAACCACCACTTGTGAAGCCCATCGGGGACCAATTTTCCCACAGCTCTCCCTCTTCCTCTCACCCACTCCCTGCTCTGTCTCACTCCGCTGACTGCTCTCCAGGCACTCTGGGACCCTGGCCTGTCAGTGGGACATAGATTGGGATGGTGAGGGGAAGCAGAGGTCCAAGCTAGAGAGACTGAGTGCACATAATATAGAGGAGACTGTGTGCACATAACTGTGTGTGTGCATGTGTGTGTGAGGGAAAGAGAAAGAGGAGTTGAATAAGAAAGCAGCTCTTACTGCTGTAGAGCCTTAATTGGGTTGCTCAACAAAAAAAGAAAAGAGGGAGGGGAAAGTGAGATGGAGCAGGCGGGCTAACTCCATCAGGAAAGTGTGTCTACTTGTTTAACTGATACGGTGTGGGCATAAATCTGTTTACAGACACCTTTTGGGTGAGACATCTCACCTCTTAAAGTAGGCCATTAAGTTGTAGGATGAAGGCCCCTGCGCCTGAAGTGATGGAAACACAATTGTGTGCGTAGTTTATCCGAGCGCTTTCAGTGAGCAATGTATGGGTTTGTATTGCTTCTGTATAGTCAACAAAAAATGCATGTTTGTGGTCAGCCTGTGCTTTGCAAACCTAAATCTTGCTGGTTGATTGATTTTGGAACCACTCTGACACTTTCTGTGTGTTTGTGAACCGTAGGGGTGTGATCAGTCCCATCGGGGGTGTGAAGGGGGGTCGAACTGCACCCCTGCAATGTGTTTCTGTAGCCGAGGGCCACTCAAAGCCAGTGCTGTGTGTGGACGCTACAGATGAGCTGCTCTTCACTGGATCTAAAGGTAAACACATCGCTAAAACGGCAGCGTTGGAGTGTTTCCTTTGAAATGCATTTTACAGAGCTTATCAGTTGAAATTGATTCCTCTCAAGCTATAAACCAATTAAACTGAAATTGTGCCATTCTAAGTAAACTGTTACTGAGCAAATGTTTCTGCGATGCTTCGTAATTTTGTTTAACAGAGTGAGAGGAGGAAGGGATTTTATTACAGTCTGACAAATAGTTGGACTGACTAGTGGCCTGTTTGTAATGCGTTTGACTTTCTCCCCTCTTCCAGATCGCACCTGCAAGATGTGGAACCTGGTAACGGGTCAGGAGATCGTCACCCTCAAAGGCCACCCAAACAATGTCGTGTCTGTCAAATACTGCCCTTCCTCCTGTCTGGTGTTCTCTGTGTCCACCTCCTACATCAAGGTGTGGGACATCCGCGACGCGGCCAAGTGCGTCCGGACCCTCACGTAAGTTTCATGCAGGAAACCCATCGGGTGGAAAAGTTTAGAGCTTTTTCCCGAATTACAGCCTTGCTTGGAGAGATTTAATGGAAGTGATTTTAAAAGGCTTTTTTTTTCCTTTTTCTGCTCAGCGATGTGCCTCCAGTTGAAGAAATATGACAAGCTAAAGTAGAGGAAATGACAACTGCTGATTGCACTTACTTCTCTGATTCTTGTGTTTTTTCTTTCTTCTTCCTCTTCATCCCCACAGCTCCTCAGGGCAGGTGGTTTCAGGTGATGCATGTGCCGGCACCACCACCCGCACAATTACCTTTGCTCAGGGCGAGTGTCAGATCAACCAGATAGCTCTCAACCCGTCAGGATCAGTGCTCTATGCTGCTGCTGGAAACACTGTTCGCATCTGGGACCTCAATAGGTACATTTGTTGATGATCTAATCCGTTAATACATTATTATATTCATTGATCTACTCATCAAGTTACTGCTTAAAGACTCTGTGAGTCATTCCTGCGAGCTTCATCTATGCACTTAATTTCTTTACTGCCCACTCTTTAAATTCATTTAGACATGGCTGTGGATGTATTCACTTATTGCATGTTAATAAGCCAGCGAGCTGATTAACATTTGATAGAAGAGCTTCAAAAAGGCTGACAAGAGATTCAAAAAGACGGCAAAAAAAAAAGCAGTGCTGAGGATATGAAACGTGCTCATGAGCATGTTTTCTACCAGGAATCATTCCTGGGATCCTGTGGAAGCATCTCTCTCTCCTCAGTTTTTATGCTTCTAGAGGGAAATTATTAACAGATTGGACCAGACAGTTTACGCTGAGGGCTCAGAACCATTTAATGATGCATAAGAACCCCCCAGAAATGAAAAATGAATGTATTAAACATTTCATTTCTGCCCATGGCTTTGCCGCGTCTCTGCAGCTTTACTTCACTTGTGAGAGAGAAACTGGAATTATTCAGCGACACCTCCAAGTTTGCTCAAATGATGAATTTCACAGGCCTTTGTTTCACCTTGTTTTGGTTTCTGCTTGTTGTGTTTGTGTATTTCGGTTTGTGTGTAGGATGCAAGCGATGGGGAAGCTGACAGGCCACATCGGCTCTGTCATGTGTCTCACTGTGGGGCAGTCTCTGCTGGGCAAAGATCAAGTAATCACTGGCTCCAAAGATCATTACGTCAAGGTACAGCCTAAAAAAACCCCACTCATTCTTAATCTATCTGAATATCATTGTCTGTCACCTGATAAATCAAAGATACACACAAATGTTTCCTTTCCTGTCAGGTGTTTGACGTGGCAGAGGGAACTCTGGGAAACGTAGGTCCAGCTCATAACTTTGAGCCTCCACATTATGACGGCATCGAGTGTTTGGCCGTGCAGGGAGACGTGCTGTTCAGTGGATCGAGAGACAACGGCATCAAGAAATGGGAACTGGAGCAACAGGAGCTCACACAGGTGTGTGGATGCTTGCATCTCTGTGTTACAGGAGGGGTCTGAGCAGACCTCTATCACTATTCTGAGAACATAACCAACACTCGCTGTGGGTTATTAAAAAACAGGGCTTCATGTGGCAGATGTATTGATTCCCACACACTATGCGAGGTCAGTAGGTCTGAGTGAACAGGAACAAGACTTATTTTATATTCAAGCGAGCGCAGAATTCGTACATCACATTTAAAGAACGCCTCCTTGACTGCGCATCATCGTAAAATCCTCATGAAATGTGGTACGAACCTGCCTGTGAGGCTTTTACTTCACAATGTCTTGACCGTTATTATCTGCAGGGCAAAGTCAATCTTTCTGCAAAGTGTAACAGTGCTCTGGTAGATAATTGCCCTCTGATCCTCTCTGTCAGCAGTGAAGGCGGTTTTAATGAATCGGTTCTCTGGCGAACAAGTGCAGATTAACAGGAAACGAATTAACAAGTCCATTATCCAAAATGTCACAAATTATTTTTCTTGCTACTTTGTTTATTATTTTAAAAGGAAATTATTCCAGTTGCTCATGTGGTTTAGTGTTAATTGCCATGTGGTCGAGTCTTGATGTTCATATGTGGTGCCAGTTAATAGAAAAATATTAATTCGGGACCTTTTTTTTTTTTTTTTTTTTACATCTTGTGTCCCTGCTTTTGTTTTTGTTTTTTTTGGAGCCAAAACAAACATCCTCTGGCATTAACATCAGCACAGAAACTGTGTGCTGGGAGCTTCATAGTATGGGTTTCCATGGCTGAGCCGCTCCTGTAGGTGTGTAATAATATAGTGTAGGAGCATCTATCCATATTAATGCATAGTTTGACAACCGTCCTTAAGTCCATGAAAAATGATGACAAAAAAGATACTTTAAATGATGGCAAATATTTGGAAACAATCAATCTCAAACCTTTTGAATTTCTTCTTGTCCTGACACTTATTTTTTTTATCTTCTTATCTTGTCCTGATTCATATTTGTAGTCATATTATAAACATTTCTCAGAGAATACTTCCCTTGGAGCCGGAGTACCAACTGACATTTTCCTTATTGATCCCTGTAATTGCGACGTGTCTATCGAGGCGGACACACCGGCGACACAAACGAACATTTTCTGTGCCCACTTTGGTAGCGACTGTACCCACCCACCCCCCCGCCCCAGTTATCCGACACTAGCACAATGGTGACAGCGAAGGGCTGTGTTTCCTGTTCAGTCAGTGGACAGCTCCCTGCCAGCGCAGTTCTCCCTTCGTGTCTTTACCCACTCTGTGCAGAGTGTCACCATGTGTAATGTGGCAGGAAAGCACTGTGTCAACATTAGGGTGTAAGAGCTCACACGCATCACAGCCGCAGGTAACAAGGAGGAGAGTCAGTGTGTGCGTCTGTGTGCATTGGGTTGTGTGTTTATACGCAATTGCTGATTTCTGCAGTGTCTCCTGTGTAGCCCCTGTTGCCTGCATACGTTAATAATGCATAATAATCCACCTCGTGGGTGGATGTGGCTCATTTACATGCATAGAAATTTGCATATGAAGCTGCACTTTCTAAAGTTTAGCAGCAGTGCTGTTTAGCCTTTGTTTATCCAAATTGACAAAACAAGAACACAAGATATTATTTTTCCTTTCAAAGGCTGAATTAAATCAGCTCAGTCTTTGCTGTGGTCTGTGGCTTATGACCCTAACCTCATTTATGAAGCAGCCAACAGAATCCGTTTTACAGCCTTCCTAACTCAGTATTCTCTGTCTAATTATGTAATGGGATCAAACTGTGGCTCGGGGTATAATAAAATATATTACAGTAGAGTCTGAAACTGCACTTCCTTCAGGACTTCTGCTCTGAGCCTTGCTGCTCTGACCCCTCTGTTAAAATGCCGACGCTATAGAGTTTTTTCCTAGAGGGATATGTGAAGCAATTTGTTCATAATCACTATAAACTGTAGTTTAGCGATTCCCTCTGGCTTGATAAATAGCTTAATATACCTTCTGAAAAACAATTTGAAGCGTGCATGGTTTTTTTTTATGTCTTTATCGACCTGCTTATGCCGTGGATGTCGGAGAGAGCTGTTGCTCTCTTGAGGTGTCGGCCGGCATTAACGCTTACGGTGTGCATATGAAAAAAGTAAATTGTTGGCTTTATTGGCATATTTACATAGGGAAACACTGGATCCTCATTGAAACAAAGCCTACAGACAAAGCTGACACCCTTAAAGATAAATGTGAGGAAGAAGATAACTTTTTCAATGTTTTAGTCCACAAAGTTGTAAATGGGGGTAATATCATACTGTGAGATATTAAGTGTACCCTTGGCCTCAGAAGCTGGTACTGCAACCTGTTAGCAGTAATAACTTCTTGTAAATGTTTTGCATAACAGTCTAGCAATTTCTGACATTGACTGACTACTTCACCGTGCAAGTTCACTCAGCAGCAGCAGCATCTTTGTGGGTTTTCTTATATGTAAAGCCTGCTTTAAATCGAGCCTCTATAACATTTCAGTGGAATTCAAACCAGGGCTTGATTATGCTGTTGAAAGGGTCACTTCTGGTTCAAGCTACCTTCAGATGGCCTAACATTATCTCCAAGTACTCTTTATAAGATGCAGAATTTAAAGTTGAATTAATGGCGTCTTGTTCCCCAGCTTCTAAGGCTGAAAATGGAGCCCAGAAACAGTGATCTGCACCAAACAGGTCTACGGTTATTGTGGTCAAACTGCTCTAACTTGATTTCTATGTTATTCCAAACGCTTTGCTCTGTCTGTTCATTGGCAAACTAAGTTTTTCTCGAATGTGGTTTTTGGCATCAAAGGCATTTTCTTGCAAAGCCGCCCATCCATCCATCCATCCATCCATCCATCCATTCGCTTCCGCTCATCCTTTCCAGGGTCGCGGGGGGTGCTGGAGCCTATCCCAGCTGTCATAGGGCGAGAGGCGGGGTACACCCTGGACAGGTCGCCAGTCTGTCGCAGGGCTAACACACAGAGACACAGACAACCATTCGCACTCACATTCACTCACAGATTCACACCTATGGGCAATTTAGATTGACCAATTAACCTATCCCTGCAAAGCCGCCCATTCAAGTTTAATTTGTTGAATCTGATTATAGACACTGACTGTAACCTGGACTATTCTTTAACACCAACAAACGCAAGAGTTACCTGCAGATCCAGTGATAAAGGCTGGAGGTCACAATTGGCAGGGCCAGCAGGTTCTGTACAAATTTTATTATTCCCTCAAAATCGACATTATTTGCAGAGAGCCTTTTTTGGAGGTCTTTTTGAATTCTTTGACAGAGTCATGGACATCCACCTTTTTTGGAGGCCTGAGAGGGCCCTTTAGTACTTTGTATTGTGACACTTAAACAGCACAGCGATTACTAGGCCTTAAACCAGGTGTAGATAGCCTCCATTTGTCTTTATGTAATAAGATTGTAATCTTTGGTAGCCCTGAAACTTCAATGGTTTAAAAATGTATTTAAATTTTTGATGAAAGTACTTTCGTGCTTCTTTTCCTTGAGTACCTAACCTTTATGTAAGGTAGCTTTTCAACAAAAATCAGCTGCTGGCTTGCAGGTATGTCAGTAAAGCCGTTCACACGACTTCACTAATCTAAAGTCAAAATATAAAGTCCATGTGAGGACATATGGTCTCAGGAGGATATGAGAGATTTCTCTTTTTGCTTTCAAATTGCATTGCCCATGTGCAACTTCCATACTGTTATCATTTATTAAACTTTTCTGGCATTAAACACCTTTTTCAGATCGTCTGTTGCAGGTTTTAATTCAAGGTTGTGATACTGTGATCTTAAGTTTAGCTTTTTTTGTATCGATCATTAGCTGGAACCTGTAAAGTCCATTAATATTATAGAAAGAATAATAGAATGATTACGCAGCCAGACACATTTATTAAACAGATGTTGCCAGAGTAGGATCCTTCCTATATACAGCTGATTATTGTTAGTGTTACACTTTACACATCTGTGAGGGTCAGCTTGGATCCATTTGCGTTGACGTACTATAAATTTCACCATCAGAGGGTGAACACGAGGCTCCATGTGAAATTCCACGTCCGCTTTTATTTTTTTGTGACCTGGGGATACTATTTTGAGAAGGCTGTCTGAGTATAATCCTTATGTGTGAGCACCATGGGCGGGTGTCCAGGTTCTTTCTGTCCTCTGTTAACATCTTTGTCTGCTAGCAGGCAATGTAACCAAACACAGTTTTCATCCAACAGTTACTTTGTCTTGCTGTTTTAAACACACACCTATGTTTATTCAAAGCGATTTGAACTCTGCAGTAGATTATGTGGTACAGAGGAAATTATAGCTATTTGGATAATTTCCCTCCTAACATTGAAATCTCTCCCAGCTCGGACTATTTGTGGTGTTTCGACAGAAGAACGGAGACGGCTTGGTTTATATAATGGAACGTGTATTCAGCAGTAGTTAGCCATCCAAAACATATCACCATACACTTCTCTTCTTCTATCCTTCTATCACTATTAGTCACAGAGCCCCCTACTGGTGACTGAGTATATGTTCATATTCAGCCCCCCTTGTAAAGCAACCCTTCACCATCTTAGCAGTGTATGTAAACATAACACTATTGTTCAGTAGTAGTTTGTGATTTGCAGGTCTGCTGTAGCATAAATTAACCTTATTTTTTAATGGTAAATTGCGTTCCTGCAGAGTAAGAAAAAGGGGAATAAGATATGTTCTGTTTTAAATTGTGCATCTTTTTCGACACATGCCAATCAGCCATATACATTTATAAGTAACTGCTAGTACAAATTAGAGAAGTAGAACAGACAAAAAAACCCCTCCACCAAAACTAACCTGATGGGAACAAAAGTAAGGAGTGACTTTAGAAGAGTGCGCTGTTGTTTTGATTAAAAGCATATCTGAAAAATGCACAAAAATAACATTAATGTCAGAAGCAAATAAAACAGGCAAAAGCAGATTAACATAATAAAAGTTATCCTCCTGTGCAGGTGTTCCACTCTTCAGAGCTAAATTAATCTGCAGCCCAGTAGGCTGAGATAAACAGAATAAAAAAGAAAAACAACAGCAAAGCCAAAGCTTAGGTAATAATAAAAGTTTAATAAAGTCGTACACAAAATCCAAATAGCGTTTTTGAATATTTCACCTAATTTTAAAAAAATAATAATTTACAAGGTTTAATATCTCCCCTCTGCTAAGATATGGTTCATAATGTTCTTCATTTTTTCCCTTTATTTCATAAATAAATGCAATAAAAAAAAAACAAGTGTCCATTTAGATGCTCTTTGTCACAATACAAAAATAAATTCTGGAGCGTGCTCTTGAAATGAATGCAATTAATATCATTCTGACAGTTTCTGCATTTTTGTAATGTCAGTGGGGTTATCTTAGCAAACATGAAACAGATATTCCACATTCAGCTCGTACATTGCGCTGCCTTTGTGAAATACTGAATGCGCAGACACACGAGCTAAGAATAACTACGTAATTGAGTCTAAATACAGTCTCTCATTGAGTCTCTCAACCATACATGTTCTTATATGTTGCCTAGCAACAATGCTGTACCCTTTTCCATTAAAAAAAATTCCTGTTTTACTGTTGATAATTTCTATCCATTAAACACCAAGCACTTAGCATACTTTATAGAACTTACTTTATAGAACATGGTGACCCAGATGTCTTACAAACATACCGGCTGTAAAACCACTGGATTCATTTTTAATGCAATCCTATCTTTCTTTAACTCCCAACACCTCTTTGCTTTGAATTCACAGCAAATCCCAAACGCCCACAAGGACTGGGTGTGTGCTCTTGCATACGTACCAGGAAGGCCCATGCTGCTGAGCGGCTGCCGCGGCGGCATGCTGAAAGTGTGGAACGTCGACAACTTCACTCCCATTGGAGAGATCAGAGGTCACGAGAGCCCCATTAATGCCATATGTACCAACTCAAGACAGATCTTTACTGCTTCCAGGTAAATTTCATTTAAAACTGTGCCCTGTCATAGTACTGTAACTCCATCAGAGTGTCTAAATACATTGATTAGACATAATGTTATGACCACCTGCCTAAAATTGTGTTGGTTCCCATTTTACTGCCAAAACAGCTCTGATCTGTCGAGGCACAAACTCCACTAGACCCCTGAGAGTGTGTTGTGGTATCTGGCACCAAGATGTTAGCCCCAGATCCTTTAAGTCCTGTAGGTTTGCCAGGTGGAGCCTTCACGGGTCGGACTTGTCTGTCTAGCACATCCTGCAGATGATTGATTGATTGGATTGAGATCTGGGGAATTTTGGTGCCAGATGAACACTTCAAATTGGTTCTTGTGCTCCTCAAACCGTTGTTGAACAATTTTTACTTTGTGGCAGGCCGCGATATGCTCCTTGAAAGAGGCCACAGGGAATACTTTTTCTCATGTACCCATTGTTGGGGGTCAGACATGACTGGTCTGCAGCTATGCAGCCCCATTTAAACAAACTGTGATGCAACATGTTATCTGACACCGTTCTATTTGAACCAGTATTAACTTTTGGCCATTAGAGTTACAGTAGCTCCTCACCAAACCCTTACTCACCAGGTATGCCAGTGAGCCATTGCCACCTATTACATTGTCACTGGTTCACCGCTGTTCCTTTCTTGCACCACATTTGACTACGGCAGACTGGCAGTTTTGGAGATGATCTGACCCAGTGGTTCAAACTCAGATACTTACCTTTGCCCATTTTTCCTGCTTCTAACATCACCAAATGTTAATTTGCTCACTAATATGTCCCACCCACTAACTAGGGCCATGATGAAGAAATATTACTTCACGTGTCAGTGGTTATAATAGTATACCTGGTGCATACAGGACAGTACTGATGCTGTGAAGAGATTATGTACTTATCAGTTGATTGCAAAATCATTACTATTTATTTAATATCACAAAGATAAGCTTAACAGTACTGCATGTAGGTGTACTCCATATATACATATATGTATATTTAAAGTTTGCATTATTCACTATAGCAATCTCACCCTGCTGTCTATAATAGTGCTCAGCATGTGCATTAGTTTTAGCCTTTTGTAATGACCGTGATCTAAACTCACTACAAGGGTTGTTGACAGTAAGAGTAACTGAAGGGTGAGTCTATTAAAAGCATGGATGGGGTGTGGAGGTTGGGAACCAGGGAGCGTAGTGCTTACAATTGAGTTTTATAAACTGGTGGAGAGTAAAATGTTTGCCCTTTGCCAAAAATGTTTTTCTCAGTGAAATTCTAAATCATGCTGACTTTATCTCAGGCAGTAATCCGCAGGTATGTGTCAGCAGTGAGAAGGTCATACTCAGTCCTATTTTTGGCCAGATTTGTTCTGTTGAGCTCGCAGTGGCATCAGACAAAGATAATGCTTATTTACTTGTAAGTGTGTGATGCAGTGAGACATTTTGTGGTTTCCTCAGTCTGCTGGTTTTTATGTATTTTGTTCACTCCTCATTCAGCTGTTGGGCTTTCGCTTGAGATCGACTAACTTCCCTTCACTTCCTATCCTCGTCTTTAATCTCGCTGTTTCTCGGTCACCTTCTCTGCGGCTCATGTTTGGTCTCTCAAACCGCCTTCCTCCTCTCCTCCCTTGTTTTTCACCCCTTCCCTTCCTCCTGCCCCTCTGCTTTTCCCCGTTCTGTCAAACCCAGTGACTGCAGGGTGAAGCTGTGGAACTATGTGCCAGGCTTGACCCCGTGTCTTCCTCGACGGGTCCTGGCCATCAAGGGCCGAGCCACCAGCCTCCCATGATTGCCTGTTCTCTGCTCACCAATCCTTCCCTCCTCTGGTAGCGTCTTAACTCACTTCTTCTTTCTTCTCCTTTTTTCTTTTCCCTGCTTTGAATTTTCTTACGTGGGTGACACAAGTTTGTATCTCTTTGCTTTTCTGTTTCATATCATACCCTTTTCTCTTTTTTCTATTTATTTATTTATTTTTGTTGGTGTTTTTGTTATGTCTAGAAATGTGCTTGTCTGTTTGGCTCAGTTTGTAATCTGATCGCGGTTAATGGTTTGATTGCGGACCCCTTCTTCCATGAAGACAAACAGCTTCTTCTCGACTGGAAGCAGCTCACAGCTCTGTTCTGAATCTGTCATTTGTTTGTGTGTGTGTGTGTGTGTGTGTGTGTGTGTGCAGATGTATTTTGTCTGTGCGTGCTGGACTATTAAAAATGACTATTTTGACATTTAGTTACATAGTTGCTTCAGTGAGATTTGAAGATGAGAAAATCAATACCACCGTATATTTGTTTAATCAATAATGGGCAGTATTTCTGCCGGTGTTCAGCACAACTGGCTGTCTTCAGGGTCCGTCCAGGCTGCGGGGGAGATTTTAAGATGAGAATTGTTTTATTTATTTAGACATAAGCTGCAACTGTGAGTGTATTCATAAAGAGGTAAAAGAGAACAAGGGAAATGGTATAGTTGTTCAACTTGATACTTTCTTTGATGACAGCAAGCTGAGCTGAAGATGGTAAGATTTTCATTTAGCGTGAGCAGGATGGAGATAGAGTTAGAGACTCAAGGCTGGTTTTGACATGTGCAGTGGAGGGATAGTGGATATATTGGACCAAGGATGCTGAATATAGAGTTGCCATGTTGGAGAAAAAGAGGAAGATTACAGAGGAGGTTCATGTATGCTGTTAAGGACGACATGGAGAGGGTTGAAGTGGCAGAAGAGGATGCTAGAGAAAAGGTGAGATGGCAGTAGACAATCTCCTGTGGCGGAGCAGTCAAAAGAAGAAGACCTTTAGTTATTGAGTTTATATCCCTTGCGGAAACCCTGCAATTAAGATAAGTTAACTAATTGGTGCTGTTTGGTGGTTTTTGGTACCTTTGGGATAAGCTGGGTTCTGGTTTTCTGGCTACAGATATTTAGTGCAGTCTTGTGACTGAAGACGTCCTATTTCATAGAAGTATTTGAGAAAATCACCCTGAGGCTAAAGTGATCTCAGTCATCAGTGAACACTTCCATAATGATCCCTCAAGCTATACCTGCATATTCATTTTGTGAGCTACAACCTCAGAGTAGAAAATAAAAATAAAACAGGCTTTAGCTTGGAAAAAGCTCCATGTAGTCCTGTGAAAAACGAAATTCATGCCATGATTCGCTAGATTATAGCAGCAGTAACTGTATGACTTTATCAGTCTTTTGCAACACTTTTATTCTTTTCTTTTTCAGCCATTCTGTTGTAGATTTGCTGCTGTCCTTGAGGCCATCTGTCGCACACAGGGATGTCCACTCCTGGGAAGATTGGCGCTCTGTTACCACACCAGAAAACTGCCAAAGTTTCTGTTTTTATAGGAGTGCTCACACTTGCTCATGATCAATTAAACCAAGTGCATTTGATTAGCAGTACCTGATTACTATTTGCCTTCTTAAGTCCTGTGGAAACAGTAAGGTTGTAGTTAATGCTGTGAAAAAAGAAATGATCAAGTCAACACTTCAAAAACGCTACTTTGTGACCAGTGGGTGACATCACAGCACTACGTCCATCTTATGTATACCGTTTATAGCTTAAAAAAATCCACCCAGTCTCTTTCGCTTACCTTTACCAGGGTTGCACGAGAGGCTGAAGCCTGCTGCCATGGAGCGAGCAGCGGGGTAGACAGTTCGCCAATGTGACGCAGGGCTAACAGGGAGAGACAGACAACCATTCACACTCACATTAACACAAATTATTTAAAAACAAAATCCCCCCCAAAAACAATTAACAATCAGTCTTATGAGCAACATATGTGTGTAGTGTCAATTGAAACTGCAATGTTGTTCTGTGCGTTACCTAATTGACTAATACAAAGTGGACCTGAACGGTGAGAATGAGCAAGAGGAACTGTGAAAATGAATCTGCACGGTTAGCAGAGTAACAGTGATGCTGTGGGCGGGTTAATTGGGTTTACTTGTTGCAGAGTTATGAACCTGCTCCTAAACTTTAGGTTGGAGAGGTGTTTTTACTATGACACCATGTGGAAGGGTCTTTAATGAAGTCTGTGTGTTCGAAGTGCTCTTTGAAGTTCGTGTCTTTGTGTTGTGTCTGATGTACAATGACTTGTTTTGAAAGCAGGAGTGCCTGATTGATGTTCTGTTATTTTCTCCCCTTTGTTGTGTTTGCCTTGATTTTCGACTGCTCACCATCCCACCTTTTCTCTCTCTCTTCGTCTCCAGCGACAAGACGGTGAAGATCTGGCTGTCAAAGGTGTGGAGGAAGAGGTGAGAACCGGCGGGACGGCGGTTCCTTTGTCAGCCATTTTTCCACAACTTGAGCCACTGATCTGTGATCTGCTCGCTTCTACCACAGAAATGTGACACTGAAATCACAGTTTCCAAGGCGATCATAGTGTCTTTTTTTGTCCTTCTTTGTCACAAAGCAACACGACAAAGCCGAGGTGAAATATGTAGTCAAAAGAAAAAGTCTATGCCTTTCAGATTTTTTTTTACTGCCAATTTGAAAGTGCCATTCAAATGTGGTGCTACATGGAAAAGATAAACAGCATCGTGCCTGGCTGTGTGTGTGCATCAGGCAAAAAGGGATTCTCTCCTGACATGAAAACTACTGCAACTTGGTGTCAAATAAATGAAAAAGTGTCCTTCTGTTCCTTCAAACAGTGAGCTGGACCTGCTCAGAGACATGTGTATTCATGCATCTGTTGTTTGAAAATTAAGACACAGCCTGAATTAAAAAAACAAAACAAAAAAACCCCAAGAGGGACGCTAAAGAACTGAGACCTGTGTTCATCCATTCGGGAGTGTTGTGGCTGTTCGGATGCTGAACACAAGTGGACAATCATACTGTGTGTTCACAGCAGTGGATCAACAGACTATCTTGGAAATACCATCACTTAGTCTTCTGCTTTTGACTGTGTTTTCTCCCTTTACGATCAACTTCCTCTCACTATCTTAGTGGAAATTTATTGTTTTTCATTTTTGTAATATCTTGTGTTAATTTATTATTTTCCCTACCTCAGTTGTTTTGGACCTACAGTATGAGGTGGGAGTGAACATTTTTACGGGTCTCCGTGTACAAAAACACCTGGTGCTCCACATATTGAAGTCTTTTTTTCTTTAATGCTCTGAGTAGCTCCTGGTCTCTGTGTGGATTTGTCCTCTGTGGGCCTCGGGTTATCAGACTGTCTGGCTGCTGACCTTGCAAATAGGAAACACGTCCAGTAGCACAACCGAGGTAGCACTGGTCCTGGAGGACCCGAACAGACTTTATTATCTGCTCTGTGAAGTGCTAACTGCGGCAAAAATAAGAAACACCCCTGCAGATGCACACGACACAAACAGAAGACGTGCCTCACACGTTCTTGAGTGCCGCATCGAGGGCAGAGAGCCAGATCATTATCCAAACCAACCTTCAGTGTGTGTGGCTCATACCTGCCATTTATCCTCGACGCAAAGCATAATAGGAGCGCTACTCGTTTCCCCCGGCCTTTTTTTCCTGCTTCACTCTGATCTTTGAGGTTAGTAAGAGTGTCAGACTGACCAGCCTTACTGAGGAGTCCACCTCTTTCCCAGCTACTTCTCCAGGAAGCCAATTTAATTAGAGGTCTCGCAGCTCTCACCAGCTTTTCAGGCAAGATTACTTGGGTGAAAGTAGGTCATAACTGAGAGGGATTTATTATTAACATCCCAATTTTCTTCCACCCACTATTTGCTGCTATACTTACAGACAGGAATAAACTTCCTGTACCTGTGCACTGATGTACAAATCTGTTTATGTGGCAGATTGTGTGTGTGGGCAGCACATACATATGCACAAACTGTGGACACACACAAATAGACAATTTCAGAGGATGTTTCGGTTATCCATCTTGCCTGATAGGTCCTGGCGTCCCTCACTGTGTTGATTTAGTGTCTCTTTAATGAAACAGATTCAGCACTGCCATGTTCCACTGAGACAAACGTACACGTACATACACGTCGACGGGTGACAGCGACTCTTTAAAGTCATTTAAAAAGCTCCTTTGTTTTTTTTGTCTGACACCTCTGATTTATAATCCTTAAAATGGCAAGCATTCACATCTGTTTATGAACTTTTCCTGTACTGCTCCAAAATGACGAGAGCTTCTTTTAACACATAGATGTCTTACCGTTCAATTTAAAAAAAAAAATACAATTCACAGTCTCTTAGTATTACAGCTAAGCTTCGTTCAGTTAGGCAATATCACTCGGTTTTGTTAAAAAAAAAAAGATATATTGGTGATTTAGTGCACTTTTCCTTATAAAAGACCCAGAGACATAGAGTATGTAGTTGAGTTAAGTGATGCTGGGATCATAAAACAGTGTTCACGTTCAAAAGCGTGCTGAGAGTATGAAGTGCTTTCAGCAGGCTTTCTATCAACTCTGCTCTGATGCTTGAGTATGTTCTGCTGCTGTTTCATGTGTCCAACATGAGTTTGAAGCTGCTTACACTCCAAAAACAGTGACATGCAGAAGTTTGAGCACCCCCTTTAAAAATGTCTGTTAGTGCCAGTGGCTTGGCAAGTAATGTTTGTAAAAATTTTATTTTAGCGTTTTTTTGCAAAAAAGGTTTCCTAGCCACTGGCTTAAACATAAGACCAAAGCTCGATTTATTGACTTAAGTATTTATTTTTTTATCCAACCAACTGAGCACTCAAAGCGCTTTCTACAAGTCTCATTCAGAAAATTCACAGAGTCACACTCCAGTGGAACATTGTGGATAACTTCAGTATCTTGGCCAGGGCTTTCCCGGCACGTGGACTGAACGAGTCAGGGATCGAGCCACTGACTTTCTGATTGGCAGACATCCCACTTTACCACCTGAACTCCAGTCTCCCCAGACGTCTTTGTACACTGTGACCGCAAACTTCTGTTCTGACTTCATCAGTTCACCAGACTTCTTTTTAGGACTTCTAGACCTCAACTTAACCATCCATCATTCCTTTTAACCACCATCTCTTATTTATGTTTACTAACTGACCGCCTCCTCAAAAACACTTTCCTATCTTCTTATAGCTGTTGCTGTGTGGGCATCAATTATTTACATTTTTAGAGTGCTAGCCAGCTGCTGAAGGAGGACAGCGACTGCTCTAGTGTTGGAGCATGAGTATTTGCAAAGCCTTTAATAATTTGCATCATCATCAAGCCATGGCCCAAACGACAGAACTAAGGTCTGAGATCTCAGATCTCTTGGGATGCTCAAACCTTTGCGTGCCACTGTATTGGGGTTTTGGAGTTCTTTTTTTTTAGGTGGGGAGGTTGTAATGAATGCAAACATTTTTATGGTGTCAGTATGATGAAGCATTCTTGGGTGTTATTTTTGCTATGATTAGAAACTCAGGTAAAGGTTGAAGGATAATATTAGTTATAACTTGACCCTGTGAATTTAGCTAGCTTTTTGAATCAAACAAATGCCTTGTTTGACAGGTTTTTTTTACTTTGAGAAAAATGGTACTGTCAGTCTGTAAAATAGCCATTTTCATGTTTTGATTTTGCATCTGATTCCCTTTACTTGTTATCTTTGTACTGTGCTTTTGTGTACAGAGTGTACACAGTTAAGATAGCATCTTCCCAATTTGGCCAAAGAAGAAGATGTGCACTGAATTTTGACCATAAATATGTACAAAATAGGGTATTTGTATAGTAGTTTGAATATAAAACTGGACTGAGTGTTGAAAAATGTGATCAGTGGGGTAATTAAACTCCCAAACTAACAAGTTGTATACTTTGACTCCACCGTACACTATGTATTTATCTGTGCCAATTAGCCAAACTGACCCTACTCACCAGGTTGGTGGTATGTTTCACATGGTAATAATGCTGAGAAAAGATTTAGCTCTTTTTTCAAAACATCTCCATATTTCTATTTAATGCTAGGATCTTGTAGTTCTGTAGCTTTAGGCACTCTCTGTGGTGCCCTGTGCTTGTACATTTTCTGAACGATGCAGATGGTGCTGATCAGAAGTCCAGAAACACCCTTGGGGGGTGGGGGGGTAATTTAAAAGATGTACACCTGAATCAAAATCTCCTAAATGTCTGAATTTGGACTTGTTGACTGTTAATGCGTCACGCAAAAGATGCAATACAAAAATGATGACTCTGCATAAAATCTACTCAGAGAGTTATTATAAACATGCAGAAGCAATAAACTATCATCTGACCTTGGATCAGCCCAACCTTGAGTTGCCCCAAACTCTGAGACTTGTACTTCAGCATCACTTCATTACTTGACGATGTGTAAATAGTTGTGCCAATTCCTTTTCACGTATTACAGAGGAGATGCCGTTGAGATTAAGCGTCGCTCTTTTCTCATTGGCTGACTTCAGCTGAATCTCTGATAGCTAAATGTATTCATACTTATAAAATGAACACAAGGCTGTTTTGCAGCTATGTAATTCAGCCATGTTTTAGACTCAGTTTACAAAGAAAAGCTCCAGCCATGAAAAACATACTGAAAAGAGGACATCCATTTAGATCTGTAGTAGGGGTAGAAATGAGTAATAATAATGTTTCTGCTGATATATTATGTAAGATAATAATTCAGTCACAAAAAAGACAGATCCCTGTTGTCCCTTTTTTTTATAATCATGGGAAGAAGAAATTGTAGATTTTTATAGCTCCACCTGATATGTTGCTTAATCTGTAAAACCCATTAATCTGTAATCAATAGGAATCTTCCTAAAGACTAATTTTGCTAGTAAGTTAGATGAGATAAAATAATAACATTGGCCAGACATATTTTGTGTGGAGCTATATGAAACCGTTAATCATGTTTAATTGTTATCAGTTAGTAGTTTAAATTTACTTATCTGTATAGCACTTTCTGCCATGTATAATGTTGCAAAAACAAAAAGTATTTTGCAGTGGTGGCTAACCTTTGGCTAACCTTAGCAGGGCTAGCTACAGTAGCGTTGGGCTCTTGCTAGCGTCCACATCCCGGTGCACAATATGGTTGCACATCACGTCAGATGCCTGGTTACATTCCAGTTTATCCTGACAAAGCTGACATACAGTCTCTCTTAACTTAGTTTTTTAAAATTCTGCACAACAGCACTGGCTAGCATGGTTAGCATCAGATGCCACGGTGGCGCAGCAAGTTCTTTGAACCAGTTATTGCCGTTGTACATTAAGAAAAAAAGGACAATACATTTAACTGACTAGCATTTCTAGCACTGATTAGCAGTCGACTAGTTGCACATCTTGTTAAACATTAAATATCCAAAAGCAGTACCCCCAGTGTTAGTTAAAAAAGCAAAGCTGCAAACAACAAAACAAGCGCTCGCACAACCATTTGCTGAGCCCCAGTACAAGTTAGTGTTGGTACATGTTCACAGTTTATATTGATAGCTGTGGAAATCCACAGCTATATATAAGGACATACTTGGACAGGCGTCACAGTGGTTTGATTTATTTTTATCTATTCTTGCAAGGTCATTTTCTTTTGCTGCAGAAAATGTAACAAAAACCCAGTGAGCAAATCTGATGCTCTTTAAAACGGGTTTCAGTGCTCATTTCCCTCCAAACCAAATAAAGATGAGGGCAGAGCTGCTTTTGTTACTCTTTGCTCTCATTGCTGTAGTTGTTCCAGTTCTGAACAGGTATTTTTGTAATGTAGCCCTACACAATGTGAAATAATGCTAGGGTACTTCTGTAGGCGGTAAACTGCTTACTTGCTACTGTCATTTACTTCTGTAAAGGATAAAATAGACAGTGCTACTATTATTATCTCTTTACACAGGATATTGATCACAGTAGAGGCCCGTTCACAATGTTTTAGCATGTTTACAAATCCAAATTCGCTTTTTCTTATTACATTTTTGAAACTATGACTTGGTCTATTGCTGTTTTGGTGGTGGGGCTTAGCAAATGGTGAATTGACTGAATACAAAATATAAATCTATTAGTTTTCACAGGCAAGAAAATTCAACATAGGACTACAGAACAGATTGGAGAGTCAAGCTGCCAGTCAGACCAATCGTGTGATTACCACCTTTAGCCCTTTGTTTCCAGCCCAGCCGTCTTATGACTGTATGGGGGGGAAAAAAAACCTAAGTAGTCAGTCTCTCAGCATTAGCCTCATGCCTCAGCCAACAGGCCTCACTGCCTTATCAAACAGAAGGTGCACGTAGGACATTGATAATCATTCGCCAAATATCCTGAATCTCTGATGACTGTAGATTGTCCTACAGATTGTGGAATTCTGTTCTTAGTGAGTCACCGTCTCTGCTCGCTTTATCATTATGGCTGAAAAAGACTTTCAACTTTGCCTCAGGCTGCTGAGAGGATAGGATCGTGTCTAGGCACAATCAAGAGGGCACTTTACGGCTCTGCTGCTTGTCAGTGAATCTCTATCACACACCAACACACGTCTCCTCTGCAGCTGCTCGAGTGCTTTTTTTCTCCAGGTGTGTGTAGCATGGTAACACAATATGTGGCAGTGTCTGTGAAAAATGTACTTATGGGACATTCATGCAGGGTCAAAGGTCATGTGTGCCTTTTATTGCACAGACTACTCCCTCTTAAATGACTGTAAATATCTGTACTTTTTTTTATATATATGATAATGTGCATGCAACCAACCCATGTAAAATAGGTTTGAACTGTAAATAATGTAAATAAATATTTAAAGAAGGATCCAGTGTTTCCTCAAGACAATAAATCAGTTCAAAACAAGTGCATTTTGTGGTTTTGAATTCAATGCGATGTAATGTTTGTGCATCCGGCTCAGATCTTTTAGACTTCTTCTGTATGCATTTTGAGTAGTTTTTCAAGCAAAATGTCATCAACATTCACTGATTTTAGCCCTTCAAATGTAAGAATATGCTGATTATGTGGTATTCCTGTACCAGATATATCACACTAAGCTTGACGAATGAGTAATGAGCATTCTTCAAACAATAATTTAAATAAAGGTTACCAAAGCTCTATTGTGGATCATAAAGAAATATCAAAAATCTCTTTGGAGAAGATGAAACTCATTATCAGACACTTAGTTTTGTTATTAGTTATCGTATTTGCCCAGCTTTCTAACTCCTTAGCTCTCGAATCTGTCTCATATTAAAGACCAAAGGATCTCTTACGTTGCAGATGGGAGAGGAGTTATGATCATTCAGTACAAACAGACCAACAGGTTGTAGACGATGAAATGTAGACATGGGAGGGCATGTTTTTCAACTAGATTCATTTCTTTCTACTTCAGGGATGGAGATACATTTCCAAAACTCATAAATCTTCATTTCCTTTGCAAACTCTGATCATTAACTTGTGTCGGGCTGCGCCTGGCCCAGCCGTGATGGGAGACACAAGCACTGTGATGTACGATGGCCATTAACGCCTCAGAGGAGGCAGAAACCATTTGACGATGCCAGTCACAAACAAATAAACATCCATACACAAACCCTGTCACATCCCAGCTGCATGTGCTCCATCTGCTCTCTTCATACAGCAAACTGCTGAAATTTCATTTGAATGCCTCCGTCTGTTTCATTACACTTCAACGTTCCAGTAAGTCTGTTTTCACAAGCTGATCCATCAGTCTCTGTCCTACAATATTCATCTCCTTGTAACTAAAAACACAATATGAAACTCAGCCAAATACCCCGAGAGTGTAGCTATGTTCTATATTCAGAGTGTACTGGTAGGTAAAACAAAATGAAAGTTTCCAGTATCACAGTAACCTTGGGTTTTTTGCAATAATGGCAGTGTCAGTGGGCCACTTGGCTGGTCTGTCACTTTCCACAGTTTGCAGAAAGAAATCTGTGGGCGTTGCAGACATTCTCAGTTCAACTCTTTGAGTTTTACAGTAAGGAAATACCTGCAAAACTACTGATATTCCTGTCAGCTTTAACATTTTCTGCTTGTGTTACAAAAGCTTTAAACACCTAAAACCCTAACTGATGCTGTCTTTATTTTCACAGGTGAGCCTCACAGTACCAGCAGCAGTAGTCGCACAGTCCAACTCCCCATATCTTAAAAGGGATTTAAATTAAAGGCTCATACATGAGTACTGGATCACCTGCCAAAACACAGCTTGATGCTGCCTGTTAGCATAGACATAGTGGATAATTTAGCTAAAGACCCAGACATTTTCCTTGGTAATCAGTGGAAACCAAAACAGAGCCCAAACTGAATATGCCTGAAGTACAAAGCTAATGTATGATACACATTCACCAGCATGAAAGGTGCTTTTGTTTCAGTTTTATTAATAAATAGAGCTAAAATTGACATTGTCGCAACTGCTCAGTGTGTTATGAGCTGCCACTTATGAAGCACACACACTTTTCCAACTGAATTCTTAAAACCTTACTTTATATGAGTGATCCTAAATAGACAATAACAGAAATTACACTTTATTATATAATTTATTAGATTCCCCCTTTTTGATGATAATGCAAGCGAGGAGGAGCGACATTATGGAAACGAGCCTAACTGTGGAAAAGGATTAAGACTGAGACAGAAGATGAAACACAAGAAAGAAGAGTTTGGTTTTGAGTGCTGGCTGGGGAAGAAGAAGAATCATGTTGAGGGGGGGTTACAATAAATGGGAAGCTGCAGGCTTATTATTTTAAATAAAATGAAGACGCAGTAGGAAGCACCTCCAGTGTGACATTAAGGGAGGTAAACTGAGAACACGCTCCACACATATTGAATAGGAAACTGAACAAATGTGTGGAGCGCAAAAGCTGAACAATTTGCTGATGCTATACCTTGAAAGAACATATATACGGATAATAACTGTGGAATTAGAGCCTTTATAGCGAATGATTGACACTTTAGGTTAGAACCTTATTCACTCTACATAAATTCACACTTAGGAAGAGAAATAAGTGAGAGGTTCTCTGAGAGACAGTCGTGAACTGAGGATATTAGCGCTGAAGAACTAATAAACTTCTTTTCCTGCAAAAAAACAAACAAAACAAACCACTGTTTTTCACTCAAACAGCAAGCATTTGCACATTTGTACACCCACTGAGCACAGCCTTGGACTATCACCCGTATACCACAGTCTAATCCCATTATGCACTCTCTCTTTGAGTCCGGGTTTACGCACACCCCGACGCTCTGTGGTACCAGGCTTATTCACATCAGAGGGACACTCAGTCATTCATGAACACAGACAGAAAAAGCACAATGCTGATTTAATAATTATGTTTAGTGGGAGCTTTTGTGAAACACTGTTCATGAGTGTATAATATACTGAATACTTAATTAATTGACAGATTAGTCATATTCAAGTAGGCAGGTTCACTAGAAATGACTCAGCTATAAGGCCAGAGACACATTCAGTGTCACTGTCATAGGTGAAAAGCAGCGCTTTCTTTGTTTGGCACTGACAAACTTTACAGTCCAGACCTAATTGGCTTCATATTATGACATTAACAATGTAATTATAATTTGGAGATGTTCACTGAATCATTTTCTCAGTTTTAAAGGAACAATTTTTCATTTGGGAAGTACACTTCTTGCCAAGAGTCGCATAAGAAGATCTGTTCCACACAGGTTCTGATTTCCCTTAGTGGCTGCTGTCCTGAGACCACAGTGCGCCTCTACAGTTATACAACAATTACCTCAAACCATTATGATGAGCCCAAACTCCTTTGATGATTTCCCCTTTGCTGTGATGAAGACCTGAAACTATTTTAGAATATGCTATCCTCCTGTCGCCATAATTATCTCCAGTGCATAACTGTGACCTCTGACTATTTAATTTGGCTAAGATGTGACAGCGCCTGGTGTATTCAGTGCAGCTGAGAATAGAGCACTTCACTGTTAATTCTTCCAACAACCAACAACTAAGTCTTGTAAAATGTGGTAAATAAAAAAAAGTGAGTGGTTGACTGAATCAATTGTAACGTGAAGCATCATGCAACAAAGCAGGCGATGGGTTTAGGGCTAAGGGGGCGCTGGTTTGGCTCAGTGTTGAGCAGGTGACGCTCTCCCTCTGCTTTCCTCTTACTGTGTCTGTCAATAATGTTGAAAAAAGCCAAAAAACCCCAACCATGGGTTAAGTTCATGATATCTACAGTACTTGCCATCCTGCCAGTTTCCTTAACTCCATGAGAGACAGAGAAATCAGTATTATGGGCAACTTATTAAGGTTGCTGTGAGCTTTATGACCCTAACTGTAACTTTTGCTTATTGCATACATTTTAAGTTAATCTGGGGAAAGGATCTCTAACCTGACCATCATTAATACCTGAGGCAAGTTCTTAGATGGCTTGTTATGGAGTCTTAGCATAAAGACACATAGACTCTCTATTTATCTGTAATGTTGTAAGAAAAAGGAAAAAAGAACCCCCCCCCCCCCCCCCCCCCCCAAACAAAACAACAGATTGCACAACATGCTAGCTAGTTTCCCCCGTTCCCATCTTTGTGCTAAATTCACAAGCTGCTGGCTTTAGCTCAGTATTACAAAATCTGGAGTTGATCCTCTCATCTAACCTGATCATAAAGGTGTGGAAGTAAGTATGCAACTTATTTGAAAAGTTCCCAGCCAGTAGGTCTACAAATGATTGATTTCAAGAATAGCTCTGTTTGTGCTGTGCACTATTCTGTATATTTTTTCACTTGGTGAAGTTTTTTTGGATTTAATGTTCCTTTTGTTTGCAATTTTCTCTATTGTAGCTCTTGAGTCACTCAGCTGAATGTATTTACAACAACATCATCTACATCAAGAATCATAAAATGGGTCACTTTGTGTATGAAAATACAGATACTTTCTCACAGATCATTACAACTGCAGACAAAACAACAGATTTATGACAACAGGTTTAATCACTGATAATGTGTTGTGAAATAGCTATTTATTTACAATTTTTTTCTTTATTTAAATACTTTTCAGTCCCCTTTTGAATCCACTTTCTTGGTATTTCCATGTAATGTATGTTTCTGCCTCTCACTTTGTCTTCTTCTCTGAGTCTTTTTCTTTTGCTTGCTTTTTTGTACTGCTTTTCCATGGCAGGAAGTTGTAGGATACCAGAGCGGTGAGAAGGTAAGTAGCCATGCCAGTGTATCCACCGATTACGAGACACAGCGGCTGTGCCAGCACGAACAGACAGAACACGTTCATCGACGCGTGGTCGGTCAGCTCCACCCGGTCATCCTGCGCGGCCTTCATCACTCCAAAGAAATACATCAGTGCCAGCGCCGGATAAAAGGCCAGTTCCATCACGATGATGAAGATGACCCGGTGCCTTTGGATTTAACGTGCATAGTATTCAAAAGTAGTTTGTAAAAATCCACTGACTTATTGAGTATTTTCAGAGACACACTCACCCTCATGAAATACGCTCTCTCCCAGACAGAAATCCCTCTCAAGTGTGAAAGAGGCTGTGACAGAAAAACAGACTGGGACCTTTGATCCTTCATCACAACAGTCTTGTCAAACATTAGCCGCCTACTTTCCTCCTTATCGGGACACTCAAAGGTTGTTGACATCTCAACGTGATCTGGTGTTTTAAAAAAAACCCCACCCTTTCAAATACTCCACCTGACCAACACAGTGTGCTTTCATGCGCATCATCTAAAAAGTTAGCGCGTTCCTCAACAGTTCTTGAAATATGTCAAATTAACTTTCATTTTTTGAGCACATGAATAAGCTGACTTGTGTGAACTGAATGACGTATCATAAATTAATTACGTTATAAAATCTTGAACTTTACTTTCACACAGCATGTCTCATGAAATGTTATTTTTTTAACATCTTTTGTGATCTGACTTCAAACATACACACAAAAGAAAACTATTCAGTTTGAAAACTATAGACTAAGTTTCAAAAGATCGACATTTGGGGTCAGGAGCACATTTTTTTCCTTTTTTTCTAGTGTAGCATTAGAGAGGAATACTGATACTGATACTGATACCACTTTAATGCCTGTACACCAAATATGACGCTGCTGTCGTGAGTTAGCATAGAAGAAACAGGACTGCCACTTCAGACTTGTGGTGGTAATAACATTTAATTACATGTAATTACAAGGTAATAACCAGGTAATACTTTTATCAACCTTGGTTTTAAGCTGATCCTCTGACTGAAATGTATAAAATGCACAGAACCATTTAGTAATAGTAGTTTTTACTGTAAAGTGTTTGTTTAGGTAGTATAGTAACCTGTCAGGATTACAGAGGTAATTTGTGTACAGATGTTTTTACTTATTAGGACACTATGACCATATTATAATACAGAAATTAAAGCTACTTTATAGCCTTAACCCCCCTCCTGCCCCTCCCCCCTTTGTTTGAATGTAATAAAGTAAATATTATATGTTTGATGTTGTGGCTTATTACCTGGAAGCATTTGTGGTAGTTTCTTTGCAACAATAACCATAAAATTGGGGTGAAAAATGCAACTATAGAAAAAGTAATAACAGATTAAACCAAATGCCGGGAGGTATAATGATGACCTGCAAACTATTGTGTTAGTTTTTCTGTAACAACACTGACTCAGGGCTGGAAATAAAAAAAAATGCCCATTCCTATTATATTTCACGGTAATATTTCCTACAATTGAAACCCAAGGACCAGAAAAATATTCTGTATTTGCTAAATGGAAATGCAATAATTTTCAAGTCAAGCATAGGTGCTGTGGTTAGTTTAAGTAACATCACTGGGATGTGCAACTTTGTTTTATTAATGTAGCTCTAAAGGGTGAATGGCAATCTAACTCTTTAAATCATAGTTAACAAATCTGTTAATTAGACACGTTTCTTCTTATATCACTATTAATATAATGCAGTGTTAGCATTACTTAGTCATTTTATTGTGGATACATTTTGCTTTGGTATTCCAGCCATAAAATAAAAAAAGGCTTTTTGGGGGCAGTAACAGGCAAGATAAATAAGGGCCAATTTTAATGGTGCCAGCTTGTGTGACACGGAGCTGAGCACTCCTTGGATTTTCTTCCCTGTAGAAATTTTGCCTTTAGGGATTTCTTTGCCACTGTGCTCTGTATCATTTTCACTTTATTTTCAGCTTTTAAACTCAGTCACCACTTATTAGCAAAGACATAAACCCACTCAACATATGGTTCTCTAGTACAAAAAAAAAAAAAAAAGAGCGTCCAGGCACCTTCCCATGAGAACTCCGTGATGAACTTTCCCCACAGCAGAAAAACTACTGCATCATTAAAACTTTTGGATAAGTAGCTGCAAGTCTTCTATCAAGAATTTCATAATTAACTCTAAGAGCTTGTGCGTCTACTGTAGACCTGGAAAAATCAGGTTATTATTATTTTGCCAGTGGCTCTGGCACAGCATGGAGTTCATTGACTTACAAGTACTGCAGGAGCGCACGGGCTGTCAGCCAGCCCATCAGCCACCTATAGGCTGCCATAGTGGCTTTCCACAAATACTGTATATGTGTGTTTCCCTCAGTTTGTCAGTCTTGGAGCAATGATTCATAAAAGCCTTCTTTATGCTGCTTGGCACCTCAGGAGGGATTTGATTTTGGATTAAACCACTGGGCCACAGAGCAGGATTACACTCTGGGAGGGAACATGTGGTCCTTTTGAACTGGGTTTATCAAACCCCCTACTTATCTACAAGGTACAACTGAGTAGACTTGTGTCTTGCAGAGAGGAGCACAAAGCCTCAGCATCCATTTTCAATCCAATTTAATCATAATCAGAGGTCATAAGTCAAAACCACAGTACTGATTTAAGCTGCAGCAATTAATTGTTATCGTAATAGTAAAAATAAATAAATAAATCTGAGTTGTGCTAAATTAGAACGACTGTTCCAAATGCTGAACTCATAATTTGGTTTTGCAGTCTCTCAGCTATGTGGTAATAATTGTGATTTACTTTTTGGTACCACTTTAATTCTAAAGGTCCAAATTATCACCCTGTGGTAGTCGGGATAGGCTCCACCCCCCATGACCTTGACAAAGATTAGCAGATGAAAATGGATGGATGGATGGATGAATGTATGAAGGGTCTATATCAAGTAAATGACACTAAATGCTTCATATAAAACGTATAATCCCATGTTAAATTTACACTTGATTCTGAAACCTTTGCTTCATTTACAATGACTACATTTCAGAGAAAGACATTGAAAAAGCACTCAAAGCATTTAATTTGAGTGTTATTGAAGCACAGCCATATAAATCAGAATATAACCTTTAAAAGTTTGATTAAACATTTGAACCCTTTTGTTAAAGATGTTACTTAACACTACATTGTACTAAAATGAAATGAAAGCTTACTGAGTAATAAAAAACACGTTCTTTGGGCTCATTAATTAAAACGAATTGAAAAATATTTGTTAACTGGGAGGTATAAGCACAAAGTCTTACAGGTCCTAGAGCTTCCTTAATATTATAATTTCAGATGTTGTGTGTTTTTATATTTAATTGCGCTTGAGCATGAAATCATACACACTTTTTATTTTAGAGGAGAAAACATTATTTGCGTCACAGGCAGGCTGAAAATACTACCTGTACCTCCACCCCTACCCCCACCGCTTAATGGGACATCCAAAATGTATTACTTTGTAAAATATTCTTTGTTTCTTAAAAAAAAAAAAAAAAGTTAAAACCGCAGGAAAATTGGATTAAACGAGTAAACAAATGTGTCTCTATTTCAGGTGGGTAAAAAAAAAAGCTTCATTTTCTTGACAGGGCATTTGTTTGCTTTTGCATAATTGCTTCCAGAAAGGCGATCTTTTTGGACAGCATGACGCAAGTAAGAATAAACACAGTAATTAGCGCTTAGAAAACTGCAGGAAGCTGAGAAAATAGGACGGAGAAGGAGGAAAAGGGGCATTTGAATCTCCTATGGTGTTATTAATGTCACTGGCAGTACAAAGCATTGACCACCTCCGAGTCCGTGGCAGATGGATGGGAATAGCATTTAAAGAAGATGTGCAGTATTTTAGAGGGTTTTTTCCTATTGATCACTCAAGTTGAGTGACAATATTAAGAACTAATGTAGCACAGATAATCAGATATTGCTTTTATATGGCCCAATGAAGAATTTATTTGAAAAAATAAGTTTGATGGTATGATATATGATCAGAAATTCATAAAAGATATGGTTTTTAATTAAATATGATAATTTTCAAATGAGAATAACTGTTATTTTTTTCTATCTATCTATTTTCTGTCTGTGATTGATGACTATCACTGACCAGATGCAACAAACACAGAGGTATTTTTCTATTCAACTCATGCAGTGATGTGTTTTCTTTCTTTTTTTGTCAGTAACCAGGAGGCAAAACATTGCTCGGTTTCAACACCCCCTCCCCCACAGAACACTCTGTGTTTTCAGATCACAGCACATGAAGGGGTGGAAATAGATTTAGTTTTGATATGTGGATTCCCAGTTTTTAAGAATATACATATGCAAAATATGTCGTATTTCTGAAAAGTCTGCCATCCACAGGTTACTACTCAAGGCAAAATAGATATTGTGAAGGTCTTCTTCCTCCCCTTCCTCCCCTTCCTGCATCTTTTTTTTTTTTTTTTTTTTTTGTCCTCTGGCCCTGATCCTGCCAACCCACTCTGTGGAACATCTGCAATAGCATGCTCACCCACTCTAAACAGCAAACCCTTAAAATACATGAATCATCCTGGAGAGAAAAGGGTGGGTATGTAGATGTGTGTGCCTCTTTATCTCTGCTTATGGGTGACATATGAGAAAATAATTTGTTTTTATACGTGCACACTGGTGTACGCATTGTGAGCACGTGTAAAAGAACGACTGCATGATTTTGTGTGTGTGTGTTCCTGATCCTGAGTTGGAGAGCTGTGTGGGCAGAAGCATCCTGTGCCGGTGTAAATTGATTTCCAGAATCCAGACGCTAGGTGCACTATGGAGGAAAGAGCTGTGTGCTTCTGCACCCATTTATGAAAGGTGGTATAATGGTTTATGGCTGCATGTGTCTCTGTGATGTGTGTGCGAGAGATAGCAATAAGGAAAGGAGAGACAGAGAAATAGACAGAAAAGGTGCAATGACACAGAAAAATCTGATGTCTCTGTTTCCATATTGACCACAAAAGTAACAACTACACTTTTCCAAGTAGGTGAAAAGGGGCTCCTTTCCTGATAATAATGTTTGTTTATTCACAGCCACAAGTGCACATGCATTTCACATACATGTGTAACACTTTCTCCTCCCTCTCTCATATTTGTGAGAAGAGGACGGACAAATATGTGGAGTGTCAGAACAAGTGAGATAAACAGTGAGGTGATGGAGCGAGACCAGCGCACATGTTGCTTGTATTTAGGAACCATACTTATCCAAAAATGACACATCACTATCTTGACAGGCAGTGGCATCAGTTTAGCATATTCATTACAATGTGTGTGTGTTTTTAGAGTGGGTTTTTAGCTGCACAAAAACAGGCTAATGGGGGGATGGATGATGGCCATTAAATCTTTATGCAACTCCCTCACTCTAATCATCATTGATTTTAAATCAGCCAGCATGAACACTTTTTAATTGGCAGTTCTGACTGTCTGAAAGTGTTGCGCACAAGCCTTCCATCAAAGAAAGATGGGAAACACTTGCACTTTTGACTTGTGTAAGCACTTAAAGCTGATCCTGCTGTTTTTCTTTCTTTAAAAAAAAAAAAAATCTCAATGGTTCACTGTGGTGTTGAATTTCTTTACTGTTTCGCATTCTGTTATGCCTTCACAAAAGTCCAATATATAAAATGTTCCAATATAAAAAATAAAAAATAGATGACTAAATATTGTGCTCCAGCTTTGCTCTTCATCCTTCTAAACATGGGTTGTCCCGACCAGCAGGACTACTTCCAATTTGCACTCAGTCTCACAAGCATCCTTCAGGACAACCAGCTTTTTGATGCCACGCCTTAGAAAAAGTCCAAAATACAAAATAACATCAATTAATCATCTGCTATGACTGACACTCGAGTGCACGCTGAAGAGGAGGCTACACAGGATGTTGCAGGGTGACAACAGCAGCGCCAGTGTACAGGGTTGCCAGCACTTGATTGTAATTCCGTGTGGGAGGAGGATGGGTGGGTTTAAGTGTATGTAGTCATTCCTCTTCACACGCTCCGCTGTGCGCACACGGTGAAGACAAAAGCAGAGCGCGGTCCACTTCTCCATGTGACGTCCAGCAGGTCGGTGAAAGCGCAACAGTAATCTCAGAAATCAAGAAAAAAAAATAAGTATTTACGCTGCGCAGAGTTAACCAAGTGCGCCCTTTTCCTTTTTTCCCCTGGGTGTTCCCTCACTGGGTACTCTCCTCTCCATCCTCTCCAGCTTCAACATTTGTGAAGTGGCTGCCTCACCCGGTCGGACCGGAGGCCGTCTGGTCTCTGATCTGTTATCAGGAGTCACCGGAGACTCGCTGCGCACCGCCGGCGCCAGGCTGTGCGCCTCTCGGATCACACCCGAGCCACCACGAGCTCTGGCGATGGACATGATGGAAGGAGACGTTATGGACAAGCTGGAAGACACGTCATCGGTGTACGACTTCGACCCGATCACCGGCAATATTCCGGCCACCAAAGTAGAGATTACCGTCTCCTGTAGGTGAGTCGACGCGTCGGCAGAGAGCGGAGAGCGCAGCGGACCACCGGCGGTCAGGAAAGTTCGGTGTTTGGACTGCATGTTAGACCTGTGCTAGAAAAGTTGTGAAAAGCGCCCCACCCAACTCATCCTATACGTGTAGCTGCAGATTTTGCTGTGCAGACCGTTAGTTTCCATGGTTTGGTTTACAAGGAAAGTTGTTTGTATCATTTTTTTTCTACTTAAACTTTCAGTGTAAGACGTGTGTGCATTTATCTGAGAAAAAGTTCCAATTTCCCTTGAACTTTTCAGGTATTTCCAATTTGCCATCAAAAAAAGTGTCTGAAAATGTGCACAACATCAGATTATTTCGTTTCCCTGTGTATACATATTCAAGGTAAAATCTGGGAGGAAATCTTTCATGCTGCCAGCTCTTTTTGTTGAAACACTGTTTGAGGACAAAATAATTCCATGTGACATAATACATCACCAAACATGGTAATAATTACATATTAGACAGATCATTTAATGTGACATCTTTTCAACCAGAAGCCTCTTTCATGCTGTGCCCATTGTAACCGCTGGCTGCTTTCAGAACACTAAAAGCCTCATTCTTACCTCCCCTACACTCTTTAAAAAGTAGTGGATGTTAAAGACTCAAAGGTTTGCGTCACGTTCACACAGCGCCCGTGTCCTTGGCATCAAGCTTACTCCCATTTTTATTATTTTTCAGTACAAAAGGATTCAGAAAGCCTCTCAGGAAGAGAAATCCACCCTCACCAAATGAATCTCCCTACAGCGCTCGTTCAGTGAGAATAGACAGTCACTCCTCTTCCCATTAGAAGAAGGTTTTAAAGTCAAGGCTTTCAATGTCTTTCACCTCTCAGACACTCCAGTGCTGGCATGTGTGAGCATCTTCGCACACACACATGCACATACACACTGAACCACACATAAATGTTTCTGGTCTTTGATGCTGGATTTTGGGTTGGTGAGCCACTGAAGCAGAGTGAGTTTGAGCTATAACAAGCTGCGTGTGCATTATTGATGCGCTTTCTGGCGTTCAGAGAAGCTCGCTGCCACATTATTCGTCTCAGAGTAAAAAAAACAAAAAAAACCCCAAAACATAGCCCTGCTTGGAATTTACTGAATGAACAGCCGTTGTGCTGCTGGGCGATGGTGGGGAATCAGCTTAGATGACGAATGGGTAGCAAACTGGTTGCCTACCAATGAAAGCCCTGCACGCTCTTGGATTTTGATGTTTCTCAGCCTGTAATGATGAGGCGAATGGAATTATATCATTGCTGATACGCAATTAAGCACCATTCAGGTAAATAATGAGTCCCATTCTGACAAGCCCAAGCATATATGCAAATGGTTCCTCTGCATGTGTGTACATTTGTGCTGATGTGTGATTAAAATAAAAAAAAAAGAGGGAGAAAACCAAAGCAGTGGTGCACAACCCTCCTGGCAGAAAGAAGAGGAGTTTGTTGAGAGGAAATCATTAATTGAAAGGAGAAGGTCGATGCATCTCCCTCCTGCTTCACTGCCGCCTTGTTTGTGTCTGTGAGACAGATCGAGAGTTCCAAAAGCTACGAGTTCATCTTATGTTTGATGTCTTGGTAATTTAGACTTTTATTAAAGGCAGGAAGATGTATAGATGGTCTTTACCTGTACATAAATGGTCTATACTCATACATACTCAAATCAAGCGCTACAAGCTCTCTACTTGTAAGGGTAAGGGCTTGTCCTTACTGTGATCATGCCACACATAGGATTAAATGCTAATGAGCTACACACACCTTAAGAGTGCAAAAGGTTGCTCACATAACCCCATAGTAGGGATTTTGCTTTGTGGACTACAATCCCTGCTCTCTGTAATAGCTAATAACAGGCTACTCTATCAGCCGCAATTGAAGCAGAGGAAATCAACAGTTAAATCTCTCTGTCACAGTCAAATACTTCTAATAACAGTTCAAGGCCTCACAAATCCTCTAAATCCTTTGTACAGATGTTGTGTGACTCAGATTCCTATTGAGGAGATGAGCCTCCCCGTTGGCTCTTCTATGCAGTTTTCCCTTTGTCATCATGTCCGTGCGCGCTCTGAAACCTCGAAACCATGATGATAGTCGTTCCCTCCGGGTTAATACCCCCTATTACAGGCTGCACCCCCTGCTTTTGACACCGTGTTATTATCAGGACCAGTGACAAACAGAGAGCGCTGAGCGGGCACAGGATCAGGGAAAAAGAGGGAAAATGACAAGAATTGAAATGTCTTTAATTCAAGGCAAGGAGAAGCATGAGAGATTTGGGGTGGTAGGACATTTTTGTCATATAAAAGAGATCATCCTTTTCCAATCAGAAGCTCTTCTGAATATTCACCAAATAGATTTAGCTTCTACGACACATCGCTGACAGTCCTTCGGTTATGTCTGTCACCATGCTTGCATTGCTCGCTTATGCGAGCATGGTGATGTGTAACTTGCGGCACATTTGTTTCGTGAGAGAGCCTGGCCTTTGGAAATGAAAGACCGGTGAGACAGTTTGACACGGCAGAAAGAAGAAAAAATATTGGGGGCCAACACTGAACGTGTGGTTTCTCTTAAAATGGTGTTTACACACCAACAGGGATTGCCAGTCAATGGTCATCTTCTGAAGGTCAGTGATGAAAAGAGGGCGCAACCTGCACTAGAACAGAAATGCAGTGGAAAAGCTCGGCTTTCATTCAGCCCTTTATTATATCCCTCTTTGCCATTTGCTTCATTTTCCAACTGTCCAGTCAGTTCAACAAAATAAAGCAGTACTTATGCATCTAAGGCCATTTACCAGTCTCCCAGTCAGCTCTGGGGACACTGACTGGCTTGTTTATTGAGGAGCAGGTCTGTCAGCTGCCAAGAGTGATACGGTGAAAAGCAGCAGACTCACCTGGCATGATGTGTTGCTGTGTTACAGTGTTGGAGCTTGCATAAACATAAGCCCAGAGTATGAGCTGCATTTCGAAGCTGCCATTGTAGACCAGTGGTTGGACCTAGCATTCGTTTTTGCCATTCATTACCATTCAGTAACAGAGAACATGAAGGGCTTTCTAGCACCTCAACTCAATGGCAATCACCTGGCTAACATCATTTGGAGGAGGGCACGAGATAAAAAGCTTCATTATTTAATTCCGATGGTTGGAAGAGCCTGTCAAACCTTTAAAATGCTCTGGTGTTGATAAATTACATTTAGGGTTTTTCAGATATCACCTTTAATCTGTTTTTCAGCAAAAAAAAAAAGAAAAAGGATATGCGCTGAGTTTAGGTGATGAAATATTCATACATGAAAGGCACACACAGGGGCACAGTCGGAGCATGCGGTTAAGTTTAAAATTTACTGGAGTCATTTTAAAATGTGAAAGGATGTTAATTTTGGGACAGTTAATAACAATAGAGTTAATAGGGCTCAAAAAGCATTAGATTTTGTTTTTTCCTAAATTGAGGATAATTTCAATAATAATGGTTTGAGGAGTTCTAATTTAGAAGTCATACACGGATGAAAAAATTGAAAAATAAAAAAACCCAAACAGCCGGAGCTGTCTTAAAGATTTGCTTAACCAGAGTTTTACAAGGTACTTGCCAGATTGCAGTTCTTGCGTAGAGTTAGGCTCCTTGTTCTCCTCGTCTTCTTGTCAGGGAACATAGTCTTTGCATTTCTGGGATCATAGCCATGGTGTCAAATTAATTTGTAATTTGTGACCCTTCCCGGTTGGCTGGGAAAGTGCCCCAAATGTTTGCACAGCTCTGTACAAGCAAGGGACTGATTGGAGTTAAGAGAAGTGAGGTGTGATTTCTACAGAGCGCTGGGTCAAAGTTCACATCGACTGAATGCAGTGCGGAGACCCAATTATACCATTAATGGATCGTCCTTTTCTTCGAGAGCGACTTCTAATCTAAGGGCTTCCCTAAGGCTGAAGATAGATCTTGTAGCTGCTGAATTTTACTTTAATTGGTGGCTTGTGGTAGTGATATAATAATTCTATTCTTGTAGTTAGAGCATAGTTTGCTAACAGGAGGTGGTGGTGGTGGGGTTGATGTGGGATTTCACAGCTTGGTTTTGAGTGCAGGCAGTGCATGTGTTGCGGTGATTAAATTCCTCTGCTAAATGCCTGGATGGTCTGCATCTGCATATAGAAACTTGTACTTATGAGAGCCCTGTTTTAAGCATCTGCTAGCTTCCTTTACAGATCTGGGACAGAAAGCGTCTCACGGAGCGTAGAAAAGCCCTAAGGAGATCCTGCACCGCTGCTTATTATCACTCTGGTTTCCCTTGCCTTTCACATTGCGTCTCTCTCGGTCTGAGCTCTTTTAGTGTGAATGTGTACTGCACCACAAGCTTCACTGAAGCTTATTAGCCTCATGAAGAATGCTGTGTATAAAACATGAGCTCAGCTTTGCAAACCACAATATAATTATCTTCCAGATGACTACCCACTGCTGTGAAATGTAAGACAAACCTCTTTCTGTGTCTCTCTCTCTCTGAAACACACACACACACACACACACACACACACACACACACACACACACACACACACACACAGTAATTTTTAAACACTACAGAGAAAGAACACTGCACAATGTCACACAGCCTAACTGACTTTAGTTTGTTAGGCTGTGTGGGGAAAAGAGAAATAGAGGTAGGGAAGGAAAGATAGTGTGGATGGTTAGGATGTAGATAAAGAAAGGCTGAGATGAGAAACACAGTGAGCTGGATACACTCATCATTGCACAGTAACTGGAAGGCAGGGATGTAAATTCAATAAGAAGACCCCCCACACCTCACACCACCCTGAAAAAAGAGGGGGGGGGGGGGGGGGAGTAAAAAAGTAATTGTATTTATTGAGAATATTTCTGCTCCTATCAGCAGGTTAAGTTTACAAACAGACTGCAGGTTTGTCTTAGTACCTGATGTGATGCTTTATTGAAATGTTAGCAACAGAAGTAAATGAGAAAGCACAACACAGTAATGATCTGTGGGCAATATAAACAGGTTGTGAACATACAGTTGGCATATCTATGGCACACAGGTGCATATTTAAACACCTAGCAGTTTGAAGGAGAATCATCATTCATGTCTATGACCACCTGGTGAATCGGGCCTAACATTTACTCAGCTCTTGGTTTCACCAATACATCACCATCAAATACTGTGATAAAGGTTGCAGAAGAGTAGTTAGCACTGTTGCTTCATAGTGAGAAGGGTCCTGGTTGGCTGTGGCTTTTACAGTTACTGTTTGCATGTTCATTTTCTGTCTACATGGGTTTTCTTTCAAAGACAGCCCTGTTAATTGCTTGTTCTAAACTTGATGCCAATGAAAAATTGTGTTTTTGTATATTTAACCCTGTCGCCGCTGTTTAATGCAACTAAATAACATTTCAGGGGATAATTCTTTTTAGGTTTCTTGCAGTCTTGAAACAGAGGACCTTTTCAGATTGTCACAATTCTCAAAGTCATCTGATGTATTGGTGTTTCATCATGTATCAATTACAACTAACTGCAATATCAGTTACAGCCACTATCTAACACCTCAGGCAAGGGAAGTGGAGTTTAATTTAAATAACTCAAGGACTTGGTAATAAAACACTTTAGTCTGCTTTGCTATTGAAAATATAATTTGAAATCTTTGTTAAAAATGACTTTTAACCCCTACAATAATTTAAATGGCAAATTATGTCAAATTCTTCATAAAATACTCTATTCTGTGATATAAAATAAAAAACAAAAAACAAACTCCCACTCAGTTTTAAACTGATAGCAAACTGATTCCTTTCCCCCCCACACTGATGCATCAAGCCTTTGAAGCAATTTCAAAGGCAACATGGTCACAACTTCATTGCACATGGTGGCAGTAATTTTGTTCATGGTCTGTAACCCATGTTTTTCCCAGTGTGATTGTAGCATTATCCCTTTATTTCCTTAATTTTCTATCCGTGCAAAAGATTCCAGCAGAACTGCAAATCTAACGTGGATTAATCTGCCTTTGGGGCCTTTGTGAATATGGGAGCAGCTGGACAAAGCTTTTATGTTTATATATAAATCAAGCTCTAAAAAGGAATTTCCAGACCATTACTCTAAATATTCTGCTAATTACAGTGAGCCATGGTCATTAGGCAGAGCAAGCCACAAAAATAAAACTAGATTTATCTTAAATTGAACAAGCTGAAACAAGGGAGCAAAAGGAAAAAAGAAGTAAAGACGTGTTTCTTAAGACAAATGTCTCTCAAATAAAATATGCACATCTTCTCTAAAAAAACAAAAACAAAAAAAAACAAGAAACCCCAGAGGTGATCTACTGTCTGAAGCTTTATATAACGGTGGAGAACAACGATCCTAACAGTTAAACTATAGTCATTCTGCTCTTGCAGTTTCTCCTTATAGTTTAGGTTTAGTTTCTTATTTTCTGGAACAGTCTTATGACATTTCGTTGTGCTTGTTGAGGCTACACTGATATCATTCCTTTTCCTTTTACTCTGTGCTTCTTAAGTTTCCCTCTGTGTAAGCTGAAGATGAGCTACCACCTAGGACCATATGGCACTCTAACACCTGCAACACTGACGAGGCTGCTCCAGTGCCACTCTGACTGTAACTACCTCCTACACAGCCGTGTCCTTTTGGGGGCCAAAACACAAAATCTTGAGACAGTACCTGATAACCTCACTTTTCTTCCTGTCCCGCTTTGCTGGATTTTTGTAGCTAACCAGTAAACAGCTGTGCGATCGCTGGCATGCATGTATGAGTGCTAAGACTGTTCTATAACAGCAACAGTTCACTTGGGAGTCAAATTAAACCAGTGTGTGAAGTGTGGAAGCAGCACAGATTAAATACACATCAGGAGCGGTTCTGGCTTTGTTGTTTTTGCATTGATCTACAAAAAGCACATTGTATTTTTTTGCGTCTGTGTGGAGCTGTTTGCTTGCAAAAGGACATTTAGATTCTGTTACAGCATGAAGCACTCTCTTTTCTTGACCTAGCAGAACCAATCGAGCGTTTTCTACACTCTAATTTCTTCACCAACACAGTGAATTGATGCATTTACTATGTTTTGTAGTGTTTTTTTTTTTTTTTTTGCCTTTTTAAATTCCTTTTACAGTGCCTTGTGTGCACTGATAGACAGGCTGTGACTAATGCTTTCAGTAAATCAATAAAATGGACTGTGGGCATACAGAAGAGATTAAATGTGCACATGTCAAGACCTTGAATCCACCTTTTAAAAGCAATGTTTTCTTTGCCCACTCATTTGTTTCATATGAATGAAAAACAAAATGTCATCATCTTTTGCCCCTAAAAAACTGCCTTGTGTTTTTTTTGTTCACTATTATTACACTGATATTATAAAGATGCTAATTTTCATCCGTCACTCTTCGCCCTACACCCAATAATCCCCTCCAGCCCTGACAGCAGCACTGTTCAGTTGTCAGCATCTTCACAGAGCAATGCCTATAATCAGCTCTGTCAGCCCTGCTACTGAGAATTAACTGTCTCATTCCTGCAGCCATCAAATTCTTCCATCCTGAATGCTCGTATCAAGCTCGTATCTTGCAGCTCTTACTCCAGAGTGAGAGAGAATCTCCTTGAATGCCAACGAGGCCTGGTGAGACCGTTGACGACAGCCACTGAACATAGGCGATGTTAAGTTCAGAGGAAGAAGGGTAACACTCTCCTCAAGTGTTAATGATGGTTCACTGTCATGCTGGCTTTAGTGGCTGAGAGGCTGGAACGAGGCTTTGATCTGTGCTCTCTGGCTGACAGGACTTGCTGGGTCTCTGGCAGGAGGAGGGAAGTCATGGGAAGACAAAGTCAAATTTATGATAAAGGACTGGAGAAATGGAGGATCACCTAAAAGCCTTGCTTGGTGTCCTAAATTGCTACACTGTGACCAGTAAACATGTTAGAGGGCAAAAATTAATTTCAAGTTGAGGTGGAGAAAGGGTGCCGTGGCTAAGCCCTTTGAAATGCAACCTCACTGTGACTTTGGTGACAGTGAAATTGATTAGGTTTTTTTCCAGAGAAACATAAACATAGCTCCAATTACATATTTTTCTTTACAAAGCTCTAGTATGCTCCCCAAACCCATTCTTAGCAGGTTTTAGCTTAACTGATTCCCCGATAAGGAATCTTTTCACAGCCGTGTTCCATAATTTATGTGATATATACCTGCAATGCTTGCTTTTGACCCAAAACCTTCAGAATAATTTTCCTCGTTACAAGGTAGACACTTTTTTATTTCCTTTTCGACTTTAGCTCTTTTTAATCCTCATCTTATCAGTGTTGCTACAGTCAGATCTGTTCTGATGAGCGAAAGCTCTGGTGTTCATATCTTTATTTCCAGACAAAAGCAAACAATACGGGAGGGTGCAGGGTTCAAACTGATTAAATGGCATATTTTGATATTATAAAAAGATTCGCAACATAGGACCATTATTTTTGAAGCGTGGCTATGTGCTGGAATAACACAGACACAGCCATATTCAAACCAGGCATTTACTCATTTCCATACATACTGTCCCTACTGGGAAATCAGTAATTTGTTGTCTTAGTGTGCTTTGAAGGTAGGGATTAATATATATGTGCATGTTTGATCTGCATGCGGAGGCTCACACATCACCTAAATAGTTTGTTTAATTGTAGGATCTTGTAATAATATTTGCGCAAGGTCTATAGCTTACTTGTGTCAGAGACCTTATTAGCATTTTGTCAAAGTAGCACTGGACTTTGGGATTAGTATTGGTATCTCACGAGTCTTATTATGGTATTCCATAATTGGATTCATTTGGCTTTTCAGCTGGAGCTTTTGGACACATATCTGCAGGCACTCAACATGATAGTGGTGTTTGTTGAGAAAACAGATGCATGTTACCTGTTTAATGCTTTTAGGTACTTGCATGTTATTCAGACCAGCAGTAGCCAACAATGTACTGGAGCTATCAAAATGCATTTTGGTTGTAGATAGTGTACAGGGCCAGGAGATCAGTAATAAATGTGGAATATAAAATATGTATACAAAACCCACTAACTCAAAGATTCGCTGTGCCTTCTGTGCAACGAGAAGTCACTGTTTGTACTTGGGTCATTTGGGATATGCATGAAATCCCTTCCAGCGGAGCTGTAATAGTGTCTGGTGAGTTTCCAAAGTCATCTGAAAGACAGACATACCTGACAAAGATTCAGTTTATGCATCTGAAGTCAAACAATAAAACTCAACAATAAAATGCACTAAAAATCAAAAGCTTCTAATAAACAAGACAGGTGCACGAACAGCCATTTACCGTGCGGGAATCGCGCCCATTGTGCTGTGGTAGGAGCATCTGTCCTCGACATATGTGATGGAGTAATGGGAGCTTAATAGCTCTCAGTCGGAGCTATTCAGGAAGGTGAGTCACAGCTATGGACAGCTATCATCACCTGGCAACTAAAAAGATGATGTTTTTCACCTTAACGGGCACCCAGACACTGCGGGTGATGCATTTTAATTCACTTCATTGAACTAATTAGTTTCGAATGGGATACCCATACAGCTGATTGGACCTCCATTTGTTGGTGGGTCAATAATACTATAACACTCAGCTAACTAGTTGCTTAGAGCTATCTGACTCTCAATGGGCTGGCTCCTGCCACAAAAGCTTTAAACACATTGCAGCATTTCATCAGCAACATGCTCATTCAGAAGTTTTTGTAATGGCCGTGTTAGTCTTTGAACACATTTCTTGACAGAATGATTTGAATTTGTATCTGTGGAGCTTATAATTAGAAATATTTTGCGATACGCCTTAGCTCATGAGCTTAGTCTGTTACTGGTATGTGCTGGTTGGCTCTGATGCTAATTTTCCCAGAGCGTTTTATCAGCAAACATATTGCTGTGTTGAATTGAAGTCATACATCTATTAGTGTGTGTCTAATTTAACTAAATCCGATAAGATCATTTTTTATTAAAAGTCACTTTTTAAATTTCCAATAGCGTCACTTGGCGTTTCATTGTGACCTGTAAGCTTCACAGTAATATGCTGTGCACCTCAGCGTAATTCTTCAGTATGTAGGGCAGCGTGAGACTCTCTAATATTGTGGGTCGAGTTACTTTGGTTGCTAAGGACATACATTATAACCATGGTAACTAAAAAAATGTCAAAGAACCTTGTTGGGTAAGTCTGTCTTTTAATAAAACTAATTTTTAACAAAGGTTTGTAAGGTAAAGCAGTCCAAGAGAGGACTTGAATGCTTGTCTTGTGGTTGGAGTTCTTGGTTGGTGCCATGTGTCACCCCACCAGACGCATGACACCATCATACGCAGGTATGCAAGTTTGTCTTCTTCCTCAAGTTGTAAAATGACATTAAACTGGTGTTTCACTGCATTGGAAAAAGATGCCAAATGGATACCACGTTCAGCTTGTGATAGGTGGGAGTGTTTTGTTTAACGCTTTTTTGAATTCTTCACTAACTGTGCCTGTTAAAAGCTGTTTGTTGACACTCTAAAGCCAGAAATTCCAAATGAAGTCAGGTATTAAGATTTTTATCACAAGCGAGAGTTAAAAAAAATGAATGAAAGCAGTCTAACAGTGTCGTTGTTTATACAAACTGTTGGGCCGTCAGCATCTTGTAGTGAATGATGCACGATTGAATTCACTCCTCAGAGTAGATGTGAAATTGTTTGCCTATTCTCAGGCCGCAGGGCTATTTCAGCTCTGGCTCTGAGCCCTTCAGTGCGGGATAGGATGATTGGGCAAGATGGGCATGTGTGGTACAGCAAAACTGGAGAGTGTGAAAAGTGTGTGGGTGAGATGACTAGTTTTGATTATGGAGCTACCAACGCCCTGAGGGAAAATAGATAATGAATGAGTGAAAAAAAATATGTGTGTGTGTGTGAGTGCCTGTCTTGTTCTCTAGGCTGCCTATTGATTGCAGATGTGATGGTTTAGGACAGTTATTGTTACGGATCATTTCTGGACTCAAATAACTGCACATATAGCTGAATAAACATTTTTCTGTCATCTCTTAAAATAAGTTAGTTCTCCACTCCAAGGACTGCTGTAATGAAAGGATAGCAGTTTCTTAGCCCTACACTGAAAGGAGTGAAAACTTCTCAAAGCAGCTAAGACATTATGGACTTATGAAGTTATTTTATTTCAGAGATATTGACATTTACTATATATTGCGATTTTTCTGCAAATCTAAGCTGGAAGCTTTCAGAGCTCCTTTTTTATATCTAAGGTACAATGATAGATTTAGAGCAGTTCTCTGGGAGAAAATGCCTTCTTGATGGTGGATTTTAGAGGAGAATGTCCAAACTGTTTTGAGCTGATAGGAAGAAAACAGTAATTCAAATAACCACTTGTTACAACCAAAGTATGCAGAAAGGCATCTGTGAATGCACAACATGTGACACAAGCAGCAGAGGTTCACACCAGGTGCCACTCCCTTCTCCTAAAAACAGAAAAAAATGATGCTAAAATTTCACCAAAAATGGAGAATAGTTTTGATTTCTGCTGCAGCATTCAGATGGCAAAGTCAAAATTTGGCTTGAACAACATGAAAGCATCGATCCAGCCTGCCTCGTATCAGCGCGTCACATTGCTGGGGATGTAATGGTATGGAGGACATTTCCTTGCCACACCCTACCTGAATATTGGTGGTGACTATGCCCTATGTTCTCTTTATGAGCGCAGTGTACCATCTTTGATGCTGATAACACAACTTGTCACTAAGCTCAAATGATCTTAAACTGGCTCATTGAACAATACAGTTTTTTCACTGTACTCAAACGGTCTTCACAGTCACCAAACCTCAGTCCAATCGGGATGTGGTGGCACGGGACAATGATATCAAGGGTGTGCAGAAACAAATCTCCAGCAACTGTGTGACGTGGTCTCCATGATCCAAAGTCTGTGAGCACCTTGTTAAATCTATGCCACAAAGAATGAAGGCAGTTTTGAAGGTAAATGTGGGTAAAACCCAATGCTAGAAAAGTGGACCTAATAAAGTGTCTGTCTATACAGAATTGGATGGATTACAGTAGCTTAAGCACATTCAATTCTAAAAGGATTACAAATCAGGAAAATAATGTCTCTGTTTAACTTGTGCAGTGTGTGTTGTCGCCTTCTAAATAGTAGCATGTTAGCCTGTTAACCTTTGGATTAAAACCTCTTAGAAGACATGGAGCTTCGCAGATTTGAAAGCATTCTTTAGAGCCTTACTTCATGTTAAGACGTGTGTGTGTTGTTTGTGTCTCTGTGAAATCGAGTGTAGCTTGTTAGCTAAAAGAACACGTCTTGGGGGGGGGGGGGGGGGGCAGAGGTGGACATCTGACAATGAAATCTTCACTCTACAGTGACACACTTCACTGATGCACATTAACTTACTCTGAAGCAGTTTCCAAACTTTTTCTCCCTGGATATTAGTTTTACAGTATGGACTTGCTCTCATTTCCATTTTGCTTTTCATCTCAAGAATCTTGCTGCATTTGCAAGTTGTAGAAGCAGAGAGCTGAAACTTCCTTGGTAGTTTTTCAATTGCAGAGAAGCAGATGCTTTTCCTGTTCATTGGGAAAAACAGACCCGAGCTTATATGCGTTTGCATTAAAAGTTGCACATAATATTTTTCAGGTCACAAAAAACAGATGATGCAAACTGTAAGCGTCCAATAAAGTGCATTTTGTTCCGGCTGTAAACATACAGTATGCCCTGTTGTCTGTTACATGACCTCTGTTGTCTTCAGACACAGTACACACCGTGCTGTTAGGAATTTTGTGACAATCCCAAGCTTCCCTGCCAGGCTGTGAGCTTGCTGTTTCTGTCTGGCAGGCTGAGCAGGAATCTCCCCAGAGGAAGTCGTGGGCTGAATAATTCAACAGCTGGTGGGAAAAACGATCTTGCTTGGTTCTACCATCGATCTGACGCTAAAGCAATACCAGCACTACAGTTTGGACTCATATGACTGAAGCTATGAGGAGTCCTTTATTTATGAATTGCTGCTGCTAGTGGCTTTGTTATTGGTGCAAGACGGATGAGAGGCTCTTATTTATAGGCAAGGTATGGCCAATTATGTTAAACTTTATGATCTATGACTGACTATATCACAGTGATGTATTGAAGGACTTATAGAATGTATTACATTTTTCTATTAGTCAAATAAGACAAAGAGATAATAAAGAAAAATGACAGGACAGTGATAAGATGAGGGACAGAGATGAAGGGCCAGTGAATGGTTCGTGATGCATCATCTAGCTGTAATAACACTCTGCTTTACCCAGTGCTCCTCGTCCTGCCTTATAAACCAATTACCCTACTTCTTCCACCTCCACATTTTCTTATATTGCTTCCTCTATATTACCTTATCATCCCTTCCTCATCTATTCACTCCTTTCTCTGGTCATATGCCACTGTCTTCTAACTTACCAAATGAAGTTAATACCAATCTTTTTGTTCCAGGCAGTGATTTTTTTCTTCAAGATGTTTCATAACCAACATATTACAACCAATCCTTGTTTAAATGTCCTTGGGAAAAAACAAACACCTTGTTTCTGTTTTTCTTCAGTCCATTTGTCCTCATATTTTCGAAACAGCAGGATTTTTTGAAGCTTAAAAAGCCATTTTTCTTTTCTTTTCTTTTCTTTTCTTTTCTTTTCTTTTCTTTTCTTTTCTTTTCTTTTCTTTTCTTTTCTTTTCTTTTCTGTTCTTCTTTTCTTTTTTTTTGCCAAAATTAATTCAGAGTTCAAACCCACTGGCTGAGGCCTGGAGATTGCATGATTTTTCTATTCACTAGTTTTTTGGTTGCTCTGCTTTTTTTGCCGAGTCGAAACATGCGCATAAATTCCAAACCAGCCACAGAGATGCTAAAACATATAGGAATCAATGCTGGAGCTTCAAGGTGTAGGGATATTTTTTTACTTGTTTATGCTGTTTCAAAATAGCGTGGTATTTGAAAGATGGACTGGTAGCAGTGAGAGTAATTACAACTTGAAAGCCAGGGTGTTTTTTTAAAAATACGTGTTGAGACATCAGCAGACACAGATGTTATACCCCAAGGTGATTCCATTAATCGGATCAATAATTGGAGAGGAAATAAATAAAGCAACTGATAAATTACAGCCTAGATTTTAGACTTCCGAACGCTAACCTGTACTATTAAAAATATTTATGGCCCCAGGGGTTCAATGAGGAATTAAAATAACCCAGACTAATGGATGGTAGAAATCTCATTGACAAATATACTACAAAGGTCTCTGAATAAGAAAATAATAAGGAGAAAAAGGAAACTGTATTGCTAAAATAAAAAGTGTGTGGATAAGGGGCTGCTACAAACCTATTTTTAGACAAAGTGTGCAATCCAAGACAACAGCTTAAGTCCGGGTAAAACAAAAATGCAGACCTGAGAGGACAAGATGATTACAGAATGATGCAACTAAGACAAACCAAAGCTTTAAATAGACAAAGAGAGGGGAAACTCCAGGGTAGCAAGACACAGCTAAAACTAGTCAAAGACAGTGAGACAGTTAAAGTAAAACTAAATACCATGCATGCAAGACAAGGATGGAGACTTAACCACGGGAAAACACGGGGGGAACAATCTGAAACACCAGGAATCAAAAATAGACAATAACAACCAACTAAGCTCGACTGCTAAAAGTAAAACCGAGAAAACCAGTCAATATATATACAGCGACACTATGTCAACAAGAACACCAAACTCAAATGATAAAAGCCATAGAGTAGCTGAAAAATAATCAATAATAATACAACTTGAAAGTCAATAATTCAGAATGAGAGGTTGAAGAGCCAGGACTAAACACGAACATTGCAAAATACTTTAAAAAAGGTGCCGTAATGCACAATAACATTCAAAGAAATGCAAAAATGCTCCTCTGACTCAAATTGAACAACATGGGAACTTAATATAAGTGGTTTAAAAAATGGTGAAAGCGTATTTCTGAAGAAACTTTAACAATCACTAAGAGTACTTTGGTGTGTAATCGTTAGGGTTTCATGTTAAATGATATTACAGCACGAGAGTCTTTTGAGTTGTTCGATTTTCATAGTTTTTTTAATCTTAGTGTATTATGTTAGTCTGTTGTAAAGCGCGTATGTACATTTGTTGTCTCTTTGTAGACAGCACAAAGAATAGGTGCTGCTGCTATGCAAAGGCTAAGGGGCATCTAAATAAAGAAGCATGTTTTGAATTTGCTTAGATTCATTTCACTTTATCTACTCAGTAATTCTGGAGAGGATACTTATCCAGCTCTGTGTACTCCTTTTCTATAGTAACACAAACAAACAAACCTTCCCCCTCATCTTGACTTGTGTTGCATTGTGGGCAAGCACGAGGTCAAGCACAGAGCCTTGGCTGGATGTATCCCGTATAGACTCCTCCCACACAAACAAACTGCCCTTCTTGCACCAGAAAAAATACACCCTCAATGTTAACCTTTTGCTCTGTCTTTTCTTGTGCATACATTTCCAGGGATTACTGTGCTGGAAATATTATTATAATGTGTGCAGTACAGTAGCAGAGTACATTTCCTATAGACACCCGGGCTCCAGTAACACTTGGATTCAGAGAATAGCCACAGCTCTGCTGCAAGAATGTTCATATGTCTATATATGCATGCCACAGCGACTGCACGCTGTGCCATACTCTGCAAACCACACCCACTCTAGGGGAAACAGTCAACCTCACAATATGTAGCTCAAAGCAGGAATTATAATCAAATATTGGCTGAAAATATTACCTCCCCCCATATTTTAGCACCCCATGTCTTTGTTAGCTGTTAGAAAGCTATTGCATTGGCAAGCTGCTGTAGTTAGCCAAGGTACTTGCCAAGTTAGTGGAGAGCAGTGAATTGTTTTCTCTGTATTGGATATTACATACATACATACAAAAGTAGTCTGAGCTAATCATCTGAAATCATTTTACAATTAGGCTGTGTATCCACAAGCTCCCAAAGTTGTACTTCATAGCCAGCAGCAGCCTTTTTTGCTGACTTGCGCTCTTTTCCAGGCCGAGAATCTCATAAGCTCAATTTATATGGCTTGAAACGCCTCTTCAAAACCAGCCATTCATCCCTAGATATTTATCATCCTCTTCTCAGCCTGCACTCAGGGCGGTTAAAGGCTGCAGTGATGAGGAACCTCCTGCAGGTTTGAGGAAAGGAGCTGTCTAATTATTGCGGTCTGTGTCAGATCTCTGTAAATAGAGACAGCATTGTCTGTGCGTCTGTATAGCAGCATCGTTTCTTCTCCCTGTGCAAGAGGAGCTCCGGTATAGTCAGACTATTTCTGATACAATCTCCGAGGACTTCGTTTTTCTCCCTCGCTCTGTCTTTCTTTCCAACTCCATCACACGCACACACACGCACGCACATCCTGACACACCTTCTCGCTTCTCCGTCGCTTGTTCTTACATTACATTTTCTCTGACATTCATACTCTCTTGATTTCGCCAATTCCCTCGTGCACAGAGACATACATACCAAAATCCTGCCTCCGCTGCCTCTGTGCATCTCATATCTTTTCATAGCCTCATTTACATAAGGAAGTTGTGTTTCAGGAAGTTAGTTTGAAACCCCTTCAGTGCTGCGAATCCCTTTGAAATGTATTATGTAACACCTAATGCAAATCTGGTGACACACTGTAAATATTTTATGCCATAGCAGTCGTTGCTGATGCCCTGGAGAAAAGTTTATTCCTGCTTTAAAAGGCGTATTTAAGACTAGAGCAGCACAGGCTGTGCATCTAATTGAAAAACCAACCTTTTGTCGTCATTATGAAAAAATGTAGCATTTTAATAAAAAACTTTTTTTTAAACTTTATTTTCTTGCTTTGCCTTGCAAAATGCAGTGACCTCAAATAGCTGAAATTTCGTGCTTGTGGGAAAGGATCAGGAAATTTTTCTGTTACTATGAGAGATCTAATTACCACAGTCTGAAATCCTGCTGACATATTCTCCTTAAGAATAAGGCCTTGAAAACTCTGCTTTCTTAAGACCGTTTACATCAGTTTAACTTTACTGGGCTCGTGTGAAGCCGATCCACCCTTGCAAAACATCTGTGGGAGCACTGACATTTCTACATTGTTTTAGAGGAGCACCTCATCTGAAGGAATTTTTGGGTTTCAGATTTAAGGACCATTGTTGACTTGGGGCTGGTGTGCAGGAAGGTATCTGCTGTGGGTTCTGCAGCTGACATGGTTAGAAAGAATTGCTCTGATGAGGTTTTGTTACAGCAGACCTAGTTTTGAATAGACCCAGGCTGCTCTCCTCCTGGCTGGAAGTTCTGTTTGAAGGTTCAGTTAATACTGCCTTTTGTCCTGCTTTTGTCTCAATGGCTGAGTGCCTTTACAGTTTATGCATTTCTCTGTGTGTGAAACTACTGATCCACTTTATATTAATGTGTGAATGAGAGTGTATCCCTAATGAAATGTGATTTGAATAAAAGAAATAATGCTGTATGGTACATAGGTGTTTAAAGAATGCATCATCAAATATATAAAATAGCTTCATAGTTTCTTTATGCCTTTGTAAATATAGCAACACCATAATAGTTGCTATATGTAATCAGCTTAATCCATTACCTATAAACAACCAATCAGTTCTCCATTTGGATGGAGCTGGAACTAAAACAATCAAAACAATTATTGTTAATGTGAGCTTGTGGTATGATGAAGTGTTATTATTATGTACGCTGACATGATATTTGCTTAGTCTGAGGTCTGTGTCACAGGATTTATGTAGTTATAGTATAATTGGGAAACTTCACTGTGTTGAACTTGTCTATTTTTATATTAGTGTTTAATTAAGCTGTAACTATGGAGTGTTTTTTTTCTCGTCTTTTCTTTTCATCTCTCTGTGAGCTTTTCAAACAGGCTTTTCTTCACAAGCACCACAATGACAGTTTATTTGTTTCATCTTTGTACCATCATATGTCTACAGTAGCTGGTGTTCTGCAATGGAATTTATCAAATTGTTTATTATATCAATTCTTACATGTTCTGTGTCTTGTTAAAGATGCAATTTTAAATATTTTACCAAACTGGCCACTTGATTAGGCACACGTTGATAGTAACAAGGTACTGGAAACGTTCCTCTGAGATTTTAGTCTGTGTTAAAATGATAGGATCACAGTTACTGCAGATCCATCATATGAATCTCTTGTACTACCACATCCCAGAGGTGCTTATTGGTTTAAGAGCTGGTGATTATGAAGCCAGTTTGATTACAAAGAATTCATTGTTATGTTTAAGAAACCAGTTTAAGATTATCTGAGCTTTCTGATGTGGTATGTTATCCTGCTGGAAGCAGCTATCAAAACACACATAAATAGTCATCAATACTCAGGTAGTCTGTGATGTGATGATGGACCCAAAGTGTGCCAAGAAACTATTATATCACTCTAATACCTCCAAAAACAGTAGTTTGAATACCATTATATTGTTTTTGCCAGATTCTGTCCCTACAATCCAAATGTTGCAGCTGAAATTGAGACTCATCAGACCAGGAAATTCTTTTCCAGTCTTCTATTGTCCAACTTGTCCATGCAAATTGCAGCTTCAGTTTTCAGCTGATAGCTGACAGGATCACCACCTATATTTGGTCTTTAGCTGCTATAGTCCATCTGCTTCAAGGTTTAACATTTGCAGTGCTTATTTGAGTTACTGTTATCGTCCTCTCAGCTTAAGCCAGTCTAGCCATTCTTTTCTGACCTCTGGCATTAACAAGTCATTCTTCTCCCAGAAAAATGCTGCTCACTTGATTTTTGTGTTTTGTGGACCGTTTTCTGTAAATCCTAGAGATGGTTGCATCCCAGTATATTAAAAGTTTCTGAAATACTCAGACCAGCCCATCTAGCACCAACAACAATACCACATTCAAAGTACATCAACTTTCTTCCATATTGTGATGCACGGTTTGAAGCTGAAGCGATCTTCTCGATATCGAGGCCTAAATACACTGACTGTCTGGATCTGATTGGGTGAAACTTGGACTAATGAGCAGCTGAAAAGGTGTACCCAATAAAGTGGTCAGTGAGTGTAGCTTGTGCCAGTGATAGCAGAAATGCAGATCAGTTAAGAATAAGATAATTAACACCCACATCATACCTAATGTGCTACCTAGAGATTAAACCTGTATATCAGTGAGCATTTCATCATAGCAGCATATATTGATTGCCTGTCATGCTCTACATTTATTGGACCCCAAAGTGCAAAAATCCTATCTTCTCCAACAATTATTTATCTGAAAATATGACAATGCTACTCCCAGAGGACCCCTACATGTGATTCACAGCATCTTTTCTGCTTCAAGCAGAAGCAAAATGATGTACTCCCTCAAGACACAACGAAGACGTACTGAGTTTAAATGAACAGATTGTATCAATTGATATTCATAGCAACATAGTTTATAGAGTGGCAGATGCTGTTTCAGTCATTGTCTGTTAGATTACAGATATCCTGTGTGTATTGTGCGCTTTATTCACCACCAGTCTTTACGCCTTGAATGCTATGACTGTAAAAGATGGCTTCTCATAAAAAGCTAAAATTAAAACACTGATTTATAGGACCTGAACGGATTCTTCGGTTGGCCTTATAGGATCGCCAGAATGATTGCAGATATAGATAGAATCTACATAACTGCAGCATTTTGATAACACAGTGCCAAAAAAATGTTTTACCGCATCACAGCACCACAACTATATCATCAAAACTGTAAACATTTTTTTTTTTGCTATTAATCCATAAACGTTTTCCTCACATTTGCCCTGTGATGCACTCAGCTGCAGTTTTTCACATTTGAACCTGTGCCCACCGGCTTGTAATAGCCGACTTGGATGGAGTGATTTAATCTGACTACAGGTCACAACTAAAATATATACCTTGATTGACTGCTTGGGGAAAGAACTGCAGTTGCATGGGGATGAAAGCAGTTTGGGGCTGTATTTACGATAAGAGATAATGGAGAGACCATTAGAAGGATAATAAACCACCGAGAGATAAACAGGAGGTGGAAATGACAGCGATATAGAGGAGGATATAGGAAATGATACAAGTGGATTCATTTTGGATCAGTGAGTGGGAACGACATAAACTACATTAGGGATGTGAGGTTAAAGGGAAGGAAAAACTATTTCCTGGTGAGATTCCTGCATGATTGGTTGGTAACTTTGAGTAACCCAGATTCAAACAAAGTTATAACAGAGTGATGTCCACAGTTAAAAAAAGTGAAACATTTTTTGCTTTGCTGTTTCTTTAATGAATAGTGTTTGCATTATTTTAAAATGTCCCGCATCAAGACGACAATAGGAAATAACAAGGCGCACTCAGGGCTCCATCTCTGGGCATCATTAACTTTTAATTGTATAATATTTATTTTTGTGTAAATGCATTTTTTTCTTTGTTCTCTTTAAACATACTTTAAGGGAAAATCTGATAAGGGTGTCATGTTTACTATGATTATATAAACATTATGTAGGAGTACATAAAGGATAATAGGTATTCATTTGTAAATAGCTATCACTATCATTTTGACCTTCAGATCAATCTTTTGACCTTGATAGAGAGGTCAGAGGTCAAATGTTGTATGGTATTTAAATCTTCATACAGTACTTTCTCATAGTTTCTAAGGCTAAGTTATCAATTTTTGATCAGTAAATCATTAAGTTGACCTTCAAGACCTTGTTGGATGTAAACCAAATTTTACTGGATCGTTTGCGTGAGCCCACGCTACAACCCTACGAAGTTTTATCATAATTCACCAATAACCTTTTGAGCTATTGTGTCTACAGACAGAATGAAACGCACACAAATGCTCCCAAAAGCATAACCTCCTTGGCAAAGCTAATAATACTCTTTAACACAGACAGACCTGCTTTGTTTAATTTATTTTATCAGACTCTCAAAGACTGTAGAGAAGCTCAACCTTTATCAACCTTTACACTTAACACCAGTGTTGGGGAGTAACGGAATACATGTACCGCCGTTACGTATTTAAAATACAAAATATGTGTAACTGTATTCCGTTACAGTTACTGTTTAAAAAGGTGGTATTTAGAATACAGTTACTTTGTTGAAATAAATGGATTACACGGTGGTACTTTCCTGTTTCATATTGTGGCGGGTCAGGACTGTTTGGGTTTTGTTTGACAGCTACGTTCTGTTGTTCCAGGTGGCAGCGTTACGGTTGCCATGGTTACAGGGTGACGCTCTCTCTCTGCGTGTTTCCTGGGTGAGAGAGGCCTTTTTGTTGTTGTTGTGCTAAGCTAATAGGCAGAATGCTACAGGCATAGCTCTAAAGAATGTAGCATCATAGGCAGTGTAGTCCGTGCTGCAGGGAGAATGGACTGCCATGCACGTTATGTGTCTGTGAGCGAGGGAGGGAGAAAAAGGACAAGTACGAGCTGTCATCGAGCAAAAACGGGAGCTGGAAGGATGTAAATATAATAATAACCACTGCAGCCAAGAAGAGAGCCTGACGAGCCCAGTTGTAAGTAAGCTATTAAGACTCGACTGTACACCGTGTTCGTGTTTTCCTCCAAAAACAATAAGTTCCGTTGGAGCAGCCTTTCAACGCCTCTCTCTGTCTCTGCTAGCAAAGTTGACCCAGACAACAAAGTAAAGCTAGTTTTCGGCTACGAGACCGACACAGAACCCACCGTATTAGCCAGAGGTCCCTTTACTACGGTTCGGAGCCGCGGACCTTCAGTAACAGTAATAAATCACAGCAATAGTACATTCATGTAGTTGTAAACAGCATGATAATATATTAAGTAATCCAAAGTATTCAGAATACATTACTCTCATTGAGTAACGTAACGGAATACGTTACAGAATACATTTTGGGGCATGTATTCTGTATTCTGTAATGGAATACATTTTAAAAGTAACCTTCCCAACACTGCTTAACACAATGTTTTTTCCTACAGTGTGACGCTACAGAGGTTAAAAACAATGTAACACATTAACAGCTCTAAATATAAAATGGAATAAATAATGAACGATACCGATATTACGTATCGGTATCGTCCGGTACTGACCTAAATTACTCGGAGAGAAATTAAAAATGTAATCGGATCCATTAAGTATCACAAAAACGCCTCACAAAACTTGCAACATGGCGTAACCCAGCTCATGACCTTAGTAGATCGGAGCGGTATGTGTCACGTGATAGAGCGGCTGTGGCATGCAAGACCTGTCGGTGGTCTGGAGTTTCTTTACACTGAAAGCAGCAAAATAAAAAAACAAAACAAACAGTTTTACTGATTATAAAATACACTATATCGGATTTACATCGGTATTGGCAGATATCCAAAATTATGATGTCGGTATTGGACATAAAAAAGTGGTATCGTGCCATCTCTACTAATAGCATGATGTCTGTCACAGTTTCATGTATCATTTACATGCTAGTACCCAGTCCATGGACTTAACTACACACCAATGCCTAAACTGCTTCGGTAATTTGAACTGTGCTGGTGATGCACTTGTTAAACGTGGCCATTCACAAAAATCAAAACTTGTGACAAACTGTGTGCAAAACCCTTCGTCTTCTCTCTTACAAAGTCAGTAAAACCAACTTCTGATCAGTTTGTACCGGCTCACGTTTACACCTGTACCAATAATATTTTTAGTGGTCCCAGAGTTTCAGAAGTTTACAACATTTATTACGTGTAAGATTGCCAGAGTAATTTACTAGAGGCCTCCCATTCAAACAACAACAACAATGAAGCATAAATAAATGTGATTGCTTGCTGTGTGCTAATGTACTATTGAGGGTTGTTATGGTGAGGTGGTGGATGGAAAGGGTCCAGATGTAACTAAATATGTATTTGGATAAGGGCTGAATAAATTAAACTGAACAAAGCATCCAATTATTATTAACAATGCATTCCTGGGACAGTTTTGCATACAAGCACTGTTATCTGAAAATAGCTAGGTGTTTTGTTTTTTTAAAACTTTCCTCATTTCTCTGCAACTGGAGTTGCTACAGGGCAGAATTTTTAAACGGTGAATTGCTAATTTAATTATCTTGCCTTTTTTGATATCAAATATGTGTTTTTTTGTTATTTAGACTGAGATGTAGGCATTTCAGGGACATTAGACTGCAATACTTCAGCCAAAGACATTTTGACAAACACAGAGTATTGTAGCTCAGAATGTCTTTCTAACCTAAATGTAAGATAAAAAACAAAACATTTCAGGATGTTATGTGTTTCTTTTTCTTATCGGTGTGCTCTTGAAAGCTCTTAAAGGAGGGAGAGAAAATACAGGAACAGAGAAAAATCAAAACAGATTACTGTGGATGAAAGAGCACAGCTTCAGGTGGAAGGCAGCAGAAACTGCAGAAGAAAATGAAACGAGAAAGAAACAGAAGCGAGAATCAGAGGAGACAACAGGCTTTGTCATCTCGAGTGAAGGCTCTCGTGTCGCTGTCGTGACCAAGCGAGCAAGAGGAAACGTGAAGGGTAATAGAGCTAGGAACATAGCAGCCTCTGGCAAACATTATGAAAAGGTCAGACTTGATGGAGGTGTGACACAACACTCGAAACACGGGGGAGAGATTAAGTTAGAGAAAGTCAAATTCATAAAAAAATGCATTAAAATCAGGCGGGAATAGATCGAGAGAGACAGGGTGGAAAAAGCTAAGAGGAAAGCACACACACACAAAAGCAGGCAAATAATTAATATAAAGAACAGTGTTTCACTGTCAATCACTTTATATGCCAGCTCCAGTTTTATGTTCCCAAAGGATGTTTGCTCAGTGCAGCCAACAAAAGCACGGGCTGGCCTTCGTGCAGCACACACTTCAAAAGACGAGAACACCTCTCTGTCCGGAGTCAAATAGTGTTTAATTGCACTCTGTTATCTCAGATAAAAGACTCCTGTACATCTCTGAGCCCATTAGTGTTTGGGTGAATTATTGTTGTGTGATTTCGTTTGTGATTTTAGCAAATCACAAATGATAGCACAGTGAAAGGCCCTGCATGGTTTGAGACTAATGGTTTCTAAATTAAAGATCAAAGATCTGAAACCACATGAAGGCTTGAGAGAAAAATGCGATTAACACTACTTCTATACTTGTCAAACTTCTGCTTTTTGTGTTGCTCGTGTTGATATTTCAAATAGCCCATTTTAAGTAACCAGGTAGTATGGATTCATGCCTAAATGGCCAAAATGTTTGCTTTAAGGAAATGAATTACCTTTAAAGGTTGCATGCAATTTAGTAACATGTAATTACAATGTAACAGGTTAAATTTAATGGAAACTGGTCACATGGAAGCTACTTGATTTTTATACAGTCAGTTCACACCAAACATGTCCTCCTTAGTGATAAATTATTTGAATAAATGAAGCTTTGATCTGATTATCTTCCAGTTGCGTTTTACTCAGAATTATTGTTCCATGTTTATGAGGGAAAAGAACGATTTGAGTGTGTAAACATTTACAAACATAACTTCATCTGTCAAAGATGTATTCAAACAAACCCAGATAAAATACCTTTATAGTATTTGGTGACATTCCTTAAAGGATTTTTGATGTACTAGTGTGTTGTACATGTGTAGTATGGTCAAACCTTGACTAAGACATTAATTCCTGTCACATGTGAGGGTGTAGGGAAAGTAGAAAAAGTACAAAGCTTTAAAAACAATACTTTACAGATGTTACGTGAAGGACGCTGGAAGATGGAGTGGGACCTGTACAGTAGGCGGAGAAACAAGGAATGAACAAGATCCTTGACAATGACCTTTATGCGCTCTTTCCACTCAAATACAAGCCTGTAATTTTGTGTCTGCAACCTTTGCTGTAAATCAGTGTGGTGGGCCCTCATCAGACTTGAGTTTAAGGGGATTCTTACATTGTGATCTATAATAGGAAAACGTCTGTAATTACATCTGCTAGGACGAGGTGCCAGAGGTGGCAGTTGTTAAAAAATACATTAGTCTTGAAATGAAATACACTGTACAATGCACGGTTAAAAAAAACTGTCATATTTTAAAACCCCAAACTGTGGTCAAGTTCTATTACCAATCAAAATCCACGATTCATCAAGTCTTTGTTCTTTAATATGACAGATGTAAACGTATGAGGTTGAACGCTACGTGCCATTACAAAGTAAGAGGTAAGGTGGGAGGGCAGAGATAGAGATGAGCAAATGAGATGAGTAAACACGAAGACTTCTTAGCAATCAGGCTGCCATTGTGCAAAACCCAACCCGACAATTTTCAGTGTTGATATCCCCGCTAGCCAGTTGATTTCATTGTCTGGGAATGAATGAAAGAGCATGTTTGTTTGTGCATGTCAAAGGCTTCACATGCAATCACATTTGCAAACGCAGGGATTGTAAATGTGAAAATAACCTTGCACTCTTAGTGAACTTTTCATTTCTAAAGCTAGAGTAAGAGTCTTTTACATACAAATGAATGTCTATTAGAGGGTTTGACAAACAAGCTCACTCAGTGCTGATTAAGGCCATCAGGTAGATCTCTCTGAAGTTCACAAAACGCCAGAAGTTTTTAATCTGTTCGCCTGTGTTTTATGTTAACTGAAAATAAATGGTTTGCCAGAGCCGAAGAGCAGAAGACGGTAGCAACAGACCGAGCGTAGGCTACAGCAACGAGGGTTGTGTTAGGAATCATCCACTGCTTCCTATTTGATTTTTTAGTGAGCATCGTGTAATGACACTATATAATGAGGTGACCCCACAATTACTGACTGCGTTATCCCAAATAAATAATACAAGTAGTAGAATTGTTGATTAGTGACCAATGGTTCTACATTGTATTCCTCATAGGGGATAATAATAAAAAACCAGCATACACTACACATGGTGCTTCAGGTAAAAACGACAAGTGGTAGATGGTGAAGCCAAAAAATTATTAAACATAGTTGGATTTCTTTGTGAAAGGCATAAATAATAACTTAACAGAGATTGTGTAGTTATTCTCATTGGCTGATGGGGGACACAAATGTTCCGCAGTGCTGCAGGCGCCCATGTTTGCTTCATGAGTGGGTCTTATCAGTCACTATGAAGTAAGCTAGGGTCACATACCTTTTGTGCTCCCTCCCCGCTGCCACGGCTCCCTCACTGCAATAGACTTTCGAGTATTTGTGTTCTTTCGCTCCCTGTTACCTTTGTTGGTTCTGTGCTGTTTCTTTGTGCTTCTAGTTCGCCTGTTTCTTGTCTCTATCACCATGTTTATATTAGTCCTCGTGTCTCAGTGTTAGTTATTTGCCTTTTTTTTACTTTCTGTTTTATATTTAAAGCCTTGTTCTTGTTTTACCTTCTGCTGTTTTCGGTGACTCACCCTCGTTAGTTAAGTTTGTGTTTGTTTTCTGTCCTGTTCCCACCTTTGTCTCCTGTTTTTCTGTTGTGCTCCTGCTCATCATACTTGTTTTCTTGGTGGGTTTTTTTCTGTTTTGTGTTCCCAATCTCTGCGTCGCTATCCTGCTTTGGACCCTTTATCCTGATCCTTGATATAGGCAGTGCTTTTGCTCCTGCTCTAATATGAATGTACCTCACAACACCCATCTTTCAGTGTTTTCCACCACTTTGACTGCCCTATAACAGTGACAATGTTAATGCCATTTACCCTAAATCTGATCTCAAAACATGCTAAAAATCTACATTACTAGGACCTGGGGTTTATCCCCTTAAAGAATCCAAGTCCCAATAATGTGACCGCTGGTATTTGAACACATTCAGGTCCCCATTAGCAATACCTGGACCTAACAAACGTTTTGACTTGAATGAGCAGAGCTGACAGGAGAACAGATGCCACTATTAAACATTGATGTTAAATGTGGGGTGGCTTATTGTTTTCCTTCTTGTGTTAATGCTGGCTTGCATCTAATTTGATATCTAATTATTTGCAAGGTATCATGGCTTTGATGCCGGGAGTGGTGGTGAAAAATTGCCGTGGCGATGAGAGGAAATTCTTGATAGTCTCTCATCAGAGAGGAGTTTTGCATGTTTGATGTGAATCTGCAGTCAGAGGGGGACGAGTGGAGGCTGAGAGAGACAGATGAAAAGTGATGCAACAAAAAAAAGTCCCCAGAGACTTACCAAAGCCTACAATGTGACAAAAGCTCAAACTAGATACCCGAAGAAAGGAAAAAAGGGAAAACCAGAAAACCAAGGCACAAAATGAAGAGTGCACAAAACTCAAAGTGATCTGAATCAGCAGATCAGATCACTTTCTGTAAAATTGTCAGATAAGGCTCTGCACTTCTCAAGTGGGCTTCTGGTTGATGGTAGCATCTTAAACATGACAAGAATATACCGTATGTGCACATAAATTTTAGAACATAGCTGAGTATAAGTGACTCACGTCAAGCTGTCAGCATGAGTAACAGTTGTTGCTTTTTTCTTCTCTTCCTTTTCCAGAAATCTGCTGGATAAAGACACATTCTCAAAGTCAGATCCAAGTGAGTATTTTGTAAAGACTTCCCCTATTTATGGTACTTTATTATTTTTCTAAGCCTGCTTCTGGTTGTGGTCGTTCTCTACTTCTCCTCTGTGTGTTTTTTATCGATATGTTGCCTTGTAGTTTGGGAAATCTTTTTTTTTTTCCCCCTCAGTGTGCTGTGGCTGTTTGTTCACTGCACTGGAGCTAAAACCCTCACATTGATTTCCCATTTGGAATTTGCCTCCATTTTTCTAATTCTCACTCTCTTTTCTTCCTCTCTCCCCCCCGGTTCTTCTTTTCTCTTTCTTTCACCAAATTTCCTCCTTTTATGTCCCTCCCTGGCACTTTTTCACAGTGTGCGTGCTCTATACACAAGGTGTTGAAACCAAACAGTGGAGAGAGGTGAGTGTACACACGAACATGCACACACAAATCAAAAAAGAAAGAACTTACAGCGCGTCCAATTAAGTTCTGGCCTTGCTTTCTGTGTGCACAGGGGTGGAGTGGTGGCACTCCAGTTAAGACATTCAGCTCATGGTTTTCTTTCCCCCTTTTTCTCTGTGAGTGTTTTTTGACAATTCATTAAACTTGTTCAAGCATCAGTCGTCTTAAAATGCCAAGGAAAAATTCCCTAATTGGAGACTTCAACCAACAACAAAAACCCTCACACCATAATGATCAATATGCTGACATTTTGGGGACTAAACAGCACGCTGCAGATTCGTTAATCCACATCTTAGTGAACCTTGTTTGGTTTATGCGGCATTACCATCAGCTCTCTACTTGTCATCTCACCATTCTGTCTGTTAATCCAGTTAATGAAACCTAATTATTTGGATTGCAGGTAGAATTAGCAAAACACGTAATGATACAAAATAAATATGTGAAGTAAAGTGTTAAATAAAGTATTGAAGCCGAACTCTTTACCTTTATGTCTTTGCAAATACTGATAAGCAGCTGACATCAGAATGTTTATTATGGAAGAAATTCCCAAATGTGGCACATAATGAAGGTAATAATGATAATAATAATAATAACTCAAAAGGATGTAGTTGACAATATTCAGCATCTTTCCTGTTGTTAAGATGAACAGTTTTAAGTAGATACAAGTGCATGTGTATGTGGCCTGTTGATGTTTCACAGACCTCCATTTGTATCCAAAAACTATTAACAGAAACGGGCCAAGCTGCTGCTTTCGATTAAATCGAACGTGGCCATTGTAGTTTATTTTAATAGAATTTTTGTCCTCTTGCAATAAATGCTGACTGCAAGACCAAATTAAAATATATACAGTATACTGTTTATGAACTAAGCCTGTAATAAATTTGTCACGGGCACGGTAAATATTTTTGTATATAAATATCTTTTATTTGTCAAGTTAAAGAGTGCCATTGTGATTGAAACTCTATTTTTCCAAGAGATATCTGGCTGAAGGGGCAGCAGAAATTGCAACAACTATAAGCACAAGTAAAGAAATAAATACAGGTGACACTGGACATGAACTTCAGAAGCAGTCACACTGAACAAGAGAATCTCTCCTCAATCCTTTAAATCAGACCTACACTCACCCTTCATAACCAGTTAACAACTGCAATAACAATTTCAGATTCTCTTATAGATTATTCCAGAAAAAGAGAGCCCTCCGCCCTCAATTCTGTTGTGACTCTGGGAAGAAACATTTGTGAAATACTGTGAGAGCATAGACCATATAGACAATGTTTTTACACATATATGAATATATTCATAGATGTGCATACTTATACAGTGCTTAACAGATTTATTAGGCCACCTTTCATAAAAACAAAAAAACATAAATATTTTAACAATCCGAATAAACTAAAAATGATTGAATTCTTGTTTTTATTGCCAAATTTGGGTCAGCACACTGGACTAATGAAGCATAGCATTCAACCACTAAAAGAATTTTGCTGTTCAGGAATGCAAGTAAGTAAGTGTAATTTGGCATCTTTATTATTAAAGCAGCAATTATAGCAGCTGTGCCATAAACCTTACATCGGATGTTGGTCTAATAAATTCGTAATGCGATACACTGTACTGTGTATGCACATATCTGAAAATTATAGAGTATTGTTAGCGCAATGCTTTAGTGTAAAAACACAGCAAATATGCTGTAAGTGAGAATACATGTTTGGCTTACAATAAATTAAAGTCATTAGATCAAAAAAATCATAAATCAAAAGTGAGTTTTGCTTTAAAAACTATTCCTGTTAGAGAACGTCTGGTCCAAACCTTGCGAAGATAAATAGAGTTTGACACTAGATAGTCGATTTTAATGTTCTGTAATGCAAACAGGCAACAAAAATATTACAAACTATCAACCAAGACATCAATGAAAAAACAAGGTCATTAAAAATGGAACTGTAACGTGAGGAGTATAGCATGATATTAATTTTAGTTCCCAGCCGTGATTTCACTTGCATCCCCTCCAAGGCTGGACGTGCACAGTTTGATTGATTCTTCATCAAACACTGCTCATTGTCCAAATGGGCACAGATATTTTCAATACATGATAATTTAATGTAATTTATTTATTTATATGGTATATGGCTGTTTTATTTATACACTCATCTGCTGCTCTTATGTTTACTCACTCCCAACAGATGGCTGTGTGGGATTAATTCAAAGGTAGCAGAATTATTGCTGACAGCCCTGCTCTTTGGGTGTGAAAATGTGTATGCATATGTGTAAATCCTAAGCGCATATGCATTTGCATATGTGCAGTAAAGGTCCCTTTGCCATCCACTTCTTTGTTTTTTCAGTTTGAATGCCTTCTAGTCCAATCAAATACACAAAATGTAATTAATATAATGAGCATTTCACTTCAGTTTATTTTCACTTCAGATTGCACTCCATCTTCTGCTGTTCACCAGGAAACATTTAAATCAGCCCTCTCCTTGCGGACATGAACCATCACATCCACAGTCATATTGTTCAGTTGTATGTGTTGGAGCGGCTCCAGGTGATGCTGTGTGAACGACACTGAGCGCCTCCGATTGAACAAGCAAAGCTAAAACAGGTGACTCACCAGGGACTGCTAAATAACACTTTCTGACAGGGCCCTCTAGCACACCGGTGGGGCCACGTTTGACGATTATTTCCATCTCCTCCGGTATTTGGTGCACACTGCATTATGCCTGCCATGCTAATACAGGTCATTCTTGATGAAGAGTATGCGCATCACTTTTTTACAACAGACTAGTGCATAGACAAGTTATGTGTGGACTTGATTCTCTTCGTTGTGCGCTCATTATCCTCTACAGTACATTAAAGTGCTCCGGATTTAGTTGTAGGATACTTTTAGGTTGATTTTATGCTCAAGATGATTCAGTGTTTTTATTGCTCCAGTGGTTATTGTTTTAAAAAACCAAAACAACTAAGTGACCTTCAATAATGACTCCCCATCCAAAACAATGGAGAAAATAAACCTGAATATGGACTATAGTATCCAAAACCAAGTCTGAAAAGGTCATAGGAGATGTTTACCAGGCACAGACATACTATTGAACAATTTGAGGTATTACTGACTAATACAGCCCAAATTGAGACCACTCTTAGTGCAACACTTCTTCCTGGAATCGTTGTGTAAGTGTACCTCGGGTAATTAGACTGTATACCAGAAAATCACAGCTGCAAAAAGTCTCAGCTCTGGCTTCACTGAGTTTCCACAGTATGTCCATACAAACACCGTCACATTAAGGATACTTGTGAACCATTTGCTTCTCCTTACAATATAACACAAGACAAGACCTTTTAAATGGGGAAGGGATGGATCAATAAAGCCCTGTAATCCATCCATCCATTCATTCATTTAGTTCCGCTTATCCGGGGTCAGGTCGCAGGGGCAGCAGCCCAAGCAGAGCAGCCTAGACCTCCCTCTCCCCAGCCACCTCCTCCAGCTTATCCAGGGGAACACCAAGGCGTTCCCAGGCCAGCTGAGAGATATAATCTCTCCAGCGTGTCCTGGGTCTGCCCCGGGGCCTCCTTCCGGTGGGACATGCCCTTTCAGATCACTCCCTGAAAGGCTCATTCTGATTTTCCTGTGGACCTAAAGTTGCTCAGAGAGCTGCACTGCAAGGGAGAAAACATGAGGGGAAAATAGACCAAATTTAAATTGTATTTTTTATCTATTTTCACAGGTGGAGTCGCTGAACTGAATGATTGACATTATATATAGTACATACATACGAAGAAGGACTGTTGGATATATAAACAAGTAGAACATAGCAATGGAGGTGCAAAGTTGCCGAGTGATCACTGTATGCTGTGAGCCAGACAGAGAACAGCTAATGGAGATTGACACGGTTGATGATTTCTATTATTTTTTCCCACTGTCTGACATTATCTGCTACTACCTGCTATGTGAATGAGTGTGCGTTTGTGTGCGTGTTGGTGCACATGCCTGTTTCTGCGTGTATGAGTTTTAGAATTTGTTTGATGTGCACATATACCCAGACTTCGCACAATCACAGCTGTGGCTCGAAGCTCTAACAAACCTTGGGAGTTGTTTTCCCATGAAGCCATGCAGCACTCATCGTAGAAGAAATGGTTTTCAGCTGCTTGTTTGACTCTTCCTCCCTAAACTCTCTATCAGTCCTGGGGAGCTGCTCAGTATTCTTCGTGTTTCTGTGTCTTTTCTTTGTCTTGGGGATTTCTTTTTTAAACTCACCCCAATGCTTTTCACTGAAGGCCAAAACAGACAGAAAGCTATCTCACACTAATTCACACTACTGACTCCAACATGCTCATTATATGAGCACTGTGTTGCTGTCTGCTGAGCCACAAAGAACAGAAAAAGAACTACAGCACATTCAGATGGCAAAAATCTGCACTGGCGGTTTGTGTGTGTTAAAAGAAAAAAAGGTTGTTTATGCAAAGTATGATGGTCAGCATAATTAACTTCTTAGCCATTTTTGGGATAGAAAAGCCAAAAAGATAATAATGGATTACACATGTTTTATTACTGTTCTCCTTTAACACCATAATCACTTGCAATGAGACTTAGGGACATGGTCACATTTTCAACACGAGACACTATCGGTCTCTACATCAGCGGACCGAAGAGTTCAGATGCCATAAGTATATGCGTGCCAGCTGCCTTGCGTCTATGTGTGTAAATGTCGAGGGTGCAGGTCAGGGACTTCCTGCCAGATTCTCATTAGCCAGCTCCAGCAGCCCAGCAGTATCTAATGAACTCTGCAGCACGGTATTGTCTCTTCCACTCAGCTGGGAAATCACGTATGGTGCTCATTTTTGCAATCTCCCGCCTCTTTACTAACATGTGCTCACAACCTTATCAACAGCTCCGGGTGCTTCGGAAAAAAACTCAGGGCAGAACACAGATTCAATATCAGTAGTCCTGCCCTCCTATTTTTAGAAAGAGGGATTCGACAGTGGTGCAATATCACAGAACAGTGAAGTTTTCTATCAGTGCAAAGTCATCGTTTACTCACACTCGCTCACAAAAGCTGCATTCCATGTTATCGGAAGATCAATCTTTGCAAACAGGTTCTGTTTACCTCTATGAAGAGTTCGACAGACTTGCCGGTGAGTTATGAGACTGTGGAAAACAAGAGTGACTCTGAAAAGGGCGTTGCAGATTTGCTTTAAGCTATGAATGTTGTGTGGAACTCGTTGAAGTTGCATGCTTATTCCCATACAAATAAACATTATTGCACTAAAAATACTACAGTTTGCACATATTATAACACATTCTTATTCTGAACTCATCACATACTGACGCTTGCTCCTTGTCACATTCTGATGCACTTGGTAACGCTTTACTGACATTTTTCACCAAGCAGGATGTTACAGCAGAATACCATTTCAGTTTAAATCAGTTTTATTCATATAGCACCTAATCACAGCAACAGTCCCCTCAGGGCGCCTTATATTGTAATGTAAACACCCACAATGTGCATGAGGAAGAATGACAACTAATGCAAAAATCAGCATTAGAAGGCCAGTGTGGTGTTATACAAACTCTAGATGGAAAGAAGTTTTTGAACCATGTCTGGAACCACACATTCTTCTCTTCACTTAAATTTCATGGTTTGGTTTTCATAACATTACCTACACATTAAAGGTCAAACACCTCTCGACTGCTATGATGCTGATGACGCCAACACAGCACGTTTGCCCTCTGCCTCATGGTATCTATTTCAGAGGCAGACCTGTTGTAGTCTGTGGAAACAGTTTGTCTATATACGATTCACATCTGACCCGGTGTCATTATTGCATACGTTTAGATTGAGCACAGGTTGAATTTTCATCTTTCTAACAAAAGAAGGAATGCTTGCCTCTGACATCTGTGCATCATTGTAATATTAGGCATGAAGGAATGAAGATGGATTTGATTAAGGAAATCAATTAAGAAAAAATATGATTAATGCCGCTCATTACAAATCAATTAATGCTGTTCCTTGTTGTGATATAAGGATGATATGAATATTAAACCTATCACAGGAGGCGTGGCTTTAATAGATGTAGCAATAACGTATTTTTCTGAGCTATAACAAGAGCAGCTATCACCTACAGGCAGGGGCGGATCTAGAAGGGTGGCATCCCTTGCCACCCCAAGTGCCACCCCAGCTTTGCATATGACAGTGTTGCTTATTAAAATAAGATAGCATTAACACTTTGAGCGTAGTTACAGTCAACAGTGAATATAAATGCTAAAACTAAATATATTGCATAGTGTTACCCCCCTCCACCGTTAACAAATGGTTCAGCCCATAGCAGGACCGGCTTTTTTCTTGTTTTCAGTAGCAAGCAACAGTGTTGCCAACTTAGCGACTTTGTCGCTATATTTAGCGAGTTTTCAGACCCCCTAGCGACTTTTTTTCTTAAAAAAGTCGCTAAAAAAAGACGTGAAAGACATTACAAAAAACAATAATTGCTAAAAGAAATTTAATTTGTAGTTCTAAATAAATTCTAAATGCATTTAGGACGTTTTTTGCTCACTTTATGTCTCGTCCACGATGTTATTTCTCTCTCCAGCAGCGTAGGTTACAATTACATTAGCATGACCAATTATGCAAATTAGGTGATGACGTCATTTAGCGACTTCTAGCGACTTTTAGGACAACCAATAGCGATTTTCCTTACTGAGGAGTTGGCAACACTGGCAAGCAATGCTTATGATTGTGCCAGAGCACATTTTGAACAACACCATGGGAATTTCAGATTTCACACAGGTGGTTGGTTGTTACACTCTGGAAATGGAAGGAAGGTGAGTGTTATTAACCCTCTGTTGTCCATCGACAGGCTGCACCTCCAAATCACATGACTGATTTAAGCTGACATAGCAACAAGCTGCAGCCACGCTGAGTCTCTATTTCAGCCCATATTGAAAGTTCGGACTTCAAAGTTTTTTTTAATTTTAATTACAGGCCAGTAAATCCAGAGTTATGATAATATATATAAGACACGCTTTTTTCTAAATACTGTCGTCACATTTTTGTGTGTGTGTCTTTTAAGCGTTTTCTAAGGACAGCGCAAAAACAGTAAAGAAAGGGAAAAAAAACACCTCTTTCCTATCGGTGGAAAAATGTACCATGTCAACCAGTTTAAAAAAAAGTCAACAAGTGGGATTTGGTTGTTTAGGAAGAGGGAAACGTTTTGGGAGTGACTGTAACAACAGCGAGACAGAGCAGCCAGTGAGAGAGAGAGAGAGAGAGAGAAAGAGAGAGAGAGAGTTTTTAGATGTGGGAGATTTGTGACGTTTAGTGTGGAGTGTATACTTAGTGTGTTGTGTTGTCTTGTGTAGGTGTTCTGTTGTGTAGTCCTCTTGTTTTGTGTGTCAGTGAGGGCACTAATGAATGTCACAAAGGCACATTTGCAATGTAAACACTCTCACTAAGTAGAAAACCAGTGGAGTGATACACCTCCTGTTGTCAGGCCTGCAGGTTTATCCCTGTGCTGCTCTCCTCTGTCTTTTGGTGGAAAAACATTTTTTTTGTACTGACATACATAATTTGTGGGGCATCTTATTGCAACACCTGCAAATACTACTAGGATTTTAAGTTCTTTGCGTGATTTCAGATCAGTAACACTAATGCAGTATGTCAGTGAAAAAAACAACTAAATTCAGTTGAGCTGAAAAGATACCAAACAAGGCAGGGGAAAAAAAATAAAATGAAACAATTTGAGGGTGAAATACAAACATAAACTCAAAAGGAGTCAAAAATGGTCGGTTGTATTTCAGACCTCAGTGGGTTAATCCAACAAATCATGAAAAATTAGGTTTAAATTTTTGTTAATGACAGTGCAGATTTCTGACATTTTGTGTAATTTAAGCTGTAACAATGTGTTTGTTTTCTAACAAAAAACAGTGTGAAACTTAAGTTAGACTTGTGTTTGTAAAGCAACCGCCCCATGTTGTGTAGCTTTCTGGATTTTATACTTATTGGGCTACATATGTATTTATTATACAGGCTATACAGTACATACAATCAAAACTCACTTGTTTTATGTAACTAAAGTGTTTAATTATGTGGGCTACAGACAATAATTAAGTTACAGACTATATTTATATGAAAAACGTGTATACTTACTGCATTTGAATCAATAACCACCTGCATATGTGTTTGACAAAAAAAGGCTTTGATTTTGCCACCCCATTTGATTTCTTTGCCTCCCTCATGCCACCCTAAGAAAATTTCTCTAGATCCGCCCCTGCCTACAGGCCCAGAGCATGCTCACATGGTTCAAATTTAGAAATGTAGAAGTAAGATGTGATTTATCTTGTGAAGTTCTGGTGATATTACCAGCAAATAACTATGACTAAGCTGAGATGTTCAAACCGCAAACAGTTTCTAGCTGTGCTGGCAGGAAACCATTAAATGTGACATCAAAAACATGCAGCCATGTACAGAGTAGACTCAGTATACACAGGAAATGTGGTGCAATCTCCAGTGTGTGTGTTTTCTTGAATCCATTTTGAGGTAATTTCATTCTTGTGTTAACTGCTCTCATCTGACTCCACTGTTTTTATGTTTGTTCAAACACCAGAGGGCTCAGACTTAGTATAAAGTCACGAATGAGGCAATGTGTGCTTTAAGGCTTCACTATTTATTTTTATTTTATTAAATATAAATCTGTGGAGGTTTTAACTGACGCACACTCTTTAATCAGGCAATCACATGGGAGCAACTCCATGCATTTAGGCATGTAGATATAGACAGGGTGATTTTCTGAGGTTCAACTTGAGCATCAGAACTGAGAAGAAATGTGACTGAAGTAACTTTGAATGTGGCATGTTTGTTGGTGTCAGGTGGGCTGATTTGAGTATTTATCAAACTGTTGATCTACTGGGATTTTTCTGGGTCATTTCTAGGGTTTACAGAGAATGGTGACCAAAAAGATTTTTAAATATCCAGTGAGAGGTTGTCCTCGCGGTGAATATCCAGTGTTGATCTCAGTGGTCAGGGGAGAATGGCCAAACAGGAAGGCAGTCGCAACTAAAATAACCACAACCAGGAGAATGTCTTTGAATGCACAACACGTCGAACCTTTAATGGTGGAATGAGAGATTCACATCAGGGATGTGCAGCTGACAAATCTGCAGCAACTGTGTGATCCTATCATGTTAATATGGACCAAAATATGTGGGGAATGTTTCCAGCACTTTGCCAAAGTGAAGCATTAAGACCGTTCTGACTGCTATAGTGGGTCCAAACCATTACTTGTAAAGTGTACCTAATACAGTGGCCAGCGATTGTGCATATACTTGGAGTTTCTGGGCCTTTGTCAATTGTTCTCTGGCATATTTCCCTGCATTTGTAATTTAGGAGTGAGAAAATGTAGGAAGCCCTAATGACTGCTTTCCTCCTCCTCACCTCTCCTCACTCTTTTCTCATTTTTACTCTTCTGACTGTTCAATCCAAAGCTCTGACTCAAACAGTGTCCCCATTTCCTTCCCTCCAGCAGTTTTTATCCCTTTCCCCTTTCCCCCTCCAAGTCTACTAGAGGTGGGAATCACCATACATCCCACGATACGATATTATCACAATACTTAATGCACGATACGATATTATTGCAATTTTTTAAAATATTTTGCGATATTCAGATTCTGTACATAAAGGTAAACTTTATCAATATTCATTTTATCTAATAACAAAGTCACGCACTCAGTCTTTGTCTCATTTCAGTCAGTTATATTGGTGACAAACTGAACGGTTTGTATTACAGTCTAGTCCAACTTAACTGAATGCAACCATCTGGTACTATTATAGCTATTCTGAACTATGCAATTTGTGAAAACTATGCAGCCCCTTCAGCAACTGAAGAATTTGAAAGTAAATTAAAACAAAATATAATTTTACATTAAATAAAAAAGTTTTAAACTTAATTAAAATAAAACATGTCTTAAATTAAAATAAGTAAACTGTCATGTTTATTGCTGCCAAAAAAAAAGTTAAACACATTTGGACAGTGAAGGAATGTCAGGATTCTTGCTCAGAAAAAGGATCAACATGCTCTGAAGTCAGAGCATGTTCCAGTCCACAAAAACTTTTTTGTAACAAAATATCGATTTCTGCTGTCCCAGTATCGATACATTATTAGCAAATGAAATATCACGATACTACACAGTATCGATTTTTTCCCCCACCCCTAAAGTCTACCCATAACTTTTCCCTGTCCACACATTTTCCCGGCGTCTTACATTTTCCTTTTCCTTCCGCAAGGTTGATGTATGCGCTAACCTGCTGTAATTAATACAGGAGAGGGGTGAAGATCAAGCATCTGGGAAAACCACCCTTGATTTCATTTGCACAGCAGAACCATGTGAAAGCACCTCCATTAATCAGGCCTCTGTGACTGTGTGCATACACTTACGTAATAAGCCCAGGAAAGAGATGAAAAGGGCAAGCACACACTAACTGTATTTGTTTTTAAAACTGTGTTTCAATGTCTTGCTTGTTCTTTCGTCATTCTCTTCTTCTGACCTCCATCTGTCTTTCTCTTCCTACAGTTTGGCAGAACAGAGGTGATAGACAACACTCTAAACCCCGACTTTGTAAGAAAGTACATCTTGGACTACTTTTTTGAGGAGAAGCAGAACCTTCGCTTTGACTTGTGAGTGATGTTTAGTTTTCATTATTTCACTTCCTTTTCTGCACCATCTGCCTACACCGTTCAGTTAACTTAAGAAACTGACCATCTGCCATACCTGACCAGAACATTTAACAACCCTAACTATGCACAACAAGACTGACCTCTCTCACCATGCCAAAATATGGATGGGGATCTAAACATTGCTCTGAAATGGCATGTTGTTTGTTTTATTTAGATAACTGCATTTATTTACACCAGTGCATAACAAATGTAATCTCAGCATTTGTCATATACATCATAAGGTAAGCCTTACAATTCAAAAAAACAAGACAAAAGCAGCAATTCTCTTTGAGGAACACCCTGACTGTGGTGAGAAAAAACCCCCAGGAAGGAACCTGCTATAGATGATGTCTGTCTAGACCTACTGGGGTGAGGGGGAAGCAAAGAAAGAAAAGAAAAGCAACCTCAGATCAGGGTCATGCAGACTTGGAGATGTTTGCAAGACTTTCAGAGAGAGAAAGGCCAGAGAGGAAAATGCACAACTTAATGAAGAGGAAAGAAACACAATTTATGACACGAACAAGGCTACATGAATGCATAGAGGAAGAAATGAGATAAGAGACGTGCTCCGTGCTTGATGGGAGGTCCAGCAGCAGCCTGAGCCTATAGCAATATAGAAATGGGATCTCTCTTGCTACTTAATATCTTCAGAGCAACATATTGTAGAAGCTTTCCGGGAGCTATATCCTGATAATAAAGAATTACAACTGCTGGTCCCAGAAGTAACTAATGAATGGGATCGTTTTCAGCATCATTCTAAGAAGGCATGTTTGTAATGTTAATAATGCTGGACGGCTCATCTGTATTGCTACAGATGACTTTAAATGCATGAGTTAAAGGAGATATTCTAGTCAAAAATGACTAAATGGAATCAGCAGTGCTAGAGGCCAAGTTAATGCCATGTTTTTAGGGCCCAAAACATTGAGATCACCAATTGCCAATAGAAATATATGCATTGTCAACCAGCACACGACATTGAACCTCTTATATGACTTTTGGAAGACTTTCAACATCTGATAAATATGACCAGCACAGTGCTCGTCTTTTGAGTCAAAGCACGATATGATCAGTGGTGTCAAATGCAACACCGAGATCCAGCGTGATAGCTATAGAGAGGAGTCCATTGTGTGAGAATATGAGAAGATGGTTGATGCTTTTTACCCATGCTTGTCTCTGAGTTATCATGCTCTCTGAATGCTGAATGAAACTCCTAAAAATGGAACCATTATTGCATGCTAATCTAATAAAAATAATGAATAAAAGGAGTAAAAATAATCATATATAAAGGGTGTAATGGATATTTGGCAGTAATTGGCCAAAATGCCCTTAATCAAGGATTTTCAATTAGAGATTTAATGACAGCAATCTTAAACATCTGCAGACTGTTAATAAAGATAAAGTGATCATATTTTGGTTTAAGCACATGTTAATTGAGAGCAGTGGTTTGGCAGAAGCAACTGTTAATGTTATTTTTTCCACAAGAGAGATCCAGCCTAAATATGAACATAAATCTAATCTTACAAGTGTTTCTAAATCTGATCTGCTTAATAAGCCCCCAAAACATGTATTTAAAAAAAACAAAAAAAAACCTATGTAAGAACACGATAATATAATGGATTTCTTTGGTAATATTATCACATCTGCTTTTAACCTTAAAGTTTTTGGATGGGTCAGATTCCAAAAAGATGCTTTTTGTAATTTGGACACCAGGAATGCCTCCTCAGGTTTTAATGCAGTTTGTTTAACTCTTTTATGGTTTAAATTGATTTAAATTTGAAACAACAAATCTGTCAAATCTCTTTGACGCTCTAAATCTGTGCCACCCTATGCTGTCAAAGACAGTGCAGCTCACCAAGAGAAAGTCTTGCGCGCTGTTTATTCAACATATTACTCAGTAATTGTATTTGATTTGATCTCCAGGCAAACGGGATCCATTGTTTCATCACACGTTTAATCCTGGGACATCACATATGTCCCTTTTCCCTTTTATTGCTTTATATTCACATGCAAATCAGATCAGGTCCACCACTCAGGTCTTATTGTCTGTAGTCAAACCCCTTTCCAGTTACTCAGCACAACAAATAACAACATCTGAAATGACACTAAGATCTCGGTTCTTTTTATCTCTCCTCATTCTGTTTTCACACGTAACTTTGTTTGTCTTCTCTCTTGATGCTCACTCACCTCCAGAGGTGGGTCGAGTATCCAAAAATTGTACTCAAGTAAGAGTAGCATTACTTTAAAATATTATTACTCAAGTAAAAGTGAAAAGTAGTCTTCAAAAATGTTACTCAAGTAAGAGTAAAAAACGACTTGGTGAAAAGACTACTCAAGTAGCGAGTAACTGTTTGAAATGTCTGATTTATTTTATAAATAAATGCTATCAGACAAACAAAAATAAATAAATATACAAATTTTAGTATTTTCAACAGGAATATATGTAAAAAGATCAACAAAAAAATTTCCAGATTTCAGTTTTTTACAACATCAAGCTTTTTTCACCAATACCTAGTGTAAATGATATAAACATAAACAGTGCAAACAATTTCCAGTGACAAGATATGCTGTAAACTTTATCTTCATTTTTGCTCCAAATGGCACAGCAGCCTCAGAGAAAACATTAGAGCAAGGCATTTTCATCATATGTTCATACAAGGCAGCTCAGTTTACCATAAATTGCATGGGTGTGCATTTATTTCTGCATATTTAGCAAAAATGTGCCATTTCTTCACTCAGTGAAGTGATGGTTAAGCTTCAGCAGCAGTTTGCTCTCAAGGTTCTTTCTGTGAAGCTGTAACTGTCTAGCAGTGAACAGGAGTCCTGCATGACTAAGAAGTCCTTCACAAGCTCCAGATGCATGAAGAGCTGTATTGATTTTGATCGACAGCTTCTTGATGTGAGGAACGCCATGCAATAGATCCACACCTCCAGTGAATGGACATGAAAGGTACCTCTCCAGCCCTGCTTCTGGCTTTCCTGACCCCATGGATCCATCATCTTAGTCGGTTAGGCTGCTGTTTGTGCTGGCCTCATCCAGCTCTGAGTCTAGGTGATGTCTGATGAAGTTGAGACCTATGGAAAGATGTATGGTTTTCAAAAGAATTAGCTCTTGTCATTATAGTGCTGTATACACTGCCAAGCTGCAGATGTTTGGCAAGAAGATTTGATCACACTGGAGATGTTTTGTACTAACCCTTGTAGAAAAACAAAATCCTGTCATTCATATCCCGCACAAACAGTTTGCAATGAATTCCAGATTAGGTTTAAAATAAGAATGCGTGCAAGGCTAAGCAGTGCTAGCCAATAGATCCTCCTGTTTGGCTGTTACTCTGGGAAAAGACGAGAAAGACGGTGATGGAAGCCGTGACTGGAGCTGCGATGTAGCCTATATAATATTTATATTGTACGAACGTGATAATTATGTATATTGTAATAACGTGATATTGTTCAAACATGAAGGGTATATTGTACTAACATGATAGTATATTGTTCTAACAATAGTATATTATTAGAACAATATACTTTTCTATTTTTCTTTTGGCTGGGTGGCAGCTCTACACTTCCGTATTACGCTACGGTATCCGAGGCTTTTCAATGTGGCCTCACAAAATTGTGACGACTACAACAACCATGAAAAGAGTTGGATGGACATTGCTGCTCAGTCTGCCTGGTCAATGTTTTCCATTAGTAATTTAGCAAAGTTGATGGTGGTGGTGGTGTGTGTCTGTAAGACAGAGAGAGGGAGAGCGAAAGACAGATTTTGTATGATAAGCTTCATGTTATGGACGCACAGTTTGAGCACTCAGGTCGCATCAGAGCATCAGGCCGTATAGTGTGAGACCCTGCATCGTGACCTATGAACTTCTAACCTCTGCAATTCAATTGTACAGTTTGAGGAGGAGCTGAATAACGCGACTGGAAAAAATCGCAGTGTTTGCCCAGCTTAATGCAGACTGTTTAAACTAAACAAGCTGCTTTTTCACATAATAAACCCTGTCAGCCGCAGTATTGCCTTCTGTTTTAACAGTCAAAGCAGTAGAGACGAGCTGTTTGCATGTGCGTGGAACTCCAGCGTCATTAACCAGGCTAGCTGTTAGCTTATAGCTCACGCTGGCTAACCAGCGAGCAGTTAAAAGGACAGCCGAAGCTGCACAAAACACCCACAAACTTATCTCACTACATCGTAGCGCCGAAAATATGACTCGCAGCTCGACACAGCTGCTGTAACATAAGACTGACATCCAGCTAACCACAGCTAAAAAGATATTTGAAGAAAACTTAACGTTTCCTCAGGTTACACGAGCTGAGTTTTTTCATGCTGAAAAGTTGGTTTGTTTTGGCTCTCACTGAAGACACCGACACTGAAGACATAGCTGTTCTTTTGTACTGCTTTTAAGCGGAACATTCTTTGTATGTGAGGAAAATGCTCTTCATCCTCTTCAGCTCTAGCGTAGACAACTGGCTCTGTCATGTTTTCATGTTTCTTCTTTCTGTGTGTCCGCTACTTTGAAACTCTTGGGCCGCTCTGCCCGCCACAGTTTCAAACTGGTCATGTGACTGCATGGCCACATCTGATTGGTAAAAAAGTTACCGGAAACTCCACTGGCGGCATGTTATCTAATGTGTTAAACTAATTATATTTTAAAAAGTAACGAGTTGAATTTTGCAAATGTAGCGGAGTAAAAGTACCGTTTCTTCTTCACAAATGTACTCAAGTAAAAGTAAAAAGTATTGTGCAAAAAAGGTACTTTAAAAGTACATTTTTTTTCAAAAACTTACTCAAGTAAATGTAACGGAGTAAATGTAACTCGTTACTACCCACCTCTGCTCACCTCACTAAACGCTGCAGTTTTCAGTGCAGCACATTTAAGTCTCACCTTATATCGTTTTCTTTTAGCTCTTTCCCTGTGCTTTATTTCTTTGTAATCCATGCACTGCACCAATTATAATGACTATCTCCTGCTTCCTTCCTTTTCTTCAACTTGATAAACAAAAAGATAGAAAGATTTTCGTTCGAAAACCTTCCTGCAATGTCATATGGGTCAAATGTATAAAGTAAGGCTTTTGTTTTCATTTTGCTTCCTTTCAGGTATGATGTTGACTCCAAAAGCCCCGACTTGTCCAAACACGTGAGTACTCACAGCTATTTTAAACCTTGAACCACAGACAAATGGAGATCAGTCTTGGGTAAAATCTGAAATATTGGCTTGAATTGCTGTGGAGAAAATTCCTCCATGGAAACATTTAAATATGGTGTTTGACAAAATGGAAGATAGTAAAAATTCCTTTTATCAGTGGTCTGATGTTGCTTGTTTTAATTAGTTTGTCGCCTGCTGCATGTTTTCAGGGTGGAATAAAGCAAACCCCATCTATTGCCTGATCACATAAGTATCCAAATACAAAGTTTTTATTTGTTCTCTTTTATTCACAGTGCTATTGTTTTTAGATATGCAGTCATATACTGTACTTATATTTCGTATGTAAATGTACAGTTTAAATGTCTACTTGATCAGCAACTGGTTCTTTCATCGTCTTTTTTTATTGGTTTTAGTGGCACTGTAGTAATGGATAGTATGTAACACCATAATATACTCATGTAGAAAAAAGGATTACGTAATGCTTTTAACCATTAGTTTCCATTTAAAGCGATGCATTACATTATTTTTGTTCTTAATCATTTCTGGGGGAAAATAACAAATTTTTTTACTCATGACTGGAAACTATGGTGATGGAAAAGCATTGAAAATGTCAAAAATAATCAGCGCGGGTGATTATTTGGTGTATTTGGATAAGTGAGGTTTGCGTTTTTCCATCACTTGCTTTAACTGTTCCTCTGTTGGGGTTTGGGTTTTACTTTTGTGGCACAGCATGTTGTCGTCTTTCGGGGTCCCACGTCCCCATTTTGAACAGTGCCAGGAGTGCTAGGTATTTGATATGGTGTTGTGTGCTGGTATATGATGTGCTCTGTTGTTATTGTTGTTGTTGTTGTTGCTGCTGCCGCCCAACTTTTCTGGAAGCCCGCAGAACTCAACGTAGGTCCCAACATCTCTCTCACTTCTAACACTGCATGGCTGCTGTTTCACATGAATGAGCCGTCTCTCAGGAGAAAAGAAGGCGCCACTGATCACAACAAAAACAACTGAGAGCCAAGTCAAGCCATTTGCACAGCTCTTGTTACTGGCCACAGTAATTTCAGTGGAACTATGTAGTTTTTGTGCCTTTCGAATGTTTTATTCAACACCATCAAGATGATCAGGTTTCCAGGCTCTTATGGGCTGCATTGAGTGGAATTAATTGGTTTAAAAAAACCTAGAGACTCATTGAAATCAATCACTCTATAGCCCAATAAATTATTTAACGATCCCAGTCTGTCGAGGTCAATATTAAGGACTTTTGCCCCACATCCTGCCTCTGATAAGTTCAGGAAAGACTATGCTGAAAAATACACAATGAGATTCTTTGCAGAAAAACTTGGGAGTCTGATGAAGTAGATCAGTGCCGGCTGACACTGAGAGACTTTGTCCACAGACATGCTGAGCTAGAGTCATAACTGTGTTCAATCATGTTTCTGGCCATTACACACGGGTCACTGAATGCCTCCTTCTTATCCCATCATGTGTAATACTTCACGGTTCATTAAATGAGTGGTTTCCATCAGGTTGGTTGGAGCATATTCTGAGTGGGTTACAATAATTTCTGATGACTGGTTAAATTCAAATACTTTGAAATATGTCTCTACTTTGTTTTGAAGTTGAGGGACTCAAAGTTCAGGTAGGCTCTTTTAATAGTGTTCTCCTTCAGCTCAGATTATTATTATTATCCATCGAGACTTCCCCTTTGTTTTACAATTTGTATTAAGATTTTGGTTATGTGGTTACCCAGCAAATATGGTTGAAACCCTGACATTATCTCTGTGGTTAGAAGTGGAAACAGTATCACAGCAAAAACTGAACTGCAGAACTGTTGATGTTGATGTTCTATGTTGGTCTGGTCAGATGAGCTCTTACAAAGTGAGAAATGTAGAATCAGTTATCGCGAAGAAGCAATTAATATGGTTAGTTCACGGCTTTGAAACAACCACACAATGGATTCTCCATGTACTCGTGCTAGTTTTATTAGATCTGTTGAGATGTGCTTTTTTAAAAACCTTTTGTCTTTTGCTGTGTAACCACGTTATACTGTTGATTTAGTGAGCTGAATAAAACTGAATTTGTTGCAGCTGCTATTGCTAAGATTTTGATTTTGAGCTCCAGCTGCCATTTCTTATTAAAAACGACTGTTTTAACATTTAGGTTGAAGTTGTACTTTTATCATTTTATTATTATTATTATCTTTTTTTCCAAACGTAAGGGTTGCACAGAGGTTGGTGTTATCTCACGTCTGTTGACAGGTGGGATGGAAAATATTCACGGTGCTGTTAAGTTGCCTATGTGTGAAACAGACCTGATTTTAGTGGAAAACATTTTGACCATTGCATTAACCCAGTATGCAATCATGCATACATAGCCTACTGGATTACTTGGGTTCAGTTGTATAAAACAGCTTCACACCAGCAATGGACATGATGTCACAATGTCACATCAATTAGCACATCACAGTAATATCACCTTTTATGAAAAGGAGCGCACCGTATCAGTTGTATTTTAAGTGTAGCAAATACAGTACTTCTTGTGATGATCACTTTCATCACTTCTCCAAGGTTTTTTTTTTCTTCTTAGCAGAAGATGTTCCCATTGAAAATGAAATAGTTTGCTGATGTAAACTGTGTATGGATGGCCAAATGTTAACTTTGACCTTGCGAATGAGCATGAGTGAACAAGCTTTAGTGAATTTATCAAATTCTTGAATTTGCATGAACGATCCAGTGGCACGAGATCTGGTGGAACATCCTGAGGTTAATCTGACTTGATCTGTAGACTTTCTGTTTCACGTCTACAATCCCGCCCTTCTTTTTTTCCTTTCATCTTCTATTTTTCTTCCTTCCTTTCTTCCCTGCAGGACTTTTTGGGTCAGATGTTCTGTACTCTTGGCGAGATTGTTGGATCGCCAGCCAGTCGACTGGAGAAACCACTGGGGTGAGTAGGAGTTCAAGCCAGTTTTCGCAATGGCAAAATGCTCCCTGACTCCAAATGTGATTGAGGAACACTAGACAGTGCTAAGAGGGGAGAAAGGGCAGAAAAAATGACTTTGACACAAATGCAACTACTTATCTCAGTTCCGAGTTTGGGTCAATAACGCTCTTTCGGGAGCTTCATACCTGCATATCTGGTTTAGGCATCTTCACAGTTATGAACATAACATTTAAATAACAACATACAGACTAGATCCAGCTTGGCATTTCTGATGCTTTTCTAAAAAAGTGATTGCAGAAAATCACATAAATGGGTTCTTACAAAATGTGTCCATTAGACGAACTTGGATGTCAGTTGACTGCCAGCACATGGCACTGTAGCATGTTGCAATAATAAATAGTCTGTCTGGTACTGACTGAAAATAAGATGAATTCATTGATGTAAGTTTTGTCTCCATTTACAAATGCTAGTGAAGCATTAGCTTGCGTGTTTCTCAGAAGCTTTACATCAGCTGCGAGGAGATTATTAAAGTACAAAGTTATAAAGGACTGCGAGATGTGTATAAATAGACTAGAGGAGGTGGTAATTTAGTAGAAAAGACACTGACTTAGGGCCAGAAAGAATGTAAGGTAAAAAGAGAAATCACAAGAGGGGGCTGATGATGTAAAAAAAGGCAAAGACACAGGGGCGGTTTAGAAGGAGACGTCGGTAAAGACACAAACCAGACAAGAAAGGAGAGTGTGTGAGTGTGCCGGTGGTGTCTGGTGGGGCGGAAGAGGTGGGTGGGGGCCAAGACCCACATCCTACAGATGTTATCCACTGATAATTATTGTCATTAAAGAAAAGGGAATCGAGTAGAGCAAAATTACCTAAATTACTGCTCATCTCCTCAGCTTGTGCTCTCACACTAGCCGAGGAAAATGTAGTGTTAATGGGGTATCCTGTTATCTGTCTTTCTATATCTATCAACCATCATCATCACCAGTCTGCTGGGCTATTGTGCATTCAGGCAAAGTTGTTCAAATGCTGCTTTCAGTACAATGTGCTGGTTCTTACATCTGAATGTGTTACCCTGGAGAGCATTAAGACAGAACATCTGAATACCGATATTTAACTGGTAAATCTGAAAAATGATTACCATGTTCCTGCACTGGCGAACCTGACATGACTTTCACTTTCACTTAAAAAGAAAAACAAACAAAAAAATAAATCTTTGTAAGCGGATTTTTAAATTAGTGTTTTAGAGGTTTTGAACCGATTTTTTATTTATTATTTATTATTCATTAAGATTGTGTCCATCATTCAGCAAGTAATCATCAAATTAGTTTTATTTCTACTTGTGTTTTCTACCAGACTTTGCGTTTGCAGTTATCTGCTGTAACATTAAAACTACCTGCCCAGCGCTTTGTAGGTCACCCATGAAAGCATGTAGAACAGTAAAGACATGCCTTAAGATATTTATGATGATTTGAATGAAGTAAAAAATTAAAGAGAACCCAGTGCAGGCTCGTCTAAAATCCCTGCTTGTGTAGATCTTTGTATCAAACAAATGCTGACCAGTAAAAACAGATTCAGGAACAGATGGTTTGTGCTGACATGTTTAAAAGAACAAAGATTGTTAGAAATGTGCTCTCATTTAAAAAAAAAAATTGGTCTGCAACAAGTGTTTCTTTTTCTGGGATTTCGCCTCTTTTTCTGGTAATGTGACAAACTGTTGTTCAAATGCAGGAACACATGTGGACATACAAATCACCAGGCTGGTTCTAAAATCACTTTAGTGCAAAGATTTCCATACAGGTCTTATTTAAGAGTAATATCGATGTTTTACAATCCAAGTCTCTGTCTCTGTTCTCTTCATGACATCCGTTATTATATTATGTCTTGTGTCTTTAATACATAATACGAAAGAGGGCTTGGTTGTGTCGGCACACCTGTGATGATGAAAGTTGCAAAACTGTTACCACACCATTTCCGACTGTGTGTTTATACGTTCTCTCTATCCTTGGTTCACATTTTCCACTGAAGTTGCCGGCTCATGGGGGGGCTTTAACAAATATAATTTGCCCTGAAAGTCTATATTGAGAGCATAGAGCTTACTAATGTTATTAGAAATTTAATATCGAGCCATGTCTATCTGTAGTGGGAATATGTATGGCATGTTTAGAAAAGGAAATGAAGTATTTGCCAAACCATTCATTTTTACTTTGAGACATTCTGCAGCTGCAAGATAAAGGAAGTGCTTGCCAAATTTCATTTTTACGACAGCCTTTAATCTTTCTTTAAAGGCTGCAAAATAAAAGCTCCGCTGGAAACCAAAACAAAAATAATTACATCAACCTTTCACCATTCATGGCGTATGTAGGGCAAGCCTGTTTTTAACATGGTCAAAGCTGGCATACCAGTGTAACTCTGGGATAGTACATGAAGAGTTTGTTCTGGCTTGTAATGAGTGATCACTGTTGGTTTCTGGCTGACTCTGATTCAGATTTTGGGATCACTTTAATTCAGTGCTCTTACTTAGTCAATATGCAGTAAACAATACCCTTAAATGCCATTCCCGTGAGATATTAAACACCTCTATGATTATATGCAGGACACAAAGGTTAGGTTATACAAAGGATTTAAAGTGATTAGCAACTTTTCACTGCAAGTTATAGATAACAGGCTGAGTTGCTGCTTTTTTTAATAGCTTCCATGGGGTTGAGTTTGTAATGTGGAGGAACAGTAAAAACACAGAGTTTAAATGAGCATGTACATATACACATTCACACACAAAGTGTTGCATTTCCCTGGCAGATATACTCGCGACTGAAATTTGGTTTCATGTTTCTGTTGAGTAATGAAGAGTGATTCATATTTCATTGCTTGAAAAATGTCAAAACATTTGTCTAAGACGTGCTTGGAAAAAAAATCAGGGAATGTTTTAGAATATTTCTTTTGTTTTTCATGTTTCAGCCTGTACGCTGTTTCGCTTTTCACCTGCAAATTGAAAGTATCTAATATGGTGTAAGTCGGAGAAGTAAATCTCTATACATATCTACTTCTATGTGTTTGTGTCACATATGTACATAAATCTGCTTCTTTATGAATTCTGCAATACCATAAAGTACAAATAAAATCACATTAAAATGCACGACATAACTTAATTTTAGTCCTTTCTTTCAGCCTTTAAACATATACTGTCCTTCATATGCAAATGTGTGCACAGACTTGAAAACACACATGAAAAAACAGGCATGTTTTATTTATTTATTTCATAGATCCTGAGCATAAATGGCACACAAATTAATAAGTGTATTTTATTCTTGTCCCCTGTCTTGTGCTCTCTTTTCTCTGGCTAATTGTAATGGCTTTAATCTTCCTGAAATTAGTGCTTATTTAATTAGGCAGCAGCCATTGTGATTTTCATTATATTAAAAAAAGAGAATAGAAAAAAAGCTCCTGATGGCAGAGAGAGGGAGAGCGAGAGAGACAGCGACACACACACACACAGAGCGAAGGAGAAATTAATGACCAGTGACAGAGGGACAGAAACACAGACGCTGATGAAAACACTCAAAACAACCTATAATTGCTTGTCTGATTCTACACAACACGAGTCGCTGTCTTAGAAAAAAGTGAGAAAGGCAGAGGGAGGTAGATAATATTCACTCAATATGTTTAGGATGATGCTTTCATTACACAAGTTCTTCTTCGGGAATGTATATTCCTTTCTGTAAAATCTACCCATTAGACTATCTACCCATCAACCCATTGTAAATGCAGACCTGTATTTAACAGATGCTAAAGATGTCAAAATCCCTTCACAGCTCCACTCTGTTCTCAGGGGTATTGGTGTCAGCAGAGGCCTCCACTTTAATTGATTTTGCAGCTACTTGTTTGTAAGAGACTTTGTGTTCAGGTGTCACGGTCTTGAGCAGGATGAATTTTATTGTAAGACGCAGAGTAATTAGCACTGCTAGTAATTAATTCATCAGCTTGTGTGGCCTCAAACCCTCTTGTCAGGTGCTGTTTAGTGCACTGTGTGATTTGCACATTCCCTTTGAATGTGAATTGTGTCACTGTCCAAATACTGTGCTTCACCTGTTACCTGTTACATAATACTCAATACATCCTATTTGAATCACTAGACTTCAGCTAAAAACACAACTAACTAAAAGGTTGTGTTGAAATGACAAAAGACTGGCAACACACACGGCCAACAGTGTGGCTAAAAACCGGCCACGTACCTAGTACGCCATATAAATTACTTTTGATTTAAAGTTTGCAGATTGCTGTTTCAAACTATACATTTACATATAACATTTGTACAAATATATTTTCACCATCTCTCTCCGAACTCATTTCCATCTCACGCTCACTTCAAGCATGAACTGTTTCAGGGTTTTAACTCATGGAAACATGGATAAACATGCTTGTTTATTCCCGATATTGTTGCAGTTACCTATTGCCAGCAAATTAGACAAGTGACCATACTGTGTCCTTAGCTGACAACGAGCCAGCTAAATAACAACAATGGCTGGTTATACGCTAACGTTATGTGAGCTAATGTTAGCCTTGAGTGTTCTAAAACTCAGACTTTCTCTCTGATAAATAGTTTGATTACATTCTCACATTATATAAAAGTTTATAAAGTTTATAAAGTTTAGTGTCCTACAATATTAGAGCTGTTTCAAAGAAAGCTTCACTAATGCTGCCTAACAACAGCTAACAGCTGAAAAAATAACAGCTAACAACGATGGAAAAATGAGCTTCACTTACTCATCAATTTGATTCAGACTCCTTTAACAAAGTTCTACAGTCTTCTCCAGAGCAAACAGATATGGACACCCAGCTGAGGTAAATGAAGGACTGACAGCCTACACTCAGTATATATGGTGGGCAGAGCTGTTTGTCCTACAGCGGCCATCATAGCTAGGATCATTCACTTGAATCCGGAGGTGTAAGAAAAGGGAACTGACTAGAATCCAGTGACCTCCGGCAGTGATATTTTGCACACTGTGCTTTTAATTTGACAGTCAGAGTTATGCTAGCTGTTTTGACTGCTATGTAGTGCAGATGGGTGAGAAATTAAAGGCCAAACCAACATGAAGTGCTTTAGTAAGCAGCTTGTGTGATGCCTGGCATTGATTCTCTAAGTTTGAGCTCTCATGGTGCGACCAAAGTCCGTCCTTCCAAAAAAAAAATTATTTCACCCGGTGCTTTGATAATAGCCTGCTGCTGGTGGGTGCCATCCATAGAGTCTGTATAAAATCTCCCAGAGGTGTTAAACTGAAACTTGATTGTGAAGGTCATGCATATGACTGAAATGAGTTTCATGCTCAGTGACTGCTCATGCAAAATGGTAGGAACAGAGGAAAATGCATAAATATAGGACATTTAATTGTGGGATAAAGAAGATTTGCAGTGAACATATTCACTAAGGAGAAAAGTAAAACCCAAACCATGACTGCAAAATCCCTCACACAGCCTAGGGATTTGGAGTTTTCCCTTAAACTGCAGAATTAAATTTGTCACTAACTGTGTCTTTGTCACAAGTTGTGAGCCATGTTGTCATCTTTTTTGTCATCCGCCACGTGTCACTGATTGATGCTACAGACATATGGCTCTCAATTTTGTGCTAGACTTTAGATAAACCTGTTCTTCCTTACCTGAAGCAACTATACTGGGTAAGAATGGATGTCAGCATCATTTGGAATACAGGTTTATAAGCCGGAAGTGTCATAATATGTAAGTCAGACGAGTCTTCTGTTTCCACTCTGATTTCATCTCAACTGAAAGCGACACAGATTTAATAAAAGTGCTTCAAACAAACCTTAAAAGCAACCTTTTAAAAGATTTATAAGGGCCGAAACTATTACACTCAGTGTTATTAAATGAAGTACTGGTACTTAAGTCCAGCTAAGTAGCCTGTCTGTGGGCTCTAAACAACAACTGAGGGGAATCAGTTTCCTTAGAAACATCAGCCAGCCCTTGTCATTCACTCAGCAGGTGTAGTGTGAGGCAGTCGTGATTACCAGCCAACAAGTTCATTAGTCTTTAGCGTGACTGAAAAATACACTCTTGAGCTCATAGTTTCAGAGCCCTTCTTTAAACAAATGGCTAAATTAGCAGATCGCTTAATGGAAACTGTTGCTGAGACTACGTTTGGCCTTCTGTGCTATGTCAAATTATGTGGACATTTTTATCAAACCTGACCTGTCACGGTATAATTTCTGTGTTACGATGATATTGTGCTTATTTACAGGGTTATGCGTTTCTGACACGTGACTCCAGCATTTCCTAAAATGTTAATGAAACTAATTCATTGTGTACATGTGGATGTGTGATAGAGAGAAAGGAACAGAGAAGAGCAGAGCTCTGCCGCCAAACAAGACATTTGTTTCATCTGAACATCAAAGGTTCTCGGCTCTTTCATGATTGCTTCAGATTGTACGCCGCTCTCTTGCCATTGGCCTCAAATGCATAAAAACTGAATGACACATATGGCACATAATTCAAAATGAGCGTCCTCTTTATAATAATGACATTGATATATTTATATATTGAACATTATGTGTAGTAGTGTCCGTGCCTGGAGAGGTTGCTGTTGAATGGCTCTCGTGTGTCTCAGAGACGGAGAAAAACAAAACCATTTCTTGCTGTTAGAGTAAACACCACTTACCTCACTACGAGAGGGAGATGTGAGCTATCATATTACCATACAAAACATGACTTTAGTTTTCCAAACATACCACAAGACACATTCAGCAGATAAAAGATATTTATCCAGTGAAATATTTCAATATTTTCTAGACAAAGTTTTATTATTATCATGTATTATTTTCAGGCAGCATATTGCAGTGGCATTGGTCATCCCTTGGCTTTTCTCTTTGAGCCACTGTGAAGCTGACATTTGTATTTTTGTGTGCAAAACCCCATCATGTCTTGGATGGATTACTATGACATTTGGTAAAGACGTGTATGACTTTGGAGATCCTTCACTTTAACTCTGGCGCAATCATCGGGTCAGGATTTTAATTTGTCTCATACGTTGGGTTATTACCAAATACCTGCAAAATGAATTACTTTTAAATCAGCCTACCTTGTGTTTAGAGCTATTTAGGAAATGTCAGCGTACAAGTAAAGCTGAACTAAGACGAGCACGCCCGGGTGGCTGTGGACTCTTGTGTTATTTAACAGCTGGATTTTCCAAGTCTGGAAAACCTAAATGGCAATTATTATATTGATGATTTTCTACCAATTTTTCATATAACCATAACTATCTAACAGTAAACATACAGGATTTAAAGACCTTAAAAGGGTTCTGCCATGATTAGAAAAACACTAGATTGCTCATATTTCTTTTTTTCTTCTCAGCTGTCTAAGCCCATTTTAAAAACACAGACTAAAAGAAAACAAAAACCACCACTTAGCTACAAAACCAGCCCCTCTGATCGAGCACGCATGCAACCAAACACAGAAGAAACATCAGGATAGGAGAAGATAATTGAAAGATAAAAGGCAAAAGCTGCATGACATCACATGAGGAAAGACATAACAAATCCATACAACACACCTTCTCATGCCAAGCATAACCACCAACCGCAAAACCCAGAGTTGACCTTCTTAGTGAACAAAGGTATGAATGGAATGATTGGGCTGAGTACTTCAAATACAGACAATACTGTGTTTTTTATTTTTATTGATTCAGAAATGTTTAACTGTGCACAAACACTCTCAAGGCGCTGCCATTTACAGACTGCTGACCATAAACACCACATTTTTCAACTGATGCCCACAGAGCAGCTGCACTGCAGCAGATGGAGGTTAAATTACTTACTCAGTGGCTCACTGATGGTAGACAAGCAGGAGGTAGAATTATTGTCATTCACTTCAGTTTTCCCTCACTCCAACACTCCAGCTCGAAAAAATTGAGATGGCGTGTTTCCTTTTCCCTCACATTCTGACAGCTACCGTCCACAGTCAGCTCTTGTGGTCTGTTGTAGGATTTCTTTTAAAAACCTGCATATTTAAGGGAATTACACAGATGCGTGCCGTTTCATTTGGGACCATGGGAGACAGGGAAATTGAATAAAGCTGAATTAATAATGCAAAGGAGAACAAGAACGCGACAGAAAGAGGTGCATGATTAAAAGTGCAGAAAAGACATCAGAAAAATGTTAAGGGGAGCATTGAGGACGAGGTGTGTTTAAACATGCGTTGCCTTTTACCGCTTCGATATTCCCTGAATGTCAGTGCAAATTACCGGAGCAGAAATGGGGGGAAATTATTTGTGAATGTCAACAGATTCATATGGGGAGAGGCAGGATACCCAGCTGGGTAACAGTGCAAACCAACACCATAGCCACCTTCTCGTCTCCAACTATTGGCCCCCCCTGGATGAGGTGGAAGCTACAGTAGAAGTTATTATATTTGCAAATCTAAGAACTTTTGAGATGATTACATTTACAGTGTATGTGGGTTATGGCTACCATTATATCTATCTGTCCATCTACCTATCTATAAAGGTAGAGCTATCTCTCTAGGTGCTGTGAATATTTAAAACATATTTATATATATTATATGTATATTATATGTATTTTTAAAATAATATACAGACATGAATGGGCGATTCTTAGATTTCTGTACATAGCTGTTGTGGCTTAGCAACCTACCAGCCAATCAGACAACAGTATTCCCTGTGCTGGGTAAATTTTTTCCCCACCTTATATCAATATGTTTCAAACATTCACCTGTCAATAAAGTCCATTATAGGATAATCAGAAATATTAATATTAAATTTATTCAAATTGTTGAATTGTTGTTGTTGTTTTTAAATACTTTTTCTGTTTAAATATCAAAACTTTTTCAAATGAACAAACGTTTGGACCCTGATTTAGCTCCTTATGTTATTCGCTTCAGCTGTCAGTGGTCATAATCGATGATCGATGTATCAGTCATAGGCCAGAAACAGCTAGAAGTGGGACTCAATTTCTTACATGCTGTAGGGGCCTTAAGCCTGTTGATTTTAAAAATGCTGCCACTGAATCTTTCGCCATGATCCCAACATAAAGACTGTGGAAGCAGGATTATTTGTGGTCTTCTAAGAACTAAAAACTTTTTGTTACAGAAACATTGTCTTGGTTAGTCTTGGAAGTCACAGACCTCCCTGGCAGCTGTCTTTGTTTGTTTGTTTGTTTGTTTTTTGCAGAAAATGGCTCCAGTGAAACTTTGCTGCAAATGTCAAATATTTATTGTCATCACTAAAAGTGCCAGAATAAAATCATCCACCTCCGTATTTGCCTCCACTGGCTGTAGCACAAGTTTCAGAGGTGAATATTACAAAACCACAGCCCACAAAGCCAGAAATAAGAGCATGGCTGGATGACACAAGTTGGAGTCTAGACAGTTCTGTATAGATAATATTCAGTCTTATTTAGTCAAAAGTAATATTCAGTTCAATTCAATTCAATTTTATTTCTATAGCACCTAATCACAACAACAGCTGCCTCAAGGTGCTTTATATTGAAAGGTAAAGACCCGACAATAATACAGAGAAAACTCCAACAGTCAGACGACCCCCTATGAACAAGCACTTGGTGACAGTAGGATTGAAAAACTCCGTTTTGACAGGAAGAAACCTCCTATCTTAAACCCTGTCTTCATTAAATTGAATTGATTACATATTGCTACACTTTATCTACTTTATCAGGAACACCTGTTCAACTTCTTGTTAACACAAATATCTAATCAGCCAATTGAATGACAGCAACATTTAGGCCTAAATGGTGAAAATGACTTATCAAACAGAAAAGCTTGGTTTTCACAATCCCTATAGAGTTGTAGGAGACAGATATAAGGACTGCATCAGAATCATGACTTTAATATCGAATATTCATTTAAACAAACTTTTAATAATGTCAGGCATCATTCAGGCAGTCGTAACAGAGTTTTCTGTTACTACTGCCTTACAGCTTGTAACTTGCTGCCCTATTGCCTGAATAAGGAAACACTGAGGATCATTTTACATAGTTTCAATTTTTGCATCAAGAGTTGGATCATCTCCTGTCTGTCCTCTTGACTTCTTAGTCTTCATTTTAACTTCCACAGATCCATTCACACCAGTCAGAATAATGGATTCTCCTGGCTTTCTTCCCACTTTACCAGAACTGAACTCATTTCATTTCATTTATTTATTTCACACTTGGTACAACAGTTTCCACAGTTAGTTCTTTTAGACAAACCAACCACACTTTCTATCAGTAAAGCACTGCAACCATGTGTGAAAAGGAGCAGGAAGAAGAAAATATTCTTATTAAACCCTGCCCCTATAGGAAAGGTCTTGGGCATTTTTAATTCCCAGATACTCCACACATTTTTGTCCCTGAACATTGAATGCCACTGGGGCGTCTATCAAATCAAGCTGATCCTCCGCCCGACAGCAGGCAACATAGGCAAGGAGGGTCATGAAGATATGATAGACTGAGCCTCCAGTGTTGTAACTGAGCCATATATGTGACGTGTATAAGTTCTGCCCGCAATGAAAATAACCCTCGTCGCAGAATTGGAATGAATTTCAAATTATTAACTAGTCCTGCTTTTGTCTTGTCTCCTTGATATCAAGCTTCAAAAACCGTATCTGCTTATGACATTACTTGTCTCCTGAATTTTCTACCATTAACACGTTAACATGCTCACAAGATTTCCATCACCCAGAGGGGGATTTTCATTCACCTCATCTATCCTAACGTTTCCAGCAGGATTGGAAATTGAACAATTTCATTCTTTCTGCAGGGTGGGTGGTTTTCTGGCTGTGTCTGTTTCTTTATAGTAATCTTTATCTCTATCTCTGCTTAGTTCTCTCTATTTCTCTCTAACCTCACCTGTCATGAAAACCATGTCTCTTTCTAGTAGTCCTAACCCATGCTTCGAGTGAGCTGTGCTCCACTGTGCCCCATCATTACCTATCTGGAACATGCAGCTGTGCATGAGCGCAGGCCACAAGGGGGGGAAAAAAAGAGGAAAAAGAAAGCGGCAGTTTTGTTTCTTCTCTTCGTGGCATTTTTTTTTTGTGATAAGACTATCATGTTTGGCTCCTCTGGAGAAGAGAATTGAAGTTTCAGCTTTTTGAACACTGAATTTTCAGGTGCTGGCTCTCTGTGCTGTGGAATTATTGTTGGTGTAGCTTTATGTTAGTCATATGCTGTATCGTTGTATGTCCTAGTGTTTCCTTGTGACTGGGCCTCACGATACTCATCTTTTCCTGAAACATTTGGCAGAAAAAACAGTCATTTAACAGTCAGCAAATTTCCATAGATTTTACAATTAAAAAAACATGCATTCACTGGCCACTTCATTAGATACATCAGGTTAACTGCTCGTCAACTATCTAATGCAGTCCCATCTTTAAATAATGCTGCATGCGTTCACAAAAATTCACAAAAAAAACATAGACATCATTTTATTATTTGTACTCATGCAGTCTCTCCCTCTTTACATAGCTAAGTACTTAACAGCAGATTTACTCATTACCAAAGTCCCAAAAGCTGTCTTGACAGTTGGCAAACATCTTGGCATCTCCACACTGGGCGCTTATTTCCAGTTAACAAGACCAGTCTTAAATGACTGGGGAGAGATCTTTACCACAGACATGGATTCTATTTGTCATAGTGTTTTGGGTGGGGTTTGATGGGGTAGTGGGGTTAAGTACTTTGTTCTTCCAAAGTGCAAGTGCAAGTACTTCATGACAAACAAATACTATAATCATCTGCCTCTCCACTGGGTCTCTGGTTCCCACTGCAGCTGGCAGTCCTTTTTCTGCTCTGCAGCCTCTGTGAGCTCAGTGTGGAGGGACTAAAAGCAGTTCTCTACCTGCTGCATGGTTTCATTAGAGCAGCCCTTAAGCTTGCAGATCTCCAGAGCAGAACAACATCCACAGTCGCAAGTTACAGTCCCAGAAGGCGGCATTAGAGTGTGTTTGACCCCAGGAGTCGATAAATAAATACATAAATAAACAAGAACAGGAAAGAAAAGAAGTGTTACATTTGAAAAGCTATGTGTCTTCTATAAACTAAATCAGCTGAAAAATATTTAGTTAGTTTCTCCTGGTATGTTGTTTAGGCACAAAGTGAAGTGGGTGGAACGGATATTTCACTTACCACTGATTGGTTAGTTTGAAATAAAAGACAGAATTGTCTCCCACCAGGAATGAATTCACTTGGCAGGAGTTGAAGTTTCTTTCTCATTGTCAGATGGTCCCATTTATATTCCAGCCTAGAGAGATAAACTCCACTTGTGCACCCTCCCCTGAGTCACTGTTACCAGAGTATGTAAAACATTATAAGAAAAGATGAAACAAGATTAAAATAATCCAAGCAGGAATACAAAATGACTAAATATGAGAACCAGAATACAAACGTCCCACCAATACTGATTTTAAAACACCCTAAATTGTTTAATGACACACATGCACACAGACACACACACACATCTGTGCTCTGCTCCTTAGACAGACTGTGCTAATAGAGGTTTGGTACACTGGACTGATAAAGCTGTCACACCACCCCTCACCCAGCTTCTTTCTTTCTCTAACACAGAGTGATATATCAAGTCTCTCACTGGCATCACTTCCACAAAGAGACTTCTGACTGCCAACAGATGTTTACACACACACACACACACATACTCACACACGCATGCATTAGATCACTGTCCCTTAGTAGGTTTCCACAGCAGCTATTCATAGCTTCTAAACACAATCTCCTCACCTATCCTTCTCTGGATTATTGTGCTTTTCAATCGTTTGTTTTCACTTCCTCATGCACTCTGTCACTCTGTCTCTCTTGCTCACACACACTTGTCTTCCTCTCAGATTAGACCACGCTCGCTGGATCCATTCATTGTGCTTTGCTCTTTCTCCTGAGAAGCCTTTATTGGTGGCCTGGCTTGCTGTCAAAGAGTAATATCTGTTCTGGGAACAGTTGCACTGCAGATGTAGGTTTTCTTCATGACAAAGATCATGCAGTAAATATATGTTATTGGACTTATTTCCTTAGGGAGTTTCTCTGAATGGCCAGAAAAGAATAATGGCCAGGAGAGTAATTACCACCAAGGGCTTCTCTTCCACATGAGTATGCAACCCCGTCCTCTCTCCATGCTCTGCCCGTCTCTCTTTACGTCATGCGCTGATGGGAGGTGGTGTCTTTGTGGAAGGCTGCAGCTGAATCTTTGCCTTCTGGGGGATGTACATTGAATGTGGCCATAGAGCAGATTTTTGGTGGGGAAGATAAGTCTATGCGGCTGGGGCACATGTATACGATTTGGAAGCAAGTTACTAGAGCATTGCAATCATCAAGCAAAAACAAACAACCAGGACCTAACTCTAACCCGTTCTTCCCTTCAAAAATTCTCCAGCTCACCATAGCAACCAGGAGCAGTAGATAGGCAAGCTTTTGCGACATGTGCTACAACGCTATGCAAAGAACTGTAGGTTCTTGATTATTATAACTATTTTTGGCTTTAGAGCTGCATTGTTCTGATCTATCAGTCACTGCCTGAGGTTACTGTTACATTTCCTTCACCCCAGTAGGTCGCAGCAGACGGCTGAACCTGGTTCTACTGGAGGATTTTTCCTGCTGCTCATAGGGAATTGCTGGCTTTTATCTTCAGTATTGTAGGTCTTTACAATATAAAGCGTCCGGAGATGATTTATTTTGTGAGTTGGTGCTATATAAATAAAATCAAATTCATATTGAATTTAAATTAAATTAAAGACGAAACTGGCAAGGCGATATTTAAACACCTCTCCCCTAATGGAAGCGGCAGTTGCAGCAGCGTGCATTGCTATTTAGCTACAATAGTGAGACAACTTCCACTTTGTTGTGCTTATTATTGTTATTGAGCTGCATTATGTTCCCTGCACGAACAGAAATCAGTTACTAAGGCGGATGGAGCTTAGCTAAAAGTCAATTGGCTGCGGACCACAGGGTCAGGAGGCATATCCACCCTCTTTCATCTGGCAGCAGTGTAACTCTATTATTTGTGTCAGTCACATTCTACCCTATATTCAAGTTGTCTTGGAGTGGGCGGCTGTGCAAGACAGTTCTCAGTAATGTTGCAGTTTCTGCATGTTGCTGATTGATTAATCAATTATTTACTGCTTTTTTAATCTTTGAAGTGCAAACAAACCAGTGTCTCAACAAAGAAAGGAAGAAATTGAAGGGAGGAAGGAGAGAGGGGGTAGAAATTTATTCCACTACCCCCTCAAGCTCATTCTTTGCAATCGACAGAGAAGACTTTGATGCTGTGATGAAAAGTGATGGGTGTAATGCCAAGGGCTGCCTGTGTTTGCAGGGCTAGGTGAAGTGAAACAGATAGTTCAGGGGTGCTGAGCTTCATGGAAATATGCTCACCAGAGACGGGTTGCCTCGCAGGAACATCACCGGCTTCTTCCAGGAACCTCTCTAAGTGTAAGACTCACATCAAAAAGAAGCATCTGGCTTTGTAGAGGTTCATGTTTCATCTAGCGATAGAAGCTAATAATACATTTTATGACTATAAAAAATATCTCTTGACGAACCAATTAAGACAGTCTATTAAAAGTTCCAGCTTCCAGATGGAAGGATGATATTTTACATGCTTCAAAGCTGTGTTAGTGAGCCGGGCGATGCACAAAGATATGAGACTGAGGCCCACTTTTGTGTAGCTTGCACATACAGTAGTTGACATCGGCCGCTTTTCTTCCATCTCGGAACAACCTCCAGACTGAAATCTTTTATTTAGCCATGCGATCTGGAAATGTTTATGCTTGCTTGTTACTTCGAGACTGGACTGCTGTAACACACTGAAGTTAGTCAGTCATATCTTGCTTGTTTACAATTAGTCCAAAATGGTGCAGCCAGATTAGTGAATGGGATTAAAAAGAGAGATCACATTACTTGCAGAGGTAGCACCCTGGTACTGGCTCTCTATGCATTACAGATTAAAGTATAACGTGGCACTGTTTGTGGTTCAAGCCCTAAATGGCCTTGTACCTGGATATGTGGGTGCAGGCGCTTAGTGCAGTGGTGCAGGATGGAGCGTATGGATGCAGATACGCTGCTTCCATATACTCCCTAAAGATCATTAAGCCCTGCTTTTCAATCACTCTTGATCACCCTGCGGTCGAAGCTTATTTCGAAAGGGGGTCGTGCTTTTGCTGTCGTTGCACTAAGACTCTGGAATGATCTCCCGTGTGACCTCATCAACTGTGACTGTGTTTAAATCCAACCTAAATACAAACGTGCTTCGTCAAGCTTTTGTAAACTGCTGATCTCTGGAAACGGAGAGATCAGCAGTTGTGTTATTGTTATGTAAAAAGTGTGAATTTGTGTCGTTTCTAGACTTTCTAGAAGTAGTAGCCCTTTGATTTTAAATGTGCTCTGTAAATAAAATTTACTTTCTCATATGCTTACAAATGATGGACAAAATAGCCCTAAAAAGCAAAAAGCAAGAATTATGCATTTAATCATTGCATTGTCTGTGTTTATTGGCAAAATTATTCAGTGTTACTTATGTGTTAATGGTTTTTCTGGTTTGTTTTCCCCTGCATCTTCAAAGTCTTTTTCTTATTTCATAAAGCAGTGACTCATGTTGGGGGAAACTCTTGTGAACTATCCCATGTAAAAGAAAAATATCCATAATCAGAATCAGAATACTTTATTGATCCCTGGGGGAAATTATTTTTGTTACAGTGCTCCATTATAAACAAACATTAACAGAGACAGACAATACACTAAGAATAGCACAATATATACAGGCATATATATATACATAAAAGTCACTTATTAATAAATAGCTGAAAAAGAACATGTGCAAGAAGGGTGTAGCTGTTGCAGTAAACAGTGTGTTAAGTGGATGCGTTGTACAGGGAGATGGCCACAGGCAGGAATGATTTCCTGTGTCGTTCAGTGGTGCTTTTCGGTAATCTCAGTCTTTCACTGAACGTATCGAGACCCTCAGCCTTCTCCCCCAGCATGCAACAGCATAGAGGATCGCACTGGCCACAACAGACTCGTAGAAAATCCTGAGCATTTTCTGGCAGATGTTGAAGGACCTCAGTTGCCTCAAAAAATAGAGACGACTCTGGCCCTTTCTGTAAAGTGCTGTATTGTTTTTAGCCCAGTCAGTTTATTGTCATTGTCAGTGTACTCCAAGGTATTTATAGTCCTCCACAATGTCAACACTGACCCCCTGGATTGAAACAGGGGTCAAGTGTTTCCTGGCCTTCCTGAAGTCCACTATATTACGCACCAAAGAAGAGCTAATGCGATGTTTTTTGTTCCATCCCTGTTTTGTAAGGCAGATTAAGCCCCACATATATTACAATCACATTGCTTTCATGAAAACAAACATGCAAACATCCAGATATGTTTCAGCATTGCAATTTTCAAGGCAAATGTTTGTTATTCTTGTGCTTTGATCTGCTTTTAACCTGATCGGATTCAGAAATTGCACAAAAAACCCCCGAAAAACAATTTCTCCTCATTTTCATTTATCGCAAAAAGCCTCCAGTATCACTAAAACATGCGTCGTGATGCCATAACATCACATATTTTGACATAAATGAGCTAATAGAAACAGGCTTTTCACGTACTGCGTCCCTAATCATCCACAGTATTTGCAAAACAACAATCCACAACACACCATTAAAACATTACCCACTAACTCTTCCATCCATGTTTCCAGCTGTTATAAACACTTCTCCCCATCTCAGACTTTTTAGAGAAAAACATTGATCATCATAAAATACCATGAAACATTAGAAAACTTTACCACAACTACAATCATCTAAGCTGAATGACTGGATCTTGATGAATTTACTGTTTAACAATAAAAACGATTAAAAAACATCTTTACAATGCGCTTTACTTTTCAAAAATGACCTAGTGGGAATGTGCACATATTAGGCTGCACACTGGGTTGCTGCACGATGCAGGATGTGAAAAGGTGAGCCTGGTTCTATATTTTTGCTGTGTGAATCTCCTACTGTGCCACTGATGTGCACTCGTGTCTCATTGAGATGCATGATGGGACCATTGTTGTTGGTTTTTTTCTTTCAAAAAGGGACTATTGTCATTCTGAACACTGTGTTCGTCCTGGCTGTGAGCTGGATCCTAAAGCAGGTCAGATAACCCTTGTAGACCCATTGACAATGAATGGCAAGCAGATTTTCCTGCACTGTTGCTTTGGCGAGAAAGAGATGTTTGTTGTCTGCGTGAGCTCATGCAGTATTGATACCCCTGAGTCTAATATCTCTGAGCAAAATTCCATTTCCTCTTCCAGCAGGCAGCAATTGATCACTGCTCCTTCTTTCCAAGCTGAGCCATCTGTAGGGAAAACATTTTTTTTTCTGTCATTGTGGATTCAATTGGAGCCATCAGTCAAGTTGACAAATGAGTCCTTCTCCCATTAAATTAGCAAGTTCATGAATGCTTTGGAGGATTAACTATTTTATTAAGCTACACTGCACTGTATGCCTATTACTTTCAGTCATCTGGTTGGAAATCAACAAACTGAGCGGCAGAGCATGCTAGTCCTGCACTAAGAGCAGCCTGTTTAAACATTTGGAGACAGCTATTTTGGCAAATGCGATTGATTTTCCTCCAAAGCGAATTAGTGGACTCAGCAGCATTGATGGAAAACAAAGCATTACAGAGATTGGCTGCCATTGTTACGATGCTAATTGCCTGAGGTGTCATTTGTTCCCCAACTGAAACGGGAAAAAAGCTTTTTTTTCTGCCTTTCACCTTCTGTGTTTGTGGCTATAAACAAAGGAAAAGAAAGATAAAAGAGTCAGAGAAAACACATGTAATGAAATTAGCCAAGCTTGTTTAAGGCATGTGTTTCTTTTTCTTGAGTACTGTCTTCTTTTCATCAAATGCAAGATCAGCCACGGATAGCCCTAATTATTGTCTATAAGTGTGTTTATTTCCAGGTACGATTGAGACTAGCTGAAAATGATAGCTCCGCCACCTCAAAAGATCTGTCAGCACTGGCTCTTGCTTCATTTGAGGCATGATAGATGCCTGGTCCTTCTCTCTTTTAGGCAGAAGTAATGTAGGACAGAGAAACTGCTCCAGCCTTTCAGTTCATTTCTTTTCTTTCCTAGGTGTCTGCTCACTCTTTCTCTCTCCTATTTGATTAATGGCACCTTCTCTTTGGTGGCCATTGTAATAAAGTCAGATGAAGTCTCGAATGGCCCAGGCTTTGTAGAATCGGCACTGGGTAATTGAGGGAGTGGATGTCCCAGGTGGAGCTCTGTGTCGTTACAGCAATGAAATAGTGTTTCACTTTTCCCTTCAGCAGAGTTAGTGAAGACAGTAATTGTGTTAGAGAGATTGCTTCATTGCGCTTTGTTGTATGTTTGGATGGCTGTGCTCGTGTTGTGTTTTAAAGGTTACAGAGCTGGTGGTGTGGAAGAAACTTCCTCCGTTCCTGAATGTATCAAATCGTGCTCGGTTGGTCTCCTGAATAATGATGGCAGAGGAGAGATAATTGAAATTTTGTAATCCTCTGTATCTTTCTTTCTGAGGAAGACATCCCACACTGAGATTGGAATTTGCACAGAAATCCTTCCTGAACCTGCTAATCCTTAGTATCTTCCTTCACCAGGAAAGACTTTACCTGGATTATTTTTGATTCCACGTGACCTAATTAGGAAGCTCATGAGTAAAAAGTGTAACAGAGCACTAGATTCCTGCTGGAATCTGGCTCACCACTTTTTCCCCCCTTTGCAGGTTTAAATTCAGTCCATTCTACAAAAAACCCAACTGGACCAATCAAATATAGTCACACGTTTACAGCATGAATTATAAACAGAAAATGTCTGGATATGTCAGGTCCGACATATCTATAGTTACATAATGAGGTGTTCATGTTCTGGTGTTTTGTTTTACTTTTTCATTTAACTAAATCTACACCTTGAACAAACACAATAATTGCTTCAAACTTACTTTCCTGGCAGCATCTTAATCTAGTTACGTTTTTGCAATTATTTCCTCAGCAAATGCCAAATGGCTCTGTGGGATAGTGAGTCATTTGTGTTAAAAACAAAAATCTCTTTTACACAAAAAGAGAAAAAACTCCCTTTTAACAGGAAGAAACCTCCGGCAGAACCAGGCTCAGGGAGGGGCGGCCATCTGCTGCGACCGGTTGGGGTGAGAGAAGGAAGACAGGATAAAAGACATGCTGTGGAAGAGAGACAGAGATTAATAACAGATATGATTCAATGCAGAGAGGTCTATTAACACATAGTGAGTGAGAAAGGTGACTGGAAAGGAAAAACTCAATGCATCATGGGAATCCCCCGGCAGCCTACATCTATTGCAGCATAACTAAGGGAGGATTCAGGGTCACCTGGTCCAGCCCTAACTATATGCTTTAGCAAAAAGGAAAGTTTTAAGCCTAATCTTAAAAGTAGAGATAGTGTCTGTCTCCCGAATCCAAACTGGAAGCTGGTTCCACAGAAGAGGGGCCTGAAAACTGTTTTGGCTTCCCTTCATTGGCTTCCTGTTAAATCCAGAATTGAATTCAAAATCCTGCTCCTCACATACAAGGTCTTAAATAATCAGGCCCCATCTTATCTTAATGACCTTGTAGTACCATATTACCCTAGTAGAGCACTTCGCTCTTGCTCTGCAGGCCTACTTGTTGTTCCTGGAGTATTTAAGAGTAGAATGGGAGGGAGAGCCTTCAGTTTTCAGGCCCCTCTTCTGTGGAACCAGCTTCCAGTTTGGATTCGGGAGACAGACACTATCTCTACTTTTAAGATTAGGCTTAAAACTTTCCTTTTTGCTAAAGCATATAGTTAGGGCTGGACCAGGTGACCCTGAATCCTCCCTTAGTTATGCTGCAATAGATGTAGGCTGCCGGGGGATTCCCATGATGCATTGAGTTTTTCCTTTCCAGTCACCTTTCTCACTCACTATGTGTTAATAGACTTCTCTGCATTGAATCATATCTGTTATTAATCTCTGTCTCTCTTCCACAGCATGTCTTTTATCCTGTCTTCCTTCTCTCACCCCAACCGGTCACAGCAGATGGCCGCCCCTCCCTGAGCCTGGTTCTGCCGGAGGTTTCTTCCTGTTAAAAGGGAGTTTTTCCTTCCCACTGTCGCCAAAGTGCTTGCTCATAGGGGGTCGTATGATTGTTGGGCTTTTCTCTGTATCTATGAAGCGCCTTGAGGCGACATTTGTTGTGATTTGGCGCTATATAAATAAAATTGAATTGAATTGAATTGAATTGAAAACTGAAGGCTCTCCCTCCCATTCTACTTTTAAATACTCTAGGAACAACAAGTAGGCCTGCAGAGCGAGAGCGAAGTGCTCTAATAGGGTGATATGGTACTACAAGGTCATTAAGATAATGCATTTGCTGTTTGGAATCCAGGAAAAAGAGAGGGTTTTTTTTCTTCTGTGTGTGGCATGAGCAGCATTGGAGACGATGGATGAGCTCAACAAGAACTCGGACTTAATGAAGAAAAAAATCCCTCCCAAAGAACAAAAAACACATTGTAATAATAAGATATTTATATATGCGCTTCTGGGAAGAGGACAAAAACAGCACCGTCTGTTGCACCCCGGCACTAATTACCGCTGTTAAAAAGAAGAAAAAAATATATTAAAAAAAACCTAACTATGGAAGGTGCCCAGTACTTGCACACAGCTGATACAAATGTAAATGTTTGCACAAGCTTACAAGTAGAAAATGTTTGCTCCTTTTTAGTGGGGTGTCTGGTTACCTCAGCTTGGAAACAGCACAGATTTGCCGTATTACACTTAATGAGACAGATGCAGCGTGATCTCTGGTCCACACGTTTACTTAAATAAAACATTTGGCTAATTATCCTGCATCATCATACTGATACCTCTTTCTGAGGACTGAGTATTATTAAAGTGCACTAAAATAAAATTATACTGTTAAAAAACAAAACTTCCCTTGGGTAAATTGAAAGTAAATCCAATATAATGACACAAGTTCCACCCAAAGAAAACTAAGTTGGATACAGTGTATAAGGGACATTGCACTATTTTTTAACCCTAAACCATAGGCCTGTGCAGCTGATGACACAGCTTGTAAAAGAGGCAATCTCTACTCAACACTTCCAGCTTTGGTTCACGGGGCACATTTGTTTTTTTTGTGTTTATACTGAACATCAGCGCTAGATTGTGAGGTGGAGATTCGTGCATTATGGTTGTTGTTCCAAGGGATACCGGACCGAGATAAACTGCTGATCAAAAATACCCCTACAGTACGCTGAACAGAGTCGAAGCTGCTGTCTCATTAGGTATTTAACACTGACACTGCACCCGTGGGCATCTGCAACTGACCAGAATTTATACACGTCCTTCGGCTATGACTATATTATTCCAATTTGTATGTGTCCCATTTTCATGCTCTTCCCATTCACTCCCTTTAATGTCTTTGGCTGACAACTTCCCTTTTCCAATTTTCTTTAAATTTAGAGAGTTTCACCACACTCCAAGACAGTTTGAGTCCCAACACTTCATTGAAGCCGTGACTCTTAAATACTCAGTGAAATATTCATACCCAGCATGCCATGTTTTATAGATGCACCATTAAATCAAACAAATATATTCTTTTTAGCATCTTCTTATCCCAGTATCCCAAACTTGCTGTGACAGTTCAGTTGGTGTCTTTCAAGCTTTGACATCTGTACTAGAATTTAAAGTTCTTCTGTGGGCCTGAACAGCACATGGCTGCACAGTGTTCCTTTTATATCAGCCACGTTTCAAGCTGTCCGCAGATGCGGTTCAACTCATTAGACAGTAGAAAGAGAATCTGAATAGACAGTGTCCAGACCTGCATGTGATCCTGAAATGATCTAATGATAAAGGCCCTGTCGAGTCACCCGTACTTTAACCTTGTCCAGAATTGGTTGCAAAACTGAAATAGATGGCACTGAAATGATTTGAGCTTAGCTCTCTGCTCTACCTTACCTTACCTACCTTTTCCAATATTTGTCGTGTTTGTAAAATGAGCTTTTTTATAAATCACCCAAAAGGCTTTATTTCACCCTTAAATACAGCCACAAACACCATCTGTGCCCATTATTTTCCTGACAACATAAACTAATGGTGAGTATAAAGCTGGGGCTGGCAACTTGTACATGGGAAGCACGGGCATGCAGTGGTTACCAGTGCTCTCTGTCAAAGCATAAAGGTTCTGTGTTTGAACTTGCAAGTTTTGGGGCCTGTCTGTGTGGCGTTCACATGTCTGCATCTCATCTGGACTCATCTGCAACCCTATCCTGTGAGGACTTTGACCTGGGAATGCAACGTGTGAATCCCAGTAAAACAAAGAGTCATCATTGTGTGCGTATGCCTGTGCTTACAGTAGAGGACTGTCAGTCTTCAAATTCAGTTTTTTGGAAAGGGTTCTTTTTTTCTTTTTTTGTGCCTTTTTGAGATTTCTGTCAGCTGCAGCTTAAGTGTTCTTAAACCATGGCTGCCAAAAGTACTTGTTATTATATTCTAACAACAGCATGCAGCTTCTGTCATCAGCGAAAGCCCCGCTTTCAGCACCCATTCACCTTTACGCTTTTCAAAACAGCAGATGAGCGTTTGTCTGTTTTAATGGCAGTCGATAATCACCGTCCTCAATAGGCTTCCTAAAGGACACCCCTGTGGTGCTTTTGCTTTTCTGAACTCTCCTCTGTTCAGTCACAGTGTGCAGTTTGTGGCCTGAGGATCAGTGAAAGGCACCAGGAGGCTAAGCGCTCTACCTTCTTTTATTCTTGATCACCATTTTAGACAAAAGCTGCAGAGTGGAATGGATTAGGAGATCTGTGCTTGGAACATGGCAATGAGATCTGAACACTGAGGGGAAAGCATTTCACTAAAAAAAAACGCAGCATATGGAATTGACCCTGTACAACTGTGAGCTCCTGTTCATTACCCTACAGTATATATTAAAAGAAAAATATGCATGTGTGATATTTTTCAGTAATATGTTTTGACATACAAGGGCAGTCCAAATTTCCCAGAAACTAATGTACAGCACAGCAAAATGGGGCTATTTAATCTGCATTTATAAATTAGTTAACATCTGCCTCCAGATGGTTCTGTGAGATGGTTAGAAGAAATTGAGAGCCTTTAGGGAAGGTAGAGAGAGTGTCTCTTGCAATGAAGCTGTCTTCTTTTTGAGTAATTGTCATCCAGTGCCCTCTGGAGGGATTTTCCCACAGATGGTTGTCTGCTTGTGTGAGTTTGTTAGAATCCCCTGTATTTAGCCTCACCCAGATCCATGTAGGTAATGATGGCAAACATTTTGATGCATGGTGAGCATTCATTATACTTTAATTGCACAGTGATAAGTCCAACTTTCGCTGTTATTGGTAGAGTGAGAAAGGAAACTTCCATTTCTGTATTAAGAGAATAATGCTCTCACTAACTTAGAGTTACTGGAAAGGAATATGAATACATGAATGAGTGAGCAGTCTCAGCCATTGTTCTTCAGTCATAAATGAAGGAATGGATGGAAGTTAATTAATGTCTGAAAACCTTCTCAAAAAATTTGAAGGCGAAAGCAGCGGAAGCCTCGAATGTTCAAAAATAAGACACCTGTCTCCTGAGCGTGAACTCATTACTGCTGATTAGGATTTCCTCTGTGACGGTGAAATCTGAGGTGTCAGTAGTCCAGCGGATGGTTTGAGTTAGAACGATAAACTTATTTTGTTTTACAGATTGAGTAAATGGGGTTTGGTTAAAACTGAATTAATTGTATTTAATCTGTGAGGAAATGCCGGTAGAGTTAAGTCTCATGTACCTTTGAACAATTTTCAGCACCACAGATTTAAAGTGTGAATCTGAAATGTAATAAATGGTACTGGAGTGGAGAAAGTTCTGATGTGTGAGAATCAAATCTAGGCCAAAGCTGACGTTGTCACTGACTTTTCTATTTGGAAAACTGCAGCCAGTGAAACTGTACAGATGAGTCATATTCAATTGATTATTTCTTGAAAGGTTTGCTCAAAAAGAAGTTTGTGCATTCACTTAAATTAGGATTAAATAAAAATAAATCAATATTTTAGTTCTTTTGTAGGTTTAGTTAGTAAATATGTACAATAATTGTGAGCAGGTATTGTGCTTTGGTCAGTAAAAATGTAAAATACACTGCAGATACATATTTTAAAATTCATTTAATAGCTAGTTTTACAGTTAACGGACACTTTTCCTCACTTTTTGACACTTTGAAAATATATAAGGCTTCTCTGAGACTAAGCTAACAGAGACAAAGTTTCTGCCCTCTAAAGGTTCTTTCTTTTACCTTCCCATCTTCTCCTTCGGTTCAAACTTCTCATTTTTCCCTGTTGATCACTGGTGAATTTCAGGCTCTCAGTCAAGCTGCTGCTCTGAGTGAATCAATGAGGGGCTATTCTTTGCTAGAGTGCTCTTCTGGAAGGCCTCCAGCACAATTTTGCTGTCAAGAAGTCTGATTATGTACAATGGCCCTTGGTCCTAGATACTAGCTTTTGTGCTTCTAGCTACTTGAATGCTTTAAACCCTTGTTTGATTGAGAAAAGTTACAAGTACATTTATGTATTTTTATAGCAATTTACTACAAATGTGAGAACTTTCGATAAGTTAAAATGTTCAGTAATGCATTAAAAAAATAATGCATTATTTTTTAATGTATTATTTGTAACATTTACATCGAGACAGTGTAAATGTTACAAATAATGGTCTAAGGAGCTTGAAAAAAAAAAAAAAGCTTAAAGAAAGAAGTCCTGATGCTTTTCTTTCCAAGCTCCTTAGACTATGATGACCTGGATGACTGAGAATCTTCACAGATGTTACAAATAATGATTGCATCTACAAATTTGTTTTCATGTTTGGCCCATTAATAGCTCAGCAGTGAACAAGCTCGAGTCATTTTAATATTTTTACACAAACATTTTGAACTGTGAAATCCAGTGAACTTAAATGTTTGTAACTCTTAGTAAAATTGATGGCAGCCAGTGATGCTGTTACTACATTCATTTACAGGACACTATTTTAGGTATGGCTTCTTAGTATCTGGTTGGGATCCCTTTGCCTTCATTCTTCATAGCACAAATGGAACAAAATGCCTCGTAGACTTTGGTCCATAGTAATATGATGCATCACACAGTTGCTGCTTATTTGTGGTTTGCACATCCAGATGTGAATTTCTCACTCCTCCACATCCCTGATGTGCTGTGTTGAATTGAGGCTCATCATACCTTGCAACATTTTAACCCCATCTCCTTCAAAGTTTGTGCATTCAGAACTGCTCTTCTACATACTTTGGCTGTAACAAGTGGTTATTTGAGTTACTGTTGCCTTTCTACTTTCTATCAGCTTGAAGCAGTCTGACCATTCTCTTCTAACACCAGCATTTTCTGCCAAAGAACTGCCGCTCGCTGGATAATTTCTTTTTTTCAGAACAATTCTGAGATAGTTTGGTGGGAAAATCTGAGTAGATCAGCAGTTTCTGAAATACTCAGAACTCCCTGTGGCACTCAAAGTCACTTTAATCACCTTTCTTTAGCATTCAGATGCACAGTGTGAACCTCAGCAAAGTAGCAGGATTCTTCAGTATTCACAGAGCTACCAGTGAACTGCCGCTCTCTGGATAGTTTCTCTTTTTTTGGACCATTCTTTGTAAACCTCAGAGATGGCTGTGTGGGCAAATCTCAGTAGATCAGCAGTTTCTGACATGCGCAGAGCAGCCTATCTGGCACCAGCGCATTACTGTAAATCACCTTCCTTCTCGTGTTGACCGTGTCTGCACGCCTAAATGCATAGAGTTGCTCTGTGCGATCGGCTGACATATTCGCATCAATGAGCAGTTGATCAAGTCTACCTAACAAAGGGGGTGATGGGTGTAATGTTAATATATTAAAATATTAATTTTAAGGATGTTAAAATGTAATAATTTGTCAGCATAATTGTTTCGTCAGTCTAGGTGCAGGTTTTTTTTGTCACGATAACCTGGAGAGCTCCTCCGTGTATAAAAAATCATTGTAATCATTTAAAGCTAACAAGGAGATGTTAACATGTTCTCGCTGTGTTATTATGCAGTGTCAGATCTCCTGCTGAGCTTCACACTGAAAGGATCAGAGAAATTGATATGTTAAAAGCATTGAACACATTTTTTTTTGTGGCACTTACAAAGCAGAATTGAAATCCAAGAAAAAGGAAACAGATATAATTTGGTTCTTAATCAAGACATGTGCTAATTTAGAAAGAAAAGAGAGAAGAGTGGTTACACCTTTTCAGTTTCCCCTTTCTGCTTTTCTCATCCTTCTCGCATACCCCTCAGGCAAAATTAATTTATCTGTGTTATTCACAGCAGGTTTGTTAGCTGGCTTGAGTCTTTGACTCCCTGAAGAGTTTTGTAATTACAGATTCCGACCACTGTGAATAAAAATAGTGTGTATGTGTGCAATTGTGTGTCAGTATGGGTTGTCATAGTCCAAACGAATAAACATGACCGACCACTCACTGTGCTTTACTCTACATGCCACATTCTTCAGTTCCGGCACATATTCAAGCACATTACACACCTACACACACTGTTGATTTACAGCTCCCCTTTTTGTTTTTTTAAAACATCTGTGGGTATAATCCTCTGGGTACCCTGGAGGATCTGTGAAGCTTTGTGTTAATGCATGCATACACTGTTGCATCGACTGTTGTCTGTTTTTGTTAAGAAGATAAAAAAAAGTTCTTTCTTTTAGCGCGTCCTACGTTATTGCAAGACTAGCTTTCTAATTTTTCCAGATCCACTTCAAAGAGAAAAAAAACCTTATTGCCGGCTTGGCACCTTAATTAGATTACTGTTCCAGGTTTTCAGTAATACGAGGGAGCAGTATCTATCGTGTGGCATCCTCAAGAGGACCTATCTCTGTAACTGTTACAAATTATAAATCAAGTCTGAGCTGTTGAAAATCAATAGCAAGGTGCAAATTAGATCTTATTTGATTTTTCATCTCCCTCTTTCAACACAAGAAATGAGAAGGATGGGTTTTTTGTATGAACAATATAGAAAGAAACAAGCAAAATAAATTGTTGTTGACAGACTGCATTTGGAGACGAATTGACTTGTTTTGTTTTGTTGAGGAAGAGACTCATCATTGTGATGATTATCATAAGATTTCACTTACAATCACAGAGAAAATAAATCTTTAGACTGCTTCTGATACACAGACTTGGCCAGAGATACTAGATTATACTAGATACTAGATAGATTATCCTTAAATACAAAAAACTAATGATATCAAATATATCAAAATGACAGATGATAGATATTCTACCATATTCGATTTTAAAATTTCCTACACTTCCTTATTAATAATACAGTAAAAGCAAATGTCTTGAGTCACCTCTCATTTCTTTATACTTTCTTTATAGAAAATGTGAAATTGGTGGAGCAATTTATTGACACAGCATATAAGGCAAAACCAGAGTTTGCAGATTTCTAATGACACTAAAAGTCAATATTTGGTGTGACAGCCTTCTTCGACATAGTCTGAGTTCTCTTAGATAAGACTTCTTGTAATTTCTTTAAGTAATCTTCAGGAGTTGTTGTCCAGGCTTCTTGAAGGACATCCCACATAGCAAGCGGGTTTGGCCCGGATCTGGTATCAAGCCGGCACTGCTGGTTGACTTCTGGCGTGATAAGAAGTATGTCATCCAGATATGGGCCAGGCCTGGCATAGATGGCACTGTCTATGTGATGGCATGCCTCATCTGGCTTGATCGTGGTTTGGTGTATGTGGCCCAGGCCCATAAAAAATGGGTCTGGCCTGGATCTGGCATCAAGCTTGCACTTCTGACTGACCGGTGTCATGACAGAGTGTATGTCAACCAGATGTGGACCAGATCTGGCAATGATGGCACTATTTATGTTCCTATTTTCCTATTTTAGTTAGAAGACCCAAATGCCATGTTACAATACTAAACTGCTGCTATACTGGTAGCCAACGTTTCAAATGCAGATTTGACAGGTTTGTGAGTGTACACTTTATCCAAAACCTAGTGACGGTTTACTCGTCTTTGCCAGTGGGTGGCTGTAGCTCAGGCAGTAGAGTAGGTCACCTATTGATTGCAAGGTTAGTGCTTTGATCCCTGGCTCCTCCAGTCTGCATCTCAAGAGTGTGAATGTGTATGAATGTAGTTAGGAAGTACTCAATTTAGAGAAAGTGTGTGTGATTGGGTGAATACGGCATGTTGTACAGAGCACTTTGAGTAATCTGGGAGAGTAGAAAAGCGCTATAAAACACTCAGTCCATTCACTGTCTGAACAGAGTTTTACCATAGTGCTTTTGCACTACTATGTTCTGGCACATGTTGTTATTACATAGCTTGATTAAGGTACACATTAGGCTGACATCTGGGGCCAGAGCTGAAACTGTTCTGGGGCAGCACAGGACCAGCAGTGTGTCAGCAACTGGCCCGTGGCTGCACACAACTTACACATGGCCCACGTACCGCAAAGAATGACGGCCCTTTGGTGGCCCAGATCAGGTTTGCTAGAGGTGATCCACACATGGACCAGCGCAGGACCACCAGTGTGTCTGCAACTGGCCTTATGCTGTGTGTGTGTGGATCATTGTCATGCTGAAAAGTGAAGCAGTTGTCAATCAGGTTTTTTCTAGATGGTATTGCATGGGTGATCAAAATCAGACGGTACTTCTCTGTGTTTATAATTCTATCGATTTCACTGGTTGTAATGCATCTCCAAACCATGACAGAGCCACCACCCTGTTTTACAAATGGCTGTAGACACTCACTGTTGTACTTCTCAAAACCACTCCATCAGACCTGTTGCCAGTGATTTTCCTCCCATTTCTCTTTCTTGAGGATGGCTTCTTGACAGCCACCCTTCCACTGAGACTGTTTCTCATGATGCTTCAGTGAACAGTAGATGGATCACCTGAAGGGTCAAATACATCTCTCAGGTCCTGTGTCAGGTGTTTGCTGAATTTTTTGCTCTCACTTGAGGACATGACTTTTAGATACTGTTCATCTGTTGTAGATAGTTTTTAGGCCTGCCCGTTCTTCTTTTATCCTCCACTTGTCCAGTTTCCTTCAATTTTTTAAGGACACACCAGATAGCATGCTGAGATATGCCAAGTTTTTGACTAATACCTTTTTGGGATTCACCTTGTTCCTCTAAAAATAGTATTCAATGCCTGGTACTTAGCTATAATACTAGGCATAGAAATATACTGTTTTATACTGTTTCATCTCTTGTATTAGGCGTCGTTTTATGCTTGAATGATTCATAGATCAGCTTTAAGAGGTTCAACAAACAAAACCCAAAGAAGTGAGGAGTGACTAAAGATTTTTATACAGTACTGAATGTTGGTAGCAATTAGGAAATCTTGCTTTTTGTGGCCAAAGTGGCTTTGCTCTGCAGCTACCATGCAGCTTGTCAGCACTGCACAGTTCCACTCAAGCAACTGTAAACTCTTTTGTCTGTTGATTTTACTTACTCAGTGGCCCCAAGTTAATGGTCTATTTCAGGGAGAGGGAATTCATTTAGTTACATGAGCTGAAGGAAGAAATGAGTAGAGACTGATGTAAATATGGTTTCATTTGTCATTTGAAAGCTGTTTTTTTTTCCTTTTAGTCAGTTGGTGCCAAGAGACATTGCGTGAGTGCGCATGTGAAAGAAACCCCCAAACTCTCGCATTTTTGTTGCATCACTCAGCAAAGCAACCAGAATGGTTTCCCCACCTGAGGATCGATCAGAGTCTTTTACAGTGTGCTTCAAAAGCCTCCATCAGCCTCCTCAAACACGTACACACACAACCACCTGACAACAGTGCTGACAGCACTTACACACACAGCTGGAGAGCACTCTGTCCAGTCTTTTGACATTAGTATGTTGTGCAAAGACCTGAGAACATAAGTGAATTCCATCAATCACTTTCTGAAATTTTCAGTAAACTGTAGCTGAAAATACAATATTTCGTGCAAGCGTCATTGGGGTTTAACTTGTGAGTAGAATAACTCTAGGCTCTGTCTAAAATATAATGGGCCTCCTTCAATAATAGTATTTCTCATACAGTCCTTTGTCGTACTTCTAGTTTTTATCAGTAAATGCTAAATGTGTTTTTAGACTAAAACTTTAAAAACATGTGACTAGGCCTAGGGAAAGGTTGTGGTTTGGCTTAAATATTTAGAACAGTGACACATCCTGCTTTTTACGTCAAAGCAGCATTGACATTTTAAATAATTAATGAAGACTCACATAATTAATTGAAGCTAATTTATTTTTACAGTATGCATTATTAAAATCTTAAAAAATAAAACTAGTAGCCAGGAAACATGTTTACAGGAAAAATGAAAACATGTTGTGGTCTTTTACGTGGGTCTGATCATATCTTCATGCTTCTTTTGCTTTTCGCCAAAACATTGCCTGTAACACGGTTCCAAGTCACATTGCTATTCCAGGGAAATAGGGGCTTTCTTGACATCAAATCATGGCTAGACTTAAGGTTTCTAAGGTGGTAGTGCATGGCATTGGAAACTGGATCTATTGTATCCAAAGCACGATCAGGCAGAGCAAACGCGGCGACATTATCAGAAAATCAATACATCAGACCTTGTTTGTAAATGAGCGAACAGAAAGGAGACAGAAAGGTGAGCTGGAAAAGAAACGAAATCACAGAAATTATTAAACAAACCAAAATCATTCCTGGATTAAGAGGCGATGTGGTTTAAGATGTATGAGAGATTGTTAATGGTTTCAGTTTTTTTTTTTAACTATTTGCCCTCGTAGACCAAACACACATAGTTTATCCTATATTTCTTTAAAGTTTTGCATTACAGTTACTTTACAGTGTAAGATAAAGACCCTGCAAAAATTCAGCTGGTCACCTGAACTTAAACCTGCTTTTAGGTGCTATCAAACTAATATAACACAGTAAGGATTTTTGGCTATTTAGTTATTTAGAAATAGCTGTCAGAGGTCTACATGCACTCATCATATACATGGATGCCCTAGTAATTTTGGGCTTTTAATGACTTATTTAAACTATTCTTTTTACAGGGTGGAATGATTGTACAGGCATTATTCTGGCTGGATATTTGACCACTCTTCTTGGCAGATCTCCAAAAGTTGATTCTGTTCATCTGGATGTGGTGTTTTGTGGGAGAAACGTTTCATCACTCATCCAAGTGACTTCTTCAGTCTCAGCTGACTGCAGGTTTCCCCAGATCTTATAAACAGTACATTTGCATAATGACTGAAACCAGCCCACTGAAGGAACAATGGGCTAAGAGGTCAGTTCCTTAATCTTAATTATGCAAGTTCTCATGACCATTGATCAATAACCACTGACCAAAACCCACTGATCAAAGACCACTGATCAATGGCCATGAACACCATTCACAGAGAGTTGGGGAATGGCTGCAATCACAGCATTGTAAGATGTCGAAAGATGTACCATTAGGTCTCTCCCTTTTCACGTAAATCTCCTTGACTCCACGCTCAAACAGTGTTCCTCCCTGTCCAGGATGTGTACATCATCATCCTTGAAAGAGTGTCCACTGGCCTGTAGGTGTAAATAGACTGCAGAGTCCTGACCTGACGAGGTGGCTCTTCTGTGTTGTGCCATCCGCTTCGCCAGAGGTTGTTTGGTTTCCCCGATGTATAAATCCTGGCAATCCTCCTGGCACTTAACAGCGTACACTATGTTACTCTGTTTGTGTCGGGGGACCCCATCCTTGGGGTGGACCAGTTTTTGGCGCAGCGTGTTTTGGGGTTTAAAAGCCACAGAGACCCGGTGTTTAGAAAAAATATGTCTCAACTGTTCCGATACTCCTGACACATATGGGATCACTACAGGTTTTCGCTTGGGCAGCGGTTGTCCTTTTCTCCTGGATCGGCTGGAGCTTTCTTTAGATGCCTTCCCAGCTTTGACAAAAGTCTAGCTGGGATAACCACATTTACTCAGGGCCTTCTTGATGTGTTGTTCTTCTGCCTCTCTGGCCGCTGTGTCAGTGGGGATGGTATTCGCTCTGTGTTGTAGCGTCCTGATGACACCCAGTTTGTGCTCCAGTGGATGATGAGAGTCAAACCTTAGATACTGATCCGTATGTGTAGGTTTACGGTACACGTCAGTTTTTAGATGTCCACCATTACTGATGGAAATCTCACAGTCTAAGAAGGCTAACCTGCCATTTTTCATATCCTCCCTGGTGAATTTGATGTGTCGGTCCACCGAGTTAATGTGATCCGTGAATTGTAGTACGTCCTGAGATTTGATTTTCACCCAGGTGTCATCCACATATCTGAACCAATGGCTTGGTGGTGTTCCAGGGTAGGATCGCAAAGCCCTCTTTTCCAGTTCTTCCATATACAAATTGGCCACGATGGGTGAAACTGGGGAGCCCAGGGCACACCCATGTTTCTGCCTGTAGAACTGACCCTTGTATGTGAAGTAGGTGGAATGAAGACACAGTTCCAAAAGCAAACACACTTGGTCGATGCTGAGAGTGGTCCTGTTGCTGAGGTTGGGGTCATCCTGTAATCTCTTATGCACTACCTCCAACACTTCCGTGACTGGGATGCAAGTGAAAGGTCTTCTTGGCAGAGTTTGCGGAGTTCAGTTAAATTGGTTGCTTTCCTGGTCCCACTCAGCTTTTAGGCATAATAGGCTTGAGGTCAGGGCTTTGGGAAGACTGTTCCAGAAGCTTAATGTTATCCTGCTCTACCTATTCCTGTCAGGTTCTGGGTCTTTCTTACCCAGCGTTTTGTGTTTCCCTGTGATATTTCTGTATTTTTGGTTATGTCTTGGTTCTTTAGTAGTCTTTCTTTAGTTATGTTTTCTGTCTTGTTTTCCCAGCCGTCATGTCTGCCTCTCTCCCTCGTGCTCCTCCGTGTTACTGTTATGGGGGTAATTGACAATAATGTCATTAGTGCATTCAAATTTTAATCCCTTACACTACTTGTTACTGTAAAATAAAACACAATACTGCCCCACATGGATAATAAAATAAACAGCTCATGAATTACACAGTTAACATGTTCCAACTTAATAACAGTAAACTTTAGGGTCACAATGGTGCAACAGCTGAGACAGAAAACTATTCCAAAATAGTGATATTATAATACAATCACACCTTACTGCCACATACTCAAGAACATCTACACACAGACAAATCTGGAACAATTAACCATCGTTTGCATTGAGAAAATCCCAGGATCCAAATACACTCCAGGAGCAGAGAATTTCAGGTCTCTGACAGCATGTTCAGTAAAGTTAGCTGGGGCAAGGCCATTTAATGATTTCTACACAAAAAGAAGTTTGTATCTCAATCTGTAGCTAACCGGGAGCCAGTGAAGCGAGGTGATTAATGGGGTTTCTTTTGCTTGAAAACTGGTGCAGAGGTCTGAGCTGCAGTCAGGATTAAGAGGTCAGAGTAACACCAGCAATGATGAATTCTTCCACACACAAGCGCCCCTGAGTCCAATATGATTACCAGATTTTTGTAAAAAAAAAATTATTTGATTAATGGAGTGGTCACGATTTTCAATTTTCTGGATTTTCTAACAAGGCCGAAGTAAATCCATGGCAGTATATCAACTCTTCTACAGGAGCTGAATAAAACCTAAAGAATAAAATTGTGGGAGGGAGTAAATAGTGTTGGGGTTAGTTCACCAGCTATTGCCTGCTGGTGTACAGTAATCGTGAATTGATTTCCTTATTGATAGACAGTCAATAGCTATGTGGCTGTAAACCTAGGAAATGTTCATCTGTAAGAGAATGTTCATTCCCACATACATTCTCAAGATATTAAGGCGAATATATATATATTTCCTATCAAACAGAATTGTATCTCGTAAAGTAAGAGAAAAGACTGAAATGTGTAGGCTTCAAGGAAACAGACCATTGTCTCCTCACGCTCTCTCTGAGTTGAGTATAATAAGCGAAACAAGGGGGCAGAGTCTTTGATGGCCTTCCTGATGTTCAAAATCTTGTGAATCTCTTTTTTTCTCTTTGAAATTGAGATTTGATGAAAATTGATCCGAAGCATGTCAATTAGGACGTAAACTCAATCTGCATAACATTATAATACTGCCAAGCAGAGAATATCTCTGAATAGTTTAGCTTTGAGCAAGGAATCAAGCGATAATACAATTAATTATGTGACATCAACAGCAACATAAAGAAAAGTGTTCGAAAGCATGTTTACCCAATGAGCATTTCGATGATTTCTTTGCTTGTCTATCTGCTTTTATGGCATTTCTTCACTCTCTATTTAACCCTGTAAAACCAGAACCAATAAATAATTAGCAGCAAATTGAATTTTTCTAACATACCTTCTAAAAAAATATCAATTTGCATGAGTTTTAAAAATCACACTAAAGATCTAAAGATCTCAAAAATTCAAAAAAAAAAAAAAAAAGATTTTACAGGGTTAAAGCTTTAATCCAGCTTTCTGAACAGGTGACGTCATGATGGATTTACTTGTCACTACAACTTAGTATTAACTCTAATAATGAAGCCAAGATGAAAGGAAATTAAGGCATCAGTGACTGTCTCTATATGAGATCATCTGTATATGAACAATATGAACTATCGTGTGCTGATTAGAAAGTCAGAGCAAACAAACTAAAATCAATTCAAGTCAAACCAGAACTCATCTCTGCTCTCTAATTGCTACATGTTCACCAGCCTAAAAGTTGAACAAATCTATGTGGTATCTATCCGTATCCCCTAAAGACTGATTAGCTGCATCAAACATTAAGACATCTAAAACTGCCAGCACATATTTTTAAATCCTTCTAAACAGGATTGGCTAAGATGGAACATATGTCTGTGCTGAAAATCATCAGAGTCAAATAAAAAATAAGAAAACATGAGTTAGACTTGAATAGTTGGATAGTTTGTTGTTGAGAATAGTCAAGAGAACTTGTTCAGAGATAGAAAATACACAAATTAGCCTTGATTTCCACAGCAGCCTCACTGATCAATTAAAAGCCAACAAGTGGGAAAGAAAAAAAAAAGATGTTTTTTCTTTGATTTCTGTTAAGCTTTTATTGTTTTCTTGATTTCCTTTCACAGAGGGATTCCAGGAAAGAAATGTGGAACTATTATCCTGACTGCAGAGGAGCTGAGCAACTGTCGAGTGAGTAAACCATAATAATCCCCCCTGCCAAACACTTATTAGCAAGCAAACATCTGCTAGCAAAGCCTGGTTAAACAGACATCACACATAAAGTGGACAGAGAAACATGGAAGCTGGAAGGGACAAAAGAAACCAAGGCTCATAGAAACATCCTTTTGTCCACTTTAAGAAAATACCCCATAATAGTTTTAAGAAGTTGGTACTGGTCACCTTGAAATAATTTCAAAAACTCATCCCAGTAGTGTGTTGATTTACTGTCTACTGTCTGTCGTTGTTCCCCATGAGGTGCAATATATGATTATTTTAAATCTAAACAACTTTTCTTACAATTTCTACAAAAATGATGGTTGTATGAATTATTGAATTAAGAGAAATCTATATTCTCAAAATGTGGCCTCAGGCAAAGGTACCGTGTTTGTTTGTTATAGATTCTTTGTCAGCCTTCACTGTATAATCCACTGGCTTTGAAAATGGAGGAAGAGTAAAATTTCACAGCAGAAAATACCTAATTTTGAAAAATTGAACATATGGTTAAAAATATGGACGGCACAGTGGTTAGTTCTGTTGTTTCACAGGAAGATGGTCATGGGTCTGAATCCATGAGCCCGCTATCCTAGAGGTTTTAACTCGGCCATAGATGTGAATGTGAATAGTACTCTGTCTCTATGGGATGGCCTTGTGACAGAATGGTGACCTATCCAGGGTGTACCCTACCCCTCACTGTGTGACAGCTGGGGTAGACTCCAGTCACTGCCATGACCCTGAACCGGATAAGCGGAAGAAAATGCATGGTTGGATGTCTGTAAATGCCTACTGGTGATGCTAGAATTCTCAACTCGTGTAAGCATATAACTCAGTGGAAAGAATCAGGGATCCCTAGTACCACACTTCATCGCTCTCCCTTATAGACCTAGGGGCATCCAAGGGAAAAAAAGAATATGAGATGAGAAAGAAAACAAGGATGAAGACACAAAAGAAAAGTTAGAACTCAGTATGGCACCTGTGCAGTTTCACTGCATGAACCTTCATTAGTTAGCAATAAAAACGCTGCAGTTTATTTTCTGATGATCAGCTAATCAAGTCATTGGTGCAACCGTAGCGTTTGTTTATCAGTCTGGATGTTTGCACATCTACCCATCTGTATAAAAATGTATTAAAAAAACCCAACCTGTCACGCACACAGACTCGGCTGCTCGGTGTTACACACTGCGCGCTGACCTGCTCTCTAATGAAAGGATCCGAGAACATGATGTGGTGAATGTTGAATGCCTCCTCAGCCAACTCTGGTATACAGATTTTAAATGGTTCACTGGGGTTCCAGCATACAGATTAAAACAGGAACATGTGAATACAAGAAGCTGTCCAAAGAGAAAAGAAATAACGTAGAGAGCGCGAAAGGGAAAGAAAAAATGGCACAATGAAAATGAAAGATCAAACGAGCGGTGATAAGATGATGAAACAGACATTTCTGCGTGTACAGAGTGTGTCTAGATGAGAGAAAAAGACACAATCAAACAGATAGAAACAGTCACAAAGGCACTGAGATTAATCAATATAGGGTTATTTCACGCCTGGTGTAAAACCAGCTCTTAGCTATAAAAACTGCTTGGCTGATGATAGTGTGAGACTGAGTGATGGTTAATTAAAATGTCGTCCTGCCTGACCTTGTCCCCTGCAGCCTGTGGGATGCACATGCATAAACACACACATACAACACATTTGTATACTGTCTCTTTCACACATTTGGTCACCAACTGCAGTCGGTACTCATATTAGAAGCATTGTGCAAAATGTTTTGTTAAATTTTAGGTCACCTGCACAGGCTGGAGTTTGTATGTGAAAAGGGTCACTTATAGTAAATGACCTAGTCTAAAAATATCAGCCGCACTTTCTATCGCAGCTAGGTAATAATGTGGTAATAGTGGGGTAATTACGTGGAAACAAAAAGGTAATAATATGGATTTAGCAAGTTTGTGCTAGCCGCCAAACTAGTATCCATGTAATTCTCTCAAATCAAAATTGTGCCAGAGCAATATCACATTGACCTTGATGTAACCGGGTAACTTGTAAGCAACAATGCAGAAACTGGGCATAATAATAATGGGGAAGCAAATGTATGTGCATAAGGCAAAACAAATTAGTAATAGTATAGTAAAGGTATAGTAACAATATAATAACCTGCTAGCAATAAAATGGCAAAATCTGTTTTTTTTATATATACAGTATATATAATGATCTGTGGTAGTAACCTTATAATAAATAAGTTAATTTTGTTTTATGCTAATTGAAAATATGATGATAAAATTACCATAATGCTGAAATTATTCTTTTGTCCCCAGTATTAGTCTTTGTTTGAAGGTAACAGTATATATGTTTAATGTTGTGGCTTATTACCTGAAAACACCTGATAAACAGAAGTTATATTACCTGATGATTTCTGTGTAATAACCAACAATCAGGGCAACAAAGTGCCTGTTTCTATTTAAGGCCAAATTAATAACCTATAAAAACAAGGTCCAGGAAACATGTGGTAGCTTCTCAATACTTTTATGACTTTCCTATTACTTTTGTAATGAAGTGGTAATAACTTTCTAGTCTGTTTACTCCACTATTACAACATTATTACTCATCTGTAATAGAAAGTGCGAGAAAAAAAATCTACTAATGCTGAGCTATCCTAGAGAGTTTTACAGACACTCCTAGCTCAGTTTATTACAGTCAAGAACTATACTCAAAGTTAGTCAAAATAGGTCACCTCATATTCTATTTTTACACCAGATGCCCTTCCCAACGCAACCCCCTGAGACAGTTGTATCTCCTCCTGGTATCAAACCAGGGATCTTTTGATTGTGAGGCAAATGTATATAGTGCTACACTATATAGACTATACTATTTAAAGTTTTTCACTTTTACAGCTCTTTTAACCTTCTCTGCAGCCATAGAGGACAGATTTTTTAATAATAAAATGCCCATTCCTGTAACTAAACCTAAAAATCAAACAACTTGTAAACTCTGCTATATATCACGTACCTTCTTCACCACGTCTGTGTGACGATTGTTTGAAATTTCTCTCTCTCTATAATTCTCTATAATTTAGACATTTGCTATCCCTGGAGAGACACTAACGTCTTGACCTGAGTACAGTTCACTGGATTTTGTGAACATGACTTTGTAATGATGGCCTCGCTGATGGGTCTGGCAAGGTTTAAGAGGTTAACATGAATTAAGTATTCATGAGCTGGCGTTATTACCAGTTTCTATTTATGATGTAGTCCCAGTAGAAGCGAGCGTGCGGTGGGCCAGTATTTCTTTAAAGTCTTTTTGCTTACACAGTCTACAGCAGGAAGTTTTAATACATCTGTTCGCATAAATGATTAAACTTTATCAGCCTCATTTGCATACGTAAAGTGCTGCAACAACAATAAAAGTACTGCAAAGATCAAGTAACTTTGGAAAAGCTTTACAGTGTTTCACTGTAGTTTCTGTAGTTCTTATATGGATATTAGAAGAAATGCAAGTACATTAAAGATGCAGTCTGGGGTCCTGCAAAGGAGCCGTGTGTATAGAGTCTCTTGAGATGATGAATAACAGCAAAACGTTATACTGGGATGTAATGCAATGTAGCATGTGGCTCCACATTTACCTTTGTGGCCCTCAACCTCTGTTCTCTATTTGCAAATCAGCATTATTAACGACCCCTTATGGACCTCTTAATTACTGCTTTTTTTGTTAATATGTCTCTTGCAGCCTATAAGGTCATGACCTATCCAATCAAAATGTTTGACTTTCCTACCTAGTGTGTGATAATCTCAATTTCAGGGTGGAACTTTATTATAACCTTTCTTTATTTTGACCTACTGCCACAACATAATTATTATTATGCTTTACCAGGGTCGAGTAATGTTTGCACATACCCAGTATGTGCAAAATGAATCAAAGTGTGTTCCCCTACATTTTATCTCTCAGTATAAGGTTTCGTACTCCACCGTGATCATGCCAGTAGCAGACTTTTAAGTGTAGATCAAAGACAGTGAAAAAATATATCTTCACCCCTCAGTTGGCGATGCTGTAGACTAGAGCTGGCTCGTGCCAAAAAATGAATGTTAACCCACTGAAACATCCTCTCTCTACATTTTGTATGGTCTACGGATGCAATTAGTCTATATCACTAGACCTTATGGGTTACACTGGCTTTCGGGGATGAAATCATTAAGCTTTAAATGTGAAAAAGAAAATTAAAGAAAAACATGGAATGGCTGAAGATGTGTTCTTTAATGTGGCCGGACCGTGATTCATTTCTTTTACCCATTATTAACGCTTTCTCAGAAGCTCCGCGTCTTCATATGCAACTTTTAGATAAACAAAATAGGTATTGCCAGAAATGTTCCATGTTGTATTACCCTGATTGAATTATTATTGATTACACAAAGGCTAATATATAAACAAAACAAAACAAATGCAACCCCGATTAAAATATGTTCTATTATTTATCCGTCTCTGATTTCCACAAAGATTGACTTTGATAAATCTGAATCATATGGACAAAATACCATGAGAGCTTATGAAACGGAGCTAGCAATTAAAGACAAGACTGTTCTCCTATTTAATCAAGTTTATGAGCCATGGAGCAAAGTAATCAATCTGAGTATACTGAAACATTTCACCAACTCTGTGTGCTGGTTATTAAAAGTTCTTTCTGCTATCTAAACATGGTAAATTTGAAAATATTAGGTCACGTAAATTTGATTAACACCCACTTGCTGACGCTATCAACACACCCGAAGCAACCAATTTGCGGGGGTGGTTATGGCTTCATGCAAATTTCAAATGTTTCGGGGATCCTAAATCCTGCAGGATTTCTGACAACGTGGCCGCTCCCCCTCCAAATCTAGCGGCTGTATTTTCACTTGGTAGTGTGCTGACTTTTCTTGCACACAGTTCTGGATGTACACAGTATCCTCATGGTAACACTGACCACCTAATCTCTTCCAGTACATGTACTATATCACTGAATCCCAATGGCAATAAGGCAACTCTTTCTTCACAAAGTGGGAGCACAGAAGCTTGGTTTTGCCCCCAGCATCTCTATATTTGCTCTTGCTTTAAGAGAAACTTCCACCACATTAAAAGCTGATAGATCCCCGTGAGGATTTTCATTTTGCTTTAATTGCTTAAATTTAACTGCCTGCCCGACTATTCGACATCTGTGTGATTGACCAAAACAGCCAGTGGAGAAGTTTCCTTACTAAGAGTACAGATGTTTACTCTTTGCATGTGTAACAGCCAGGAACTTAATTTGCTTTCTGACAGGCCCCGATATATATGTCTTTTTTGCTTCTTTGATTCTGATCGATCTTTCTGTCATTGTGATGACGACGAAACATTCTCGTCTGAGCAGAGCAGTTTCCTAAATCCGAATGGCAGCCTCCTCGTCTGTTCGCCTCCACTTGCCGTGCTTCCATTTTTCTTTTTTAAAATCTTCTTTGATGCCTCTAAATTCCACTTCATATTGTACCGTACATCTGAAGGGCACCTTTCAGAACATTTGGTGTGGAGCAAAGTGGAACAGGTTTTCGATCAGCGTGAGCAGAGAACAAATGGAAAATGGAAAATACAGTATTGAAATGTAGAAAGGAGGAAAAACCTGGAGCGGCTGGGAATGGGGTCATTAGAAGATGCTTTGTGTTGAATTATTTGAATGTACACTGTTTGATAAACTTATTAAATTCTACAAACCATCATGAAAACATAGACCACAAATTCAGATTTATTGCAGCTATAAATCAAGCAAGAACAGAGGAAAGTAAGATATTAGCTATTCACTTGTGATCAACGCTGCTTCCGGGTCCAAGCTCCTACTGCGTTCACTGAGGCTCTTGTTTGTGTTGTAATTCTATCTTATTTTATTTAATATAATAAACAAGCCCATAAAAGTAATCAGTGATCACTGTTGGCCTGTCTGACTTTTTATTAGCAATAATCATGTGCTGCACATTTTTAAGCTCAGTTTTTAAAAGCTTATGATGGAACTACAGCCCATGTGTTGACAGTTTACCAGGCACCAAATATTTGAAAGATTCAGAAAATAATCACTCTGATGCTAACCATTTCAGTGAGGACATGAAGCTTAGGATCAGATATTTTTCAGAGTGAGTAATTCAAACCACGCAGCAGCATGTTAGTGACTAACCTCGTGTTGTGGACGGTCCGTTTTCAGCATTTGTCTCTGCTCATCAGGAACCCTCACACTGACTTTTACTGAGGGGAAAAACATTAATAGTCATCCTCCATCTTTGCTGTTCTAATGTGATTATATTATCCTAACAGTAGCTCTGTAGCTAGCAACCAGGTAGAATACGATTATTATAAATTATATACCAGCTAGCCTACCTTCAATACCCTGCAAACATTGCTTCTGTTTTTGTATATCACTGTAACTATGATATGTGGTATATATACCATTTTATATCAGTCTATCTTTATATTTGAAACTAGCGAGCTAACTTCCTGCTAACTTCTAAGCCCATTAAACGTCCTAAATCCTCTTTCTTCATGGATGCTTGGATGTTAAACTTTAGTATACCTGAGAGAGCAGCAACACTCGTCACTGTATTGGAAATTAAAAGATTGGGTTATTTTAAATTCTCAGTGATGCCACAGTGTTTGCTTGAGTTTGGGAACTGAAGAAGAGTTTGGACCCAGATGATGTCAAACTTAGGAAGTGGGTTAAGTGGGTTTGTGTAATAACTGTCACAGTTTATAATGACTGGACAATCAATATGATCATGTATGTTAGTGATCATAAATCTGTGCTCTCATACATCACTGAACACAGAAGGACAACATACTAGCCCACTAAGCCCACCTTTGACTCACTGTTTCCTCTCAGATTCATCAATTGGGCCTTTAATGAATTTGCTGATTGCCCCTTTTTCTTTTTTCTTTTTCTGCATTAAACCCCAACAACACACTGGCTAACGCTAATTCAGGCCTATGTGTTTCTAATAAATTAGTTTATAGTATAAATTTTCTAATTTGTCTTCTTTTTTTCGTAATTCATGTGTCAGTAACTGTTTCTGCTCTGACACAAACAGTCCTTCCTTATTCCCCCCTGAGGGTGTGAATGTGTCTCTACCTAGTCTTTGTCCCTCTAGCTAAATATTGATACTGCCATTCTCTCCATATTAGCAAAGGGCTGTTGATCACAAAGCAGGAGTGCAAAAGTGTGTGTGTTTGTGGCTCAGAGTGTTAATGAGGCAGAAGCAGATGCATATTTAATATCCTCTACATGCTGTCATCATAAATGCTTTTATGTGCCTGTCAACTCCTCGGAGATTTGGTGTGTCTTTACTTGCTGACTCAAAGTAGCAGCAACACTGCTACACACCCAACCACCCACACACATACACACACTCATACACACACATTGCTATTAATTTACATTAACATTTATATTAATAGAACAGTAAAAAAATATGATCTGCTGTCTATTTATTGTTAAATGTTTTATTACAGCATCTTTAGATGGTCTAAAGAAGCTGTGGGCAACATGACAAGGTCGGTATTGGTTGTGAGGCAACTTCAGCTATATTTAGAGGACTTTATTGAGGGTTAGATGAACACAAATTGTCAGGTTGCAGCTGGATCCCTAAAACTCCTTCAGGACCAAACAACTGCTAAACTGCTTGAAAGCTTGCTGTCGATACTCTGTAGCAGATGTGTAAAATAAACCACGCAAATCCCAGACTGCCGTTTTAACTGGATTTCTGGGAGCAGTTTAACAACCTTTATCAGGAGAATATCTTTGATTTAGTACACCCTTGCATCTGTTATTGAAACTTAACTTACAAATTCCTCAAACTCTGTTGAGGGTTTATATTTACTATTTCAGTCTTTATTTTTTATGCATTTCATTTTACTGGACACAGATTAAAAATCTTTGAAGGAAGCAGGGGACAAGTTTTGAATGCTATCTTCCTCACAGGCGATAGCAGCCAAACATTTAGGCCAAAATCTCCTTCAAAGTTGTCTCCATGTGGACATCTACACTGCCTCCACCTTTCCTGCTACTTTTAGGACAAACCCTGGAGGTATTGTTGCACAGTGGACCTCAGAACTGTGCAGAGAACAAACATCAAGTTCCACCTGAAAGTGATTCATGTAAATATTTTTGCTGCTGATGAGAATTTGGTGTCTGAAAAAAATCCAGAAAGCAAACAGCAGTGAAAGAGTCTGCACAAAACCCAGAGGTAGCACATCAGGAGCGGAGCATGACCAGTAGCTTGCTGGTGATTTAAAGTAGCTGCAGCAGCTGAAGTGGTGCAGAGGTGCCCAAGGAGTTGAGGATTTGTGTATTTTTTGATTATCTTTATGCAGTATGCACGGGCACGCACATGCTTGCAGTTAGTGGGTTGGGAAAGTGTTGTAAAGCAGAAAATGGACTGTTGTTAAAAATTATTGATTGAATTAATTTAGTGTGACCATTCAGGCCTACCTAGTGCCCTGGAACTGATCTAAATTTCTGTCTGTGGTCCTGTAGCCTGTGGCCAGTTTATTAATAATTTTTTATAAGGTGCACGGACACACTTTTGCTGCAATATGCGCCTTCAGAGGTTTAAAAATGCAAGTGTGCTTCAGCCGAGGGCAGTATGAACCGAGAGCTCGAGCGGTTTCACGAGCAGTAAGAAACTTGTTGAAGTCAGGCACTTGTTGAAATGGAAAATATTCCTCGAGTATCCAGGGATGGGATGAAAGAAAGAGCCAGAGATGAAATAAAATCTGTTGCTACAGCGAATAAAATTCTACTTCTCACATTCATACTCATACATATGCTTGTGCATCAATCAGTAAGCAGTGTGGGTGTCAGCACTCTCCCTCAGGATTAAAAGACTGTTTTTTAAGAGAATGAAAGCGAGTGAGCGAGTAAGCTCAATGTAGGAGGTCTGTGTCAAACGCCAGTCATGTAGTGTGCGTGTGTCCTCAGGCTGAGGGCAGAATACAGATAAAGTTCCTCACTGGCTGCTGGATTGGATGTGATGTTTTCTTGAGTGCGCTGCAGCGTGCCTGCCCGTGTCTGATAAAAATAGTGAGAGGACACTGTAGCAACATGCAAACAGGAATTAAAATGCATTTGTGTATAAAGACACTCAAGCCCTCACTCCCAAACCCGGCCTGTCACATCTACAATCTCACACACATTCTTTTGCTGATTTGCCACTCGGCACATGACCAAACATGAGGTGCAAGCTGCAACATTAAAAAGCTATTAAGCTATCATTAGTGGCGCCATGGCTGCCCAGTGGAAGGCCTGAGGCTCTGACAACAACAGCAATCTACTGTTACAGCATCTAAATGTACTGTAATGAACCCACTGTGTTTCAGAGATTAGCTACAGCTCATGTGCCAGAGATCAGTCAGGCCCCATCTCTGTCAGTCCCCATCTCCGCACACAGGGAGAGCCCAGAACACGGACCAGCAGCAGTAAACAAGTAGTACTACAATGCTAAACAGCGGACAAGTGATTTATATTTGGAGCTTTAAAAAGCGCTACATTTCATGATAAACAGCAGTGGGAGAAAATGCAAAATCAGGCCCATTTGTTAGAGAAAGTGGGAGTACTACAGATGAAGAATACGAGCTGTTTTGTAGTAAGAATTAATCTCACAGCATCTGCTGCTGGCCTCTGATTTATTTGTGGTATATAATGTTTTTTTTGTGGTCTTTGTTTATCTTTGTTTATCCACAATAGCCGTAGGTCACCCACCCTCACAGCTCATTTCTCTTAGACATATGCTAGGGTGTAAGCATAAGAATTCCATTAACTGGTTAACTGCCAACAATAACAATACATTTCAGCGTAAATGTTTTCATTAAGTTCCAATAAAACTGTTTTTAACAGCACTTGCTCTGCTCATATTATTGGAAGTTATCCGTGTGGTCTTATAAGTCAAAGTCTGACTTTATGTGGCCGTGTAAACAAGAAAGGTTCAAATCGAAAGCCTGAACTCTTGGCTCACAGGAATTCATTTTAACATGTCTCAATTTAATATGAAATTCTGATGGAAAAGCATAAAAGGTCCCTGTAAGTGCGTCCAACCTTCCTCAGAACATATTAGACAAACCGAAGCCCCAAGCTCAAAGCATACTTTGTGTTTAGTGTTCCTCTGAGGCCGAAATGAACCTGAAGCATCGGACACATTCCAGATGCTGTGACAGGTATCAGAAGACGTTAACTTGATGACTATTACTCATGCTAGAATTAGACTTGGTAAGCAGATGACACTAATTTTAGCAAGACTGCTACTAGATGGATACGGTACATTGATTACTATGAGGTGCCGTAAGGGACATTATTACTGAAACGCTCTCACACACACTACTGAAACGCTCTCACACACACTACTGAAATTTTAGCTCTCACACACACAACTGAAACGCTCTCACACACACTACTGAAACGCTCTCACACACACTACTGAAATTTTAGCTCTCACACACACTACTGAAACGCTCTCACACACACTACTGAAATTTTAGCTCTCACACACACAACTGAAACGCTCTCACACACACTACTGAAACGCTCTCACACACACTACTGAAATTTTAGCTCTCACACACACTACTGAAACGCTCTCACACACACTACTGAAACGCTCTCACACACACAACTGAAACGCTCTCACACACACTACTGAAATTTTAGCTCTCACACACACTACTGAAATTTTAGCTCTCACACACACTACTGAAACGCTCTCACACACACTACTGAAACGCTCTCACACACACTACTGAAACGCTCTCACACACACAACTGAAACGCTCTCACACACACTACTGAAACGCTCTCACACATACTACTGAAACGCTCTCACACACACTACTGAAATTTTAGCTCTCACACACTACTGAAATTTTAGCTCTCACACACACTACTGAAACGCTCTCACACACACTACTGAAACGCTCTCACACACACTACTGAAAAACCAAGGCATTTCAGTTGAACAGGAAGGCATTTCAGTTGAACAGGAAGGCATTTCAGTTGAACAGGAAGGCATTTCAGTTGAACAGGAAGGCGTTTCAGTTAAACAGGAAGGCGTTTCAGTTGAACAGGAAGGCGTTTCAGTTGAACAGGAAGGCATTTCAGTTGAACAGGAAGGCATTTCAGTTAAACAGGAAGGCGTTTCAGTTAAACAGGAAGGCGTTTCAGTTGAACAGGAAGGCATTTCAGTTGAACAGGAAGTTAATTCTTGACAAAGAAACTGAAGGAAAAAGTGGTAGATTTCAAACAAACCACTACACAGATGTCTACTCAGCAACCTGCTAGTTAGGAGTGGGTTTTTATAATCGATTTATCAATTAAAATCGATTCTGGCTTGGATAACGTGAAATCGATTCATTAAAATCCTGAATCGATTTTTTAATATAAATTAATTTTGCCCGAAATGCCAGAATCTCAGGTGAAACCTCACAAAATTTCAACAACCACCAAACAGCTAAAACAGTAAATGAGAGCAGGAACAAGGATTCTGCACAAAGACGTAAACACACAGCGCGGACCGCGGATCAGAATCAATGGGATGTCGCCTTTCTCACCCGATGGCAAGGACACGGTCGGGGCTGAAAGCCAACAGCTGGCTGATTCTGATCTGTCGGCGGTCCGCGCTTTGTTTTCACGCCGTTTTTGCCTGATTCTAAAGCTGTTAGTTTGATCTCTCTCCAAACAATATTGACTGAACCAGCAGCAAAAGAAGATCCAAACTGCGCTTCACGTAAACATCGTCATGAATTCCCTCTGACGTTTAATGTTTTGCTTCCACCACGATAAAATCACACGTCATGCACAGCTCTCTCTCTCTCTTTCTCTCTCTCTCTGTACTTCAAGAACAGTTTCCCGTCTTAAAATCTGTTTTCTGCATTATTCGCTTGCTTGTTACGCACAAGTCTACTGTTGTTTACAGCGCTGTCGGCCGCTGTTTTTTTTCTTCGTTTTACTTCCTAAAAGAAAATCTTATTTCTGCCGTTCAATACTGAACAAATTTAAACATTTAAAAATTATGCAAAATGCAAAACGCTTAGCCGTGTCTCTAATAAAACCGCTGGAACGTGAGAGGTAACGTTCATATGTTGATTAATGGTTTTCTTTCGTTTTTGATGTACTGCAGAATATTTTTTATAAAATCCCAGGCCAGGAAAAATCACCTTCATGTTTTTCTGTGTTTTATCTTCAGCTACTTTTACACAAAGGCATCTGCTGTGACGCTTACACCTTTGATAAAGTCTTGCGTGTGTCAGCTTCCTTTTTTTAGATACAAAAATATGTAAATGTACTGATCTGAATTATAATATTGCTGACTGTCAAAATTTCCCAGAATCAAATTGAATTGAATTGAATCGAATCGAATTGAATCGAATCATGGAACGATAAGTTAGACAGCTTAGTCTTAGTGAGACAGCTGTATTACTTAAAAATATATTAGCCTCAGCATAAGTCAAAATTTAGAATAGCAGGAGACGGGCATTATCCTGGTTATTTTTTTTTTTTTTGGCATATGTGCTTTTTGTATTTTTTAGCAAAGAAAAAAATATCTTAAAATCATCAATAAAACCAGGGAGAGAAGGCTTAGCGTTCCCCCATTTAACACAATGGATATGATATTTACTCAAACGTATGATGATGTTAATAATGTCTGAGACACCCAATGCTAGATGATCCATATAAAAAACATTATGATGTAATTCAAATAGTGGCACATCATTAATATTTAGGGAAATCCAATTTTTTAAGTTGCACCAAATACATTGTGTGATAGGGCATAGAAAAAAAAAAGATGTTCTAGGGTTTCATTTTCATCAGTACAAAAAGAACACTGATCCACCTCAAAGCCAAATCTCTTTTTTTAGAAATTCTGCCACAGGATTAATTTTTTTTAAAGTGTGTTTCTTTAACTTTAGGTAGAATAGGCTATTTCATAAATTTTTAGTATGCTTTATCCAGTGTATATGAAATAACTAAATTAGAACCATGCAATGTAACCATTCTGTTGTAACTATGAAATATTTTTGTCTTTGAAGAAACTACTAACAAATTTCTTATTGCATTTTTATCAAACAGCTGACATTGCCCTAGCAATAAATTTGGGAGCACTGATGAGAAATTATTGTATATCATAAAAATTTTAATCAAATGAAGCAGAGGCAGTGGGACCAGTTCACAAAATTTGTTATATTCTCTTTGAGAACAGTTTAGACAATATTTTTCTGAAAAGTCTGGGTAACTTAGAATTACACCGTTATCATCCAACAAATCTGTTATGAATATAATCTTTTTGTTCAAACCAGTCACTCTTGAAAATTGATTTTTGATTAAGTGTTATTACCCTATTATTCCATAAGGTTGAATTATGGGGAGAAGTTGTGGGTAAATCTCATTTTCCCAAAAATGCACAGTCTGTTTTGGAAAGTTTGATATCTTTATGGGGATTTTATTTACCGCAAAATCACATTTCAAAATAAAGTCTAATCCTGTATACTATTTTATTAAACAAGGATCATAGGATGTGGAGCTAAGTAGAGTCTGGCTGTGACAGACAAGATTTTAACCATTTAATTCTAAGGGTGCTATCCATAAATTCTAATTCTGGAGTTTTGATACCACCTTTATTGTATTCCTTCACAAGCTGATATCTTTATGTGTAATGGGTTTTATTCCTCCACAAAAATTCGAAAATAACTGTGTTAGCCTTATTAATGCTTTTAGAGGAGATATATAGAGAGTGACAAGGATAAATCAATTTGGAGATGCCTTCAGCTTTAGATAGGATGTTTCTGCCAAAAAAAGCGAGGTCTCTGCTTAACCAGTGGCTAAGTGATTTCTTCATCTCGATGATACAGTTAGAAATATTGGTGTCTTTTCTGCTAATTGGGTTTTTCAGATATTATTAGCCCTATATATTTAACTTTAGATTCAACTCTAACCAAAGCTATTGAGGAGTCAGAGCTTGTATGAATCAGGAGAAGTTCACATTTTTTGATACTGAGAGATAAACGAGAAGCTTTAGTTTTCTCTACCATGTATTTATCTTTCAAAAACATAGATGTATCATCTGTGAATTGACTTATTTTGAAGTCTTTATTAAAAATTGATATTCCTTGTATGTCGTTAGAATTTTTGATTAATAGTGTTAACAACTGAGTTGCCAATATAAAAAGCTTAGGGGAAACAGGACATAATTGCCAAATTCCCTGTTGCACCTTGAATCCATTCCTTGATTCAAGGAAGCTAAAATATTGTTAAGTAATGCGGCTGCTTCACTTAGGCTACAAGCACAGCCGTCCCCAACCCCCAGGTCCTGGACCAGTACCGGTCTGTGAGTCGTTTGGTACCGGGTCGCAAGAGTTGAGGCTTGAGTTTGAAATTCATGGTTTTCATGGTATTTATCATTTTTTTTTATTTTTATATTGTTTACGTGGCACAAAAAAGGTTGTGAACTGCTGTACTAGCAGGTTGCTGAGTAGACATCCTTGTAGTGTTTTGAAATATACCACTTTTTCCATCAGTTTCCTTGTCAGGAAACAACTTCCTGTTCAGCGGAAATGCCTCTGGTTTCAGTGGAGTGCGTGAGTGCATTTCAGTAGTGTGTGTGAGTGCATTTCAGTAGTGTGTGTGAGAGCGTTTCAGTAGTGTGTGTGAGAGCGTTTCAGTAGTGTGTGTGAAAGCTAAAATTTCAGTTGTGCGTGTGAGAGCGTTTCAGTAGTGTGTGTGAGAGCGTTTCAGTAGTGTGTGTGAGAGCGTTTCAGTAGTGTGTGTGAGAGCTAAAATTTCAGTAGTGTGTGTGAGAGCATTTCAGTAGTGTGTGTGAGAGCGTTTCAGTAGTGTGTGTGAGAGCGTTTCAGTAGTGTGTGTGAGAGCGTTTCAGTAGTGTGTGTGAGAGCATTTCAGTAGTGTGTGTGAGAGCGTTTCAGTAGTGTGTGTGAGAGCTAAAATTTCAGTTGTGTGTGTGAGAGCGTTTCAGTAGTGTGTGTGAGAGCGTTTTAGTAATAATGTCCCTTACGGCACCTCATAGATTACAATGTCTGTGCGCGCACACACACGTGCGCGTAGTGGATCATTAGGTCGTGTTTATAGATAAAGCTGGAGTGGACTCTAGGCTGAGTGCCAGAGCTTGACAGAGCAAGACCATATAAGCAGGTGACATTTACACTACGCAGACTAAAGCATTAGATAGTCATATGTCTAAATCCATTCCTCGTATAAATAAATGGAAAGTATTTTGCCAAAATATTATACTATACCTCAAGAAATAAGCTTTTTGTCTTTTCAGCAGCAGTGTCGAGAATTCTCACATGCATGAGCGCATGTATGTGTGAGAATGTAGTGGACAGACAGTGAGTCCTAACTCTTTTAGACTCCCACTGAAGCTAATTTTTGCTGATCTTCAGCAGTTAGATGGTGTCTTATGTCTATGTGAAATGTCAGTATGAAAAAGTCCAAAACCATTAAATTTCACATTTGAAAATCTACCAAAGTCTCCATCCGTCTGTCCATCCATGCACTCAGCTGCCCAGCCAGTCATTTTCTTAATCACTTATCCATTTCAGGGTTCAGAGAGTTCTGGTGTATCCTGCAGGTGGAGTGCACACTGGACCCAGACAGCCAGTCCATCACAGGGCCCACATAAAACTCACATAAAAGCTGAATATTGTTAATTTTTTAATTTTATTTTATTTCATCTTTATTTAAGCACTCAATTTACAAGAAATAACTTTTTCAGACAGCATAATAAAATTACAATTATAAAAATAAAAAGAGAAAATTATGTAATGTTTATACAAGAACATGTTCCAAGTTATGATTTCACAACATTATCGATTGAAAGACTCAAATTTAAATTGATTATACATTGAAAACCCCAGTAACTGTGACTATATGTCAGTAATGAATACATAGATGCAAAATGCATTTTTTTAAATTTGTGAGATTTTCTATATTTCCATGAATGTCAGACAAAAATGTCAGATTTTCCTAAAAGTAGATACAGAAAAAGCTGCATTTATCAGGGAAGATTGCATGTGAACTTTTAATTTGAAAACTATTTAAATCAGTGGTTTGAAATTCAACCTGTAAGCTGATGTGCCAGTTTTTTCCTGCAGTCATACCCTCATATCAGACTCAACAGTGGCACTTTGGATTTGGAAAAAGAGGAAACAGATGTTGAAGGTCATATTTTAACTGCTGTGTGAACAGATGGTATCGGCATGTGCGATTCCCAGTGCAAAAGGAGGTGTGATGGTCTTTCCTGGTGACACTGTTGACATTTTTTTTAGCTAACAAGTCCTCACCATTAAGTGTGAATTCCTTTAAGACTGTCGGCAAAGCTCCAGGCAACGACCTCAAGAAGCTGGTTGAGGGAAAGCCAAGAATCTGCAAAGCTGCTATCAGACGCACAGTTTTGATGTCTTTAGTAATGTTTAAAACAACAACAACAACAAAAAAGCACAGAAACGACAATAACACTGACAGTCCAGATGTCTGACTGTCACTGTAAAAAATATACACAACTACACAAACTACAGTATGTCAGAAAACGTGAAATGAAAAGATGCTTTTTCATCATGCAGTATTCAGTATCCTATTGTGTGATGCACAAACAGCTGCATCCATCTGTTGCCCTCCTGCAAGCTGTGAAGACAAAAGTGGAGAAGTAGGAAGCAAGATCAGAAATAGGCCACCATGAATAAAATCACAAAGAACTAACGAGGAACATTCCCATGCATCCCTACAGGATAGTGCCACCATGCAGTTTTGTGCCAACAAGCTGGACAAAAAGGACTTCTTTGGCAAGTCGGACCCTTTCATGGTTTTCTACAGAAGCAACGAGGATGGAACGTGAGTGCTGCTTGTGATTTTGTCTTACACTGGGAAGCGTTTGAGGAAGGCTCCTGAGACATAATCCATGGAGCTCCAGTCTTGGTGCGGTGGTCTAATTCAAAGGTGCTGCATTTGCCATGTTAAGTCCATGATTGAAATGCACAACATTTAGTGGAACAGTACAGACAAAAACAGCAAAATATGATTATCAGAGAGGGGCTGGAGTGGTTCATGAAGTGCGTACACCCCAGAAAGCTGTGTACAGAGGCATCTATCCAGTTCACACCACAACCACAACTCCCATGACTATGCCTTACATAAAACACTCCAGGAGAGCAAATTGGAAAAAGAGGCAATTAATGTAAGAAGCATAAAATGAACAGATAAAGAAAAACACTGCATCTGCACCTGCCTTTTAAACCAATAGGAAAAACAGTTTCTGAGGCAATTCACGTAGGGATGCACAAGACTCTCCTATCTCCTCACGCTTTCCCAGAGTGCTGTTTAGCCTCCCAGAGGGCTTTGCAATTATCATGGAGTCAGCGATATCTGCCAACAGATGCTTTACCAAGTGTTGTGTTAGTGTAGTTTGAGGTTTTTTTTCATGCATTTTTCTCTTTATGTTAACAGCTTGGGAAACCAATCCCCATAGGCATGCTACATGTTGGTGGCCAGAGGAGGTTCATGGTTAAACGAGTCACAGGGGTCTGAAAGGCTTGAGGCAATTAGTAGTGCATGAGTAATCCAGGCCTTTGGGTAAAAAGGCAGGATTAAAACTATGATACGTTGTTGCTTTTTAGGAGGTTTTTTTTTGTCTGAAAACATTTTAGATATCAAAGGAATCCATTAGCATATCATAGTCTCACCTGCGGTCAAAGATAGGGAATTAAAAAGCTAGACAAAATATAAAATTATTCGTTATGGTCTAAAATATGTGAGACTGGCCTAGCCCTATTTAAGACTGCAAGATTTTCTTTATTGTTTTGCCCATCTCTTACATTACTTGCTTCTTCCCTCCTATTTGCATAGTTTTGTATTTCTCTCTGGCTTGTGTAAGCAACAGAGGACAAATTTTATTTCACTGTTTTCTTGAATATATTTGTTAACATTCGTTCTCCTTCTCTAGGTTTACTATATGCCACAAAACAGAGGTGGTGAAGAACACATTAAATCCAGTGTGGCAGCCTTTTACCATCCCAGTACGAGCACTCTGCAATGGAGATTATGACAGGTACAACACTTTACACTTTCTTATCTGCATATCTGCTGTTTTCCCCACACTGTTGCATTTGGGTCTGTTGACCTTCTCTTTCTACCTGATAATAAATATAATACACACACCATGAACAGTCGGTAATGTTGAAATGAGAGATGGTGATGTAGCAATAAATTTACAATTCTCTTTGAACAAGCTTTTCTCTTATAAAATTAAACAGTTAAAAATGCTGCACTTGAAGGTATCAGCCAACATGGGCTTACAAACCAGTTAGCAACCAATTGCTGACTGGCTGTGAGTGGTTGCTGAAAGTTGCTGACAATCACTGTAAAATTAATTGCTAAAGCCCCATTCATACAGGCCTAGAGACCAGTCATTGACTCTGGTAACTGCCAGTTGCTAGGGAAGAGTGTATAATCCTTGACCTGTTGCGATTGCTAGAGGTTACTGCTAGTTGCTATTGTCAAATAAGTTGCTAAGAGCTCCTTACAATTGCTTTGGTCACTACATGGCTGCAATTGTCACCCGTGGTCTGTATGGAAAATGCTGAATAGTCAGCAAACACTAGCAAACTACTTGCCAAGCTTTAGTGAAACTGTGAAATGTGCGATGCAAACCAGAAATGGGGACTATTCTTCTTCACAGTGAAACTTGCACCTTGAATATGAACAAAGGTTTAAATTGTACTTTTTCAAGTTTCACTAAAGCTTGCAGTGAAACTACAAGGAGTAAAACTTAAGTAGTTTGCTAGTATTTGCAGACTAGTCGCTGTTGTTCATGCAAACCACAGCAATATGCTAATGACCAAAGCAATTGCAAGGAGTTTTTGTGTTTGCTAACTGGTCTCTGAGCCCGTGTATAGTAGTTACGGGTTAGATGTGAGACTGTCCTCAGCTGTCCATGTCTTAATTCAAGCAGCCATTGTTTTAAGAGTGGCCAAGCTACCGTTAGCACTGTAAACCACATACGTGTGGGGTGAAAGCAGAATGCTCATTATTCAGACAACACAAGGCTTAACAAATTGTGAGTCGATGGGGAAAAAAATTAAAGAGCATCCACGTGACTAATATGATGGTTAACTAATTTAGAAGCATTTTAAATACACTGTCATGATTCAGGCTTCTTCCTCTTTCTTTGTTTTTACACTGGATTACATTATTTGCCAAATATCTAAAATAATGATGGGTTGCTCTTCCCTCCTGGCACATAATTAATGCTGATATGTTGTGTCAGAAAAGTAATGAATTCCCATTCCTCATGGGGTATCTGCCTGTTTCTAATTTAGAAGACAGTTCTGAGAAGAAAACAAAGTAAATCATGAAGTAGCTGTGAGGATAGACGAAAAAAGTTGTGACAGATCACTCTTGTGTGTGTGTGTGTGGGGGGGGGGGGGGGGGGGGGGGGGGGAATGTTTTTTTATGCATCTTTTTCCTGCCTCTCTCTCTCTCTCTCTCTTTTCTCAGCTATCTCTCTCAAAGGTGTCTGTCGTATCTTTTTTTGTATGCAGTGAAAGTAATTACAGAAAATGTTGAGAACCTGGTGTGTGCTTAGAAAACTGAGATGAATCCTAAAGAAAAGGGGACATAGCTACTGATGACGCTGTTTTTATGGATGTGTGGGATTGCCTCAAGATGCGTTTCGATAAATTTTAGGCGAAACTGTGTCAGCCAGCCAATCACACAGAAGTCTGAGAAGCGCTCGCTACCCTGTCAGAGCCAATCATACACAAGGGACTGAGCTGGACATCAAAGGCACTTCCTTAAATGTTCCTGTGCTATGAAAGCATGAACACGTATACACACATGCCCACACAGTATAATGAAATGTGACAAGCCAAAAGCTGAAACAGCAGGAGATTCTGTGTGTCTTGAAATATCACCAAGACAGTGCTATAAACAGGTTATATATTTGAGAGTGGGTGAGAAATCAACTTTGTGTGTCAGTGGGTTTTTTTTTTCTCTTTTTTTGGTTTTCGTGTTCCTGTGAGAGGGCAATGGGGAGGCCTGTCAGTATTTTTAATTACATAGTTTGCAAGATCCTTTAATAAATAATCTTTACAACCTCTGTCATGGTACATTATCGCCGAGGATGTCATTCAGCAAACACAACCTCTTTAGGCTGTCAGTCATTTTGAACCAGTGTGCAATTACTGCTTACAGACATCAAGTGAAGGAAACCTTCCAAATATTTGAAGTGTTAATGTGATGCAAAGAGCCAGATACACCAAACACATCTAATACTGTCCAGACCTATTTAAAATTGTACAAGTATCAAACATTTGTCTTTAAAATTGGGTTTTGAATCTTGCAGTTTGCAGTTACAGCCAATTAGAACAAGTTGGCTTAAAGGGAGAGGAGCTGAAAACAACTCGATTCAGACAATGAATGAGCTGTGGGAATGCACCGACGCCCATCGGATATAAATAAGGATTATTTGGAACTGTAAATCATGCAACACTACTCTAGAATAAATATATTGATATAATCTGTGGACTGAGCCCTCAGAAATGGCTGGTATTTAATGCCATGAAAAAATATTTGCTCTCTTCTGAATTTCTTAGTTTTTTAGATATTTGTCACACTTACCTGTTTCAGATCATCAAGAAAAAAATTAGACAAAGATAACCCGAGTAAATATAAAATGCAGCTGATTATATAATGATTTCAGGTATAGGTAAGGGAACAAAGCTATCCACAAGCATTTGAAATAGTTGGCAAGTCTTTCAGATCACTCTTTAATTTAGCCATATTTTTGAGCATGAATGGCCGTCGTTTAGGTCGTGCCAAAGTATCAGGTTATAGTTGTCTGATATTAAAATCTGTAAACAATCTGAAACATAGAAATGTGAAAAATATGCAAAAAACAAAAAAATCAGGAAGAGGGTAAATACTTTTGAAGACACTGTGTGTTAAATGCAAAGCCTATTTTATCATGTTTGTCAGCTGGATGAAAGGGGAAAAATGTGCTGTATAATGTAGCTTGTTAAGCTACCACAAAGTATTTTTCTACCCAGGATGTATAGTTTAAATATAAAAAAATCTTTTGTTTCTGTATGATGCCTAACATTAGCTAACACCATAGTCTCAGTTTTCCGAGAATATCTTGTTAGCTAATGACATTTCTGTTTCATTCGTGTTTTGTTTGTCTTTGCAGTGACGTTAAACCTACACCTGGTGGACATTTAAGCCACCTGTTTGGTGTACGGCACATTATGATGATTTATTTCTGAACTCTCTTCCACTGCAGTTTGAATAATTCTTTTCCAATACACCAATTTTTACACTTCAACACGGAGGCATATTTTTGCAGAATATAAATGTTTTTTGGGGTTTTTTTTTATGATGGATGACACACATGGATAAAGCAATAACCTGAAGTAAATGTGTTGTTTTCTTACTTATTCTTACATTATATGCCTTTCCCAGAAAGGCCTTATCTCTTAGCCTGAGGCCTTAGTATTTCAAACATTTCCTTCAACATAATGTCATCCTAACCTTCCACATCTGGAGCGGTTGCAGAAGACTTTCCCTATTCTGGCATGAGTGTAGCAGGGTGTAGAGACAGCATCTGTAGTTTCAGCTGTTTGTTATGTGCATCTCATACTCTAATGTGTCTCATTCTGAGCCCATCTCATGTTGACGAAGACATCGAGGTATCTCTACACCTTGCCTCCATGAGTCAGTGGATGACCGACTGCTGATTTGCTTTCCTGTATTAGTTGGCACACATTCATCCCAGTCGTTGCACCAGTTGACAAAAGGAGAAGCTGAAGTTTAACAAGACTCTCCAAAGTGACATCTCTAAATGAATAAGACTAGCAAGACACAGTGTCTCCGCTGTAAAAGTAAAGCATCCGTCCCACTTCTTGCAAGATTTTCTCTTCCAAACAAGACAAACAGCCACTGGAAGCCAAATAAAAAATAGTGCTGCACATGGTCTCTCCACTCTATTCAGCTTGCCATTTATTTTAATAGGTTTTAAATGTGAGACCATGTTGAGCTTCCCAGGCTACGCCTTGTCCCTAAAATAGTTTATATTGTAGTGATGTGCACTTTAGGCATGAATCTATGAAATTCCAGTGATTCAAACTCTCAAATCAGGTGATGAAAAAATGGCATTTGTTTCATTTTCAGTGTCTTTGTTAAATCCTAAACTTCCAGTGGGAGCTGACTGTAAATATTTCAGTGACAGCCGTATGTTATTTTGGCTGACTTCCCCTCCAGTCACAGGACACTTTTTTTTCAGCCAGTGTGGTGTTGCATCTAAAAACATCCACGTGCTGCCAAAGGAGTGTCCGAGGGCTTTAATGTATTCTACTACTTCTGTTGAAATAGTTTCAAAAGGCTGATGTTGTCAGTCTCCCATTTGGGGAGCACAGCTAATGGATGACCGCGCCCTTTTAACACCCCATCAGTGGACAAACTGAAAAGATATGACGAAGGGGGTCTGTCACCGCAAGACACCGTCTGTGTGTTTAAATTACTCAGCATGCTTTGGTTCCCATGCAACCTCTCTCTCTCCCCTCAAATACAATTAAAAGCCACACTGCCTCGTTATAAAAGCAAGACGGAGAACAAATGGCAGAAGGAGGCGTGAGCATAAAAGCTGAACTTTTTAGCGACGTGACAAAATATTTGATTTGTTGAGTCTCTCTTATATAGCCAGCTGGATCGCTCACAATAGCTGGCTGTTGAATACCTCATAGCAGGTGATAACAAGGAGCTGCCAGGTGTGTACTCAGCCTACAATAGCCCAGATGGAGCGGCCGCTGAGAGTGTATGCTTATAAAGAGGTAGACTTCATAACAGATTTCAAAACTTAACCAGAACTTTTGGAGTTGAATAGCTCAAAAAAAAAAAAAAAGAAGATAATTTTTTAGTTTAGTATAAACTTTTAGTCTTTTTTACTATTTCTAAATTCAGAGTATCAGTGAGGCATTTTTGCCACCACAGAAACTCCAGCTGTTTGGCATCACTGGAACCCCGTTTTATGAGTTTTTGAGTCATAACTAATAATCTCAATTGTTTTACAATAAGTAATATTCAGTAAGAGTAATATTTACCAATCAGAGATAACCAATCGCTGTCGCTGCGTTTGTTCGTGTCCACTCCATTCTAAATCAGGTTTGGGCTTAACCATGACCTTTTCCATTCACATTTTTCAGCTTTTCCCCAGACTCGATGCAGTTTTACCCAGACTACTTTGTAATGCTACCTGGTGATGGGCACCGCTTTGAAGGCTGAAGTCAGAAAACAAAAATCCTTGTGCAGGAAGCACCACAGACTGCATAAAAGACTTTAATGTAATTGACTGCAGCTTTACCCTGCAAGATACGCACTGATACATATCTGTGGTTGTTTTGAAGCAAGTATAAACTAAATCCCCCTGTGCAGAGTGGGGTACATGATGTATTACTGCATACACGCACTACTGCACCTCAGCTGTCATACAGAAAGTGCTGCTTGTTATTGTTAGGAAACAGCAAATGGAAATCCCAGATCAATCCAGGAACTACTGGCCAAAAATATTTTAGTCAGATCAGCTGGGAGTCTTCGAAAATACCCTGCAAACAAGAAAGTCAAGGATTAACAAAAAAAACACCTTTCAACTTTGCTAGCGAGTGTCAGGATGGCACAGTGATTAGGCAGGCCATCCTTCCGGTGGCAGCAGAATCCAGTTGAATCCCTGGTGACAGCAAGCATCTGATCCTTGAACAAATTTAAGCAACAAGACGACATATTGGCAAACAACAGGCAAGTGAAAGTGAAAGAAAGGAAGCAGATGAGATGGAGAGGGGGGAGAAATGAATGCGAAAAGGAAGACATTTAACAGGCAGCAAAGGCAAGTCGAACCGGAGAAGGAAAAGCAGAGATCCAGCGTGTCAAAGGTATTGTTCCAGTCAAGGAGAAGAAAATGAGGGAGTTTGAAGAGAAATAAGACAAGTGGAAGACACTTCCAAGTTGTTCTATATTCAGCTTCACAATTGGTTGTGTAGGAAAATCTCACCTTTCTAGTGTATTTCATCAGTGTAGGCGGTACCTAAGGTATATATTTAAACACTAATAAATAATTTCAAACACCAAAAGAGTCATTTCTTCCTCATTAACATCCTAGCCCGGGTGACTCAAACATCATCTATTTTTATTCCTGGCAAAAGATCACAGACAGATCTGTGTAATTGGAGCTGAGGAATTGTTCGGTATCAAACGCGGTTCTCTCCCTTTTTGTCACTCAATTATATAGGCCTCCATTACTGAAAATGAGTCGTGTTCATTAAAGATGCCTCAGAATAGTAGCCAAAGATATCTCTGGCAGATTAGTTTTGGAGTGTATATTGTTCTCAAGGTTCAATTGAGCCACTCGATGATCCAGGCCGCCCGTGTCCTTTGATACAGCTGTAAGATTACCGAGATTTAAATTAAAGTTGTGTCAAATGTTAGAAGCACGTCTGATGTGGTCCTTTATTGGAGTAGCATGACATACACTTAAGCACTTGTTACTCAATTTGTTCCTGTATATAGACTGGTGAGAGGATTACGTAGTTTTTTTCCTCTGCCCATTATTTCTATTTCCCTCCCTCGAGGAGAAGCACCATGTTCCTACCATCGAAGATGACAAGCACATTTTGAAGATTACCCTCAAAAGAACAAACTGTCACCACAGAGCGACAGGGGCCATGTGGCAGGGAAGGTGGCTGGGCTCATATCAGGCATCTTTCAGTTATGCAGTGACAAGAAAGAAATCTATGATCTACTGGTTGCTTATATTTTCTTTGGATCTGGATGGTGTCAGTACTTGTGTAACTCGAAGTCGGGGAGGGAGGGGAGGTACGGGGGTTAGATCAATGTGACTCCGAAATGAAAGAGCCGAGAAAAGTTTTCACTTCTCTGCTGGGACATTGTTTCTGCTGCATTTGTGTAAAATGTCATCAGTTTGCAAATGGCAATTTTTTGAAGGGAGCGCTTTATACGAGTTGACGTTTTCTCTTGCAACATGCAGCCAGCAGCTCAGCCTTGTTCTAATGTTAGCGAGTATCCCTGTTAGAGAACCACGTGACGTCTGTTTTAACTGATTTCGGGGCTCCCTGAGCACGGTGTCAAAATATTTTCTCCTGGTAAAGTGTAGCTGTTGTTCGTGTCCTTAAAAATAACCTTTGATAAAACTGTTGGTGGAGACTTGGGTTTATTTTTTTACACAGAACAGAAGCTTCACATATGCACTGCAGTGTATTTATTTTACTCTCTTTTGTCCTGAGAAATAACTTTTCCGTTAATATCTGTTTTGAAAATCCACTTTTAAGACATTGCAGAATTGTTGTAAAGATGCCGTTTGGATTCTGTAGTTGTAACAACCAACTGACAAAACAATCCACTGCATTCACATTGAAGGACGTCAAAAAATCTGCCATTTAGTGAGGAAGCCACCAGCATCACAGTGGTACACACGTAATATTTCTTTGGCTTGGTTCTCATTTCAAAAGTTTGACCTATCAGGACATTAAAAAAAATTCTGATCCTCAGCAAGTCTTAAAATTGGGTAAATGTGACCTCTGATGAAAAATAAAACATTGCATGTTACACTGTCTGATTATTTATTTAACAAAAAACAAAAAGCAGAAGCAGCATAAGTTTCCATAGGAATTCAGAGGGCAAATAGCAGCCTGATAATCAAATGCATGTGATTAACTGATCATCAGGGTGTGAGCATCTCTGTAAAAGCAGAGGTTTGTTCAGTTTGCACGTCTGGGGCATTCAAGTGTGTCAGCAATGATCTTAGAGCGGTAATTGTTGCTGCACATCAATCTGGGAACTGTTAGAAGGCCATTTCCAAACAATTTGAAGTCCATCATTCTACAGTGAGAAACATTATTCACAAGTGGAAAACATTCAATCTTCCCAGTCACCGATTTTGCCAGGAGTGGACGTACCAGCAATTTCACCCCAAGGTCAGACTGTACAATGTTCAGAATTACAAAAAACTCCAGAGCTACACCTCTGCAGTCTGCAGGCCTCAGTTAGCATGTTAAATGTTTAATTGAGTGACTGTAGTAGTAGAAAAAGTGTGAACAAGTACGAGTTGTTTAGAAGTGTTGTCATATCTGTGTTGTATCGGAACAAACCAATAGACTTCTTCAACACTGTCATTGAATCATGGGTAGACAACAATGCTTCTGCATTTTGGCTTAGTTTTTGTTAAATAATTGCGCAGTGTGATATGTGTTGTGTTCTTGTTCATCTTTGGCTGTATTTACCATCTTTTAGGACCTGGTAAGGACTAGATAATGTTTTTATTTTGTCCTAATATGAAAAACTTTCTTTTTACAACCACATTAAATAATAATTTAAGTTTTTTGTACTATAAGAAGGCACTAAGAAACCATAAGACACCACTTAGAAACTGCTAATAAACCTGTTCATGCTACTGCATGAACAGGTTTATTAGCAGCAAGGTCATAGTTAATATCCCTTTTGGGAGCTTGCTGTTTTCCACTTTCACTCACTGCTTGTTTAGGCAGACTGAAAATAACTTAATTAGGTCTGTGGAAAGGATTGTGGTTTTGCTTAGTTTATTCCTCTTTCACACACCTCACTACTCAAGAGTACCCAGTACATTTCAGCGTGATTCTAAGAGGTCCTGACCAACTGTCCATGTGTAACAACGAAGGAGCGAGACTCTTCCCACTACTAAAGGTCACTTCTTCACGCTTTGACACAAACCTTTAACCTCACACGATCAGTCATCATATGAGCAGGCTTTCTTCTCAAGGTCTGGGGTTGGTTTGCTGGAAATTACGGGTTACCTAGGAGCTCTATAACAACTGTCTAAACGTCAAAACAATGTTCACCAAAGTGAAGAAGCAAAGCAAAAGCAAATCTCTACTTACTACCTTGTTTTATTGCATTGAACATAAAGCACCCTCACACTCACCTGTAGTCTTTCCATTTCTAAAAACCTTTTCCCTAAAGCTGCGTACACAGTTAAGCGACTTGCTTGCTTTGAAGCTGAAAGCTGGTCGCTTGTAGACATTCCAGGCTCAGGTTATCCTCTAGCATATTTATCACCTGGACAAATGTCAGTCAGTGATATTTTTCACTCCTGTTGATGGTTGCTTCAGTTGCTCGACAGAAAGCCCATTTCACATCAACAGCAGTTATAAAGTTGCCAAATTCACTTTCTATTGTGACCAGCTGACACATCACTGCAAATTGCTTCCAGTGTGTACACAGCTTAAGTATGTTTTGCTAAATATTGAATCCACATCTTGTCCAAAAAAGTTTTTAATCACAGCTAACATTATATTGTGTTTGTGTGTATGTTCTGTTTGGTTTCCCCAGAACAATCAAAGTGGAGGTGTATGACTGGGATAGGGATGGCAGGTGAGTATATTAACCAAGAAATTACATGACTAGTCAGAATCTGAGAAATCTTTAATGTACAGTTACTGTTTAAGACCATATTTAATTATATGTAACTCACTCTAACTTGCTCTACAATAATCTCAAAAGGCCAAGAACTCAAGGTTCAAACTTTACTTGAGAATGTTATAATTTCCTGTCACGAAGTTCCAGCTTATCCCAACCCTCTCCCCTGTTTTTTGTAATAGAAATGCTTCTAGTTACTGATGCTTCTCCCCCTTTATTTCTTATCCCAGCCACGATTTCATTGGGGATTTTACCACCAGCTACCGAGAGCTAGCTCGAGGGCAGAGCCAGTTCAATGTGTATGAGGTAATTCCAGCATTCTCACCATTCAAGTGCGTGTCTAGAGGCTTCTGAGGTCTAGAAACCCTCTACACTTGGGATCCTGGATCCCATTTTTGACAGGACTGACATTGCTGTCTTTGACATCATTGCATTGTTTTCTATTACATTAAAAAAACCTCCATTTCATTTGATAGTCTCCACTCCTGCAACACAAAAATCCATAATGAAGACACACTGAAAAAGTTATTCCATACTTTTTTCTTATAAAACAGTATTTGAGCATGTCTGCCCACCTCCTCCTTTCAGTAATACATCAAATTAATGGTTTCTTCTGCTGATGTTCTTTTAAACCCAAGATTTATTTTGCTGCTATAATCACCTGGATGCTGACACACATAAAAATACAGCTATTAGCAGCAGCACGAAACAGGATTAATAGGGGAACAATCCAGGGATTTAGAATGATCAGAGCTATTTCTCAGTGCTTCTCAGGGGACAGCTTACCATGTCTCTTCTCTTAATAGCATACAATTTGGCTCTGTATGCAAATTACAAACACATCTCATTTAAATATCTCATTCTGGGGATCAAGATTGAACTGCTTTTGCCAAAATGACATAGGTGTATCCCATGTTTACATAAAAATCCCACTGAATAGAATGCCTTGCATTAATCTAAGAGGCAATGCCTTTATGCTAATATTCATGATTAGAATATAATATTAAATATTTAGGTGACCATCTTTAATGAACCACAACTATATTTTGAGGGAGGGGGCAGTTGAAAGCTAATATCTTTGCAAAGAAGACATGTCAATACCTTTACGCCTCTGTGATTCGGTGGCCTTCAGCAAAGGACGAATACCTGTCTTTTAGATGTCAGCTCCATTATACGCTACTGTTGATTCCTCTCTGCCTCCAGGGGAGACTGAAAGGCCCTTTAGTTTTTGCATCAGCAGATTGTTCAGTGTGTCAGACAAATTGCCATCCCTCCACGTTAAATTAGGGGCTGTCACTTCCATGCCTAGTAGCCATAGAGAATTGAGGTAATGAGCTGAGACGTCTTTGGTCTTCAGATTGACAATTCCGTCTTGTTTTGGAGCCGTTAGAATACCAGTAAAGCAAATGTACACCTCGCACCTTGAGCCCGTCTCACCCCATCGAGTCATTGCAACCCGAGATTCATGTTTGAACTTCCAGTCTCCAGTAATGTCACTGACGTGCATCCATTTCTAGTTTTTCTAATCTTCCCTTGCAGGAGCGGTGCTTTCTTATAATACCCATCTATTATTTCATAAACACGCGCCCTTTCTCACCTCACTTGTTTCCTTGTTGCTCCTCTGTCAGTCATATAGACACACTCACTGTTCCATCCTGCCTCCACACTGCATACATCTGTGTGATGGCACGCAGTCTCTGTGTGCCACCCACACTCATGCCTTCATTAGATTTGTTGCCTCCAATTAGGGTGGAATTATATCATCAAACCAAAGAGTGTGTATGTGTGTAAAAGGAAACGTTGCTTTAGAGTGTGTAAAAATACATCTGGCCCAGTGATGTAGTATTTATTTTTTCTGTTGTTGTTTTTTTTGGTGAATGTAAAGGTTTGGTATGAAAGAGGCCGCTTTACAGTTTGCATAAAATGCTTGCAGCTAATAAGCACAGACCAGAATCAGTTCTGGTTTAAAGGCATTTTGTGCTACTGGCTCTGGTAAGCTAGAAGCAGTATAAATGTATAAATACTTTTCATATAAAGTATTTCTATGCTCAGCATATGATGGACTGGATTTTGGATTTCCTTTTCCTTTCCTTGTTTCTTTGTAGGTGATTAATACCAAAAAGAAAATGAAGAAAAAGAAATATGTCAACTCTGGAACAGTGAGTACAGTTTCAACACTAATCAGGGCTGGCAGACAGCCGCTTTTCTGTTTCACACCTACTTTTCTTCTGTTAATGATTCCCTCTTTAATTTTCATGCAAGTGTTGTGGAAGACTTTGGAAGGTGTGCTTTCTATATCTGGACAACAACATAAAGCACTGTACATGTTCTCTTTAATTGTCCACAGACCTGTTAATTAAACATTACACACGATTGAGGCTACGTCTGCACTAATACACCGGATAATTTGAAAACGGCGTTTTTGTCTAAAAACTCTCCGTGTCCGCGCTATCGTTTCAAGCGTTTCTGACCAGTTGTTCACCCACACTGAAATGATCGAAAACGCTACGTTCCTGTATTGCACATGCGTGAAACGTAAGATGATTCGACCTGCCTCATTTCTGTCTGCTGTTTTTTACTTTCCGGCTCTTTGAAACGTCGAGGCAAAATGTCAAGGAAAAGCACAGAGTTTTTTAAATGGACTAACAATGAGGTGGAGTTCTTGCTGCGAGTAACACAAAAGTACAAAGTTGCAAAAGCGATTGAGATTTAAAGAATTTGAAGAAAAGCTATCTGGAGGATGTACAGACTGATATAAATCTTTAATAGGGCTGTCAAAATTGAGAGCAAACAAAGCAACTGCTGTATAATGCCCTCCATAATCTTAGTTTAATTGGTCACATGACTGCGACACATGACTAAAATACGTCATTGTTTTCAAAATGTATCCGCTTTGGAGAGCGCGGTGTTTTCCTTGACCGAAAACGCCGTCTCAGTGTGGACGGGAGGCCAAAACGGAGAGAAAAAGATGCATTTTAAAACTAAAACGTATTAGTGTGGACATGGCCTGAATATGTGGTACTTTAGGTAATTATGTTAAAAGAGAAATTTTATAATAAAAATGTATATGAGCGGGACAAAAGAAGGCTGACAGAACCTTAAAGACATTTGTTGAGTAGCCACCACCAGCAGCCATTTGTGACATTTGTGATTTCCACAGAGCTTACCTAGCAGCGTGGCTGTGAACACGTAATGCGTACAAATTTATCTCATCTTCTCTTCAAACGTCTCCTCCGGCAATGCAAATGAGTCTTTCATCAGAAAGCGGCCGGCTCACATCTTTTACCAGAGAGAGCATAAAGTGCTCAACTAAGACATGATGTGGAGTTTATTTTGGATTAAGGGGAAAACATCAATACCTCTGCATTTAATCAAGTGTCTATCCTTGTCTTTAATTTCAGGTAACCCTGCTTTCCTTCTCAGTGGAGTCGGAGTTCACCTTCTTAGATTACATTAAAGGAGGGTGAGTGGGAACGACCACCTTCAAACTGAAAGAAACCATGAAATTGCCTTTTACTTGTAATGCCTTACTATGACTAAAAGCCTGCCGTAAATAACGCCTCTGTCGAAGCATAAATCAAGGGAGGGAACATTTATAACTAATGCAGAAATACTTGGGTGGTTTCATCTTTGTACTTAATGATGCAGAGTGAGGTCACCGTTAAATATTTGTTGATTTCCCAGAAGTTGAAAGCTCAGCATCATATTTATTAAACCATGCTTGAAACACGAGCCTCTTGGCATATTTGTAGGACACTGAATAATATCAACATTGTGTTCCTTTCCGATATTTGCTTGTCTTCCAGCTCTGATTATTCTCCAAGAACTCTGTAGAAAAATATCTGGCACTTTAATGTTCAAACAATAATTTGAGCCTTTGTTAACATACCAAAAACTGTCTGTGTGGTCTTCATTAAAAATGTTATTAAAATACTTTCCTATCTTTCATGCAGAGGGATCAAAAGTCCAATGTTCCACTGCAACTTTGTTAAACTGACTAATAAGTTCATAGCTGGAGCTATCTGGGGCATTCAAACTCCAAATGTATATTTAATGAGTTCTAAAAGATAAACGGTACAGTACCAGCCCTCCAACTTCAGTGAAGCTTTAACACCGGAGGCTGACGTGTGAATATCAAGTCTTTCTCAGGTGAAGTGTGTCTTTCAGGCAGATTGGGCTGTGCTTTGATCTCAAATGTCCCACCACAGCAGGGCAGCTGTCAGAGTTTTTATGTGCTGTGGCAGAGCTGACAAGTGTGACACATTTCGCTGACAGTTCCTGGCGTTGGCTGATTTATGATACAATAACCTCAAAGTTTAGTGGCCTCTCTTCAGAAATATCATCCTCATCAGTCTGGCCCCTAACATTACTGTGGTGCTTACTGAAAGACATATCATATGAGAGCTGGTTCTTGCAAATGTGAAGGCTCTTTTGAAAATGGATGTAAGTTTGTGAAAGTGTGCCACTTAAGCTGTCCAAACCCTTTGTAACCACAAAACAGGAGAAACACTTCCATCACTGCCATCTTTTCTGCTCCAGCTGTTAAAGCACTTTTCTGTAATATTTAGCTTTACAGCTTTCATCGGGATAAAAGTTGAAGTATGCCTGCTTTTACATCTCATTTTAAAGCCACTGTAATCATAAAAGAGCAAGAACAATCTGACTATTCAAACAGCTTTAAAGTTTTGCACGTCCGTGTAGATCTCTTTCAAACTCAGCAGCACAGAGACCGTAAAGAGGTTAAAGACTGAGAGGACATATGAGGAAAATCATTCAAACATACCTTTTTACCAATCACAAATTTGAAATAGGATGTGTAACAATTGTGTTGTTGTGAATTAACATAAATGCAACACAAACTGTTCCCAGCGACCTGTAGGGCGAGAACAGAAGAACGTGCATAATCGATGCAGCTTGCAGAAACATACTGTGTATTTTTTGTTCTAAATAATTATCAGTAAGTAGAGGAATATTTTAACTAGCAGCTTGCAAAATGCAGTAGTGTTGTAGTTGTGTTATTAATCGAAACTTCCGACATGCCGTGCGTGACAAATGTGTTAGACCACCCCACAATGTAAGATGTAAGCCTGCGGTCCCCGACCCCCTGGCCACGGGCTGTTACTGGTCCGTGAGTTGTTTGGTACCGGGCCGCGAGAGTTGAGGCTCGGGTGCGAACTGTATGGTATTCAGGGATTTTATCGGTTTTTATCACTAACTCGGTTTCCCTGGGTCCATGTAATGAATAAATCTTTTTTTTTTTGGTATCGGTACTGGTTTTATTTTGTTGTATTTATCCGCAACACCGGTCCATGAATATATTGTCGGACATGAACTGGTCTGTGGAGCAAAAAAGGCTGGGGACCGCTGGTGTAAGCCACACCTGCTTTTTAACAGCACTTAATGATTTATCCATCAGCTATAACAAGCTCTATAATCAAAATGCTTTTAATACTAAAATATAATTATTGTTTTTGTCTGTGAATTTCCTACTGTTTTACTGAAAAGCTGGAAAAAATAGTGAAGCACATTATAATTTCTTGATGAAGATAATTACAGTCATTTACTTGAATTCCTGGACAGATAAAAATGAGTTTTAGTGGGCAGACAAATCCAGTGTGCAAGCTCAAATTTTGGTTTAAAAATGTAAATTTGCTTTGTTATTTGCCTAAAAAATAACAAAATAATTTTTTGGTTTTAACCAAAATTTTTGACAGATTAAAAAAATACTTGCGTGTTCTTACTTTCATGAGAGGTGATCAAACAAATTAATGTAAATTAACATAAAAAGTAAATCTCACGCTGAAGAGCTCTGACTTTCCTGCTGTAGATGTACAATTTGCAAACCTGCCCTCCCAGACACTAATTATTTCCAAAATGTCCTAATGAATGAATAAAATGAAGTTTAATTAATACTAATGTGAGCAGGGTCAGGCTGTGGCATATTCTGCGTCCCTACCTAAAGCTGAAAGGTTAATGTGAATCCTTAAGTCATTCGTTTTTATTATCATTCTTTTGCTGTTCTCTCTGGTGACTTTCATAGATAATGAGAGGCTGTCGTGTGAGCCCCCGAAGGCCTCGTCTCATTGTTGTAAATTAGAAAGAAGAAGGGAGTGCTTCATCAGCAGGGAAAATTGGATTATGATTTACTCTTAAGTGCTCCATCAGTGTAATTGCTTGTTACCATGCTCCATCTCTCAGAAGCTCCTCGGCACCTCCGGCTTTTCTCGTGGAGGTGAAAGTCAGATAAACAAGATAAAAGAGTGTAATCACTTAAATGTTGTTTGACAACTGGCCGTACTTTGTATATTGAAGCAGTTGGTATTGACAGTGAGGCCGATCGATATCGTCATATGAAAAGATCGCCATGCCGTATGTAATCTCCCTCGTGTCTCTTGGGGTCGTGTGTGGTCGTTGGTATGAGCATGGAAATTTAATGAGCTCTGGCATGTTTTTATTGTTGGCTGCTTTCTGTTGTTGATTTTTTTTCCGATGTCCTCCCCTCTTTATCCCTTCTAGGACTCAGATCAATTTCACTGTGGCCATTGATTTCACAGCATCTAATGGTGAGTGATACTAACAGCAAAGTGTGTAGGGAGAAGGGGGGTCGGGGATAAAAAATATTTAGCATTGCTCCAAAAGCGTGGCATGTCCAAATTCACAGTGACACAAACCATCACTGCAGGCATGCACGTTGTACACATAGTGTCTCTAACAGCCGATGGCCTGGAAAGTTCTTACTATATTTTTTTTGAGAGCTTAAAGGGTAATTAGAGCAGGCGTTTAAGTTTTAAAAAGCAAATAGCACCACACTTAACTGTCATTACACTACTTATTCCAATAATTATGACTGAATGCAGTACTGCAAAAGATTTATCTACCTAGTCCTAAGTCCTAAGTCCTAGCTTTCAGCATGAATCACAGTTATTAGGGGGGAAATATAAGTTTCCCTTTTTCCTTTTTTTTGATTTATCACAAACACGCCCCTGGAAGAAAACTTATTTCCTCCCTCAACTTATACCAGCCTGTTTAGTAAAGCTAGTGTTTTTCCACTGTCGGGTTTAAGTAGTTGCATTATTTCCATACAAATCATTAAAAGGAAAAATGTGGACACTTTACCTGGAAGCTTTAACATGTATAAAGTGTACAGTAGCAAAAGTCTTGAGCCTTTGCTTTTAAAGATGTTTTATTGGTTTTAAAGTGCTTCACCATTTTCAGAGAGATGTTTTTTTTGTGTTTTGTGAAGCTACTTAACACTGACCTATGGATCATTCGTATGTGAAAAAGGCACCTAACATGTGAGATTAACAAAGAAGCCTTTTTAGTTTATGTCTTTAGGCACTTTGTTTCTATTGTAAAAACATAAAATTTGGTCCCATTTCTTTAACTGAATTTCCAGAAAATTGATAACAGTTTGACACTTCAAAAAGATGATTCCCAAAAAAACTATTAGCTGAAAACAAAAAGAGTGTAGAACTGAGCAAAGATCTAAGAGCTGCATCAAGCAAAACTGATTTTACATAGTATAATGTATTTCTATGCATGTTTTCATATGCTTCAATAAATCCCTATACCTATTTACCATTTTCCTAGCAGACTATAGAGAAAGGAGGGTTTGCTCAAGACTTTTGCACAGTACTCTATCTGTGAGTCCATATTTGAAACCACCTTCGAAGTGTTGTGAGCCACAGATGGTGTTTTCAATCAACTTGTGGCTCCAGAGTATCTGGTTAAATCTCTAGCAATAGTGTCAGATACTAATGTCAGTTCTGCTTTTGTCAACCTCCATCCCACTTTAAAGACCTGCTGCATCAAAAATATGTTGATTTTTTTTTTACAGTAAATCTGCCACCGTTTCCTGTGAAGGCTGGATGTTAGAATGGAAAGCTTAGCAGCTAATAAGAAGGGTGGAATATAGCAGACAATCATTTCTGTGCTGCTTCGAGATTTGCAGTTGTGGTGTTAGTCCAGGTGATATGCAATTTGTTGTTATACCCCGGACACTGATAAAGTCACTTGACTACGAAAGCAGCAGGATTTGTGCTGTCAGATAGGAAGTAATAAAACTGGTGAGCACATATCACCAGCAACCTCACTGAGGGCAATGACAGCAACATTTTCTAAACACATCCAAAATATCCCAGCTGGGCAGTTAATACTGAATGACTTTATGATGTGCCGTTACAGTGGGGCTGTTTAAGAAGGTCACAGTTGTTGATAAGCTTACAGTTTGTTACAACGACTAACAGGGGTGAACATCACAGCTCAGGCTCACTGCAGTTGTGTTAATGTGATCAGTGACCGCAGCTAATTGCTATTTTTAAATGTTAGAAAAAGTCCCACCCAAAAACAGCACCTTTGATCGATTTCACCTGAAATATGACTTTGTTGCTTGTGCATCAAGATGAGCTTATGATTGATTTATTTGTCAACAGGTAACCCCTCCCAGTCCACTTCACTGCACTACATGAATCCCTACCAGCTAAATGCTTACGCCATGGCCTTGAAGGCTGTTGGGGAGATCATTCAAGACTACGACAGTGACAAGATGTTCCCGGCTTTAGGCTTTGGTGCCAAACTGCCGCCCGATTGGCGGGTGTCACATGAGTTCCCACTGGTATATGTCCCCCACCTCATATTACCTTTGACTGAGTTTAGCTGATTTTAAATGTTTAGCTGAATAATTTCTCATTTTGACAGTAACTACAGTAAATATTGTTTAGGTTTATTTGACTTCAAGAAACTTGAACAGGATCTTGTTTCTATTTTTATCCCTTTCAGAATGGAAACATTGAAAATCCATACTGCAATGGTATTGAAGGCATCTTAGAGGCATACCATCAGAGTCTAAAGACAGTGCAGCTGTATGGGCCGACAAACTTTGCTCCTGTGGTGAACCACGTTGCCAGGTGAGAGATCCATGCAAGCTGGTGAACTCTAACAGATGCTATTTAATTACTTTTTGGGACTTTCCACATAAGTTAAAGTGATTTTACATGCAAATTCAAAATACCATCTTGGATTCTTTATTTAAATTTCCCCCTTTCTTTTCTTCTTCATCTTCTTCTTCTTCTTTTTTAGCAGCAGTCATTTTTGTTTTATCCCTGTGGATTTTCCTGTTCATGCTTGTCTTTCTGTTATTATGATTTATACATTATTTATATCCAAATGCTAAAAACACAGTAATATTAAAAAAAACTCTGCAGCTCAGAAAGATTATCTCAGAAACGTATTTTTTAAAACAATTTATATGCAAAGAGACTGGCAGCCTGCGTTATAGTCTGCTCGGTGTCTCAGATAGAATCAGCTGTTGTGGGAATTTATTGGCATAAATAGTGAGATTATCTTTTCTTTATAACATTGGAGTTAAAAAAAAAACTCAACTTCTTGGCTTTAACTTATCTGACCTGTTTGCTTCACAACAAACAGCATGTGATGTGCTTCAGAATGAATTTTAATTGGCTCACAGCAATCAAAAAGCAGTCACAGATATAGCCAGTGAAATAAATGACCAACAATCTAAGTCATATAGTTTGACCTGCCACTGTATTTACACAGCCGTGGTGTGACGGGATTCGGTCGGTATCATTTTTTGCCCTCACTGGCACATTTGTTGAGCCAAATCCAAACAGCTCTCCATCTGATTATAACGACGCTCTAATTAAAAATGTAATTCTGATAAAAAGGTATCTCACTTTTTTAAGCTGTGGCTTTTGGCCAGTCGGTATTTAGCATTTGAATAAGTCAGCTGATTTATAAAGAGATTTATTTTAACAAAGAAATGAATCAAACGATGAAAGAAGGCTTTGTTTTAAATCTGCTTCATCTAATTAATCGCTCTCTTCTCATGGGGTGTTTTATTGCGTGTGAGCTGAAGTACAGCAATGACAAAGAACATTTTTTTATTGAATCTGCATGTAGTGAGAGTGCTCGATAAGGCGTGCACTGTCATCCGTTTGTTTTCCACATCGATGTTTTGATCAATTCATTAATAAGTCTTGAAGTCAGATTTGTTTCTGTATTAAAACGATAACACGGCATCGTGTAATGATGGCTTCTATCTGTGTATGCAGATACGCAGCGGCGGTGCAGGATGGCTCTCAGTACTTTGTGCTCCTCATCATCACAGACGGCGTCATTTCAGACATGGCCCAGACCAAAGAGGCCATTGTAAATGTAAGAATGGGAAAGTGGGAGAGCATTTCCTGTTCTACAAAAAAAAAAAGGCTAGATACACCCAACTTGTTTTGGCGTTAATGAGGACACTTTTGAACTCAATGATGCTGTGTAGCGTAGGCTAAAGGCCATTATTTAAAGAATAAATTGTAATTTAAGAACATAAAAGTGTTTCCTGGAGATACAAAAATCTCAACAGTCTTATTTCTGTGCCCAACTACAAACAGTAGCTGATTGTTTGTTCCCTTTGCTCTACTCTCTCCCATTCATATTTCAAGATGCTCAGTATTTCCTTTGCTTAGAGGGGACTATGTGCACTTGTTTCACTTCGGCAAAGAATGACAGCATTCACTGTTTTCTGCTGTCAGTAACGACGCTAGCACCAGTTCTTCTCTCCTCTGCTCCCTGTTTCACCATATCTGTATGCATATGTGTGGGCAGAGGGGAACATGGAGTAGAGCAGAGCAGACAGATGTAGTGGAGATTAAAAAAAATAGTTGAATTGCCAGCAGCTCATTGCTGTCGGTGCTGATAGAAGCGAGGCTAGTACTGAGCTGAGAACTAGCAGCTCCTGCTGATAACATTACAGCTGCACCTTCTAACAAGCAAAGACAGAAGGGCTTTGACTGATTCACGGTGCCAGAGACGAAATTCACCTATACGCACCACAAGAGGTTACTTTGTTTGTCTTTATACAATCTTGTAGCAGTAAGGAGCGCAATCAAACTCATTTTTCATCAATATGGAGCAACAAAACTGGTGTAGTGTAAAATGAAGTGCTTAAATGTTGTTTTTAGTTGATTTTAGGGATGATTATGCGGTTAAGTGTGCACTGATTGCATGACAAACTCAAGGTTACAGCAAGAGGGCCAGGCAGCCTGTTTCACTGTTTTTAAGCTAATCAACTGTTGGCGCAAACTTTTCATGAGGTATCAAGTAAAAGTCTACTGATTGAGAAAATCACATATAGCTCTGTTGCTCAGTACGTCCTCAAATGTCTTATTTAGTCTGACCTGCTGACTGACAATCAATGGACGTGTTAGCTGCAGCTATTCAGCTGCTCTTGGAAATAAAAATTGTTATGTCTCCGATCAGCTCTAGCATGCCCTAAAACTTCTCTGTGGTTTTCTCTTCAGTCCACAGAACAGCACTGTGGTTTAATAATGGCCGCTGTTCTGCAGTATGCAGAGAAAAAGGACTGGAATCATGGCTTCAAGCAAGCCGCATGTTTAGAACTGTAATTACACGTTTAGAAACTTTCTCATCAATGATACATAGACCATTAAATTACCTTAAGGTATTCCCTTTCTACCAGTGGACTATTAATAAATACGAGATGTGAAAAGATGAAGGGCATCTGGCGTAAAAAATTTGCTAAATCAAATATGCGGAGCTCCCCACTGTGGCGACCCCCTGTGAATAAGACAGCAGCTGAAAGTTTGGCTTATTTATACTGCCTCAGTAAATAAAGCAGCACAGCATTGTGTACTATTCCTCAGAGCTTCCCCCCCAAACTTATCCTCACACCTTTCTTTCCCCAGCCTAAAACAGTAGGTGGCTGCTGTTCTCCCCTTTTCCTTTTCCTCCATCTCTTCCCCTTTTCTTCCACTCCTCCTCAGCCTGCCACAGGCACAGAACACCCAGCAGACTGGATTTAAAGGGAATTTGCGACTGTTAGTCAAAACATTAGAACAGCCACACCTTCCTTTTAAGATCTTGCCTGCTGCTCTATCACACTGCCTCCACCTCTTCTGATCTACTGATGCTTGCTGCTTCCACTGCTTGCCTTTTTACCCTCCACGGATCCCGGGCGAGGGAGGACACATGTGCTGAGGTTATATAAGCCTTTCTCATACATATTCACACTTGAACAAAGATCTGAGAAACAGAGTGAGAGGAAGTGAGTGCCTGAGTTTATATTTGTACACATATACGACAACTGGAGAGCGGTGTTTGCGGTATGTCTGGTTAACATGTGGACATGTGGCTTATCATGCGGGTTTATCAGTCACAACTGATTCTGCTGCATTAGAGAAATCCACCTGTCAATCACTCAGCAGCCCCCTCCTCTGCTCGGGTTGCTCTGCTGCCTCATTTTCTTTACCTCTGCGGAATCATGAGTCTCCCTCGCTCACACACACAAAGACCTGCTGTCTCGCTCCATCTTTTTCCCACTCAGAGATCTACACCTCTTTGTCTTCATCTGCACCCTCCATACTTCTGTCACCACATTCAGACTATAAAAAAAAAATCCTCTGCTGCCTTTGATTTCCTTCCTTTCTCATCTTCTACTTGTTATCTGTCTGTGCTTTGTGCTCTGTCTCTTTATCGGTGCAGGGACCCAACAAAAGCACTTCACTTCACAACCATTTAACCTCCATTTTTTTTGCACTGTTTAGATGTTGATGCCAAATCAAGTTTATGGTGCAGAGAAATGAGCCCTGTTGAAAGAAAACTGAAGTTATGTGGACGCAGCTGCAGTTTTTTAAGTTATCACAGCATTATCCTCCTGAAATGGAAGGAAATAATTTGAGTTTCAGAAGTAGCGGCTGCTGGATCTCTGTAGAAAGCACAGCTAGTAAGGGAAACACAGCCCATTGCTTTTCAATGATTGTTAAAAGATTCAAATTCCTGTGGTAACAGTTCATGTATATGACACGACCTTTTCAGCATGCGTCTGTCATGACCGGCATAATAAAGTCGAGCATATAATACACGACACCTGGGAACATATTTATCACTCAGTTTTTATTTTTGAACAAATGGGCATTTGTTTTCTGACAGACTCACAAAAAAGAGCTTTATGTATTCAAATAAATAATCATTAAGGAAAATGAGCATGATGTAAACTGAATGTATACCAATGAAGTAAATTTCATTAGATTTTTGCAGGTAAGTCAAATGGTTAAAAAACAGCCTTTTGATGCATATAGTAGCTACTCTGACTTTATCAGCTGTATTCAGCTACATCCTTTATCTAATGTAGGTTTTTCATACTTGCATCCTGGAAGTGAAAGCACAAATTTTAAGGTTTTCATCAACTGTCTTCCTCAGTCTTTGTATGTTTATGTGATATCGCATATTACAATCCTAAAGACGACACTCAACTGAAAACATGAACCTACTCCTGCGTTTCTCTGTAATGTAAGGGAATATTTATTATAGTGATGTTCCTTATCGTCTCCTTAACAGATGGACCAATCTCAACAAAACATCGCACGAACATCGTCACACATACAGCAATTATTAACGTGTATATGTTTTTAAAAACATTTATTATAAATCCCAGTTCTTTTTTTTTTTCATCCATGCAAATGCAATGTTAAATTCTCTGTTTATGTCTATTTGTGTTTCACGGTCACCAAAATTTGCATCCAAGTGTAATTTTCTTCATGTCACTGCTGAATATGAAGAATCTGAAAAAGCACCATAGGCCTGGATAGTAGTAGTAATAGGAAACAATATACAGCCAGTGGCTAGAGAGAGGGACAAAAATGAACTATAGGGCTGACCTGAATGTTTTGTGGGAGGAGTAGCCTTAATGTACATATGTTTGTCACACAGGCACTGTCATGTTAGTGATCACTGTGATGCTGTTGCTTGGCTGAGAAAACTGTATTCGATATAAAAAACATTTCGTGGGTAAAATCTGATTACATTCAGCCACATTCTTCTTAATGCAGTCAATACTAGTCTGTCAAGATGTGAATGATAGTGGGCTGTTGTGTTCAATAACTGGCTGAACACAGAATACACTCTGACAGTTCAAAGGTAAGGTCTGCACTCACTGATAATTGTGTTATTTTTAAAAGTCTTCGATCCTAAATTTTCCTCTAAGCTGACATCTGAGGCAGCCAACGTCAGACAGTCTAGTAACATAGCTGACCATGTGTGAATGAAATGGTTATTACTCTAAACATAAATCCATAAAGCCCCTTAAGCTCATATGTGTAATTGCAATAACACAAACACTCATCAAAGCATGCACATGCCTGGCATTTGAATTTAAGAAGCACAAACAAAGTGAAGTTGCAAGTTTTGACTGACACTTTGTTTTGTTGTCTCATTAGACTGGATCTCTGCTGCAAAACAGGGTGACAGGAGGACTGCAGAAGTGGGGCATAGTGGATTGCCAGGTTATTTTTAGTGGCATTTGATGTTGAGATGTGTGTGTCTCTGGCTGCGCATACACTTATGGATATCTGCGAGTATGAGTGGGAGGACAGGCACTGACAGGAGTCGCGTTGAACACTGATAATCGCGTTGATGTGATGTGGCTGAGGTACTGAGGACACAAACTGCTCTCATCCCTGTGGGAAAAAAAAAAGAGGTTGCCTGATTTGCCACAGTGCATTTGTCTTGTGCCAGCAAGTTTAACCCTGGTGATGTGACTGCTTTGTAAAAAATATGTGAGTCTAGGAAACCTTATTAGATGTAACAGGAGATTTTGCATTGAGCTTTCATGGTGTCATTTATGCGGAAAGGCCACTTCTAGACATAAATGGATAAAGTACAATGCTTAGAATATTAATTTATGTCTGATATTTATTTCTACAAAGTAAAATTATACAACATTGCACTTTTCGTGGTTGCAAACTCCACAAAGATTGACTCCTAAGCTAGTTGGGAGAAAACATGCTGTCCAGATGAGCACTGAATAACCTTTCCCCTTTAGCAGATATCCTGATTGGGAAAATGGCATTCTAACATACAAATATCTAATATACAAATATTTGTTTGTATCACCAGAAGTTTACAAGTTGTTGCTTATATAATAAAGTATGGGGCAGCATGGTGGGGAAGTGGTTAGCACTGTTGTCTAACAGTAAGAAGTTAGTCAGGGTTAGGTTAATTGGTTACGTTAATTACATGTCCAAGATGTTCCCCACCTCTCTTCCTATGGCAGCTGGGATAGGCTCACTCCCTCTGCCACCCTAAATGTTGGGTGGTTGGATTGATGGATGGTTAGGTATCTCAGCATCTTCTTGACTGGAACTCAATTTGTGCAAACATTTATGATTCCAGGGGTTGATGTATCCTATATAGACTTTGGACAGCTTTCCCTTAAGCATCACTTTCATGTGGAATGACTTGCTGTACAGATGATGTACTGCTCAAGTGATGTAGAACAAATTAAAATTAAGAATGCTTTCGAATCTAATGTGATGAATATTTAATGTCATACAAAGGGCATTAAATTAAAAAAAATACATAAATTCAATCCATATTTGCTATAACCACAGTTTGTCTTCAAAGAAGTTCTCTTTGTTACACTTGCACACTTTCATGGTACTGTGCAGATAGGTGTGTTTCCAGACTGACTCCATTGAGATTTGGGCTCTGGGAGGCTCATGCCGTTATTTGTGGAAACTTGTATGCGTGTTTCACCATGTTGTCATGCTGTGGAATAAATTTGTGACCAGTAGGATGGTTCCCTACTGGTGCTGCATGATGGATGGAAGAAAATGTAACTTCTTAAGTGTCATGATAGAGCGATCAGTGGTTAAGTGGTAAGAACCGTAACTTCAAAGCAATGAGGTTCTGGGTTAAACTTTTATGGGTGGATTTTCTATGTGGGCCTCCCTCCGGGTACTTTAGTGTCCTAATTAGTCTAAAGACATGCAATTTATTGATGATTGTAAATTGGCCACAGGGTTGTGGTCAATAAAGTGCACAGACAAAGTGATGCATGAGTCATTAAATGTGGCTAGACTATGAAAGTACTCTATAAATGCCAGTTTATTTCCAAGTGCCTTTTGATTGCACGCTGCACATGTTTACATCTCAGCTGGATGAAGTTTGTTTTTACTTTTCATTCTTTCTTTTCATTTCTTTTCATCTACCTAAGTGAAAAATACCAGCAAATCTAATGAATGCAGGACAGCCCTGCATGTTCCACTTGTAGCTTGTGCAATTATGTGCACATTAATTGTTGACTAGACATATACACCCACAGAAGCTCTCTCACACAGACTGGTAAATTACAGCACAGTGAGATATAATTTAGGAAATGTAGCAGCACCATATTATTTGCTGTTGTGTTCATTTATTTTCCATCTAAAGTTTGTGCCGATCTCTTCCACAGTATCAAGACTAACTGCACTCGACATGAGTCCCCAGTGTGGCCTGGGAGTGGCTGGGTGGGTGAATGAGGATGGTTGCCCTAGTGACTGAGTTGGCACCTCCTCCCTCTCCCTCTTCTCCTGGTTCATAAATGCGACCATCCAGCTGTTTTCCCTTTAGTCTCTGCCAGCTTCGTAGTTTCACACTTCTGTTCGGCATTCATCCAGGCAGCAAATTCCGACATAAACGTCTACAAATATTTGTGTGAAAATAAAAAAATCTGCCACTTTTAGCTATTAAAACAGCATGAGATACCAGTGTGGCATTTCAGATGACACTACTAGTGTTTTCAGTGAGTTAATCTCCATTCCTCAGTCTGACAATCAGCATTTAATGGTCCGTTGCTGAGTGAAGCCTCTACATAACAGCTGGTGTCATTCAAATGACAGAAAATTGGATTCTGAAATATCAGAAATCTGGGATAAGTTTAGGAAAAAGTATAGATATTTTGCATTAGCATCTTGTTTCATTAGCTTGCTTCTTTCTCCCCCTTTTATTTTTTCTCTGAAAGTCTGTTCTTACCCAAAGGTCATTTAGCTAGTTAAAGGTTGATATAGACCTTTTCTGCTGCTGCAGTGTGCTGCATGTAAAAGAGCGTGTAACTAGTACAATGTCATTATGTCACTGTAATAGGCACAAGAGGTTAGTGGTAATGGTGACAAGATATGTGAGCTAGAAAAAATTGAGTTGTTTCATTTCTATTTCTCTGCAGGGTGCCAAGCTTCCTATGTCAATCATCATAGTCGGAGTGGGTCAGGCTGAGTTTGACGGTACGTTAGCTTTAAATTTTTACCTTTAGAATGATTGTAATTGTAAAGACCTGGTTTATTAAGGAGGTAAAGTGTTTATGTGCGTGTCAAAATAAACGTGTGATGAAAATAATAATTATTAAATTACATTATGCATTATCTTCTGGAGTAATAAAAGAACTGATATAGCTGTGAGACAGCCTCTATCAGCCAATCAAATCAGCCAACCAGTGTATCAGTCATTCTCCACGAATAATTGACAATTTAATTCAATTCGCAGTATGTTATAATAAGAGCTGGTTCTAACTTCACTGGCACTAATTCTGAGAAATACCAGAGAGAAAATTACTGTACAAACTCATTTGTCTCAGTAGAGAAAGGAATGAGGAGGTGGATGCAGGCATAATTGTAGAAGAAATGGCTGGGGTTAATTGCTGGGTTTGCAGTATTTAGTGCTGATGATTCTAAATTGCACAGTCTATATTAAAGGACTTATTAGTTGATTAGACATGCAAAAAAGAACAATTATAGCTTTTACTAGTGCAAAAAGATCATATTTAAATTTGGATTTTTATCATCTGTGATAAATAAACCTTTTAGTGTAAGAACCTTTTGTCATAAAGGCAGCTGCCTCTAATCAGTTTTCACACTATGTGTGTGTGTTTGTGTGAACTTGTGTCTTCCAGCTATGGTGGAGCTGGATGGTGATGACATCAGGATCTCATCCCGGGGGAAACTGGCAGAGCGAGACATAGTTCAGGTGACTGGCCTTTACAGCATGAAACAAACTTTGGCTGTATTCATTGCACGCACTGAGTCTGAGAATCACGTTGGGGTCAAAAGTCATGGAATTTACACAGAATATCTTTTGTCAGTGAAGAGAGAGACAGAAAACTACGGTGAATTATATCCCCCCCACGAATCATTACAAGCAATAGCAAAGGGTAGAAAAAAGTCTTTAAGAGTAATTTATCAGACTATAGAGGGAAAAGATGTCTTTTTGCTCGAGCACATTCATTCTCCTAAGGGAAACCATATCAGAGGATTAGTGACGGATGAGCATCCTAAAGCTTTCAGGATCCTGCAAATGTTGACTAACATAGGGGCTTAAACATGAGCCTCAGGGATTTCTCCATTCGGTGTCCCACCCTGCTCTCCAAACCTGCTTGTTTACAGTGTCAAAAGGTATTAGGAGCTTTCCATGGATCACAACAGTTGTCCAATAAGCCCAGATGATATTATATCAGCTAGGCAAAACCATGTGCTCTTTAATACAGTTTCCCACATCACGCCACTCTGTATCGACAGACTTTAAATATTAAATCACTGTCATTTCAAATCATTTTTACGTCTGTTGTTTTTCCTCAGTTTGTTCCTTTCAGAGATTATATGGATCGGACAGGTAACCACGTGCTAAGCATGGCACGACTAGCTAAAGATGTGCTAGCAGAGATCCCTGACCAGTTCATCTCTTACATGAAGAGCCGGGGAATCAAACCCAACCCGGCGCCACCTCCTTACACACCGCCGGGACACACACATCACCACACTCAGATCTGATGATCTCCTCTTTGGCTTTTCACTGAGGACTGACAATAATCAGCAGCTTCTCAGAGTCCAGTGGAAACTCTCTGCCTCCTGTTTTTTTTTTTTTTTTTTTGTGCAAATAGGAGAAGGGGTGCCACGAAACGGGTGTTGAATTTTGTGCTGTACACTCCAACGACTATTGGAGTAGTATTTTCTGTTTTCCTGTGATATATTCCGCTGTTTGGTTTCTGTTGAAGAGAAACTACAAACCTTTCAGGACTCGTGGGTAAAAGCCTTTTAGGCAGTGACTGTTTCATGTCCAATATGACAGCAGGTTGGTTAAAAACGATCATGTTGTGGTTAAAACTTGTGCCTGTTTGTGGTTGTTTCTCTAAGTGTATCAGGACATGTGAACTTTAACCTGAACCTTGCTCGTCAGTCACTGGTGTGGCCTAATACAGTGAAATTTTTTAGGCACCTTTTTCCCTTCTGGAATAAGTTTTTATATTTGGGAGTATTTCTGTATCTGCTGATGCAACCGTTATGAAGAAAGAAAAGCCGTAAGAGTGTCGTTTACAATTTATTACCCTGAAGATTAATCAGGCTTGTCATACCATGACACTTCACCACCTGTCCTTCAGAGATTTAGCGAGTAAATGTTTATAAGAGCATGTCATATAAGAGTTTAAGGCACATAATCCAGTATTTATTCTCAAATGTTATTCAGAGTGGCATGGACCTTTGATAGATTGTTTTAACACCATAAAAATCTACCCATTTTGAAGTGGTCAACAGTTACTTTAAGTGAGTTGGATTGAAAAGCACAACCTGACTACACGCAAGTGTAAGAATTATGAAGATAAAAGGTTAACCCCACTTAATCATTCTGCTACTATTCATTGTGTTTGAAGAAACTACAACTGAGATACTTTTGCACCATAATCAAAGGTGCATGTAACTTTCTACACACAAGTTTTAATACAGAGGCTTTTTCACCACAGGATGTGTTGCACATGAAGAGCATTAACTACAGCCCCATTTCCAAAAAATTTGGGAAGCTGCATAAACTGCTTATAAAAACAGATTGTTGTGATTTCTAAATCATTTACAGTAATCCCTAGATTTACTTGAAAGAGCTACAAACAGATAACATGTCTGTTGAAAGAGACAAATCATTTTTGGGGGGGAAAATATTTCTTCTTTTTGAATTTCATGCCAGCAACAGTCTTCAAAAACTTTGTGTCAGGGCCAAGAAAAAAACGGGTAAGTTGTGTTGAGTCTTTCAGTGCGACTGCTGTTCTTTATTCTGTGTCGGCGAAGAGTTTCATAATTGAAGAAGGTCTCTCCCGGTAAATAAAAAAATATTGGGATTCCATATATAATATTGTAATGTCTGGAGAAATCTCTGTAACACAAGAACAAGGCTGACACCCAATGTTGTTTGACAACCATGAAGTTCAACTGCCTCAAGTGCCCTTTATTTAAAAACAGACACAATTCTGCAGAAAGAATTACAGACTGAGATCAGCAAAACTGTAAAACCCAGGAGAGATGATGTAATGCTTTGGATTAGATGTATGGTAATCCCTTTGTTTTAATATTTCCTGAGCAATCTTTACACATGGCATCTTTCTCCTGCCTTAACCAGGCAGCTCCACAAGGCCAACAAGCAGATGCTGCATGAGCTCATAGCTAATTTGCATGCAGTTACAGAATGTAAGTACCAAGGCCATTTCTCAGCTGTTACTGCTTATTCCATATTTAAAACCTAACAAAATGTGCTTTTAATAAAAAAAAAAGAAATGAAAGTTTAAAGAAATGCAGCTGTTAAACTGTCAGAGCGCAGTGAAGCAGAAGCAGAACACGTGACTCTGGATGTTTAAATTGCAATTTTGTACATGTTTGTCCATATAGCAGAATAGTCACACCCCTAAACATGCCTCTTTTTCTTTTTTCTTTTATATATTGCTGGCATTGATTTCAAAAATACCCCCCCCCCCCCCCACCCCCAAAAAAAACAACAACAACCCCAAAACAAACAAACAATCACATTATTTGATATATTGTCATTTTTAATGGCATTAATCACTGCATTCTGTTTTGATTTACATTTTGCACAATACCAAGTGGTTTTGGAAAAGGATGGTGATTTACTGTAATAGCTTTTAACCATTGAATCCTATAGACTTTTCTTTTTACTTATTTTGAAGTGCACCATAAATATAAAATATATAAGCTCGTACATTAAAAAAAAAAGTAAGTTGGAGACAAAAAAAGATGATCACACATTTTAACAATATATATACATATGTATAAATACTATGCAGTGTTAGGTTTCCAACCTGACCTGATCTGAGTTTTAATATCTCCCGCATATTAACTGTCAAGCAATTGCTTTGATTTGCCTTATTTTAAATAAAACAAATAATGTTATCAGCTACATATTGATAGCAAAGGGCATTGTTTTAAATATAATCACATATTTCTGATATTTTACACTGACAACCATTAGGACAACCGAGTGGCCAGTAGTTACATAAATATGTTCCCTAACTCATTTTCCGTCCCAGTGGCCGCTTATTTTAGCCTTGATACTATTCTTAACACGCCACCTCTGCAGCCCAGACACTTTCACTGACAGTGAAAACCTGTAAGCCCCTGGTGATCACGCATCAGCAGCCACAAAAGCTCCATCCTCATAAACTCCTCCCAAGAGATTTTCATGTAATATAGCGCCGTCCTCCCTGCGCTGTATAACAAGTATCTTCTGGCAGATAGTTCAAAAGCAGTTTCCAAAGCTTCACGATGTATTACATTTAGTGGGCAAGAAATCCTTTAATCTGTGCAAAACACTTTCAAGTTTTTGTTTTAATTTGGCTTTCTGTACAATCTTAAAACCTGTCGCATATCCAGTTTTACAGAGTTTATAAGATTCCTCTTTCCACAACAATGCAACAATGATCCATAAAGTCTTTTGATTGTAGCTGTAAAATAATGAAGTAAAAGGATTTTTGTAATTGAAGAAATTGAAATGATATGATCCATGAAACTGAATGAAATTCTTTTGATCATTATACATGCACAATACATATAATACGGGATTACAGTCGTAAGAAGACACAAAGTATTTATGCTTTAGTCAATTACAGTATTTCAGTGTTATGCTTTGTTTAGTATTCATTAGCAACACTACCCACCTCTCTACTTTAAGCTTTGTTTATTTAAGGAACAGGAAGCATCGCTACATTTATACAAATCACTGAGGAGGGCTATAATTGAAAGCAGCCATATACATGCTGCATAACAATGAATTTGAAAGGGAGGCGTCTGCGTCCACTTTTAGTTCATTCCATCTTTCATAACGTCATTGTTGCATAGTTTGAAACGGGATCCAATTTTGGTCAAAATTGGAATATGTTATGCTGCAGTCACGCTAAGAAAAACAGTGATTGGAGACTAAAGCACAACCAAATCTTGCAGTCTTGTTGCCTTTGAAACGGCTGCTTTAAAGATGGGGATTGGGTCTGCGACCAGGCGACTTCAAAGCCACTTTGGTGATAAAATGACTATAAGATAGAGTCAGTCTGCTATCACTTTGTGACTGAATGGGGTCAAGCTGGGAAGTACATCTATTTATGGTCATACGGCAAAAACTGGAAATATGCTGCCATCTGCATTCACAGAAATTCACATTGAATAGAAATTTGAATTCGTTAGTTAACTTCAGAGTCTAGCCAGAACTTTATAGATTTAAAACAGAGATTTAGACCTTTCTCCATGAATGGTGACATAGTTGCTGCAGCACAATGATTTAACTGCAGAATGACACAGGCGCTTTGAACCAGTACAACCAGAATACAACCAGCTGAGTCAAGGACCTTACTGCAAACAGACAGGTCACTGACGAGGTGCATCAATATTTTGCAGACAGGTTGCCTGGTGGGAGGCAACCTGTGCGATCACCTTGCAGTTGAAAGAGGTCTACAGGAGCCTTAAACCTTAAATTCCTAGTCACAAGGAGCTTGCTTTCCTGTTTTTACTCTGTGACTGAGACAATAATAACTTGACGACAGATTTCTAGATGACTTGCTTGTGTTTATTTGATTTCTCTCAGTAGTAATAAACGGCTTCTGAATGCTAGCTGTATTATCTTTTTCTATGTTTGTCTCTCTGACTGTAGTCATTATTCATCTCTTAGTATAATTATTTTGCATTCACATTGCTCGGTTTCCTAGTTTAACCTTCATGTGCCCTTCCTTGGTGTAGAGTAAAAAAAGAATAAAGGAAAAACAAGCCTAAAATGAGCAGCCTACAGCAGACAGTAAAACAATGCGTTTTCCTTTTTTAAACGGATAAAGCCAGACAGAAGCATAATTCATCTGAGCTAAAAAGGTGTCCCTTCAGGTGTCTAATGTAGCAAACAAAGAAGGCCTTAAATAATGTGAAAGGCAGTCTCTCTGTCTCATTTAGTTCTGTACAGAGAAGCCGCTCAGGTGGAGAAGTAAGTGGAGGAGAGAAATTTGATAAATGGGGGTCAAAATGGAAACAGCAATCTGGTTGTTCGTGCGACGTAAAAAAAGAAAGCGTCTGTTTTGTCTGAATTTTGAAGTGTATTATAACAGCTTGTTCACATATAAATCCATCTAACACTTTATGTTTGAGAGGAGTTCCTACTGTATATGGTTAATATATTTTTGGCAATATTATTGTATTAAAGATATCTATTGATTTATTTTTGAAGTTTTTATGACAAGCCATCACTCCCCTCTTCTATATCATTATGGTGACTTCATCTTTTGCCCAAAGCCTGATTTATTAGTAGGATTATCCACTGCATGTTTGCTTGAGGTACTGTAAGATTGTTTCACTCATGTTGCCATCATCTGTATAAAAATTGGACCCAGCCCAACCAGATTACATACATTACTGTGCCAAACATGGCAGTTACAGTGGACTGTTTGCTATTCCTTCTTTATCATGCCTGGTTCTTCAAACATTTCCTGTCTCACCAGTGGTTGAAAAAAACTGTAGCTAATTTGCATGTTACAGTTAACACTTTATTTATTTATTTTTTGTCTAATTTAACAAGCTATATTTGTTGTTTATATCTCTTGTATTTTCTGATTAGCATGATTCCCTATTTTTATGTTAAAAGGGTTTTTATCGTACATGATTATTGTCATATGGTGGGTTGTGAAATGCTTTGTATTGGATTGCCTTAAATGAAAATTAATTAAAAAAAATTGCTACTTTTACAAATTTTCTTTAAGTGTCATTCTTTGATTTTTTATTATTTTATTTTTTTTATAAAGAAAAATATCCTGAAACAATGTAGTGGATTTGCTCTCAGGTTTCATAATACAGTTTATGATCAGTGTATTTTATTTTCTCTATGACCAAATGAAGGATGGGTCACACAGTTAACGCTTTCTGGAGTCATTTGGACAAAAGTATTTTTTTGAAGTTATTTAACAACAAAAAAAGAATGTCGTACTCAAAAATATACATTGGTTAGTGCGTAATTACATCTTCCAACAAAGTTTAGTGTTCCTGTGAGCTTACAATTGATCCAGGGGCACGTTTGTGGAAGCCACCGTATTGCCACACCATCTTGAGTACATTTGTTGAGATGGACATCACCATTCTGCCTAATTACATTTTACATATATGGCTAGAAAGCAGCATAATACATAGTATGTGAGCAGGGAAAATTTAGGTGTTCAGGTGCAGTGGAGGCAAATTTTCAGTACACTCATTACAGATGAATGGTAGCCAGTTTTAGATCACTGTCCTTGGTGACTCGCCGCTTTGAGGTGAGTCAGAGGTAAAAATGTAGAGTACAGCAAAATATGTTCAATGTTGTTTTTCTGTTTTGTTTGGGTTTTTTTGAGAGGCAGGATTAATATTTTGTATGTCATGTGGCTGACTAAAACATGGTTGTCCTGTAGCTAGGATTATGCCCTTGAATAGGGAGTGCTAAAATCTACTATCTGCTACTTTTAGACACTGTCGTCCTACAGTGTGATTTTATTTATGTTTATTTGAGACCCTAAATAGCAATTTATGATCTAAATTACCATGGATTTTAGATATTATGTTTAACTTCATATAGGAAGATGTGAGACTATTTCTCTATTTATTTCTACTGACAATCAAAAAATTTGAGAAATACTGTGACTACAGGTCATTATGGTCTGTGCACAGTGTTTCTATATGCAGAAAAACATTAGATGCATAAACAGAGCTGCTCTCAACCATTATCACTAAATAGTATTAGAATTTTTTTTTTTTTTTTTTTTAGAAATAAATAAATAAAATAAATATTATAATCATCCATCTTCATCCGCTTTGTCCGGAGTTGTTTAACTGCCTCAGTGACCTCGCCCCCAGAAATTGGCGGGTCATTCCCCTCATCCCCAGACTCTGCTTCCTCCTTGGAAGACGCGTCAGTGGGATTAAGGAGGTCCTCGAAGTATTCCTTCCACCGCCTGACAATTTTCTCAGTCGACGTCAGCAGCGCTCCGCCAGCACTATACACAGTGCAGGTAGAGCACCGCTTTCCCCTCCTGAGACGCCTGACGGTTTGCCAGAACCTCTTCGAGGCAGTCCGAAAGTCTTTTTCCATGGCCTCTCCGAACTCCTCCCACACCCGAGTTTTTGCTTCAGCCACTGCCCGAGCCGCATTCCGCTTGGCCTGTCGATACCTGTCGGCTGCCTCCGGAGTCCCACAGGCTAACCAAGCCCGATAGGACTCCTTCTTCAGCCTGGTGGCTCCCTTCACCTCTGGTGTCCACCATTTGGTTCGGGGATTACCACCACGGCAGGCACCAACCACCTTGCGGCCGCAGCTCAATGCAGCAGCTTCGGCAATGGAGGCGCTGAACATGGTCCATTCGGACTCGATGTCCCCCGCCTCCCTCGGAATGCTGTTGAAGCTCTGCCGGAGGTGTGCGTTGAAGATCTCGCGGACTGGGGCCTCTGCTAGTCGTTCCCAGCACACCCTCACTACACGTTTAGGTGCACCAGGTCTGTCCAGCGTCCTCCCCCGCCACCTGATCCAACTCACCACCAGGTGGTGATCAGTTGACAGCTCAGCCCCTCTCTTTACCCGCGTGTCCAGAACATATGGTCGCAGGTCTGGTGATACGATTACAAAATCGATCATCGACCTACGGCCTAGAGCGTCCTGGTGCCACGTGCACTTATGGACACTCTTATGTTCGAACAAGGTGTTCGTTATGGCCAAACTGTGATTAGCACAGAAGTCCAATAACAAAGCACCGCTCGGGTTCAGATCAGGGAGGCCGTTCCTCCCAATCACGCCCCTCCAGGTCTCGCTGTCGTTACCCACGTGAGCATTGAAGTCTCCCAGCAGGACAACAGAGTCTCCAGGTGGAGCACCTTCCAGCACCCCCCCCAGGGACTCTAAGAAGGCTGGGTACTCCGAACTGCCACTCGGCGCATAAGCGCAGATGACAGTCAGGACCCGTTCCCCGACCCTAAGGCGCAGGGAACAAACCCTCTCGTCCACCGGGAAAAACCCCAACGTACCGGCAGCAAGCCGAGGGGATATTAAAATACCCACCCCAGCCCGCCGCCTCTCACCAGGGGCAACTCCAGACTGAGACAGAGTCCAGCCCCTCTCCAGGAGACTGGTTCCAGAGCCCAAGCCGTGCGTAGAGGTGAGCCCGACTATATCTAGCCGGTACCTCTCAACCTCACGCACTAACTCAGGCTCCTTCCCCACCAGAGAGGTGACATTCCATGTCCCTATTGCCAGTCTTGGCAGCTGGGGGTCAGTCCGCCAGGGCCTCCGCTCCTGGCCGCCACCCGACACACAATGCACCCGACCCCTATGGCGCCTCCTGCGGGTGGTGGGCCTGCGGGAGGATGGGCCCATGTCTCCTCTTCGGGCTGTGCCCGGCCGGGCCCCATGGACTAAGGCCCGGCCACCAGACGCTCGCCCTCGGGCACCCTCCCCGGGCCTGGCTCCAGGGCGGGGCCCCGGTAACCCTATCCCGGGCAGGGTAAACTGTTCCCTCTGTGTTTTTTTCATAGGGGTCTTCTGAATCGCTCTTTGTCTGGTCCCTCACCCAGGACCAATTTGCCATGGGAGACCCTACCAGGGGGCAAAAGCCCCCAGACAGCATAGCCCCTGGGATCCCTGGGACACACAAACCCCTCCACCACGATAAGGTTGCGATTCACGGAGGAGATATTATAATCAGCCCTTACCAATTCAGTGTACATTTGCTTCTGGGTAGATTTCTGATTTCAAAGATGCTTGCAGTATGCCTGAAGCATCAGTGTCCTAGTTTTCCAAGTTATTTCTTTAACTCCAAATAACTGCTGTCCTTTTCATTAAAGTTTATCTGTTTTAGATTAAGCAAGCAAGAGGACAACTTTACTTCTCTTCTTTTGATGCTATTTAAAATATATGCAAACAGATGTCAAGTTAAAATAAACCTTAATAAATCGGTAAAGAGACACTCGAGTCCATACAGGATCATTTTTCTCTCCTGCATGCAGTTAAAGTGTCTGCAAAGAACCATTGAATCTGTTCTGGGAAATTTTAATGGCTTAACTAAGACACTTAAGCCATTTGCAGGCATGCGCAGCAGCCTTGAAATTTTCTACACTGTGAGCCATATGTCAGAACGCAAATGCCCAACACAGACCAATCTGACATTAAATGGTCTTTAATCTGACAGCTCTTTGAATGTCACTTTACTTTGAAGGTTCTGACATGTACTAATTACAAAGCACTTCTGGATTTCCAGGTTTTCTTTAATAATTGCAGTTTATCTTTAATTTATTTTATTTTTTTTATCTTGCATCATATTCTGTGTTAAAAGTCTTGTCTCAGCTGTCTGTGGTGGAGGAGGAGGCAGCGGTGACACAAGTCATATAATTTAATCAAGCTGAATGTAAAATAACACATCCACTTTAGATGACAGTAGTAGCCTGTCTCAGAAGAAGACTGCTGTTCTCAATATGCAATGTTGTGCATCTTCTACCGAAAAAATATCTTAACTACTCTAATACTCCCGAGGATTCTGGAATATTTTTAGTTTCTGGGTCAATAGGAAGCAAATAAGATTGGTGGTGAAATAATTTTCAGACTTTAGAAAATAAACTTTCGCACAAGTGACTGATATATATTGTTTTAGTCTGAGACTGCAAGATAATTCAAACAGACAGACACTAATGAGCATAAAAGTTTAACAAATAATGGTTCACTTATAGGAACATTTGATATTTTTTGTGCACTTTGATGCAGCCTTTCAAAAACAATAAAGCTTGTATGTCAAACAACAACCTGTTTAATAAAAAGACTCAAACGAATAAAACTGTGCAACCACAATCCATTACCAAACCACATAAAACAATGTGAGTGATTTTCAAGTTAGTATTTTGTGTACTGTTATGATTTGTGACTAAAATAAGATCGGGACAGATGGAAGTGTTTTGGGAAATTGTTTATTTGCCTTTTTAGATAATTAGATGAAAAGGACAGCAGACACTTTTTCTACAAAATGAAATAATTTTAAAAACAGTGAATCATGTAATTTAAAACTAATACTTATTTTACACACACATAGAGTACAGATGGTACAATTTAATTTTATGCACCTGAATACTTCTTGGTAATGTGCACTCATATCCCTGCGTCTCCCCGATGGTTGCCTGGCTACTACGCATGATAATGACTATATATCAGCCATTCAGCTAACCAACTAACAAAGGTAATAAGACCAATGTAAGAAATAATAGTTTCTTTCTTTCCCCCCCCCCGCATATATACACAGTTTGAAAATAAAACACAAGAAGTTAGACAAGGAAATAAATAAAAAATGTTACGCCTTACTATTATTTTATACTGTTCAGCTCTCCCTCCACTGTCCAGTGTCTGCTAATTAAAGTAGGCTAAATCAGTTCCTACACCTTACTTTCTCTTTAGGCTGGAAGTGGGAAATAAACTCTCTGTTATTTTTCTCTCTTACTCCTTGCTCTTTTTCTCCCGTGTGCAGTGCTGCACATAACCAGTTCAGTCTGCACAAGTAGCAATTAAAAGTAAAGCGGGAGGATAGTGTTATTTGAATTCAGAACATATTTAACATTGTACAGAATCACCAGCCTATGGGTCCCGATTCTGCTTACCTACCATGCTAGTAGGGATGGGTATCGAAAACCGGTTCTTATTGAGAACCGGTTCCCACTGTTTCAATTCCTTGGAATTGTTTGCCATTTTTGCAAACGATTCCGTTATCGATTCCAGTCGCCCCGAATGACGTCACCACGTTGCGGAGCGTCATTTACCTGGCAGGAAACACGGCGCCTAAGCGGCTCGAACGCTCAAAAGTTTGGTTATACTTTACGAGAACGGATGACAACAGGGCAACTTGCAATACATGAAAAGTAGATATTTAATTTAAGGGAGGAAACACTACGAATATGCAAAAGCATTTGCTCACAAAACCACGATAACCTTAAATGAATGTCGTGTTTTTAATTCCGCTCCGGACTCGTGAATCTCAACCCAGCAGCAGCGGTAACGTTTGCACGTCCTCTCCCGTTAATGCGGCAGGTAAATAATCAACTAACAGTGCATATTATGTTAGCTGTGCATTTAGGTGACCATGATGAGACAGACAGAGTCTGGCTGGCTCAGATGCTGGCAGTTCTCGCTGCAGTCTACCGGTAGCGTCTCCTTTCAGGCCAGGATAGACGAATGTCACCGAGCAGTGACTAAGTTTGTGGTAAAAGCCTTGCACCCATTTGCCACAGCAGATGCCCCCAAGTGAATGTGTTTAATTGTAGGCAGGGACATTACTGGATATTCTTGTGTAATTGCTACAGAATAATTTATGTTATACTTTGTTATTGCTACAGAAGAATATTTATTTTATTGTTTTACATTTACAATTTTTTTTCCTGGGGACGCTGTGACACCCCATTAAAGAGCCGTAGGCTGTGGATCTCTTAAGATCTCACTGTTGGGTTTGTAAGGCCATGTTACTCCTAAATTTCTATCTTGTTCAAAGAGAAGATATAAAACAAAGTTCTAAGCTAATCGACCTTAGTGTTCTCCTTTGTTAAAAAGAATCGATAAGAGAATCGATAAAGAATCGAATCGTTAAACAGAATCGAAAATGGAATCGGAATCGTGAAAATCTTATCAATACCCATCCCTACATGCTAGGCAATAAAACTGAGTATACCTTGTCACTTTCCCAAAGCAAGTGCATTACTGGACCCAGCTGCATGTCTTTGAGATGCACAAAGGTGGAGGTGGCAGAGTGAAACACAACCAAGCAGATGTCTTCCATTGAAATACCCAAACAACTGCACCTGAGGGGGAAATGCTACAGATACAAATGGAACAGTGAGTTAAGATCCACAAAATTAATTCAAAGAAAATCAAAATGTGAAATAAAAAATGAAATGTTGCTTTTTTTGAGGCTGGGCATATCTGTGGTTGAAAAAGTAACAGTTTACAGCAGTAACTGACAGTCTAACACTCCAGATTATTACCAAAGTAAATGCTAAAGTAAAGTCAGATTTCTCTCAAATGTTTTGTGATTCATCAAATTTAATATCTCACAATCTCACATATTCACACTTATTTTTGTGTTCTCAGACTCCGTGCTTTGTGCTTTTGCTGTGTTTTCTAGTGTGTGTCAGCCATCAAACAACACTTGTACTTTGGCACAGGGCAGCTGTTTGGTTCTTAACCTTTTCCTGGCAGATCTGTGATTGTTCTCAGGTGCTGCTGTTGTGTCTGTGGTCTCACACAAATGAGATGATGATGTCAGAGGCAGCTGGGATGTTAACAATTACCTGAGTACTGCCAAAAAAAAGTATATGACTTGGCAGTCACTGGAGTCTTCAGATGAGTTTCTAATATCACAGATGTTCAGCTGAATTAAGCTCAATTAAGTTCTGAGAGTTTCTCCTGAGCCTTGAACAGAGACATTATCTTACAGCACAAACCCACAAACCTCCAAATAAGTAAATATATTTTTCCCCATGTAAGCTAAATATTCACTACTTCAAAGACAGCTGAGCACACATGATGTCCTTATTAGATTCCCGCTTTCTTGCAAAACACTTAGCTGTCTTGTAGATTGCCTGTTCAACAATATTTGGTTTTTGTCCAGGTTTGCATGACATCAATAAATGCAACTTCATATGAACAATACCACATGACGTATTGCATCATGTCATTATTTATTAACAAAAACTAAGTCAAAATGCACAAGCAGCATTTGAGAACAGGAATTAAAAGGGTAAGTAATAGCCAGGAGCTGCTAATCAGATGCACTCCATCAACAAGCATGACCACAGTAAAAAATAATATTTCTCAAGTCGAAAACATTCAGCACAGTTGCCAATCTTCCCAGGAGTGGACATCCAAGAAAATTCACCCCAAGGTCAGCCCATTCAGCGCTCAGAGAAGCTGAGAAAAAATCCAAAAATGACATCTCAGGCTCTACAGGCCTCAGTCAGCATGTTAAATGTTAAAGATGTTGACAGTACAATCAGAAAAAACACAGAAAGCACGATTTGTTTGGAAAGTCTGCAAGGCCAAAGCCTCTTCTCTCCAAAAAAAAAAACATGGCAACACAGCTTAGGCTTGCAAAGTTGTAACTGAACTAACCACAAGACTTCTGGAATAATCTTATTTGGATTGACAAGACAAAAGGGGAAATATTTGGCAATAATGCACAGCACCACATTTTGTGAAAATCAAACAAAGCACATCAGCAAAACACATCTCATGCCAAGCGTCAGCACAGTCGTGGACGGGGGATGATTTGGGCTTGTTTCACGGCCACAGGACATGGACAGCTTGTGGTGTCAGATAAGTATTCTAATATATCTGGTAGCTAAAGCTTGGCCAAAGTATATAATGATCCCAAACATATCAGCAAATCTGCAACTGAATGACTGAAAAAGTAAAGAATTAAGCTCGGCAAATGAAACAGCATCCTGGCTGAGATGCTGTTGCAGGACCTTGAGGGAGCTGTCCATAAATGAATGCCTGGAAAACTCAATTATCTGAAGCAACATTGTAAAGAAGAGGAGGCCTAAATTCACTCAATGATGCGAGAGATTGAGACTGAAAGTCTGATGAAAAATTATTATTTGGAGTTATTGCTGCTAAAGGTGCTTCTATGAGGTGCTGAATCACGGGGTGCACTTCGTTTTTCACACACTGCTTCTGTATTTTGGCTCAGTTTTTGTTAAATAAATAATGACGCAGTGCAATATGTCACATGTTGTCATTGATCTGAGGTTCTTTTAATGTAATTTTAACCCCTGCTAAGAACCAGATAATTGTTTGTAATGTTCTGATATGTAAAACCTTAGAATTTAAAGAGGGCACAATTATTCATATGTAGAGGTCACTTTTCTCCTGTATGCTACTCATTGCTTTTTAATAACATTGCTTTTGCTGTCTAAACCAGGCAGATTGGTTTTGTTGGACTAAACATTTCAGCTGCTGCATTTTCATTACAGCGAACAGATTGTACTGTTTACTAGAATGATTAAAATGGGGAAATAGCATGGTTTTACAGTCACAGATATATCTTTACAGCATGATATCTTTCTATATATTTTTTTCTGAATATGTTTGAAGTGGCAAAGTAGATGAGAAGGAGAAATATAATAATTATATGTAATAGATGTCAAGACTAGGAACAACACACTTGTACTGGCAGATCACATAACCTCTAAAGCTGAATTTGAATTTCTAGAAAAATTGTAAAACAAATTGAATGTATTTATGGTGCACAGCTGGCACCTGCATTTTCACATACAACACATGAAATGAAACTTATGAAGTTTGGTGATGCATTATATTTAGTCTGTAATGACAATAAATATAAACTAAAACTATGAGCAGAGCAAAAGTGTGACTAGCTGGTTGCAATGCTACATAAAGTGGCACCGTGACAGAGTTTGGAAGAAAAGTTTTTGCTACAAGTAACTTCATCTGCGCCCCAGCCTGTCAACAGGCAGCTTTAAAATCAGCAGGGATTCAAATCTCTGGGAACTTTGGGATCTTTTATTCGTGCTGTGATGACTCCTGCATCTTCTGCCACGGCTTCTGTCTTGGGATTGTATTTATGACCCACCAGATGTCTACAGTAAATTTAACCCACAAGTGGTTTAAAAAAAATGGACAGATGATTGTTCAAATACAGGCAATTGTCACTCCCAGTCATTTGACAGATTGCCTGTCTGTCAGTCACTCACTGGTATAATCCCTTTACAGTATAGCTTCTGGGTAGTAACTTAAGGAAATTAAAGATGCAACTGGTTGAGGTCAAACATCCCTGCTGGGGAACTGTCTTCACTTTGTATGTCATAGACTGAGAAGCACAAGACGTTAATGCAGTCGATCCCTTCATAATAACCGAAAGTAGCTGAAAGGTAATCTACAGTAGAGTAAATATTATTTGATCTTCTGTCAAATTTCTAAATTTGCTTACAAACAAATAAAAAGTCTCTAATTTGAAAGACACTGAATATCAACCAAAAATTCAAGAAAAAAATGCATTACATAAAAGTTATACATTGACTATAAATTGAGGTTTGGAGACAGGCCAGGCCACTCCATGACGTTAACATGCTTCTTCTTTAGCCACCCCTTTCCTGCCTTGGTGGTATGTTTTGAGTCACTGTCATGGTGCAAGACCAATCCACGGCTCATCTTCAGTATTCTAGCTGAGAGAAAGAGGTTCTCGTCCCAGTAGCCCCTCAGGATGGTTAAATTGTCTTGTACCTTTAGCAGAAAAAGAGCTATAAAGCATAATGTCTGATGATGTTCTTTGGGTCACGTTCAGCATTTCTCTTCCTCCCAAGTTGGTGCGTCGAGTTTATGCTAAAAGCTTAATTTTGGTTTCATCTGACCGTAGCACTTTTCCACAAGTCTTCCTTGAATCATTTAGATGTTCAATATCAAACTTAAGACGGGCCTGTGCAAGTGTCGTCTTGAGCAGTGGGACGTTGCGAGGGGTGCAAGATTTCAATCCATTACGAGTTAGTGTGTTACCAGTGGTGTTCTTGGTGACTGTGGTCCCAACTGCCTTCAGATCACTAGTAAGCTCCTCCCAGGTACTTTGGGTTGATCCACCACCTCCCTCATCGCCATCCTCACCTCATGAGACAACATCTTTCATCAAATTCAAGGCAATTAGTGGTCATTTTATACTTGTTCAGTTTCTGAATAATCACTTCAGCAGTTGTCATCATCAAACTTCTTACTGGTGGTTTTGTAGCCCATTCAGCATTGTGCAGCTCTACAATCTTGTCCCTGACATCCTATGACAGCTCTTTGGTCTTGCCCATGATGGTGGAGAGGTTGGAATAGAAGAAATTGTTTTTATGAACAGCTTTATACATATAATGAGTTGAGATCAGCAGTATTTATAATTGATTGATTGATTAATTGATGGTAATCTGTGTGTCACATGAACAAACAGCCAATCCATGGGAGCAGGAATTCTGGTTGGGTTGTAACTCTTGTGTAATGAGTTTTTTTTAATGGGTTTTTGGTTTATATTTTATCGCTCTTCATTAAAATTAAACTACCATGAAATTGGAGACTATTCATCTCTTTGTAAGTGAGCAAACTTATCCATTCGGCAGGGTGAGGATATGCAACCTTTGAAAGAGCACCTGAAGTGACCTACATGGAGAGAGCCTTGAGTATGCTCGTGTAGAGGTTGGTACTAATTTGTAGACATTTAAAATATTGCACTTGACAGGAAACACTGCAAAGTTAGTGTATTCAACATAGCTACAGAAAAGTTCAACTTTTCTATGGATCAGCTGGCTTCTGGATTTATTGGTGACCTTTTTTGAGCAATTTTTAATTTACTCTATGGTTTGATAACTACGAGGAAGATAAATATTATTTTACCTAATCTAACACAAACATATAGTTTGATCTTTTTGAAAAAGCATATCAGGTGAAATAAAACATTTTGATGAAACTGGCATCATTTAAAAACAGGTGCAACCAACAAATAAGCGAAAAGCTGTTTGATTCGACATTTCAAAAGGGCAATCACACCCAGACAAAAAGGGCAGCGACTTTCACCCCTCCACCCAACCATAACTGCAACTTCCCATTCTGGCTCCATGGGACGAAATAACAAATGTGAGCTGACTCACAGAGGTCACGTTGTCTATGGATATTCATGTGAACCAACTTCATGTCAAAGAAGCACATTTAACTTGTAAAGATGTAACTACATCATCAAAGTCTTCTGTTTTTCTTCTTAAAATGTCCACATACATTGAGGTTAACGCTTAATGCTCAATTTTTAGATTAACTGTCTTTTTTGGCCTTAATATAGGCAATGCTCAACCTATGAGCACCACCATGAACACAAAAAATCCATATGCCTACTAACTGTTTAAAAAGCTCATTCAGTGTTCCAGAGCTTTCCATCCAGTTATCTGAAAGTATATACTACAAAAAGAGGACTGTAAACTGAGTTGAGAGAAGCACACTTAGTGCGAGAAGCAATAAGTGAGCAGCGAAGAGCAGCACTCTAATCCTTCAGAATTAATTAGACCAGCAGGATCTTTATAATCGAAGGTAAGTTAATGTGTAGATGCAGACTTGCTGTTAGTCAATCTCTGATCTGTGCTCAGGATATCATAATGTGCACTCACACCAGTGTCATAGATTTGGAATCCAAAGTGGATCTTAGTGCAGTGATAATGAATACACAACATGTGACACATGAGCACGAGAAAGAGTTGTATAAAATATGTAAAAGAAATTAACATGAAATTTAGAAACAATATTTTTCAAAACACATAATCATTTAAAAACAAAATATATTTCCTCTTCCTTGTATAGCTGGAAAGAGTTTTGATGTGCCATTATTATCTTGAACAAAAATGTGGTGTTGGCAGTATGTGGGCAGAGAATTGAAATTATTCTGTGATTAAAAGTTGTATTAAACTAACCCCTGGTTCAGTGAATCAGCTCACTCAGAATGGATTTATTATGTAAATATGACTGCACTGAGGTGCATTGGTGGCATTAACTGAAGGACTGGGCAAAATGTGCAGGATAAGCAGCTGGTTTTGTAACATCCATTCAATTTATTTATATAACTCGTATTCACAACAAGTATCAGCTCAAGGTTTTTTATATTGTACCGTAACGATCCTAAATAATAAGGTGAAAACCACTATGATCAGAGGACCCAGTATAAGTGAGCACTTGGCAACAGTGGGAAGGAAGAACTCCTTTTTAACAGGAAGAAACCTCGCCAGAACTAGATTCAGGGAAGCGTAGCCATCCTGTTGTGGCAGATAGCATATCCTGGCATTCCAAGCCAGTCAAGAAATAATCCTCCCATAATAATCTTTCCAGCATGTCCTAGGTGTGTCTTGTGTCCTCCTAGGATACGTCTGAAATGGCTGTAGTTCAGAAGGTAGAGCAGATCATCTACTAATGAGAAGGTGGTTCAATCCCTGGCTGCTCCAGTCTGCATGCCCAAGTATCCTTGTACAAGATACCGAACCCCAAGTTATTCTTTCCAATGTGTTCAAAACTGCTTAGGCATCAATAGATCTGAATGTATGAAGTTCTTTGTACCCAAATGTAGTAGAAAAAAGTGTTGTATAAGAACAAATCCAGTCACCATTTGCCCAGGATTAGATGTATCAAATTTAAGGGAACAGTTTGTCCATTAACCCAGCCATGCTTACCCCAAAAGATCAACATAGGCTCACCCTCTTCTAGACTTACTACTCTGAGGAGTGGTTGTAGGCATTTAATGCCTGGGTCATGAATGGAGGCCCTGGCTCCTAACAAAAAAGTATACAGCAAAACTGGTATTTTCCCTCTTGATAAAAATGCATGCCAAAATGTGACATCTGTTCCACTATCAATACTTGAACAGGCTTAAGATCAGTGAGTATCCGGTGCAGCAATTTAGCAGCAGTTTAGTTTAGTTTAGACGTGACATTAACTAGAAATTTACAAGAATCAACGTGTGCTTTAGTGAAGGTGAGTACAGTGATAATAATGTAAATGGGCTGTGTGCAAGACAGCAATTTACATCCCTAAAGTGAATATTAGCTTCTACCAGCAACCTTTAATTAACCAAAGTTTCATTTTTTTTAAAAAGGCAACAACCTAAAGGGAAATCACTTCAAAACAATAGTCGCACATTAATATTTAGATTTCACCATTATGGTGATTACCAAAAGTTAATGGGGCTTTAGTGGATCTGCCAAAATACATGGTCAAAGGGATGGCATATAGATAGGAGGGCCTTGGGAGACAGGACCATTTTAAACCAGACGTATGTGCTTTGTAAACTATAAAAACTCTCACAGGCTGATACAAGGTGGAATAATGCTCAGTGAAATGCTGGGACTACTGGTACCACAGTGCATAAATAATGAAAAGCAACAACACCAGCAGTTATTGATCAGGTATTTCATTATACAAAGCCAGAAGAGAGGATCCCGACTAAGCTGAAAAGAATTGGTAGCCTCTCCTTTCCACTCCACACTGATTCAAGGGCTTCAGAAATGAATCTCTGTGCTGTTACAGTCATGAACACAGAAAACAAGCTGATGCTTGTGACAGGAGAACTCACCCTCCAAAGCAAAATGTCAGCTGTGCTCCAGTACCCATACAACAATACAATTTAGTATACCATTAAAATATGCTGAATAGTATTTGAAGAATACCTTTAGTATAGAATGGCCAGCATCCTTTTGACCATCACGTGATCCACAGTGGAAGTGCACCCCTTCTGACTAACATGCATGCCCTTTTTATTCGTTTCGTTGGATAAAAGAGTAAAAGAGTCAAAGTTCAGAGCCAGTGTTAAGCAGAAGTTGAACTGGCTAATTGTGTGCATAATATGTGCAATAGTATGTTCTTAATCAGCTCTAGTACCTAATGAAAGTAAAAAATAGAATGTGTCATCTGTAATGCAGGATTTATTACTTGCCTACTTCACCTCATATGTTCTTATTTAACCAAAAGCCCTGCAGTTAACTATGCACAGGGTTTTCCATCTATCTTCCTCTTGTCCTCTCTTTGAATTTATTTGCTTAGGCTATTGGCTCCAAATGATTGCCAACATTTCAACTGATAAACACTGGTCTACAGCCATCAATCAATACTCTCTCATTTCAGATCTCTTCATTATGCTTTCTGACCACCAGTTATCCTCAATGATTCTCCTATAAATATAGATTTTTGTATCTACACTGCCTAGATTTCTGACTATTAGCCTGTTTTCCAACCTACCAGCTGCTGAATCTTATTTTGCTGTTGACTTCTTTAGATTGTCCTTCTCAAAAACATGACTAGTAATCACTGGTGGTGACTCCTCTTTAGTAGCCACTTTAATTAGTGACTCTATCAACTTTTCTTTTTTATTTACGTGGTTTCATTAATAAGTATCACAAGCACAAAATTCAACATCATTCTTGTACAGATGAGACTAAAATAAAGCAAAAAGGGGGCCTTTAGCAGCTATTGCGCTGTCTTTTAGAAATCAAAGTGTTGGCTGGTCCCAAGTTAGCTTGGGCTAATCTAAAATAAATCAGAAAAAACTGTATTGAGCTCTCTGCTGAAATATCATGGTCACCTGTCCACAAATCTCATACTCATAGCTAGAAAGGCTGGTGTACTGTGAGACAGTGCTCCTTGTTTTGCATCGAGATTTAAATTTTAGCTATTGGTTAAAAATCCTGGTGTTTATGCAGTGTATGGGATGATGCATTAACGATTCTGCTTTGTGTGCACATATAATCATCCAGATGCATATACACACAATGTTCTAACATGTATGGTACCACCACATGTTGTAATTAAGAATGTGAATAATGTAGATAATGCTCAAACTATTGTCTTAGTGTCCAAGAGCCACGGTGTTTGTGCCAGGGTGGGGCAGCTCTCATGAAAGGGCATGGTCAGAAGGTGAATGCCGCCATCTTCTGGAGATAAACTGCACAACAGGTTGTGTGTCTAGTGTCTGTTCTTGTAAATTATGTAATTACAAACTTATCTCCAAAAGCATATGAGCTTTTGGGTATTTTCATATGAAATCCTGGTAAATGCTACCATTCATATCAAATAATATGCTCTGTGTAGAATTTGAACTCATCATCAATGAATGTGAGCAAAACAGAAACCTTGTTAAATATTATGGACTTTCACTGCATGTCCACTATTACATGTTTCTTTTTTCTTTGCTGTCTCTCCTTCTCTGCATCTCTGTCCTCCTCTCTCAGCCTTTGTCCTGTCACCAAAAGGTAAATGTAACAGTGAAACAGATTTTACTACCAATAAAAGGCTTATTTTAAATAACTTTATAACAATATTCTAATTGAATATGGGCTGCGGCTGGCCATTGACAGGTCACATTTCTCATTTGCCCTCTGGAGACCTGCTGTAATGTAAACACACAACGAACTTGCCACACTGCTGAAGAATGCAGAGCATCTGTATGAATGTAGTGTAACATCATGACATCAGGAACACTGGGGATTAAAACTTGTTTAAACCTGAAGCGACTCTAACAGAAAAGTTGGGAAATAGAAGAAAATGTTAGAAAACAATATCAAAATACATTATTATAATTGCTATCGCTATAGTTATTTCTAAGGGTACTATGATGAAATTTAAGAGTGTTTGAGCATGGACGGGGTGTAGGCCCGCCCAGTAAAGTCACCCGGACTTCTGCAGATACACTTCAACAGCAAGTTACTCTCGTTCAAACAGTTTCATAATGAAAAGCATGACCCTATATTACGAGAAAAAAGGAGAAGGAAATATGTCAAGGATATTGCACTGACAAATACCCAGCCTAGTGTCTTGTGAGTTTACTGACCCACCCTCAAACCAAGACTCTCCTGCTCTGTATCTGCAATCCAAGAAAGTTAGTTATCTGTTTAGTTCATATGGTCTGCTGCCGACCCTGTTGAACTCCCCATAAAGGATCTCCATCACCAATGATTTTTGGTGCCCAAATAGAAGTCCTCACACACGTTTAATTTCAGCGTTGAATTATGATTGGGGTATTGTTCGGTTCAGGCTAGTTAGGGTTGAGTTCTTCACCAGGAAATGATGCAATATTTTTCAAAGTGAAGAAAACACAACCGTCACAGTACAGCCCATCCCACTCCCGTACGCCTTTAAATAGATTCAAAGTGACCGAATAAAAGTTCAGACAAATGTTAACCTCAAAACCTGAAGAAAACTCTGTCAGGGACAGAGTCAGGGACAGAAGACTGTCAGGGACATCATGCTGGAAGAAGGATGCAAGAAGAATGTAAAACGTGACAGACTTCATTATTTGACGTTTAATGTAGCCTATTTGCACAAAAACATAATAGGTGTTTTGTGCGTAAGCAGGATAGTATTATTTTAATCCTGTGTTTTCACGGATACGTGGATGGTGAGAGGGGAGTGGCGCACACCGGAAATTAGCCAACTATTGCTCCTCCGGCTGCTTATACTTAGTCATAGCCATGGCGCCGGATGAAAAAATTGTACAGTGGCAAACAGAAGAGATAATTAAATGGCTGTTTAACGACGAGGACGGTGTGAAGTCCCGTATGCCAAGTGATGATTTGGAGACTGACAGTTCAGGTTAGTGCAGCTTTTGTATGTGAAATATAACGTTTCTTTTACACTGGCGGGCGACCCAACCGAGTAAGCTAGCCACAGTAAGCTAAAACGCTTACTGTGAACGCTTTCATTTTTGAATGGTTGGCATTAAAGTGTTTCCTTGTTTTATTTCTGTTGCAGTCGAAATTCGCTCCTAGCAGACATTAAATAATATTAAAACATGAAGAAGACGTTTTGAGTCTGGTATTTTTAGTCTAATGTTTTTATTTCCTCTTACACCCCACGGAGTTCATCTCAGTGTCTTCGTCCATTGCTTGTTGTTAGCAGGTCTAACGTACGATATAAGGATGACTGTCAGTGTTAATATGACAAACGTATTAACCGTGTGCTTCTCTGTGTTTTTAAAGACGATTTTGACCCGGTTATAATCGCTGATAAACTGAGAGCTGTCGCCGATACCCTGAATGAGGACCCCAATTTTAAAAAAGCATTAGATGAGTTGAAGAAAACCGCAGCAACAGAGGTAAACCCATAAAAACACATCCTTATTTAATGTCCTCTTTGTCATTATTCACACAGCAGCAGGATGATTGTAAACTGTGTTAAGTTTCTAAATCTACAGTGTCCAGTTTGGTTTTGTAACAGCTGAGCCTGTGCCATCATGGGAATGTTAGATAATGGGAAGAGCTTAAAGTCCCAGTTTGATTCTGAACCATATATTTCGGTGTTAGATCATCACCAGAGTCACCATGAAATACATTAAACACAATATTTTAAAAATGGATAGAATTAGTTGCTCTCTTAGAATTAGAGAGCAACTAAAACCCTCACCAGGCAGTTTGGGTTTGGACCAGGAAGTAGCAATTGTTCTTAATTCTTCATGAATTCAACAAGGTGCTGAAAATGTTCCTCTAAGGTTTGGGTTTTTCTCAAAATCGAGATCTGCCCCCTGTGAGGCATTTGACTGTAGTTGACTGCAGTCTACTAGCTGTTGTCATGTTCAGTGCACTAAGATATTTGCTTTAAAAAAAAAAAAACTAACACTCTGTGTTTGGTTAGTGCATGGCTTATATAATAGCTACTAACAAAGATGAGCTGAAAATATGATAATGTAGTTTAATATAAACCATACTTTATATTAACACTTAATAATAATGGATTGCATTTATATAGCGCTTTTTGAGAAACCTCAAAGTGCTTTACAATTCCACTATTCATTCACTCACTGGTGGAGGCAAACTACAGTTGTAGCCACAGCTGCCCTGGGGCAGACTGACAGAGGCGAGGCTGCCATATCGCGCCATCGGCCCCTCTGGCCAACACCAGTAGGCGGTAGGTGAAGTGTCTTGCCCAAGGACACAACAACCGAGATTGTCCGAACCGGGGCTCGAACCGGCAACCTTCCGGTTACAAGACGGACTGCCTACTCTTGAGCCACGATCGCCCATATTTCCAAAGTGTGCCACCTTTAAATAAAATCAATTGAATGAATATAAATACCCAAAACATGCAGTTACATTCTCCCAAGGTAAACTAAACTAGACCCGAACTCTTTCATGGCATGCATTTTTAATTTCTCTTTGCTATTTGGGCTGATTGGGACCTGATGAATGTAGAAACAAAGAATTACCAGACTTTTTTTTTTTTTTACCTGATTTTTGTTTCTGAGAAAAATGAGATCCACATATGAGGACATTCGTTTTAAATTTCAATAGAACAGTGGCAGTATAATGTCCTCGCACGTGGATATCAGGCCCTTTTTTTGTACTTTGGTCTAGACAACCCAAAATGTGATGTCCACATATGTGGATGCCAGGTCCGAGGAGGTTAATATAATATGCTCTATTGTATGCTGATAATTTAGGAGATAAAGTATTGGTGTCAGTTGAAGAAGATGGGTGGATGTGGTCAGAGTTATTAGGATGTTTGTTTTCCAGCTTCTTATAAAGTACCGCCTCCTCTCACCCCAGGCTACAGAGGCTGCACTTGAACGTGGCGTGGAGCTCCTATGTAAGAGTCATGTCGCTCAGAAAGCTGACATTGCTCCAGAGATGCAGCTGATCCGGGCCTCAACAGCTATTGGACTTTATCTGAAAAACTCATACCCAGAGATGAAAGAGAAAGTCAAGACAGCCTTGGCTTCATTCCTCAACAGGCGGGTGGGCAAATGGGTCACTGAGAAAGGTGGATGGGTAAGTAAACTTTTAAGATTCAGGTCACTTCAGATTTAAGTCTAAATATGACAGTAAACCTCAGCCAAAAAAGGTTGACTGGGGTATTAATGACAAGCTGCCGGATGGACTGTGTCGAAACCTTTTCTTCTTCTTTTTTTTTTTTTTCGTTAATGCAATAACTCAAGAATGAGGCGTCTTGGGATTTCCAAATAGATTTTTCTGTGTATTAGATGTTAATCATAATAAGGTTGGAGGTCAGACACTGAAAAACATGACAGCTGAAGTAGACTTTCAATTGTCCCACTGCAAATATTGGTTAAACAATATGTTTTTGTAAATACACTTGTAATGAATAAGAATACCATGGCAATTTGGGGCTTATATTGATTTCTTTGAACTGCTCTTTTTCCAGGGTGGAATCACAGTAAGGCATATATCTCCTACATTTTCTCCAATCCACACAGGCTCATATATATATATAAAAACACCCAGCACGCCCCTATATATATATATATATATATATATATATATATATATATATATATATATATATAACACCCAGCACGCCCCTGCGGGCGGTTTATCCTTCAAGCTCGGGTCCTCTACCAGAGGCCTGGGAGCTTGAGGGTCCTGCGCAGTATCTTAGCTGTTCCCAGGACTGCGCTCTTCTGGACAGAGATCTCCGATGTTATTCCCGGGATCTGCTGGAGCCACTATATATATATATATATAGATAGATAGATAGATAGATAGATGTAGATATAGATAGATGTAGATATAGATATATAGAGATATAGATAGAGATAGATATAGATATATATAGATATAGATATATGCATACACACACACACACACACCTGCACTAATATTTGGTTAAAGGTCTCTTAGCTGAAAACCTCTAACCACAATTGTACCTCTTGTCATTGTGGCCAAATAGATCAGTCTTAGTCTCATCAGATCATAAAACTTTTCTCCAAAAAGCATTTTGCTTGTCCAAGCTTGGTACTCTCAGTTCATGGTGATGTAAACTTTCTCTGCTATGTTGACAGTGATCCTGTCAGTTTCCTTTCATGTGATAGTGAGAGAATGGGTCTTCATCCAGACCTTGACAAAGTGGCAACAAACTAAAAATAACCTGTACTTGCGTACAAGTGTTTGGATTGATGGTTTTGGGATAAGCGGTTGTTTATGAATGGCTCAGAGAGACCTTACCTTCCTTGGACTTTCCCATTTTATAGGTCAATTCACTAAGTGCTGACAAACAAATCATTTTTATACTGCCAAAGAGAAACTATCAGTTATATTTAGTCATGATTACAAAAACAAGAAGTTAATAGGCCTTAATTTTGTCAAGTGAAACAAAACTGTTGAACCTTTAAAACCTAAAAGATTTTCATAATTTTGACTCTGTAGATTAGAGAAAATCCAAAATGAAAAACAAATGAATACAGATTAAGGAATGAATAGATGTGTAATGGATGATGAGAAGGACAGGTAGTCAGAAAGCATAATAAAGAGATCTGAAATGAGAGAAAACGGATTGATAGCAGATGGCTTCAAACTTGAAGCTTGTCGATTGCTACTAAAATTGTGAAAGGTGATGTGAGATTCTACCTTGCTACGGGGACATTTAACCAAATATTAGTGTGTGTGTGTATTTAAGCCTGTATGCACACTTCTGGGCCTATGTGGATTAGAGAAAATCCAAAATAAATTTGTGCACCTAATTCTTGTTTTGTTTTTTTAAGGTATTTGGGATGTATGCAGTACAGATATTCCACCCTGGTAAAATAACAGTTCAAACAAATAATTAAAAGCCCCAAATTACCTTGACATTCACACCCATGATAAGTGTATGTAACCAAAGCTCTACAGAAGAGGAGAAAAGTAAGGGTCAGAGAGTCTTTTTGTATAAATGTTTCTGGTGTTTTATTAAAATGACACTGCACTTTGTCCTGATCGAACTTGTTAAACCTGACGCACTTGGCAAAGTTACTGAGGCTATACTGCCTTACTCTACAGGAAATTGCAGATGACCTTGTTATGCAGCATTTTTACAACATGAAATGAACTTTTATCTTGGATGATTTTCGAATCCGTCGGTCATTCTTCGTCTGTCTTTGACCTGAACCACAGTCTTATTGTAGTTAAGTCATCTTTAATCATTTAAAAAATGATTAAAAGATTATTGTTGTATTATACACTGTGTGCAATATCTGAAATGTTTCAGTGACATATACAAATTCATGTCTTTTCATTGTGCGTGTTTTTGTTACTTTTCAGGGCAAAGTTGCACCTGTTTGAGACTAAATCCAGCCAAACCAACCTCATAGAGCTCTACAATCAAACCGGGTATTAATTTCTTAAATGTCTGTTCAGGGTTTTGCTATCACACAGGCAGACATGTTATCACACACTAAGCCTCTTTATTATATGAGAGAGAGGGAAAAAAACAGAACACTTTCTCATTGAAGTTCCTGTTTGGCTGAGCCCATGTAGTGATCCTTGGCTTTATATGTGGTGATAAAATAATTGTATTACTTGAAATGCTCTCCCTGAACGGGTTAATAAATAATGGGCAAATAATATAAAAATATGATACCAGCGGATCTTCACTACATCATGATCTTAAGGGAGATTCTTTTGAGTAATCAGTGGGGTAGCCTCTAATCATGTCTATTTATTGTCTTTCTAAGTGCTGTCTTTTGGGAGGCTCTAGCATATCTCAGTAAGGTGAAAATGGTTAGATTAATTAGCATTATTTAGTAAGTTTAGGTGTGTTTTGAATTTTTAATGGGGAAAAAAACCTTCTTAAAAAAAGGGATTTGTCCCTTTTGCAAAACCCAGCATGTTAAGATTTTGACTCCATATGTACCTTAAATCATACTCATTACATTTTGCTATCTTTGATCGAGCTCTAAATTCAAGTGTTTGAAAACAGTTTAGTGAAATGCAGGTACTCTAACATATCTTGAGCCATCAGATGATGAAGAACCTGCTGTCAGGTTGTTATGTTTATGTCTGCATTTTATTTAATTTTTTTCACGATGACACATTTGCACTGGAAAAAACTGAACAACTTCAAACGTAGGTACACACGTGTTGCCATTAGGGATGTGCCAATTGCATTAAAATATTTGTATGTCAGCTGGTAAAATATATTTTATTTTCTTATTTGTTTCTTCTAAATGACTCTAAACAGTAGTGGTATTTACTTAAATGTAATGGTTAATCCAACATTATGGACAAGGGTTTTAATTGAAATTATATTTCTAATGCTAAAGTGTATTTCATGTTATCCATGAATTTTCAAATTTGCTGTTTTACAAAAATTCTGAAACAATAGTAAAGCACTTAAAAGAAAAAGAGACCAAATGACAGTTATTTACCTGTGTTCCTGAACAGAAAGATTAGTTGTTAGTGCTGGCTCAAATTAAGTTCAGTGAATTCATTCATTTTAAGTAGGTTTTTGACAGCATTTCTAAAATAATGTTTGTTTTTTTTTGTTTCGTCAATGACTGCTTAATCAATTTTAAAAGCATCTGTTAAGCACTGTATCTTTAAATTTAGGAAACTAGATTATACAGTGATGGATAAAAATCAGTGAATGCTAAAGATTTGCTGATGGCAATCAATAAAGCAGATATTAGGAAATCATGGTTATTGGTGCTGTACGATGATGTCATTAAACCCAGCAACAAAAGCAAAAAGATGAAGCAAATAAAAAATGAATGTATATTTGCACATTGTCAGTTAAAAGTGCAACTAAGCTTTTTCTTTTTGTAATTTTTCTAATGATTCAATAAAAAAAGAATTTGAAAATCTTTTCGAGTTTCATTGAATTATTGTTTTAACACACACACACACACACACATATATATACATGCGCCACACCAAAGATGTACTTTTGCAGTATGCAGTATTCAACCCCTAAAAAAATCAAAGCATATTTGCGTATACAAATGCGACCGCAATGATTCCATCTTATGACTTTTTAGCATCTTTGTTTAGTTGTTTTTGTCTTAAAATATTTCCAGAGGACATAGGATAGTTTTTGTGACTAAATATACATTTGAGTATCTTTCCATTCAATGCTGTTTACTGCCAGTGTACGGGGATTATGCATCTATTGATTTAAGCTGATTACTCTGGAATATTAAAGTGTGATAACCTAGGAGTCAAGTTTAACTATAGTCATCATACACACTCATTGGCCATTTCATTAGTTACACCTAGCTGGTAACAGGTTGAACCTAATTTTTCCCCCCTTAATTCTTCCTTGAATAGGTTCAATGGTTCTGGTGTATATTGATGTAATGTTGGCTGCACACTCTTCCGTCACACTCTCCCATTCCACCACATTCCAAAGGTGCTCGACTAGATTGAGATCTAGATTCTTTTTTTTCATAGTCGTCTCTTCTCCAAGTTTGGTGAGCCTGTTAAAATGTCACTTCAGTTTTCTGTTCCCAGCTGACAAGAGTGGTCTTCTGCTGCTTTATCCCACCTGCTTTAACATATGCATTCAAAGATGCCCTATACCCTGGTTGGAACAAGTGGTTATTTGAGTTGCTGTTCCTTTCCTAGCAGCTCAAACCATTCTCTGTAAACCCTAGAGGTGATTGTCTGGGGAAAATCCCAGGAGGTCAGCAGCAGTTTCTGAAACTCAGACAGCCATTCTGCAAACAACAACCATGCTACGCTGGAAGTCACTTCAGTAGCCTTTCTTCCCCATTCCGCCGTTCGGTTCAACAGCTCAGGTTATCTTGACCGTGTCTGCATGCCTAAATGCATTGAGTTGCTGGAATGTGATTGGCCTATTAAATATTTTTCCTGACAAACGCTCAAACAGATGTACCTAAGGGAGTGGCCAGTGTGTGTGTGTTCTGATTAATTGTTCATATTAATGTTTTACTTGAACTCACTTTCCACTCGTGCGCCCTGAGATCTGACGTATTGGCAGAAGGACCAAATTTGCAATAGCATAAATAAGATTAGGAGCAACATTCCTGCTGTCCTCCTTCCAGTAGTATCAAACTGGAAAGTTTGCATAGACTTGCGTGTATCTTCTGGTTCCATGTAAGCAAACAAAAATGTTATCTGTTGAGTCCTCCCAGTCCTGTGATGCTTCTGATTGTAGATAGCTTTATTATTATCATCAGAGTTATTTCTGAGCAGCTACCAGTAGAGTGCAGCACTGCACACTAAATCAGCTCTCTGCTAGATGCCAGTATAGCAATAGCTAAAAAACAATACATCTGCAGAGGGGGATTAAGAACAAACCATAACACTAGTTTGTATAAAGTTTGGAGATATCAAACATGAACAGTTTTATCTGCCAGCCTCTTTTAAAGGGAGTGTTTTCTGCTTTTCTCCGTTGCTGCCTCGGACTGCTTTTCACACTGGTACTCAAAGCATCTGACTGTAGGTTTTCACCCAGGTGTGGAAGTTGGAAAGCAAAGAGAGCGCATAAATATGTGAGAAATTCTTGCTGACAGTGCTGACACGATGCAACGCCTTCACTGACCTATAAATCTTGTTGCTTCACTTGGGTTTAATTCAGAAGTCATTTACACCCACTGCAATTTTGCCTTGTGTTGTAGTCGCTGGCATGGTGTAATCTTGTTGTGCTGCTGTGTGGCAGTCTTCCTCAACTTCCCACTAACTTTGTGAGACATGGTGAGAGAAATCTGAAGTCACCAGCCAGGAGGGAGGAAACAAACAAAGCGTGTTACAGGGAAAAGGACAATCATCTTTTGCCCTGGAATTTGTTCACTATGTTTAAAGACACTGTGCTTTCCTTAAAGTTTCTTAAATCTTAATCCATTTGACCTTAGAACTGAAGAAGCTTCTCGGATGAGAAGTGAAACGTCTTCAAGCAACTTAAAGAAGTCCAGACGCTTTTCTTTGCAAGCTCCTTTGACTACGATGACCTGGATGACTGAGAACCTTCACAGACATATATGTATTCAAATGTAGGTTGAAATGATGATGAAATAATATTAGTAGGAAGGGAAGAGTAATTCAAATAACCACTCCTCACAACCAATGTCTGCAGAAGATCACGACCATGAAGCAGATGGGCTGAGCTCTACACAGGTGCCAGTCCTATCAGCTAAGAAGAAGAAAGTGAGGCTACATTTTACACAGCCTAGCCAAATTAGGATGACAGAAAATGAGAAAAAATTTTCCTGGTCCAATGAGTCTGTTTCTGGAGCAACAGTTGGATGGTAGGGTCAGAATATGGTGTAAACAACATGAAAGTATGGCTCCATCCTGCCTTGTATCAATAGTTCAGGCTGGTGCTGTGGTGTAATGGTGTGGGGATATTTTCTTGGCACATTTCGGGCCCCTTAGTACCAACTGAGCATCATTTAGACACTACAGCGCACTTGAGTAATGATGCTGATCATGTCCATCCTTTTATAAAGCTACACTGTGGTCTACTACAGCAGGCTAATGCACCAGCCATGTCATGTCAAACTAGTTTCTTAAACATGACTATAGTTAACTGTACCTAGATGGCCTCCACAGTCACCAGATGCAGATTCAGTAGAGCTTAATTCGTATATGAGAGTCACATGATGGAGGTGCAACTGACATCTGCAGCAACTGTGTGATGCTTCATTTCAACATGGAGCAAAACCTCTGAGGAACGTTTGCAGCGCTTTACTGAATCTGTGCCACGAAGAACTTACAATTCTGAAGGCCAAGGGGATCCAACCCAATGGTAGCAATGTGTTCCTAAGTGTGCGGTAAGTATATACTGAGTCCAGACAAATCAGATTACGCATCATCTTCACTGCAGTTTGATTTTCCAAAGTAGAAATAGCCACAGGTGGAACTAATTACATTAACAATGGCTTCATTCCAGTAAGAATTGTAAAGCAGCTGGCAGCTGGAAAGTCACAGTGACTGCAGATTTACTCAGTATTCCCCTCTGGCAAAACTAAAGGTAAGAGAAGTTTTATTTTAAACAAACAAGCAAACAAAAATCTCCTTATGAAATCACATCTAAAATACATGAAAAAATAAGAGCTAACCTATGTGTGTCATACATTTAGCAGAAGATGCCATCTCATGGTGCCTGTTATCTAAGCCTTAACATGATTTGACTGGATGACAAGGGATAATGTTTTATTACATCCAAAAGAAATCCTTTTAGTAATATTCAGACTTCTTTGTACCATTTCTCATTAGATTCTTTGCAGTCAGCACAGTGACAGTAGCTTTATTTTGTTTGTCTTGTGTTTGATTTGTGTATTTTCCAACAGCACGTCAAACAACACTAAGTGCACTGAAACACTTTGCACATTCACAAGCAATCTGCTTTCTGCCTTCTCCATCAATCTGTTGACCTGTAGAGTCACACATTCCTATATACAGTAATTAGATACCGACAAATTGTTACAGCCCATTATTACAGCTCTTGATTCTCAGTGACAGTTTCTACATGTACAATATGTACACTGCAGATTTTCTTCTGATACTGTTATAGAACATTAGAGAATATTGCACAAATGATTTTTGAAGACTTCACACTGGTCCAGTAAACAGACAGTTTTATATTTATAGAAATGAAAAACATGAAAGCACCAGCCAGTGTAGACTCACACTGCAAAATGACATTCACTCCTGTTGTGTTCACTTTCCCACAGTCTACTAATAGTTAACAAACCAAAACAGAACAATGAAAAAATGCTGTGGTGTTGGTCAGTTGTGCAATTGCATGAGTCGATTTCATCAAAGTTAAATTTGACGTGAAAATTTTGAATGGACTCTTTGATGGAGTCGATTCAATTACATTTAACTTTGTCATACACTTAACATAAACTAAATTGTAGACTTAATGGCTTTAACAATAATTTGCATGGGCACAAAGTAAAAAAAAAACCAGAATGAAGCATTAGTACATGAGTGGTGCTGGAAATACAATGAGCAAACTCTACGTGTGTGTACATGACTCTCTGGGAAGAAGTCTGCTGCCTTTGTCAAAAAAACTCCTAATGCACACTAATCTATGCAGCTTTGTGTATATAAATCAACATACGCCGCAACATACTTCTATTTTTGATTTGCAGCTCGCACAACAGCAGAGAAGCTTGGAGGATGAATTTCACAACTGGCTCATTTGATGAACACCTGCAAGAGGACGTGTCAGGGATAATGCAGCTGCTGCTCAGCGATGTGTTTTAGACAGTATCTCCCATTAACATTTAAACACAGAGTTACGTATGCTACTACATAATATTGGTGTCAGCAGTCCCATCTCAGCATGTATCGGTTATGTTAAAAATAAAAGTCGCCGACTTTGAGGTCAATGCTGGTTGGTTTAGCTCAGCAGCAAAAAAAAAAAAAATTCACAGAGACGGCTTAATGATCCTATACTGTTAAATATATTTTACAAAGATTCACAAGTAGATTTTTTTTATTTTTTTATTTTTGTTTCCAATACCTAACACCTGTGAGTATTAGAAAGGGCTCCAGTAATACATGTGCAGTACATTATAGAGTTAAATGATAAGGTTGGATGGAGCTTAGTAGATGGTGCTGCTCCAACATCCCTTCACAGTTTTATAGATATACAGATTTTTATTTTTTTAAACACACTGATGCTTTGATGTATAGTTATATGGTTACTATAGCTGGATCAGTGGTAATTACAGTTGTCCAATTTACAATTATCAGCATCAAGTAAATTCTCTGCTGGTTTTTTTTATTTTTGATTGATAAGCTACTATCATTCAAATGGTCTCAATAATGCAAAAACCCTTATCTTTAAATGTGATAATTAACAACACATTAAGCCCTTTCTCACTGCTAATTTATCACAATCTGGCACTCGGTCAGAAACCTCTTTGTCAAGTCCAAAAACGAAGGGTAACCCCTTTACAGTAAGAACTCCATGACTGATCTGCACTGTAAGGAACAATAACGGCCTGCATTAGGAGGCAGGTGGATTAGTGAATTTTAAACTCACCCCTTGAGACAAGAGATAAAAACCTGTCTGGAGCCACTTTTTCCCCCCTCGTGTTTGTTAGATTTGGGCAGTTAAGTTGCTCATTAATTTGTATTTTAGGAAATAAATGTCATATATGAAGGAAACATGACACTCACAGACTCCTGAATATAATTAACTGGGAGCATTCTTAAATACTAAACACTGCCACCAAATACACACAAGAGAGGTCACAACTATTTCCATAACCTTGCAGGGGGGGGGGAGCTTTATAAGGCTTATTTTGGACCAAAATAAGGATGAAGTGGTTTTTACTGGATTTGGCTGCCCATTTACCCTGTAACACCAAGTGTATCATATTTGATACACTTTGATAGGAGTTCTTGAGACCTCTAAATCATCAGTATGCCTTTTTTCTTCACAAATGTAAATCAATTGCAGAAAAATGCAAGATTTAGTAAATATGATCCAAATAAAAACTGTGCAGACTTGAGTTCTTTAAGCACTTTGGTAAGGCTTAGGAGAAAAACGGTTTGGATTAAAATACATCATTTCACATTGACAAAGGCAAACATCTTCTATTTGCAACAAGCTTTTCTCATTTTTCCTTGGTTGCCACGGTTGCATGTCAGTGAAGCCCTTTTTCGCATGGTCTCATAGTGTCTCATTTCCTCACTTAGCGAACTTCTATTGACCTGTATTGGACTGTGCTATACATTGAACACTGATGCTAAATAATGTGTCCTGATTATTAATACATGACAAGTTGGAAATGAGAACAGGTCAACACATTTGTAAAGTTTGATTAGTTACAAACAGTTCCAGTTATACCCTCACACCACTGAGCTTGTTGAGTACACTTCCTGTTTAACAAACTGTCACTGTTAACACTAGGCTACAATTTACTTCAGTTCTTTGTTACATTTTCTGTCCTCAAGGCCACAGAACAAAGCATGTTAAGGTAGCACACACTAGGACATCAATCACATGAAAAAGGCCATGAGTTTTAATTAGGTTAAAGAAAAGAAAACAATACAGCAGACACTATTATTGTACCACATGTGCTCCAAATATACACTTAGTTAGTCCAAAAAATTGGCTTTGAAAGCGAGGGAGTGCTTGTCCCATGTAACACAATCGGTATTTTGTCAGCCAATGGAAAAATCAGTATGATTTATAGTGTTGATCTCATCCCCGAGCTGAGTTTTAATCCTCTCTCCTTGTTGGTGCATGTGGTTGGAGCAAATCATTCAGACATTGGACATCCTCTGAAAGCCATTTCAACCAGTAAACCTGTTGAGCCTGACAATAAAGCCGGTGTCCTTTCCACTTTCCGAACAAGTGTTCTGACACTTGGCAGTAACACGGCAATCCAACTAGTTACCAAAGGTCACACGTCATCGTCGTCGTCATCATTCTGCCTCAACCTCCTCTCATGAATCTGACCTCTCTGGCTTCCTCTTTGAGGAAGACGACCAACTGGATCCCGACAGAGCAGGTACTGTTTCCAGATTTTCCGGAAAGCTGTGCGGAATTTCTTGATGCGGAAAGCATAAACGATGGGGTTTACAGCTGAGTTTCCGTGAGAGAGGATGATGGCGATGTATATGAATCCAACCTCATGGTATCCTGGGCAGAAGAGAGTAATGCAGTTCAGGATGTGCAGAGGGAGCCAGCTTACTGCAAAGAGAAACAGAACTAGGGCGAGGGACTTGGCCAGCTTAAGCTCCTTTCCAAAGTAGCGTCTCGGGTCAGTGTGGCTTGCTGTTACCTACGGCAAATTAAAGAACATGATATCAGTGTAAAAATGTAGTATTCACACAGTCTTTGATTTGCCCGTCATGAGAAGAAGATGGTCTCACCTTTTTGTTGAGCTGCTTGTGGATCATGTAGAAAATCTCAACATAGATGGCGAGCATTAGTAGCAAAGGGGGGAGCACCCAGCCAAAGAAATTGAAGTAGACCATGTAGTCCATACTGATGACGGTCTCAAACTTACAGACCACCAAGGTGTCATTTTTCAAGCTGCCATTTTTACGAAGTTGCTGCAGGTTATTCCATCCAAGCATCGGAGTGAGACCCACTATGATGGACACCAGCCAACACAATAAAACCGCTGTGCCGGCTCGCCGTGGGGTCACCACCCTCTTGTAGCTATGGCAACAAAAAAGAAGATGAAACACCAAGTAAATAATCTGGATGATGTCAGGTAGATGACTGACTGTGGACTGTTTGAAATTATAAAACAGTATCTGTACATACGTTAATATCCTATTAAAACATCAAATAATATTATACTTTATTTATAGTTTTTTGCATTTAAAGAATTTTTAAAAGAAAAACCAAAAGGCAAATCATTCCATAAACATTTAAAGCAGATACAAAAGCTTGCTATAGTTCTTTGTTTTGCTGGAAAGGTTTGTGTCCAGGTGTTGATGTGGATGCTACTTTGACATATACTGCACACCTAAACATTGCTGCAGTGACCAAGCACACCCCTAGCTATGGTACTCCAACTAACGGTGGCCTGCTGCAACACAACAGTGAGCGCCGTCACACCCTGTCATTCTGCTCAGGAACATTAAAGCGCCCGTGCTGTTGGCTCGTCATAGAAACTTGCTGGATGCCAATCCAATTGAGCATTTGTGGACTGCAATGGAAAAATCACAATCCATGGAAGGATCCACCCAGCAGCTTGCTGAATGCAAAGGATCCACTGCCAAGGTCCTGGTGGCAGACAGCACAGGACACCACCAGAAGTCACACATCCATTACCCTACAGGTCACAACTGTTTAAGGGGACCTACACAACTGGCCGGGCAGGTGATTGTAAAGTCATGGCTGGGCACTCTGAAACTATATTTTACTCAAGAAAGTGCCTTCTACTGTGTTTTTCTCATACCATATGCTTATTTGATTCATATACAGTTATACTGTGTGCAGACTTGTGGGAATCATAGCATAAGACATATTTACGATACGTTATTCTCATGATTTTTAACATTTAACATGCTAACTGAGGCGTGTAGAGTCTGAGCAGTCCACCATCTGACCTCGTGATGAATTTGTTGAGACGTCCACTCCTGGGTGATGTGTTAACACACACCTGAATGCTCCAAACTAATGAACTGCCATAACGTCTGCTTTTTGTGAAGGTGCTCACACTGACTGATAATCAGTTAATCAAGTGCATTTGATTAGTCTGTCTGCTACGTACTCTATTAATTCCTATGGAAACAGCAAAGGTGTCTTTTGTTTTTCACAGAGCTACATAAACCCCTGTGAAAACTTTCTTTTTCACATGACCTGATTTATTACTAGAGTGAAAGAAGAAATGATCATGTGTTCTTTTCCTCATGGCCTGTTCTAGCTCTTAAAGGGAGAAACCGGTGCTTATTCACTACACATGGTATAAATGACATTTATGTAAATTAGTGCCTATTTAATCAGGTATCTTATTTTGCACATTTTGACACAGATTGTCCTAATATACATGCCATATATTTGTGGTCATGGTAATAAGCATTAATTAAAAATGTGGGCTTTGTAAAATTTGTAAAATTGGCTATTTAATAATAATTAATATACACTAACTGGACAAAAGCATGGGGCCACCTACACATTACACCCACCGGAGCTGCTTGGCTATGGAAACCAATGAGACGAAGCTCCCAGCGCACAGTTACACAGTTCCACAGTTCCACAGGTAAGGTTGTTAACTCTTCTTTCTTTCTCTGGCATCGCATTTTGTCATGTTGTCCTGACAGAATTATAGCACTGGATTTTTTGTTCATTGTGCAGTTATCACTTCTTTACTTATCACAGATCTCTGCGTGCCACTAAAGTGTTGCTCCAAGAAATCAGCTTTCTAGAAAAAGATATGCTGTGATATGTAAGCCAGAAACAGGTCCTGACAAGCTCCTGGTTTTCAGAAGAAGAAATTAGGAAGTTATTAAAGTCAATACTTTAATAACTTTTATAGGTTTGTGAACAACAACTGTTAAATACTCGTTCAGGATTCCTGTAGCAGCCTGCCTTTTTTCCTATTTCATTTCATTTCTAAGGAATACAAGCTGACTCAGAGTAAATCACTGAGTCACACTAAGGTTACGACAAGCACACTGACAAACTCAGGTACGTATCAGAACCAAACTATTATCATTCCTCTTTTTCCCCTTTTTGTCTTGTTGTCCTCTCTCTCTCACACACACATGCACAGAGCTGGATATAGTACGCACACGCACACACACAGAGTAAGAGTTCAGCCAGGGTGCGGCAGACATAACACAGGATAAATGAACAAAATGAAGTTAAAAAAGACCGTGCCTGGAGTGGACCTTCCCACATGTGGCATCATGTGACATTTCTATCTTGATCTGTGCACTCATAAGTCTTTGTAAAGCTTTTTCTAAACCTTGGATGGCTGGCTGGCTGCATACAGATGAGCAGTCCGTCTGACAAAAATTGATTTCTGGATTCTACTGTAGTCCAGTTATCTCGTCTTTCCTCTGGGATTTTGATCCTCATCTCCCACCTGGAAATTCGATCATCCGGCTAAGCCAAACAGTGACGCGTGAGGCAATATCAGACCGTCCTTATCGTGACCACGTGCTTCCAAACACTTCAGCTAAAAAAAGCAATCACTGCTTTTTAAACTGTGTCCCTCCAGAGTCCCAGGGGTATTTAAGGGAAGAGGACTCAATCTCTGGCTCGTATTACCAGCTTGCTACAAATCGGTAAAACACAAATTGCAGGTGCAAGTATTTGAACTCTAGATTAGAGTCTGTTGCTAAAGCGCATACTCTGAATTGGAAGAAAAATGTATCTGCTCACCTGTGCAAAAGTCTTGAGTCACCCTTCATTCCTAAATATGTTGCTAGGGAAATGGGAAATGTGTACTGGGATTTATTGAAATGTATGTAAACAAAAATATTGCATAAAGTGGGTCCTAAAATTCTAACAATTCAGTTTGGTGTGACCACCTTTATTCTTTAACACAGTCTGAACTATCTTAAGCAAGCTTTCTAGTCATTTCTTTAAGTAGTCTTCAGGAATAGGAAATAGCTCTTTAGCTTATTGTTGCAAAAATACTACTTTATGCCTGTCAGACTGTGTTATCTTTGGCACTTTACACAGATTCAACTAATTAAATTAAAGCCACAGCAGATGATGTGTTTTTACAACAGGCTGCTAATAACAAAATGTGCAATTTGAAATCCGTTCTTTTTGTAAATTGCCTGTTGTAGACACAACACTCTTAATTTGTTGAGTTAGTCCCCTTTTTATGCTTGAATGATTCACGGGTCAGTGTTAAGTGGCTTAAGAAACAAAAATACATTCCTGTGAAAATAGTCAGGTACAAGGAGTGGACTGAAAATGAGTCTAAAAGCAGACAATTTCCAAAGAACATTTATTTGAAAGATCTTCAGAAAGAACTATTGGCTCAAGGCCACATTAAAAAAATTAGAAGAAAGTCTGGATACTGAAAGCAAAAGAGGGACAGCTCAAGATTTTTGCACAGTGTTCTAACACTGTAAGAAGCACTGCATTTTTTGTCTGTGTTAAGTAGACCCAGTATCACTGTTTCTGCTGGAGGACATCCCAAAAATAAAAAGACCTTATGTTTGATTATTAGAGGTATGATTTATACTGATATGTTTAAAGGAAAAATAAAGATGGTGCTTATTAAACTTTACTTCATATAATATAGACATTAATGTATACCGCTTTTGACTTGGGTAAATCATCTGCTGAATGCATTACATGGTAACTACACCTCAAGACTATGATGAAAGGGGCTGAAATCCCCAAGAGAACGCAATAAATAACAGTTTATTTATTACAAGACCTATAGCATTCATATAAAAGATAACATATTTGAACTGTTGTCTGGCTAATGTCACTGTAACCTATATTAATGCCCCTGCACTGACAGAGAGCAGTGTGTGTCTGCTGGTAGCCAACTTGACAAATTATGTAATTCATCAACCAACCACCATGAGCCTATTGACCAATCATGCATTCTCTGCTTCACTCTTACAGGCTTATTTTCAAACGAGCCAGCTTCAAGTGGACGAGAAAGACTTTTTCATTAAAGAGATATTAGGGTGAGACAAAAGGAGAAGTGCAAAATGATAAGGCACTGAGCGCAAAACCTCAGCTTCTCCTCATGAGAGAAGTTACCGTAACAGAAAGGCATATAAAGATGATTCTTAAAATTAAACAATATATATAATTAAGAAGACGAAAATAAAAGTCAACAAGCTTTTTCTGTTTAGCACAGACTGAAAACATACATATTTATCTATCTATCAAGGTAAATGTGCTGCAAAATGTGAGAAAAATACGCATTACTTTGCCAATTTGCACCTTATTTTGCGCGCTGGAAAGGCACGTCGGAATTATGTTTAATAGTTAAATGAATGAAAGTGTTAATAAACACCGATAAGTCCGTTAGCTGTATTATTACAGCACCAATAATTACAAGTAGAGACATTACAGAGCTGTTAAGGTAAAATTATCTCAGCGGCTAGACACACTTTTACCCCACGTATTACACGAATTTCTGGTGGGTGAAATGAAAATCCAATGCATGAAACTGGCAGGAGCGTCTTTGGTTAGTGTCCCTGATCCCAGCAGCGATCCAGACACAAAGGCTTGTAGAAACGAGACAATATATTAAAAACTAGAGGAATTCACCTTTAGGCCTACCTCATGGGTATTTTGACTCTCAGATAGCGGTCGATGGCGATGGCCAGCAGCGCCAGGATTGAACTTTGTGTGAGCACGAGCACTGTGCAGGCGACCAGCAAACAGCTGTAGAAGTGTGTCTTGAGATCAATGCTGATGGTTATGGCGAGGGGGATGACAAGAGCTCCGACCGCAATGTCAGCCAAGGCCAGGGAGACGATGAAACAAAACGTAGTGTCTCTCAAAGACCGGTTAATGCGCACAGCCCAGACCACCATTACGTTCCCAATGACCGAGGACAAGGCGATCACCACCTCCATCCCAATGTAGAGAGCCTTGTAAGCATCCACAGTCATGATCGCGGATACTGGATGAGTGTGCGCTCAGCGGAGAAAATTAAACCCGAACACGTAGAAGGACTTCCCTGTTTGAGTTTGTGGGGGTCGACTGAGACACCCCTTCTTATTTTTCGCATGTTTTATGTCCCACGGAGGCGGAGGTAGTGCCTCTCCTTTTCAAATATAGTCCGGGACATGTATCCACGCGCCCGACGCGTAACTTTGAAGATTCCGGGAATGGAGCGGCCCCCGCAGTCCGGCTGGCAGAGGGACAGGAAGGCTACTAAATGAGTCACATGCAGGTTCCCATAGAGCAGATTAGCTGTGCAGCTTTCCTCGGTGTAGGGCATGTGTCAAAGGTCGGAAAAATAAACAGGGAACCCTAAACATAGCCCGCTTATTCCAGTCATTTAATTATTACGTGATTCCATCAGCACTTACTTGGTATAAACAAAGATGTCTATGTCTTGGGATACTTGTTCCATGTAAAAAAAAAAAAACAAAACCCAAAAACACGAAACAAAAGAATAATCTAAAAGTATCCCCAGGGACGTCAGATTAACAGTTTCCCTTCTCTTCTTTCTTTGCAATTATTTGTAAGCGAAAGCTCGCCCTCTGTGGGAGTGACACGCCAAGCTCTGAGGAGGAGAATATCAAACATGGATTCGTGACAGGTGCATTTGTCATTTTTTTTCTTTTTACTATATCAAATATTAAAGCTCACTGCGTAAGAAGTGGTGGAAAAAACAAGCCCGCGACTCTTTGTTCATACTGAGGATGATTCACAGAAAGCAACAGATGACCAGAGACATATCGGAGACATAAACAAGTTGCATGCCATTTTTGTACGCACACCGGAAAAGTGCACATCTTCGTGTGAAATGTACAGGTGCCTATCAGTGGCATCGCTGTCACCACTCTCGAGTCATTCACGAATCAGCAAAAGCTCCGTGGCTACCACTCTGCATGAAACCTTCAGAGTTTAACCTGTGATCATGACATCACACTCTTCAAGCCGAATTTTGAAGACTACTCATTGTTAAAAAGTTACATTTCATCATTCATCACGCTTCCAGAGGCTGTAAAATGTTACATTTTTTTGTTGAAAGAGCAAGAACTTGACTGAAAAAGTGTTGAAAGAGAAAACGAGTTTGTTGTAAACCGTTTGTAAATCAAGCGCCTTTTTCCTCCTCAGTTATTGTGTCTCAATTTGTTGTCCAGTGATTTTTTTCGTATTTGTCACAGTTACGTGTTTCAGACCATCAAATGTCAACATTAAACAAAAAGTATTCAAGTAAATAAAACATGCAGTTTTTAAATGGCGATTTCATTCATGGAAGTCCCCTCGGTGTGTCTGTGTGTGTGTGCGTAGGGATGGGTATCGAAACCTATTCTTGTTGAGAACCGGTCCCCACTGTTTCAATTCCTTGGAATTGTTTGCCATTTTTGCAAACGATTCCCTTATCGATTCCAGTCGCCCCGAATGACGTCACCACGTTGCGGTGCGTCATTTACCTGGCAGGAAACACTCGACTAAGCGGCTCAAACGCTCAAAAGTTTGGTTATACTTTACGAGAACGGATAACAACAAGGCAACTTGCGATACTTGCAAAGTAGATATTTCATTTAAGGGAGTGTGTGTGTGTGTGTGTGTGTGTGTGTGTGTGTGTGTGTGTGTGTGTGTGTGTGTGTGTGTGTGTGACTCATTGTCAGTGAACACAAATGGTTGATTGCAGTTCTTGCTGCAAATGATTGCCCAGCTAGTTTTAGTGGGCAATTACATTTACACACAGGTAGGCTTGAATAACCTTTGTCCACTTTTATAAATGAAATCATCATTTAAAAACTGCATTTTGTATTTAATCAGTTTATCTTTGTCGAATATTTGCATCAGTCTGAGGATATAAAAAAACAGGTAAGTGTGACAAATATATGCTGCTTTAAAGAAAGGCACACATACTATTATATGTATGCGCATAGATATAATAGATACCATGTGACTGATGCACAGTTCAATTCAATTCAAATGTATTTATATAGCTCCAGCTCACAACAACAGTTGACTAAAGGCGTTTTATATTGTAAGGTAAAGACCCAACAACAATACAAAGACAAGCGCTTTGGCAACAGTGGGAACGAAAACCCTCCTTTCAGCAGGAGAAACCTCCAGCAGAAGAAAGCTCACAGAGAGGCGGCTGTCTTGGGGGAACCTAACGATTTTTCTTGCATTTGTAAACTTAGTGGTGACAATACATGATTTTTTTGTTTTTGTTTGTTTGTTTTGTTTTTACATTAAATTTCAGAGATACACCGGGGAGCTTTGCCACGTACAGCCTTAAAAGTTAAAACTAAAATTTTAAAATGAAACCTAAAATTTACCAGCAACCAATAAAGTGAAGCCAAACTTGGAGTAATATGCAATCTCTTGTTAGTGCCAGTTAAAATTCTCACCGCAGCATTCTGTACAGTGTGAAGGTGATCCAAAGCTGATTTGTTGAAACAAGTAAAAAAAAGTTGTGAGTTTTTGTTAGCACCCAATTTTCTATTTTGTTGGGCAGAGAAAAGAGACAACTCTAAACCTGAGCTAAGAATAGATTTGTGTCCCTATGTTAATGGTGTCGAGGGGAAAAAAGTACATTTTCCAAATGATTTTGTTTATTCTGATGATAGAAGCACTTTGTACTTTTAAAAGGGAGCTGTGGCTCTTCTTGTTTTTGAGTCATCCTAAAGGATGTTTTTATGTGATCCGTATCAGTGATCTAATTTCTATAGTAAGAACACTACACACACATAAATCATGATTCAGAGTTTGAATGTTGTCGTGCTAAGCCTTTCATCTCAGTGTAGCATAAACATTAAGTTTCTTCCCTCCTTTCACCATTCATTCTCCCTCACTTCGGTGAATCAAAGCGCACGTGTGTGTCTGTGTGCGTCTGCGTGTATCTGCGCACAACCAGACAGGCTGTGTGGTCTTACTTTACCTTATCAATATTTGCCAGAAGTGAATTTTTTTCTTTCCTGGAACAACTTAATATTTATGATAAATGACCAGGGTGGTTATGTGATTCATAGTGTGCAACCAGAGAGAAATGTGATGAATGCTCTTTTGGAGCCTAGCATTTTCAGGAACAATTTTTATTTGATTGCACACAACCTTGAATTTTTATTAAAGAGTGCAGCTCTGCATGGGCTAATAAAAAGGATGGAACCTCTTTGCTTGATTTTATTGTCTTCTGGCTTTATAGCTTCAACACCGGCTCCAAGTAATGAGCTAAACTGGCCTCACTGGACTTTGCCTAATAGTAAATTCAGTTTTATCTTTAGGATTATGATTATTTTAAATCAAAATCTGCTTCTGAAACTAAACTTATCTCATGTCTTTTAGAGAAATGACCTCTTAAAGATCTGTTGAATGTTTGGCCAGCTTGCAGTGAGCTCTTTTGTGTCAAATCTGTGTGCTGGCTGTTGAAGCATGATAATTTAGGGAGAGAACGTGCAACTCCTCGTCAACCCTCTCCAGTCCTAAATGGAGGGGATTGTTCACTTTACTGCTGGGATGAGCCTCATATTACAAGCACTTCATTTGCTGACCTCCGGGATGGAAAATCAAATGACCTGAGGGTAAAATGTACAAAATGCTGCATAATTTAAAGTGATATTCCCAATGCTCAACCAGTCTCTTCAAAACATGCCATAATAATTTATTTAGTAAGAAACATCTCAAGTAGGAAAGCACTAAGAAGGACTTTCTGTTTAGTTTTGGATCATTTAGTTCAGTTGGATCTTAAATATACAAAAAGGCAAATTAGCATCTTTTCAGCACAGAAGCCCTGCCTCATGTAGATTTCTGTCATGAAGGTCCATGAAGGTATGCTGATAGGTCCAGGCACAACGGGGCTCTGTTAAGGGAAAATTGTACTTAGTAGTCAGTATAAGCTTTTAATGATATAAGTTTACATGTGATAGAATACTGCATGATGACCTTTTTCCTGCTTGGAACTGATTGTCCTTTTCATTGTTCAGAACTGATTGTTCTTTATAAAATGTGTTCTGATATTTCTATCTGAATCTTCCCACAGCGATAGTAAGAAGTTGAACAAGCAGTTCTGACCTCGCACGCACACACGCACACACGCACAATCACATACGCACATGCTCACGTATCAACATTCCACCGAACAAATGTTTTCATTTTCCTTCTGTATAAATAAAATACAAGTGCAAGAACAGAGCGCTGATCACAGGGCCCCACTCTCTGATGTGAGCGCTCCGTGAAACGCCTTTGCAAGTTAAAACTGCAGCGTCCCTGTGTGTCTTCACTCTTAGACTCTCAGTCGAAGAAGTGTCATTTAGAATAAATCTCTTGACAGGGAAGTATAGGGGATAATGCTAACAAATGGACAGGTGGCTTTCTGTGGAGTGTGCCTTCATGCTTCCTTAGTTTTCACTCATACTGTATAAGTGAGTCTTATATCAAAAGTGTCTGTCAGCTAAGAGTATACTCTAAGTTAAAAATGACTCACTCTTAGTTTTAAGTGAAATGCCCAGTGACAAATCTGCCACTCAGATGGAATGAGGAAGCTGTTTTCAGGAGTTGCAACATTTTATATGGTGAGCAAGATAACAATTTCCTTCTTTCAAAACTTTATCACAACTGTCAGCCCTCAGCCCCGTCTTCCATCCCTCACATTTACATCATCATGAAACCATTAGATTTGTTCTGCCCTGCTTTTAGAGAGCACGCAAAGTCATTGGCTTCCCTGTTTAAATCTGAAAATCAGCTTTGTTCTGAGAATTGCAGCATGTAATCCAAAACGCTGATATGAATTTGAATGATTTGCAGACCTTATGTTTATATTTTATTCACAATAGGAAAAAGAAAACATATCAAATGTTTAAACTGAGATATCTTACTGTTTTATGAAAAAACATTAGCTCGTTTTGAATTTGATGGAAGCAACGCATCGTAAAAAAGCTGGAACAGGACATGCGAGGCTGGAAAAGTAAGTGGTGAAGACATGGATAAAGGCAATTTGAGAAACAGAAGAGAAGACAAAGATGGGGAATAAGAAAAACGCGAAGATTGACACTAAACATTTTAACAGAGATGGGAACACAGAGGGCCTTTCTTAATTGTCCAATTTGTCCCTGCTACTTCCACACATGACCCAAGTATTAATCTTCTATGTCATATTGAAGGATGTCTCATTTCTTAAAATGCATTTGTAGGACAGAGGAGAGAGGAGTCTTGCCTGAGGAGCTATAATTGAGGATGAGTTCAAGCCATTAATGAAACATGGGGAAAAAATGTCTCTGTGTGATTAAACATGAAGACGTAATATATCGTCACATTGCACCACTGTTGCAAATCAAACTGACACTGCTTCAAAACTGTCTCACCTATTGCCTCGACTTCTCTGTCCACTGTCTCTGTCTTGCCTCGTCTGCTCACATCTTTGGCAAGAGGGACTAAAATGCAAGGAGAGGAAATGAAAAGAGGATGCAGAATCTGAGAAATGAGAACAGGGGATTCAGTGGGCAACACTGTGAACATAAGAAATAACAAAAATCAATAAAGGATACAAAACTCAACAACTACTAAACAAAAACCCAGGACGATGAGCAAGCCACGATCAAACAGAAAAAGACACTGACCAGCCGCTTTATTAGGTCCACCTTGATGGTACCAGGCTGGACTCTTTTGTTCCTTCAGAACTGCTTTAATTCCTGGTGGCACAGATTTAGCGAGCTCTATTCGATTGACACCTGGTGACTGTGGCAGTCACTTGAGTACAGTGAACTCATTCTCATGGTCAAGCAACCAGTTTAGAATGATTTGAGCTTTGTGACACGGTGCATTAAATTGCTGGAAGCAGCCATCAGAAGATGGGTACACTGTAGTCGTGAAGGGATGGACATGGTCAATAACAATACTCAGGCTGTGCTGTTCAGCTGGTACTAAGGGGTCCAACGTGTCCAAGGAATTATCAGTGTCACAGCAGAAACAAAGACCCATCAGACCAGGCAAAGTTTTTCAATCTTCTGCTGCGCCAGTTTCCTGATGATGTCACCAAGTGAGGTCTTATTTCCTTTAAGGTTCAGTGTGCATTTAGAGATACCCTTCTGCATATTTGGTTGCAATAAGTGGTTATTTGAGTTGCCAATGCTCTCCTATGTGCCCATATTCTCTGACCTTCGGTAGCAGCAAGTCATTTTCTAGAGAAAACATCTTGCTGCCCACTAGTTCCTCTTTTGGCCATTTTTTCCCAGTTGATCAGCAGTTTCTGAAATACTCAGACCAGCCAGTCTGACACTAACAGCAATGCCACGCTGAAAGTTTTGTTCTCATTTCTCTTTATACAGTTTAGTAATCATGCACCTGTAAGTACCTAAATAAGTCCTGATTTGTAAGATGGCACGTTAGGGTTAGGATTTTCAAATCCTCAAAACTCTGAATATGACACTTTTTAATAAGTGAACATAAAGCTTTAATTCCTGTTCTCATCAATGGTTTAAAGTTTGAGGGAAATTTCCCTGGTTTGAATTCATCGTCATCAGTGATCCAACTCAAGTGTGACTGTTAAAGAGTCAGTGTATGCTGTACTGGTTGACAACCAAGAGACACCTGGCATTTCTAATGATAATGATCTGTTAAAATGTGACAATTGTAACATTTCAAATAAGTAGTGTGGGGAAAACTGAACATGAGGCCACAGGGCTGGACTCTGTTCCACCCACGCCACACTGTCCTGTTTTGTAAGACTATTAATGATGGCTACTACATCAAGCTTTATTTTCTCTTGATGGACAAAATTTGAGTTTTATTTGATGGATAAATTCGGACAAAACAACTGAGTCACCTCGGCACGGTCTCCTAGCCCTCCATTATTTTCCTACCCACCACTTCAAGAATAATCACTAAAAATCCTCCTGTATAAATGAAGCTTTTTTCATTATTTTTTTTATCATTAGAGAGCTGTTTCAGCCATTATTAGCAGAACAGTTGCTGCTAACTGTGTTATTTTTTGTGGCTTGAAAAATACATCATCTTATTTGGAATTTGCCGAATGGTGACCTGTTTCTTTTAATTTCCAACTGGGAGAAATAAGCAGCAAAAAAGATGGAATACAACACCTGTGAATAATAAGAAACCAAAAGAAGAGCAGGATTTCTCTCGCTGTGCTCATAGGCTTCTCTGAGTTTACTTGATTGGGCAAGAAACCAATAAAAAACATAAAAGAAAAGAGCTTACGTGGTTCAAACTGCAGTGTTTTTGTAAGTTTGATATCAGGCTCTCATCGTGGACAAAGTATTATTCTTTGGAAGTTAAAAGACATGAATTCAAAGTTTATCCAAACAGAGCTGTGCTGGAAACAATACTGAAAAGCACGTGTTGAACATATCAGCAGCTTCCACCAGAACAGACACGCGAGTCCCTCATGTATTACAGAGATGGCTTTTTGCGTCCATTGCTGGGAAATGCTAAGAGTGCATTAGTATGATTATGGCCTCCAGCTGCCTTTTTTTTTCTTTTTTTGGTTTATTACTTCACGACGGGCTTTCAGTGCACGATCTACTGGTCTGTTCAAATCAGAACAACATATGTCTAAATGCATTTGTTCAATTATCCTGAAAATAATTTAGAAGGAGCTTGAAATGCATTTGTGATCAATCTGTGAGAAACCGAAGTGAGACAAGTATAAGAGGAGAGCAAACTGAGACACTAAAGACTTCTCATAGGCTGCAGACTCATTTATACACCAGTCAGGTTTTCTTTTGGGGTCTTACTGATATCAAGAGCTGAAAATAACACTTCAGCCAAAGTTCAGTGCACTGAAAGAACAATCGATTAAGCTCAGTTTTATCTGGAATAAACAGACTAGACAAAAAAGTAGCATGAATTAGAACTTTCATTTTCTCTGGTATGACTGTTGAACTCTTTTGTTTGATATGGGTTAAACAAAAAGGTGAAAAATTCCCCTTCATTATAAAATGCTAAAAAGCAAAATATTCAGAATGGACACAGCAGCTCAAATATTTAAATTGAGAAAAGCATTTTAAGAGGGAAAAAAAGGTAATTTGATGGCAGTAATGCATCTCAGAAATGTTGAAAAGCAGGCAACAAAAGTATGTTTGACCAAAATTAGGTTTCTTGGCAACAAGTCAGTAACATGACTGAATATAACAAGAGCATTTATATTTATAACTAGAGCATCATAAAACGAAAAATACAGCCCAGAAAAATAAGACCCAGGACTTTTGAGAAGCTGGAATCTTTTATCAGACAAGAACGGGACAACTTTCTTCTCCCTCGGCTCTCCCAGCTGCTCTCCTCAGTTCCCAAATGTTTACCGACTGTTGTTAAAAGAAGAGGGGATGCTACAAAGTGGCAAACATCGCTCAGTCCCAACACTTTTGTTGCTGCCAGTTTATAATGGTACATTTTGCCAGTTTGAATGTGTTTTCCCTGGTCTGTTGTGTTTCTGGGATTTGGAAATGATCACTTTGTACACGAAGTCACAGCTTTTTTTCACAACAGAAAAACACTGCCTCATTCAGATATTTTTGTCCACATTTTCTTAAGAAAACAAATACTTAGTCATTGATTTGCAATTTATTAATCATCATGAGAGGTCAGTGTTTTTGATTTTTTATTTAAAGAAAGCTGTGGATATTCCTAAGATACACGCCATGTTCTCTTGAGGCTTATGCACTGTACAAGTCGTTCATTTCACCGTTTTCTGGAAATCCACTGGAAATAGCTCTTTTTGTGAGAAAATACCACGATAAATAATATTGTCATTTCATTGCATCATATCCCTTATCATTAAAGAAACAAATACACTCAGCATCGTTACAGAACATTGTGTGACTAAAACCCATTAGAAACCAAGTGAGTCAGTTCCTAAAACATTCTCTTTTCAGTCTCCTTATTGCAGCTGCTGATAACCACAGAAGAAAAAAACAAACCATCCCAAAGAGCCCAGCAACACAAGAGGAAACCACACGAGAGAAGACACTAACATCGCTCCTGCTGAAGGCAGAAAAATTGAAGAAAAAAAAACATTTCTAAACCATGGGAAGCGCATATGATAATCATTTCCTGTGACCTTTGAACAAAGTTTGCCTGTTATCACTGTGTGACCTTGGCTGTTTGAGCATCACAGGAGCAGACAACAAACACCGTACAGCTTTAAAGATGAGGAGAGAGCGAGACAGCAGGTAGCTGGATCAAGTGGCATCACATCGAAGACGGAGAGAAGAGCGATAATGTCAGCCATGTGAAGAGTGGATTAGCTAAGGAAGGATAAAAGACGAGTGAACAGCAGACTGAATATAAAGCAGAGCTACAAAGGTTTAAAAAGGAAAAACTAGCAGTTGCTGTTATTTCCTTGAGTAACAGATTAAATGTTTTCACTTGACCTTCTGTTCCATTACCATGATTCTGCAGTATATAAATCACTGGAATGTCAAGTGTGCTTTGAAGTATTAAAAGCAGCTTCCAGCTTTTCCAAGATGATATCGAGGCATTCCCAAGCAATCTGAGATGCTTTATCTCTCCAGCATTTCCTGGATTGCTCTGGGTGGTTTCCTCCTGGATGCATAAATCTGGAATAAGTCACCTGAGAGGCATGTTAGACAGGTGTCAGGCGTGTCATACCTGACTTGTTTTGATGCTTACCAGCAGCATCACATATATTTATGCATCACTGAAGAGCCAGTGATGCATAACTCCTTTAGAAATCATGGGAGGCTTGATATTCCAGTGAGAAATGTTTGTTGTTGAGCTGCCTGAAATACCAAAACATTACACACGTGAATTATTTTTGATCTTTGAGACAAACTTAGCTGTGTTTTATTAAGAGGTGCTTAAATTATCCTGTGGAGGGGGGGGGGGGGGGGGGGATTTGTAAAATGTCTTCTCTGTCACTAAAATACCTTGCCAAGGTTTAAGAAAACAATTCAAATGACCTTTGTCGAGTAATCTCAGCTCAATATTTTAGCCCAAAAATGCTTAACAGGAGTCCAGCATTGTACTGTGGGAATTTTAGCACATCCTGGCATTTTCTGCTTTAAATTAAAGCTTTGTTTGGTCTAAAAGTATTGTTTGTTAGTCCAGAAATTGGTGCATGTAGTCTGTATATGTGAGGTCATTTGTTGTTCTGTAATGGCACATGTTTGCATTTTAAAAATGCACAATACAAGGTTTTATACAAAATAAGAGAAGAAAAGTTGTGTATTTAAGCTTTGGCGCTACGGACAGGAGAGGACATTCACATTCCCACAACACTGTGAGGTCTCCCAGTCTCTGCTTCAGATGAAGATTTAAATAAATGGCTGTAAGTTTCGCTTCATATCTGTTTGTGTATTTTATAAATTAGACAGGCTTGTAGCCAAACTGTAAGCCAGCTAAACATATGACTTATTCAGTAACAAACATAACAACAAATGTATAAATATTATTATTTTAAAAGGATTGGAAACTTATTGGAAAGTAATGTGAACTAAATGAACACAATACATTTTTGATTTCATTTTGGTTTAGAAACTGAATGAACTGAAGGGTTCTTTCTTTCACCACAGAGGGCAGCTTCCTTAAATGCTTGGATACGTGCTGTTTGCATTCTTGTGACAAATCATGATCTGTATTACAATCAATAAGGAGAGCATAATGGAGAGTACATGAGAACGTTGATTGACGTTGACAGCAGAGAAGGAAATTGATTATTACAGCCCATCAATGTGTATCTAACTGGCTCAAAGAATGCAGCATCATCATCCATGAATAAAGGCATTTTGACAGCATGGTGAGAGCAGCTCAAGAAGCTGAGGGAGTTGTAGAAGAAGGACAATAGCAGGAATTCCCAGATCTCATTGAGAACTGAAAAGGGGGGAAATTACCTACGTAAACCTTTGTTAAACACGACTGACCAATTGCAAGGAAGTTGCCTTGTCACGTGTGACAATCTAAATTAGGTGCTTTTGATATCATTAGAAAACATAAGTGCTTGTTCCAACTTTTTTGTGCAAATCATGAAAAAAGAAATTTCATTTTCAGCACATCACATGCAAAAAGTAAATCTATGAAAGCATCCTGCCGCACAAATGCATCCAGCATAGCACTATCAGGTGGAAATTTCAAATGCATTATAAAGATCAAGGAAACAGAACTGAAATAGCCACCATCACGTCAGCTGATCCCACGTTGCTTGAGTGTCAGGATCATGTGTACTTTCATCAGCAAGAAGCTGCCTTTGCTACACTTTAAACCTGTAATCTTATTCACATTACCCAGCATTGCACCATGAACAGGAATCATATCTCAAGACCAGCGAGCACCTTCTTTGAATGAAAATGTTAGCCCAGTCTTCAGGCTGTGCGTTTATATACGCCATATTGTTAGATGACAGCAAATACCTTATAACTCTTTCAGTATCACCAGCAATATGTTTCACAAAGTGATGTCACGGGGCTGTTTATTTTACAACTGCTAAGCAAATAAGAAGAACAAAGTTTGTGTTCAGTGTGTTAATAACTGTTTGATCGGATCACAGTGCTTGTAAACTGCTATTCAGCTCCTTCCCTCCACTGTAGCTCTGCTTTTGACGAACCTGCGTTCACATTGAATTTGAATTTTACAACCTCTGCAGGCATCAAATTTCTCAGCCTGTTTTTTTCCCCTTTGCTAGCATGTCCCCTTTGAAGTCAAGAAGTCCACATTTGTAACAACGTAATCCTTGACAATTGCTTTATTCAAATTCATTTCATTGTGGATTTTTCCAAGAAGGTGAACATATGTGAGATGTTTGGGACTGAAAATGTTTTTCTTTCCTCCAGGCTGAAAAGAAAATGAGCAAAATAACCAATTCAAAGCTCTTGCATGTAAAAAGGTCTGTTTGCATGGCGCACGGGTGTCAAAATGATCAAAGTGAATACCACATCTTGAACTAAAATGCACAAAGGGATTGCACTGGGGGTTTTAAAGTGCAAACAGCTATTCCAAACAGGAACATCTTTCAGAGGGCTCTATAATTATCCAAAGGTGTTTTGCTGGATGCCGACTTCATTTATATTCTAAGAGCCTCAAGAAAATCATGTATAAGATGCACAGACAGACGTTGTGAGATGTGATTGAGCAGAGATATTGTGATGCATGGTGAGATTTTGTTTATGATACAGCTTGATTTGCATGTGTTTCTGATTTAAATGGAAAGCAGGAAGCTGATTGATGCTAGTTTAAGAAGCAGAGAATTGCCTGCGTGAACCGCAGGCTTGCATCTATTTTGTCAATTTAGTTTCAATTTATACTTTTATATTTTTGTCTCTCACTAGTTAAACATCTTGCTACAATTGAGGTATCAAACGAATTTTAAACAGTCGTGTAAAATAGCTTTTTTTGCCCTGTTGAATTATTCTATTACCTTAGATTAGTCTTTGTGAATCACGAAGCAAAGGATGCTCGGTTTAATAGATCAGAAACAAGCTCTACGTTGTTTTTCTTTTAACAAAAACAGAGATGTGTCATAGGCAGACACAGGGCGCCATGCGGCCTCACAATAAGTCTCCCTGTGCCTGTGTGGATTCTCTCTGGGTACTCTGGCTTCCTCTCACGGTCCAGAGCCATACTTGTTTGGTTAACTGGTGACTCTAAATCTGTGTGAATATGAGCATGAACGGTTGTCGGTTTCTATGTGTTCTATGCCGGCTCTCGGCCTATGACAGCAGAGATGCGCTCCAGCCTCCCCGCGACCCTGAATTGGATAAGCGGTTAAGAAAATGGATGGAGATTTGGCACAGAGGAGAAAAGGCAACTTCTCACTGATATAGCAATGAATCTCAGAGTGGAAAACAATTTTCAGATTTGATCATAGTGGGAACAATTGAGAAGATCTGACCTCTCATGTCTTTTTCCCTCAAAGGACAGGTGAAAATGATTTTTTGATCACGTGGAGAGACTTGACTCAGAAGAAAGAAGCAAGCATGTGCACAGTTGAACAGGGTTTGTTACACCTTTGTTACACCTCTGCAAATAGTCAGCAACTGTTTGGATCAATGCCCTCAGAAGCTGACTAGTGTGAGTTGAGTGACAGAATGAGGACAGATGTAGACAGGAAAGGCAAGCTTCATCTTGTTATAGATAGTGGTGGAGAACTTATGCACTCTGAAGGAGACACAAAAATGTGACTTGAGTTTTGCTGAAAGATATGCTGGAGAATGAGATCAGGAGCCATGGTTTAAATACTGCAGTATCATTGTGAGTGGGTGAATCTCAGGTTTGTAGGTCGATTGGCAGGAGAGGTGGGAACTGATCACCAGGCACATAGAGACACACAGAAAGTCCGCAGATGAATTTCATTCAGTTTCATATGATGGTTGCTAACTGAGTTTCTAGCTGAAGTGTCTCGATAACAGCCATGACAAAAGCTGACTGAATTGTCCAAATTCAAAGGAAAGGTCCTTTGACTCTTCGTTTCTCTTTTTCCTTTTAAACTCTAAGAAAGGAAAGATGATAGTACCGTCCCACACTTCAAAACACATCACAAAATTTTACAACTAAGAAAACTCACATCTGATCATTATGTAAATCACTTGTTTGCTGCTTATATGTGACGTTTTGGACTTTGAGCAAATTGTTTTTGGCTTGTGTGAAGGTGGGTTTTAAAAAGTGATCTATAAATAAAGATTATTAGCTATAATGAAATTATAGGAAACATTCATGATCTTCAAGATCATTTCCATTATTACGTTCTCATTTTAAGCACTGTGGTTTCGGATTATTTACATTTCGGATTGTGGTTGCAGCTTTCCTACAGTCACAAATGCAGGAAGCCCGAACAAAAGCAAAAAATTCGACTGGATCATCCTTTCAGCCCACATGGAAACCTGTATTTCATTTGTATAAAAATTATGAACCTTTTGATGAAGTCACATTTTTCAATGATTTGTCCACATTTATGAAACATGTGCATAAAATATGGTCATGTGCATTTTTATAGTGCCTCTTGAGAACACCCTAGTTTCACCCCAGCAGACGACTGTGCACATGTTCCAGTGCACACAGTCCCTAAGTTGTTTTTTTCTTTTTCTGTCTGTTGTAGTTTACTAGTTTTATTGTCCTCTTTCAATGAACCAGTTTGGGCCAAACTTTAGCCGTCAGACGTAGATTTGACTCTAGAATACTTTGGTATACAGAGGACTTTATGGTAGACTCGTTGACTGCAAGATGACAGTTAGTATGAGGTGTTTGCACTGATACGCTGTGCATTAGGCCCAAACATTTCCACTTTGGGAACAGAGAAGAGCAGCTGCTGGACTTGCAGAGAGGAATGTTGTCCCAATCATGTCTGATAAAAGCTTCTACTCCTCAGCAGTCCTGGGTCTTATTTTCTGGGCTGTATTATTTTTTAGTTTTCAGTTGGTGAAAGGTCTGGACTGCAGGTTGGAATTGTCTTGCACAAATATGCAAGGCCTTCCCTGAAAAAGACATTATCTGGTTGGGAGCATATGTTGTTGTAAAGCCTGTATATACCTTTCACCACTGATGGTGCATTTCCAGATGGGCGAGATGTCTATTCTCTAAGCACTAATGGACCCTGTACCATCAGAGATACAGGCTTTTAAACTGAGCGCTGACATTAAGCGCTGATAACACTTCCTCTCCTCTTTAGTCTGGGGGACACGGCATACATGTTCTGACCACAGGATAGTTTTCCGGTTTGCCTCAGTCCATTTTAAATGTGCTTGGGCGCAGAGACGGTGGCAATGTTATGTTTTATTGTGACTAAAATGTGATCATGTGATAATATATAAACATTCTGTTTTTACTTATGTTTTATACAGCATCCAATTTTTTCAGAATTAGATTTTTTCATCTTTTTAGTACTCTTTATTTATTTATTTATTCTTTTCACATAGTTAAGTTGCCTACTGTAAGTGCATTGGATTCTCTCTTGTTCATGTTGATTAGACACAATGTGCCACTGAATGTACACTGCAATGCAAACCACAATCCCAACAATGGTATTACAATGATTTGCCTAACAGTGTGTAAATAGTCTCATTTTTAATGAAGCAAGCATTTTAATTTAAATGTCTGCACTTGATCTTACTGAGAAGCCTGAGACTACAAAACCTTGTGGTTAGTGTGGAGACCCAGACTTTGAAGAGCTCGATGAAGAAATTAGACCAAATCAATCAGAACATAAATGCATTTGCATCTTAACACTAATGCCTGACATCCTTTAATGCCAGCAACTCATTTCCCTGGAGACTCATCAGAATGACAGATGAAGAGTGCCATGGTAAAATCACAGACAGATGGGTCACCGTGTGGGTGTGTGAGAGATGGTAAAGGGATATGAATGTACCCTTAAACCTCATATCTCTTAATGGAATGTAATCCATAATCTCATTCTCTCAGGGGTTCTTTTTCTAAGAAGAAACAAGGGAGGGAAGAATATGACTATTTTAAATGGCTGCTGAGGTTGATGTTGATGTTTTGCATTATCAGCCAATCAGGCTCCTTTGAGAGCTGTGAGGCTCTGACAAGTCATTTGTTGCTGTTCATTAAGGGAGGCCGTGGGATCGCTGAGTGATGAAATCCTGAGGATCAGGTTTGTCTGTGATGTGGGCAGAGGCTATCAAGTGGCATCGATAATGATAAATGAACTGCGGAGTCAAAAACAAACAAACTGGTCCGTGTTCTCTCTCTAAACGTGGCTCAAAGGTCAAGATGTTATCAAAGAATTAACAAATAGCTCAGTCAGCTGACGATAGAGGCTCCTTGCTTTCAGATCAGAGGAGAGAAACAAAGAGAACATGATGTGGAAAGAGACTACAGCATATGTGTTCTGACAGATGGAGTGATACAGCTATCATTATCATGTTGAGCAAAATATGGCTTTCATTGTTGTTGGCAATTATTACCAATTTACCCAACAAAAAAGGATTATGTGTGCAAAAAAGGAAATCACTAAGTCAAACGTTATCACTTTTAGCACCTGGTATGATATTAAGCCTGTTGTAGTCATGCCAAAAATGAAAATTAGATTTTAAAAAATGCAGATCTGTGTCATTAAATAGACTAAAGAAACAAAACAAGTTAAATGTCCGAAACAAGAAACCCGATCAAATACTTTGCACCGCAGTTTTTTTTATTTTGTTTGCTCTTCCCCATCAGCACCAGTTCAGCGAAACAGCCCCAGAAAGCAGTCATGGAAAATAAATCCTACTACAGTGCAAACATTATCCTCACCCCCAGGCCCTAATTGCATGAAGAAGTTATAAAAATCACAGCTTTCCTATTGACCAGGAGCAGATGCTGAGTCCTTTTAATTTTCCAGGACACCGCACAGGAGCAAATCTCATGCTACAACTACAAACAAGAAGCAGACAGGCTGATGTCAGAAACCTCTTATAAAGCCCAGCTGAGCCAATTGATTGGCTGGGCCGAGTTTCCTTCCCAGCGAGCCAAAAGCAGATGATGTAATGGGCATCATCAAAACCAGCATTGTTATAGCACTGTTATTATTTCTCTCCTAATTGGGACAGAGAGGCATGTTGGGTAATTCAACAGCTCATCACAGTTAATCACACCCAGAGTAGTTTCTCTGAGATCCCACAGATGTACTGAGAGGACTGGAGAGGAAAGCAGAGTGTGTGGGGGGTAAAGGTAGCTGGCTAGAGACAAAAGCTACATATTGATTCCCTAAATTAAAAGAAAGCTGTCAAATACATGTTTCCCTGTATGTCGTCTACATTGAGATTCTCTTCGTTGCATCCCCCCGGGTCTGATCAAAGCCTCGTGACAAAGCATCTTGTCAGCTTTCCTGTTAGCAAATGTCACGAGGAAATGGAGTTGGACTGCAACAGTGGAGTAGTGATACAAAAATACAGAAGCCACAGAACCAATGATACCTAAAAATAAACATGCATGATACAGCCCTGCATACAGATGCATATAGTGTGTAAACTCTGACTTTTTAAATGGACTTTAATGTCCATTTATCCATTTTCTTAAAAGCGTATCCAGTTGGGATGGGCTGGCTTCTATCCCAGTTATCACTGGGTAAAAGGACTATCACAGGGCTAACATCACTTGTAGTGTGCTGTTCATTATTATACCTGTTTTACTGTATTTCTATCCATCTGCCTATAATAGTGTCGAAATGTTTACACAAATATTTATACAACAGAGAGATGGTAATTACTGTTACTTTGTCAAGCTAATGTTTTATAGCTCAATTTCAACTGTTTTTTTTTTTTAATCTAACTTAATTTTCCCACACTGACAGTTTGATGAACTCAACACAGTATCAGAATAATGCAAAGTAAGATACGAGATCACACACATAAACTGAATTTATATGTGGATACATTTTATTTGAAATTACAATGTTTATATATTTGGATACAAATACTTGAGCACATGAAAATTTCTCATGGTATTAAAAATTTATAGTCTTACTGCAAAAACCTGACTTGTTAATCTGCTATTCTGCTCTAGCTACTCTTAAATATTTGTATCAAAATATAATTATGTTGTAAAATCAAATAATAAACACTGAAAATCCAATTAATTAAAGGAGAATTATGCCCTTTGTAATGGGCCATATTACAAAGTGTTATTTATAAGTAAAAGGACTAAAACTAACCTCGACACCCAGAAGCTCTAAACTAAAGACTCAAAACATCAAAACTCAGATTCTGACCAAAATAGAGAACAGTTAATGATCACTCAGAATTTAGAGTTTAAGAGAAACTGTGGGTCAGAGACACAGGATCATGACAAAATTAGACTGTTCCCACTCAATAAAAGAGGAACCAAACATACAGATATAGCCCTCCTTCAGTGGGAGAGAGAGGTAGTATCTATCAGCTGAATATGTTTTGGGAGTTTGGCTTTATTAAAATGAAGTCATTAGAAGGTTTGCACTTCATCAGTAAGACACATCTGTGGCATCTCCCAGTTACAGCACATTTTTAACACCCTGACAGTCCTAACAGTGACAGCTAGCCACATACTTTGTATGCACCCTGTGAAAGCTGTGGCTTAGCAGCATTCTTTCTCATCACACTGATGGTCGTGGCTTTATGTCCTAACTGCTGGGAGAAATCTTTCTATAAAATACATGCAGTGTGGACAATATGGCAGTCTTGCAGTCAGTCCTCCAGGTCCTGCTGAGTGTACGAGAGTCTGATTATTATGTATCCCACGTCCTGCATCAGAGGTGTATCTCCTGCTCTTGTTTGCTTGCTTGTTGTTTACATGGCTCTGTGAGGCTGAGATGGTTCAGATGATGGACAGGTCAGCAAAGATGCACTGTGCTCTGGGAGAAAAGCAAGGAAGACGTGACAGACTCCCAAAGGCACCTCATTCACACCAAGAGAGGAGCTGACAGGTGAGGGTGCAGGCTGGCACTTGGTGCCCAAGAAATATTTGTTTCTCTATTCTATGCAAACAGAAGAAACAAAAGGTCAGCTTCTAACCAGAATTTCTAATGGAAATAATACAAACAATTAGTGCATCTCTGAAATAAACATATAGACAGATTAGAAGATAACTCATCAGGACATTACAAGTGGAATATCAAATTGTTATAACTTAGGCAAAAGTAACAAACAGTAACAAAGACAAAGCAGCTTGTAAGAAGATATTTCAATTGTTTAAAAAAAACATCATAATTTTAAAAGTTAGTCAGAAGTCTCTTGGATACATTTCAGTGGTATTTGTAACAAAGTTAATGAACAGATGTATTCACTCGACACATGAAACAGATTTAGAGGGGATTGAACATCACCTTTTCACAGACCAGTGATCCAGTGCATTGGCGTCATGGCCCACAGAGGTCATTAACAAGTCAGACCAGACACCCACTCAACCCTGACTTAAGCTTGTCATTTACATATCTCCCAAAATACGTGGCCGCTCGGTTTCAACAAAGAAGTCCTTCATCAGGATGACTCTGTGTTGGATCTCAGGACAGAAATAGTAAATTGCAAACTACCATCCAAACAAATGCTTCAGCCTCATTTAAAGGTGCAGTTCATCCTTATTAGGAAAATTCTTTTTCAGCCCTCTTTGCCCGTCAGTAAATATTTTCTCTTTCGCCTACATTTACTTATTCATTACTTCTTTATTTATTTATTTACTTATTTTTTTTCCTGTTGAGCCATGACATTTAAAGCCCTAACGGTATAAGGCATCTGGGAAATGTTTGGCCATAAAAGAAATATGCATAAAAAACAACAGTCGTTTTCTCCCACAAATATTTTTGAGATTATCTTTTTTTTAACCAAACATAATAGTTCTAGTTCTACTACTACTTTAACCTGGGGCTGGAGTAAACCTTTCAGGGACCAAATCCACATGGGACACAGTGCCACCTTCTGAGGACTGATAAAATTTGTGTACATGCTTAAATTCAAATAACTATATTTAAAAATATGATAATGTACATTATTTTCCCAACCTCCCAAAAAGTAGGGTAGAATTTTGTTGTTCTACAAAAATAATCAACATGCTAAAAAGGGTTAGCATTTCTTCCCTCTGGATTATCACCTACATCTCCTTATGCTATCTCACACAGGAGCCTTTTGGATGCTATAACTTCCTAAAGTAAAGATGACTTTAAGCAACTGCGGCTGAAGAGATGGCTCTTGTAGCCCAACTGCCTAAAAAGCAAAAAATTAACAAAGGCAGCCAGATGGGGTGATGCTGGGGGCTGTACAGACTTTCACCTGCGAGAGTGTGGTTTGGATCCTGTGTGAAGTCACAAGTCAGGAAAGAGTCACACATCTGTTTGGAGGTGCTTAGGTTAAAGAATTTTAGATTCTAGATTAGAGAGATTTCTGCCGTGTGCCGTGTGCAGCTTTGTGCAGCCATTTAAACGTATACATTTGTTGATTGCATTTCATCCATGCCACACTCAGTGTAGTATGTAGTATGTAGCAAAGTAATTTTGCTTAAGGTCTGTTTCATTAAGATAAGAGCCAGCTGCATTGAAATCCTGTGTGTTGATGTTGTAAAAATATAAGCATCTGGCATGCTCAGACTCAGCCCTCATAATTTCCTGTTAAATCCTGTTAAATTAAGTCTTGATATAATTATTTGGCAAAACAGTTATTTTCTCAAATACGCTTCAGTCCCCAGTGATGTCCACCTATCACCCGACTCGTTGCATATGGGAATCTCATAAGAATAAGAAGGTCACTGAAGTGAAACAAGCCTTAATTAAGGCCACTAATTGAAAAGTTTTTGCAGGTCAAAAGTTTAATTTGTCACCACAGAAAACCAGGAAACCAGTATTTGCTTTGGTCAGTGTTGTTTTGGGAAACGTTGGGATTCACATGGTTGCTAATGTGTACCACCTACCTAAACATTATTGCAGACCAGATGCACCCCTTGTTTTAAGAGGCACTCTTTCATGGCTATCTCCTCTTTCAGCAAGATAACAAACCCTGCAGATGGTTTGAGGAACATGATGGAGATCAAGCTACAGCCTCCCAGTTCCCCAGATCTCAATCTAACCGAACATCTGTGGAGTGTCCTGGAAAAGCAAGTCTGATCCATGGAGGGTCCACCTCACAGCCTGAAGGACTTCAAGGATCTGCTACTAACTTTTTTTCTGAGGTCTTGTGGAGTCCATGTTTTGAGACTAAGAGGGAGCCCTTTATAATATTAAACATATAGTTCTAATGTTATGGTTAATGAGTGCACGCTGGTTCCTTTTGTTACTCTTTTCCCTTTATTTTGGGTGTAAAAAGGTACAAATCCACAGAGTGACTGAGTTTACATAGCTGTTAACAGGAGGTTATGACAGATGTAATCGAGCTGTTACAAATGATAAATTAGATAGATCTGTGTATCTTTTGCCTCATGTTGTTGTTGTTTTAGTTAGGGTTTTTTTGGTTGCTTGTTTTTCCATGATAAGGTAGAAGACATGAGGTAAAAAAGTATCCCTTTAAAATTAAAAGCACATGTCATCCACCAATGGCATGTATGTTTGGCGTGCAAAAAAGGTGAAGGTGGTGACCTTATCTAGGCTGTGGCCTTTTGGCAATTTGATACTGCTAACATGTAGCCTGTGGAGATTAAAGGCATAGTTAAGCTTTTTAGAGACAAAAATGTATCATTTTTTCTGCTGAGAAGAGGAAAAGGTCAATATCACATGTTTGTGGTAACTAGCCTGAGGCGCTTTCTCACTTTGATCACGTTTGGTTAATTTATCTTCCTATTCTTAATATCTATGTTATACCACTGTAGAGAGACAGGCACAACAATGTGGTTGGTTATAAACAGTTAAGAACAGAATGATATATACGGGTTATAATAATAGATACATGTATATATTTTTTGTCTGCTTTACAAGCATAGAAACATGTTCAGTTTCAAAGACAAAAGCAAACAAACCTGTAAATCTCATGGTTGATGTTTACAGGAAACACCTTAATGTCGGTATGAGCAGTACATGTGCCTTTAACCTGTCAAAGAAACATTTAAGGGACATTTTTGATGGTCGTCTCAAACATCTCCAGCTTTGTCATATGTTAAGGTTCATGTCTGTGATATTTAAGGCCTTTTTTTTATTCTTAATTCTCTATGTAATGATGAGCTGAACAAAATTCCATTTCTTGACCATTAAGTGCATATGAGCAACAATCATAGATGAAAAAAATGCAAACAGGGAATATAACACTACATTCACACAGGGACGAGGAAGTGAACCTAGTATACAGGAAAATCAAAAGAAATGGGATTTTGAATAAATCTTTTTAACAAAACAGATGAAAATAGATGTGAATAATCATTGTAGGTATGATGATGTTTGTACATAGTCTCAGCAGATTGGCCCACCTGTAAAGAGGAGAGACGGTACATATAGGCACCATACGCAAGATGTGTAAATACAGCTGAATATACAGGTAGTTTGTTAACACAAAGACTGACCAGGACCTCTAAAGCTAATGATTATAAAATATAAGTCTGTTGGTTGGTTGGTTGGTTGGTTGGTTGGTTGGTCACCAAACTTTGTGAACACAATAATTCAAGAAAGACATGACCTTGGGTTTTCAAATTGATACCATAAGTGTATCCAGTAAAAATCTTGGACAAGTTAGAATCTTTGTGTTTGCTTCTGAATAACCTGTGATAATTCAAGAAGGAAGTAACCTAGGATGCTTAAACTTGTATAATAGGTGCATGTTTTAGGGGGCTGAGGGTTGCACCGGCAGCTATCAGTATTTGAAAAATGTCTCTTTCATTTTTTTCTTGCTTATTTGCCAAGAACATTAATCTCCTAAGACAAAAAGATGCTATTTACCAGTTTTATCTGATGCCTAATTTTCATCTGCAGTTAGTCAAAAAACAAATAAAAATACTTGAAAAAAAATGTCATTAATAAACAAATTATACTAAATATATTATCCTGACTATAGATTTATATGTACACACATAATAAAGTCATCTAACAGTAATTATTCACAGTAATATATTCATAAACATTTAACTGTTTCTTTTAAAAATGGTTTGTTGTGTCTGGTTTGTGCTAAAGACGCCTTCCAACTCCTGAGCTTCCACTTTGATTTCTCTCCATTAACCAGACAGCCCATCTGCTGTGAAAATCATTTGGCTCTTTGTATGTTATGACTGTGATGGTGTGTCAAATCGTTATGAAGCTATGTGGGGGATGGGCTATTGTTCGCTGTCCCTGATGAATATTTTGGAGATGTGCACAGCTCAATTCCATAAATGACATTTGCTGCATTTCACTGATTAACTTTTTATGGCAGTGAGGCTGAACCTCTTTGAATTGTGTCTCCTTCTCTCCCCAGGTAGACTATTGTCTCTGTGACAACATTGTTGCAGCAACAAATGTCAAATGCCAGCACTGCGGGGTTTGAGACACCATGTTCAGATTAGATTGCAAACAGCACATGAAGACGGCACGGTGCATGTAACCATCCACTCAGGTGACATTTAGATGAATTGAATAAAACAGATTTTTTTTTTATCTATTTGGTTTTAGAAAAACAGGATTAACTCAAAGTAGTGAACATTAGCTTTTTTCCTATTCAGAGTTACATTTTTGATGGTAATTGCTTGTGAAGCTTGTTCACTTTACATATGGTGTCCCTTTAGACTTTGTGCCGTTTGAAGCATGTGAAGGAATGGTGGAGATGAAGGGGAAATCTTGTTGGTTTGGACAGCTTTGGGCAGTGCTCTGACATTTGTTTGATACATCACCACCTCAAAGATCAGTATGACCATTCATGCAGAACCGCAGCGACTGCTCCTCTCTGAGGAACTGAGCTGAGACACTCGCTGACTCAGTGGTCTCCGTGTCTCTGCACCAGCACACTCCCGTTTCCCTCTGACATTTTGATCAATCCATCTCAGTAGCTGACTGGACTAAATATAAAATAACGTCTCAGGATACGCTGAGGGATGTTTGTATTGATGTGATCAAACGCACACTGTTAACAAGACTTTTGTGTCATAACTCGTCACGTGTTCACTGTGTGATTTATATGGAATGAGGTTTGTTGTGACATTATGGATTTTTTTTGTGCTCCACTCAGATTGCTGGTCAGCTGTAAGATCTTTCTTGTAGTTGGTCACCAGGTTTGCAAACATCTCAGGAGGGATTTTTGGCCCACTCCTCCTTACAGAAAGATCCTTTAGGTTGTTTAGAGTTGCTTGGCAACTCTAAAGCTTCAGCTCACTCCACAGATTTCCTACTGGACTGAGGTATGCAGACTGGCTAGACCACTCTATGACCTTAATGTGCTTCTTCTTTAGTCAGTCCTTTGCTGCCTTGGCAGTACCATATGGACACACATCCAGTCTGTTGGACCCAGAATTCTCGCTGGATTGTAGGGGAGCAAAAACGTATTTGACTCAATGACATGAAAATCAATTTGTCCATATAATGAAATCTACATATCTACAGTATATACACATAAAGAAAAGGAGAGATCCACGTACAGCAGGACGGCTGAATACATTTAGCTTAACCACCTTGGATAATCTCCACTCAGGTCATCTAAGGACTCTGTCCTGGACCAGCGTCACCATAAATAATCTTCATTCATCATGTCAAAACAAATCTCTCTGGCCATCTCATATTATAAAGTATAATACAGTAAAAGACATAAATACCTGAAAATATTTCAGGACTCCTTGAAACTGCATAGAGATAAGAGAGGAGGATTTGATGGAGAGCAGTGGAGAGAATTATCGACCTTATCACTTGTTTGGAATAGCTTTCTGGACCGTCTGCGTCTAATTGCATTTTATGTACACAGATGCATGACTGGTGTGAACTCCACAGAAGCTCTTGCATTATGAGGGAGTCAAAGACTTTTCCTGTATTTCAGAATCAATACTTACCTTAAGTTCATGACATAATAAAGTATAGTAAAGTGTTGTTTTAAAGTGTTGTTTTTAAAATGGGAAATATCTCAAGAAGGTTGGTATGTTCAATTTTGCTTCAATTTTACTTTTATTTGGTGGCAAAAGTAATGAACTGACTTTACATAGAAGGTCCATATTGGTTATATGTATTGTCCTCTAATCATCATTCAGCTCTCAACCTTTGGCAGGAAGCCAGTGAATGAGTCCAGTAAATCACTTTCCCACTTTTGTCTCTAAAGTCCTTTATCCTCTTCTGGAGCTAGGCCAGTTCATTTGATGGCTTACTAATTAATGTTATTGATTTTCAGAGTAATCCTGTCATCACAATAAATAATTTCTAGAAGGGGAAATAACAGAAGAGCCCCAGAAGACCCGAGAGGGGCACTTGAAATCCTGATGTATTCTTCAAAGCCAGTCCTCACTAAACCATGTCGGCCCACATGGGTCAAAGCAGCAGGGTTATTAGTGAGAATCCTCTATTATGAAGCTTCGTCTCTAATGAGGCCCACTAAACTCAGCGCGCAGTGAACCACAACGCCCTCAACTCCCCTCATTTGGCCACCCTCACTTTCTTTCATTCCCTTCCTTCTGTAAATATAAAGTATTAAACAGACAGTACAGCAATTTCAAAGAACTCAGTAATCTTTGTGTCATTTATCACATTAGAGTAGCAATGGAGAGACCATAGGAAAATGACCTTATTTTACAGTAACTGTCAACACAATCCACATGTTTGTAAGTGCCATTGCCCAGAAGTTGTTTGGCACGAAAAAAACCCAAGTCAAATTAAATACTGGCTGAAGCCAAATTCAATGCAGTTGAAAATATGACACACACACACACATACGCACATTGGTTGGCTTGATAAATTGATAAATACCTTTCATGTAAGAATTTTGTGACGGTGGAACATTCCTTGCACTTGAACTCAGAACATATCTGTGTATTATTCTTGACCAAACTCTGATCATATTGGTGGGGACTGCTGACTTCTGCTTGTTGCTTGATCCATCACATTCCTCCTGCTGTCCTAAAAACTTTAACATGCACAAATGCATAAAGCCAGGCTGTAGACAGAAGTGATACTGTCTGGTATAGACCAATAAAATGACGATGTGTAGTTACTGGTGTACGTTGCAAGCTTTCTAATCTATGTAAACATGGGTCTTCTCATGGATCTGCAGATGAATTACTGTCTAGTTCAAAATTCAGCTAGTTCAGAAGATCGTTTTGGAGGGGGAAAGTTGTTAAGTGTAGTGCTGCAAGAGTACACAAATCCCTAATTTGTGAGAACCATCAGTAAAGAAGACAGGTTTACAAGTCTAAAGTGGGTAAAGCCTGGTATTATTAGCTAATTATTTAGGTCTGTCTTGGACATTACAGCTCTCCAGATTCCACTTCCAGTGTGGAAATGGAACAGGCGTTTACAGTGTCATTCAGATGAGAAGCAAAATTAATGTAACGGTTAACCTTCTTATCAGTATGAAAAGTGATACTGCATGCGTTGGGTTTTGAGTGGACATTGAGTACAATCCCAATTCTGAAAGACAAAAAACAGAAATTCAAAAGTCTCAATAACCCATATTTTATTCGCAATAGATCACTTATATAGAGTTCAATTATTATGGTGCCTTTATACAGAGCAAGTTGATGGTTCTTTAGGCACTAATGCACCCCCATACCTTCAGAGATGCAGGCTTTTGAACTGAGCAAGTCAGATGTTCTTTATCCTCTTTATACTGCAGGATGGAGCATGCATGTTTTCCAAACAGAATTTTAAATTTCAATTCATTGGACCACAGAACAGTTTTCCATTTTGCCTCAGTCCATTTTAAATGAGCTATGGCAAAGAGAAGACAGGAGTGTTTCTGGATCACATATGGCTTCTTCTTTTTTGCATGATAGAGCTTTAACCATTAACGGATGGCACGGTGTTCACAGGCGGTGGTTTCTAGAAGTGTTCCTGAGCCCATGCAGTGATTTCAGTGGCAGAGCCATTCCTGTTTTAATCTCAGGATTGAGAGCCCAAAACTCATGGACATCCGAGAATGATTCAAAAGAGATTTCACAAGATTCTAGGAATCTTATGATCATATTTTGCATTTAAAATAGATAAATATAATATAAATAAGTATATTATATTAATTTGAGGTGAAGGTCTAAGAATTTTCATGGAATAGTAAAAAGTCTCAATTTAAATGAGCGATATTTTCCATGCCCTATTTGGAATAAATGATGATTATAAGAGATTTGCAAATCATTGTATTCTCTTTGTATGCCCATGTTAGACAGACATTGTTTCTGTACTCGTCTGCTAATTGAGAGCGTGGCAGAGTGGTTGTGTTTGCAGTGACTGATGTGTTTCATCAAATACTAGTTAGTTGTACAGAGGGCCTGCTTCCACTTTTAGAAACATGTGTTTCATTGAATTCTTATTTTGGTCACACACTGTTGATTTCCTATCCTCCACAGAATCACTCAACACTGAATCAGGGTGATTCATTTTGCTACTTACAGGCACTCAGTACCAGCAGACTGAAAAACACACAGATTTCCCTCTTTACCTGGATAGGGAACCAGATATACGATTGTGCATGTAATCCTGGAGACTTATGGCTTCAGACAGTGTATTTGCATCAAGGCTATGATCAGCAAGGCTGCTTTGAAATATGATGGCAAGTCCAAGAGACGACCAGGCTGCAAGAGGGAGTGAGAGTGGAGGAGGAAGTGATAGCTTCAGAGAAAGAAGGGCAAAGGCAGAAGGGGAGGGATGTCAAGAGGAGAGAAATAAATAAAAACGATAACATTGTTTAAGAAAACAGGTATGTGAGTTTCAACAGAGAAAGACAGAAAAGGAAAGTAAGCTAGTGTCTGAAATCAACATAAAATGTAAAAGATCGCTGAATCATTTCTGCTATTACTTTCATTGCATTAACAAAATGCAGGAACAGCAGGTGGGTAACACAAAAGTCCTAATTTTTCACAAAAGAATGACTTTGCTGAAAATAATCTTTGGCCTTATTGAGTGCCAATCAATAACAGAGCTCATCCTACCAGAACAATAGAAAAAAAACGCTCATATGTTGCCTAGTTTGGGTTTTCCCTTTTCTTTTCTTTTCTTTTCTTTTTTTTTTTTTGAGTGAATTAAGGGACAGTCACCATCTTTGCCTCTCTGTAGTGCATGGTTAATCAAACGTAGCGTCTTCCTCTATTAAAACTTCCTTACACCTGCTTTCCTTCTATGACCTTTAAATTGTTCTTTCTCTGCCATCATCAAGGATTCTCCGGTTTCCAAATCGAAGAAACGAGGACGTTTCTGTAGGAGCCTGGAACAGGGAATGACAGACATGTTTTATCACATGGCTGAAAAAAGATCATAGACTCTAAGCTGGTGACAGTTTTTCCCACACAGTGCTTATAGAAACCAACACATGATACTGTTAGCTCATATGCGGCATACTGTGCCTTTGAACAAACCTATCAGATTAGCTATATATAGTAATGTCAGTGTTGTTGTTATGTCATAGTAATTTGTGTTTTATCTTAGCAAAGACACACTCATTTCAAAAATTTACTTTAAAACAGCAATATTAATTAATATATATAATATTGGTATTACTACGTTAATCAGTGTTCTTTTCAAAACCATTAAAAGCATCCCACATTTTGCAGACTTAAAAAAGACACTCGTGGTTTGATGGGAAACTGTGCAGCATCTCATAAATAAGTGATGAAACCAAAGTGACTGACTGTTTACTGCTTCCTGTCACATCCTCATGGGGAAAGGATTTGACCCATAAGGTGACACATTAACCAAAGCACCAAGGAGACCTGATAGCAGAATAAATACACAACTGGGAGAAGGGTGATAAAGTACAGGTGTTCCCAGACACCAAGAAGTTGAAAAGAACCGAAGAGAGGATGTAAAAACTACAAAAAACTGTCAAAAAAAAATGACATAACCTTCAAAATAAAACTGGAGCTAGTAGAACGTAATGAATAAATACAAAGAAACAGCGAGACACAAACAAGGGAAAATAGAAAGCACAGGAAAAACTAGGGTTACAAAGGAAACTGTGACACTTCTTCACTCTTAAACATAAGAAACTCATTCAGTGTCAAGTCATCTTTTTAAATTCACAGGGATCAAGTCCAGAACAGAGAACAGAGTCTGTATTTCCTGTGTTGCTTTAGTTTTCTCCTATATAAGGATCTGTTCTGTCAGATTAGTATTTGAGGCCATCCCGCTCACTGACATTTGTATTGTCACTCATCCCTGCACACTGTTTACTTCAAATGACCCCAGTGTTTAAACCAGCTTAAATCCATGAGACACTTGCAGCCATGGGTTACCCTCAGCATTTATCCAAACTATGTTATTCCTTTAACTTTGTGCCTATTTTTTTTCACACAAATTTCCTTTCTTCTGCTTCACTGTAAAAGCTTCATCCTTCTGAGCTTTTGAAAGACTCCTATTTAGGTAGGGCCTTTTTATCCAGGCATGTCCCTCAAGCTTTTTCCTAGCACTGGCAGCAAAAGGAAGAAACAAAAGTCAGGTAGGTGGCTACTGTACTGTTGCTGGCATTCATGTGTGACTGAGGTCTTTAATCCTATTATGGACAAATTAATCCCCTGTGATGCTTGTTATGTATTTTCCAAGCTATTATATAGTGTGCATGGCAATTCATATTAGTTTAAAGCCCCATTTTTCTTTACAGCCTTAGCACGAGAGTCTGTGGCCTCAGAGACCTATGAAGTCAAAATTAAAACCAAAGAAAGACAATTACACAACCTGTCAACAATTTTTAATGGGTTCATTCTGCAGGCTTTTAAATATGATCATGTGTTTAGTGTTTCCCCTGCAGCTCAAGTAAAACAATAAATCTGTCAGGTGTGTTTTTGTATCTGAACTCCAAGTCTAAGTGAGAGGCTTACTAATGGCACTGCCATTCAGTGTGCTGATTAGCAGCATCACTATCACCTCACAGCAAGAGATCCTGGTTCAAATGCACTGACTGGCCGAGGCCTTTCTGTTCTCAGTCTGTGTGTAGAGTTTACTTGAGTTCACTCTAGCTTCCTTTGGCTGTCCAAAGACCTGCATGGATTAGGTTAATTTGTGATCAACTGGATAAATGGATAAATTGAATTGGATAAATGGGGGAAAAAATGGATGGATGGCATTTAAAAAGAAAAAAAAAGGAAATGGTTCAGTGGTGAAATGATCAGCCTCTTAAATAGAGTTTTGAAAAGCAAAGGGTTTTCTTGTACAGCGGGATATTTTTCTTTTTGTCAGGTTATTTGCATTAACACAGTCATAGCCATGCTTGGTCAGGGACCCTTTCTCATCTCATTACTTCAAGGTGACCGGCCTTAGTGTAATTTTCTGATGTACCCACATAACCTTTTAGCAGTGAGTTTCAATATGAAGGGGGAAAAAAGAGGTTCGGTTACCACAGTTGCACATCTTTGTTACAAAGGACAAACACAAAGCGAGTTACGCTTGCATTCACAACTAAAGCCAGCTTACAATCACTGCACTAATTAACCTAGTACCTGGCAGAAACAATAGAAACTCCACACAGAAAGGATCACAGCAAATTCAAACACAGATCTTTCTTGCTAGGAGGGGACAGCGCTAACGAGTGCACCCCTACAATCCCATATGGAAAAGATATATATAAATCTTATAAAGTTTTTATCTGTCTTGTATGAAACTTGTATGAAAAGCATACAAGAGTGAAAACACATATAAGATCCCTTGAAAAATATATAATGAAACTTGTATGTTTTGTATATTTACTAAAAAAAAATATATGAAAGTAATGAGAAAGTGGCCACTTTCATGAGTAAATCATGTAAGCCTTATATGATTTATATATGATTTACTCATGAAAGTGGCCACTTTCATGAGTAAATCATATATGTTTTTGCTATTTCTTTTCCATATGGGTATCACTCACAGAAAAGATCTGGAATGCTTTCTAGGTAACCCTGGGAGACATCAGTACAGTAAAAGAAAATTACTGACTTATTTAGTGACTTTAGAAGTACTTATGCAGGCTTATTTTAGGCTTTTTAAAATATATTTATTTTTGTCTTGCACCAAAGTCATTTAAGCTCCTGCCAGAGTACAATATATGCTTTAATTTCCTCCAGAGCTAGTGTTTTCTCTTGAGATAAAAGTGGGATCATACCAGCACAGATGTTATCCTGCTGCTTGCTCTCAATGGGAAACAGGTCAATATGGCAGAGAACAGTCAAGCAAAAGCTGCAGGAAATGCAAAGTGTGATAAATTAATGTGTTCCTCCTCTTTTTTGTATGTAGATATTACATCAAAAATGTAATGTTAACAAGGATATAATTCATCATTGTTTGAGATGATGGGGTATTTAGACGATATGTACTTGGAAACAGGATGTTTGTCCATCCGTGTGGTTTCCGGAGTACTTTTTTAGCTCTATTTGGATATATCCAAATTAAATAAGCGACATGGGGTTGTACAGTTGATCATGCCCTGCACTGTCACAAAGCTCAAACCATCTCAAACTGGTTTGTTGAACATGACAGTCACCAGATGTTAATCCAATGGAGCATCATAGTGGAACCAGAAATTCTCTAATTTTCTCTTATTTAATCTCAGTCTAATGGAGCACTTTTTTGGATGCACAGCCCACAAATCTGCAGTAACGGTGTAATGCTAGTATGTCAGTATGGACCAAAATCAGAGGAATGTTTCCAGCACCATGAGGAATTAAGGCAGTTCTGAGGCAAAAGGAGATCTAACCTGATGCTAGAAAAGTGCCTGCGTGTGCTCCATTACAGGCACCCTGTCTTGGTGGTGCTAAATGGGCATGGATGTGTCACGTTTGCACTGGCAGACCGTGCTGAGGGAGAAGGGCCCAAATCCAGATGCTCGGAATGAAACTATAATTTAACAAAAGTCAAGCAGTTCATTTTTGGCTGGAAAAAAGGTACAAAAAAAAGGCAGATGCACACTGAGGCAAAACTAACTAGAACTAAAGTGGAAAAAACTAAATGCTAAAAACAAAAGAGGCGAAGAACAAAATCTTGAACATGATTAAAAACTTGAACATAAAAAAAGCCCAAAGACAGCCTCACAGTGAACAAAGGAAGACAGAGGACTTAAATACACAGAAAGGTAGTGAGGGACGTGGAAACACACGGGAACACAGCTGACACAAATGAACATGACGCCACAGGTGAAGCAAAACTAAACACATTGAACATGGAAACACGAGACTGTCAAAATAAAACAGGAAACATAATGAGACAAAGACTGTGACAGCACAAGCCTGACAATATGACATAGAAAACGCAGACATGAAACATAACAGACTGGGGAGACGAAAGGATACACAAGGAGAGGAACAGGAAACAGATAAGGGGAACGAGGCTTAGACATAACTAAAAATCATACGTAGAGTAAAAGAGACTTACACAGGAAACAGAAAACAACACAAACAAGGGAGCATGGATGAAATTTTAACTAAACAAAACCTAAGACATACTAATAATAACAGTAGAACTTACCATTACTCTAATACATACTGTAGGTGTCAAACTCTGGCCCGCGGGCCAAATTTGGCCCGCAGCCTAATTACATTTGGCCCGCGAAGCCATACCAAATTACTATTAGAGCTGGCCTACTGGTATTATACAGCTAATATATATCATTTAGTATTAACGATACTAAATATATATATTTAGTATCGGGGAGATCGTGGCTCAAGAGTTGGGAGTTCACCTTGTAACCGGAAGGTTGCCGGTTCGAGCCCCGGCACAGACAGTCTCGGTCGTGGTGTCCTTGGGCAAGACACTTCACCTACCGCCTACTGGTGTTGGCCAGAAGGGCCGATGGCGCGATATGGCAGCCTCGCTTCTGTCAGTCTGCCCCAGGGCAGCTGTGGCTACAACTGTAGTTTGCCTCCACCAGTGTATGACTGGGTGTGTAAAGCGCTTTGGGGTCCCTAGGCGGGACTAGTAAAAGCGCTATACAAATACAGGCCATTTACCATTAAACTTTGCTTGTTCCATATTCAGTTTTTCAACAAAACTTGTTTGAGTCCATAAGAAAAGATTCATTCTTATAACTGGAGGAAGATTTTTTTTTAATAAATATTAATGTTAGCCCGCGACTTTGTTCCAGATTGAATTTTGGCCCACTGTGTATTTGAGTTTGACACCCCTGGCTAATACATCATAAGAAATCAGACATACAAAATAAACTGAAAATGCTGGGTCACAAACCCAGTGCCCTGACAGAATGTGACCATAAATGATTGTCTGTCTCTCATGTCGGCCCTGTGATAGGCTTGTGACTTTCTGTGGTCTATTTCACTCCATGACAGCTGGAATAGGCTTTATTGTAACTGTAAAATCTCCCCAAAGTTGAATGAGTTCTGGTTTTTGTCATAGTAAAGTAAAGTTTTTACTTCAGTGTTGTCTTGTGAATAACAGCACAGACTCCGCTTGCAGAAAGTCAGATCTCTGTTACAGACTCCCTGCAGACTTCTCTGATAGGATGAATACCGCTCCACTGAAGAGAAGGAAAACTGAATCGATGTCCTGAAAATGTGTGTACCTGCCACACAAAGCTGACTTGTGTGACTGTGACAAAAACAGGAACGGGTCACCACAGTCACACAAAGAAACTGGTGGAAACACACACACTGGTGTTTTGTGTGGGGGAATATTTTTTTCCTCTTGTTTCCTGGTAGATGTCCAACAGCAGATCTGTGACTCAAATCTGAGTCTTACATATCCTGGGACAGATGGCAGCATCATTTATTTTCTGTATCTTAGCTTCATTTGATCAAGGCTGTACACTTCAAATTTTAAACCTGAGATGTTTTTTGATTAGTGAGAGCAATGAATCACTTTGTTACGAGGTTTAAATGTTCATCGGAGGCCAGCATATAAATGTTCCCTGGAAAACATGTTCATCTCTCTGTTCTCTCAATCAACAACTGTCAGACAAAGAAACACTAATTAGGTCATAGATTATTGTCCCAGTGTTTTTAGATCATAAGGACTTTTTAGATCATAAGGACTGAGTGAATGTAGCAAAAATATCATTTTTACAGGAAGTGTGTGTTCCTACAGATAAACGGAGAGGTCTGACAATACAAACTGCAGGTTATGATTGTCCTGTCCTGAGATGTCCTGCAACAGCATCCTTTTACAGTTGTTAGTAGAGGTGTGTATTAAAAGATTATTGACCACAGAGCAGATCCAGGTAATGTCTTGAGGGCTTAGGGGTTAGTCCACAGTGAACATCCCTAACCATATCAACTCACTTAATTGGCTTTATTATCTACATTCTTCTTTTATTTTTGTGTTTTTTGGTGCATGGCTTTTGTATATAATAACAGGTTTATGTGTCGTGTCCAGAGACTAGGGATGTAAATCAGCACTCTTCCAAAAAAGTGGCAAGTTCACATCTTATATTTTTAAACTGTATAAAAAGAATAAACATAAAAGTAAAATCTTGGCTTTACATAAACCAAAGGTTTAAGCCTAGTTCCAGTAATTACAGCCATTGTTTCCTCATCAAGTCCTTTTAAGACAGCAACTTTCCATGAATGACTTAAGCAACAGTATATATAGAGGGTTACATAGAAAGGGTTATTATATTATTATATGAGTCTTTATGGTGTACTTTTACATAGCACTTACGGTTACATAGGTACATGATAGGAGTGAGAAAAGAAGAATTATCAGTATGTGTGCCGACCAAAAGTAAGCCTCTTTCACTGCCCACATTACACAAAGTACAGCTCTGTTAGATATGACAGCTTTGTCATCATGATGACTGTAAAAGCTATACTGGAGTGCAAGGGATGGCAAGTACACCAAACTGTGATGTTTGATGACCAAACAGGCTCGCTATAATTATGACTGGACTACTCTGTCAAAGGAGTAGTAAGCTGTGAGGCCTGTGGACTATGAGAAGTGACAGTGCCTCTGTTTCTAGAAAAGAAGACGCTGCTAGATGGGTTTTCTTTCTTTTATGGCCTACTGCCACATTGCAGCTTTCTTCGTGTGTGGTTGCCTTACAGTTTCTCAGTCGCTTTGAAGCAATTCTCACATCAGTAAGATTATTCTCACCACTCTTAATGCAGTTCTCACATTGTGAATGTGTTTCCTCGCCTGCATTAGTCTTTTGCGTTGTGTTTGTACACAATTCCACAATGCTATTGGTTCTACACATACTTCATCACTACTAAGCACATTTTGTTATTGCTTTGAGGCAATAATTTCACAGTTCATTTGAATAGTTTTTGTCAGTCACAACTCTCACCTAGCTTAATAGCATTGCATTTGGGGCGATCGTGGCTCAAGAGTTGGGAGTTCGCCTTGTAATCGTAAGGTTGCCGGTTCGAGCCCCGGCTCGGACAGTCTCGGTCGTTGTGTCCTTGGGCAAGACACTTCACCCTACCGTCTACTGGTGTTGGCCAGAAGGGCCGATGGCGCGATATGGCAGCCTCGCTTCTGTCAGTCTGCCCCAGGGCAGCTGTGGCTACAACTGTGGCTTGCCTCCACCAGTGTGTGAATGTGAGAGTGAATGGGTGGATGACTGGACGTGTGAAGCGCTTTGGGGTCCCTAGGTGGGACTAGTAAAAGCGCTATACAAATACAGACCATTTACCATTAGTGTACTATACAGTGGTCTGTGCTTTGTCCTGAGTTCCTTGTCCTTTTCTTGATGCTTATAGTGTCATGAGTAATTTGTAACAGGAGGAGAGCAGCAGGAGCAAAAGGGAAGATTTATGAAACAGTGCAGGCCTGCAATGAGACACTGGCTCAGATTGTAGTTTTTCTCGATCGCTGTGGTGCTATTCTCACAGCAGAAAAGTCATTCTCGCTACTGTTATTGCAGTTTTCAAATCAGTAACACATTTCCGATTCTTGACATTCTTATGCACACTGCTACTGGTTCTACGCATACTTTACTATCGAAACAGTTTGTACTTTTGTCAGTTACAGCTGTAGATCACTAACTTTCCTGAATACAGTCCAGCATTGGGTTAGCATTTTCAATCAAATTACTTTGAGATTTTTCAAATATGTATGTACGAGCAAATACAGTAACACATTGTCAGAGGTTTACTTGAAACAGGTATAAGGTCAAGAAGGTCAGATGTGTTGTGCTTTCAGGGATGCTCTTCTGCATAGTTTGTTTGTAACAAGTGGTTGATTGAGTTACTGTCGCCCTTAAATCAGCTTTGAGGCTCTCTCGTCATTCTCCTCTAACCTCAACAAGGTATTTTCACCCAGATAACTGATGCTCACAGGATATTTTCTGTAAACCCTGGAGACCCAGCAGACCAGCACTTTCTGAAACACTACCAACAACAACCAACACACTTTCACTCACCTTTCTTCTTGATGCTCAGTTTCAACGTCATCAGGCTGTCTTGGCCATGTCTACTTGCCTAAAATACTTTGAATTACTGATCTGTGGTTGGCTGATTAGAGAGTTGCATTACAACAGGGCAGGCAAACAGGTGTACCTGTACACTTTATACTCAACATTAGGGCTACATTTTTACTATACTCTTTTCAAAGTCAGCAAGGTTTTGATAAAAGTTGGAAAAAGTTGGACTGGTAATCTGGCACACCGGCCATACAAGTGTTACGCTCTGAAGAGGGGATAAATCAATAAAGATGCTCAGACACTGCTTCTGACAATGCTTCTCTTTCAACAGTTTTCTGCAGCTTTATTGCGAATCATTTAGAAATACAAACATACAAAAGTATGAAACATCTTAACAACACAGCACATTCTCTGCTAGTTCTAAGATAACGTCTCAAGACAGTTTCCTTTCCTTTCCTCTTACTTAAAGGTGAGCCAGTGTCTTGTCTTTAGTACACATATGCTGGTCTTTACTGTGTTAGTCAGGTTGAGTTTATAAATTCTATCATGAAATCCATCACCTGATTTCACCCAGTTCAGCGTGCTTTTCATTTAGAAAATACAAGACAGAAGGTAGAAAGACACACAAGAAAGCTGCAAATGAAGATAGCTGCAGAAAAGGGCTGGCAGAGCATCTCAGAGGCATTTCAGAGGCTTCTGAATTTTACTGAAAGAAGATTTTAGCAAAATAAACAGTCATCATACCAGCACGGAGACACAAAAGAAGAAAAGACACATAAAGGTAAAAACTAATTTTCTGTTAGTTAATTCAGTTTAATTCAAATCATTTCCATTTCATTCGTATAGTGTCAAATCACTGTCACCTCACTGCACTTTATAGACAAGTGTTATTTACAGCATTCTTCCATCTTTCCTGTCTTATGCTGCTCTAAAAGCTAAAAGCCACTTAAATATATGAAACTAACCATGTTTTTGATACTGTAATTAAAATAGTTAACTTCATCAGGGCAAGAGCACTGAATTACAGACACTTAATTTTTTCCACTTTTGGAGGAGCATGAGCCTGGACATGGTGACATAGGCTACCACGTGGCTGTGAGGTGGCCATTTGTTTTCATGATGAACATTCTGTACCAGAAATATTTCAGTGTGAGAATTTGTTTTCAAACTCTATAAAAACTTCATCTGTCCTTTGAGTATTAGTCACTCTTCTGTTGGGCACATGACTAAAATCCTTAGTCTTCTGCATCAGGCACTCCTGCAGACATTCCCTCTTTTCTATTTTTCCAGGGCTGGACTGGTAATCTGCTATCCTAGGCATTTTCCTAGTATGCCAACGCATTTTTGGGCTGTACAAGCACCAACAGCAGCCCATTCATTCATTTTTATTACTGACACTTAGGAATGGGACTTGAGAACCGGTTCTTCTTTGTGCTGGTTTTCATCTGTGATTTGTGTTGTCGGTTTTGTTCATACCTAAATATTAAGAGAAAGTCGTGTGTGTCCTTATTGGGATAGAGATCTTGTTTTGGCATCTGGGGCTGTAGCCTCAGGTTTATGTTAATTAGTGAGACAGTGTGTTTCAAATCAATTTACAGAGTAACATGAAACTGTGCAATTAAGTAACATACTGCATTACTTTTAAGAAAATGGTTCTTTGTAATATGTGCAATGATTACTTTTTTCAGTACTGACCCCAAAACTGAGCACAACTAAGAGGGGAAATACCTCTAAGGTGCATAAACATTTGACCATGCAGCATGTAATTAATTTGCATGAATGTAATGTGGTGGTGAAGCCAATTGAATCACTAAGTGATATTGATAATCGGAATTGCTAAATTCTTATCAGTTCCCATCCCTACTGATACTAAATTCCTTAGTCAGATCTCTTAACACGACTGGCCCTTCCCCTCCCTTTGCTGTGCGCTCACGCAGTTTGTAGAAAAAGTTTAGTGTGGAAGTACTTGTGAAGGTGGAGCTGAAAAGCTGAGGGAAAACATTAAAAAGAAACTAATAATAGATACAGCGAAATATGTAAAATTAACTATGTTAGCTGTCAGTGCTGCTACAGTGGCTGTGCTGCTCAGTGCTGCTACTGCTGAACAGTAGTACTAGCAACAACTAGTAACAGCTAGTAACCAGGCCTCACAGTCACAGGAAGCTGCTGCTGCTGCTGCTGCTGCAGCAGCACCAGCTGTGGAGAAGTGAGGAAGAGACAAGGAAGATGTGATAAGTAAATAGATGGAGGGACATATTTAGGAAGGAAGAGAATCTGAAGCAAAGTGAATAGCTACTTTGACCATGAGCCACTGCTAATAGCTCAAGTGTAGCTTTTAATTATTGTCACATGGTGCAGTGCAACTAAGAAATAACCCTACAAACAACTGTACCAAGCAACCCGATTAAGACCTGCTTCAATATCTATATTTAAACCAAATGAAATGAAATATAAACATAATATGTGTATGCATCAGAGATATTTATGGTGGGATTATGGTGGGCCTCAAAAATGCAAGGGATGATTTTTTTTTTTGTCACAGTCCAGTTAAGTGATACTTGTGCGTAAGCGCTTGGCAAAGAAAAGCAGGGAAAAGAGCCATCACTGCTGCTGATTGCATGAGAGGAGTTGAGTTTATTTACACAGGCAATCATTTGACACTTTTGGCTGATTGCACAAGAGTTGAGATTTGATTGACTGTGATTAGCTAATATAATTATTCAGCAAGAGAGAAAATGGGTTTTCATTCCAAACTGACCCTCTTTAGTACCTCAGTATTATCACAGAAATTTGATATGAGCAAATAAAATGCAATTTATCAGCTAGACCCGCCTCAGACTCCTGGCGTTGCATCACTCAACATCTTCCTGCTTCGTGCAATAACTGCTTCCTCTTTGCACTTTGACGAGATGTGACATCTCACTGCAGATCACAGAGTGGGCTGCAAACTTGATTGGCTCCAGAAGGGCTGCTTGATGCTCAAGTCACTCTCAGTATTCACGGCTGCTGATTCACATGACTGATATGCAAACAAGGATGTTAGAACTTTGATAAATATCACAAAACTGAGTGAATACTCCTGTCTGTCTGAAAAGTTATGAAAGTGCCTTTGATAGCATCTTGTTTCAGTTCCAGATGATTTGCCGGACTGCTGCTAGAACTTTCTGTGATTGCTTCGTTCCACTAATTGTTGCAGAAAAAGACTGCATGCACCCAAAAACATATAGACAGAAGTTTGGATAAGGTCCATTGATAATAATGACTTGATTTCAATATATGAAAGTTCAGTATAGCACTTCAATGTTTCAACACCAAAAAAGCTGTTGTTTATTTGATTAGATTTACATTCATATTTCACACTCTTGCAGTCAGACTAATGACCGACAATCACATGGAGAGGACTCCACCAGGTGTTGTGAATCTGTTACTACAATATAAAATAGCATGACTGCATTATTATTAAGAGACGAGTAACACATTGTGACAGCCTGTTTAAAAGTTCTTGATTGTACATGCTGCTTCTTTGTTTTTATATGCCTATAAAGTGCATTATTGTAACTAAAAAAATGACACATTTCACTGATTGTGGTGTAGTAGAAAGGCACAGCATACTCCATTCTTTCTCCAGATAAGCCATGACATTGATGCTAAACTAAGAGACACAGGTCAGTGTCCCTAAGTGTATGTATTGTGTAATAAATATAAAATAGTCAAACCTAACTACAACTTAGTATATATTGTTTTTGGGCAGTGGATTTCTCCAAATTAGCCATCTTTGCAGGGACAGAAATTTGTTATTGATATACTGCAAACTAATCTGTGCTGCTAATATACACTGTAAAGCTGACAGCTAACAGTTCTTGATCTTACTCTGACTCAACAACTAGCAAAGGTTTGTCATTCTAAGAAACTTCCCCAGCTTTTCCAAAACTGTATAAAATGTCTAAATTACCTCAATAATTCTTTAGAGGGAAGGGATAACACACACGCACACACACACACACACACACACACACAGAGAGAGAGAGAGAGAGAAAGAGAGAGAGACACACACAGAAAAACACAATCTATCTGTTTACCAGGAGCCTGTTCACTGGATCATGACTACAACGAAAAACTCCATTACTCTGATGTACTTCCAGTTTAATTTTGTTGTGAAGGATCTGCAAAGATCTGTTACAAGCCAATAGTTTATGCACTGCTTTTGAGCAGAGAGGTGTTATTTAGAAATGTTTTTCAATGTTTACTTCGAAGGCCAAGGAACTTGAATGCTAAAGATGTGACAATGAATTTGAATTAATTTTCTGAAGCAGCTGAAACTCAGTAGGAGTTTAATTACATTCAAGACTTGATTTCGCGGTACTGAGTAGCACACATTTAATCAGCATTCTTAAATACAGCCATGGCACAAATAACCTTCATTTGTCCAAAGTCTGAGGCGCTTTCATAGTTTAGTAGTTATACATTTGCCTCCCATATGAAGGGGCTGTGCTCAAATCCTGGGTAGTATTATTTAGAATTTACATTTTATTATTAACTTCACTGGAACACTGCAATTCGTCAAACAAGAAAATTCAAGCTGCCAGACGTTCTGTCTAAATGTGCAAACATTAGTGTCTTGTACCTTTGGATGCTTGATGTGACTGGCTATGAAAATAATCTCTCTTAGAATACTTTGGCAACATATATGAGACAACAGCAACAAATACTCAATTGCTAGTTTATTAAAAAATAACATTTAATACATATTGATACAACACTGTACAGTATAATGTGTGCGCAGGGGAACAAAGATGTCCCAGAGAAGACTGTGAGTTGGGCTGCTGGTAAGTTGAGAAGATGTGCTGGAGTTTCGTTTTTTTTTTTTTTCTTTTTCATGCTGCATTCATCACATGTAGAGGGACAAATGATGCGAGACAAGGCCTCCTTAGCGACTGAGCTCTGACACACTCTGGGAAGACCACTCTTTCGTTAGGGTTCATCTTTTTGCACGATATGTGGATACAAGTTTCTTTTTTTGTATTTACTTCAGCTACAAGCAGAGACAAAATTCAATTTATCATAACTGTTTAATGCTTCTCAACTGCCCCCAGTTATGAATGCAGCATTAATCCTGAGAGGAGAAACTGATGGATCTGCTGTGAAGGGATCAATCACTGTGAAGAGGAAGGACTTTAATCCATGAAAAACCAATCATAACTCTTGAGTGGAGGGAGGCCACTCCAAAAACATTTAAATGATCACTACTGTGAATCAAAAATCCCTGAAAAACCACACAGTTTCTGCTAATACTGCCTGGCCCTGTCATAGTGTCAATTCCTGCATCATCCAGGACTAATGCAATAGTGCATGTCGTTAAAACAAACCAAAAAAGACATCACAAAATTCCTAAATGTAAAATGGGTCAGAAACAGCGGATTTTATACAGAATCTCACAAAATAGTGGTGCACTCTTCTGACAGATGTATCCTCCTTTTAATCAACATCATGAAACAAGAGTAACTTTCAGACATGCGCACAGTATCCTAATGCACTTTTTCTGTAGAAGTCAAACCTCACTAAAGTCAGACCTCATAATGTGCCACTTTGTGCACAAGTCTAAAATACATCCAGTCACATTACTGGATAGATAAAAACACAAGAATACCAAAGTGCATGCCTCTTGTGCTCTTTGACAAGTGTTCAGCTCAGCAGACATTCCTTTATGATGCCTTTTAGCTGCGTAATACAGAACAGGTAAGGACCTGTCTGAGCCTGTGTGAGAGGGTCAGGGGACGCTTCTTTCAGCAGCACCTTCATTGCAACACACAGAGAGACTCTTCTCCTGACAACAATGACAGAGAGAAATAACCCTAAAGTGTGCACATTGTTTGCACACACAGGAAAAACTGTGTTTGGACGACTCTCCATCTCTGCAGTGGAAGCAGTAAGTTATGTGAGCACAAAAGTTTGTGTTAAAATGACATGTGCCGTAAGTTTAACAGGCTGATAAGGCAAGCATGTCTGAACAGGGCTCATGTAAGATAGCAGCATGTAAGTATTTAATGTAACAGCACCTAATTTTTTTAAAAAAAAAAGAAAGTTAAGTTAGACAATAAGAAAATTGTTGGAGATAAATGTTAGATCAGACTCTTCCTTTTATATCAGCCACATCTCCAGTTTACAGGGCTTTTTGGCAACACTAAAATCTTTCTTTTAAAAAAATGCTACATTTAAAAATAAAAGTATTTTTTTTAAAACGGCAGTGTTTTAGCCATGTAATACACAGGTTTTATTTACCAAACCATCACTATTAGCTCTGTTTGTTAGCTAATAAAATTAAGATGATTTTATGCATACATTGCTCTTTAGTTTAAGTCATAAAGTGAGAGATTTTAAAACTAATGTGTGACTTGGAAGTGACCGGCTGCTCATAAGCTGTGACTGTGATTCTTGCAGATCTTGATGTGTCTCAGCTTCAAGATGTGGGTGGAAGACTTCTTCATGCTATTTATTTGACTAAAGAAAGGCTAGATATTACAGAAAGTCTAGCTAATAACGCAAATGGTGTCAAATATTTAACACTCAGTGACAAGTACAAAAAATGTGTTAAACAAACTAAACTGGCTAATATAAATTCTACTGATGGACTGAGGATTATTCCTAAGTTCTCCAGGATTTGCAGAATTCTTCGATCCTGAAATATTGGAAGAAACAACCCATCGTCCTAATGGCAGCAATTTGAGCTTTTTATAGAAAAGTTTCTTCAAGATTCACACAACAGATTGTATAGCAACACAGTTGCATCATTGCCCTGAGAAATATGTTCCCTCACGGCTATGGGTCTGAAGATGCCTTTTGATTTTGTCAGAGCGGCTGAAGCACTTGCCACACACAGGACAACTGTATGGCTTTTCTCCCGTGTGGATCCTCATGTGCACCTTCAAGTGAGCCATCTGTGTGAAGCCCTTTCCGCAAATCTGACAGCGGAACGGTTTTTCTCCCGTGTGGCTACGCTGGTGTTCTTGAAGTCTGCCTGAGGAGCTGCAGCATTTTCCGCATACTCCACAGCGGTAAGGTTTTTCCCGAGTGTGCACTTGTACATGCACGTGTAAGTGGCCAATGTGACTAAACGCCTCACCGCAAACTTTGCAACAGAAAGAAGACATGTGGCCTTGTAGGGGGGATTTCTGATGGGGACAGTCTACGGCGCTGGCTCCCTGGTTCCGCATGTGAGAAGCCTGTCCTCTGTTCGCTCCGTTTCCAGCACCCTTAGCACCAACCATCTGTCCGCCATTCTCCACCCCAATAATGTCAATGTTGTTCTCGTTTGAGCAGTTTGGATTGACCGGTGCAAGAGGCTGGGCGCCGTTGTTGGACGAAGTCGAGCCTCTGTGGCCAGCTCCGCTCTCTGCCTTCACATGCCTCGGGGGACCTCGAGATCCAGGATCCCTTTCCCTGTTTTCCACACCCTGATTCTGCGGGACGTTGGATGTGTGTGGGCCATCCTGGGGATATTCATTTCCAACACGAGGAGGAGAGAACATATTCTCCGGTGTGCTGCAAGAACCATGTCCCCGAAGTTGATCATCCGCTTGGTTGGCCCGCATATCTCTTTTGTCCTTGATCTGAATAGGAATGCGTTCTTCGTGCCCCATGCTGGGACTCCACTCGCGTCGCGGATGCTCACCATCCTCCTCGTCCAACAACGCCATGGACGGACGATCTGAAAAGACAATGGAAGGAAGCTGGTCAGACGAAACCACAACTTATTTCAATGCATTTTCCCCTGAAAACTAAAGCAAACCAGGCCTTTGTGGTGATTGCCCAACCCCACACCTACTTTTGAAACCTGAATTACAAAAGAGTGTGCCTGTAAATTACTTTGGGTCAACCTCTTTTGTTTTAAATTATTCTATATAGATAAAGTTAGGCCACATTTAGCCACTTCAATCTTAACTGCACGGATCCGGTGAAAGTCCCACTTTCTGTCAGTGCAAAAAATTGAAAAAAATATTCCCTGAGATATCTTCATATAAAAAAGGTGAAATTTCAACCTTATGTCTGTTTCTCTTCAACATAAAGTAATGCTGCTGTAGTAAATGAAAGAAATCTCTCAGCATGACTCTTAAATTGTAAGAGATGCATATGTAATATTACAGAAAGGTTTCAAGTAGCTTGTTGCCCCAACTATATTATAAAACAGAAGTTTAATTGTTAATTTATTTTTTTTTTTAATTGGTTGGTTGGTTAATTGGTTTGGGAAGTTTTATTGTAGACAAAGCTATAAAACCTTCAAAAACAGATGCAGGAAAAAGTCAGACATTTATGCTGTCCTTCACATTTTCCAAAGCCATTCATTAGGCCAAACTGGAGTCTTTGCCTGGTCCATTCTGGCACCCCAGGCCTTATGTTTAACACCCCTGACTTTAAAGTGATGTATTAAAAGAAATTACAGAGGATTTAACAGGAATTTGGTACTTTAGATTAATGTGTCACGCAAACAACAGTATCTATATTTTTAATAATTAAATGGCATCTCTGCCAGCACTTTGGAACCCGAGTGAATTATGGGTGTTTGTGAATGAGGGGTTTAAGACCGGGGTAAACAAACACTGCTGACACATCACTTGTGTGGTGGTTTGTTTGTTTTTCCTTCTCCAGCATGTCTGACTGTCAGATAATGTATGCGTCTGCAAAACAAATTCGTCAGTATACACACAAGGATCCAGATACAGCTCAGTGCTAGCCCGGGTATAGGCACTAGGCTAGTAGACTAGCAGGCTGGCTAACGAACAAAGGTTGCTATCGCGCTAGCCCCTACACAACAACAGCACCAGCAGCTAACATCAACTAGCTTGTCAGCGACCAAACTGGACTTGCTTGGAAGCGGGTCGAAATTATTCTGCTGCTGCTGCTCTTCATCATTGACGTTTCTGTTTCAGTTCCTCTGCCTACCAGTCCCCGCTTCCCCGCATACACTCGGCTAATAGTGCAGAAGAAGAAGCCACTGCACCGTTAGCTTAGAGGGGAGCTAACCTGGCCATATTTCAATCCCAGCGTCTCGCAGCCTGCGTCTCAGATGGTCGTTCTCCCGCTCCCTGATCGCTATCTCCTCCTGGTACTCCAAAATCGTGTCCTCGACAGATTTGTAAATCTCCTGCGCAGCAAGCATGAGACGCTCAGTCAAAAAGACGTTTAAAAATTGCAGTTTGGTCATTTTTGTTTTGGGCTGCACGGAGCTCCTGCCACCATCTAAAACGGACCAAAAAAAAAAAAAGATGCTCGACCCCGTCACGTGACCCCCAACTACTTTCTTCTGTCTTCTTACCCCCAGGGATGTTATTCTAATGATTTTTGTTTTTCGCTATTTTTCCTGTGCTTTGACCAGCAGTTTTGGGGTTGTTTCTCTCATTGTTGTTTCAGTCTTATTGTGCAGAATGTTTTCAATTTATTTTATTTGTTTCAAATTCATTGGGGTTTTTTTTTTATGTAATTCCAACACGTATCAGTTTCTGGTGATTTAAAATTTGCACTCAGGAGCCAGCAAGAATGAGAACACACAAAAATAAGGAATACAAATAATGCTGTGTTATTTATTTATTTATACAAAATGTCACGTGTACATAAGATTTGTTGCAAGAGTTGTTGAAGCTAGGGTGATCAGTGAGCATTTGAGATTGTTGATGGAGAAGCACAGAGTAAGTCATAAGGAGCTGCACTGTGCCTTTGTGGATGTAAAGAGAGAATATGATAGGGTGCCAAGAGAGGAACTGTGACACTGCAGGAGAAAGTTAGGAGTGGCAGAGAAGTATGTGAGGGTGGTGCAGGAAATGTATGAGGACACAGCGGTGAGATGTGGGGTAGGAGTGAAAGATGGGTTCAAGGTGGAGGTGGGATTGGGTCTGAGCACCTTTTTGTTTGCAGTGGTGATGGACAGGTTGACAGATGAGGTCAGACAGGAGTGTCTGTGGACTGTGATGTTTGCAGATAACACTGTCTATCTATCTGGAGGTATGCTCTGGAGAGAAAAGGAATGAGCAAGACAGGGTAGAAATGTGTGAAAGAGAAGGATGATGGGTATAGGGAAGCTGATAAGAGCAAAGGTAGTGAAAGTGGGTGAGTTTGGATACCTGGAGTCAACCATCCAAAACTTTGGACAGTGCACAAGAGAGGTGAAGAAGAAAATTTAAGCAGGGTGGAGTAACTGGAGACAAATGTCAGGAGAGATTTGTGACAGAAGCATAACAGCAGGAGTGAAAAGGAAGGTTTATAAGATGCTAGTTAGACCTGGTATGATATACGGCTGGAATACGGTGTCACTGACCAAAAGAGAGGAGGCCGATGTGTAGTTGGCAGAACTGAAGATGTTAGGATTTTCTTTGGGAGTGACCTGGATGAATGAGATTAGAAATAAGTACAACAGAGGGAAATCTGAGGTTGAACGCTTAGGAGACAACGTTAGAGAACAAGAATCCTGAAAACTCAGTGACTGGATTAAACACACACACACACACGCACACACACACACACACACACACACACACCTTCATACACCAAGCTGCTTTTTGCACAATGCTCAGTCTTTTGAACAACCCACTGTCATTGTTGCACTTTTCTATTGCACTGTTGTGTCTGCACTGTCTTGTGTCTGTATTGTTCTGTTCTGTCTGGTGTTTCACTGTGTTTAGTTTGGGGGGATTTTTGTTATTTTTGCACAATCACACTTTATGTAGTCCTGTGTTGATTGTCTGTTATATGTTATATGTAGCACCATGGTCTTGGAGGAACATTGTCTCACTACACCGCTGCACGTGGTTGAAATGACAGTAAGCCACTTGACTTGACTTGAAGACTGAGATATTTGAGTACGTGTAGAGGGGGGAAGGTGGATACACTGGACACAAGATGTTGAATATGCAGCTGCCACAGAGGAGGAAAAAAGGAAGCCCACAGAGGAGATTCATGGACGTAGTGAAGAAGGACACGGTTGGAGCTACAGAGGATGAGGCTGAGGCAGATGATCCGCAGTGGCGACCCCTAAAGGAAGCAGCCGAAAGAAGAACACGATTGTAACTAAATCCTCCTGACCAGCAGGTGGCGAAATTCCAACCACACGCTGAAAGAACCGGAAGTGACATGACATCAAACTTCTCCGTCTCCCACGTGTGAGAGCATTTCAGTCACATTGGTAGGTCTGCGGCACCATCATGAAACGACCAAGTAAGTAAATAACGCTGTTATAGTAATACTTAATTATAAATAAAGTAGAATAATTATACAGAGCTTTACTGGTCTGTTAATCACGCGGTTAACGAGCTAGCGGCTGTCATCGGTGGCCGGTAAACCTGTTCAGTCTGCTTTAGCTCGGCTTCCAGCTAACAACCACTAACTGTTTTATTCTTTTCTGTCGTCTTCAGAGTTAAAGAAGGCAAGCAAGCGGCTCTCATGTGCCAAACGTTATAAAATACAGAAGAAGGTAAGCGCCTTAACTTTGACACTAACTTCTAGCAGGACGTTTGAGTAAATTTTTCCTACAGGAGGCCCATGTGGATCAGACTCTACTTTAAAAAAAAACAACGGATTTTTGTGTCCCCATGTAACTGAGTTACCCAGTCTTGTCGTGTATTTAGGTCCGGGAGCACAACAGAAAGCTAAGGAAAGAGGCAAAGAAGAAAGGAGTGAGCAAACGAGTGAAGAAGGATATCGGAGTGCCCAACAGTGCTCCTTTCAAAGAGGAGATCCTCAGAGAGGCAGAACAGAGGAGGCTACAGGTTAGCAGTCAAATGGCTTTTCTTGCGCACATCATCACGGGAGCATGTTGAAGGTTAATGCACAGTCCTGATCTAACTATGAAAAAGTCTGTGCTTTGATCATCATGACATTCATGTGCAGTATGTCTCGTGTTGGTAAAGTGTAAGAGTCTTTCAATGAATCTGTCTCATAGATTGAGGAAGAAAAAGAAAAGAGGAAGCAAGCTAAAAAGGAGCAGCGAGCTGAGAAGAGGAAAAAGGAGAAGGAGGCTGCGAGTAAAGAAGCAGAACCCACGGCGAAGAAGGCTCGCAAGGTAAAAAGGCCATCGCTAAGATCTTATGTGTATTCAACTTTTAAGCTCTTCTCTGCTGACCTTGTCTTGTTTAAATAGGACGACAGTGGAACTCAGTCAGAGAAAAAGCCTGCCCCAGACAGGAGCTCAAAACACTTCCTTTGTGCTGAATTAAGCAAGGTAAAGCTACCTGCTCCCAGGTGTGGTCTTACCATGGAGAATAATAGCTCTTAACACTCAAAGGATCTCCTCTGTTTCAGGTAATCGATGCATCCGATGTAGTAATAGAAGTCCTCGACGCTCGTGATCCACTGGGGTGCAGGTGTCCACAGCTCGAAGAGGCTGTGCTGCAGAGAGGAGGAACCAAGAAATTACTTTTGGTTTTAAACAAAATAGGTAAATTGACTTGGGATCCTGCCCCATGTTTCACGTACAGTTTAAACCCTGACGAGTTTGCGTGAATTTCATTGGATTAAACTGGTTTTTGGCTTTGTTTGTTGCAGACCTGGTGCCAAAAGAGACCGTGGAAAGGTGGATCCAGTGTTTGCAGCAGGAGTTTCCTGTTGTGGCATTTAAAGCATCGACACAGCTGCGGGATGGAGTTGTGGTAGGTGGTGCATTTTACTCTCCACACTTTAAAAACATAATCTGAAGACTTTGCCATTCAGATTTTGCCACAGCAGCCGGTAGTTCCGTAAGTTTGATTTATTTAGTTAGTTATTTTTATGCTGGATGCGTGGCACAACCCCAAGTAGATTTGTGTCTCCGCCTGTGATTGAAAGAGTCAATTCAACTGTGAGATTTTGCAAAAATGATTTTCTTGCCATCACCCAACATCAGAACTAAAAAGCGAAAGGGAGACTGATCACATCTCATGTTTGGTCAAATACTGAACTGGTGACAGCTCCAACTTTCTGCTTTGAGGCAGGCAGAAGAGGTGACGTTCTCCTCATCCACCGTCTGTTTAGATCACAGATGCAGTTTATTCATTTTCACAAGTTGTCTGTCATAGCGGGCTGAAATAATGAGCGTGTTTTAAAACTGTTATTCAACAGTGGCTAGTGTGAGTTCTGTGGTTACTAAGAAATGTTAGAAATTAGTTTTTTTTTTTTAATGATGTGGAGGACTGAGAAGGTTGGACAGCTTCTTCTGTGCTGTTATAACTGGTTATAGCCTCCAAGAGTAGTAAACAAACCACATGATTAATTCAGCCTGTTCTACGCAGAGCTGAGATGTGTTTGTGGATCATTTTCTCTATGCATGCAGACACGAGGTATTCATTTTTACAAAAGAGCAATCCTCAGCCACTTTAACTGTTCATGATATCTCTGTTTCGCTCTTCATCAGAAAGCCAAAAAGCGCAGGATAGTGGCCTCTAATGAAGTGCTGGACAGATCCAGAGGAGCAGCCTGCTTTGGAAACTGTTGTCTTGCAGAGCTGCTCATAAGCTACGCTGATAAAACGCAGATTGAAGGTTCACTCCGAGTCGGCGTAGTCGGTAAGTTTTTCTTTTTCTTTTTTTCGCCATCAATGTCCTTGATGGATGCTGCATTCACTGTCTGTTGTTCAGGGTACTGAATCTTTTGCACACTTCCTTTTACCTTTAGGTTTTCCTAATGTTGGGAAGAGCAGCATCATCAACAGTATAAAGGGGTCCCTAGCATGCAATGTTGGCATCAAGAGAGGCACCACCAAGTAAGTGGCAATTTTTAAAAATCCAGTCTCTAAGTAGGACTCTTCTATATCACTGCTTGCAATTGTTCTGTTTAGTTTGCTTTAAAAGTTGTAATTTGAGTGAATATTGGTGGTGAATACATTTCTCTGACCCTCTCACTTGTTTTGCATCATCATTTTTTTTTTCCTCTCTACAATTCACCAGAATGATGCAAGAGGTGCACATCGCAAAGAATGTGAAGCTAATAGACAGCCCAGGAGTTGTGGCATCGCCATCCAACCCTCCGGCCTCGATGGCTCTGAGGAGCCTGCAGGTGGAGGAAGGCGGTGAGAGTGTGCTGGAGGCTGTCAGGAATCTGCTTAAGCAGTGTGATAAGACCCAGGTACGAAGAGTTTCTCTCACAGGAAGTGTTAACCATTACAAATTCGGCCGCTGCTGTAAATTACACTGTTTTAATAAATTAAGGTTATTTGTTCTGATTGTTCCAGATCATGCTTCAGTATAACATCCCAGACTTCAGAAATTCTCTGGAGTTTCTGACCCTTTTCGCCAAAAAGCGTGGTTATTTGCAGAAGGGCGGCGTTCCCAACACAGAGCAGGCGGCCACCACGTTTCTTGCAGATTGGACAGGGTGAGTGTGCACACTTTTATACTGTCTTGGGACGGTGTGCTGCTGCAGTGCATGACTGGAAATGAGGACAAAATGCAGTTCTGGAGTTCATCATGAAGACTTCTAATCCAACTCTGATCCAGATACTGTGCTGTACTGAGCTGTTAATATGCTGCTTGGCAAACTGCTTAGTGCTTTTGAATTAAAAAAAAATCCTGCTTCTCTGGCTTGATGTCTCCTCAGAGCCAAACTGAGCTACCACTGTAAGGCACCAGAAAACCACAGCCTTCCTGCCTACCTGTCTGATGCCGTGGTCACTGAGATGCAGAATGGCTGGAATCTAAACAAAATAAAAACGGGAAACAAGGAAACTCTGAAAGGTATTAATGTGAAATTTTGTGAAGGTTTTTTTTGGGGGGGTGGGGTGGGGGGTGGGGGTGTCATTGTGTAACGTAAGGCAAACACAGTACACTATTACAGAGGTAAACGGTTCCCGGCCACTTTATTAGATACACCTGGTTAGTTACTGGGTTAGATCCCCTGTTGCCTTCAGAAGTGCCTTAATTACTTGTGGCATAGATTCAGTGAAGTGCTGGAAATATTCCTCTGGTTTTGGTCGATACTGAAATCCCAAAAGATTTCAGAAGAAGCAGGTTTCAGATGATTTTTGAGCCTTGTGACATGGTGCGTTATACTGCTGGAAAAGGATGGACATTGTCAGCAACATTAAACATGATAAATAATAAGCAAATGATGCTCAAATGGTTTTAAGAGGTCCAAAATGTGAAATGGACCAATCCATCTGACACAACTATCATGCACATTTAGAGTCATAAAATCACCTTTCTTTCCCATCTGATGCTTGTTTTGAAATTCAGGGATTGGTTGATAGAAGTCTAGAAATAAAAGTTGAGTGCAGGAAGTAGTTAAGGTTAATATTAATGTTCTATTCGTGTGAGGTGTAAAGATTTGCAGTTTGGCCTTTTGAGGCCTCAAGTGGGCTTTTCAGCTCAGCACTTGTGAATGTATTACAGTGTATTCATTTTGAAAACATTTCCTTTTGCAGCTGTTAGATTTCCAAACCAGGCCAGCAGTATAGGCTTCACCTCTAAAGGGCCGACTTCAGGTTTGCTGAGTGTCGCCGACATCCCTGAAGGAAAGCCTGGAGCTGCAGCCACAGAAGAAGAAGCAGAGCAGAACGAAGAAAGCAGCGAGGTAATTACTGATGGGAAACCTGTCAGACAATAGAGCTGCTTAAAATGTTAATGATGGTCCACTCTTCTGGAAATGAGGACAAAAATGCAAGTCTTGAATTGTTCATGAAGACTTCTAATCCAACTCTGATCCTGATGACTGGAACCCTTTTTTTTCTCTTAATAAAACACTCTGTGTATTTTTGAGCTTGTTGAGTTTAAATAACTGAAACATCCGCTCTTCTTACAGACTGAAACCACGGAGGACTCGAATAAAATGGAGAAAGCTGAGAAAGCACAGAAAAAGACAATCAAAAGTAAATGTTTTGAAAAAGATTGCTTTCATTTCTTACTAGAATATGGTCCCATCAAGGCAGCTGCTTAACATCTCCTGCTTTCTCGTTGCAGAAAAAAAAGGAAACGTGCGTTTTCAGTCTGTCCCCATTGACATCAGCCTCTCAACAGCTATCACAGACGACGCCTATGACTTCAACACTGATTTTAAATGATTTAACCTTCACGGTGAGCGGGTGCCTGCAGCCTGGTGGACATTCAGACTTTGGATTCATCAGAATGCATGAAAATGATGATATACAGTCACTTGGGTGCCTTCACTTGTCCTGCTAATGGACTGATTTCAGAGTACAGCTGGGTTGAACCCAGCGTACTGTGGGATTAATCCGAAAGTTTTCAACTGATAAATCAGTCGGTTTGTTTTTCTTGGAATAACCACTGACCAAGAGATGGACTTTATTGCATAGCATGCATCTGTATATATCTGATTCTTTACAAGATCTTTGTAATATCTTGTATTGCAGTGTAAATAGACATCGTACTACCAAGGCAATAAACCTGAAAAGAAACAATCTGTTGCTTCCTGCTGTGTGGGTTTTTTTTTTTTTTTTTTTAGATCAACACATTTCAATATGAAAAACCTCTTTAATTCAGTTTTATTTATATATATCTCTACAGAGCCTACAGTAATACCAGAGAAAACCTGAACAGACAACACCCTATGAGCAAACATTTGGTGACGAAAGAAACTTTTCTAAACTCCCTTTTAACAGGATGAACCCTCCTCCAGAACCAGGTTCAGGGAGGGACATCCATCTGCCACAACCCACTGGGAAACATTTTAGCCTAATTTTAAAGGTATTAACTACAGTGTCTTTGTTTTGTTATTGTCCATCCCTATTAGGAAAATGAGAGCCAGCACATGTAGAGGTGACCAAAGATACCAGTATCTTCACTGTACACAACATAAAAGCAATGGTATGATTACAAAAGACTGGACTTTCCAAATATTTATCAACTTTCTGCAGATCCCTCAGACATATGTTTGAAAAGTGTAGCAATTTCTGATTCATAAATGGTGACTGCTATTTTTGGGAAATCAAATCAAATTCTGGATTTAAGCTTGATATTTGGCACACTGTCACAAAAGGTACCAAATTCTGAAGAAGATGCAATTGTAAAACATTTAGCAGATAGTGGACAAATAAAAAGAATCACAAGAGTTTAATAAACATGTAACCTTTATTTGATATACAAAAAAAGACATTTACACCAGTAAGGGGACTTTAAACAGGTAGTAGGAAAATGCTGATAATGAAGCACTAAAGTAGGAGATGTTTGTGCAAAGCTGTTCTGTTCCTGCAGAGGTGCAGTGAGCTTAGTGGTTTGTGTAAAAAAACAAAACAACACCAATGGTTTTTTTTTTGTTAAATATGAAAGTGGGACAGGTAGTGTTTATTATGGTAAAGTAACATGCACCATTAGTTTGACTGCAGTTAACCTGTAGAGGTTAAATTAATAATTAAATATAATCAAATTAGTTTTCCACAGGAAGTACTGCACTGAGGTACCGACATGAGGAATTTGCATGGCTAATGATTATAATTCAAACTAAGCTGATCAGAGAGAAGCAGGAATGAGCTGTGGCTGTGACTCACTCTAACGACAGCTCAGATAACTGAGTCATTTAATATCCACATTAAGTAAATAAATCCTTATTTAGCTGCTAAACACACCTACTTAAAAGCCATTTACTTTGACAAGGATGGTTTATGTTCTACCAGAAGGTCTTGGCAGACTAGCTCTGTGGCTTACAGCTGAGTGGGAGTAAAACAGTATTTTAAATGGTCTACTTTTAGTTTAACAAAATATTTCTAAAAAAATGCAATTCGAAGCTATCAACAATATACTCTGGATATAGAAAAAAAATGTCTGTTCATTGGAAGATGAGAATAGGCAGGTCCACATTCAGAGGACGATGGAACTCAAACACATGACATTTGCATAGTTCCTGAGATATGAAGGAGTTTTCCTGCTGCTACGAACCCGATCTGAAGGTTCAAGGAGCCCATTTTTCAGTCTAGCTGTCCCCCGTGTGTCTTCGCACAGGGTGAAATTTTCCTGTGGGGTCGGGAATGAACCACTTGTCCCACACATCAGTAAAGGAGGATCCTCGCCCCCAGGGCTTATAGTGTCCGTTCCAATGCAGGAGTTTGGCAGCTTTCACAAACTGGGAAGAATAGCGGCTTCCAGCACCTGTTACGCCTGAAAAATGAACAGAATTGTTTCTTTTATTTAGCATATTTAACACTGAAAGCACAAAATATAATCCATTATTGTATGAAGAGAAACATTTTTTCTCCAAAACAGGACCATCCTGTATGATCATCAAACATGTGATCTGAATACTTTTATCCTTCACAGAGTTTTTGCACAATTAAAAGTCACTTAATGACATCAAAAGGTTGCTGTAGGACTAGTCTGACACTGACAATTTGCCTCTTTGCAGAGACATTTGACCACACTGGCATGTATTAGTTAAAAGTGAAGACAAGGCTAGGAGGTGGCTGTTTTAAGTCAGTTACAGCAAAATACTCAGACTAATGAACAGCCTGCCATATATCTATCTGGATTGTTTTGGTGTGATTTCCACCATTTTAAATATATCAGATGTAGAAATCTCTGCTTTTTTCTTGAACATAATGGAAGTGTCTTATTATGTGGTGGTCAACATGGAAAAACAAAACTAAATTCGTGCTTTCTTCTGAAGAGCGAAACAGTTGATGGGTGAAGTCAGATAAAAGAGTAAAAGAATAGTTCTTACATTTAAGTCATTACGGCACCCTAAGCTCCACAAGGTGCCATTTAGATCCATTATATTCTAAAGAAGGCAGAGAAATCTACAACTTGGCACCATGAAAAAAATTACCTATTTAAATGATTTACCCCCAAGTAATTTACATAGTATTCATCTGGCCTTGCAGACCACATAAATAATTAGATTCTGAGGCTAAATGTGTCTTTAAAAGCTTGTCAAGCAGCCTGTGTCTTGTGGATGTATCTGATATCTCCACGTTGGACTTGTTCTTGAATCAGCAGCATTAACGTTGGTCAAAGTTCAACGCTGCAAGTGAACAAGAACACTGTTGTGATGTCATAGTTTTATGACATGGAAAAAATAAACCTGCTGATGTTCACTCAGGAAAAAAAATTTTTTAAAAAAGGTTTGGAGTTAGATTTGAGGGTTAGAACGTGAACGTGGTTAAGGTTAGGGTAACGAGCTATAGTTATGGTTATGGCGTTAAGGTTTTGTTTGTGGTGTTTCCACTTCACAAACTATGACATCAAAACAATGTGATTGTTGGAAAATCCATTTTTGGTTTGTTCATTTTTAAAATTAGAAATCAACCAGAACTTACCAAGGTGTCTCACGTGCCACATGGGGTCAATGCTAGAGTGGCGTTTGTAAAAAACAATGAGGAGTGGAGGAGTGGTAACGCTTTCTGCGAGGGTTTTAGCGTATAGATCCTCCCTGAGAAAAGGAAAACATCACGGCTTTAAAACAAACAAAGAGATTCACTGGATTAAATTTCGAGGTACATGTACAATGACAATAAAGGCCTATTCTATTCTAAATTCATGTTTTGTAACTAACAGTAGGATTTTTTTCCTTTGTTTAAAGTCCCTTCATTATTGCGCCAGTCTGAGTCACTTACTGTGTGTTGAGCTCCATCCAGTGCTCCAGCTGCTGGCTGATGTTTTGGTTCTTCCATTCAGTCAGGTTGGCAATGAAGACCCCGGGATTGAAAGAGCAAGTGGTGGCTCTCATCCCCAGCTTCTTAATAGCTTCTTTCTTGAAATCCAAGAAGCCAATGTAATTATTCTGTTAACAGAGATTTGTCATCTAATTAAGCATCACAGTGTATGATATTCTTAACTTTTTGTTTTACTCTGAAAAGCTCTTGTGGGTCATGCCCACCTGATTTCCCGCACCACGAACAATGCCTTTGGCAGATGCCGAGTCACAGTCATCAGAGAAGGCTGCGGCATGTCCCGGTTTGAGGTTGGTTTCATAGAGCTCCTGAATGTCACCTGAGAGACAACAAAAAAGAATTTACTGATCTTAACAAAAAAAAAAAAAAAAAAAAAGGGCCTCATTTCATAACCAAATCTCTTCATTTCTGGAGACTTCTCACCTTGTACGATGACATCATCATCCAAATAGATAGCTTTCTCTGCTTCGGGAATGTAAGCAGGAAGATAAAACCTGGCAAAAGTCAGCTGAAAAAAATACAGTTAAAACAAGTTTTAGCTAGTGGGGAAGGCATGCAAACAACATGTGTATGCCTGCAGTTGTCTTACTGGTTTTGCAGCCTCCGGGGTATGAGGATCCTTAGATATCTTCCCATTAAGTAACTCAGGCTTAAAAATTACTATCTTATATTTGACACTGTTTAGTCTAGTGTTACTCAGCCATGCTCTGTAAAATAAAGAAAAGGACAGGTCAAATATGACCAAGTTCACAAACTCCCGCCTTTCCGCACCTAACGAGAGAGACGTGCTGAAATATCTTACTTTAAGTGAGTGACGGTTTCATTCAAGGTCACAATGGTGAAGACAACATTGGCTTTGCTGTTCCTGTACACACTGTTCATGGCAGCAACAACAGCACCAAGTCTGTCCTCAGCAGCGGTGATGAGAACAGGAATCTCCTCACCCGTCCTTGCCGAATTCAAGTCTGGAGACAGTTCAGACTCAAAGGGAAGAATCACCCCTTCATCTGCACATAAAGGCACATTTAAAAATGCATTACACCAACTTTTTGTATGGCTTTACTTAAATTCACCTAACTGCTCCACGCAAGAGTGTGTGCCCCACACTACAGTGAAGACTCGAACACAGAGATAATGACCATACCTGGCTTTTCTGTGTGCAAAAAGTCACTGAGATTGAGGAGATTTCGCTGGACTATGATGAGGAAGGCAACAGCCAGCAGCACAAGAATGATCACGTTAACTGAAAGACACAGTAAGTATATAGTCCTCTCATTATTATTATTATTACTCTGCAAATTTTCTATTTCTGCTTTTCACACACTCTGCAGAACTAGTTACAGCCAAGGTGCAAATGATTCAAACTGACCTACCTCTCCTCAATCCCATAGTAATGATCTCATCCGTCCCTCCAGCACGTGAAAGGAAAAGAAAACAAACCAAATAATAAAAAGGTTAAAACATAAACATCAGAGGTGGCTTGAGCGCAGGATCATCTGGCAGTTAATGAGGACTGCTGCTGTACCGCTGCGTGGCAGAAACCTCATAAACACGAGAAACCACCCGCAAACTAGCGGACATTAGCGTCGGCTTTTAGTACGTTCAAACAAACAAACAAACAAAAGTCTTGCAATTTTTGCCGAGTTTTAAGAAGAATTCACTTTGAAGCCAAACTGCCAACTCAACATCAACAAATTCACCCCATCCACACGCCCTCGCGTAGTAAGAGGTGTCTCTGATGTGCCTGACTGAAAAACTACATCTTGTCGCGTTTTACTAACACAAACGTGTCATAAGCTACGATATATATATATATATATATATATATATATATATATATATATAAAACGAGTAAAATAATGGAGCCACATATTTTGACTGGCACTTGTGTGGCCAATCATATATTCCCACAAACACTAAACTCAAATTTGACTGTACCACGTACGGCTTCGTCCAATCCGTATGCGTTGTAGATCTTTGCGCTTGCGCGGTTTCCTCCGCTATAATTGGGTCCTTTTCGTTTACAGACGTATCCTTTTGAAACCGGAAATTCAGTTCCTTCGATTTGTTCTCGCTATTTCTTTCAAGCTTATGGTAGCTTATTTCATTTGGAAACATGCTGCCTATATTCAAGTCTATCCCCACGCATATGGTAAGCGGTAATTGGGTTATTTGATCAGAAACTGCACGGTCAGGCTCGCACGGACTTTCGTGCATGCTGTGCTATTGAGCTAAAGTTAACCTGTCTAACGGTAGCTGGCCGATGTGTCTGTGGCTACTCAGGTAACAGCTGTTATATGATTTATCCCCTAAACCTAAAATCGTGAAGAAGATCATTCTTCCTAATTAAGAAGATTTAAAAGATAGATTTACCATAGGACTCAGCAGCTATTAGTTGGTTATTGATATTGCAAATGCATTGTCTTACCTAAAGAAGCTTGATGTGTGTGCTCGGACCCATAAGACAAATTCATTACTACACTGCAACCTTCAGTCAGGAATTGAAGGGTCTTGGTGTTATATTCATCTGCACACTTTACACTGAAAAAAGCTGTTTTAATGACGGCATTGGTACTTGTTTCTGTTATTGCTTGTGTTGTGTTGTGTGTGTGTGTGTGTGTGTGTGTGTGGGGGGGGGGTTAAGTAGCATAGGAGGGCTTAAGCAATCATGGTGTACATCCTTTTCACGTATAATAATAAGACATTCATTGACACACACCCCTCCCTCCCCAAACAACTGTTTTCCAGGATTATAAAGGTCAGAAGCTGGCAGAACAGATTTTCCAGGGAATAATACTCATCTCAGCGGTAAGGAACCAAAATTTCACACATTTTTTTTTTTTTTTTTTTTAATTTTACTTGAAGTTAAATTTTAAGATATTTGTGTAATTGTTGCAGGGGATTGGATTTGTGTACGGTCTGATCATTGAACAGTTCGGGTGGACAGTGTACATTGTCTTGGCTGGTTTTGCTGTCTCCTGTGTGGTAAGTTTGCCATGATAGATACATTGTGCACCTATGATGTTTCTGTCCTTGCTCTCCTTTCAGCCTGAGAGGAAAACATGGCAGAATTAGACACATTGTTGTTTTCGCTTGTTTTTTCACACCTGTCCAGCCCTTTAACAACATCCATCATAACTTAATTTTGGGTTTGTTCTTTGCTTTAGTTGACCTTGCCTCCATGGCCTATGTACAGAAAGAATCCTCTGTCCTGGCAGCCGGCTTTACCAGAGAGCACTGCAGAGCCCAGCCAAAAACCTCAGGAAAGCACCAAAAAGAAGAAACACAAATAACTCGCAGGCACCCCGTATCTGCCTGTTAATACATCTTTTTATATTGGATGTTGTACTGAAGTCTTGCAATTCACATTTGAACCATTTAGTAAGAAACCTTTGTTACAGTGTTACCCAGCAATGAAACTTGTGTTTCACATAATAAACACCTGATACAGTCCATGTTTTTTTAAATTATGTTTATGTTTGGGAATGCTGAGAATGCACATGCAGTCATGTTTTATTGTGGTTTTCAACATAAAACAAGTATAAACAAGAAATACATTAAGGATTTATTAGAAATTGTTCACATGTTAATATCTACATCTAATTTACATTATTTTGGCTATAATATAAAATACAATTGAGCAGTAGGGGGAAGATTTAGTGTCCTCAACAGATGAAACCATTCTAGAAATTCTGGCTTGCATTATAAATAAGGTGATATTCCTCTACAGCAAATGGAAAGACAGAGCGTGCTTAAACATGACAGAAATATTTGCATAGGAATCTGGAAAATCCTTAGATGCTTTCACATTTTGTGTTTATACTGAAATTAAGTTTAAAAAAAAGAGAAAGAAATTAACTTAATTTACATGTGATTTACACAATAAGATTATATCTGTATGACAGTCCCATGACAAAACCTGCAGTCAGAAGTGAGATCTTACATGTTGTCCGGAAAAAAATATAACAGTCCCAAACAATCATGTTGGTAGTGGCAGGAAAAAAATGCCTTTGAGCAGTTTTCAATTGAGTCCATGTTTGAACATGAATGCTGGTGTATTTCTTGCAAAGACCATCTTGATGTGCGTCATCATTTAAGATTTGTGGCTCCACCTTAATTCGGGTTTTCCACACAGACGATTGTGAAAAACATGTAAGCTTTCATATATAGTGCTTTTTAAATCTTAAAGGCCATATCCTCAAAGAATTTCAGCTGCCTCACCATCACAGCATAGGCTTGGTACTTCTCATCTCCCATCAGGTTGCGAAGGCACAGCTAAAAAAAAAAAAAAGGAAGACAAGTGGGGTCAGTTTACTGTGAACTGGCATGTTTATCTGTGCATGATCATGAGTGGTGTTTTAATGGCAAATTTTTTAGCCTCAGATATTCTGAATGTACGAGGCCATGAAAAAGTATTCACCTCCTTCCTGATTTCTTAGTTTTTTCCATATTTGCCATACTTTCATGTTTAGCAACATCAAATTCCAATATCTGACAAAGATAATCCAAGTAAATGCAAAATATGGTTTTTGGATTATATTTTCATGTAGGAAAAAAGCTACCCAAACCTACTTGGCCTTGTGTGAAAAACCTAAAACTAATAACTAATTGTGCCACCCTTGACAGCAAGAACTGCTATCAAGTGAAAACTGACAATAAGTCTTTCACAAAACTGGAAGAATTTTGACCCACTCTTCTTTGCAGAATTATTTTAATTCAGCGACAGTGGAGGGTTTAAGGTCATGCCACAGGATCTCAAACAGATTTAAGTCCAGACTTTGACTAGGCCACTCCAAAATTTTCATTTGGGTTTTTTTGAGCTATATAGACCTGCTGGTATACTTGAGCTTCAGGGCACAAATGGATCACCACCCATTCTCCTTCAGGATTTTCTGGTAGAAAGCAGAATTAAAAATTATTAAATGTGAGATGAGCCTTTGTGGTCTTTTTATTCAGCAGTGGTTTTCTCTTTGGAGCTCTCCCATAAGCTTTGACGTGAACTGAGAGAAGTGAGGCCTGCACTTGTTTAGATGTTGTTCTTGATTTATTTAAAACCAAGAAGATTGGTATAATAATGTTTTTCTCCTCTCCACTACTATAGGGTTTATTAAACCTGGACTTATCCATGTAATTTTATCTTGATATTGGATGTGTTTTACCCACTTCTCTTTTAGCGTCATCCTCCTCCTCCATCACTTCCAGCACTTTGTCCAACAGCTTGACCCCCAGGCCCTTCACCACATCTGTTCTCAGACGTTCTATGGCTCTTCTTATTTTGGCCGGACCAGATGGGGAGCCTTCTGAAGTGACATACATATTTAACACAATGGAGTTTCATAAAGACTGACATATTGCAAAGGGTTTGAACAAAGCATCTAACCTATTTGACCGAGTGACAAGTTCTCCGCTTCCTCTCGAGCCTTCCCATGAAGCAACAGGGTATCCCTGTACTTCCTGTTCAGTTTAAACTCTGGCAGTGCGGTAGAGCCAAATCTGCCTCTGTCCCCCTCGCTTACACCATCTCCAACATCCATTCTCAAAGTCTGAGTCATCATATTAACTAAGTCGTGCATGTCGCTGGATTCAGTCTTTCTGCAGAGAGACCACAAAACATGGATTATAAACACACGTTTAAGAAAATTTAGGTTTTGGTTCAGTTTTATAATTCAGCTAAGTTGCACTCAATTCTACTGCCGTATGCTCTTACCTTTCCCTGCAGTCTCCTTCTGAACGCTCTGTGGAACTTGTGGATGAGCTGCATTCATCTTCATCTGATTTTTGCTCCAGCAGCTTATCCTGCTGATACAACACAGATCTGTGTTTCAGACTCAGTACTTAAGGATCAGATTAGCCTCACAATAGGCAGAATTTGCAGTGGGTCACCCTCAGTCAGGCCAGTGCCACAGTCAGTATGTAATGTAGCTTACAAATGAACAGTAAAGTCAATGCACTGTCACAGTGGGTGGCATGTCTGTACCTTACTATTGGACTCTGCAAAAGAGGCAGACACAGATCGAGTAAATGGGGCACTGTCGTGCTCAGCCTTGGTGGACGTGACATCATAAGATGCCCTACGTACAGCACTAACACCTGGGGAAGACAGAAAACTAATCAGAGACAGAAATGTAGAAACAAATATTAATTTCTGTAAATCCTTTTGTTTGTTTTGCAACAAAATGCTCCACTTTGAGTTTCGAGTATCGTACATGGTTGTCTGGCACTCTCTTGGGATTGCCTCAGTCTTCTTCTCTCTCTTGCAGAGAGAGGACGATCCTAAAAATAAAATTTGATAGAACAATATTGCATAAACTGTCAAACATGACAAGAATTAAAACAGAAATAACCTTTCTGCCCCCACAGACAGCGAGTATGTAATTGGATCTATTTGTTTGTCTGTCTGTCTATCTGTTGGTTAGCAGACTAGCATTCACAGTTCGAGGTGATTTCATTTTGGTGAAAATCAGTAAAAACTGTTACCCAAAATTTATTATAGATCATCTTCAAACTTTACAACAACATTCTAGGCCTTGGGATCAGCTAGATAGATCAGCTAAACATTTGACCTTGACTTTCATTGTAAACACACGTAAAGTAAAGATTGACCTTGAAGAAACCTTTCAAGAAATTATACTGAATAATGTAACATATGAAATGGAGCTGAACAAAATATTTTCTATTTTTTCCAATACGACGCCCTACATCGTCAAATGATGCCATAACAGGCTGACGTCATCATATTGTAATAAGAAAATAATAAAATATCAAAGTTTGAGTATAGACTTGGCCTTGCTCCTGTTTTGACACTGTTCTCTTTACTCTTGCTGACATTTGTTTCTAAGATGTAGAAGATTAAAAAATGCAGATATAGATAATCTGTTATCTTTCTCAAAAACGTTATGTCTTAGGCAAAGCAAATGTTCAGAAATTAAAAGCTGTGGTTTTAGGGGAATGCCCTCACCTGTGGTGCTGGTAAAAGTCCATCATTATGGGAGCTAACTGATTCTGAGGTCACAGTCACATCAGCTTTCTTGGTCTCAGAGTTCCTCCTGCTCCTCTTTTTCCCCTCCACTGCTACAGTATCAACAGGAAGCTGAGGTAAAGGTCTAAGAGCGGCCACCTTGGACTGAAAGGACAAAACAAGATGCAACAACTGCTTTAATTAGCCCAACTCACTCCTTTGTTACTGTCATGCATGCTGGCTGGCTAGCACTGCGATAGAAAGTGGTTAGGAACAGATCTTAACCAAAACAAATGCTAAATGAAATTTCCTCACTGGAGAGTCAGTGAAAGGTCAGTGAAAGAAGATCAGCAGCACATTCTTTTTTGTCTTGCCCTTCCTTTAAAATATCATTAGAACGATAATGATTTCAGCAACATCACTCCTGTATCAGTCTTTACCTTGTCCTGGTCCTCATGTTTCTGTCTTGTGTGCTTTCCTCTGTGCTGCTGTGATATAGATGGTTCTGATGATAGGTACAGAGGAGTTAGACATGTAGCAGCTCGATCTGGCTTACTGGCTTGTAAGGGAGATTCTTCCTTAACGGGTTCCTGAAAAAACACAAATACAATTGCATAAACACGAGGCAACGTGTACTATACTATATCTGCATTATTTAGCACTCACCAGTGGTGGAGGGAGTGGCTCTAACAGCTTTTCAGTAGATTCTAGGCTTTCCTACAGAGATACAATTGAACAAATAAAACAAACACTGAACACTTCAGATGAAAACATCAAAAGAAGGTACTTTAGGACACTTACTTGGATGTCTGAGGTAGGTAGGTGTGCTGGAGCATGCTTGAAAAGAGTCACAGTGTTGTTCTTATTGTCTGCATCTGCTTCTAGAACCTCGTTTTCTAGATTTGGGTCCCGTGGATCAGCTTTTTTAAGTAACTCCATGGTGTCATCCTTATCGTCCATATCTGAAATCTTTTTCTCCCCCGAGATAGATAACTTGTCCGCAGGGTTTGATTTGGCCTGCCGCTGAAAGTCAGACAAGTCACTGGCCACCCTCCCTTCGTCTTCTCTCGTGCTGCAAACACGTGATACAGACTTCAGAGGGGGCTTTAGTGGCGAAGGAGCGGGAGAGGGATCTGGTTTCCCTCTCACCTTGCTCTCTTTGCTCACATTATGCGTGAGAGGTTCATTAGCTGCCCAGTGATGTGACACGACAGGCTGGGGCTTCTGCACCTGTCTCTGTATCAGGTCATTGTCCTGCTGCACTGGGATATCAATATCAATGTTGCTAACAGTAAGCAGGGATGCTCTGAGAGCATCAGGTGAAGAGGGTTTGAATGGCGGAGGCGTCTGGATGGGAGTGCTGTCTACCACACCGTTCCGGCCTTTAAAGTGTTGTGATTTGTCGTCTTTCTGAGTTTAACAACAAAAAAAAAACAATCACAGAGGGTTCCTTGTTTATATGAACATCTTTAACTTAATCACAAAAAGTTTAATAGGAGTGTTCTTTCTTTGTTGCAGCTATATCCAAGTAGAAAACAAATACTTTCCACAAAGGGGTGCGTTTTTTTAATGAGCGCAGATGAGATGAAAATAAGAAAACTCAAAAGAAAGGATTGACTGAGTATCATTACCATTACACACTGATATGTGTAGGCTTCCATCAGTCTACCACTGTGTAAATAAAAATAATATAAGTCATAGGATTCATTTTATTACGGTAAATCAGTGTTAGTATTCATCCTTAACTTACCCGCTTTACCCTGGCACGAGGGTCAGGTTGTGGACTGGGAGCCAGCCTCTCAGGCTTTGGCTGACATGACATCACAGGTGACACACTGCTGGTCCTACAATCACTACTGCCACCAACAGGTCTTTTTCGTGACTTGGCAGTTTTTCTGGGGAAGTGAAAATCAAGACACATAATAAGCCTTTAAGAACAAACAGATCACTGCACAAAGAGAGGGGCAGAAATGATCAGGTTATAAAAACATACAAAGAAAATTTCAAAACACCATTTTTGATTTTTTTCATTAAAATGACTTAGAGGGAACTTACTCTTTTGTTGCCTCAAGGAACATGGCAATTTGTCGTTTTATGTAGGGCTGCCGGAGAATGAGTTTGACATCGGGCCTGTCTTCAGGTCTCTTAGACAGCATGCTTTTGATTAAATCTCCAAGCTGGGGCTCATACTTACTGGGCATCTGTGGAAGCTGTTTAGAAACCCAGAAGACAATTATCACCGTTCAGAATTAACCACATGTGACAAGTGTTAATTATTAAAAAACAAATCCAAATGGTTGAAGACACCTATCAGTCACACAGAAACCACAGTCTGGGCTTGTGAACAAGTGAGCTTAAGTGACAGTCACAAAATTACCCAAACGTTTTAGGCTCATTAAACTACATTGTGGTATAGATATTATTTTAATATAATATATTAAAATGGATTTATTCAGTAAGGAGTTTGCATGTTCTCCTCCATGTCTGTGTGGGTTCTCTTCAGATATTCCAGCTTCCTCCTGGAGTCCAAAGACATGCATGGGCTAGGTTAACAAGTGATTGTAAATTGACCATAGGTGTGAATGTGAGTGTAAACAGTTGTATGCCTCACTGTGTTAGCCCTGTGGCAGACTGGCGGGTGTTCCAGATCGTAACCCAGACAAAGATAGATGGATAGATACTGTAACTTACAATACTTTACCTAAAGAAAATACGAATAAAAAATTAATAATAATTTTTTTAAAAACATAAATATGTTAAAATATAAAGCTCACCTTTCCCTCTACAATACGATACACCAGTGAGTTCATGTCCTTGGCATTGAAGGCGTGTTTCAGTGTAGACATCTCATATACACAGCAGCCCAGGGCCCAGACATCTGACTAGAGACAGAAAAATCATAAAAAGATGTATGCATCATTATCATACAAAGTCTATGGGAGCATCATTCATGAGAGCGGACTTCATGACTTTGTACCTGGCATAATGTGACCTTTAAATTAAGTACTCAAAGCATAAGTACTTGTTAATATTACTACTTGCAGTTTCTTTCATTTATAAGCTGGATACCTCAGCTACATAACATTTTGCCCTAATATGGGCCAGTATTAGTGGATACATTCCTTGGTTATACTGCACAGTGTGCTAACATGTAATGAGCCAATAAAACACTACATGAGGGAAGCTAAAGTTACACATACAGTTTGGTGCCATAACCTATTTGGCAGAGCGCTAGCACTGTTTCACTTCTGTGGGAAAGAAACCTTTTAGTTCATTTCTTATGTGATCATCCTGGCACACTGTCCCTGTGCACTGTGCCAAAGCTTTCCTTCTGCGTTGAAACAGAAAACTTTTAATAGCTACGTAACATAGACATAGATTTATAGCTACATAAGTCTATGTCTTTGTCCTGCTTAGAGAACAACCCCTCTATGCACCAATAGCCTGGGAACAACAATCAAGGCAATCCTATTTATGCATGTGCTAATGTGCCCTTTAATGAAGCCCTGAGAGTTGCTGCCTCCTAGCTGATGTGTTTGACTCCATATACTACACATTTGTGTTTAATAAGTCATCCCAGTCCTTTACCCTGCTTATATAACTTCAAAGACAAGGAGTCATTTTAAACAGATATTTAAAATACCTTGTGGTTATAAGGTTTATTAGAGAAGAGTTCAGGACTCATGTAGTATGGGGTTCCTATGAGTGTGCTGGCCATATCATTCTGGTTCTCCAGTACTCGGGCAATGCCAAGGTCCCCCACTTTAATGATGTTGGTTTTCGTCAGGAAGATATTCTGCGTTTTAAGGTCCCGATGAAGAATGTTCCTCTCATGTAGGTACTGATATACAAAATAAGAGAAATAAGAGATTGATTGTCACTTCATGTGAATAAATGATGGAAAAAATGCATAAACTGATGCAGAACTCACCTGCAATGCCATGGCTATCTGGACAAACCACTCCACCACCTGCCTCTCGGGTAACAGCTCTCCTTTTTGTTGTTTAAGCCTGTGATAGAGGTCTCCACCTTCACAGAAACCCATCACAATGTACAGCTGGCAGTCATCTCCTTCCCAGGACTCCTTGTAAGTCACAATGTTGGGATGGCGCAGTTGAGACAGCAGCTGCGCCTCCTGCTCCGCAGCACGTCGTTCACGTTTGGAGGAGGTGGTCAAATTCAATCTCTTTATAACATACTACAAGAAACACAAACATGTGTGCTGAAAAACAAAAACTATGCAACTTTGAATAGATTTTACAAGTCTATGCCTTTGTTCTGTTTGGAGAGCAACTCCTCTATAGACTAGCAGCCTGGGATCACCTTTAATGAAGTACACTGGTCAATAGTTGTAATGAAAAAATACATTAAAAAACAAAATCTAAACTATACGAATGCATACAAGTTTATTAAAAGATGCATTGAAAATTTGTATTAAAAATGTTTACATTTGACTGTCTCTGATTCACCTAAGAAATGTATGGTCCTCTGGCTGGAGATATATAATGATTACTATAAAATTTTAGCTTCATTTATTAACTACTTTTCTATATATTTTTAAAAGGCCAGCCCACAATGGTAACGGGTAGCTCTGTCATCTCACTGCTAGAAGGTGCCATACTGCTGCTTGCCCTATGACATCTTGAATAATGCCCAGCTCCCACTGTGACATATGTGAAAAATAAATAGGATGGATAGATCAGCCACTTTCAGACCTTGTTCCTCACATTGAAATCTGAGGAAATGTTTGAATATGAATATCTCGGAAACTATTAAAGACATGCCTGAAAATTTCACTGGTATTTCATAACGGGTCTGTAATTACGGAAAAATTTATAAAAAAAAATGTATTGGCTAGTTAAAATATGAAAAAAAGAAATAAAAAGAAGATTCAAATAGTCCTGTAAACTTATTTACATACATATTTGAACACACAATAAAATAACTTTCTGAATGAGATATGGTTCTATTCCAAAATAATGCTGAGAGAATTAATTTTAACATGAAATTCTTGGTCTCAAAACGGCAGAAAATGCTAATTGCATCCATCTGTCACGCTGGATCGAGCAAATATGACAAGTTGTACCACAAACAAAACGAATATCAGAAAATAGTTTAATCCAAATAAAACAAAGTTCTGGAGTTACACATGGTACTCTAATTGTAACTGGCAAAGCATATCTCACAGAAATCATTACAAATATTCACGTACATACAAACTTTGGCCCACAAAAATCGTGTTGCAGGAGGGCCACGATGATTTCATATATGCTTCATCGTGAAAGAAAATAAATTGTGCAATGAAAAGCTGAGTTATAGGAGCAAAGAGTTCTGATTTATAAGTCAGTTATAAATGGACTACTTCACGTCTGTGAGACGCAATAATAGAGTACAGAAATATTATCATCACAGTGGTCAAGAAGCTTAAGCTGTTGTTTTAATGCCAAAGTTAGCAGAAACACTGGTTTTCAGTGGGTATAAAACCTTAACTCAGTCCGTGAGACTTTACAGGACTTATGCTAACTTTGTGCTAGCAGTACTTAGCAGGGTTTTAGGGTCTCTACGAAAACGTTTAGCATGTGGTTGAAAGGCGTGCTTATTTTAACATATCTGGGGTGTGTTTCCACTTACAACCGCTCTCTGTTTCTCACCTGTTTACGGTCTGTTTTGTGTTTCACCAAGTTCACCTCCCCATAGCTCCCTTTCCCAACGACCCTGATGAAAGTGTAATTATTCATCATTCCTCAAAACGCTTCATTACGAGGCCCGAAACGCCAAAGGTTTACAGGACCCGCTCCCGTCAAGCGTAACGGCTCTATTCAGTCCCACATCCTGCTGTGAATGCGACGCAAACAAATCTGCTGGGAGAAAAAACTTCCCCCTAGGTCAGCGCCAGCGACGAGATTTTGGAAACGCAGGAAATCAGCCGTGCTGGACAGTTTTTTCGTCACTAGGCAACTGGTCGCTCACTGCCGATGATGAGGTGAGAGGGGGGAAAGCAGCGCTCCGTTTGTGACACAGCGCCACCTAGTGCCTGGAGTCGCAACAAGAAGCAGCTTCACCGCAGAGACGCTTTGTATGCCTTTCAGGGGACAGTGGCACAACTGTTCATCTAAAGCACCTTAATTCACACTTCTACCCGTTACGAGAAGAATACAAAGCGTAAAAGCCACCGAGGACGTGTGACCTGTTTAATTACAAATGTAGATGTTTAAAAACTGAAATAAAAAATGAATGAATAAATAAAACGAATAAATACATAAAAATACAAATAAAATGAATAACGAAACAAAATACTATTTTTTTTAACAAAACTGGCATCAAATTAGAAGTCAAATAACATTTCTAAGATCTAAAAATAAATATTTATTATTTGTTTCTTGTTTCTTTGCATAATAGCAAAACGTTGTATGTTTAAAAAAAAAACGTATTGGGAGACGTTAGGGTTTTCCCTTGATGACGCCACTGGTAGCACACTGGACCACTGCATTGGATGTAACCTTTCTTTATTAAAATTACGAGTTATACATGTACTATTTCTGTTATAGCATGGAAATTATGAACCCTTTATAACAAGTCATATAATATTCTATTTTAATGTTTAAATCCCACATCCAACAATATAGGTCTAAGCTTTGTATCAGCGGAGAGAAAACTACATTTAAATGCAAATTTACACCTGACATCTGCAATGAGTGAGAACTTCAAGACACTTCAGATAATTTAAAACCAGTGGCTCTTTGTCAGGATGCAAGCTTAGATGGTGCTGAAGAGCAATTTAACAGCGTTTTACGATTCCATTGTCAAACATAAATGGATGGACTACTCACAAGGGTACACTCACAGGGTACAATGATTTAAAAAAGGTTCAAATAAACTGATACACAACATCCTGTGTGTTAGCACACGTGTTTCAGTTCCAAGAAGACCACTTTAAGCTTGCGATGATCTTGACCTGTTTGAGGTTATGTAATCCACTAGATGGAGCACTACACCTGTACAAGCTGACACTGCACAATTTCAGCTTAGAGGTGTCTGCACAGGACAGAGTGTATGCACATGGTACTGAAAAAAAATTGTATGGGTTTATTTATTTTTGGCTTCAGTTTTAAAAATTAGGTTTGTCACTGATTTTATTGTTTCATGAAACAACAGGCAGAAGAGTTGGAAGCAAATTATTACATTTTTTTTTTAACTTTTTTAAAGTTTTTACTTACTGTAAGCAACATGCCCAGTAAACTGGAGTAGAATACTTGACTAAATGTAAGTAACATTCCTACTAGTCCTATATGTGGTGCCATCCGATGGTGTTAGGGATTTTATGATTAACATCACTCTAGTTCAGTGGCTTTGATGGGGGTGGGGTATATTATATTTTAGGCGGGGTAGTGACACCCCATACCCCCTTTGAAACACGCTCCTGCTCATGTCTAGCACGACTCAAGACAGACAAAAAGTAAAAAAAAAAAAAAAGAGAAAAAAAAAAGCAATCCTTGTTTGATCAAACATAACGATTATTTTATTGCAACACTGTCGCACTTCTATGTGACAGCAGGCCAATAAAACCGGCTACACCGCTCAGCGTGTGCATGTCACAAGCATTTATCTAAATTTATTAGAGCTTATAATGCCTAACTAGCCTACACCTGGAAGTCTGTTAACCACAATACCTTGGCTGTTAACGTCATAAAAACCATGACACATCGTGTTTATTACAGCCACTGTCGAAACAGCACGTCGATACAGGTGTTCTCGCCCCCAAGCATTTTATTACAGGTGTGGGAGTCACGAGTGAGGGGAGGGAAAGAGGGAGGAGATAGCTACCGTCGGTGCGATAGAGCCGTTCACCTATGCGCCACACTACTAGAGCGGTGATTGGTCCGCTTCACTGTGTCCGTCCTTGCCCTGAGGTGACGTCAGGAGGAACCCTGCTGGTGGAGGTTGGCGCGTGCAGATTCAGCGCGAGCGCTCAGAGTAGGAGAGACAGCAGGCGGGCTCCAGGCAGAGACACTGGACCTTCGTGACAGCACATTTTCAGGTAGGAGGGAGACACTGCGTTAACTTTCATTTTGACTCCCACCCTCTCCGACAAAGAGCAGATAGGCGCTTGAGCGCGGTTTCTCGTCAGGGTTTGGACAGCTGCTCTCCCCCACTGAGCTCTCTGTGAGGTAAGCTGTCGTTAACGGGCACTTTGGCTGCATTTACCTCGCCTGTAAGGACTTTTCCGTTGAAGGAATGTGTTTATAACAGCTGAAGTGAGATTTAACGACTTTTAAAAATAACTCGTTTTCAGCGTTTTAGGCTGCTGAAGCATAAACAGCAGCCGGGGTCACGTTATATCCTCCCATTCACTCCGAGAGGACCTCGGTGTAACTAAAGCTGCTGTTTCGAAGATCAGATGCTGACATGGAATATACTAGAGACTGAAGTGATCGCTTTTTATCCTCTTCTTCTTTCACTGAAACCATATACAGGTAGATATCTATCTAAATGGCTCAAGTTTAACTTATGGTATGTCTACAAAAAGCGTTAGGCCAGAAGGATCCCTGTTATTAATCTGTAAATCAGAAATACTGTAATGATTTCATCAGTAAAAACACATCACACTGTACGTCTTCCCCGGGAAGTCCTTAAAGCAGTTTGAGTGTAACCCCATCTGTCTCTGTCGTTTATTTGCTTTCTGTTTCTCTGTGGCTTTCTTTGCACACCGTCTCTCACTTTCTTAACACTTCACACACCTCCTCACCTCTTCTACTAAGAAGTCCTCTTATCATTGATAAGCTGGCCTTAAGAGGAGATTTGGTGTGCGTCACTGACACCAGATGACCAATCAACACTGCTGTTAGAAAAATCTCAATGTGTTTGCCATGCAAGCAGATGGGTGCAGGTCGGTTGATTGATATGCAGGTATGGATGGGCTCCATGGCGTTCAGTTGACAGCTGCTTTCAGACTCTGGGAAACACAAACTGGCTCTTCTTTCTTCTTTTTCACTGTCTGTGTTTATGCTTCTAAATATGTTCCACTTGGCACCCTGTGAAAAAGAGCTTGCCCACATCTGCGGAGGTCTTTATCAAGTGTTTGACCTAATGAAACTTCTTGTTGTTGTATGAAATATGTGAATGGAGTTTGTTAGTTTGTTTTGACAGCAGCTGCTTTATCCCCCTGTGTCTTTCGTCCTTGTCAGTGTGCGCAACATTCTCAGAAACAAAAACACTAGTTTTCCAAAGAGATAATAAAGATATCAAGATAAATAACCAAACATGTTGGGGGTAAGATTATGAAATTTGATTCAAAAACACAGCCAGACTGATCTGAAGGTTTTAAAATCACTGAAAGATCATCTCTTTGCACTAGTGTAGTGGGCTTTCAGTGAACTCTGTCTGCATTCCTTGGACATGTCTTTGACCAGACTTTTTGTTCATACTTGGCAGCATATTTTCCCCTCAGTTTGCCATAGATGGTGTGGAGAAGTATGGAATAATAGTGATTAAGCTGAGCCAAAATCAGTTTTTATTCTTTAAAAAAAACAGAAGAATAATAAACAGAACCAATTTGGAGTTTATCAGCATCGTTATAGAGACACAAGCCAAATAAGTTATTTGCAGAGCTCTGTCTCCTTAAATGTTAATTTAACTTTTTCTACTTCCTCTTTTTTTCAGTCTTTTGCATTCATTTTGTGGTGTGTTCATGTGTGTCTTTGTGTGTCTGTGAGTGTGAGAGACGGTTTAGCAGGGCCGAACAGAGGTTTTTCGCACGTGCCATTTTGTCACATTTAACTGTCGTCGTGTGTGTGTGTTTGTGTGTGTGTTTCTTCTGTCTACTGCGCATCACAGGAATGGGAAACCAGTGAGTACAGCGACTCTCTCTAATTCTTCAACAGGGGGTGAATGCTGCATGTCACCTACTTCTCAGGGAATGTGACTATGATATTGTGCATTTTTCCAACCTCCAGCTTCTTCAGTCCTGTTGCTTATTTACTCAGCTGAGCAGCTTATCGTGTCCCACTGGCCAAAGTCATGCCATCCGTGGACGTTGAAGGGCTTTTTTTTTATTATCTGCTTTATGCTCATACAATACCATGCATGTATCTTTCCTCTACTCTCCCACATATTTAAGCTTTGGCCTTTTCTGCCCTTGCGTGTGTGAAACATGAACCTTAATCTGCTGTTTATAGCATTTGCCTGTTTTTTTTTTTAATTAAAAAAAAACAACAGACACCCTTGCTCATGTCTGACTGGATTAAACTCCAGTGGCTTGAAATGTGTTGTTTTGATATAAAAGTGCTGTGAAGGAGGTTTAGGTGCATGTTGGCATTTGCTGCGTAATGCTACCTTTAGAAAATGCAACCACTGGCAACAAAAGGTTGACGCATATATGGATTAAAAATGACTTTGATGTTCAATGTCACTTCTTCTCAGTGCATGAATTAACATGAATTTCCATATGAGCAAGGTGAGATGCTACAAACAAGCAGCATGCGAGAGATGTTTTCACTCTTCCTCTGGCTTCATGTTCTCAAAACAGTCTTTTGCTCTTATGCAGTTAGGGGGATTAAAAAATGCAAAGCCTTTCAGAACTGTGAAGAGTTTTATTTTCAGTGGTTTAATTCATTGTTTAGTCTCTTAATGGAAGTCATGTTTTACTGTAGCTTTTTATTATGCAATCCAACCATTTTGTATACAGAAAACGAACATCTTTACAATCAAGGGGTCATAACTGTGTAGTTGCATAGTTCTCATAAAATATATCTTTTATATATATTTAAATAAATAAATATTTCTTATATAATATTATACTGTTAAATGCCAGACTTTCAAAAAGCACGTGTACAAACGATCCATGTGAACCAAAAGCTCAGACTTCAGATTGCTCTTGGGTCTGTATGTTGTAAATAAAAGAGAGTTATCATCTCAACAGCTCAGACCTTCTGTTTGCAACAGGTAGTCAATCAGAAGAGTTTTGGCTTAAAGGTAGTGGAGCAATAACTTAGTGTTTTGGAATGCGGACAAACTGAGGGGCTGCACCAAATTCTACAATGCGATAGACAAGGATTATTTTGAATAGTGAATCATGCAAAGCTTCTGTGGTTGGGGCCAAGAAACAACTATGATGGTAGAAATGATTGCAACATATCAACTTTAAGTAATTGTTTTGGCAGTGCAGGTTCAAGGTCCTGACTTGAAGTTACTCCAGGTTATTTTTTAAGGAAAACATTAAAGTAAAAATTGCTAAATGAATCCACAGTTTCCACAGAAAGAGACAGGTGGTGAGCATATACATGGGAATTCAGTTAGTCTGCTCTTTTATTATTTGTTGATTCTTCACAGTAGTTACAGGACTACAGGCTGTGCAACATCAGATTTATCAGTAAAGTATTTACACATGGTTAACTGCACTTCCTTATACAACTATCCTCACTTTGCATGCTGGTTTTCATGTTTAATTTAGAGACACTTCCTTTTTACTTCATCTTCTCTAAATAGCACACCAAATGATGTGGTGTAGAATGACTCATATGTATTTAAATGTTAACGGTAAGCTTTGTTCCGACAGGCTCATTTGGTTGGTTTGTTCCTTAGATTATATCGGAAGTTGAACATGAACACATACAAAAATTAGCACTGAGAATTACTCTGTAGATTAAAATTAAACAGTTCTTCCTGTGCATATATGTGCACTTTATGTCTGAGCAGGCTATTTTTATATATTCAAGCTAAACGTAACACACCGCAGCCAGCCGTCAAAGTAACCAGAATGATTTCCAGCTTAGCTGCCACCTGCCATTAGACACTAAAGCAATTTAGACGCTCAGATACCATAGCAGCGCCTTTGGGTTTCCATGGCGACATGTATGAAGCCAACTTCTGGCATTAGTGAAGGTAACACGACTGCCGCTGCGCCTGTCTGTGCGCGTCTGTATGTGTGTGATCATGTGAAAACCCCTGGACACACGTGGGAAAAAAAAAAATCTTTGAATTCATGCTACTGTGCGTGTACACCAATCAGTGCCTGCAGCTAGAAGAGGCCATGACCATTTGTTCTGAGATAACTGCAGTGTTAAGCCTCGCCTTGTTTATATGGCTACAGTGCCTCTCGGCATTAAAATGAGCTGATTCTGAACTAATTGGAAGATGATTAACTGCGCTGTTATATTGCCTTTAGCAGAACAACACTGGCCCAGTCCAGAACAATATGTTATATCATCCCATATAGACAGACTGTGAAGTTGCCAGGCAGGCAGCAGGAACAGAGGAGGAGTGAGGCATGCTGATATGAACAGGGCTATTTTAGTCTTCGAGATCTTGAGGCACTTTCTAGGTTTAGATTATGATAGCTGTGACAGCAGGGTCCTCTGTGATCCCTCCCACTCTTCAAAGTGTGGTGAGGACAAACATCTGAAAGTTAACTTCTGGTGTGAAAAATGAAGTGAGAAGAAAACAGGAAGACACAAACATTGTTTCAATGAGAGCTGCATTTTATAACTTTTTAATGGTAGAAGGGTATTTATGGAGGGCTTAATACCTTGGCCGGGTATATGAGTGTGAGTCTAATTTTGTTTGACTTTATTTGAGTTCACCTAACTTGCCTGATGCTCAACTTTAAATAGATAAACACACGTTTCATAACCATAAACATCTGAGTTTCAGTTCTTCATAACAATGTGCTTCTTCAGAGGGGCTCATCTTAAAGTTGGACTTGTCAACACAGCTTTGCAGCTCTGTGAAAAAAACATTGCGTGAGGATGACAAATTTATATGTTATCTGGATCCATAATACAACCAGAGTTGTATGCAGCTCTGATACAACTGCAGTGGTAAGAAGTTAAGCATTTGAAGTTATGTACTTAGGACATACAGCAGCAACTGAACTGCTTCAGGTCACTCTTTGGTTTACTTATTAACCTGGCTGATACAGACTTGGCTTTTGGCCCTGTCTGCAATGAATTCCTCTTTTGCTGATTATAAATTTTATTGCACATGACTGCGCTGACGTAACTTCACAACATCTCTATGTAGTTGGAAGTGAACTTTATTGTTTGCCATTTTGAAGCTTTATAGTGCTACATATACTACATGTTAGAATACAACCACTTAAAAGGAATCACCAGCACACAAGCAACTGTGACCAGATATTTACCAGTGTTTTTGTGTAAATGACCAAATCTCTCCTGGCCCTGTGCTTAGAGTCCTATGCCATACAATGCTGAATGTGTAAAAACGCAACAGAAACATGCAGCTGTTGCTGTAACAAAGTGTTGCAATGGTTTGCCTGTAGTTGCAACAGATCCACTGGTAATTTAGAAAATCACTCAGTGTGGTTAGTTTTTGAAAGGCGCTGTAGAAAGTTCTGTCATCTCATTTGTATGAGACACAAACACACCATACAGTGGAGGACATTGAGGTGATGGTATACCTGCTGCTTGGTCTATGACTTTTTGTCATACTCGGTGTCAAAGAAGAGGGCCAGAGAAGGTGGCGGGCGTTGTGTGTAGCCATTTCCCTCGTTGCCAGGATAAAAAAATGGCAGGTATGATTCTTGTGAAGGAGTCGGTCTCATAACTCATCCAGTACCGTCACTCCTTGACCAATCAGTGGCATGGAGTCTGTTGACATCACAACTTGACTTGGCTCGTTTGGAAACCTGGTCTAGTAGGTACTAAAAAGTACTTGGTATAAGGTACTATCACCTAATGGAAAAACCTAAAAACCAAGTTGAGATGAGTCATGTGGATTCTAGTGGAAAAGTGGCTTAACAGACACCCACCTGGCTTATACACACCCTAATAAATCAGCTAAACAACTAATATATTCCCAACAGTGAAATAATGCTCACATAGTAATGTGACCTACATTTGGATATGAAATGTTTAATCCAACTGATAAGGGTAAAAATAGATTTGCAATAAAAAGCATAAGAGATGTGAGCCCTGAACTATCAGTGAAGTATTTATGGCAGTTAAATGCCGATATTTATGAATATTTTCTCCTTATCCCCCTTTTTCCTCACTAGCATTGTTTCTGAGCGTCACAACAAGAAGATGCCGCTGGATGAGGACTGTCATGCCTGGAAAAAGAAGACCACGGACATAAAGGAGAAGTATGACTTCAAAGACGTCCTGGGCACGTAAGTGTGTCTTTGCCACAGTGTTGAAATCCTTCGTGCTGTTGGTTTGCGAGATGTCTTTGTTGCACTCTAGAAGACATTGCAGAACCATGAAGTGCAAAAATGGTGTGCTCTTTAATGCCTGTCTATTCACTTGTCTCACATGGACAAACTCCAGAAATATATACTTGACACTAGATTTCATTTTTTAAAAACCATTATACATGTAATTACCTAGTAAGTGTTGCTGCTTGAAGAATGTATAAACCATAGTTGGTAAAGGGCACTCAGCCGTGAATGTATTGAATAGGCAAATGATGCACCCATACGCGGTGTTATGCAACCATCCGCCTAAAAGGGCTGCCTTTTGCAAGCCAACTTCATGCTGGGTGCTCTTGTGAATGTCAGGTTTTTAGTTTTGTGAAAATAAGTGTTCCACCTTTTGTTTCACCTGCCTTTTTCTCTTTGAAGTATTATATCTACTCAGACATGGACTTATTTTCAGAAGAATCATCTGATCAAAGTCCGTGAATTTAGCTAATGACCTCACAATTACTTGTTGTGTGTGACACTGATTTTTACTTGTATTTGTTTTTTTACCCAGCATCTAGTCTCCCACAGTTTGTCTTCACTTGTCAGGGTCAGTGGCTACATTTATCTGCTGCGTATATAGTCTATATGGTTATCAGCAGCTGAATAAATAAATGGATGTATGACAAACCATGTAACAGATGTTATTGTTCTCTCAGACTGATTTAAAAAAAAATGGGTCATCAAATATGCTTTGGAGGTTTTCAGTATACCTTGGCAATCTGCCCAAGTAAAGTCTATGTATGAGGAACACTGCCGTGTCACCGGTATCCTGTTGATCTACCTCTCTGGCACAGTGTCAACAAACCTGCCACAAAGCATTACAATGAGATGCTGATCAGCTGCTGCTTGTGTGCAAATGAATACAATGTTAGACCTCTTAAAGAAGTGTATTTCTTAGTCAGTACACAAGATAAACACACAGCCTCGTAAATTTAAACCTGTTTAATGTAGTGTCGACAAAAGGCCAAAATGATACTCCTGAGAAGGATCAGCATTAATACTGAAGTAATCTATTGATCTACTTCAATTATTCTTATTCTTATATTATAAGATTGTTAAGCCAAAGGACCTCTCAACAAATTATCACTATTTTATATTGCTGAACAGCCAAATGAGGAACACTTCATTCTCTATTCCCCTGTAATATACTGTTTAACTGGGAAACATGTTTTACGTAACAGTGATTCTGTGATTCTGTAAATGTGTGGCTCACTGTTTAAGAAATCAAGCATAAAGTCAAACTGCATAGCTGAGTGTCTTTGTTTATTCCAGCACATATGTCATTATATGAGACTAGTGACACATAAAAATATGTGACTTGGATTCTCACTTCTTAGTCTGTCACTGTGTTTTTACGTCTGTGTCGCTGGTGAGTGTGAAACACTACGAAGGAGGATTGGCTACTCTGAAAACTATTTAAGCTGTTTTTCATCAAACCACCAGTAGTCTTTGCCTACATTCAGTATTATCCGTACTTGCAGACAAGATTGCTATATCGCTGAAATATTTTTGGATGTAGTGTCCTACGTTCAGCTGGCTGCAGATTTGTGCTTGTCTCCTTATTAATGATCTGTTTGCTGTGTAATCTCTCAAAGTGTGTGCGTGCGTGTGTGCCTGTGTTATATGACTTAATATGTCTTAGTGTGATTCACTCGTGAATGTGACCTAGTTTGGTTTTTTTGTTCCCATAGAACAGAATGTTAAATTGATTTATACTTTCTTGCTTTTGTTATTTCATGGGACAACAAATGTGAAAGTGGCTTCTTTCATGAATAAATCATAGCATGAAATGTTTAAATCCTGCAAAACATAGCATATAAATCACAAACATTAAGTTTAGGATTTATTCACATGGGTGTGATTGTGATTATCACTTTATCTCAAATGGTTATGCTTGATTTTTGAATGGCAACCCCGCTGTTTGTCATTTATAGAAACTTGAATCATTCCTGACGTATCTTAAGCGCAGGTACACTATATGTGCTAGTGTGCAGGAATCCCACTGTTGTAGCTGCACACAGTACGCTAGTCAAATCTTGATGTGATTTGGCTTTTATAATAATACAATTTATCCTGACATCAAGACATCAAGTAAGTAAGTAAGTAAGTAAGTAAAATTTATTTATATACCGCTTTTCACAGATAAAAATCACAAAGTGCTTTACAACACAGGAAATGGAAATATAAAAAAATATATAACAGTAAATAAAACAATGTAAAACTATAAAAACAGCATACGAAGAAATTAATCAAATGCTTTTCTAAACAAAAATGTCTTTAGCTGTTTCTTAAAAGAATCAATGGAGTCCGTGCAGCGAAGAGACAGTGGGAGAGAATTCCACAACCGTGGTGCCACTGCCTGAAAGGCCTGATCACCACGAGTTTTAAAATGAGTGCGCGGTACCACCAGCAGTCTCTCATCTAATGACCTTAAAGCCCGAGAAGATGTATGTGGTTTCAGCAGGTCAGATAAATATTGAGGAGATTGACCATGTAGGGCCCTAAAGGTTAGAACTAAAATTTTAAAATGAAACCTAAAATTTACAGGCAACCAGTGAAGGGAGGCCAAGACTGGAGTGATATGCGATCTTCTCTTGGTGCCTGTTAAGAGACGTGCTGCAGCATTCTGCACAGTCTGAAGACGATTTAAGGCTGATTTGTTAAAACAAGTAAAAAGGCCAAGACTGTTTCTGCCTTCCAGAGGTCATGCTGGGGTTGAGATCGTCCTCCTGTCCAAATAGTCCCACTGTCTTTCCCACTATGAAATGTTTTCCCAAAATTACTGTAGCAATTTGGATCCCATTTTCCCCCTTTAAGCCTATACTGTTTTGTGCATGCATAGATACTTGTAACATTTAATCCCTAGAATAACTCCTGGTTATAAGCTCGTTAAGCATGGATGCCGAGTGTCATAAGACAGGATGTTTGTCCAAGGTGTCTTGCTTAAAGCGCGTTTTCCATACACCCACATCCTTGTTAGTTTTGGATTAAGTTCTGTGAACTTAGATGAAACCTAATACAAGGTGAAAGCTAGCTGGTTTTGTGAGTTTATAAAACCTCCCCTTGCTCCTTTTGTGTCACGAGTTGACATAAGTAGAAACATATTCAAAACCTAATCATAATATGAAGAATACATATATATATATATATATATATATAACCAGCTGAGCCTGGTTGACAGCCACATACATGAAAATCCTTTCAACCCTCTCATTGTCATCCCTCCAGTTCTCTACCTGCCCCCGGTTTGGGGCTGAGCTTGTTTATGGAGAGATCACCGGCTCAATGCATCACTCAGCTGTTTGCCACATTCATTTGCCTTTGCTGGATTGTTGTCTTGGTAACAACAAGAGACACTTTCCATAATGGACTCAAACAGTCACTATGGAAACAAAGTTTTTGATTCGCTATTAATAATCCACCACCGGGTTCATGTGTGAGCTTTGTGAATCGGATTAAAAAATTTTTTTTAATGGAAACACAGAAAATTTGACGCACTTCTATACCTTTCTCTACACACGTTTTGTGTTTGTTTGTTTTTTTTAGAACCTTCCTTGCTCATATTTTGACCATGATGGGGGCGGTCACTGATGTAAAACCATTAGTATTAGTCTTAAACATTAGTCATCAATTTACCTGTCCTGAATTTGCAAAAACATTCAATAAATGCAAAATAATCTGATGACTTGTTATTTATATATGTCACATTTATTTCCTTCAGGGGTCCTCAGTGACACAGTTATCCCGGCACTTTAGGATGCTTGGTCTGTTGCAGTATCAGTGCAGATACCTTGGCTTTAGGCTCATGCCAATACTGAATACTGATACAGCTCCAGTGTACATTAACAAGCTTTGTTTCTCACTGTGAGGTAAAGACTGGAAATCATTCTTTTATCTTTCAAACAGCGTCAGGCTCAAATTAAACTTTTTTTCAAACTTTACAAAGCAAATGTAACAGGTACATACAATGGTATAAATGTACTGAACTGCTTTTTATGATCAAAATAATACCAAACAATGGTACACACAAACAAATTGTACTTTTGAGGTTGATCAAAGTTTTTGTGCTTGCATTTTGCTGTCCTAAACGCTCTTGCTAGTGTCTCTCTTCTCTTTCTCTGCTTTCCATTTTACCCCTGTGTACCTCTCTGTACACACATGGAGTGTAGCTGGACAGAGAGACAGGTATAGATGAGTGTAATGAAGCTGATGGCTTACTAATGCTACTGCAAGTGCTATAAAATCTTCCTAACAAGTGTAAAATCTAATATAGCAACATCCAAAATGGTAACAGAGAAAGAGAGAGCAAAGCTGAAATGGAAAGCACACTTCTTTTATTGTGGCCAACTCACTTGACCATTGTTTGTTGGAAATCACTTAGTCAGTTACAAACTATAAAAAAAAAAAAAACAGAACTTGTGGCGTAGCATAGGGCTGGGCTATATCATACCGTTCACGGTAATACCGGTATAATGTTGGGCAACGATAAGAAAATGAAATATCGCGATAGAATATGGGTAAAACGCGCATGCGCAGTGCCTTTGTTTTCATACGCACATGGCGGAAAAAGCATGGCGGCGACGGAGAATTAGAAGGACGAAAGCGGATCGTTGAATGAAACAGATGAACCAGATTTGGTTTGTAAAAATGCTGCAACTTCAGTGGTGTGGAACAGGTTTAGCTTTCGTCCGTCAGATACACAACAAAGCAATATTTGTGGTAGCGCATGCTAGCGAGCCGTCGTGTTTTTTGGAAAATACGGCACACTAAAATCATCCTTTGATTTTTCTGAAAATCGACAGTGCCCATTATAATCCCGTGTGCCTTATGTATGAATTCTGGTTGTGTTTACTGACCTCAAAATTATTTTATGTGGTACACGGCGCTCGAAAATCTGTCAAATGTTTCAGTACGACTTTGCTAAGCTACGAACCCACACTGCTTAATTGATTGTCGGAGCATTACGGCTATCGTAGGCAGGAGCCTCGCGGAGTGATACATACTGTGCTTCAACATAATATTAACGTATTGTGTGTGTGTATAACCTCTTTTTAAGTTTTGTGGATATTATACATGGTTATGCTGAGGATATGTCGGCCAATTTCCACTGGAAATGCCTTTTGGTTAAACTGTCAGCAAGGAATTTGCATTTGCACTGTTAATTTTTTATATTATATAACTTTAATGCACTTAAAAAAAACACAGCTGCTTGTGAAAAGTGAAAATACATTGATGTATTTTTTTTTCACTAATAAAGTTGTGGAGTTGTAAAGTATTTTGTCTAGTGTCAGTTATATTGTCAGTTATATCGTTATCGCAAATTTTCAAATGTATATCGTGATAAATATTTTTGGTCATATCGCCCTGCTCTAGCGTAGCATGTGTGAAATACTCCGTGTCACTTCCCTGACCCATGTCTACTGGTGCACTTTTTTCTGATGAGTAACCTATTAAATATAGAAATCAATTAAATAAAGCGCTGTGCAAAACTCTTAAGTCACCCTTCTTAAAAATATATTGTTTAATATTTTGCTTGGAAAATAGGTGCAGTAATTTAAGGAAATGTGTATCAACATGCATGGAAATATGGTATATATAAGGTAAAACAGAGGTTATATAATTCTAATGAACTTGAAAATCAGTATTTGGCACGATCACCTCTACTCTTCAATACAGACTGACCTCTCTTAACCAAGCTTTCTGGTAATTTCTTTAAGCACTCTTCAGGAATAGTCCTTCAGGAATAGTCCTTCCATGTATGCTTTTACTACACTGGCAGTGTGTTTGAGAAATGGAAATGGCTGTTGTCAGTCAGATGGTATCCTGATGATACTGCATCTTGTCTCAAAATCTGGTGTTCCTTTTCTGAATTTATAATAATTTCACCAATTTTGACAAGATCTCCAACACCGCTGACTGAAATGCAGCCCCAAACCATGACAGAAGCTCAACTATGTTTTACAGATGGCTGTAGACTCTCCTGACCTCCTTTGTACATACTAACAATTAGAACTAAAACTTTTCACATTTGGATTCATCATTCCATCAGACCCTTTGGTCTAGTTAGTCTAGTTATTGTACAATTTGGCATACCTCAACATTTTCTTCCCGTTTTGCTATCTGTTTTGCTATCCTTAAAAAAAATGGCCTTTTGACAGCCACGTCCTTGCTAAGTTATCCGTTTTATGAAAACAACACTGGTTCATCTTTCGAGTTAGGAGCCTTTTTATATTATATGATTCATAGGTCAGTGTTAAGTGGCTTTGAAAATGGTCAGGTACAAGAATTGGACTGAAAATGAGTGAAAAAGCAGCCAGTCTCCAAAAAGAAACTTTTGCAAGCTATTGCCAAGACCACTTTCAAAATTACAAGAAAGTCTAGCTCCTTGGAAATAAAATAAAGAAATTAGGGGTAACTCAACCCTAGTGCACAGTACTCTAGGTCAGCCCCATAGTGTTGTGTTGTTACAAATGCCCCATCCAGCTGTCTGATCAGTATCTGATATAAGTGTTGTATCAGTGCATCAGTCCTATGAACCACATAACAGCTGCTTGCATTGGTTTGTACTGCTAATCCCCAGCTGCAGGCACATGTTTCAGTAATCAAAGCAGATGGGGATTAATAAAAAACAAGCAATGGTACTGCAATCAACTTAAATCCTCCCTTAAGTTAATACCCCCAACCTCTCTCTCTTTCTATTTGTCCTACCCAACTCAAAACTTGAATCTGGGCTGTCAGAAAGCCAACCTCATTTTTGGCTCCACATCTCTATCACCTGCTCTCTGTTTCCTGGTTTCAAACTGTGTTCAGTGTGGGATGGGGGATCCCAGTGTATCCTGCTGCCCTTTGATTTTCAGCTGAAATGAAAGCGTTCATTATGCAGGGTTGAGGACACACAGCTGAGCATAAGAGCACGCCACAGATCCTCTTCAGGGCTTCTGTTAATCACATATTGTGTATTACAGTTACGTTTCTAGTTAAAGATCTGGTAATATTAAAAGTAGCATTTGTCACAGTTACCTTGAATTCAATAAGGGTAGGTGTGCAAGACTTTGTGTGTATGCAGTCATGCATACATATTCAGATGTTTTTGACTGAGAAGTTTGAATTTCCTTGTCTCTCCTGGTACTTTCCTAACCTTTTATTTCAAATATTGACTTTCGCTGCTCTCTCTACAATATGTTGGTAAGCATTTGTCATGAGTCATGTCGCCCCGGGTGTACTGCTCATTGTCACAGGCCCTGTATTTGGAAAATAGGAAATATCTTATATATTGTATAATGTATTATTATAGAGCCTTTTCAACTTAATATAGAAAATATGAGTGAATCTGCTTTTAAGTGTCAGTAGTTATTTATTTGAAACTGTTTCTATGTTTCAAAGACTAGATGACCTATTACGTCATTTGAATCCCAGTGTCCTCCATTATTTCACTTTTTTCCCTTCTTTCTGTTGTTAAGATGTTGATCTTTTCGCTGTAGTGCCTGTAAACATCTCTTTGCAAGAAATGTTCCCACACTTAGCCACAGGCTTTGAGATTTCTTTACTGATGATAAACTGCACAAATGAACCATGCTGACTTTTTTGACATTTAAATGGCTGCACATGTTCTCATGCCGCGAGCAGTTAGGCGGAATTCTTGGTATTTTTAGCCTAGAATACATTGCAAAACACAGAGGAGATAAAGCAACAAGAGACTGGCTATAGGAGGAAGTGGACAGAAAAAGCAGGGGTGCATGGTGTAATCATCTAAAATCGTTAGGGCTGATGGATTGGCCCCTGCCTATCTTCGTCAGTCATGTTCTATGGTGACCCAGTGGCCCTCGTTGTTTGTAGGATCTGCTATTGGCTGCAATTGATTTGGTAAGAGTTGTGTTTTTGTACATGCGGGGGTGATGGAGAGGCACAGGGAGTAAAAGGATTCATCCCGACAACACTTGTTTTTCTTTTCTGCCCCGTTGTGTATGTTTATAGGCACATGCAGTATAATTATAATAATCAATAAAGCCTCTCTATTTCTGTTATCTCTTGTTGACCTTCAGGTCCCCCCATTTGACTTGGCAACTCTGAGAATGAAAGAGGATCCATTCATCACTTCTCTTCTCTTTTTACCAAGCAAAGAGCACAGATATTTTTATGTGTTAGACTCCAGAGTGAGCTTATATTGTTTAGTGTCTGTTAGATGGATGAGATACTAATCTTTTTAACTTCATCAGTGTGTATTTCTTTGATATGAAACTGTGTTGTTGATGAATCCAGCATTTCACTGAGAAACAAGATTTTTGTTGATTTGTTGTACAGAATCAACAGTTAGTGCTGGGACACAATCTGTTAGTGAAAAGAGGAACCGTTTGCTCCACTTGTTACCTCATACTCATGCCTCTGGGCTAAATTACATGGGTTTTAACACTGATTTGCCTCTCTGTCTAAGGGCTCTCTGCTCCTGAGTGGAAGGGTTCAATAACTCAGCACTAAATGTTCATTTGTCTGAGTGTGTTTATTTGGGCTCTTTTACGCACAGTTTCATTTGTGAATGACGATGGTTTGCATGACCAGAGATGAGGCTTTGACCATGCTGTAGCATTAAATGTTCTTACAGTAAATCATATTATTGTTTAGAGCAGGAAAGTCAAACTCATTTTACACCATGGGCCACATTCAGCCCACTTTGAGCTTAAGTGGGCTGATTCAGCCAAACTCCCCTTTCTGTCAGTGTAAAGATGTTTAACTACGCATTTAATCCCATTTATTATCAGAAAAAGAAGTGCAGTTTCAACAGTACAGCTCAGTTTTTCTATAAGGATAAAAATGCTGCTGTAGTAAATGACAAAAATCTGTCAGAACTCATAAATAAATGTATAAAACTACAGAAAAAATTTCTGTTAGCTTACTGCCAGTAGGAAAAGCTGTTTAAAACAAGCAAACAAAAATAAAAAAACGCATTGGAGTCTTTACTAGGTCAGTTATGGCCCCTGGGCCTTATGTTTGACAACTCTGATTTAGAGAGACCATGGTCTCTCTAATACACGTACTAACCTCTCTTATAGTATATAAATCTTATAGTAATTAAGGGACATGCCTTTGTCCGGATCTTGCACTCACCCGTTCAAAGTTTCATTGTCATTGAAATGACTGTTTTGATGACAGTCAGTTGCCATCTTCAAAGTGACTTTGGCCCAGCAAGGCAGTGATAAACGGCAACGAGGTAGAGTCAGACTGTGGTGGCCAGTTTGCAGCTGAATGGGATCAGATTACAGATGTGCATTGTGTTTGTGATTAAACTGCAAAAATCACAAATCAGTTGTGGTATGTTGCAAACCTGTTGCTACCTGCATACACAGGAATTCACATTAATTACTTAGAGTGCAGCCAGAACCTCAGAGATTTGAAATTAAAATTCAGAAATCCCTCCACAGTTAATGATACCGTGTCTTTGTAGTGCAGTGGTTCACACATGTGCCTAACATGGTCCCCGGTTTAAGACTGGGAGGAGACACAAATCCCTTGGGGGGATATGCAAATATGAAGAGCCATCTAGTGTGGCGGCACGTTGTAAATAAGGAAACAGCTGAAAGAAGTTTCTTCAGATGGTGACGTAGTGGCTGTAGGGGGCAGTTTAACTGCAAAATGTCAACTTTGCACAATCAATTGAGTCAGAATCGAGTCTCTTATTGGAAAGCGTGGAGTCAAATCAACTTGCAGCGTAGACAAGTTGCACTCATTGGTTCTTACTGAGTCAGGTTGCTTGCACCTGATTGGCGATCTGTATTTCTAAATTAGATGGCAGTTAGTTGAATTCTTTGCCAATTTGTCAGAGAGGGATTGAAGTGAGTCCAAGATGTACTGAAGTTGTTTGGAGGTTGCATCTCATTAGGTAACCCGTGCAGTCACTTTGCAAATGAAAGTGATTGCCCAGAAATTGAGTGTGTATTACATCCTCAACCACAGTTAGTTGCCACAAATATTGTGTTTACATAGTATTTCCATAATCTTGTAAAGTAATACAGTTCCTATACATAATTACTATATTTATATCGTCTGAATTTGGATGATGCTGCTGAATTCATATTGCTGCAATTCATTACTTCGTTGCTGTGTTATGCAATATTTTCAAGTAATAAGTGAGCAATCACCCCACACATCCCTATGCCAACATATTTATAGTCTAAAGTGTAGTGTGGAGGTTCAGACACACATGGAGTTTGAAGGAAAATAAGCACAGACTCACTTTTACTACAGCATTTGCGTGTGAAGTTGAATCAAACAAATTCAAAATGATGATTAACAAAGCCGTTCAGACAAAAGAAACAGCCACCTTTATGGAGCAGATGAATCTCACAGCATGAGAGCTGCCCCACTTCATCTATTTTTCATCTCTCTGTGCTTCTTTTTTTCTGTCTCTGTCCTAACTCTCCCATCTCTTCATTTACCACCATATTCATCCCATCATATTCCCGTAATAGTGCTTATTATAACGTCAGTTTTTAATCTTCACATAAACCCCAAAAGTATAAATTTTTCTGTAATGTTATCACCTCATAGCTAGCCTAAAAAGAAGACTGGTTTTCTTTATTTTTTTTAATTGAGTCTGAGCTTCAGAATAGATGATATTAAAAGGAAGAAGGTGGATGGGGCTTTGCTCCAGTACTGTAAAGCGTAGCATAAGACAATACATTACTGTGTCCTTGTAATAGTGTCTCTGGCTTATTCTGTCTTTTCGCTGCTCTTTCAGTTTCAAATTCCAAAAATAGTAATCAAGTGGGACTGATTTTTGCATTCTAAATATGCATTCATTAAGACACTCTAGCAGCCATAGCACAGATCAGTGGAGTTTAACCATTACTTGGAACAATGACAGTTTAGAACTATTTCCAACTCCAGCACAATCCTCAAAATCCATCCCTGCTTATGGCACCTTCAGCCCTTCAGCCCTGCCCTGACCTAATTCGAACAGAAGTCTGCAACTCAGCATGGCATAGCCTGCAGTTCCTGAATACACACACACACACGCACACACACACACACACACACACACACACACACACACACACACACACACACACACACACACACACACACACACACACACACACACACACACACACACACATACATATATGCCCACTGTCTGGCCCACTTAGGCAACTCCATCTGCTCACAGCAATATATCCCTCTAACAGCTTTTAGTACACTCGCAGGCTTGTCGTGTACATCTTCCCACAGTCCTTCTCCATTGTTATAATCCTTTATTGTCCGTATTTCTCACATTTCAAGCTGTCCACATATCAGCAAACTGGCTTGAAAAGACATTCCATGCGCTTATTATCTCCAGTCCAAGAAATCCTTAGGGATGCGTGTTCTTTGCTGTCTAACTTAATTATACTCCGCTATATGATTTGATTGGGGGATTTTGTTTTCATGTATGTGCTTCAAAGCAATTCCTGCCAGTAAGTGGAGTTTAAACAGTGGAAAGTTGGGTCTAATTTTATCTTAAATGGATACTAAAGCTCTGTTAGTAACAGAACTTAAGCCTCTAGATAGCAGTGAGCTATGTAAACATCCACCAAGAGTAACCATTTATGTCTATTTGTCCTTTTTCCGGCCAATTTATGGCAAATATTCATTCCCTTTTGTTTTTATTTTTGATCTCTTTCAACACGCAACTACTCTCTCTGTGTGTGTGTGTGGTTTTTTTGGGGTTTTTTTGCTGGGTATATTTTTTTACATTATTTAAGAGCTTCTTGTTACTTTGTCTTTTGTTGATGCCTGTCCAATGGCGTACTGCAAAGAGGTGCATGCTGGAAATTTAATTTGTCTACCAAAGAGAGTCAGAATCCATAAATAATCAAGCTATAAAACAAAATCAATGAGTGAAGACTTTAAAGGCCTTTAAACACAGGACACGTAAAATATTTAGTAATCAGACCACTATATTAAGCAACAAGAGTCCTTGTAGCTTAACATGCACATTGGTAGTGAATATACAATGATATGGAAATATTAACTTAATACTGTTTTACCTCAGATAAACAGCTAAATCACCTCTCTGAAATGATTTCTCTGGCTCCTCAGTTGTGGTCCCAACTATGCCAACAGGAGCTCAAACTGCCCCATTGACTTCCTGAAATATGTACGAAAGCATTCATGATACAGCTTCAGCTTCTGGAGCAAACCATAAAATTCTCCTTGCTGCTGCCTTTTCATGAGAATTGGATGAATCCTGAATCTCTGAAACAGCAGGACCAGCTTATCAATGCAAAATACCAACTTGATTTTTTTTACACTGCACTTTTTGAGGGTAAATCTTCCCTAAATGTATGTATATACTTAGCATTTCCATGTCAATTTTTTTTTAGAAATTTCTTGTTGCTTTTTTGCAACTTGCTCTGCATGCGATACCTTAAGTTATAGTTGAACATAATCTTTACTAGCAGGTAGATGTATATATGAGCATTCAGTATGTCAGGGCAAGGTTCAAGGTAATGGAAGCTTTTGGGGGATTGTTGTATGGCTCTCCCAAATACCTTTTTATGGGCTCTGGAGAACGGCAAAAATTCAAAGTTGGATTTTACAAAATTCAAAATACTGTGTGTGTGTGTGTGTGTGTGTGTGTGTGTGTGTGTGTGTGTGTTTATCATTTGTTTTGTCTTTTTCCATGGACACAGTGAACAGCTTCTGGCTTTCCCAAAAAATCCTTTAAGGACAACAAGATTTGTGAAGTCAAGCTACCTCATGAGGTGCATTTTTAGAGAGCTACCTGCTGTGGTGACCCCCCTTGTGGATAAGGTAGCCTCTAAAAGTAGCTTTTTCTTTTAAAATGGATACAACATTGAATGGTCAGCCAGTCTAAGTTTAACATTGATTTATTATTGGAGTAAGAAATATGCTCATATTTCTTAGTGCCAGTTAAAATCCAGGCAGCAGTGTTCTGAATTAACTGGAGTTGGTAAGGTGACCTCTTACTGCACTGGCCATAGTTCAGACTTGAAACCTTCAGTTATTTTGTGATGACAGTTTAAGAGTGTTTAATTTTGTTATTTATTGAGGAAATAGCAGATAACAAAACCAAGAATTTCTATCCTCAGAAACAACGTTAGCTGCAGAGGCTACGTCATGAGATGATTGGTCCAGATAGACTGTGTATCGTCAGAGTGGCTTAATTATTCTCAGTGAAGGACAGATTTTTTTCTGCTGAAAATTTTTTATGCTACAATGCTACATGCCAGCACTTGCGTACTTGTAGATTTAAAGCTGTATTAATTTACAAATAGTATTCCATATAAAAAGTCAGAAAATATCTTTTGTTGATAGTTCCTTGGTGTCTCATGAACAGATCAGATGGCTAAAAGTAAATTGTTAGTGTTTCCAATATTTAGATTTACAGTTACAGGAATATTTGGATAGTAACCTAGAGAGGACAGAGGAATCATGGGATTGCTGTCTGTCTGCTATCACCATTCAGAGACTGACAACAGTACAGACTTCAGGAGTAATGTTTGTCTTTTGGTGAATTGATGAGTTCACTCTAGCCAGTAGCTCCCCATGTTGCTCATAGCTCTAGATGTAGCAGTTTGGTTATGTAATATTACTTCACTGAACTGTAGTGTGGATTGTACTGAGGTATTACACTAAAAAACATAGTTTAGCCATGGTGCTGGTCTTTGGTGCACTTTGTCAATATCAGTAGGTCATATTTTAAACCATCCATGCATTCGCTTCCGCTTATCCTTTTCAGTGTCGCGGGTGCCTATCCCAGCTGTCATAGGCGAGAGGCGGGGTACACCCTGGACAGGCCGCCAGTCTGTCGCAGGGCTAACACATAGAGACAGACAACCATTCGCACTCACATTCACACCTATGGGGAATTTGGATTAATCAATTAACCTATCCCCACAAGCTGGACGTGGGAGGAAGCCGGAGTGCCCGGAGGGACACACGCAGACACGGGGAGAACATGCAAACTCCACAGAGAAAGACCCCGGCCTGATGGTGGAATTGAACTCAGGAATTGAACTCTTCTTGCTTTGTGGCAACAGTGCTGACCACCATGCCACCGTGTTGCCTTATTTTATTTAATGGTTTTTAAATGGTTTATTTAAATCATTTAAAAGTAAATAAATCTCTTTTTCATTTTACTTTTCACATTTGTGATACAGTATGTGTATACATCCTCACTCGGTATGCAATCACAGCAAGTCTTAGCCCCATAGGAAGGTTTAATGCTGCAGATGTGTAAACTAGGAGAACAGAATGCAAACATACTCATCGCAGCTCCACACCAATACAATGCTCTGCTAGTTTGTGTTCAATGCAGAGGGGTAATGGTGGGCTTTCAACGACAGAAAAGGTTTGGAGGATAATCTGGAAGCTTCTGAGGTTTATTTGATCTTCACTTACTGATTTTCACTTCCTTTTTTACTTGCTAGGCACACTACTGTGTTAGGTATAGTATAATATTGGAATATAGTATAGAAAAAACTTTCAGTTTGAGTTAAAATATGTCAAAAGTTAACCCATCGTATTGGATGGGTTAACCACTGCCTTTATGTGATTTGATGCCAGGGCTCTAATATGTGATGAGTTGGAAGTGAGAGATGTATTTTGATATTGTCATAACCTGCTGCATCAAGGCACCAGTGACAAAGGAGGCATGGTGTATAATTTTGAGATATTAGCCATGTGTAAATGGTCGTTTTGATCAGGTGATTCAAAACAATAGGCTGTAAACACAACATAGGCAACATTATTTACTCATGAGGTAGATGTGGTTAATGTAGGCTAAATTCTGGCAGTTTTTGTGTGATGTTGCTGACAGACGGACAAGTATTTTTCACTGTCTCAGATTTGTGTCTTTGCCTTGGTGGAGCAAAAAAAAAAAAAGGTAATTCAAGAATTTAAATGGGTCTCCCTTTAGGGTTAGATGACCACATTTTACTGATGTGTTGTGTCCGTGTGCTGTGTTGTTATATGTAAATCGAGAGTGATTGTGGTTAGATTGTGCTGTTCTTCATGTTTGGGAGGCCCACAGAGCAAAGATGGTCTTTTTATGTTTCAGGTCCAGTTTCACAGTTGGGTATCTCTCAGCTCTGGTTGGGCCAGATGGTCCTTCCCTATGTCTCTCTGACCTTTCCACAGTTACAGTTTTGTCATCTGTTTACATACCTTCTTGACCAACTTCTCAGCAGGACAGATGGCAGAATTGCTGTGAGTTTGAGAAATAAGAAATGTCCTTTTTCCATGGCAGATAGTCAGAGAAGATTAGTATTCTCAAAACGTCACTGCCACATAAGAAATACTTCCTTGTTGATTTTCTTTTTTTTAATGTTTGCTTTGCAGAGTTCATTTTAATTGGCATATGTGCTGTACATATCTGCATTATCACTGACACTTACTTTATACAGTACAACAGTAACAAAATAAAAAAGGTGTTGTGTTCAAAATAGAATAAACAGAGGGGTCTGCTGACATTTGACCGTTTACGATGAATAAAATTAATAATAATTAAAAAAAAACAACACAGCATCTTATTCAAATGTTTGGGTGGGGTGTAAAACCAACAGTGACGGAGTTTATGCAAATATTTAAACTGTGTGAGGCCTAAATGTGTATACGTCTTTTCTATATTTGACTATATGCAGTATATATATATTGAAACCACTGTGTAAAGTATTTACACAGTGTTTTTCTGAGAAATGCCCTACTGTTTGTATAATGGCAAGCTAGTCCTCATTAAGGGCTTAGCAGTTAATAGCTGTCCAGTCGTACCATGTCTGCATGCTTGTGTGTGCGTGAGGGGACTGAGTGTTTCCTGTTTCGGGACACAGTTCCCATGGTGCCGATTAGAACGTCCTGTTTGGAACGGGAACAGCTCTGTAAACACGTTTGTTTACCTTATAATTCAACTGAAACCTTGGTTAGGATTAACCTTCAGCAAACTCACCCGACACAGCCATCCTTTCTATATTCTTCATGTTTTTTTAGGCTGCACGGTGCCAGTTGCGGACACATCAAATAATACTCAGATAATTTACTGTAAAACAGTTGTATAACAACAGTACTTGAGGGTTGCTGCTACATTTGTTTGGCATCTCCTGTGTGGTGACAAGCATAGAAGGCAGTTGGCTGAACTTGTGTCTGCTTCTTCTGTTTTTATTAAACAGTGGCCGTCAAGGCTGCTGCTCAGTAAAAGTGTCACTTTAAAGGACCAACGCAGTGAAGGACTGTTTCCTGATATTCAGAAAATAGGGAAGTAATTTTGGGAACTACATAAAAACAATGACCAGTCTTATTTTGTGATGGGAAGTCAAGAACGTAAAAGGGTTTTTTTTTCTTGGGGGGGGGTGTTTATGGCAAAATGTGGTTAAATATAAATATCAAGTTATTTTAAACAATTCAAGTCAGGCAAATATACATCAGGATTATTTTACATGGCAAAATGGTTATACAGTTTTTATCTTGCGAAACAAATAAAATCCCCCCTTGAATATCTGTAGTCAAAGACCGTTTCTGTGAACCACTGTTTGACACTTCCCAAGAGCCCTTTTGGTTTGTCAGTGGAAGTATGGAGAATGTCAGCTAAATTCTCCAGATGCTGCAGAGGAATTTGCAGCAGTGACAACCTCCTCCACAGAGCTGGATTTCTGCCAAAGCTAAAGGCATTCCTGAACAAGTTTTAGTTTCTTGTTGACACATGACCACAAAGCCTCACTCACAGTTAGTCTTATCAAGATCTGGGTTCAGGGTTCTTTGAGTTTTTGTAGTTAACACCACCAGAGACCTGCATGAGGGTCACTGCATAAAGTTTGTGGAAGGACCCGTTGTAAAACATATATATCTAAGCTCAACTACTGTTCATTTGTTGTCTTTACGAATTTTGCTTCATAACTAAAAAAAGGTAATTGTAAGCCCTCCGTCTGCATATTCAATTTCTTTAAATGTAAGCAGGAAGCAAGCAGTTTCTCTGTAGTTATTTTGTAATGAAGCCATTGCCAGTGTTATTCAGCGTGCACCACTGCCTGTCATGTCCAACTTGAAATATCACAATGTCATGCATGGCAGCGTGTATTTCAATAGTAGTAGCAAAGTGGGAACCCAATTTTTGAGTTTGTTACACTGATCATTATTTCACTACAAAAGTAATTTCCTAAAGCAAAAAACACAAACAACTCTTATAAATACTGCAAGAAATGCAAACAGGAACACAAACGCTGAGCCAAAATAGGACTGCAGGCGACATCTATCACTGCTCAGTGCTCTCGACCTTTGCCAACACAGTGTCCCTTTATGGAAAATCCTGATATAACTCAGGACCCATAAATTACATTAGGCAAAATCAGCCTTCTTTCAAAAATTTATTTATTTTATTTAAAATTAAAATTTGAATTATGAATGTACATGTGTTTCGCAGGATTCTTTTTTTCTAGGATTACTTTACAGAGAATAGAGAGTTGCTTGTTTTTCAGGTGTCGCTGGTATGAAAACAAGTCTTCATGTTTGGCAGTAATAATGAATCTGTAAATCTCTAGACTGAATGCATGTCCTTCATTTCTGTCTACACAAACAACTGCCTGGAACCAGAGCGATAACAACCGATTTCACTTTTGATCTGAGTTTTTCCGTACCATTGGTTTTAAGAAAACAGGGACATGTTTGAACATGGTATTGGCAGCTAATACTGAAATGATCATAGATTTTTTTTTTTAAGAAAACAAAAAACAAACATTGTTCACTGTCAGTGTCTGTTGTAGTGTGAATTACTGCTTCATCGCAAGACATCATTGTGAGTTATTTCAAGCTATGTAAACTTTCCTGTAAAACTACACATCATTTACTAGAATTCAGATTTTCTTCAGGTGAGATATAAAAAAATCAGATTTTTATGTTTGTTGTGTAATGGCTTGCCTGACACTCCTACCTGAAGAATATTGGATAAAATCATTATTTTTGTTGTTCTAAACATTTTCACTCTTATTATAATGGTTTACTTGCTGTTTAGCGCTGTGTTGTGTTCAAATGGACTTTATAAATAAACTGACTGAGAGTGATGACCTCGTGCAATAAGACTTTTGGAAGAACCACCATTGCAAAAATGACCTATAATAGACCCATTCCTGTAATATATCTATATATCTATATTATTGCTAATATATATTTTTGTAATATATCTATATTATGGCTAAAGCAGTTTCTGGATGGATGCAAACTGCATTTCGTTGCCTGCACTTGTGACATGTGCAATAACAATAAAGTTGAATTCTATTCTATTCTAAAAATTCATAAAAACCAGTGAAAATGATCCAGTGAATTCAAGCATGAGAGTATCAAAAGCTTTGAAATTAATAAATTTGCCTGTGTTACACATTACTGTAAGAAATGTATTCACTTCAAAATGCTCAGATTCATCCAACACTTAGTAGAAAACCAAATATATACCCGACACTACCCACTTCATCATCCCAACAGTCTATCCTATGTGTTGTAAACACAGCATAAGGTCATGGGTATGGGATGCACAGATATTAAGCTTTAGGGCTAATTACCAGGATTATTATGTGCCATAGTGGTCTTTCCATCTGTTTTTTCCCCTAAAAAGGCTCTGTAATTTAGGTGTATGGAAAAATATGAAAAATTAAAAATCAGGAAGACCCTAGTTTTTTCATGGAAGCCCTTCTTTTTATTTATTGTGGTATGTGAAGTACAGCTTAATATATGGTAGATTGATTAGTAGGCTAAACAAATCAGTAATCAGAAGACCTTCTGCTGCAGGGAGAGTGTTATGTCATTTTAATGTTACCAATGTTTTTTCCTTTAGTTTTGCTTATTTATTTATTTTATTTTATTAAAATCATCACAGTTTGAAACAGTAAGTTACATTACACATGAAGAAACCAAAATGTTGCATTGAAGCTACCGTGACCTTGTCTCTGTTGTATTGCGGTGTCAAAGCCTATCATTGTGGCTCAGGAGTTATAGCTATTGAACAGCACTAGAGCTGAGTCAGAACTCTTCGGGCTGTGGTCAAAATGTTCGAGGTCCACCTCCACTCTGAAATGGGTCATGGGAAAGTGCTATTATTCTTTTGCTACTCTGACTTCAGATGCTTTACTTGTTTTGATTTTCCTCAATAGAGAAACCAAGAGAATAAAAAAGAAAAAAGTGTAAAAGGCTGTCAGATTTGTCATTGCAGTACTTCAGCTAGTCAGAGCCTGGGTTCTTTACGTAAATAATGGTAAAAGGCAAAATTCAATTCAAATTCAATTCAAAATGTATTTGTATAGCACATTTAAAAACAACGGAGTTGACCAAAGTGCTTCACAATCGGTTAAAACAAGAGAAAACAATAGAGAAACAAATATAGACAGGGGTGCACATAAGTGGTCCGCAGGTGCACATTCGCTGTCAAAATAAAAGACGCGCACCAGATAAGAAGTTGCGTACATAGGATTTTCTGGAGGAGGACAGACATTTGTTTAGAACTCTTAAAGATGTCGAAGAATCAAGCTCCTTTAAGCAATTACTTTGGTGTTCCTCCACCTCCAAAGAAATGTCCGAAGGAGTCCTAACTGCAAAAGAAGCGCGTATTCTCGGAAAAGTGGTTGCAGGAGGTGAGCTGGCTTCAAACAAATGATGAACGCACAGAGATGTGGTGCAGAATATACCGTGAAAATCCCACTCTAGCGGACAAAAACAGTGCCTTTTATATGTACGCAAACGTGCGTTGCAACTTCTTATCTGGTGCGCGTCTTTTATTTTGACAGCGAATGCGCACCTGCGGACCACTTATGTGCACCCCTGAATATAGATAAATTAGAAACAAATACAGATAAATAAGAAGACAGTGAATTTTATAACATAACAGTAAGTTTTATGAAGCCTGCAATACATCCAAAAGGGGGGAAATGAGTTCTGAGGCTATTTTTTCCCCATTTACTGTTCATATGGACTTTCACATACACCATTATTCAATCTGTGACAATGTAAACTGTAGCATACAACTGATATACAGCATTACATGAGTCAGACTTAAAATCTTTTGGCCAATATCAACATTTGTCACTGAGATAAACCTCGATATTTAATACTGGTGCTTCCAACTCATCCCACCAGGTTGTAGTCTTTCCAAAACTTGACTCAGCACGCCAAAGACTTCGGGGGGCGGCTGATATTAAAAATAAACACAATCTGGCATCAGCAGGCTAAAATTTATATTAGCTTTTAGATGCTGGTAGCCAAGAATTACAAAAGTTAGACCAGTTTAACATCAGAGCTGGAATTTCTTATTTTCTGTAGAGTGTCAGCGACGCATGTGAAGAGCTGAAGCCCCTGGGATAAATAAACTCAGGTCTAACAGACTTGTGTGTTTGTGTTTCAGGGGGGCTTTCTCTGAGGTGGTCTTGGCTGAGGAGAAGAGGACTCAGAAATTGGTGGCTGTCAAGTGTATCCCCAAGAAGGCCTTAGAGGGCAAGGAAAACAGCATTGAGAATGAGATAGCAGTACTGCACAAGTAAGTGGACTTCTGTGTTTTGGTGAGTTGGCATTAATAGGCCCTATATGTCTTCATTTAAAGAAGACATATTTTGAATGGATTTGCTTGAAAACACGAGAGAGATCAGAAATTATTTATACATAGAAGATTAAATTGTTATTGTAAAAATCTGTATTTTGAATCACTGCACATTACGTTAGGAAGTGTCTGTGTTTGTGACGATGAGAGCAAATAACAAAAGATGTGGGTAAGAAGGTAGGCTGTGGCATTTAAATGTGCCAAAGTTTGGCAAAAAAAAACAAAATTAAAAAGAAATCACCCACTCCATTACACCACCACACACCTGAACCGCTGATCCAAGGTGGGAAGGATCCGTGTGAGCCTGTGTGAATTATAGCCTCAGTTTCCTCTTCTTAGCTGACACGATTAGCTTCTGTAGCCTGTTAAAGAGTCGTTTTACACCTAATTACTCTAAAAATAGTTTTTATTTCTACTGATTTGGAGTTTCTCAGGTAGAAACAAGGATTGGGGTTCATATGAGGTGTTCAAGTTAATTATTGTATATGATGCAACTATTAATGTAATTGACATTATCTTTTGAGATCATGCTATGTTTCATGCCATCACACAAAATGAAGATTGACAATGATTTAAACCCTTGATTTTCAGCTTCTCCTGGCAGCAAACACATATTGAGTCATTTGCCCAAGTGGTTTTCTTTCTACCTGAGAAACAGGCATAATGTTGAATATATTAAAGCAAGTGGCAGTTTCACTCTTTGCAGTTGTGAAGTTTTTCAAATGTACCTTTCTTTAGATGCAGGGAATTACAGGCCACAGTGAAAATGGCTGATCTACTTTGGGTCCCTAGTTATTTTTAGCGCTCTTGTTGCCTGGGTTACAGGAGACGAGGTGACGTGAGGACGGAGGAATGAGCATGTTGGGGTTTAGTTAACAGTCCAATTTTGACAAATGAGGTAAACTGAAGTAAACTTGGATTGCAGATCAGGCCTTGCTCTTTGTGAAGTTTGCATAGACTCGTAAAGTGGTTTCATGAATCATTGTAACACCTCATCCAAGTACACAGGTTGGGAACGGGGTCTGAATACGGGGGGAATATTTAAACTGTTTATAAAATATACGTTTCATGAAGCTGTACTAATATGTAGCATCTGGACAGATGCATGCCGTTGTAATACTTGCAGAAGTTTGGCACACTTGCTAAAATGAGCAAGACCTTTACTAAAAACACTTCTGGATGGCAGCATCCAGAAAATGAATATCTGAATCAGGAAATTCACTCCCAACTCCACCTTTTTTTTCCTTTTCCCCCAAATTCAGGCATGCATTTTTTATTTTTATTTTTTGATATACGTGATCATGTAACGCTTGAGGGGCTTTACAGGGGCTTCATAAAATGTTTCTTAAGAAAAGAGGCATATTTGCTGTCCAGTTTTTTAATTCTTAAATCACCCAACTCCACAGTTTTTGTCCAGTCACCCTACTGAAACTAAAGTGAAAAATAAAAATCGGGCCTCGAATACACCATTTCATATTATTTAGGATTAGTGGGCCCTTTACAGATGTTACCTGTGACATTTGCACTAGGGTGGGATGCTCCATACTAAAACTTCAATGCTGTGTTGAGCTTATGAAGTGCAGATCTTCTGAAACACAGTGCAGTTCAAAACACCCACATAATGTGATCACACCTAATTCAAGTTTTGGTGCGTTCGCCCTCAGTTGATTGTTAGTATCAACTGAGGGCGATACCACACCAGGTGTCACCGCAAACCTCCAGAAAGTTTGAAAGTCAGCAGCAGCTGGACCGAGACCAGGAGCAGGAGTGGCAGCAGTAACCACAGCTCAGGACTCAGCAGAGATTGTAGATTGACAGCTGGGTTAGTGAAACTCATGGCACCCACAGTGCAACTGCTGATGGCACTGTAGAGGTCACTGATGATGGCATGAATAAGGTGTTGTTTATCCACACCTTTAGAGCTTGGCAAAAAATACCCGTGTATACCCACAGTAGGTGTGAAAAGATTTTTGCCACGTCTAGGGAGGTTACAAAGTTACAAAAAAGTTACAAAAAAAGAAGCCAACTCATCCGCAAAACAGCTGAAAAACTAATATTTGTGAATAAACATATTTACATAGACGTTGTTAATTTTTCATTGGCATAATTAGCTACATTCGTTCCACTGTAAATGAAACATCTTCTATAAAGATTACTGAGGCCTACACTCTTCACCAGGGGTGGCGGGACCCCAGCCCTCAAGGGCCGGTGTCCTGCAGGATTTAAATGTGTCCTTGATCCAACACAGCTGATTCTAATAGCTAAATTACCTCCTCGACATGTCTTGAAGTTCTCCGGAGGCCTGGTGAAGAACTAATCATTTGATTCAGGTGTGTTGACCCAGGGTGATATCTAAAACCTGCTGGACACCGGCCCTTGAGGCCTGGAGTTCCCCACCTCTACATCTACACCCTACCTACAAAGTAGGTGACATTGAAATTGTTGTCACAATAAACAAACATTTTATAAATTGGTTTGTTTACATTTCACTGAATTTCAAAACAACGGAAACAACCACATTTACATAAACTTAAAAGGGAGGAAATAGTATTTGCTTACAGTCACAGCTTTGTCGTTTAAGGTTCTTACAGGTTTTTCTCGTTTTGTTGTATGGGCATTTCTTCAAAACATGTTTAACATAATTACACAATAATAACACATAATTATTGATAGAGTGGTAGAAGTGTGCAACACTTTTCTCTATGGTAATTTAGAGAAGAAGAGCATTGTCAACCTGTGACAATAGCAAAACTGGCCAGTAGGTGTCACTGTAGGGATGAGTGTCTCGAAACAGTTGACACAATTGCTTTGAATGTTTGCACAAAGCCTCGCTTTACCCATTGTTAATGTGCACTTTGCTTGGAGAAGTCAGAGTATCCGTGACTTTGATTGCAAAGACCACAGGAAGATTTTCTACTATGCTGTAGTCCATAAGCTCAGGCCCACAATATGTGGCAGTGTTTCTTGATCCTGTTTATGAAAAAATTAGGTTTATTTCAAGTTTATTTGTTTCCAAAGTTTGTGTGGAAGTGTGAACCTTTTTCAGGTTCACTTTTTTTTTTCTAGGTTTTCCGTTTTATGTATAATAATGTTATTCATTAAGTTTAATCATAATGAGGTTTTTTTTTTTTTTTTTTGGCTTGAACCACTTTTGCTATCTTTTGTTGCTCCCTCCTAATTTTTTTTTTTTTAAAGTGTTGCTGGCAAAAAATTAAATGAGCTTTTTTTTAAAAAACTGTTTGATATATTTCTGCATTATTTTCAACTAAATATAGGGTTTAAATCATTTTTAAATTATTGCATTCAGTTTTTATTTTTCAAAGTGTACTTATGTCCCTATTGCCAGTCTTGGCAGCCGGGGGTCAGTCCGCCAGGGCCTCCGCTCCTGGCCGCCACCCGGCACACAATGCACCCGACCCCTATGGCGCCTCCTGCGGGTGGTGGGCCTGCGGGAGGATGGGCCCATGTCTCCTCTTCGGGCTGTGCCCGGCCGGGCCCCATGGACTAAGGCCCGGCCACCAGACGCTCGCCCTCGGGCACCCTCCCCGGGCCTGGCTCCAGGGTGGGGCCCCGGTAACCCTATCCCGGGCAGGGTAAACTGTTCCCTCGGTGTTTTTTTCATAAGGGTCTTCTGAATCGCTCTTTGTCTGGTCCCTCACCCAGGACCAATTTGCCATGGGAGACCCTACCAGGGGGCAAAAGCCCCCAGACAACATAGCCCCTGGGATCCCTGGGACACACAAACCCCTCCACCACGATAAGGTTGCGATTCACGGAGGAGGACCGGTGCAGACGCTGCACCGGTCCGTCGTGGTGAAGAGGGAGCTGAGTGTAAAAGCGAAGCTCTCAATTTACCGGTCGATCTACGTCCCTACCCTCACCTATGGCCACGAGCTGTGGGTAGTGACCGAAAGGACGAGATCGCGGATACAAGCGGCGGAAATGAACTTCCTCCGAAGGGTGGCTGGCCTCTCCCTTAGAGATAGGGTGAGAAGTTCGGCCATCCGGGAGGGGCTCAGAGTAGAGCCGCTGCTGCTCCACATCGAACGGAGCCAGCTGAGGTGGTTTGGGCATCTGACAAGGATGCCCCCTGGGCGCCTCCTGGGTGAGGTGTTCCAGGCATGTCCCACCGGGAGGAGGCCCCGAGGCAGACCCAGGACACGCTGGAGAGATTATATCTCTCGGCTGGCCTGGGAACGCCTTGGTGTTCCCCCAGACGAGCTGGAGGAGGTGGCTGGGGAGAGGGAGGTCTGGGCCTCTTTGCTTAGGCTGCTGCCCCCGCGACCCGGCCCCGGATAAAGCGGATGAAGATGGATGGATGGATGGATGGTGTACTTATGTTTTTAGAAACAGTGCTGTAGGTTATAAAATCACCTAAATAAAATTACCACTGTTTAACTAAAGCAGGCAAACAAGAATACAAAACTGATTATATACATAACCAGTGAAAAGCAAGTCTCACCATTGTGTTACACCCATAAGAGACTCTTTCTCTCCACATTTTACTCTCTGCCTTAATAAATACTTTAAAAACACAGTGAAACAACACTGAAACAGAGTAAACCTGCTGTTTGTTTATGACCGAGGGACACAGCTGTCGCATTAAATTGTTTTTTAAATAGTCAGCTGCCACGTTATGTGGCCAATCGGTGTCTGCCTTCACTCCCTGTGAGGCCAGACCCAAACCCGTCATCCTCTATGGCTTTTGTTATTTCTCCCACTGTAAATTTATTGGTGTGTATTTAATGCTTGACACGTCTTACTATGAACTGTATAAAAGAGGTCAGTGTATTGAATATATGATCACCAAGCTAGTGTAGAAATACGTCTTTCTTGTTTCGCTTTTCTATTTTGTCTTGCTAATAAATGTTACACGGGCTGTTCGTCTTTCCCCCGTTCTATCTAGACCAAACATTTACTGAAGCACAGACATTTGCAAATACAGTGACTAATTGTACTCTTCGAGTCACTTGTAGCTGTGCCAGTCGGAGGAATTTCTGTGAAGTCGTCCTCTTACTTCTGGAAATCTGGAAAGGGTTGCAGCAAAGCCTGAATATCATACCATAAGCATGTCTTTGGTTCCATCTCATTTAACACTGGACTGGACAGATAAGAAGACTACACATGTTTGTGTCAGACCACAAGCTTGTATCTGACACCTTTACTACAAAGTGAATTCACGAGATGAGGCATGCAGTGGGTGATGTGACTGCATATTCTGCTCAGTGTCACACAGGGAACTTTGTTGCCAGTAGAGTAGCTGCTTCCAACGCAGAAAAGTTGTGGAAGATTTTAAAGGGATTATACAGTTCTGAAAATTAGAAGTTATTTAAAATGTTTTATTTGCATGCACATGAACTGAAGTAACTGCATTCAAATTCTCAGCTATAACTTAACTCTAAAGCAGCGTGTAAGGCAAAAACACGATGGGTAACAGATTAACAGTTCTGTTTTGGTGGGTTGTTTCTTTTCATTTGACTAATTGAATCTCTTCTGATCTGAAAAAACATGTTTACAGTTTCTCTGGAAACACTTTAAAATTTTTATAAGAGTTTTATAAGAACCATTCTTTCGTTTGTGGTTGGCCCACTCAGTGCTCTGGAAGAATACAATAAAATACAAAAGGTGTGAACAGAAAAATTTTTTTTTTTAACTTTAAAGTCTAAGACAGCAAAATCCAAGGTGGGTTAAATAAATCAATAAACGATCAGCAGCATTTAAAAATCATTAGAATTTCCTGTTTTCTTACTTTCACTCAAGTGTCAATTTTGCTTCTTGCTCACTGCAAAGTTGGCAGCTCTGTTCTCTAATTTGCTGACTTTCTGTGATCCAAGCTGACAGGGGTCAGCAGAGGACCGAACCTTAAATAGACACTTCAGCTTTCTGACAGTCACAATGACCCGTGTCCACCCGTAGGTTCATCGTCCACACGAGCACAGAATGTGTCCTACATGTTGCAGACCTTATGTAATCGTGTGTGTGAAACTGTATGTGAGTCTCCACATGTCCGTTTCTTGCTCCACACAGAGCTAAGCTGCTGAATGAAGGTGGATAAGACTCATTGCTGTAATCCAGCGTGAGCACAGGATGACACATACATAGTTACCTTGGGTACATCTCAGACACATGGCTTTGTGTTGTCTTTGTCTTCCTGCCTTCAACTCGGTAACCTTCAAACACACACCTTAGACCAGGCACTGAGGTAACAAACACTCAGAGTGCATGATGAGGGAAAGGAAAAATCAGAAAAGAATTAAAGCTGAAGTAAAAGGTTGCACTATGGGGCAATATTTTTATGAGTTGGTTCCTGTACCAGGACAAAAACCTCTTCTTGAGATACAGTACTGTGAAAAAAGATTGAGGAAACCAATCCACGACTGATAGTGATCCACTGTGTGTTTTTCTTTCCAGGTATGCTTTTACTGCATTGTCAGTGTGTTTGGGACCATTGTAAGGTTGAACAATGAAGTCGTTACCAATCAGATGGTCTCCAGATGATATTGCATGTTCAGTCAAAATCTCCAAACCATGAGAGAACCTCCACTGTATTTTGAACATGGCTTTTGATGCTCTCTCTTGTACCTCTTTTCTGACATCCATAAATACTGACAACAGTTTCAAGAAAATGTTTCACATTTGGATTCTTCACACTATCAGACTTTTGCATTTTCATTTAAGTTCTTGTGTAATCTAGCGTATGTCAGCCTTTGCTACTTGATTCTCTTCCCCCCAAAAATGTCTTCTTAACAGCCACCCTTCCACTGAGACCATTTCTGATGAGGCTTCAGTGAACAGTAGATGGAAAGACCAGCTAAATCTCTCAGGTCGTGGGTCAGGTCTTTGTTTTTTCCTTTTTTCTTGAGGACAAGACTGTCAGACACTATTGGTCTATTTTAGATTGTTGGTGTCTTTTTTGTTTTTCTTTTTATGCCTGCCATTTCTTCTTGTGTCCTTCACTTCTTACATTTTTCTTGATATTTTTTTAAGGCCACACTGCCTATCTAACAGTGTTATGTATGTATTTTATTTTTAGATTAAGTTGTCTCTAAGTAATTTTAGAACCTGGTAGGGACATACAGTAGACATTTTTTTAAAAATGTTATCACTTAAACCTCAGGATAGAAAGAGCGTGCATTTTCTTTTGTACATGACTGTAGATGGATGTGTTAGTAAATCACGTTTAAAAAACTGGCAGAAAGTTTGGTTACAGTTATTTATTGACAGTAGCATTTGTATGAGACACCTATTGCAGGTGTGCTAACATCACACGTTGGTTAGACAGAGGTACAAGAGTAATCTTAATCTGATGAGTCCATCTTGCATCTGTATCTGCAGACATGGGACAGCAGAACAGTGGAAGCTCTGTTTAAACTGCTAAAATGCAATTAGTGTCCCACAAAAAACATGACAGAAAATTATTATTTTGCTCTCTGCAAACAGCTGTTATCGATAAAGAGTGGATAAAGATCACATGTAAAACCAGTTTTTTGCAAGTACTGCTTGAAGAACAGAATTAACAACTGAACTTCTCGCCATTTTTTTCCTTTTTTTCCTCTCTTCACAGGATCAAACACGCCAACATTGTGTCTCTGGAAGACATATTTGAGAGTAAATCACACCTCTACCTTGTCATGCAACTGTGAGTATTCACATATGTGTGGGACTTTGTGATTTGTCTTTGCATGCCTACTTGTGTTCTCTCCCACACACGGCTTGTCACATGCCATGAATTGCACCCTGCAACACATTCACACAGGCATGCTTACACACACACACACACACACACACACACACACACACACACACACACACACACGAAAATTCTGTAGTACTCTACTCGTGAGCAACATTGGGGAGTTTGCCCTCATACTAGTTGCCAGTCAGTGTCCCACCCACCTCAACTAGTGAAATGTCAGAGTGAGAGAGGAAAAACAAAGGCAAGATGAGGATTAGAAAAATTATTATTAATTTATTAATGACTGTAAAATTAGGGAAATGAAAAACAGCAGCAAAGAGGGAAGATGCACATTTGTCAGGGGAGGGAGTTTGAATTCCCTCATAATATTTTTGTGACCTTGAAATCCAGACGTTTGAACTCATTCGTGGTTGTTCACTCTTTCATGTTGTGCTGCATCACTATCCTGTTCAGTTTTATTTTACCTCTGCCAACTGGTGTCAAACAGAGGCTGCACATATATGTGAAAATGTACGCAGGAATAGGAATGTATCATGGAGGGAATTGAATATGTGGGTAAAGTGAAACGGGGACACTGGCTGAATGAGTTCAGCAACCCAGCTTTCCATGCATGGCTTGTCCAAACATCCATATCATCTTCTCTTTTCTTGCTTTAGCTCGTTGTAAGATGTTAAATTTCCTGTGCAGGTATTCATAATGTACTCGAAATTCCTATGATAGAGTCACGTTGCCATCTAGTGGCAAAATATGAAGCAGACATTGTCAGACTGACTGACTGTTTATAATTTTAGACTGAAAGCATTTTTTCCCATGTGGTTGGTAAGAAAGTAACTTTATCTGAAGTAGTGGTTTATAACTAACTATAAAAGATTTTTATTTGCTGGAGTTAGCAGGGATTATCTTTTTATATCTCGCATCTACACTTTAAAATTTCCATGCTTCCCTTCTATTTTTAGTCCCCCTCTCACTGTTCTTTTCTTCTTTCTTATCCACATTGAAAATACAGAGTGTCTGGTGGGGAACTCTTTGATCGTATCATAGAGAAGGGCTTCTACACAGAGAAAGATGCCAGTAAGCTCATTCAGCAGATCCTGGATGCTGTCAAATACCTCCACGACATGGGCATTGTGCACCGTGACCTCAAGGTGAACCAGGGATCAGAACTATGTTTGAAAAGATTGACTTTGTGTGGCAAATGGTAGTGAATTTGAGTTTATTCTTGTAAGTTGTTGTCTCTCTTTTTTTGGTTTTTCACTACAACATATGGTTTCATTTTAATCAATTTTTTTGTGCTATGGGGGTTTATCTTCTGTGTTTTGATACCTAATGGTGCTGTGTATTTTAAACTGAACCTTTGAGGATCTTTAGCATTAAAAAAACATGCGCACGCACGCACACACACACACACACACACACACACACACACACACACACACACACACACACACACACATTCCTTTAAAGGAATTTGCAAAAACGTTCTTCCCCCCAGACTAAATACATGTCTGTTATCCCCCCTTACTGTATGGCTTTGCTGATCATTAACAAAAGTAGAATTTAGTGTCGCTTATCTTTTCCAGTCTATACAAACATTCAATCTTTAGTAAAGAATTAGTTATTAATTGTGTGTCCAGTGATGTTGGATTTCAGTTTGCAAGACTTTTTATGGGTTTTTTATGATGCATTTTATTTACGCTCTGTTCTGTTGTCCCTCCATCCAAAGCCAGAGAATCTGCTGTATTACAGCATGGATGAAGACTCCAAAATCATGATCAGTGACTTTGGTCTGTCAAAAATTGAGGGCTCTGGCAGTGTGATGTCAACAGCCTGTGGAACTCCTGGATATGTCGGTAAAGGAGTCAAATACTAGAAATCTGTTTATAAAAAAACAACTTTAGGCATGTACACCACCTTTTTCTCAGATCTCAGCTTTAAAACAGTTTAATGGCTCAGAGATGGTGTACTGTGTATGAAAAAGTGAGACACAAAGCATGCTAAACATGTATCAGACACTATGAAGGCTAAGTCTTGTTATATTGTGCCTTAATAGCTATGACCTTGTGTTTCCTCAGCCCCTGAAGTTTTGGCTCAGAAGCCCTACAGTAAAGCAGTGGACTGCTGGTCTATTGGTGTCATAGCATATATTCTGTGAGTAGACGTTTTACATGTATCTTTATACAAGATGAATCACATCTGCAGAGATACAATATTTTAACAGTCAGGTTTTGATAAGGATTAATCAGAATGCAGCATGTTTTGGATTCAGCATCAGCAGTGTTAATTTTAACATTCAACTAACAAGCAAAGGATTCATGGTTGGATCCCAGGAATAGACACTAATCCCTTGGTGGTTGCATCAGAAAGGGCACCCAGCATTAAAATCAGCCAAATCAAAACAAGCAGAGCTACTAAATAAAGGAGTGATTAAGGCTTTAGCATCATAGAAAAGCCAAAGCGTGTCTATAAAAAGGAAGTGTCAGCCTGTGCTGTCTCTGTGTTTCAGGTTGTGTGGTTATCCTCCATTCTATGACGAGAATGATGCCAAACTGTTTGAACAGATCCTGAAAGCAGAATATGAGTTTGATTCTCCGTACTGGGACGATATCTCTGATTCAGGTACAGTACAGACATGAGACCTCTCACAAAGAGCTTTTTGGAACTGATACCTTTCAGGCTGATCACACTGGAAACTGTGATTAAAGAAGGAACACACCCTTTTAACAAAGTTTCCCAAATCACCAGAGGATCATGTTCTGGGTGTGTATTGTGGAAACCATCAAATTAATTCATTCTTTTTCTTTGAGGTCAGAAACATCCTCCTCTTTAAATCAAATCTGATAGTTCTTTCTGGATTACACAGAAAGAGATGAGCCACTAGAAATTTAGTAGAAATTTACATCCTTTTTCTTATATTGTTACAGTCTCAGCCAGTGCTTGTCTGCATTTGTTATTTGGGATTGTACTCCAGAGTGCTCACATGTCCTGGAGAAACTTCAAAAACTTTATTTGATACAGTTTCTAGTCATTAAATCACACCTGGAAATTACATTAGATATTGCATTCCACAAGTGACAGGAAGAACATGGTAATTATTTTGTGTCTGCACACGTACCTGCTGATTTAAATGTTTTACTACAAGTATCTTTGCCAGATTCATAAAATATTACCTTGTGAATGAGTGGCATTCATCCAATAGTGAATATTGTGAACGGCGGTTTTGCACACCGATGTTGAATACTTCTTTCTGCAAAACACAGACCCTCACAGTGAGCAGAAAAATCTCCCACCTACCTGACACTCCATTTGACACAGAGTGCCAGACGGAGACTTGATCTTTTTGTTCCTTCCAAGCCTAAAGTTTACCCTGCAGGCATTTAACTCGCAAGATCAGGCAACGATCAAATGTAAAAAAAAGAAAAAAGAATTCCTAGTTTTGACTCTTGGCGTCAAGTTAAAAACACTGAAGTATTATTGCATTGATAAGCTTAATCCAGTTTTAGACTGATAGTACAGTATGGTTATTAATCATTCATTAAACATCAGTTTTATGCAGTTGATAATGTTTAAAAATTTTTTTTTTTTACCTTTTCAGCTAAAGATTTTATAGTACATCTGATGGAGAAAGATCCCAGCATACGTTACACTTGTGAGCAGGCTCTGCAGCACCCTTGGTATGGCTCCTTGTACACATAATTTTTCCAAAGAAGAATAATGTTATTTTGTTAGTTCAAATCTTCAATAATTCCACTTAAATGTTGTAAATATTGTAAGTGTTTGGACTGCATGTCGGTTAACTAGGTGTGACCATATCTGCAGAACAATTCCTATCCGTATTCCTATCCGTTATGCACACAAATAAAACACACTCGCACTGAAAGCCATTTCCTCTGTCAGGATTGCTGGGGATACTGCGCTGGACAAGAACATTCACGAGTCTGTCAGTGCGCAGATTAAGAAGAATTTTGCTAAGAGCAAGTGGAAGGTAAGTCAGACTCCCAGTTCTACTTAGATGTTGCATTGTTCTTTTCATTTTTAGCATTAAAGGAGAGGACAGAGATTAAAACTGGTCTGGTTTGCTATATTTTAACTTAACTGTACCGGGCAATTAGAAAATGTAATTAGGGTTAGGGATTTCAGCTACAATGACTTGATCCTCGGAGGGTTGAATTGCCATCCAGATCCTAATTTGTCCAAAATTGGCAAGTAGATTCTCCTCCTTTCTTGAAGTTTCATTATTGTTTTTCCTCTGCAGCAAGCGTTCAATGCCACAGCAGTGGTTCGTCACATGAGACGTCTCCAGCTCGGCACGGGACAAGAAGGAGCCAACCCAGCTCATCTGCTGATGCCGGGGGAAGATGCAGGTGGCTCCTCTTTGGCTGTGTGTAACATACTTCACCGTTTTTAATGTCAGGTAGATTCATTACTCATATTGTCTGCTTTATCTCTCCCAGAGGCTTGCTGTGAGGGAGGGTGCTCCCAGAACGTCGACAGCGGAGTAGATGCTCTGTCCAACTGTCCAACATACCGCTGCCACCCGACCAGCAGGGTGTGATCCATACTTGCTCCACCTACTTATCTAATTGATCCCAAGTCACTTTCCAATTTAAACTCCCTCAGTGGCACCAGAGGCGCTGTCTCCCCACTTATCTGGTTGCTGGACTACTGAGTCATTCCAACCTCTCGTCTGCAGGGGGAGCAAGTCAGCCCAGCCTGAAGAGGAAAGTCATAAACCCGGTTGAAAGTGGAGGAGGTGGAAGAATTGATGATAACGATGATGATGCACCACAGCGGGTGATTTTTGGGATGAGTTTAAAAGGAGGAGAGGATACCAAGGAAGTGGGGGAAGGCAAACTTTTCCATCATCGTTCCTGGGGGGGATTGTTTTTGCAGAAGCAGAACAGAGCTTGTTGGACACTGTTTTTAATTGTTGAGGTTTTTGTTTTTTGAATTCAGTTCGTCTCATTGTTTGTTTTTATTGTTTTGTATATTTGTGTGTTCCTTCCTACTGTTAGACTTTGAAGTACAAATCCAGAAACAATATCTGCATGATCAGGAGAGAATTTCCCAATGCATGCTTTCCTATTTCTAAAAACATACACTGTTTCAGTAATGCAGCATCGCAGTACGAAACAAATGACGCAGTGCCAGAACGACTGAGCATTTCTGGCATTTTTTTTGCAGCATTTGAAACAAAAACTGAGTCAAATCTTGTAATATTACAGAGCTGCATTCTGTGTCTTTAAGTCATGCTTTTAGACAATCAGCAACAGAATAGTTTATGCAATGAAAACTCCATTTATTTACTATGTAGCCTTTCTCGTGGTGATACAGTGTTTCCATGCAGTGGTTAGGCTCTCTGAGAGGGAAAAGCTTCTCCATTTATCTTTTGTTCACATTTGTTTTTCAACCTTCAACCTCTTTAACCGCGTGCACACAGGGATTTCTCTTTGTCTAAGGTGCCTTTAGGATATACACTATGATGGGTCTATTGGTGAGAGTTGTTGCAACAGAACCTCTTTCTGGAACTTCATATTTTGTACATGTTATACTTTGAGCTTTAAGATGTAGTTTCACGGTTAATTACTGTAATTTTTGACTGAATGCCTGAAGACAAAATGTAAGCTAATGATATTTTTCATTAATTGTTAATGAAAATAACATTAAACTCCTTACAATACGACAAGGTAAATCAACAACAAGGGACAGCTTTGACACTGGTGTTTACAAAGACCCACTTTACACCCTTCAGTGCATCTTATGTAAGAATAAAAAGTAAATATTTCACATTTATTACATTCAGTTCCCTTTAAAAACCTACATGGACAAACAGAGTTTTATTGGTCCTTTTACTGGCTTTTATAATGAATCTTAGTATGTAAATGCTGGAGAATCTATAAATGTTCTCCAGCATTTAGTGTGTTCATATTGGTTGCTGCAGATGTTAAGGTGTTTTGTGTGCATTTAATTGGATATTCTGTACTTTTGCTCTGGGACCTGTTACAGTGGGTCCTGTCCTGAGCTCAGCGCTGTCAAAAGCAGTAAAAGCGATGATCTCTGCCCTCACTGCTCTCTGTCATTGACTTTCAGCTGATCATTCTTGCTCATGTAATTTAGTGCTGGTTACATATGTTTGCATGATGTGGTTTGAAAATTGTGACTGTTTCTTAAATTGTACAGCCACCATGAGATGAATGCAGATAAAAGGAAGATGTTTCTTTTTATTTGATAATTGTTTAATCCAAATCCTGTCATGCAAATGAGTAAAGAGCAAAGAAAAAAAATAGTACTAACATTTCAACAGGTTCAAACGAGTTTAGTGTGCTACTTCATAAAATTATTTTTGAAATTTTCTGCATATATTTGGGTAAGCATTGTACTGTATTTAGATGGTAAAAAAGGCAAATTTTTTTTCCAGGAATTTGTTGTTGTTTTTTTTGCGTGAGTTGTTTGTATGTCATGAAGCAGAGGAAAGCACACAGACGTGCAGACAGACTAATTTTGGAGCAGTCAATATTAAAACTGATCCCGTGCTAATGAAAACAGCACTAATTTGAGTCGTTGTTGGCCGTGTCTCCTTTAGACAGCTACAACACAATAAATAATAAAAGAAATGGATTTAAAATGTTCCTTCAAATCCTCCATGTAAATATTCTTTTCTCTTAGCTGCTCCTTTTAGGGGACACCACAGCAGATCATGTTGCTCTATCTCACCCCGTCACTTGCATAACCCTTTGCATGTCCTTCTCCATTAGATTAAAAACTTAATACCCATAGAAAACATATTGCAGGAAAAAAAAATCTAGTGATGACGAATAAGAAGATGGTTTGTTGTATTTAACATGCAAAAAAATACTAACAGAAGTCCTTGAAAGTTCTAATTTGATTCTCTGCTGAGGCAAGAAATTGAAATGTGCGAGGAAATTAAAGATTTTTACATCCGAGGGTAATAAAACACATGATGGGGAAATATAACCACATCAGATTATCTGCTCAGTCAGCCGTGTTTGTAGGAAAACTGCCGGAATGATATCGGGAACATGTAGGGAAAGGATGTGCTAATGACCTCACAGTTGGTTTCATACGTTGCTACTGCTCTTGACAAATTTAATTTATATATTTTACACTGCGCCAGTCTAAAGGAGCGAGACAGTCTTTCTCCTCTAACAGCTTGTAGAGAATGACCAGTGTGTGGTGACAGTTTGTTCTGAGTGTTTGTACCATAATTATGTTGCCTTTTAATAAATGCTGTTTTGGGCTGCACCTACTGTATACACAGATGCAATGCATCATGGGTTGTTGAAAAGTGACTATTGCTTAGTGTGAAAGCCAGTGATTTGTAAGGGAAGCATACATTAAAATTCTTGTCTATGCATTATGGAAATGAGTTTGTTTGTCTGGGGGAAAAAATACATGTTGAATGCTACATTTATGCTTAATATGTAGAGTTAAAAGTGTGCTGGGAAGTGGAATTTTTCTGGAATAAAATGATTTCATCTAAGGTTAAATGACAACCTCAGCACATGTTTTATATCATTAGTTATGACTAATGCACTGACTTAAGATTTAATGCATTTACATATTCGATTTAAAAGGAGTTAGCTCGATTAAACACAAAACCTTAAAATCGACAAATTGAATTTTTTCATTAGTCTGATTTTTAGCTTATTTTTTTAATTCAGCAGGATTGTTGGTTGTTACTTTGTGTAAGTTTACTACTAAATAACCAGTTATATGTTTCAGTTACAGTACACAGCTGGGGAGGATGTGAAAGTAATTTTAACTTCATTAGGCTAAAGGCAAACTCCTGCTAGTGTTAATTACCACAACAGGTTTTTGTCTTGTTGTGAATGCACAGCACTGTGCAAAAGTCTTGAGCCCCTAATAATTTCTTTATTTTATGCTAGCAATATAATAGGAATGTGTGCAGTGATTTACTGAAAGGTTCACACATACATGGGAGTACAGTATATAGGACAAAAACAGTTTGAAAGTCAATATTTGCTGTGACCACCTTTACTCTGAAACACATTCTGAGCACCCTTAAGTCAACTTTCTTTAAGTAGTCTTCAGAAATAGTTATCCGGGCTTCCTGAAGGGCATTCAAAGCTCTTCTTCAGATGTTGGTTGCATTTTCTTCCCACGCTGCTTCAATTGTCATGCTGAAAAATGAACCCACTGCCAGTCAGATGCTTTCCAGATGGTATTATATGATGGATCAAAATCTGATGTTGCTTTTCTTCATTGATAATTCCATCAGTTTTGACAAGATCTCCAACACTACTGGCTGTCAAACCGTGAAAGAACCTCCATCTTGTTACACATTATGTTATCACTTCATTAGAGAATTTGAAGAGTCACAGTGGTGTGGTGGTTAGCACTGTTGCCTCAGGAAGGTGCCATCTGGCTGGGGCCTTTTCTGTGTGGAGTTTACATATTTGTCCTGTGCACATGTGGGTCTCCCCCCAATCCAAATGATGGATGGCACTCCATAAGACCTGTTGCCACTAATTTTCAGTCCAGTTCTTGTGTAATCTGGCATACCGCAGCCTTTTTTCCCCGTTTCCTTTCCTTAAGAATGGCTTCTTGGCAGCCACCCTTCCACTGAGACCATTTTCTGATGACGCGTCAATGAACAGTAGTTGGCTCAACTGAAAGGACCATATGCGTCTCTCAGGTCCTGTGTCTGGTCTTTTCTTATTTCTTAAAGATGTGACTTTTTAAATTTCCCAGACACAGTATAAATGCACAAACAGTAAGCCCTCATTCTGCCCTTTGATATTTTTCTTTTCTAAGTCTTAGAGTTGTTTCAAAATCTGTCTTGTTCTTTGTCTTGAACGGCAAATCTGCAAAACAATAACACTACAATGGAAGTGCTACTTTACATTTCAGTGGTGAAATTCAGCAACAGTTGATCTCATGAAACAGTTCTGTGACTTGAGAGGTTCCTCATGAATGTTAATTTAACAGTCTGCTACTTGAAGCCTCTCTCATCCTCTCCAAGGAATGCTGGGTAACTGCGGCTTGCGGATTGGCCGCCAGAGCGATGCACTGGGGGGAGAGCGGAGAGTGAGAAAGAATCTGGTGGTCGACCTCATTCAGGAGACAGTAGACGAGTAAAAATTATGTGGTCAAACCATGAACACGGGAATGATTAAAAAATAATGGGAGATAAATTTCACTGATCACAAGGTAGAAAGTGCTGAAAGAAGCAGTTTATTTATTTTTAGATGTGGAAGACTGAGGGAAAGTGAAACCTGACACGACAAACTTGTAAAACTAAGGCGAGGATGCGCATCTTCATACTGGGGTTCAATTCCCATTAAAACAGAAAAACCAAAGCATCAGCATCCTGGTGAGGATTGTGCATAGTCCACATCCTCCTCACAGCACATGCCGTTGCCCATGCTTGTAAGGAATGTGAAACGCAGACTTGATGCAGTTAAGAGCCAAAAGAGAGCAACACTGCTATGACAGACTTGGTCTCATCATTTTCACGTTGATTTATCTGCTGATGTTGAAAGCTGCAAAGATTTATGTGTCGCGAACAGGGCCCAAATCAGACCTTAAAAAAACGCTCCACCCAAACAGTGTCACAGCACTGTGAAGACGTGGTGCTCTAAGGTAAATAACTATGTCAGCATGCTCGAAATTTCTAAATAAGCCATTAGCATGTTGCCGTTGAGAGGTGGATATATAACCTTGTTAGCACAAATACAAAGTATACAACTCAGGCAAAAGGTGATCCATTCTGTAGCCAAACCAATCATTCAAGGTGACTTACCGCCACTGGCATTAAGTTACCCTCCAATAACTATGAAGATAACTGATAAGATACTGTAGGTCACTGGAAATGAAAGACGAGCTACAACTCTGTGAGTTTATGCCTTCTGGGGGAAAGCGGTTCTCAGATCAAATGCCTCTTTATTAAGCTTAATTACTCAAGGTTTTACCTTCCTGCGTTGACTAAAGGTTTGAAATTAAATGTGTTGTGTGCAAAGGGAAAAAAAAGCACCCGCACACAGGCCTCACGTCTGTCAGCAGGAACCTATTGTGCTAATATCTGTCAATGCTCTCAGATTTGTACGACCGTTACATCCATGCTGTCCATCAACACATGTGATGTCACAAGTATGACAAGTTTTTACTGGTTTGAACTGTTCGCTCTTTTCCCACCCTTTTCCCTGAAAAGAAAACCATTCGAATAAATACTTGTCACATTAATTCCTGAGGCCATTCGGGAAAACTAAACGAGAGGATTGAAAACTGCGATAAATAAAGAGGAAAGTAGGTGCATGGATTCAAAAGGGTGCTGAAAACTTTCCTCTGTGGTTTTTAATCCATATTGACATGATAGCATCACATAGTTGCACACCCTAAAGGTGCTATATTAGGTTTACATCGGGTGCATGTGGTGGACTCATTGTCATGTTCAAGAAACCAGTTTGAGATTATCTTTTTTACATTGTATGTTATCCTGCTGGAAGCAAACATCAGAATTCTGTTAATGTCCATCACTATGTGACCACAAGTGATGGACATTGTCAGCAGCAATAGTAAGGAAGGCTGAGGCTTTTAGATGCAGTTGGTACTGACGGGCTCAAAGTGAATATGGTGTGGTCTTCTGCTGCTGTAACCCATCTGCTTCAAGGTTCAAAGTGTGGTGTGTTCAGAGATGCTTTTCTGCATAACTTGGTTGTTATTTGAGTTACTTTTGCCTTCCTATCAGCTCAAAGCAGTATTTTTAATCAAAACTGCTGCTCACTCGATATTTCCACTTTTTCCAGATCATCCTCAGTCAAAAACGGAAAAGGTTTTGTGGGAAAATTCCAGTACATCAGACTTGCCTGCCTGACAGTAACAACCACACCACAGTCAAAGTCACTTAAATCACCTTTCTTCACAGTTCTAACGCTCGGTTTGAACTTCAACAAGATGTCATGTCTACAAGCCTGAATGCATTTAGTTTCTGCTGAATATGTAAGTGCTGAATATCTGCCTGCAATAGCATTTGCGCATGCATAATAGCAAATACCAATTATTCTGCTCTATTTTAATTCATACTTTCCCAAACTATTTTTGAGTCTCTGTTCCAAAATATATTTCTTTGGTTCTTTTTGGACCCACTACTGAAGTCTCAGAAAAAATCTGGGAAAATTTAGGCTGAAAATGACAAAGTGAAAACGTAATTGCCTTCGTGGAGGTCACAATTATTTAAGTGATATTCCATTCCCAGTCAAATATGCTGGTGATTTTTATTTGAAACACTTGTATGATCTCACCAAGCCCAACAAGCAGTTTAAAGCAGCATGCTGAAGGAATAATGAGAAAATATTTGCAAAGTTTTACAGAATCTCAAAATTATTTTTAGAGATTCTGCACGCACTCACACACACACACTCACACACACACACACTCACACACACACTCACACATTAGGAAGACCAACAAATGCAGTGAGCAAGCAGTGGCTTGACAAACAAATAGCTGTGTGGATGGCTTTAGATACCAAATAAACACAGAAACAAACACACACACACACACATTCACTTTCCGCCCTTTTCAGTTAATCGCTGACATGTTTTATTCACTCTCAGTTGTGCATTTGTCTTGGATGCAGCTTCAGATAACCCCCAGTGTCCTTAGCCAAATATTTTCTTTGGAAAAACAGACAAATAACATTAACGTGCACAGATTTTCCAGTTGCATGTCTCTTCAGTTCTGCCTTGCATTGTTTTAGTTGTAAAACCAAGTTGTTTGAATTTGAACAATCCCTGAGGTGCTGGAGCACGGTGGAAGGCTCGAGACTAAACTATGCAGTGAGCTCACCCTCCTCTTCATGCCCTGGAGATGAGTGACATATAGTTTGTGAACAATTCACTCACTGTGGATGAGTCATTTTAGCAGAAATGAGTGGGAATGGATGAAAAGGGCTTTCTTAGGAGTCTCATATTTAATAGTAGTAGCCAATAAAGCTGAATTCCAAGACAATATTGATGTGCGACGTGTGACGACTTCTCTGAAAAACATTGGCTGTATCCTGAGACCTTCTTGAAGCACTTACACGGTGAACTGTAGGCCCTGAAGCCGAAGAACCACAGTTTATGAAAAGCTGCAGCCCCTCAAGTCCTGCATGACTCTGCAAACCACAGTTGGTAATAATAAACAGGATGGAAAGAAGGATGAAAAACGAGAGATGGAGAGCATCTGGCAGAAAGAGAAGAGCCACTAATTTTCCACTTTTGGGAAAATTCAGTCTGCAATTAGGGTCCAATATCGCCAGAAACTTGACATCCATGTTACTTACATTAGCAATGCGGGCCCAGACTCTGGCCATGAGGCGACGGTAGACGAAAAGGAAAGCCTTTGTCAGGAGGAAAACACAAGCAGTGCAGGAGAGATGAGGTATAAAATCATTAGAGAGGTTTTTTCTACAGGTTTTGCACATCTATAAAGGACGTTGACAGAGTTTGTGGAGACAGTGGATCAACATGGACATCAGACGGGATCCGGAGAGGAATTCTGAGTTGCCTGAGGTCACAGTGGGTGTTAACTCTGTGAAATCAGTGTCTGTGTGAATAAAATTTTCAGATAACCCACTTTTACTCATTCATTCAGGTCATTAGCACAAAATTGTGCTTACGTTAAAGAGCAGCCAGTGAAAAGCCTGCAGAAATGAGAGCAGACTGAGAGCTCCGTTGGTTTTAAACACACTGCGGTCCGTGTTCACTACGCGTTCTTTCTCAAGAAAACCGGCTTGAGCAGACACAAAGGACATTCTCAGCCCATTACACAAAACCATGCACACGTGCAAAATTTAAATAAATAATTTACTGCTATATTGAGATTATTGTGTTGAAATCTGGGGCAACGCAAGACCTCTCTACAAAAATATGCACAATTCAAAAAAGAGCAATAAGGATAATACATAATGTTTGGTATCATGAACACAAAAATACCTTTTTGAAAAAATCTGTCATAAAATTCATGGATTTGGTCCAATTTAAGTTAAAATTTATTTTGTCTGCTGATTCACATTATGTGTATATACATGTGCTGTTGTATAGAATAAGAATATCATTGTGTAGGTGATATAACAGAGTATTTATCTCGGGGCAGCACTGGATAAGCCACTGCTTCTTTCCTGCTACCTCTCGAACACCTTCTCTTTGTGTTGTACAGACCATTTTTATTTGTGTTTTCCATTTTCTGTTTGTTTTATTGAAATTGTAATTGTTCTAAAAGAAAGAAAGAAAAAGAAAATGACTGCTTGTGCATTCACAGACTGCAGGTCTGAAAAGCTTTTTCACAGCGACCAGTTTAAGTTCTGGTGATATGTTCAGGCTTATTTTACAGGATAAGTGTGTGCAGAAGGTGCAAGCAGTGCTGTTGATTGCACTAATATTAAATCTGCTCTGACACGCTTAATGACTCGTGCCAATATTTTTTTTAAATTGCTTTAAAAAAATAGCATTCACAGCTGTGTTTTGTTTGTGCCGTGTATAAACTGGGTTCGGATAAACATTATAACTGGGATTTAGAAATTAAGTCAAGATAGGAAAGATAGAAAGTCTAGGCTTGAGTTACCAAGTATGGGAAAAAGAAAAGAAAGGCTCTTGAAATGTTTGCTCTCTCTTAAACACAATGGAAATCATGACCTGGTTGCTCAAAATCCACAAACCTTCTTCTGCAGAGTGACACGCTTGGTGGGTATAGTTCGGTGGCAGGGAAAAAAGCTCCTTCTATGGCAAATACAACCTCAAAAAGGAAAAAGATATATATAATTACATGGTGCAGGTCAAAGGTAAACATTTGTCACTGTGGGGTAAGCTGTCCCTTTAAGCTCTGCAAAAAATCTGATCCACTGATTTCTAAAGCTGTAACATCCAGCCTACAATTACTCATTCCTGCAATCAAGTGGAAGGATCCATCACTCTTGCATAGAAAAAACAAAACAAAGCAAGAAAACAGTCGACCCACATCACAATACTGAATCAGCTTCAAATCCTCAACAATCGCTCACAAAAAAAAAACACGAAAAAAAAAACTGTAAACATCCGGAGTGGAAAATATGGCAACGTTAAAGCAAACTCCCCCAACTATTAGATAGAAAAACAGAATAGCATTACTAACAACAAACACATGAACTTGAATTCCTCCTGTTTGCCTTATGGACCCAGTCAGCCCCCCAGACAAAGAAAGGAATCAGTACATACAAGTGCACCCAGAAAGAAAGGAGGTAAAAGTGGTAAGAGGAGAAGAAGCTAAGTGAGGGAAAAAACAGTTATCAGTGAAGGTTAAAGCAGCAGCTTACCTTCAGCCAACTGGTAGAGGAAAAAGAAAGAAAGAAATACAAAGAGTTGGAAAAGAAAATACCTTCAAAGAAGATAAACTGTTTGTGCCCCTGAAGCGATTTCCGAAATAAAGATGTGTGGTTTAGTCAGTAAATGCAAACATGAGAAATTATTTCCCCGAGTGAGCAAAATCCACATACTCAAATGTGAGGCAGAGCCCATTCATGTGCCATAACTGGGCCAAGGAATTTAATCTGGTGTTATGGCCATTATTGTAGGCTTAAAGTGAAAAAAATAATGAGCTCACTATTTTTAGATTGCCAAGACATTTGTGCTGCAAATTGCCCTCAACCTCGCCTGTATATCAAGATTGATCTTAAAGCTCACAGCTAAAGCTAAAAGCATAGTATTGTGATTTAAGCTCGTCTCTAGGTGCAGACAAATGCATCAGTCATTTTTATTGAAACAGACGTGGACACATGGACAGACAGCAATGAAAAATCGCCCCCCTCTTTGCCGAAAGTACAGCTGGTTAAGTGTAAGGAGATGTTGAGGAAATGTTTGTAGATGTTATTGTGGTGGCAATGAAAGACTGAGAGACAGAGCTGTGTCTCAGTGTTTAGCCTTTCTAACAGTATTATCATAGATTTGGATCAGTCAGTTAGACCACTGTAGTCCTTAACCTCTTGTGGCAGGATGAATGTTATCCTTTGGTTCAACCCACTTTCAGCCTGGCGCATTAGGGGGCGCTAGTATAAATAGTGGCCATGTGAGCCTACCTGGATCGCTTACCTGTGATCTCCTCTTTGGTCACCTGACTTCCCCTTGGTGTTGCAGAGATCATTCTGAAGCCTCCATCGCGGCTGGTCATAGCTGTGGAAGCCTCCTGAGCCCCTGCTCGTGTTTCATGACGCGGGGTTACTCGGAAGTGTGGGCCTTGGTTTTACGCAACGCCACACTAACTGAAGTGCTGCTGCTTTGCTTTGCTTGGCTTTTACCGTCTGTTCCCGTTGTGAAGTTTCTTTTCCTGCTGCTGTCCGCTTTTTAACGTGGACGTCGGCGTAGACAGCGGCCATATGCACGCCGGTTATGGGAGTCAGCTGGCGTACATATTGATGAGCGTATGATTAATTTATAGTCGGGCAGACGGCTAGTTGTTTTCTGTTTTGATTTGTAGTTTGGATTTTTGTTACACCACTGGTGGGAGGCCCTTTTTATAGCTGCAGATCACCAGTGTGGTCCTGCAGTAGGGTTATCCCCCAGCGCTACATTAATTTTGTTATCTATTACAATTTTCTTTGTTTCTTTGTTTCTTTTATTCAGATGCGGAGTGCCGACGTGGAGGAGACCAGGGTGCCTTGGTGGTGGGATCCCTTGAGTGTACACACCTGCCTTGTTTAGTTTATTAGTGTGAGTGTGTGATTTTTGTGTTGCACTTGTGTCTTGGTGTGTTTTCTTTTGTTTGAGTTTGTGCGTGGCATCCCTGCCCCTCCACTGGTAAGCCTCAGCGCTGAATATATTTTGTAAGCATATTTTGTACGTGGATTTTTATGATTGTGTTTTTATACGGTGTTTTAGATAATTGTTAATAAATTGTCAATTTGTTTTAACATTGAACCTCGTCTCTGTACTGAGTATAACAAACCTAACTGCCTTCGTGGTGATTAGTGTTACTGATTATTCTCTGGGTGAAATTCCCAGAGTGGCGTTGTCTTTTAAAATTGTGAAGAGTATTTACTTTATTCTCACCTCGTGCTGCCACACTCTTAAGCCCCAACGCCCCCTGATACGGGGGCAAAAAGCAGGAGATCAGGTAGGCTTGGGGCTTAAGAGGTTAAAAAGAGTACAGACATTCATACTACAGAGAGGATGGCTATTACCTAAAAAATTGATATAACCACCATAATATCACCTGTTGGTTTGTGGATGCCTCAATTATTTTAATCTATGTCAAATATTTATTTATTTATTTTTGTTTTTTGGAAGCAGAAGTAATATGCTAATGCTTGTTAACTTGGTTAATTCACAGTCACAGAGGCCTAGAGACCAGTCGTCGACTCCCTGGCAACCTCCAGTCTTCTAGGAAAAATATATATTCCACAGCCAGTTGGTGAGTGGTTGCTGCCTGTCGCCTGGTGCAACAAAGAGGGTACTGTACCAGAAAAACCTGATTGAAATTGTTTTGGTTGCTAGCAGATTGATGCTGCCATCCACAGTTTGCATGAAAAATGCCAACATGTCTGCAAGCACTTGTCACGTACTCTCTGAGCTGTAGAGAAACTTGTGAAAGCTCAATGCAAACTGGAAGCAAAGAACGTTTGCCTCCCTAGAGAATGTTTGCAGACGACTCAGCATCCTCTGTGCAAACTACAGGTGACTGGTGATCAAGGCTTTTGCAAGGAGGTATTTATTGCAACCAGTTTTAACAGCTGCCAGTAATCTCTGACAACAACTTTCCAACTAGTTGGGTCAGTAACCAAAGGTTCCCAGATAGCCACAAATCAAGCTTCACGCCTGTGTCTAAAGGGTCTAAGCAGGAAGCATCCATATACTCTATTAGACTAGAAACATAGCACTTACAGCCATTTATGTTGGCTTCCGCCTGTCATTCAAGGTGGGTATACCTAGAGATAGATATATAGATAGAGATATAGAGATAGAGATATAGAGATAGAGATATAGAGAGAGATATAGAGAGATATATAGATAGATATATATATATAGAGATATATATATATATATATATCGATCTCACCTATATATATATATATATATATATATATAGATAGATAGATATATATATCGATCTCACCTATACACACACATATATATATATATATATAGATAGATAGATATATATATCGATCTCACCTATACACACACATATATATATATATATATATATAGATAGATAGATATATATATCGATCTCACCTATACACACACATATATATATATATATATATATATAGATAGATAGATAGATAGATAGATAGATATATATATCGATCTCACCTATACACAGGGAGTTTTAGAAAGGAAAAATTTTAAACATAAACTAAATATAATCATTTCTGTTTAAAAGGTTGGCATTTTAACACAGGAGTCTGTATTGTTTTCTGAGCCAGCCTCAAGTGGCCATTTGAAGAACTGCAGGTTATGACACTTTTGACACTTGGGGGTGTGCTTCATTTTTCAGCTGTGCATATCTTCTAAAAGCTTAGAAATCTCCCAATCTAGTTGCACAGTCAGGTAAAAAAAAAATTACCTGAATTATTTTGTATTTAAAAAACAAAAACAAAAATCAGCGTTACTCCCATAAACCTAGCGTGCTAATCTTCTAAACAATGTTTGCAATTTCTAAACGATTAGCACATAAGCATTGTTGCTGTGAATAAGTGAATAACTGTGCTGTTTCTCACTCTCTGTCAGAAAACCACTTTTTAACTTCAAACAGCTCCTTATTCTGGTGCAAAGATGTCAGACAACAAACACGTGAGCAAATGTTTATGTGGTCAATACTTGAGCCTATCCCAGCTGCAAAAGGGTGAAAGGCAGGGTACACCCTGGACAGGTCGCCAGTTAACCCAACCCCATTACCTGCATGTCTTTGGAGAAAAAGCCAGAGGACCTAACCACTGCACTACCAACCTCAAGAGATTACAGCACTCACAGAATCACAAAAAATGTTTTAAGCCACTTTGCCTTGTTTTAATAAAGTTAATTTGAAACACAAAGCTCTGGGTTTCTTTGCTCTAAAGGAAAAACTGCATATCCAAGGGCCAACCCAGATAATTATCTACAGAAACAACAAAGTCAGTGTTAGGTTCTGAGGCTCAGAGTTAAAAGTTCTCTGCAGGACTTCTTTATGTGAAGCAGTAACAGACAGGGCGAAAGACTAAGTGTAAATGCTTGAGAAAATCTGAACTGCAAGGTGGGGAAAACAAAGAATAAAATGCAATAACCAATCAGAAAATATACAAAAAAAACAAATAAAAAAATAAAACCAGAGAAAAATAACAGCATTTAAAATGGAAAATAGGGCCAGATAAACAAGCCATGTCCACAGATAGCCAGGTCCTGTCGAGGTGGACCACCACTGTGCAAACGCATTGCCTGACATCTGTTTTGCAGCTTGGTTGTGCACGGTGGTTTATGTTGAGAAAGCGGTGTGTGTATATCATCTTTGGCTCAGATCCATGGGATCTTGACAGTTGGCTGCAGGCAAGGTTGTCAGATGCAATGGTTTCACTAGGAGAAGAAAGAGTCAACAAAGCAAAGATGAGGAGTGTGGATCTAGTCTCTTTCTTTGCTCAAGAGGCCACGTAATGCTTGAGAAGAAAAGCGTCATGGTCTGGTTTACTGCAGAACAACGGAACTGCAAGAGACTTCCTGAAATGTGTCAGTTTTTCGTTTCTCCTCTGGATACACAAAGAGAGGGGAAGCCCCCCGCCCCATTCCCCCCGTTTTATGCGACAGCAGCATGTGGAAGAAATTTGGTTCAGCTCTCTTGGAAATTTTGTTGAAAATTTCATCTGCCAAGACGATTTCGCATTGTATAAATGTTCATTGTGAAAGTTCACCAGATCCAAGGTGGACAAAAGGTTGAGAGCAATGGGTCAACACAGGGTTGATTTATTTTTAGGATTGATGTTTCTTTTGGGGTCTGTGAGAACTTTTGATTTATTAGCAGCGAATCACACTAAATATGTTGTGTATGCCAGAAAGCATTTATCATTTTTGACTGGAAAACACAGAAAGCAGGAAACATTACGAAATGAAATCATTACCACTCTGCAACACAGCTCTTTCAGTAGTGGCTTTGTTCTGCTGTTTGGCTACATTTATTAGAAAGTATCAGCGTTGCAGATGAAAAGAACTTAGGAACATTAAACTCAGTTGGACTTCTGAATGCAGTCATGTCAGGAAACAAAGACAAAGAAGCATGACTGCCTTAAACTGTTACATGAAACCTTTTTCTTCTGCTGCTGATTGGACAGATCTGGAAACAGATCCAGAGACCAACACTGCAACGCTGACTTTTTGCAAAGTTACAGTACTGTGCAAAAGCTGTGAGTCAAGCCTCATTTCTTTATATTTTCTTGTCATTTTTAATTTAATTCAGGTTTCCTGTAGGTGTTTTTCTTTGGACATTGGCTTCTTTTTCACTCATTATCAACTCAGTCTTTGTACCTGACCATGTTATGTTTTTTTTTATTCAGAACTGGTGGAATTATAAATGCAGAAAAGTACCATCACATTTTCATCCATCATGCAATAGCATCTGTAAGGCATCTGATTTGCAACAGCTTGATTTTTTCGGCATGACAATGATCACAAATACACTGCTAATGAAGTAAAAGCAAAAAGCAAAAAAATTAAAAATTAAAAATAAAAAAACACAGGGAAACTCTATCAGTCAAGGATTGGCCTCCACAGAGCCCCATTCAGTTTTTGGCAATGTGTTGAAAAGAGGAAAATGATGAAGCATAAAGATCTGATTGACAAATGAAAGAAAAACCTCTGACAACTGCAACTTTCTGTAAAAATTAATTTATTCCAAAAAGCTACAGTCACTATTACAAAAGCTATTGTATCGGCGAGGCAAGCCAGGTGTTTACATTGTAGAGAGAGCAACATCATATCAAAAGCAAATACAGAATGTATAACAAAAGCAACCTTTTTTTTCTGACACAGAAAAAGCCAATCCCGTACCATGCCAGGCTCACTGGCTGGAATTAATGGGTGCTCAGCACCCTGTTATATACGAAAATGACACCTTGATTCAGTACAAATCACAGATTAATGTGAACTTGGAAAAATGCACTCTTGAGGGAAACCCCCCCACAAACAAATACTGAATTTAAAAATATTTTTCACACCTTATTCTTTGGTATATTTGTTGCTACTCGTAAAGAGAACTAGATCAATATGCAGGCCTGTAACCACTTACCCCACACATGCTTATTTTAGCTCACTAGCTTGCACAGCCAGTAATTGTGAGCATCTGAAGTCAATCTAATGCCATGCACTTACAAACTTCTGAGTTAATAAAAGGTTATTTGTACCTCAGCACTCGCAGGAAACGTAGGATCATTTAAAACAATACATGCCACACTGTCACATATCCTCTCAAAAGTCAACGTTTGATTTGAAGAATTTTGTCAGCAAAACCAAGAAAAAAAAAACAAATTCTAAAATGTATACAATGCTTGTGTCCAGCACAGAAACAAGAAATATCAGATTTAGATATTTCATTTCCAATGTTTGAACATCATCTCCCTGTTGTTTGGGCATTCAAAAGCTTTGAACTATGAGCTTTGTAGTAGTTGTTTGTGCGATCACTTGAAATAAACTGAAACAGTACACACTGGTATAAGTTGTGGGTAGATTAGGTGACAGTACAGTCGTGCAGAGAAACAATGATGTCACTGGCACAGATCAACTGAACCACAAACTAAAGAGTGAGGCACTAAACTTTGTTGCATGAGCAAAGCAGAGGAATCAATCTGCGGGTTAAAATGAATGCTTCTTTGGAAATAAGGCGAATCTTGTGGAAGACATGAAGAATACAGTGGCTTTCGTGCTTATTCAGAGTTCTTAGATCTTTCTGTCACCTCGCCCAACATTTCACTTGCTATTGTTTCAGTTTGATCTGCCACTAATGCTTCACAGAGAGCACTTCTCCGTCAGTTAACAGGAAGAAGCTCTAATTTTTTAGCTTTTTGGAGAGGGCCTTTTTAATTGGCTGGTTCTTTTGGTCCTGGGTCGTGTCCTGATCGGGGTGACTTTGCGGCTTCTTCGATTCGTAAATCTGTTTGAAGCTGAGGGTTTGCTGCTCTTTTGTTGTTTCTCGTTGAGCCTGGCGTAGCAGACGTTTCATGGTCTTCACCTTTTCTCTCAGGTGGCCGTTGGCTTTCTCCAAGGAACGCACTTTCTGGGAGAGGGTCCTCACCCTCTCTTCCTCCTCAAACAGAGCCTTCTGCACGGTGGAGCACAGCAACTGCGAGGAGAAGGAAAACAGAGCCAAATACGTTTGTATTACCTGAAAAAGCACGGGATGTCTTACACTAGGTAAACGTGAAAGGTTACAGTTAACCTCTCATTGAAGGCCAGTGTTAGCCTTATTCTGCAGGCTTTCCCACAAATTTTCATCCTGCGCTGCAACTTGAGTGAAATCATAGTTGGCACTTTATCCCACAATGAATCACGCTAAATGCTAGAGTCAAGTCAAATCTCTCTGTGATACATTTAAGATGTAACACCTACTAGATCTGTTGCTCTTGATGCCAGAATCTAATGAGAGATGTGTTTTTAGTGCCAACAGCTCATAGGTCTTCCAGTGTTTTAGCTTTTGTATAAACAGCAGAGAATTTCTCGCTGTGTAACTGTGGCAGTGAACTGTTTTAAGCATTATCGTGTAGCACAAGTCCCGCTCTTTATGTAATACTGTGGGCATCGGTGCAGCTCTATAGCAACTAGGGAAAAATTGTTACACAACATACTTTTCCCATTTCAGTGAGACACCACTGTGAGATGGAACCTGTGACAGACATCCAAAGGCCTGGACCATTCCTGGGTGAAAAAACGAGCTCCAGATGCCTCAGAATGCATGCCTGTCTGCTTGAGTGTGGATTTCCGTAGCAGATCCTAATGCTTCCACACGGGCCAGCATGAAACACTGATGTAAATTCTCCTTCATCAGATAACAACCACTCATGGTTTTTCAGGAAATGTTAAAAATGTGCTGCCGGCTGCCTGCCCACATCGCTGCTTAGTACATTACTTCTCGTTATATTAGCTGTGGGTTTTGCCCATGTGCTCTTCCATATGTCCCAGAGTGAATTCTGTGGAAATATTAAACTTTACAATGCAAAGAATGAAGTTTAGGAGCTAAAAGAAATGTTTTATGAAGCATAAAGTGTAAAGTGGCACATCTATGTTTTTGTGCACACGTTCAGTTAGAGGTGGACCAAAAGCAAACCTGCTGAACCTAGAACGGCGCCATGGATGGATTAGATGATAGCAGCTAGTGTGAAAAATTCATAAGTGTAATTCATCTTCAACATACTTTGTATTAAACTGTTAAAGTCTGTTGGGAAATGAACTTGGAGAGACATGAAATTCAAATTTGTATAATCAGGATTTGGGAGATATGGTTTTTCGGTTAGATCTCCTGTATGACACATGGTGTCAAACTACAGTTGTTAGGATTTATAAGAACGACGGGAAAAAAAAACTTTCAGCTTCTGCAATATTTTTCTATTTGATTGCCATCAAGTGAAAAACTGATAAAATTAAGATGATTTAATTACAATTGTTAATTATATGTTTGTTTTTAATGTCTATTTAGATTTAATGTAAGGAACAAAATTTGTGTGTGTTGTTTTTCTTTGTACACCGACTCCTCCTACACAATAAAGAGCTGAGCAACCAAACTTGGCACACAGGTACATCTTAGGCCCCCAAAGGACTGCTATCAATTTCAGAGATTGTCATGTCATCAGGTTGCCTGGCAGACACATACCAGTGTGCTAAAATCAACTGTTTTTGTCTTTGCGTACGTACATCACCTCAAAAAAGCATCATATCATTTTACCTTCACGCCTAACAGCACAAACCGGCCAAACATACTGTAGCTTGGGCATGTCGTAGTGCATTAAATATATTCTGATGTTTAAACCCCAGAATGGCTCAAGCTCCACATGCAACACTGTTAAAATGATCTTGCCTGCCTCTTCTGTGAACCACACTTTTCTTCTTTCTTTCTGCATTTTTTCTAAAGTTTCTCTAAAATGCATCCAACCAGCACAGACAATATCCAGGACTTCTAATGTGTCTGATCTAAATCTGTTTTAACCTAATTACTGAAGCAGTGTAGGATGATCTTGGCACAGAGCTTTGAATGTCCTTCATTAAACCTGGAGATCTATTCCTGAAGACTACTTAAAGAAATGACAAGAAAGCTTGATGAGAGAGTTCAGGCTGTGTGGAAGAATAAAGGTGCTCATAATAAATACTGACTTTCAAGCGTGTTAAAGTTTTTGGTGTGTATATTGTATTTTTTTCTTTCAGATGTCTCAATAAATCACTTCTCTATGTCACATATTCCTAAGAAAATATAAACAAATGAGAGGCAGCTTGAGACTTTTGCCCAGTTGGACCGTATGCAACCTGAAGCTGCGGTCTTCCTACATTGTGTGATTAGTGTTGGCTCTGTGTCCTATCACTGGGTCAAGACTGTTTTTGGCCCGTTAACACTAATATTTCACCATCAGTGTGAGAAACATAAAACTGTGGGAAAATCCCTGCTTCTTAAAATAATGTTTATGTTACTAATAACGTTTAGTGTTAAATCACAACATGACGTCACCCCATCTGATTTACTCCAGTTGACACTGGACTATAAGATGCAGGACATATTATCCAGTCTGATTTGACTTCAGGTCAACTGTCCAAACAACGGTCGCTGAGTAGCACTAAAAGCAAAGTCTGTTTTTATTTTCCTAGAAGGAAATTTAATCACCAGAGTGATATAACAAAGCGGCACCGATATTAAGACGTCACTCTGTAATTATAATCACAAGCCGGATCAAAAGAAAAAAAAAAGTTTTCCATTAATGGAAATACAAAACTATGTTTTCTTTTCTTTTCTTTTTTTTTTTAACCCATGGCAGATTCTTTCTTTTATGAGTAGTCAGCAAATGAAAACCAGACAGGAGTGAACTGATCTTAACCGGGAGGGGGGGCTTATGCCAAAAGGTTTAAATTCATTAAAGGAGATAAAAGAGCGGTGAGCGGCTGGAAACCCTTTCAAAACTGACTCAGTCGAGGTTTAGGAGCAGCACGTGTAGACACAAACATGCTTTAATCATTTCAGCAGTGACAGCAGGGACGTGAAGCGGAGACTGAGCTGGTTCATTAAGGTCATGTTATAATCTCATGTGCATCATTAGAAGCATTACAAGAGTAAGAGTGTGGCACTGCTACACCACCGATCTGCAATCATGAGCTTTATTTTGTAGAAAATTGCCACTTACTTTGAAAATATTTTAATTATGTTTGTTCTACTTTGTGTAGCGACTTTATTCAGGATTTTTTGTATGTTTTTGTCCTTTAAACAATTTTTATCTAGCCCAGTGGTTCTCGAGCCACTGCAGGGATGGCACGTTTGCTGATGCTATTACGCTAACCTTCATTTAAGTAAAGTTCAACTGCTGGATGCAGGCTGTAAATTGTGGGGTGTGAGGAACCAACCTTTGTCAGCCCCTGAAATGAGGCGTGCCAGAAAAAAGTTTGAGCACCGCTGATCTAGCCAAACCTAAAGAAACGTGCTTCTGGTTTCCCATGCTGTAAGAACACATTAAGGTCCTTTGAACAGGATGTCAAACTGAATACTTTTCACATTTACCACAATGCTTGTGGCTATCATGTCCTATAGTATACTTTTTTGCCTGAAGTACTACGTGGGAAGCCACCAGAACTTGCAGCAGCTAAATAAGAAAAACACTCCCCTTCTCACTAACTGGATTTAAACAGATGACTTCAAGAGAGTCAAACATCAAGTCTCTCTTGGTGGGTCTGAGTATCTGCATACCCGGCTGTCCTCCTGAGCCTCCCACTCCGGGGTAAAGGTGTGAACTTGAGTTCCAGGCGTGCAGTTGGAAAACTGGAAGAGGCTAGCAAACATGCGGTGATTCTCTGCGGTGTCGGTAAAGATGGGGTCCTGAAAGTTCACTCCGTGGGGGACGATGTTGTAATTCTCATCCATCCTGCACGACAGAAAGTGGAAAGAGTCTGTTGATACAGCGACGAGCAAGAGTGAAATGTGGGCTTTCAGTAAAAAAACAAAACAAAACTCAAATATGTGGAAACAAACAGATGCACGCAGACAGAAGAATAGATTGTGTAACATTTAATTATCACCAGAAGTCCACTCAAAGCAAATAAATAGATTTGTGCAAAAATCGCTATAAGCATTTTGCACAAGTCCACTCACTCAATGTTTGTTTGTTGTCTGAGAATTTAGGCATTTAGTATTTGTATGATTTTCATATATACAATTTCTTTATCTGGGGAAAAAAAAGAAACACATCTCTAGAGAATTGTTAACAGGCCTTGCTCTATTTTTATGCAAATTCAAGCATTATGCGGATAACTCAAACCAGCAAATTACAAGCCAAAGGCTTTTACAAAGCATGTTTCATATCTTCAGGAAGTCTTGAAGCAGTGGGTTTCCATACATCTGGATTCCATCTCATATCCCTCAAGGGACATGAAAAGTTTGGCTGTCTCTATAGGAAGCTGTGTGGGTGTGTGTTGTATATGTGGGTATCTGTGTGTATGTTGAAAGAGCGAGAAGAAAGCTGATGTTTTGCTTCAACAGAAGATGTCAAAGGTGAGATGTAATCACAGTCACTGTGAGGTCTGAAGAAATGAAAATCCTTTTTCTTTTTTCTTTTTCACACAGTTTCGGTTTAGTACATGATCGAGAGTGCAAAAGCAGCATGCATACTTCAAAAACCTTACTTTGAGTAAAAGTAAGTATAGCTTTCTCCTCCTTCAAGGCTCAGTGTTAGGTTACCTCATTTATAACGTAAAAGTTACAAATCCTGAAAAAAATGAACTATAAGCTAAGGTTTTTGCATTGAGCATATGGCTAAAGCAGAACACTCAATCTGTCTCATTTAAAGGTCCCGAGGGAGGTCTTCAGTTGCAGTTTTCTCCATGCTCAGCTCTGTCCAGGGAGCTTATACTCATGATTGATTGGAAAGACTATTTTAGTCAGAGACTATGCTTTTGGGGCTTTTACAACAGGAAATGAACATCCACTGGAGACTGTGATGAGAAGTTTTCAGTTTGGACTTGATACTACAGTGTCTGGGACTTGATGTTGTACTCCACTAAAACTAAACTGATCTGTTTCAGGTTCAGGAAACAGGAGGTGCCTCGACCTCGCACATAGCAGAACATGCAAACACAATTTGTTTAAGCCATATGTCATCTCCCATCTAAACCATTTGATTTAATACTCTCTGAATATTTGGTTGCTGTGGTGTCAAACACCACACGAAACTGAGACTAAAACCTATTTCTTCTTTTTTTAGGGTGCTAAAAGAATCGTTGGAAAATAAATCAATTTGCTATGTTTGCAATCACCAGGAAACTTAGTTGGATTGTTTAAATATGTAAATATGAAGCTACTAACAGCATAACAGCATATGGCTTCGAATAAGCATCCTCTCACTCACCAAGCCTGTGCTTTCCAGAATAAGTAAAGGGTGTTCTTCTCCCCCACTTTCGCCAAGTGCATGCTCACAGAGGATTTTTGGATCTTTCTATTAATGCTTTATGTCTTGCTTAGTCACACACTTCCTTTGACTTTAGGAAATGCTGCTCCTGGCCAGCCAATTAACTCCCAGATTGCATCACCCCCTGTTAAACTGTAAGGTGAAATTTTCAGGCTTTGTTCTGATCTCTGCAATTTTTTTTTACATGAAGTTACGAGTCTTGCCACACACTGTCATTTGATATGTTGTTATGACAGTGTAATAACTGTTCCCATCCCAGTAATTACTTGGGTTCTTGAGCTATTTTTTTTTTTTTTTTAAAAACATCTGTTAAAAGCAGTACACTGGCAGTCTTTCAATCCTAGATGCCCTGAAGTTAAAGGAAAATGTGGGTAAACATATTTGGGGGTTTTCCTCCATTATATCTTTGGTAAACATTGACAAAGACCACTGTATTGCTTTACTGAAGTAATCATGGCTTTTTAATTATCTTCAGGTCTCCACTTAAACACAACTCTGTTGCAACTTGCTCTAGGAAGTTTCCGATAGCGGTCGCCTGCCCCGATTACAGGGATAACATCCGGATGGTTTTCACCATCGCAACAGGGGGACGGCAAAGCTGTCCCTGAAGGTGTGATTAACTCAGGCTGGTAAAACAAATCATATGAAAGTCTTTTTGCTATCACCACTCACAGCAAAACACTATCACACATGTGCACGTAATTCTGCATATATGAGGTGTAACATGTGCTATAAAACATTATTGTTGTTGGCTCTGCCACATACCCTCATGTGGGACAGACAAACTTTAAACTTGAGGAATGCATTTTTAGTGCCCCTCTCTGAATATCCTGTCTCTTCATCTGTAAGGCGTGTCAGCACACGCTCCTTTTGTCAGGTGACACACTGGTGCACATATGGAGGACAAAAGGTGGTCGTATTGACCGCTGGTGTGCTCATAACTCTTCAAAAATTCTTTGTAGTTTACCTTCAAGCTCTTGGAAATGTCTGGCTCTGTAATTACACTAGCTGGAAAGCAACAGACGTTTCCTGAGCAACAGTGTTGTTTCTGTCCAACACAGACATTTAGGAATTAACCTGTTGCATACTTTTCTTTTCTTGTCTTTTTTTTTTTTAAATCTGGAAATTGGTTGGTTATTCGGCACATTAACTGAATTTGGGATGGTGTCACAGACAGATAATGACTGAAAGAGAATATGCTGTATGGGGGACAGGTGCCAGTTATCTGCCTTTGAGTGAACTTTGAGTGCAAATTCACTAAATCTGTCAACAATACTTTGTTTCCATGACAGATCTCAGCACAGGCCTGATGAGGTGCTGGTTTTCATTGGAAAGAGTGCTACGTGCCATCTGTGGATTTTGCATTATTCATAGAGAATAAATCACATCTGCACTTAATGAGGATGAAGAAAACTTAAACCTGCTAGTTATTTTTCATCATATAAAGCAATGACATGGCTATTGACTAAACCTTTTGTTCTTCTATTCTTTAAATATTTAACTGTCTCTTGTGTCAAAGAGGACCTAAGAAAAAGATGGACAGGTAGCCAACTTAGTCAGGTAATCATCTTCTGATTCTGATGTAATGCAGTCAAATGCACATTTTGAGGTGCAGGTCTCCTACAGGTCTTTTTGACCTGTAGGAGATCATCTGTCAGGGACAAAGCACACACTGCATATTTGAGTGTAAACATATAAAATCCTTAAACGCTGTCTCCCTTTGTCTATATTTCCACATTGAATATATAGGATGTGTGAAATTAAATGCAACATTTGAGCTAAGAATCTTGTACAGGAGGACCCGATTCCTAGTGTACCGTTTACAGTCTTCTTACCAAATTAAACCAGGCGCTTGCAACTTAGGTGAGCATGGTGTTAAAGTCTTAGGAGTGAAGCTTAACTGAGACTGGCATCAAATCAGACTACAGCTGTCTGTTATCACGCGTGATTAATGCCATACCAACTTTATTCATCTGTGAGTTCACCTTAGGAAGAAGTAGTAGTTGTTGTCTTTGGTGACGCTGTAGGAGAAGCAGGGGAAGTAACCGAGGCCGGTGACATTAAACCTGGAACCCGCAGGAACCTCCAGCATGCTGCCCCACGCCTGATCGCACAGGAGCTCAATCTCGGCGGAGAAGAGCAGGTCAGTGTCGTGCTGCCACGGCAGATAGTTATACACGCTGTACGACTCCTTGTGCAGCGCCAGCACCTTGGCAAACACTATGATCTCCGCCAGCTCGGCACGGCACGCTTCCGTCTGCGGTCTCCAGTCATGGGGTAGCTGACACCCCCAGCTCCCCTCGGGACGGACGGCTGCAAAAATAAACGCCAAAATAATCCACATGTTGTGACAACGAGGAGACAACCGTGAGTCAGGGAGGCGCACCAAGGCGCGCAGTGCTGGTGATGGATGAAATCACTGAGGGAAAAGAAGAAGAAAAAAAAGCTGCAGGGATTTCGCTACAGGCGCATACTTCCACCAATGCACAATTAATATTTAGTTTTGAGTAAGTTACTTAGGAAAAAAAATGTTTTGAGCAACAAATTAATCCTGTGTATCCTTCACCGTGGTCCTACTACTGCTTCCAGCCACAATTCGTTGCAAGTGGACCAGCCCATTCACCTCAGCATCCCCCTGTAAAAACGCTGCCTCTCACCTTTAGGATGGCAGCAGGAGGAGCAAAGACAAAAAAGGTGCTCTTTCAGTTTCAAACCTACATTTTCCTGTGAAAACACAATAAAGGCTCGACCTTCAGTGCTGGTAAACTCGGGTATTTAAAGCAGCAAACCCATCGTGAAATCCCAGCAAACAATAGAAGATTACGGGTTTTAATTGAAACTCACTAAAGAAAGAATAGTGGCGCCCTCTAGTGACTATCCGCAAGATAGCAGAGGTAGAACTAGAAAAGAGTTGATAACCTATACCAGTTGCATGTCAAGTGGCAAATATCCAGCATCCATCTATCCATTAATCGTGGGGACCGCAGCCTAAGAAGGAAAGCCCAGACCTCCCACCCACTCCAGCTCATCCGGGGAAACACTGAGGCCGAGAGTCCTGGGAGGCCTCCCTCCCACTAGGACATGGAGGGAACACCTCGCCTAGGAGGCATTCAAGTAAGACGAACGTTCCACCACAGCTGGCTCCATGCGATGTGGAGGAGTAGTGGCTCAGATCTGAGTTCCTCTCATTTACATGAATTATGTGGATAGTTTTATAAATGTCGATGATTTTACACAAACGAACCCAGTGTGGTCACAGAAATCTTTAGATGGAGTCATAATTGCTCTGAAAGATCTCTCTCAATCTGACGCATTGCTGTGCGAAGTGTAATTCATTTACAACTGTTAAAGTTGTATAATGAGAATTCCCAGTTTTGGGAGTATTTCCTATTTTCATTTTATACAACAGCAGCTTCCAAATGAGTTCTGCACAAATCCTGTAAAATAAGGAAAAAACAACTGCTTTAACATAAATAGAAACTGATTCAGTCAGAGTAAATTTGTTTTTCTTTTATAACCTTTCACACACTATTGAAGAATTGCAGATTTGAACATTAGGTTTTAAAGGTCCATGACGTAATGACCTTCTACCACAATAGCTTCGTACAGAGTCAGTTAGACTGAGTCACTCCTCAAACAAAGCTACTACTTTTTTCTCCTTTGGATAACTTTTATGAAGTGTTTGAGAATATTTTATAACTCTTAAACCTTTCCGATTATAGCTCTGATGTGCTCCTTCGCACAGTTCTTACTTCCCTGTTGCTCTGTGCAAATCCATCAAATTCTTGTTGTCCCTGTGGGATTACTGCTGGGGATGGTGGTGGGCGTGGGTATTTCTCAGGTAACAAACACAAAGTAGCAGCACCTGAAAGGGGGCACAGTATTCCAGCGTATGACAGTCTGCAAGAAGACATGGCGGTAAAGCTGCTGATTGTGATGCTCACGGTCAACTACATCTGTGACGGAGGTGAAATGTTTTTATGATAGGACAGAATATTTACATCTAGAGGAAATTCGGTGTTAAATTAATGTATCTGCCTCACCTGTTTGTGTGGCAGCACTGTTGAGAAAATCAACAGCGTCTGACTTTTTGCAAAAAACAAGAGAGGAGGAACCATCAAGGTGTTTCCCTGGAGGCTGCAGCAGCACCGAACTCAGTGAGGCTGAAGAGCTGATAGACGTGAACGCAGGAAATGTAAGTAAGGAGGAAAGTGCCACAGATTTACGCCCACACTTGTAGCTTATGTTTACTTTGATTTTAACAACTGCTTTTCTGATAGTAGACAATACAGACTATTTTGGAACTCTTAGCACGAAATGAGTGAAACATCTTCACGTGCTAAAATGTTATTGTTAGAAAATGAGCTGAATAACCAGCACATTTGAGATAAGGGAGTTTAAGGGAGATAAGGGAATTTATGCTGAGACATTCTGTACTAGTTACTGATGCATTTCCTTTTCATTGTTTCGTTTTAAACTGCATGTAGAGTGTATGTCATCTACAGATCTTTCACGCCACAATCCTCTCTGCAGTCCTCAAAAAACAAAATCAAACAGACAAAAAAACCTCCAAAACAAGTGTAAATGTCAGTAGCTGCAGACACTGTGAAGAGAAATATTTTAGGTAAAAGTAGGCCATGTCCCCATTTGGCCAGATGGACTTGAGATTCTATCCACACGAAAATAAACCTAAAGAACAAAGACAATGCCCAGAAACTGGACTCCTAAGTCGAGAAGCACTCCTCTGTTTAACCGGCATAATGTGTAACTTAGTCAAGCAAGTCACTGAGACATGTATCATTACCGTGTTCCTACATACCAGGCCTGGAATCTGAAGACACCGCGAAGCCCATTAACACTGACTTTGTTACTTAGTGCATTTGCTACACGTATCAGATAACCAGCGTGAAAGCCAGCAGAGAGGTGGAATGTGATTAAGTGGGCTGTCTGTCATGTTGTACACTTGGGTATTTGTTGTGTTGCTTTGCATAAATCTAACCCATACAGCATTATTATTATTAACAGAGACCTCTGCTAGAGAGAGCTCATGAATATAACAACTCATTTACAGGAGGAGAGTTCCAGCCTGCGGTATAATGGAGATGCTTCCCAGAAGGACATAAACTATGTAAGCTGTAATTACTTGAAGTTGAATTCTGCATTTATTATCCTATTAAAAAGAGCAAATTTTTTTACAATTCACAAGAGGTTTGTGAGTAGAGCCTGGCTGAAATACTGTTGTCCTGTAGCAGAGCCCTGGGAAGGAAACTGTGGTGGATGAAGGATCTGGGATGTAGCGAAGAGAGAGCAGAGAGCACAAGATGACCGTGTTGTTATTGGACAAAAGGAAGCTTGGGTTTGATTGATGATGTTTGATTACACCGACAAAAAAATATACAAAAATGATTGCAGCAGAATATTATCAGTAGTCTTTAATGAAATACAGCATAGAGGCATGACATATTTGACTAATTTTGCATGTTATACCAGATACAGATATGTGTGCACTATTGAAAGTCAAGTCTTCAAACCAATAATCATCTTTTACGCCACCTTTGTGTTGTGTTTCTCAGCGCACGTAATTTTTCAGTGTTGTTTTATTCCCTCATAAACTGAGATCTACAACTGTGGTCAGAAGTTTACATATACTCATCATGGGCTTAAATGTTATGGTTATTTGGTGCTTTTAATGTATTCTTTAAATTCTTTTATTCTTATTCTTTTGTTTTCAAAGTGGAATAATTGTAAAGGTGTAGTTGAAGAATGTGGAGGGAGCAGTCAACCTGATTTGCAAAATCAAATAAAGCGTGCACATATTAAGCAGCAGCTTTAGTTTACCTCAGTTTTAAAAAATAACACACTGACACACTGCAAAGTTTTAGGTTTTGAAATAAAGAAGAGAGCTTCTTTTCACATTGAACAAAGGATCCACAAAAGAAGTTTTAGGGGTTTAAATGTACTTAATGAACTGATTCTGATGCCTGGCACTAGAAATGACTAATCCCAAGACTGAAAGTCAAACATCTGCTGTGCACCAACCAACCACCCTCAGTGAGATGGCTGGGCTTAGGCTGGGCTGTTTGGCTTAGGAAGGAGTAAATCTGGAGTCCAATTAATGGAACAAGACCTCAGGTGTGGTATACAGACACTTTCTATTTAGAAAATCTGTCTATAAATGAGAGCTGATTTACTACTGTGGCTACCTTTGACAAAACTGGGACCCAGTTAAGATGATTCAACTGCAACACAAGACATATTATTCTCTAAGGTAAAAAAAAAGAAAAAGAAGAAGGTAGGGTTGGCTAAGTATCAGTACTGGAGCTCAGGAGAGCTGCTCTTACAAGAAATAGAGTAGATGTAGAGATACATACACCTGAGTACCGAATGGACTCAGGTGCAGACCAAGGTTTCCTTTCAAAAGATAAGTCAGTAGGTTTGTTTTTTTTTTGTTTTTTGTTTTACAGAAAATGTGTGATATATACAAAGTGCAGGGCTCCAGGAATCTGTGGGGGAAGAAAGGGAGAAGTCCACATATGAATGCTCCTTCGCTGTTTCTCCACACTCCTCGTCAGACACTCATACTTTTTGTCCCACACGCACTACGCCACTCAGCCGCTCTCAGACAATCCAGGACAGGAAACAGGAACAGTTCCAGGGGATTCTATATACAGGAGAAAATGGTCAGAAACAAGTTAGCGCTTTGCACAGAATAAACAGGTTTTGCCTGCGCTGCACTAAAACAGGTTACGCAATGATCCGGCGATGAGAAGCACAGAATTGTCATCTTAAATAGTGGCCAGGAAATCAGGCAGATCATCGGTAGGTGTGTAATCAGGCCAGGTGCGTGGGCCAGAGGCGGGAGCTCTGCCCAGGCAGACAAAAGACAGAGGAGAGGGAGAGAGAGCACAACAATGACAAGACCACACACATTTCTATATCGTTTTGTGTTTCAAAATAGGTGTGCCCTCTGGTGGACAACCTGTGGAACAGCAAAACAGCTAATACAGTCCTTATCAAAAGACCATTTGAAAAATGGCAGAACTGTTGTCCATTTTTGTAAACTTCTCTTCCCATCCATCCCCAAAGGTTATCAATTGGATCAGGGGAAGACACAGGATTCAAAAGAATGATGCTATTCTCCTGGAAAAAGTCCCTTGTCCTGTGGGCATTGTGTATTGTAGCGTTGTCTTGTTGAAAAACCCAGTCGTTACCGCACAGACAAGGGCTCTCAGCCATGAGGGATGCTCTCTGCAACATCTGGACATGGCCAACGGCCGTTTGACGCTCCAGCACCTCCTGAAGCTCCGTTGTTCCACTGAAGGAAAAAGCACCCCAGACCATTATGGTGCCCCCTCCACTGTGGCGCGTAATAAATATCTCAGGTGGGATCTACTGGTCATGCCAGTAAACGTTGGAAAACATCAAGGTTACATTTTTTCTCATCAGAGATTAAAACTTTCTTCCACCTTTCAATGTCCCATGTTTGGTGCTCTCTTGCAAAATCCAAACTGTCAATTCTGTGGCATTGAGGGTTGGGAGATCAGATATACATCCCCCCCCCCTCAAATTCAAAATATGTTCTTAGCCTCAAGACATTATTTTGAATATATTTTAGATATATTTTAGAGTTGAAATATTGATAATTTCTAAATACATCAAATAGTAACATATAAGTGAATGTGCAGAACACAAACAAAATTTAATGATAATAAACACATCATTTATCATTAAAGGTAGACAGTAACCCACAGGCCTCATAGTATTACTGCACAGTAAATATGATATGAACTAATTATAGATGCAAAGCAATACATTTTTAGTTGGTCTCCTCCCAACACTCATGATTTATTGCAGTTGAGCACACAAAGCCTGTCGCACCAAACCCCTACAGTGATCATTAGGGTCAGTCTAGAAACAATTCCAAAAAAATTGTTGTGTAAAATTAAAATAATGATCTGCAAGGCTCATAAACCCGTGTTTGATTAGGAATGGAAAATGGAAAACACATTAAATATTTAAAATGAGAAAGTGTGGCGTTTTAAAGTTCGGGTTCAGGCGAGCTGATGACAGAATAATAATCAGTCTTGGGTTTGCGCACGGGTTTGTCCAGATTATTTGATACTACGTAGAGGAGATGATTAATTATTCAATTTATTTACTTTTTTTTTTTACACAACATTATTTTGAAATTAGTCTATAATTTTTTCTTTCTAGCAACACCCTATTTTCCTGCCTTTCCTGGAAAGTCACTTGAAATGTAATGCTGCCATGAAATTGAAAATGAAGTTATATTTTTTATGAAACAGTAAAATTTATTCTTCTAAATTCTAATATTAGTATTATTTTCTGTGTTCTAATGTGAATAAAATATGGATGTATAGTGTTTGTGCATGTAATATAAATAATGAGTCAGAATCCGCTTTACAAATATTTTGTATGATAGGAGTAAGTTAAGTAAATTTATGGATTTTACATTGAGTGACCCATACAGCAATAGTACTTACACAATACATTATTGTAAACAAACCACGGCGGACACGTCCACATTTTTATGCTCTTCGGCATATACTTTTAGTTGTTATCACTTCACACAGCTGCAGCTTTCAAGCTCGCAACTGAACGCTTCATCAACAAAAACTGACACAGGCAGCACACAACTGTTTGTGACCTTCACATTTGAAGCAAAGTCTAGCAGTTTGCAAACATCTTACTTGGGTTTCTCGATATGTCAAACGTGAACTTTTTTTCTATCGTACTTTGGGTGGGACAACATTTTAGACTGAAGATCTAAAGGAGCCTAGTTCGATCCTAGGTTTCGGCAAAGCTATTTTGGTCACCATCTAGGGCTTGGTTTGTTGGTAGGACTTCATTATACGGCCTACAACTACGTGGATCATTGCCATCAAATGAGAAAACAAACACAGATGGTGCAGCTTACAAACGTCCATCAAGTGGAGGTGGAATTTGAAGAAGGTCCTCCTCCACAAGCTCCCAGCCCTCACCCATTATACCATTGACTTAACTAGGGCTTGGTAGGTTGGGTGATCACACGTCATAATACAGCCTAGCCATGTTTCCCTAGAATCAAATCCTTCCCTTGGCTCTTGTCTGAAATGACGATTTAATAATATCTAACTGCAAATCCTCACCTAAAGTAAAATGAGAGGATATGAGATCACGTTTTTACAGAAAAGAAAGACAATATGTGGCCCAGAGGACAAACAGGAGACTCTTGTTGCCTGGGTAGCTCAGATGGAAGAGCATCAGGCTTTTAATCTGAGGGTCCAGGGTTCAAGTCCCTGTCCAGGTGTCTCCTTTGGATCCTTGCCCTTCCATGGATTTACCTAACAAACTCAGTTGTTCTTGATAGTTCTGTGACCTCATTGTCATTTTTAGCAAAGTCCATAGAGTGCAGGTGGGATGACGATGTGGAATTTGTGGATATCAGGGACAGAGCCCTCTTTCAGATAATCCCAGCGTACAAGCTCTGTAAAGAATCTTTCCCTGCCCCTCGGTCCATTTCACCGCCAGTTGGTTCTCAGCTCAGCTCCTTTGCAAAACCTGGTGTCTAAGACATGCCAATCTCACCAAATCCGCCTTGGGTTTCTCGACACGTTACACTTTCACTTTTTTTCTGTCTTACTTTGGGTGTGACAACATTAAAGAGAGCAACGTGCATAACAGTTCACTGTTAAATCCAAAGCTTAAAAGTTCACTTCACATTGATCTACTGTCTCACAAGATCAGCTGTAGTGCAGTTTGGCCAGCTGTAGACCTGACTGGTCATTAGAATGCAATTTTTGAGCACTTTGCTTTGCAAAACGTGCCGAAATAGCTCAGCTGGGAGAGCGTTAGACTGAAGATCTAAAGGACCCTAGTTCGATCCTGGGTTTCGGCAAAGCTCTTTTGGTCACCATCTAGGGCTTGGTAGGTTTGTTGGTAGGACTTCATTATACGGCCTACAACTACGTGGATCATTGCCATCAAATGAGAAAACAAACACAGATGGTGCAGCTTACAAACGTCCATCAAGTGGAGGTGGAATTTGAAGAAGGTCCTCCTCCACAAGCTCCCAGCCCTCACCCATTATACCATTGACTTACCTAGGGCTTGGTAGGTTGGGTGATCACACGTCATAATACAGTCTAGCCATGTTTCCCTACAATCAAATCCTTCCCTTGGCTCTTGTCTGAAATGACGATTTAATAATATCTAACTGCAAATCCTCACCTACAGTAAAATGAGACGAAAACATATAACGTTTTTACAGAAAAGAAAGACAATATGTGGCCCAGAGGACAAACAGGAGACTCTTGTTACCTGGGTAGCTCAGATGGAAGAGCATCAGACTTTTAATCTGAGGGTCCAGGGTTCAAGTCCCTGTCCAGGTGTCTCCTTTGTATCCTTGCCCTTCCATGGATTTACCTAACAAGCTCAGTTGTTCTTGATAGTTCTGTGACCTCATTGTCATCTTTAGCAAAGTCCATAGACTGCAGGTGGGATGACGATGTGGGATTTGTGGATATCAGGAACACAGGCCTCTTTCAGATAATCCCAGCGTACAAGCTCAGTAAAGAATCTTTCCCTGCCCCTCGGTCCAACTCACCGCCAGTTGGTTCTCAGCTCAGCTCCTTTGCGAAACCTGGTGTCTAAGACATGCCAATGTCACCAAATCAGCCTTGGGTTTCTCGACACGTTACACTTTCACTTTTTTTCTGTCTTACTTTGGGCTGGACAACATTAAAGAGAGCAACGTGCATAACAGTTCAATGTTAAATCCAAAGCTTAAAATTTCACTTCACATTGATCTACTGTCTCAGAAGATCAGCTGTAGTGCAGTTTGGCCAGCTGTAGACCTGACTGGTCATTAGAATGCAATTTTTGAGCACTTTGCTTTGCAAAACGTGCCGAAATAGCTCAGCTGGGAGAGCGTTAGACTGAAGATCTAAAGGACCCTAGTTCGATCCTGGGTTTCGGCAAAGCTCTTTTGGTCACCATCTAGGGCTTGGTAGGTTTGTTGGTAGGACTTCATTATACGGCCTACAACTACGTGGATCATTGCCATCAAATGAGAAAACAAACACAGATGGTGCAGCTTACAAACATCCATCAAGTGGAGGTGGAATTTGAAGAAGGTCCTCCTCCACAAGCTCCCACCCCTCACCCATTATACCATTGACTTACCTAGGGCTTGGTAGGTTGGGTGATCACACGTCATAATACAGCCTAGCCATGTTTCCCTAGAATCAAATCCTTCCCTTGGCTCTTGTCTGAAATGACGATTTAATAATATCTAACTGCAAATCCTCACCTACAGTAAAATGAGAGGAAAACATATAATGTTTTTACAGAAAAAATAAGACAATATGTGGCCCAGAGGACAAACATGTGACTCTTGTTGCCTGGGTAGCTCAGATGGAAGAGCATCAGACTTTTAATCTGAGGGTCCAGGGTTCAAGTCCCTGTCCAGGTGTCTCCTTTGGATCCTTGCCCTTCCATGGATTTTTTTTTTTTTTCCATATTTTTATTGAGAGACAAGTGTACATTAGTTTACAGTGACAATACAATCTGTTCCCCTCACATATTTTTTAGTTTTTCTTACATGAACAGATACGATAATATACACACACACACACACACAGGCACACCCACACACACGCTTAAATAAAATTAAAACAAACAAACAAACAAAACAAAACCTAAGAAGAAACCCAAAACAAACACAAACAACAAACCCCAAAACACACACACAAAAAAAAAAAAAACAAAACAAAAAAACAAAACAAAACAAAACAAAAAAAAAAAAAAAAAAGGGGGGGGGGGGGGGGGACATATGATATTAATCAGCTGGTAGAGCGTTTAATGACTTGCAATAGTTTACGAAGGGGCCCCAGATACGATAAAATTCTCTGTATTTGCCCTTCGCCACAAGGCCTATCTTTTGCAATTTAAGAAATGACATCACATCTCTAAACCAAAAAGAAACTGAAGGTGGCTTTGAAGATTTCCAAAGGAGTAAGATGCAACGTCTAGCCAAAAGTGATGTAAAGGCTAATATTTTGAAGTGTGTAGGGTCGGTTAGACCAGTGTTGACTGGAAGCCCAAAAACAGCTAGAAAAGGGTCCATGCAGATTTGGGTCCCAAGAGCCTTGGAAAGAATAACTGAATACTGACTCCAGAAGCCATGGAGTCTTGGGCACAGAAAGAACATATGGCCTAGGTCACATGGGGTGGCATGACATCTCTCACACTGATCCATTACTTGTGGGTAAATCTCAGACAGACGAGACTTTGAATAGTAAACCCTGTACAACACCTTGAACTGGATAAGTTGTAACCTGGCACAGGACGTACTATAACGGACATTGGATACTGCTTTCTCCCATTGCTGATCCGAAAATATTACGCCTAACTCCCGCTCCCAAGCCCCCCTAATTTTAGCAACTGAATGGACATTTAAATCCATAAGTCGTTTATATATTAAAGATATAATTGACTTCTTATTGGGTTTAAGGGATAAGAATTCCTCCCACGGTTGGACATTTGGAAGAAGAGGGTAGGAGGGGAAGAGAGCAGAAGTACAATGCCGTGCCTGAAAATAACGGAATAGATTGGCAGCTGGAAGATTTGTTTCTGAACACAGGTCTAAAAAAGTTAAGAAAGTGCCATCTTTATAGAGATCCTTAAACGTGTTAATACCATGACGCTTCCACTGTACATAGGTACCATCAATGAGGCCAGGAGTAAACAGATGGTTCTGTGTGATGGGCATGCGTACTGATGCAGAGATGTACTTAAAATGACTCCTGAATTGTGACCAGATCCTTAGACTAGACTGTACCACGGGATTTTGGGTGAAATGAGAAGGCTTAAGTGGTAGTGGAGAGAACAATAAAGCTTCTAAGGATGAGGAAGTGCACGACAGGTGCTCCAGTTTGCACCACAGCAGTTCTTGAGATTCAAGCCAATGGGTCAATTTGTGAATATGAGAGGACCAATAGTAAAATAAAAAGTTAGGCAAGGCAAGACCACCATCAAATGTCAGTCTCTGTAATAATGATTTCCTCACCCTGGGATGTTTCCCTCCCCACAAAAACGATGTAACTAGCTGGTCTAACTTTTTGAAAAAAGCTTTAGGTAAAAATATAGGAATATTCTGAAACAGAAATAACAATCGAGGCAAAATGTTTATCTTTACAGCATTGATCCGACCAATTAGGGACAAAGGTAGCGATTTCCATCTCTGAAAATCTGATTGAATTTGAGTCATTAAAGGGGAGAAATTGGAAGAGTATAGAGAAGACAAAGTACGAGTCACGATAACTCCCAAATATTTAAAGCCGGCAGGGCTAAGTCTAAAAGGAATGTCAGATTGCTTAAGTGTAAGACTTAAAGAATTTATGGGGAAACATTCACTCTTAAGAAGATTTATTTTGTAACCTGACAAAGAGCCGAACTTGTTTAATAGAGACACAATCGATGGTATGCTAGATAAGGGATCAGAAACATAAAGAAGCAGGTCATCTGCATATAAAGACAATTTTACGTCAAGGCCTGACCGGGAAATACCATGAAAATGAGGAAGGGCCTTCAAAGCTATAGATAGGGGTTCAATTACAATAGCAAAAAGTAGGGGGGACAGGGGGCAACCCTGTCTCGTACCGTGTGACAATGAGAAGTAGCCAGAGGAAACACCATTTGTATAGACACTGGCTTGGGGTGCCTTGTACAACAGTCGAATCCATGAAATGAATCTGTCCCTGAAACCAAATTTTTGTAAGACCGCAAAGAGAAAGCTCCACTCCACACGATCGAAAGCTTTCTCAGCGTCAAGTGAGATAACTACTTCTGGATTAGTGGCCGAGTGTTGGGAAAGAATGACATTCAAAAGCGTGCGGACATTAAAGAACAGCTGGCGGCCTTTAATAAAGCCATTCTGTTCATCTGAAATAATAGTAGGAAGAACCTTTTCAAGGCGAATTGCTAAAATTTTTGCCAAGACTTTAACATCCACATTCAGCAGTGAAATAGGCCTATATGAGGTGCAAGACGTAGGATCCTTACCCTTCTTTAAGAGAACAGTAATTAGTGCTTGAGACAATGTAGGGGGCAATAGACCACATTCAAAAGATTCATTATACACTGAAAGAAGTAGTGGGGCTAACTTGTCTATAAATGTTTTTAAAAATTCAACTGAAAACCCATCAGGTCCTGGTGCCTTACTATTGTGCATGGTCTTGATTGCATGCACAATTTCATCCAACCTAAAAGGGGCATCTAATTGTTCAGCTATAACAGGATCGACAGTGGGCATTGTAAGACCGTTAAAAAAAGAATCCACCTCAGAGGCGTCAGCAGCAGATTCAGATTCATATAGGGAGGAATAATACCTCTTAAACACCTCATTTACTTCCTTTGGATCAGAGACCAAGTTGCCTGCCGCATCTTTAATTTGAGAAATTAATCGAGAAGAGGCCTGACGTTTTAACTGATGGGCCAAAAGCCTTCTGGGCTTATCACCATGTTCGTAATAAGTCGCACGCGCACGAAGTAAAAGACGTTCAGCATCTGCCGTAGAAAGTAAATCAAATTCGGTCTGCAAGTCAAGTCGTCTTTTATGCAAATCAGGAGTGGGATTGGCAACAACCTGTCTATCTATGTCACAAATTTGTGCAGTCAAAGTTTGAAGTTTGGCTTTGTGGTTTTTAGTGGAATGGGCAGAGAAAGAAATTATTTGCCCACGCACATATGCCTTAAGAGATTCCCAAAGCAATGACCTTGTAACAGTATCGCTGTCGTTAAACACCATACATTCATCAATTGCGGATTTGATAAAGGTAACAAATCCCTCATCTGAAAGCAACAAAGAGTTAAATCTCCAGGGTGAGGAAAAAGGGGACTGGGCTATGAGCTTGATGTCAACGCTAAGTGGTGCGTGATCGGAAATGACAATTGGATGATATGTAGATGACAGTACTTTTGGAATAAGGGAACCGTCCACAAAAAAATAATCAATCCGCGAAAAGGACTGATGTACCTGAGAAAAGAAAGAGTACGCTCTGGTAGTAGGGTTAGAAAACCTCCAGGGATCTACAAAACCATTCTGAAACATAAACTCTAAAATAGACTTGGACATAGAGGATTGGGTCAGGGTCCGAGGATTCGAGCGATCTAAGGCAGGATCAATAACACAGTTTAAGTCACCACCCAATATCAAAAGATGAGTATCAAGGGAAGGGAGACTACTCAAAAGTGCATCTGTAAAACCTGGATTATCAAAATTCGGCGCATACACATTGACTAAGAGGACGGGTACATTGTACATGGTGCCTACAACAACCAAATATCTCCCGTTTTTGTCAGCTTTAATCTCAGAGGCTGTAAACTGTACCCTTCTGTTTATTAAGATCGCCACCCCCCTGGCTTTTGAATTAAACATTGAATGGAAAGTATGTCCCACCCATGGGCACCTGAGCCTAAGATGATCCCTATTTCGCAAATGGGTCTCTTGCAAAAACATTACATCACTCTTTAAACGTTTAAGATGCGAGAATATTTTAGATCGTTTAATTGGGCTATTCATACCTTTGACATTCCAAGTTAAAAATCTAATACCACTATTGCCTAAGGACTGACCTGAAGTGCTGATCATTGCAGAAAGATAAAAGAGAAAATACTTATTTCTTCACCCCCCAAAAAAGAACAAGTGGGAAAAACACACTCACACAAACACACAAAGCAAACCCACAACAACAGAAATACAGCTTCAGAATAAAAATAATAATAATACGTCAAACACACCCTCCCGCCTCCCCCCTGCACAGCAAAAGCCCCCATCCCCAAACGATGGAGACGGCAGTGCACGCTCCCACCCGGAGCAATCTGAACAAAAACGCTCCCGACTACGAAACGAACCGTATCAAACCAAAGCTCCAACAGAGTCATTTCTCAATAGATTAAAAGGCACAAATAAAAATAAAAACAACACAATTATATTTTACTATTAGACAGGTAAAACAAAACAAGTGTTTGGCAGAGTAACAAACTTAGCTTACCACAATGATGTTTGGATTAGCATCATTCGCTATTTCAAACAAACAAACATTGTCCCGCTATATTTTTATCGCGTGGTTATAGTCTTAATATATTCCTTGGCCTCATCTGGCGAGACGAAGTCGCGCTGCACTCCTTGATAAGTGATCCGTAGCCTTGCTGGATAGAGGATCCCAAATCGGACTCCCTGGATGCTGCGAAGCTGGCGACGGACCTCATTGAAAGCCGCACGGGCCCGTGCTGTCTTAGCGGTGTGGTCGGGGAACACAGAAATGGTCATATTATTTATCTGTACCCTCTGCAGCTCCCTGGCCTTCTGGAGAATCCTAGCGCAGTCCGCGTAATAGTGCAGCTTCACAACCATAGCGCGGGGACGTTCACCGGTGTTAGGTTTGGGGGCCAAAGTTCGGTGGGCTCTGTCTACAAGCGGCTCCTTCCCAAGCTGAAATGCCTCCATCAACAGCACGGACACATCTGTAGCAGACAGGACGTTCTCCTCTGGCACACCAACAATGCGGATATTATTGCGGCGAGACCTGGACTCCAAATCCTCGCATTTATTCTCCAATTTGGCAAACTCCTTTGACATCGCATCCACTTTGGCTTGGAGGTGAACAATATCATCCGTGCATGTGGAGAGAGACTGTTCCATCTCCGTAACTGTGCTTCTGAGGCCAGCGAATTCCTGCCGCATGGTAGTTATATCTGAGGAAAGGTCCGTTTTTAGTTGCTGTATGTCGGACCTGATAGACGTGGGATTCTCCGCAAACGCTGCCGTCAGTTCCTTTTTAAACAGTGCTGAAATTTCTTCACGAAGTTCAGAGAGGAGTTCAGCCTTCGTGAACTTTTCCGTATCGACGAGCGGCGTATCGGGCGACCCAGGTAGTGGCGAAGTTTTAACACGAGGCGGGGATGCAGTGTTAGCAGCAGGCCGCAAGTTCGGCTGAGAGGTGCTTGCGCTCTTATTAACCTTACGCGACATTCTAAACACAAAAAGCAAAAACAGTCTTGTCTCGGAACTATACAAAAAAAAAAAACCCGTCAAAATGTGCCTGGAAATGCTAGATAATAACTAGACTCTGAAGGAGCTGCGCTCGGTGCGACCTACGCCATAGTCACATAAACCGGAAGTACCGCCCTTCCATGGATTTACCTAACAAGCTCAGTTGTTCTTGATAGTTCTGTGACCTCATTGTCATCTTTAGCAAAGTCCATAGACCGCAGGTGGGATGACGATGTGGGATTTGTGGATATCAGGAACACAGGCCTCTTTCAGATAATCCCAGCGTACAAGCTCTGTAAAGAATCTTTCCCTGCCCCTCGGTCCAACTCACCGCCAGTTGGTTCTCAGCTCAGCTCCTTTGCGAAACCTGGTGTCTAAGACATGCCAATGTCACCAAATCCGCCTTGGGTTTCTCGACACGTTACACTTTCACTTTTTTTCTGTCTTACTTTGGGCTGGACAACATTAAAGAGAGCAACGTGCATAACAGTTCACTGTTAAATCCAAAGCTTAAAATTTCACTTCACATTGATCTACTGTCTCACAAGATCAGCTGTAGTGCAGTTTGGCCAGCTGTAGACCTGACTGGTCATTAGAATGCAATTTTTGAGCACTTTGCTTTGCAAAACGTGCCGAAATAGCTCAGCTGGGAGAGCGTTAGACTGAAGATCTAAAGGACCCTAGTTCGATCCTGGGTTTCGGCAAAGCTCTTTTGGTCACCATCTAGGGCTTGGTAGGTTTGTTGGTAGGACTTCATTATACGGCCTACAACTACGTGGATCATTGCCATCAAATGAGAAAACAAACACAGATGGTGCAGCTTACAAACGTCCATCAAGTGGAGGTGGAATTTGAAGAAGGTCCTCCTCCACAAGCTCCCACCCCTCACCCATTATACCATTGACTTACCTAGGGCTTGGTAGGTTGGGTGATCACACGTCATAATACAGCCTAGCCATGTTTCCCTACAATCAAATCCTTCCCTTGGCTCTTGTCTGAAATGACGATTTAATAATATCTAACTGCAAATCCTCACCAGTACCTACAGTAAAATGAGAGGATAAGACATCACGTTTTTACAGAAAAGAAAGACAATATGTGGCCCAGAGGACAAACATGTGACTCTTGTTGCCTGGGTACCTCAGATGGAAGAGCATCAGACTTTTAATCTGAGGGTCCAGGGTTCAAGTCCCTGTCCAGGTGTCTCCTTTGGATCCTTGCCCTTCCATGGATTTACCTAACAAACTCAGTTGTTCTTGATAGTTCTGTGACCTCATTGTCATCTTTAGCAAAGTCCATAGAGTGCAGGTGAGATGACGATGTGGAATTTGTGGATATCAGGGACAGAGCCCTCTTTCAGATAATCCCAGCGTACAAGCTCTGTAAAGAATCTTTCCCTGCCCCTCGGTCCATTTCACCGCCAGTTGGTTCTCAGCTCAGCTCCTTTACAAAACCTGCTGTCTAAGACATGCCAATCTCACCGAATCCGCCTTGGGTTTCTCGACACGTTACACTTTCACTTTTTTTCTGTCTTACTTTGGGTGCGACAACATTAAAGAGAGCAACGTGCATAACAGTTCACTGTTAAATCCGAAGCTTAAAAGTTCACTTCACATTGATCTACTGTCTCAGAAGATCAGCTGTAGTGCAGTTTGGCCAGCTGTAGACCTGACTGGTCATTAGAATGCAATTTTTGGGCACTTTGCTTTGCAAAACGTGCCGAAATAGCTCAGCTGGGAGAGCGTTAGACTGAAGATCTAAAGGACCCTAGTTCGATCCTGGGTTTCGGCAAAGCTATTTTGGTCACCATCTAGGGCTTGGTAGGTTTGTTGGTAGGACTTCATTATACGGCCTACAACTACGTGGATCATTGCCATCAAATGAGAAAACAAACACAGATGGTGCAGCTTACAAACGTCCATCAAGTGGAGGTGGAATTTGAAGAAGGTCCTCCTCCACAAGCTCCCAGGCCTCACCCATTATACCATTGACTTACCTAGGGCTTGGTAGGTTGGGTGATCACACGTCATAATACAGCCTAGCCATGTTTCCCTACAATCAAATCCTTCCCTTGGCTCTTGTCTGAAATGACGATTTAATAATATCTAACTGCAAATCCTCACCTACAGTAAAATGAGAGGATACGAGATCAAGTTTTTACAGAAAAGAAAGACAATATGTGGCCCAGAGGACAAACAGGAGACTCTTGTTGCCTGGGTAGCTCAGATGGAAGAGCATCAGACTTTTAATCTGAGGGTCCAGGATTCAAGTCCCTGTCCAGGTGTCTCCTTTGGATCCTTGCCCTTCCATGGATTTACCTAACAAGCTCAGTTGTTCTTGATAGTTCTGTGACCTCATTGTCATCTTTAGCAAAGTCCATAGAGTGCAGGTGGGATGACGATGTGGGATTTGTGGATATCAGGAACACAGGCCTCTTTCAGATAATCCCAGCGTACAAGCTCTGTAAAGAATCTTTCCCTGCCCCTGGGTCCAACTCACCGCCAGTTGGTTCTCAGCTCAGCTCCTTTGCGAAACCTGGTGTCTAAGACATGCCAATGTCACCAAATCCGCCTTGGGTTTCTCGACACGTTACACATTCACTTTTTTTCTGTCTTACTTTGGGCTGGACAACATTTAAGAGAGCAACGTGCATAACAGTTCACTGTTAAATCCAAAGCTTAAAAGTTCACTTCACATTGATCTACTGTCTCAGAAGATCAGCTGTAGTGCAGTTTGGCCAGCTGTAGACCTGACTGGTCATTAGAATGCAATTTTTGAGCACTTTTCTTTGCAAAACGTGCCGAAATAGCTCAGCTGGGAGAGCGTTAGACTGAAGATCTAAAGGACCCTAGTTCGATCCTGGGTTTCGGCAAAGCTGTTTTGGTCACCATCTAGGGCTTGGTAGGTTTGTTGGTAGGACTTCATTATACGGCCTACAACTACGTGGATCATTGCCATCAAATGAGAAAACAAACACAGATGGTGCAGCTTGCAAACGTCCATCAAGTGGAGGTGGAATTTGAAGAAGGTCCTCCTCCACAAGCTCCCAGGCCTTACCCATTATACCATTGACTTACCTAGGGCTTGGTAGGTTGGGTGATCACATGTCATAATACAGCCTAACCATGTTTCCCTAGAATCAACTCCTTCCCTTGGCTCTTTTCTGAAATGACGATTTAATAATATCTAACTGCAAATCCTCACCTACAGTAAAATGAGAGGATAACATATAACGTTTTTACAGAAAAGAAAGACAATATGTGGCCCAGAGGACACACATGTGACTCTTGTTACCTGGGTAGCTCAGATGGAAGAGCATCAGACTTTTACTCTGAGGGTCCAGGGTTCAAGTCCCTGTCCAGGTGTCTCCTTTGGATCCTTGCCCTTCCATGGATTTACCTAACAAGCCCAGTTGTTCTTGATAGTTCTGTGACCTCATTGTCATCTTTAGCAAAGTCCATAGACTGCAGGTGGGATGACGATGTGGGATTTGTGGATATCAGGAACACAGCCCTCTTTCAGATAATCCCAGCGTACAAGCTCTGTAAAGAATCTTTCCCTGCCCCTCGGTCCATTTCACCGCCAGTTGGTTCTCAGCTCAGCTCCTTTGCAAAACCTGCTGTCTAAGACATGCCAATCTCACCAAATCCGCCTTGGGTTTCTCGACACGTTACACTTTCACTTTTTTTCTGTCTTACTTTGGGCTGGACAACATTTAAGAGAGCAAAGTTCATCACAGTTCACTATTAAATCCAAAGCTTAAAAGTTCACTTCACGTTGATCTACTGTCTCAGAAGATCAGCTGTAGTGCATTTTGGCCAGCTGTAGACCTGACTGGTCATTAGAATGCAATTTTTGAGCACTTTCCTTTGCAAAACGTGCCGAAATAGCTCAGCTGGGAGAGCGTTAGACTGAAGATCTAAAGGACCCTAGTTCGATCCTGGGTTTCGGCAAATCTCCTTTCGTCACAATCTAGGGCTTGGTAGGTTTGTTCGTAGGACTTCATTATATGGCCTACAACTACGTGGATCATTGCCATCAAATGAAAAAACGAACACAGATGGTGCAGCTTGCACACGTCCATCAAGTGGAGGTTGAATTTGAAGAAGGTCCTCCTCCACAAGCTCTTAGGCCTCACCCATTATACCACTGACTTACCTAAGGCTTAGTAGGTTGGGTGATCACACGTCATAATACAGCCTAGCCATGTTTCCCCTAGAATCAACTCCTTCCCTTGGCTCTTGTCTGAAATGACGATTTAATAATATCTAACTGCAAATCCTCACCAGTACCTACAGTAAAAAGAGAGGATAAGACATCACGCTTTTACAGAAAAGAAAGACAATATGTGGCCCAGAGGACAAACATGTGTCTCTTGTTGCCTGGGTACCTCAGATGGAAGAGCATCAGACTTTTAATCTGAGGGTCCAGGGTTCAAGTCCCTGTCCAGGTGTCTCCTTTGGATCCTTGCCCTTCCATGGATTTACCTAACACGCTCAGTTGTTCTTGATAGTTCTGTGACCTCATTTTCATCCTTTGCAAAGTCCATAGACTGCAGGTGGGATGACGATGTGGGATTTGTGGATATCAGGGACAGAGGCCTCTTTCAGATTATCCCACCGTACAAGCTCTATAAAGAATCTTATAGCAAGTATAAGCAAGTTACTTTGAAAAAGTGATTTATTATAGTTACTGGTTACTTCTTCAAAAATGTAATTGAGTGGTAACTGAATTACAACATTCTAAAAGTGATTAATTAGTTGAAATGTAACTATTGTGTTACTTTAAAAAATTTTTTAACCCTCTGGGGTCCGGGGTTTAATTGGCCATTTTTAACTACTTTTGATGTTTCCTCTACATTTCACCTTTAAAAACTATTTACTTTGCCTTGCTTGGTATCATCCTTTTCAGCACAACCTCATGTGTCTGAATTTACAGTTATGTTTTCATTTTGACATACTGTATTAAGACAATTGATCTAAAATCAGACAAAAAACATAAAAACCAAATAGAAAAAGTTGTATTTTTTATTGTAACAACCACAAACATGTTTTTTGAATCATATTTAATAACTTTAAATGCAAATATAAATTGTCAATTTTAAAATCATATGCACAAGTTTTGCAAACAACAAAGTTATTTGCATGTATTTACCTTTTACCCCTTTTTAATAACAATTTCAAACTATTTACATAACAATCAGCTGTTCTGCATTAAATAAGATGCCACACAAATTATTTGTGCCACTCCAAATATTTCTGTCCACTATAAAGGAGAACATCACAGGACTGATACCTGCAGGTCTGACAGCAGCAGGTGCATCACTCCTGTTTTCTACCTGGACACAGCAGTCGCCTCATTGTTCTGACACACAACACAAAACTATCCACAAGACTACACACTAGCCACACAAGACAACACATTAACTACACACTCCAAACATGCTAAACATCACAATCTCAAAACTCGCTCGCTCTCTTTTTCTGCTGTCTTTATTTCTTTCTTTCTCTCTCTCTCTCTCTCACCATGACTCCTAAAACTTCCCCCTGTTCCTAAACAACCAAATGTCATGTTGCCATATCATTTTTGATTGGTCGACATGGTGCATTTTTCCACCATCACAAAAGGCTGGGGATTTTTGTGTGTGGGGTTTTTTTGGGGGGGGTTTTTTTGGTCATAAGCAGAGAGTGCTCACTAGCGCTCTCCTTAAACAGTAAACGTGACGAAACTATTGACAAAAAACGTAGCCTATATATTGTTTATCATAACTCTGGTTTAAGTGTCTGTGAAGGTTCTCAGTCATCCAGGTCATCGTAGTCAAAGGAGCTTGCAAAGAAAAGCGTCTGGACTTCTTTAAGTTACTTGAAGACGTTTCACCTCTCATCCGAGAAGCTTCTTCAGTTCTAAGGTCAAATGGTGGAGAGTCCCAGATATAAACCTAGTGGGAGTGTCCCCCCACAGAGGGACAAAAGGACCCCCTGATGATCCTCTAATCGCCTGAGCCAAGGTGTGGAACTGGGTGTGGGTCCTAATCAGCCAGAGTTTCGGGTGAGTTCATTGTGAAACCTGGCCCCACCTTATCATGAGAATTCCTGAGGTCAGATGGCCCAGGATGTGAGTGGGCGTTAAGGCGTCTGGGAAGGGATCTCAAAACTGGATTATAGATGGCAGAGAGTTGGTGTCGTAAACCACCGCCTCTGTTCAAACTCTGGTTTAACTTGGCCTATCAACACAATTTAAAAACTGGTATATATCACCTTGTTGCTTTGTCATCTTAAAGTGGTCATGTGATTGGCTTACCACGACTACTTTATTTGTCCTAAGTCAAACAGCAGCACTCATGCGATTGTTTTGCCCACTTAGCTCCAGTTTTTGTGCCAAAAAGTGATCATCGGGCAGAAAGTGATTTTTGTCCGCAGGAGCGCGCAGCTGCATAAAGCTGTAGTGCCCAGATTACTTACAGCTACTCCCGTGCAACTGATATAAGGTGCGGTAAGGTGAACACAGATTCAACCGTCTGTTGAAAATAGTAACGTGACCACACCACATTTTATTGTTAGTAACGGTAACGGCGTTGCAGCGATAGAAATAGTAATTAGTTAGATTACTCGTTACTGAAAAAAGTAACACCGTTAGTAACGCAGTTACTTGTAATGCCATTATTCCCATCACTGCTCATGAATGTATTATTTTTTTCATTCTTCAGGTTTAGATTTTTCCAACTTAGTAAAACTTGCCCAGTCTTCCAGGAAAACTGCAGCCAATTATCAAACCTTGAATACAGGAGAAAAGTAGATTCCGTGCTTATTACCAAATTCCCTGGTCTACTACTACATGTACTACAAGATTATAGGGCTCCAGTTCCAGGGGCTATGAGGTCATTGTATAACCAATGTGAGAGCACAACTCTGGCAAAAAGTTAAGTAGATTTTCAACTGGTGTTTGCCTTCAAAAGGGTCATCCTATGTCTCTGATCCTGCTTCTGATTTTTGTGGACATGATCTCAAGGCGTAGCCAGGCTGAGGATGGTCTGCTTTAGAAGTAGCATCCCTGCTTTTTGTGGATGCTGTGATTCATTTGGGTTTATCAGCGCATGACTTTCAGCATGCGCTGAAGTAGTTTGCAGCCAATTGTGAAATGGACGGCATGAGATTTAGTACATCCAAATTGGATGCCATGGTTCTCTGTCAGAAAATAGTGGAATACTCCCACTGGATTAGGGGAGAGAGGCTGCCTTAAGCTAGAGGGTTCAAGTATCTTGGAATCTTATTACTGAGTGATGAGACGGAGTGCAAGTTGGACTGGTGGATTGGTGCAGTGTTTGGACATCTGGTTAGAGTCCTTCAAGGGGTAAATGAAAAGTATAGGTAGGGAAAAGGACATCAGAAGTACCCTGCTCAGGCTTCTGCCTGTGTAGAAGCTCTCACTTTGGTTATACAATGACCTCATAGCCCCTGGACCTGGAACCCTGTAGTCTTATTGTACATTATACATATAAAATCTGGATCTGTGATTACTTTTTCATTTAATTTGAGATGTGACAATGATTGGAGCTGGGCCGAATGGTGTTACAGCCTGTAAAACAGATTATTTTCCTGGAATACTGAATAGCACCACAATGGGGCACCTTATTCCTTCTGCTGTGTTAAGGTTGAGTTGAGAGCCAAACACACACCTTTGTTCTAAGGACTTAATGACTGATCATGTGTGGTACAGGACTTCAGTAAATAATAATAATAATAATAATAATAATAATAATAATAATAATAATAATAATAATGGATTGCATATATATAGCGCTTTTTGGGACCCCTCAAAGCGCTTTACAATTCCACTATTCATTCACTCTCACATTCATACACTGGTGAAGGCAAGCTACAGTTATAGCCACAGCTGCCCTGGGGCAGACTCACAGAAGCGAGGCTGCCATATTGCGGCATCGGCCCCTCTGGCCATCACCAGTAAACATTAAGCAGTTCAATTTTTATTTTGTTTGAGTTAAATTAAATTCTAAGCCAGTGCATGTGAAATGAGAATTGGTGAAATGAATGACTTTAACAAAAATGATTGTGTTGTCAGTATAATGATTCTGTTGATCTGGGGAGTTGCTGTTCTAATTGAAATTGGCATCACGATTGTGGGATTTAACCAAGGAAAATGTGAGGCAAGCTGTTTATCAGAAGCTCTAATATCAACCACTCTCGCATGCATTTTCTCCTTTTATATCCCAGTCATAATAATGCTTAGTATCTATTTGAAGATTTTTCTTGTTGCACAAAAACAAGTAAACAGCATCCAGAATACAACATGTCAGAACACACAGTCTGGAGCAACTGCCAGTAAGATGGAGAAAAAGGCCACCAAGACTCTAGCTATTGTTATAGGAGTTTTTCTCTTATGTTGGACTCCTTACTTTCTTTGTATTATCTTTCAGCCTATAACATATAATGAAACACCAATTGCAGTTATTGAAACACTTAACTGGCTTACATTGTCAAATTCAATGCTAAATCCATTAATTTATGCTTTCTTTTATAGCTGGTTCAGGTCAGCTTTTACAACAATTATTTCTGGAAAAATATTTCAAAGTGATTGACTTGTTGTTTTGAAAAGCTCAAAAGCATTTTAATTGGTGCACATTCATGAAATTTGAAATGATAAAGACTACTAACAATGACACAAGCAGAAGACTAAAAGAAAATGCTTCTATGTATTTTTAATGTCTGTTCCGAATGATACATATTCTGCAACTCTTTTAAACATCATGTTTAATTAGGGAAACACTAATGGAAGGTGAACAGATTCAATGATACTATTCTGCTGAAGTGATCAGTTTTTGCGTCTTACAGTATGTGATTTAAATAAGTAAGTTGATAATGTATTCATGGAAATTTGAATTAAAATGTTTAAAAAGCATATCTAAGGAAAATCACAAGGCAGACTAACACACAGAGACAGACAACCGTTTGCACACACATTCACACCTATGGGCAATTTAGATTCACCAATTCACGTAACCTGTCAGGGTGTTGGGTGTTTTGAGCCAGCATTGTGATATAGTGCTGGCGAAGCGTTGCTGACGTCGACTGAGAAAATTGTCAGGCGGTGGAAGGAATACTTCGAGGACCTCCTTAATCCCACTGACGCGTCTTCCGAGGAGGAAGCAGAGTCTGGGGATGAGGGGAATGGCCCGCCAATTTCCGGGGGCGAGGTCACTGAGGCAGTTAAACAACTCCTTGGTGGCAGAGCCCCTGGTGTTGATGAGGACCGCCCCGAGTTCCTGAAGGCTCTGGACGTTGTAGGGCTGTCCTGGTTGACACGCCTCTGCAATGTTGCGTGGAGATCAGGGGCAGTACCCGTGGATTGGCAGACCGGGGTGGTGGTCCCCATCTTCAAGAAGGGGGACCGGAGGGTGTGTTCCAAATACAGGGGGATCACACTCCTCAGCCTCCCCGGGAAAGTCTATGCCAGGGTGCTGGAAAGGAGAGTTCGTCCGCTAGTCGAACCTCGGATGCAGGAGGAACAATGCGGTTTTCGTCCTGGTCGCGGAACACTGGACCAGCTCTTTATCCTCTCGAGGATACTTGAGGGTGCATGGGAGTTTGCCCAACCAGTCTACATGTGTTTTGTGGACTTGGAGAAGGCATTCGACCGTGTCCCTCGGGGTGTCCTGTGGGAGGTGTTGCGGGATTATGGGGTGTCTGGCCCATTGCTACGGGCCATTCGATCCCTATATAACCGTTGCAAGAGCTTGGTTCGCATTGCCGGCAATAAGTCGGACTCGTTCCCGGTGGGTGATGGGCTCCGCCAGGGCTGCCCTTTGTCACCGGTTCTGTTCATAATTTTTATGGACAGGATTTCTAGGCGCAGCCAAGTGGCGGAGGGCTTTCGCTTTGGTGGCCTCAGAATCTCATCTCTGATCTTTGCGGATGATGTGGTTCTGTTGGCTTCATCGGGTGAGGGCCTCCAGATTGCACTGGAGCGGTTCGCAGCCGAGTGTGAAGCAGCGGGAATGAGGATCAGCACCTCCAAATCTGAGGCCATGGTTCTCAGCCGGAAAAGGGTGGAGTGCCCACTCCGGGTCGGGGATGAGTTCCTGCCCCAAGTGGAGGAGTTCAAGTATCTCGGGGTCTTGTTCGCAAGTGATGGGAGAAGGGAGCCGGAGATCGACAGACGGATTGGGGCTGCAGCTGCAGTAATGCAGACGCTGCACCGGTCCGTCGTGGTGAAGAGGGAGCTGAGTGTAAAAGCGAAGCTCTCAATTTACCGGTCGATCTACGTCCCTACCCTCACCTATGGCCACGAGCTGTGGGTAGTGACCGAAAGGACGAGATCGCGGATACAAGCGGCGGAAATGAGCTTCCTCCGAAGGGTGGCTGGCCTCTCCCTTAGAGATAGGGTGAGAAGTTCGGCCATCCGGGAGGGGCTCAGAGTAGAGCCGCTGCTGCTCCACATCGAAAGGAGCCAGCTGAGGTGGTTTGGGCATCTGACAAGGATGCCCCCTGGGCGCCTCCTGGGTGAGGTGTTCCAGGCATGTCCCACCGGGAGGAGGCCCCGGGGCAGACCCAGGACACGCTGGAGAGATTATATATCTCGGCTGGCCTGGGAACGCCTTGGTGTTCCCCCGGACGAGCTGGAGGAGGTGGCTGGGGAGAGGGAGGTCTGGGCCTCTTTGCTTAGGCTGCTGCCCCCGTGACCCGGCCCCGGATAAAGCGGATGAAGATGGATGGATGGATGGATGGATGGATCTAAGGAAAATGGTTGAATAATGACAATACCTATAAATTCTTTAAGTAGCATATCAGTTACTGGGTCTGTATAGGCAAACAGCATCAATCCTATGAAATATAAAATAAATAAACATAAAAAGACCTATTCTGCTATATAAATATATATAAAAGAATTACTCTCTCGCCCCTTTGGGTGGTCTGTCTCTTTCAAGCCTGGGTCCTCTACCAGGGGTCTGGGAGCTTGAGGGTCTTGAGCAGCATCTTTCCTGTTTCTAGGACTGCACTCTTCTGGACACAGATGCTGTTAGAGTGAATTGTTAAATGTTTGTCATTTTTATGTTTACCATTTGTACATTGTTTTAACTCTGATGAAAGAAATTCCACTGTCCTTTCCCCCAGATTCTCGAGGTTCTAGGTGGGGGGCTGTAGTCTTTTATTACAGACACATCCTTGTGCTTTTTGATGTAAGCTTCCTGCGTTTACAACCCTTTGGTCAGCAGGAGGTCTCACACACACACACTCTCACATAACACACACACACACACACACACACATTCTTACAGAAGTTCACACATATACATACAATGCCTTGTCTTAGAACCAAGTGGGCGTTGCTTTGCTATGACGTGTTTTGTGTGAACTGTCTCTCAATAAAAAGGCAGCAGGAGGAGGTCAGAGTCGGGGTCATTTTTGTGGTGGACACAGACGAGGCCTCTCTTGCGCAAATAATCGATCGATCGACTGTCTTGCTTTCTTCATGATGAATACGTCTCTAGAATTAGCGGGGCTTGTGGAAACACAGACCCAACAGATGCCCTTCCTAGAGACACTTCTGAGTTTGGTGACCACTCGGGGACCACTGTTGCCTTCACCGTTGACGTCCACATCTTTATTCAACTAACCATTTTCTTCCATTTATCCTATCCTGTCGCCTAGCGGGCGATCGTGGCTCAAGAGTTGGGAGTTCGCCTTGTAATCGGAAGGTTGCCGGTTTGAGCCCCAGCTCGGACAGTCTCGGTCGTTGTGTCCTTGGGCAAGACACTTCACCTACCGCCTACTGGTGATGGCCGGAAGGGCCGATGGCGCGATATGGCAGCCTCGCTTCTGTCAGTCTGCCCCAGGGCAGCTGTGGCTACAACTGTAGCTTGCCTCCACCAGTGTGTGAATGGGTGGATGACTGGGTGTGTAAAGCGCTTTGGGGTCCCTAGAGGGGACTAGTAAAAGCGCTATATAAATACAGGCCATTTACCAATTATTTAGGATTGAGAAGGAGCTGAAGTTTCATTAGTCATTTCTAGTCTTTAAATGTTATACAATATTTATTTATACAATATTTAAATATTTTAATGTTAACCATCTACCTTTATCTACTAGAAATATTATCAAATCTAAATAGGGATGTTGTCTGATTTAGTAAATCCTATTTATGAATTATAAGAAAAATGTAAATGTTTTTGAAAAATTTCAGACTTCTTTAAATTACATAAATCTTGGCTGCATTGAGCTTGTTTTCAGTGTTCAAGGAAGAAATGCAAAGGACATTAAACAAGTGATTATCACTGAGATACAATCTGCATCTGGATTTGTTATTCTTCAATTCTTGATTGCTCTCCACATATAAAATCTAAATCTAAAGCTAATCAACATCTTCTGAGCATATCTCTATATCTCTTATATGTGGAAAGACCACTTTTAGAGAAGAGTAACAATTTAGTAGTATTGCTGAATAGAGGTGCTCTCCTGGCAGTAAATCAAAAGTCCAACAAACTGTCTGTGATTCAGTGCTCTGGCCCTGACTAAGGCAACTCTTTTACCTACATCAACAACATAGCTAATTTTTAGAACTGATTTATACAACTCCTGGTGTATAATCAGTGTTGAGAGTAACATGTTCCAAAGTAATGTGGTTTTAAGTGTCATTAAACTGTAATTATAATAACACTTTTCTGTAACGTTCTATCCACTCTCTTCCACCTATCAGGGTTACTGGAGCCTACCCCAGCTGTAATAGAGTGAGAAGCAGGGTACACCCTGCATGGGTCACCAGCCTGAGGCAAGACTAACACACAGAGACAGACAACCGTTTGCACACACATTCACACCTATGGGCAATTTAGATTCACCAATTCACGTAACCTGTCAGGGTGTTGGGTGTTTTGAGCCAGCATTGTGAGTTTATTGTTTTTTTGTAACTTTTCTATTATAAAGATGGTTTAATTTCACAACTGTGGGTACACACCTCGCACTGGCCACCTGGCCGTCACATAAACTCAATAACTGCATGTCCTTGAACTGTGGGAGGAAACCAGAGCACCCAGAGAGAACCCATGCAGACACAGGGAGAACATGCAATCTCCACACAGAAAGACCCTGGCCAAGTGGTGGAGTGGAGCTCGGGGACTTCTTGCTGTAAGGCAACAGTGCTAACCACCATGACAACATGCTGTTCAAACAAGTTATTGGTTACAGACTGTAACCAACAACTTGATTTCCAAGTTATTTGTACACCTGGCGGGTAGAAAGAAAAAGTCAAACATTTTTGCTTTTTTTCCTCCAAATTTGGATTGCAATCAGGCAATTTCAGTTAATTCAGCAGAAGGAGCTACAATTTTTGATGAGTGGAGATATGGGGTAATATTTATATTAGGTAAAAGAAGTAGCGGGTCATGGTAAAGTAAAAAGTGTGTTTAGGACAGAAGTCATAACATTGGCTTTTTATTTTCATTGCTAACACAAAGCTTACACATAACCCACAGTGACCCACAGCTGTGTGTACATCAACCCCAGTGCAGGAGCCAGAAACTGGGTCATCAGTAGGTAACAAAAGCACTAATGGACAGTCACGCTTGTAGTGTTGTACGTTTCATTCTTCCTTTTCCTACAATAGAATCATTGTGGCAGTTGGTTTGAAATTTCTTTGGAGTGTCTTTCAACTCAGAATTTTTTCCTTGTCAAATGTGGATATCCTTCTGTTGTAACCCCTGCTTATCAATGCATGAAGTTAACTGTATCACAGAAATCACAGTTATCATCCTGAGAAATAATAAGTAATAAGTATAATAAGTATTAAACTTCAAACTTTGAAGGACCCAGGTGTGGACACAGACGAACGAGGCAAAATGTTTACTGAACTCAAAGTGAGCCTTTATTAGGGCCGGTAAACAGTAAAGCAAAAATAACCAAACATAAACTATGGCAATAACCTAAACAAAGTGCCTAAACTGGGAAACAACTAAAGACTAAGACAAACTAAGACTCTGACTTGAACTGTAACTATGAACTATGAACACGACATGAAAAAGCAAAGAACAGAATTCTGGACTGGTACATGAAAGACTATGAAAACATGACAGGAGCAGATTACTATGAACATGACCAGAACAGAGACTGAAAAACTATGAATCATGACGTGTCGCTAGAGTGACAGGAATGATAACAGACGACGCAGCACAGATAGGGAACCTAGCTTCTATCGGATATTTATATAGAGATCCTCCAGCTTCAAACTGTATTACCCTTCAAGGACCTGCAGTTCAAAAAAGCGCCCCTCCGACAGTCAAACCCATCTGTTTTCTGACTGGATTGTTAAATTTGTGATTGACATGATATTGACCAATCAGCTGAAAGGAAGAAAAATAGGGTCAAAATTCATACTTGTAACTTGAAACTTGAGTGCAGAGTTTCACATGTATTTTTTGGCTAAGTCAAAACACAAATCTTTTTTTTACGCACACACAAATTCTTTTTACACATACAAATCTTTTTTACACAAACACAAATTCTTTTTACACATACAAATCTTTTTTACACACACACAAATTATTTTTACACATACAAAACAGATTTACAAGTACAAAATATTTATGACCACAATTTGAGCCCATACCATTAGACCAGTCTGCATCAAATTTGATTTGATTTCTCCCGGGATTTATTTAGTAATGCCAATTCAAGTTCCATCATCTGCCACTTGCCCTATGGTAGCGGGCAGGCTGGAGTCTACCATAGGGCAAGAGGCGGGGTACACTCACAAAGACACACATCCATCCACATCGACACCACACTCTGAACGGCAGACACTTACAGTGGGGCAAAAAGGTATTTAGTCAGCCACCGATTGTGCAAGTTCCCCCACTTAAAATGATGACAGAGGTCAGTAATTTGCACCAGAGGTACACTTCAACTGTGAGAGACAGAATGTGAAAAAAAAATCCATGAATTCACATGGTAGGATTTGTAAAGAATTTATTCGTAAATCAGGGTGGAAAATAAGTATTTGGTCACCTCAAACAAGGAAAATCCCTGGCTCTCACAGACCTGTAACGTCTTCTGTAAGAAGCTTTTCTGTCCCCCACTCGTTACCTGTATGAATGGCACCTGTTTGACCTCATCATCTGTATAAAAGACACCTGTCCACAGCCTCAACCAGTCAGACTCCAAACTCCGCCATGGCCAAGACCAAAGAGCTTTCGAAGGACACCAGGAAAAGAATTGTAGACCTGCACCAGACTGGGAAGAGTGAATCTACAATAGGCAAGCAGCTTGGTGTGAAAAAATCAACTGTGGGAGCAATCATCAGAAAATGGAAGACATACAAGACCACTGATAATCTCCCTCGATCTGGGGCTCCACGCAAGATCTCATCCCGTGGGGTCAAAATGATCATGAGAACGGTGAGCAAAGATCCCAGAACCACACGGGGGGACCTGGTGAATGACCTGCAGAGAGCTGGGACCAAAGTAACAAAGGTCACCATCAGTAACACACTACAACGGCAGGGAATCAAATGCCGCAGTGCCAGACGTGTTCCGCTGCTGAAGCCAGTGCATGTCCAGGCCCGTCTGAAGTTTGCCAGAGAGCACATGGATGATACAGCAGAGGATTGGGAGAATGTCATGTGGTCAGATGAAACCAAAGTAGAACTTTTTGGTATAAACTCAACTCGTCGTGTTTGGAGGAAGAAGAATACTGAGTTGCATCCCAAGAACACCATACCTACTGTGAAGCATGGGGGTGGAAACATCATGCTATGGGGCTGTTTTTCTGTCAAGGGGACAGGACGACTGATCCGTGTTAAGGACAGAATGAATGGGGCCAAGTATCGTGAGATTTTGAGCCAAAACCTCCTTCCATCAGTGAGAACTTTGAAGATGAAACGAGGCTGGGTCTTCCAACATGACAATGATCCAAAACACACCGCCCGGGCAACAAAGGAGTGGCTCCGTAAGAAGCATTTGAAAGTCCTGGAGTGGCCTAGCCAGTCTCCAGACCTCAACCCCATAGAAAATCTGTGGCGGGAGTTGAAAGTCCGTGTTGCTCGGCGACAGCCCCAAAACATCACTGCTCTTGAGAAGATCTGCATGGAGGAATGGGCCAAAATACCAGCTACTGTGTGTGCAAACCTGGTAAAGACCTATAGTAAACTTTTGACCTCTGTTATTGCCAACAAAGGTTATGTTACAAAGTATTGAGTTGTATTTTTGTTATTGACCAAATACTTATTTTCCACCCTGATTTACGAATAAATTCGTTACAAATCCTACCATGTGAATTCATGGATTTTTTTTTCACATTCTGTCTCTCACAGTTGAAGTGTACCTCTGGTGCAAATTACTGACCTCTGTCATCATTTTAAGTGGGGGAACTTGCACAATCGGTGGCTGACTAAATACTTTTTTGCCCCACTGTAGATGCCCCCCTTAGTCTGCAACAAACTCAGGATGTAGCCAGATTGGCGACGGATTATCAGCCAGGGGTGTAGGAAGACCTGCCTGCTCTCCCCCCCGCTTGGCAGTGTTAGGGGTGGCCTGTTGGGTGCATGTGTTGGTATAGTGAATATGACGTGTGAAAACTAGAAAGCTTTAGAAATTGAGAAGAAAAAAGCAACATATTACAATTCAGTTTTATTTATATAGTGCGAAATCAAAACAAAAGTTGCCTCAAGCACTTTATATTGTAGGGTCAAGACTAGGGATGTTACTGGCAACTAATTTCTTAATCAACTACATGAGGAAAAACAATTAGACTAACCAACTAGTATAAAACTAAGAAACAATGACAACAAATATATCATGGTCCTGGGTGTTCAACCCAGTTTTGGGGTTTTTTTGTTGTTATGAACTTATGCTGTAGCTCTATATTACTGTTTCTAGAGCTTCCGTTACACTAGTCTCTGAGTCTTCTTTATTCGTATTTTAAATTCTATATTTATTGTTGCTCTTGTTTGTTCCCTTCACATCCATGCTGTCCTAGTCTCCTCTCTGTGTCTGCCAGTCTACCCTCTCATGTACCCATGTCAGTCTGTTTCTTCCCATTCCCAGTGTCAACCCCATGTGTCTTAGTCCTGGCCTCTGTGTTTGTTACTTACTGTTTTATTGTGATAGTGTCATGCTTTATGTGTATTATGTTTAGAATTGCTTCCCCCTTCTTGTCAGTCAGATTAGTGTCAGCTATATTCCCACCTGTGTTGTGTTCTCCCTCATGGTTGTGTTGTGCCTCGCAGAATGTTTTACTCATTGACACAAAGTGACAGAAAAACATGACCACATAATGGACCCAGTGGACTCAAATTTTTTTTCTGAGGAAATATTTGCTCTTTGGGATTATTGCCAGAGCTTAATCCATGCTATAGACCTGTACTGGAGTCACCTGCAGGGTGTTGTCTTTGATAGTTTCCTTTCCTTCACAACCTGTGTGTTTCCCAACACTATTTTGTTAGCACCCAGCTAAGAACAAAAATATGTTTTGAACTGTTTGGCATGGGCACCCGAATTAAAGACTTGGAATTCCTGGCCTCTTGGTTGTCTCGCAATCTGACAGCTCTCTACAGCTCTCAGTCACCTACAGCAGATGTGTCCTTCCATGTCTCCATTACAGCAGACCTGCTCCTCTTTGCCTTTGCAGCCAGTTCACTCCTCACAAGCCTATTTTCAGGTTGGATTGTGTGCTGAAAAAGATGAACTTGCCCCTGCCTCAGCCTTCTCCTAGAAATTGAAACAGAGGGTTTGATTTCCACCTCTGTGAATTCTAAGACTGTCAACATTCCAGAGAAGTGTTCCAGAAAACCAAAAAACAGATATCTGTCCTCCAAGCTCTGAGATTGTGAGACTTACTGCTCCTATCCTGGTTTGCCCTCAGACTGAGTCGTAGGTCTCAGTGCACTCTCCACTGCAAAAATATGCAGCCTTCTGCATCAGCTGGGTACTGAGCCGAAACGTCCCAGCCGTCCTACTCCGCAGCATCTGCTCCTGCGCTATCTCCACCAGAGGTTTCCACACCATCTGCTCCATCTCTGATAGACTTCTCCGCACCGTCTGCTAATAGGTTCATCAGTGTAGCGTGTAGCTGGCCTCCTGCCAAGCCTCCCAAGGGTCCCCATCTCTGCTGCTGCTGTTGGCAACCTCCAGTCCTGTCACCCTAGAGTCTCCACCACTCTCGCCCAGGGTCTGCGTCACCGCTGTCAACCCAGGGTCTGCACCACCGTTGCTGGCCTCTAGTCCTGTTGCCTGAAAGTCTTTGTCCTTACCAAAACTGGCCATTGGTGGTCACTTTTTAAGTTAGATTTGAGAAAATGTAATGGTTTAATGGAAAAAATAAAGCCATCCAATTTTATCAGAAAGTTCCCTTCTGCCCCTTGTATCGGCAATCTCATTCTAATAGTGTTAACAAAAATGTGAGGCCTAGATTAACAGATTTGTGGTGTTTCTCAACAATGATGCATCATCTGGCGGCAGATGGCTGCATAACATTTAGGACACAATAGTTTGCCAGCCCCCTGTGTGAATCACTATCTTATCGTGTGTCCCAGGGATGCCAGGCACTATGTTGTCTGGGGCTTTTTGTCCCCTGGTAGGGTCTCACACGGCAAATTGGTCCTGGGTGAGGAACCACACAAGGAGCGATCCAAAAGCCCCTATGAGCAGAAGATTGAGGGAACCCTTCACCCTGCCCAGAATAGGATTACTGGGGCCCCGCCCTGGAGCCATGCCTGGGAGGGTGCATGATGGTCTGGTGGGCAGGCCTTAGTCTATGGGGCATTGCAGGGCACAGCCTGAAAAAAGGACATGGACCAAACCTCCTGTAGGCCAACGGCCCACAGGACACACCATAGGTGTCAGGTGCAATGTGTTGGGCAGGGGCTAGAGGCAGAGACCTTGGAAGACCAATCCCCAGCTACAGAAACTAACATTTGGGACGTGCAGTGTAACTTCTCCAGTAGGGAAGGAGCATGAGTTAGTACGTGAGGTTAAGAGGTACCAGGTGGACATAGTTGGGCTCACCTCAATGGAGATATAGTTGGGCTCACCTCCTGGAGACTTGTTCCAGAGCCCAAGCTCTGGAACGAATCTCCAGGTGAGGGTCTGGACTCTTTTTCAGTCTAGAGTACACTCCCTTGGTGAGAAGCAGCGGGCTGGAGTGGGTATCCTCGTATCTGCCTGAACGGTTGGGTTTTTCCCAGTGGAAGAGAGGGTTTGCTCCCTGCACCTTCGGGTCGGGGAACAGGTCCTGACTGTCGTCTGAACTTATGCACCAAATGTTTCAGAGTATCTGGCTTTCTTTCTGGAGTCCCTGGGCAAATTGGTTGAGGGTACTCCACCTGTGGTCCTACTAGGACACTTCAGTGCTCATGTAGGCAATGGCAATTAGATGTGGAGGGGTGTGATTGAGAGGAATGGTCTGCCAGATGTGAACCCAAGTGGTGTACTGTTGTTGAACTTCTGTGCAAACCACAGTTTGTCCATAACAAACACCATGTTCAAACATAAGGGTGCCCATAAGTGTACGTGGCACCAGGACACTATAGACCGCAGAAGGGCTGTTGTGGATGAGGATGCTGGACAGACCTGGCGCGCCTAAAAGTATAGTCGGGTTAAGGCCCCAATCCACGAGATCTTCAACTCCCACCTCCGTCAGAGTTTCGACAGCCTTCCAAGGGAGATTGGGGACATTGAGTCCAAATGTTCAGCACCTCCATTGCTGAAGAAGCTGCACTGAGCTGCGGCTGCAAGGTGGTTGGTGCCTGTCATGGTGGTAACCCCGAACTAGATGGTGACCAGAACCAGAGGTAAAGTTAACCATCAGGATGAAGAAAAAATCTGGCTTGGTTAGCTTGTGGGACTTGGAAGGTAGGTCCTGACAGGCAAAGTGGAACTGGACTCGTGGCTCAAGCAAAAACTCGAATGTGAGAGGAGTACGGAGAGGCCATGGAAACTGTCAAGCTACTCAGGAGGGGAAAGCGGTGCTCTACCTGCAGTCTGCATAGTGCGGGCAGAGCGCTGCTGACTTGGACATTGTCGGGCAGTGGAAGGAATACTTTGAGGACCTCCTTAATCCCACTGACACGTCTGTCGTTGAGAAAGTAGAGTCTGGGGTTGAGGGAGACAACTCATCTTACCTGACAACTCAGGTAAATGAAGCAGTTAAACATCTCCTTGGTGGCAGGGCCCCTGGGGTGGAGAAGTTTTGCTCTGAGTTCCTGAAAGCTCTGGATGTTGTAGGACTGCCTTAGTTGACATGCCTCTGCAACATTATGTGGAGATCGAGGGGGTACCTCTGGATTTGTAGACCAGTGTGGTGGTTCCCATCTTCAAGAAAGGGGACCAGAGGATGTGCTCCAACTATAGGGGAATCATACTCCTCAGTCTCCCCCAGAAGGTTTGTGCCAGGGCGCTTAAAAGGAGAGTCTGTCCATTAGTCGAATGTCAGATACAGGAGGAACAATGCGGTTTCCGTCCTGGTGGCAGAACACTGGAACAGCTCTACCCTCTAGAGGATGCTAAAGGGGGCATGGGAGTTTTCCCAACCAATCTACATGTGTTTTGTGGACTTGAAGAAGGCATTAGACTGTGTCCCTTGGGGTGCCCTAGGAGAGGTGCTTCCGTAGTATGGGGTTTCTGTCGCATTGCTACAGGCCATTCAGTCCTTATACAACCATTGTAAAAGCTTGGTCCAAATAGCTGGCAACAAGTTTAACTGGTTCCCGGGGTGTGTTAACCCTCTGGGGTCCAGGGTATAATTTGACGTTTTTGACTACTTTTGATATGACCTCTATATTTCACCTTTAAAAACTGTTCATCTTGCCTTGTTTGGTATCATTATTTTCAGCACAACCTCAAATATCTGAATTTGAAGTTATTTTTTCATTTTGGCATACTGTATTAACACAATTGATCTAAATTCAGACAGACACAGGTCCTCCAATCAGCTCTATGCAGCAGACTGTCATGGTCCTGGGTCGGTGACCCAGCGCTTTGAGTTTGTTATTAGTATTTTCTAGTTTATTCTGTTTTGTATTGGTGGTTGGGGTTTGGTTGTGTTTATCTTCCCTACCTGCGTCTCCCTCGGTGCTCTGTTCATGTCCTCGTGTTGTTATGTAAAACAGTCTGTGTGTTTCCTGTTTTACTTTGTAGGGTTGTGTCTCGTTATGTCCATTAGTTCCAGCTGTGTCCCCTCCTGTGTGCCATTTCCTGATTACCTGGTGTGTGTATTTATAGTGGGTGTCGGTCTGTGTTCATTTGTGTATCTGCCGTGTATTTAATGTTATTCCGTGTTTCTCTGCGTCTCTCTGCTCCTCGCTCCATGTCCTCCTTTTGTATTAGCTTTTCCAGTTTAGGTTTATGTTCAGTTCTGCCCACACCTTGGTTATTTGTGCACTGTAAATAAAACCCACTTGCACCTCCGCCACTGTCTGCTTTTGGATCCTCCTTCCTCACCTCCACACGACTGCCGCCCCAGCCGTGACAGTACGACGCGACCAAACATGGACCCAGCAGCATCCGCACCTTCCCAGGAGTTTCGGGAGGGGGTGATTGACTCCGTTTCAAGGTTAGTTAACCTGTGGCTGGAACATGAGGGGGAGGAATTTCACCGCGCTGTAGAAGCCAGGCTACAGCACTTAATCTTTGCTCACTCCTGGCTACTGGACTCACTTCACCCGCTCGCACAGAATTTCATTCTGAACGAGCTCCGTCTTCACCCCCCGGCTGCTACCACCCACCCTGCACCTCATGCTTCACTTCCGACAGAGGATGTTCTGCCCGGCCCGTCAACCCAGCCTTCAAGGGGGAAACGGCGCTCACGCTGCCGACGCTCCTTGCCACAGTCGGACCTGGGGATTTCTGAGCGGCCGGCTGTGGTGAGTGGACAAGACACTCTTTCTGTTTCACCAGAACTTGTGACAGTTTATACCGGGGCTGTGTTTTTTGAGCCTGCTGCACAGCCGCAAGCTCGTTTAGCTGCACAGCCGCAAGCTCGTTTAGCTGCACAGCCGCAAGCTCGTTTAGCTGCACAGCCGCAAGCTCGTTTAGCTGCACAGCAGCATTCAGCTCGGCCCCCGGTATCCCCACTAGCCCAGTCATCTATGCCATCTTCACCGACTCCCTCTGTACAGGAGGCTGTGTCTCTGCCTCCCGTTTTGGACTCTTTTTCTAGTACGTATTTTTTGCAGAGAGACAAACATGTTAAAAAGGCAAACGTTCCTCAAGAGCTGGCCAGTTCTGAGACTGAGATGCACTCCAGGGCCTCCCCAGAGGCTGGGTTTCAGCCCCCAGCAGACTCTGGACCCCTGGAGGTAAAGAAGCCAGCTGAGGACTGCACCCGGCTGTCGCTGCCTGAGCTGAGTCAATGCTCGGTGCAGCTGCAGTCAGCTTTGTGTTTGCCAGAGGCCACCGTGCCTGCTGGTTCTGATCTGTTCCTGCCAGAGGCCCGTGCGCCTGCTGGTTCTGATCCGTTCCTGCCAGAGGCCCGTGCGCCTGCTGGTTCTGATCCGTTTCTGCCAGAGGCCCGTGCGCCTGCTGGTTCTGATCCGTTCCTGCCAGAGGCCCGTGCGCCTGCTGGTTCTGATCTGTTCCTGCCAGAGGCCCGTGCGCCTGCTGGTTCTGATCTGCGCCCGCCAGAGGTCCCCGCGCCTGCTGGTTCTGTTCTGCGCCCACCATAGGCCCGTGCGCCTGCTGGTTCTGTTCTGCGCCCGCCAGAGGTCCCCGCGCCTGCTGGTTCTGTTCTGCGCCCGCCAGAGGTCCCCGCGCCTGCTGGTTCTGTTCTGCGCCCGCCAGGGGCCCCTGTGCCCGCTGGTCCTGAGACTGTTCTCGCTGGAGGGCCCGAGGAGCCCGTCCAGCCTCCTGACTCGTCCGCTGGAGGGCCCGAGGAGCCCGTCCAGCCCCAAGACTTGTCCGCTGGAGGGCCCGAGGAGCCCGTCCAGCCCCAAGACTTGTCCGCTGGAGGGCCCGAGGAGCCCGTCCAGCCCCAAGACTCGTCAGCTGGAGGGCCCGAGGAGCCCGTCCAGCCGCCAGCTGCAGCCTCAACGTCCTCGCCGGCTGCCACTCCATCCACGCCGCCGGCAGCAACAGCAGCTTCATCCACGCCGCCGGCAGCAGCCGTGTCTTCATCCTCGCCAGCTGCAGCCTCCGTGTCTTCATCCTCGCCAGCTGCAGCCTCCGTGTCTTCATCCTCGCCAGCTGCAGCCTCCGTGTCTTCATCCTCGCCAGCTGCAGCCTCCGTGTCTTCATCCTCGCCAGCTGCAGCCTCCGCTTCACCCACGCCGTCGCCTGGTCCAGCTCCGGCTTCATCGTCGCCTGGTCCAGCTCCGGCTTCATCCGCCTCGCCTGGTCCAGCCTCTGCATCCGCCTCGCCTGGTCCAGCCTCTGCATCCGCCTCGCCTGGTCCAGCCTCTGCATCCGCCTCGCCTGGTCCAGCCTCAGCTTCCGCCTCGTCTGGTGCTGCAGGGGCCACGCCACCTTCAGGTCCCAAACTGCCGCCTCGACATCGGCGGTCATCTGCCAGGCCGCTTGTTGGGCGTCATCGTCGATATGGACGACCTCCCACAGGCCGCCGCTACCTTCCGCGCGGCCGGCCTCCGGACTTGTGTCGTCGCCGCCGTTGCCGTCCGCACGGTCGGCCGCCTGACCTGTTTCCCCATCGCCGCCGTTGCCGTCCGCACGGTCGGCCGCCTGACCTGTTTCCCCGTCGCCGCCGTTGCCGTCCGCACGGTCGGCCGCCTGACCTGTTTCCCCGTCGCCGCCGTTGCTGTCCGCACGGTCGGCCGCCTGAACTGTTTCCCCGTCGTCGCCGCTGCCGTGTGCATGGCCGGCCTCCTGAACTGTTTCCCCGTCGTCGCCGCTGCCGTGTGCATGGCCGGCCTCCTGAACTATGTTGGGACCCTGTTTGGGAACTCCAGTGTGTGATGTGTTTTGGACAATTCGTTTGGCCCACTGGAGCTTGTTTTTTGTTTGGTTGTGGTCCCTCCGTCCTGGACCCCCCGCCGCCCGCCCTGGGTTGGTCGTCTGTTTTTGTTTTGGGCTGTCTGGAGCCAGCCCTTGGAGGGGGGGTACTGTCATGGTCCTGGGTCGGTGACCCAGCGCTTTGAGTTTGTTATTAGTATTTTCTAGTTTATTCTGTTTTGTATTGGTGGTTGGGGTTTGGTTGTGTTTATCTTCCCTACCTGCGTCTCCCTCGGTGCTCTGTTCATGTCCTCGTGTTGTTATGTAAAACAGTCTGTGTGTTTCCTGTTTTACTTTGTAGGGTTGTGTCTCGTTATGTCCATTAGTTCCAGCTGTGTCCCCTCCTGTGTGCCATTTCCTGATTACCTGGTGTGTGTATTTATAGTGGGTGTCGGTCTGTGTTCATTTGTGTATCTGCCGTGTATTTAATGTTATTCCGTGTTTCTCTGCGTCTCTCTGCTCCTCGCTCCATGTCCTCCTTTTGTATTAGCTTTTCCAGTTTAGGTTTATGTTCAGTTCTGCCCACACCTTGGTTATTTGTGCACTGTAAATAAAACCCACTTGCACCTCCGCCACTGTCTGCTTTTGGATCCTCCTTCCTCACCTCCACACGACTGCCGCCCCAGCCGTGACACAGACAGGCTTACAGTGGTGCTTGTGGGATAGAGAAAGAAACACTTCTCTTCCAGACATGAAACTGAAAAGAACAATGGCCTCATTCCCCACTGACTGTACAAATAAAGATGTATTTTTTAATTGTTAATTATCTCACGAGTCGCTGTTGCTACCATCAGCCACCATGCAGACAAGTTTTTTGTTTACAGATCATTTATTCTAAGTTACCCAAAAGGATAGCTCATTTTTGTCATCGTGAGAACTAATTAAAATGAAGTCAATTATATTTAGAAACATCACCATATCTTAAACATAAAAATATAATGCTACTCTAGCTTTTCTCACATATTTAGTGAAATTAAATAACTTAAACCATCATGTGACATGGTTTGCAATAACACTGTTATCAAAATAAACCCAGCAAATAAAAGTGTAGAAACACAAATACATTTTATCATGGTTTCATGGAAACTCAGAGATACCATAAAGACACCTCATTGTTGCCATAGTGCTCTTCGCAGCTGCACTTCATCTCAAAAAGGTAGGTTAATAAATTGGATTTAACTTAACCACAATACTTAAACATTTTTTATAAACTTGAGTCCAGCTTGAAGGCAGTGATACAGCAAAACCCGTGGTACATGCTTTACTTGCTATGTGTCACTAAAAAGTCCGTGCTGAACATTACTTTCGCTCCACTAAGTTTCAAAAGAAAATCCCGCAATTAAAGTAAAATTATTTCTAACAAATACAATGAAGAACATTAAAATAATTCACTGTCAGGTATAACTGCTATGATTTTCACGACAGAGATTAGCTGCTTAATTTTGCTCTGCCCTGCCTACTGAGAAACCTGACACCAGGTTATTTGCATACTAACAGTGATTAGATGTTTAGCTGGGGGGAGGGTGAGTGGGGGTTCACTGCTGAGTGCAGAGCACGGAGGGAAAGAGCAAACATAACGTGAAACATATCATCTCATTTGTGCCTTTTCCAGCAGATTTTTCAGCTACTGTAGTAAATGTCCATATTGTAATGGGTTGCCCTTGAGGATTCACACGCAGGACTCCTGAGTTGCGAGTTAACAATGCCCCTGGGATCCCTGGGACACACAAACCCCTCCACCACGATTCACAGAGAGGAACAACGTCTAGCTAAATTTAATGTTTGTGATTTGGAAAATTTCTACCACAGCACTTGCTTTTGAAAGTTTATTCTTTGGCCATCTTGCTTGAGCCGTTTGACATTTTGTGAAGAAATTTTTAGCCACCAGTTCCGCACTATGACTCTTGGGATAGGGCAGAACTTAAAGGATAAACCTAACCTGTCCTTTGAACTCAGACAAAAAAGGCCAAATTTGTGGGCAACATTTGGAGGAGTCCTCTAATTTGGACAGCCTTTTTCTTCTCACTGTGACACAATTTGCCTTCAAATGTGGTCTTTGAATTCAGCCCCTGACTTGGGACACAACCTTAGCAATGGTGGTACATACTAAGGTAGAGAAACTCTGAGCGTGCAAGTCTAAGCTCATGGTTAATGAAACTTTGACTTACAGACAACTCTCCACACAGATACAGATTGCTGCACAGATCTGCCACAGCAGAAATAGCAAACGTCACGTGTAAAAAGAAAATCAAATGGAAAGCTGGGTGACCTGTAAGTGATGACTTGTCTGTACTTTGAGCAACCATTAATGCACGCTTCACAGTTATTTACATAAATCTTTAAACCCATATTCTGAATACTGTCATGAACTAGCTGTGTGGAGGCAGATGAGGACCTAAACGCAAAACTCACGGAGACAGGAACTGAACTTAAAATCACTGCTTTATTGCAGGCCTTACAACAAAACAGAACTAAACTGGGAATACTAACAGAAGACCGAGGGAACACAGAAAGACACACAGGTTCGGGGAGGAGACATTGACGACGCAACACTGAACTGAGGGAGACATGCACATAAATACACAGAGGGTTAACGAGGGAAGTCGGAGCACACGGGGAACACAGCTGACACAGATAATCGTAACGAGACAGGGCAGGAGTGAACACAACATGACGCATACTGACGAGAGACTGTCAAAGTAAAACAGGAAGTACACAGGTTCAGACAGGAGGAGAGAGAGCACAGACATAACGGGCTGGGGAAAACATTACAGTTTTTTCTGATTGCTTAAGCACATTTTTTGTAACTATTGGCTATTTTTGCAAAATTCTACACACAAATAAGAAAACCTGTCACCCAATTATCAAAACATTGTAGTTCTCTTGCAAAAGCGAACACAGCTAGATTAACTCTTCACACCTTCGTAAAAATGGTGTTTTCGTATCAAACAGTACACACAAGCCATCATCTACTAAGCACACAATGCGCCAACTGCACACTCATGGTATGAATACAAAACACATCTGGCTTTTGCTTTCTCTGTGCACAAGCTAGGCCATGTCAGTTTGAGCTCATACTTTTGTCATAGGTCTGTAAACATGGAGGGATCCAAACTTCAAGTACTGGTGTTTATTTACACACATCAAAACAAACACAAGTGTTTATTTCCAAGTATAGGATTATTTGCAATCGCCATGTTGACTACATGGGTTTCTTGGTCTGCAGTGAACATGCGTCCTCTGCCCCCAGCATCTGGTCATCTAGCAATTCTGTAAAGTAACAATTTCAGTATTTTTACATCTATGGTATTGTTGTGTTTCTCATTAGCATATGGCAGTGCTACAAATCTTAGTGCAAAGTGACTGTACTAACCGATTCTCATTTCAAAATGTCCTTATGATGCTTGCTACAGTGTAGCGGCTCGAGTTAGGCTGAACCCGTCGGCCAGCTTCCCTCAGGGTCATTCCACGGTTGATTACATGGTCCACTATTGTAGCTCTGATGTCATCAGCAATTCTATTTCTTACTCTTCTAACCCTTCCTCTCCCCCCTCCTCGTCCTCTCCCCCCTCCTCGTCCTCCTCTTGTTCCTCCTTGTCCTTGTCGTCCTCTTCATCCTACTTCTTCACCTCCACGTCCTCTTCCTCGGCCTCCTCTACTTCTCACTCTTCCTGCTCCCTCAATTGTACTCCACACACAGAGCTTACCTGTATTATAGTGCTTGGGCTGATTGCAAAGTGAACTAATTATCTAAAAAAGTTTTTACATGTGACAGTGTGCCAGACAGTTGGCAAAATAGTGTAAATAATAGCCATAAATGTGTATAGTTTTGCTAGGAGTGTGTTGATCATTTGGAAATTGAGTGTAAAGCAGTGAGTTGTGTTTACAGTTCTGCAAAAAAAATGCTGTGCAGTGGATTGTAGCTACAGGTTTGCAAAGTGTGTGTTACAAAATGGCAAACTGAGTGCAAAGCAGTGTTTGTGCTTTTAGTTTTGCAAACTCAGTGAGTGGTTTTGCTATAAGTATTAATAGTTTTAGAAATTGTGCTATAAGAATCACAGTTAGTGTTTAAGCATTCAGAAAAAACTGTAATCTTTTTGATTTATTTAAGGAGGGTTAAGTCGGTTTCTCCACCGAATAGAAGGAGGGTAAGGACGGTTTCTCCACCGAAAGGAGGATAGAGCTCTATAAAATAAAAAAAGGATCTCCGCAGTTGAGGGCGTTGAGTGTTATATGGTTTCTCCACCAATGTTTAAGGAGGAAAGAGCTCGCCGCGGTAAGGGGGATTATAGGCCAAAAAAGTGTGAATGAGCATATATGTGTGTGAGTGCCAGTAAGTGAACGCAGCAGCACAGAAGGAAACCTAAAGCGGTAATTCTGTGACCTGTTGTGTACACGTAGCCTGGGTTTTGGTGTAAGTCGCGTTGCCTGCTGCAGACTGTGTAAGTCTGCCTTGAAAGAGGATGAAATACACTGCAAAGTTTTTATTGGGCAGCACGTGGTGTGTGGATCATTGACGAACGAAGTGTAATTGTGATCTAAGCAGAAGTGAGTGTGAGCGTGTTTGACGTCACGGTGTGTGTGAAAAGATATCCAGCTGGGGCAGACATGATTCTGCAGATCACCTGCCCAGTGGCCAAAAAGAAATAAAATAGTTGTGTGGATGAATGATAGCATGAAGAGTGTTTGGTGTTTCTCAGTCTGAAACAGCTGTAATGCTATTTTCTGTTTTGGAGAAAAGTACAGTTTACAAAAAAAAAACAGAGAGAGAGATGTGTGTTGTTTAAGCAAGTGATGAGAATAATGAAAATGTGATGAGAGAGGAACACAAAAACATACAGAAAATGCATTAACTATACTAACCCTACATGCATATATACATACAATGATACTCATGAAGACCAGACAGCACCTTAAGCATGAGATTCTGTTTGTCATTTTGTCCAAGTCACTAGTAAGATGAAAGTGATACATAGACTAGTGGACTGAATATTATAGGAGGACAGATGGTTGCATCATAGAGGAGAAAACAGAATGCTGATGAGAGATCTTAAATGAATGAGCTGATTGTGAGTTTCTGGTGTGTGAAGAAGTTTTAACATGGCACACATTTAGTTACATGAGAAGAAACTTATGTGCTAAGACAACAGGGTTATGCTGTATGTTGTGTGTGATTGGATGAATGTTTGAGATTAAACTGGCTGTTGATTTGTCTTTTGTTACTAAGTTGAGCCTGCCAATTGGGTTGTTACGATTTATCCCCCTGGCATGAAGAACACGTGTCATGACTTAAACAAGGCCTTTCTTTCCTTTCCTTTCCTTTATTTTCTTTCTTTCCTTTTATTTTGTTACTTTCATGGTGCACTGAAAGTTTTGTTTGATGATCTCTGTTTGAGCAGATCTGCATGATTAGAACCGAAGCGTCATCGAGAATACTGTTGCAAAGTGAGCTTCTCCAAAATTAAAATGGGCTCAGGAGAAAGCCACTTATTTGGGACAATTAGGAAACAAGTTCCTGTCCAAAAGGATTCAACGAGGAAATCCAGTCTAAATTATTTTTCTTTTTGAAATGACGTCATTTTGCTGAGCATGGAAACAAATGCGACGATAATTTCCACAATCTGCAAAGAATCACTGAGTGAATGAGTAAGAATTTTAAAATAAATGGGGAAGCTGACAAGACTGACTGACTTAACATCATTGTGTGAAGTTAACCCCCACCTGACAGAGGTGTGGATGTATCTCTGTGTGTGTCTCTGTTGCAGGAGCAGAAGGAGACCACGGGAGGAAACTTGGGTCACATGACTATGTGAACTCTGCAAATTTAACCTTTTTAGTTTAAATTTTTCTGTGTCTGTGAATTTACCAGGTACCATTCACTACCTTGTGTTGCTCACAGAGATGTAATTGCCAAGTGCTAAAGTTAGACCTTTCTTAGAGCTGTTTGGGAGAAAGTTAGCTCTGTGTACATGCAGACGCTTGATTAGGGATTCTGTGTTGTCGTGTTTCATTTACACAGTACGCATAAGGGAAGTGGACTAAACACCTTGTTAAGGTGAATTGTTAAATATTGTCATTTTTATGTTTACCATTTGTACATTGTTTTAAGGAATTCTTTCTGTCCTCCCCTCCCCAGATTCTTAAGATTCTGGGAGGGGGGGCGGTAGTGTTTCTGATCACAGGAACACCCTCTGTGAAGGTCTGTTTGATGTGGTAAATTTCCTCCCCCTTGTATGGCTTCACTGTGTTATCTAGGGTGTGGGGGGACTACCCTCTTTATGACCAAGGATGTTCCTGTGCTTTTATGTTATATGACCCTTTGATCAGCAGCATGCCACACACACACACACACACACACACACACATTCTCACATAACACACACACACAGTGCCTTGTCTTTGTAACCAAGGGGGGTTACGTGGGGAAGGTACGTGTTGTAAACTATTGTTTATTGTGTGAACGTTGTCAATAAAAGGGAGCGAGAGGGGTCAGTCGGAGAGGTCATTGTGATGAGCTAGGATACCGACAAGGCCTCCCTTGCAAGTAAAAAGATCGATCACTGTTGCCTTGTTTTTCTTTCATGGGAATAAGTTCTGGGATCAGCGGGGTCTGACTTAGACCCAACACACCTGTAATTACAGACAAGCAGACACGCAGACAAGCTTAGGGAATAAGGATTCAACAGTCATTCACACCTTTAATTAGGGACTCTGTGTTGTCGTGTTTCATTTACACAGTACACACTTAATTTTTTTTTAAAAAAAGAGACAGAATTATTATAACAATTATGTACATGTTTATTGTAACAATATATGCTGTTTGTCAACAAGGTCTTCTATAAGGGCAATACAGAAGTAGTAGTAGAAGAATGATCATTTGTGTCATGCTCACTTTTAACAGCCATTCAATATATCTTCATATTTTATTGAAATGTGATAATTACATGAACAAGCTCATTAACCATGTACTGATAAAATCTGTACATAGGCAGTTCAGTCTGTGCATAGTGACAGTTGACTTACATAGTTGAAACTGTAATGAACAACATAGAGAAGATCAACTGTGGTGATATTTACTCTTATTGATATAATTCATAATATATATATAGCTGTCAGTGTAGTTTTATGTTAGTAACATCACCTTGAAATATTTTTCCAGAAATTATCATTTTAAAAGCTTTTCTAAACCAAGTGTAAAAGAAAGCATAAATAAAGGGATTGAGCATTGAGTTAGAAATTGCAAACCAGTTAAATGGTTCAAGAACCTCATAAAGTATAAAACTATCCAGAGGAACAAATGAATAACTAACATAAAGAGGAACCCAAAAAATTAAAAATATTCCAATAACTATGGTTAATGTCTTTGTGGCCTTTCTCTCCTTACTGGAAACTGCTTTAGACTTTGTGTTCTCAGAAGTTGTATTATGGATGCTGCGTGCCTGCCTCAGTGCAACAACAAGAATTTTGATGTACATGGAAACTAAAACTATTGTTGGGATATAATATGCTACCACTGATGATGCAACGAGAGTGAAAATGCAACCTGTGTCACATTCGCCTGGAATAAAAAACATCAGGAAGCCAAAAATTCCAATCAAGATAGCACCAGCCCAACTTCCAAGGCCCATCTTCATGGCAACACAATCAGTCATTTTAGTTTTATATATCAGAGGGTGGCAAACAGCATAATATCGATCAACAGAAATACAGCACAAATGTAATAAGGAAGATACACCCATTATCACATCTATTGCGCTTCTTAAGGTGCATAGTAAACTGAATCTATACAAACATGACTTTAGAGTCACTGTCATGCTCAAAGGAAATATTAAAGCACCAACTAGTAGATCAGCCACAGCCAGAGAGAGGATAAGGTAGTTAGTAGGAGTGTGGAGATATCTAAAGTAAATTATAGAAATTATCACAAGAAGATTTCCACATATTGTAATAAGCATAAATGAGCTGAGGACAACATATAATAACACACATAATTTGTTCTTTTGTGAATCGCAGAGAAGGTGGCTTATAGTATTAACAGTCACATTGAATAACTCCATGACTCCCTGTCACAGCCCTGAAACAATTTTCAATTTTCAGCATTCAAAAAAACATTTCTTTCTCTGTTCTCATGAACAAACAAACAAACAATATGCATTCTTTAGGTTGTCTACATACCTGTATGAGGAGTGTGTTGAGTTTGTCTAACACTGTTAAGAGACTTTTAACATGACAGTCACATGACTGTAACATTTCTCAGCTAATTAGAATAACGAATACATTATGCACTTGTCCAATTAAAAGTGAGAAATGTATGGCCGTTGCTGACATCACAAGTATTGATGAGTTTGTATGTGTGTTTATGCATGATTTGTATCATCATCACAAATTAGATGAACTGGCAATAACTATTTGTGGCCACTTCTAATAAAAACAATTTGTTTTTAAGGAGATAGTGTACAGTTGACCTTTTTCATTGTTTGTTAACACCTGAGCACTGATAGCACAACATCTGCAGACACTATAGAAAAGCATGTCCATGATGATGAGTGCTAATATTGTTGTATCATCAGCAACCGTGTTGATCTGATCTGTGCTGAATTTGGCAGCCACAGTCACCACAGTAAAGAGCAGTTGACAAAGTACTCAGCCCAGAGTGCAGCCCTGCTTTGGTGATTTCTTACTGCCAACACATACTGTCTGCTGTCTTTCTGGCAATAAGTCCAAAATACAATTACAGCATGAGATAATAAAACTGAGCAGAGACAGCTTCACCATCAGCTTCAAGCTGATTTTGTTAAAGCAGGGGTAGGCAACTCCAGGCCTCGAGGGCCGGTGTCCTGCAGGTTTTAGATATCACCCTGGGTCAACACACCTGAATCAAATGATTAGTTCATTATCAGGACAAAAAAGGCAGAGGATATTTAGTTTTAACAGTAATTTTGTTTATCCCACAGAAATCAGTGACAGAAGTGTTACTGTCTTAAGTGACAGATGATTCCAGCGGCTAGTGTACTGTACAATCAAAACTGCTCCCAACAAACATAGATGTTTACATCAGCACTGTAACTTGCACTATTTTATCAACCGATTCACACTACAACCTGGGTTTGCCTCTTATCTGTATTTAATTTTATTTAATTCTAATAACTGTACAGTACTCTGTTTTTGGTAACTATTGGTCCTTGATGTAAATATGTAAAACAAAATGTGTATTTTTCTGTTCTGTGACCTGTGTACTGTTTGTTTGTATATGTGTTTTAAATTAAATGATGATTCAATTCTATTCTATTCTATTCTATTCTATTCTATTCTAGTGAATTGGTTATGTAACTATATAGATGGCTTGAGATGGATGGAGCATCTGGTAGCAGATTGATTGTGCAATCATATGGAAGCAGCAGTGGTGGTGTAAGTGAGAGGGTGAGATCTTTACTAAATACCTCAGCAAGGTCATGATATACTTCTTGTACAGTTATGAATATTAAATCTACCAGGGGAGTGGCTGACTTTAAACACTGTAGGAGACAATCGAGGTTCCACCCAGAAATACTGTTTTGTTTAAATCAATGTGAAGATTATGCAAACTGCCATTAGACAGAACAGAGGTACAGCGCTTAGGAAAGAGAGAGACAGAAAGTGGCAATTCAATCGGCGAGGACAGAGGGATTCTGCCAATTATGAGGCACAGTAGTCTGTTTTCTGGAAATGGCATTCCAGTGACTCAAAATGGTACTGAGTAGTGTTTATGGTATAAGGCATATATATATTTATAAGGCATAACTGAGCTCCTGGACACTCTGAGGTGAAACCTGGCAGCATCAGATGGACTGAAATAAAATGCATCAGAGGTATTGTATTGGTCAGCCAACTGTGGAGGGCAGTCAGTGGTGTCACTTCCTTAATCCTCCAGGAACTGCCTGCATATTCTTCCCACACAAGGCCACGAACTGCGTGCAGCATTCGATACTGTTGACCATAATATCCTATTAGAGCGATTAGAACATGCTGTAGGTATTACAGGGTTCGGTGCTAGGACCAATTCTGTTTACATTATACATGCTTCCCCTAGGCAGTATCATTAGAAGACATAGCATACATTTTCACTGCTATGCAGATGACACCCAGGTCTATCTATCCATGAAGCCAGATAACACACACCAATTAGTTAAACTGCAGGAATGTCTTAAAGACATAAAGACCTGGATGGCTGCTAACTTTCTGCTTCTTAATTCAGATAAAACTGAGGTCATTGTACTTGGCCCTGAAAATCTTAGAAATATGGTGTCTAACCAGATTCTTACTCTGGATGGCATTACCTTGGCCTCCAGTAACGCTGTGAGGAACCTTCGAGTCATTTTTGACCCGGATATGTCCTTCAACACACATATTAAACAAATATGTAAGACAGCTTCTTCCATTTGCGCAACATCTCTAAAGTTAGAAATATCCTGTCTCAGAGTGACGCTGAAAAACGAGTTCATGCATTTATTACTTCCAGGCTGGACTACTGCAATTCGTTATTATCAGGATGTCCAAAAACACTCCCTGAAAAGCCTTCAGTTAATCCAAAATGCTGCAGCAAGAGTACTGACAGGGACTAGAAAAAGAGAGCATATTTATCTTAATGACCTTGTAGTACCATATCACCCTATTAGAGCACTTCACTCTCGCACTGCAGGCCTACTTGTTGTTCCTAGGGTATTTAAAAGTAGAATGGGAGGGAAAGCCTTCAGTTTTCTGGCCCCTCTTCTGTGGAACCAGCTTCCAGTTTGGATTCGGGAGACAGATGCGCAGAGCCATTGCAGGGGGGTCGGGGTATGAATCAAAACAAAAGAATGCTTGGACACTGGACAGGATAATGGACAGGTTCTTGACGGGTCTCCCACACAAACGCAAAGCAAGAGCTGAAGCATTCCCAAATATGTTTCCAAACAAACTTCCTTCCAAGCCAAATACTAGAAAATATGAAGAAGCATATCTTCCCTTTGGCTTCACCTGCACAAGTGCCAAGGTAGGTCTCTGCAACAGAATTAGTTTCCCCTGTGTCACGCACAAACAGAATCCCACATTCTTGATTTTTAGTTCACAAACACTTCTTGTAATGACTAACTACTCCTGACATTTTGGAGATGTTAGCTGTTTATACAGTAAAGTTATAGTGGGATACAAATAATATCAGGCTGATCCTGCCATAATTTGTTCCCCCTGTACAAATCACGGACAAACTGTTGTTAGGTGGTGGGGAGTTGCGAAGATTTTTCTTGTAAAACAAAGGGGGACCTAGCAAAAAAAGTTTGGGAACCACTGCATTAGAAGATGCCAGGCCCTCAAGCTACCCTAGTGAAGTCTGTTTCTGATTGTTTAGTCAGACACAGAGTCTGAATGCATGTGAATGGGTAAATGTGAGAATGAGGTAAAGTGCCTTTACATGATCCATTCAATAATCTACTTTTTTACTATGTACAGCACTTTGGCCAACCTGTGTTGTTTTTAAATGTGCTTTTATGAAGAGGAAGGGAGAGAGGACGGTCCCTTCTGGTGCCGTCCTCTCTCCCTTCCTCTTCACCCTCTACACGACAGATTTCAGCCACTGCACAGAGACCTGCCATCTTCAGAAGTTTTCTCTGCAGCGGTTGGACGTATCAGCAGAGATGATGAGACAGAGTACCGGGCTGTGGTCGACTCCTTTGTCACGTGGTGGGAGCAGAATTGTCTTCAGCTCAACGTGGCAAAGACCAAGGAACTGATCGTGGACTTCAGGAAGACCGGGAAACACTTGACCCCTGTTTCAATCCAGAGGGTCAATGTTGACATTGTGGAGGACTACAAATACCTTGGAGTATACATTGACAATAAACTGGACTGGGTGAAAAACACCACAGCACTTTACAGGAAGGGCCAGAGTCTCTATTTTTTGAGGCGACCGAGGTCCTTCAACATCTGCCGAACAATGCTCAGGATTTTCTACGAGTCTGTTGTGGCCAGTGCAATCCTCTATGCTGTTGTATGCTGGGGGAGCAGGCTGAGGGTCGCTGATGCTAACAGACTCTAAACTGATCCGTAAGGCCAGTAATGTTGTGGAGATGGAGCTGGAGTCCCTTAAGGTGGTGTCGGAGAGGCGGATGTTGTCCAAAATAAAGACAATGTTGGATAATACTTCCCACCCACTCCATGACATGCTGGTCAGTCACAGGAGCATGTTCAGTGAGAAACTGAGAGTACCAAAAAGCACCACTGAACGACATAGGAAATCCTTCCTGTCTGTGGCCATCTCCCTGTACAATTCATCCACTTAACACACTGTTTACTGCAATAGCTACACCCTTTTTGCACACACTCTCCTCTTGGACCAACAGATATTGATCCTGCTGGTGGTTTAAAGCCCTGTCCAGCTTTTCAAGTCCTGTCATCTCACAGCAAACCTTCTGTCAATGCCAAGTATTGATGTGCCATACTGGAAAAGCTGAACAACTGTTGTGTGCAGATATTACCTAACGCTACCAGTAGTGACACTGAGCCGAGCCAAATGCAAATCTAGTAAGAAAGATGAAAAGAGAAAAAAAAACTTTTGGTAGTTGCTTTATTGTTTGCCCGCTAGTAGACCTGTTGTTAATTTCATTACCACCAAAGAAATATTAAACTAATTAACAAACCCCTATGCTATTTAACTGACCATTAACATAATAATAACAATAATAATAATAATTAGTTTGATTTTTAGCAATTTTCTGGAAGAGAACAACATTCATACAGCTCATACTGACATCTTCAAGTGCTACAAGCCACATTTTAAACATTTGTCTACCTCACATCACTAATGAACCTAACATATGTCTTTGGGCTGTACAAGGTAAATGTAGGGCCCAGAACAAATTCTTATTGACACAGTGAGAGCATGCAAAGTCTTAGAGAACCACTGCACTCAAAAAAAGGAAATTCCTGCTTTGTTAAGTCTGGATTGACAATCCACAATCGAGGTAGTTTGCAGTGGGTTCTCTCTGGGTACTTTGGTTTCCTCCCACAGTTAAAAGTTATGCAGTTATTCTAAACATGTTTCAGTCACATTGTATCAACACAAAATACACAGGTTTATCGAATATGAATAACTTGTGTTGATTTAACTCTGTTGTTTAAGTTACTGCCAAAGCAAAACATCTGTGTGCAACCAGTGTCCACTATGTTCTTTTTTTCAGTGTGCATCATCGTGTGCTGCACATCAATGCTGCACCTTATCCCAGCTGTAAAATTTTCAAGATTCTTTCAAAAGAAGCCTCAGTAAGTAGATAATTTTTGTTCACATTGTGACCCTGACTCTTACACAGTGATTATGGCAGCATTTCATGTTCTATTTGTTGTTAGATTTTCTTTTTTGTTCTAATGTATAACTTTGTTGAAAACATTTCCCATGTAAACAAGATATTATTACCAAGTAACACATCTGGTTGCACATACAACACACATTGGGGAAAAGCAGAACTCCCTCTGTGTAACAATGGAGCAGCTTGGGGATTCAATACTCATACTCACTCACACCTTTAATGGAAGAAGTGTGAGGCCTCTCGATATCATTGCATCAGTCAAACACCTTGGCTGCATCAGACAGCCAAGGTGTTTACAGTTGTACAGTTGGAAACCTAAAATTGGAGACAAGCCCACTCTGACTGACTTTAGTCATTTCTTTATCTTGAAGTGATATCTGTTGGTCAGAGGTATGCATCACTGGATCATAATTCTCAAATAATATGAATAATTAAATACAATATTTTAGTTCCATTCATTTAGCTGGGTTAGACAGTCAATATACAGGTGCATTTCTGTCGTGAATTAGGAAATATCATAATGGAAAAAGACCCTAACTGTCTGGTAAAAGGGAAGAAAGGCTGAGACAAGCATCCAAAAGATGAAGGCAGTTTTGTTTTTGGTAGTGGCTTTCCAAATACATCCTTAAATATTGAGAGCTATACCTAAACTTTACAAAGATATCCCAATACCAATATTAGGGATTATATCTAAGAATTTTCTAAATGATGGAGGGATGTAAATTGACATTGGGATTGAAAAGGATGTCAGTTGACCCAATAATTTATTTTGTTTAACAGAAACAAATGTACAGTTTTCAGTATGCCAAGCACCAAGATCATCGCCTGAGCATAGTCAGAGGATCCTATGTCCGTAGCTTTCCTCCGCTGTCATCACCAGCAACCTCATCATCACCAGCAACCAAATCATTAGTGGAACTCCATCTCAGCATCTGGCCTCCTGCCCTGTCAATGTCTGGCTTTGCCACCTGAGGTGCCTCATTGGTCAGCTACCAATGAGTTATCTCAGCTACCAGCCTCCTGCTAAGCTGTCTGATTGGACATGTTACCTCAGTGCCGATCTCTGGAGTTTCTCCATCTCTACTGCCACTGGCCCATCAGCTGAGCTCCAGGGTTTCTTCGCCTTCATTATTTGCCACATGGCTGGCCTTCAGAGTTGCTCCATCTCTACTGTTGGCCTCCCTGCCAACTTCAAGAGTTACTCCATCTCTTTAGTCCAATGCTGTTGAAAAAGATGACCTTTTAGTCATAGAAAGATAGTCAGTCTCTCCATCAGATGTATTTCCTCTATAATCTCTAGCACTTGCTCTCGGGGAGGATCTTTCTTAAGCCAATTCCTTGTTATGGCCTTTTTAGATGCGAGCAACAGGATTTTAAAAATATATTTGTTAGATTTGTATTGTTGGATTGTCATTTATGCCTAGAAATATATATTTAGATATGCTTAGAAGTATATAATCATTTGTAGATTGAAAGAATGTCTCATCCTAGGAGGTCTGTAACAACTCTGTGTAGCATGAAGAGGGGGGTGCGTTCACTCCTCTCCAGAGTGTTCTGGCATAGATCACACACCTCTTGGGATCATGAGACCAGCAGGTTTAGGGAAGTTGTTTATGGGGTCACACTCTGACACCCCCCCCCCCCCCCGCCCCCCCCCACCCACACACACACACACACACACACACACATACACACACACACACATACTTACACAACGCACATACAAGGTACTCTTTGTGTGTATGTATATGTCATATGTTAATGAACCTATGTATATTCATGTAACCTAAATAAAAGAGCAGTGTTACGGGGGAACGGACGAGAGCAACTGGGGTCAAGCGAAGGAACGGCCTTTATCCAGTTCTCTCCCGTGCACGAGAAACATAAAGAACTTTGCCTACTTGTGTCTTGCTTTGCTGTGCAATTGAATTGTCTTGAATATTCCAGCGAATAGGTTTAAGCTACAAACCTATTAATATCTGTCCTTTTTTAGAATCTAATCTCTGGGTAGCAAACCCAGTTGTTAACTTGGATATACTGTCCCAAAAAGAAGTCAGTTGTGTACACATCCAAAAGACATGAGAGTGATTGGCGTTCGGGTGGCCACACTGTCTCCAACATTGTTGCTGGTGCCCTTGAAACATGCTAGTAATATGTGGAGTAATAAAGAATCTAATTGGAGTTTTCCACTCAAATTCCCTCTACCTTTTGGAACTAGTTGATGTTTGTGGTATACATGTTTGTGATATAGTGGTATACATTGAGAGCCAATCACACTCTGACAGTCCAATTTTCAACTTGTTGTTGCCATTTTGTTTTTGTAGTCCTTTGTAGAGTTAGACACGGTTTTGGCGGGCAGACATTTGTAGGCATTTGTAAAATGCCTACAAATTTCTGGGGAGGAGGCGCCCTTTATTTCTGTATTGTAAAAATGATGTCCAGATCCATATTTTCCAGATTAAATTCTGTTTTAAATTTTTTTAAATTATTTAAGAGAGCAAAGTTCATCACAGTTCACTGTTAAATCCAAAGCTTAAAAGTTCACTTCACATTGATAAACTGTCTAAGAAGATCAGCTGTAATGCAGTTTGGCCAGCTGTAGACCTGACTGGTCATTAGAATGCAATTTTTGAGCACTTTCCTTTGCAAAACGTGCTGAAATAGCTCAGCTGGGAGAGCGTTAGACTGAAGATCTAAAGGACCCTAGTTCGATCCTGGGTTTCGGCAAAGCTCTTTTGGTCACCATCTAGGGCTTGGTAGGTTTGTTGGTAGCACTTCATTATACGGCCTACAACTACGTGGATCATTGCCATCAAATGAGAAAACAAACACAGATGGTGCAGCTTGCAAACGTCCATCAAGTGGAGGTGGAATTTGAAAAAGGTCCTCCTTCAGAAGCTCCCAGGCCTCACCCATTATACCATTGACTTCCCTAGGGCTTGGTAGGTTGGGTGATCACACGTCATAATTAGGGATGGGTATTGATAAGATTTTCACGATTCCGATTCCATTTTTGATTCTGTTTAACGATTCGATTCTTTATCGATTCTCTTACCGATTCTTATTTTAAAAAAGGAGAACACAAAGGTCTATTAGCTTAGAACTTTGTTTTATGTCTTCTCTTTGAACAAGATAGAAATTTAGGAGTAACATGGCCTTACAAACCCAACAGTGAGATCTTAAGAGATCCACAGCCTGCGGCTCTTCCACGGGGTGTCACGGGGTCCCCAGGAAAAAAATTGTAAATGTAAAATAACAAAATAAATATTCTTCTGTAGCAATAACAAAGTATAACATAAATTATTCTGTAGCAATTACACAAGAATATCCAGTAATGTCCCTGCCTACAATTAAACACATTCACTTACCGAAAATCGGGGGCATCTGCTGTGGCAAAGCCTTTGACCACAAACTTAGTCACTGCTTAGTCATTCGTCTATCCTGCCAGCATCTGAGCCAGACTCTGTCTGTCTCTCTCATCATGGTCACCTAAATGCACAGTAATGGCAGGTTTTGTAATAAGGCAGATTGCGCTACCATAATATGCACTGTTAGTTGATTATTTACCTGCCGCATTAACGGGAGAGGACGTGCAAACGTTACCGCTGCTGCTGGGTTGAGATTCACAAGTCCGGAGCGGAATTAAGAACACGACATTTATTTAAGGTCATCGCGTGTTTTGTGAGCAAATGCTTTTGCATATTTGTAGTGTTTCCTCCCTTAAATGAAATATCTACTTTGCAAGTATTGCAAGTTGCCCTGTTGTCATCCGTTCTCGTAAAGTAAAACCAAACTTTTGAGCGTTAGGCGCCATGTTTTCTGCCAGGTTAATGACGCGCCGCAACGTGGTGACGTCCTTCGGGGCGACTGGAATCGATTAGAGAATTGTTTGCAAAAATGGCAAACAATTCTAAGGAATTGAAACAGTGGGAACCGGTTCTCAACAAGAACCGGTTTTCGATACCCATCCCTAGTCATAATACAGCCTAGCGATGTTTCCCCTAGAATCAAATCCTGCCCTTGGCTCCTGTCTGAAATGACAATTTAATAATATCTAACTGCAAATCCTCACCTGTACCTACAGTAAAATGAGAGGATAAGAGATCCAATTTTTACAGAAAAGAAAGACAATATGCGTCCCAGAGGACAACGTGTTTGTCCTCTGGGATGCTACCCAGGCAACTCTTGTTGCTTTTAATCACTTCCTATTGCTTAATGGGAAGCGGATTTATCAGTTAAGTTAGACCAAAACTTCTGGACTCAGATTTGCTTAAAAACCTTTCATCTAATTAGAAATCCCAGTCTTCAATTAATTCAATACAAAATACTACATACAGTGCACTATACAGGTCATCGGATGTTCAAGATGGGCTTTACATCTACCAACAACTGCTCACACTGTCAAACCAACTCACCGGACAATTATATCCACACTCTTGGGTTCTGTCCACCAGTTCAGAAGTTTTGGCGCGAGATATGTGAAGACTTATCAAAGTGTCTGAAATGTAACATTCCAACTTCCCCTTTAGTATTTTTGTTGGGCAGCTTAGATAATGTCACTACAGATAAGAACATAGCCCATATGGTTTTCACTGCCCTATGCATAGCCAAGAAAACAGTCCTCATGAACTGGAAAAATAAAAATAATCTTAATTCTAACCATTATAGAAATTATCTATTAGATTACATTAGTCTCCATACAGCCTCTGCCACCACATCAGATCAATTGCTCTGGGCTCCTTTGATTAGCTCCATCACCTAGTGGGGGTGGGGGGGTCATAGTTTGGTCCCACCTTCGCTGTTGTGATTGGTGTGGGGGTAGGGACAGGCTTAGGGCGTCGGGGGGTTCCCCAGGAGCATCTTCCTTGGGTCATGGCCTATTAAGGGCTCTGTTGGCTCTTAGGTGACGGTTTCCTCATGGCTGCATGCAGCGGGGCTAGGGGAGGGTCTGTGCTGACAGACGTGGGTTACTGACCTGGTAGCCTGGCTGCCCCTGGGTGGGTCCGGGACAGGCGTGAGGTTCTGGGGGCGCTCCGTCTCTGGGCTGGAGCCCTGGCCGGGCCTCGGGGGCTTGGGTCCTGGTTGGTATGTTGCTGGGGTTGTGGGCGGGTGGGTGTATGGGGGCCCGGCCCTGGCGCAGGGTACCGCCAGTGCATCGAGCCACCTGGGGGGCTCTTCAACTGATGGGGGAGGTTGTTACACCTTGCAGGAGCTCTCATCTCTTCAGGAACTCACTCTGCAGGAGCGGGAGATACAGGAGAGGTGGAGGAAGATCTCAGCCTGGGCGTCTATTGTCTTGTGTAGTCTGGAAGATGAGTGGATGACGGGGTGGGTGCAGTTTTCTCTGTGGTGGGGTCAGGTGGGCTGTCCCGGGCTCTGTGGGGCCGGGTGGCGCTGCTGTTCTGGGCCCTGGTCCGGATGGGCCTGGGCCCCCTTTCCCTGGCGGGTTGCGGAGTATGGGGGTGCCTACTGGGGTCAGCGGGGGAGCTGGCCCCAGGGAGGGGTCACTTGCCCATCCCTTCCTTCCCTCCCCATCTCCAGCTGCCTCCCTCTTCCCGCTCCACCACAATCACCCACACATGCAGGGCCTTGGGGTAAAGGTGTGTCACCAGGGTGCAGGGGAGGCATCCCCCCCTCTGTCCCCTTCTGGCTGCCTGTGCCTCAATTTTATCTCACAACTTAGACATTCACATTACTCACATTCTCATAACATATACATATAGGATCTTGGGGGTTGGCATGCTACACGGACTCCAAAAGACCATCAGGGTGTACACCTCACCGCTGGTGTCGTTGCCCACCTCTCAATTTTAAATACACGTAGACACTGAGGGCTATCAGGAGGGGCTATGCGCTTACCTGCTGCTCTCTAGCAGGTAGCTCCATGCCCTCCTGGGTTTTAAATGCACCTTAGAACACACATGCATCAACACTACATATGAGCGGGCGGAGGGAGGTTTGGAGTCTTCTCACACCCCCGTTCTCTGTGACCTGCTGGAGCGGGGGGCCAGGAGGAGGAGTTGGCCGTCCGACTGGGGTCTGGAGTGTGGGGCCTCCCTGCTGCTGCGGAGTCGGGGCGGTCTGCTTCTCCCCACCACAGGGAAAAGGGTAACACCACCTGGGTCTGGGTGCAGTTTCCCCCTCCAGGGGCAAGGGTACCTAGACCCGGTTCTTAGAGTACGCTTGGGGATTGGGATTGTGTGTACAGTGTCTCTCTATGTCTGTCTCCACGTTGGTTGAGTGTTGAGTTATTGCATATGAGAACATGAGGGTGGGAATGGATGTTTGTATCTGTGTGTGCCTGTATGTCTGTGTCTATATGTCAGGTTGGGTATCAGACGCCACCTCTCTGGGGACATCTCAGGACCTCTAAGGTATGGAGGCCTATCTCCCCCCACCACTTCCCCTGCCAGTGGCAGACGCCCTCAGACATCGGTGCGTTGGTGGTTCTTTGTGTCCGGGGGTGGGCGCCCAGGTACACACCGGCTCACTCCTTGGTGGCTGCTTATCGGGGCCTGGAGCCTGGGGCTAGCTCGGGCCACTTCGGGGGTGGGGTGCCCTCGACCTCTCGGCCTGGGGCTCGGTCACTCTGGCGCAGCTGGCTGCCGGCGGAGCTCACGGGCACGTCAGTGCAACCCCCCCCTGGCTTCTGCTCCGCGGCTGCTGAGTGACCCCTCATCTGGGACTCTCCTCAGCTCTTTCTGGGATAATGGCGCAGCTGCCCCTCTGTTGGTCTTCCTTGGTCTCTTGTGTTCTGGGGGCATCTGGATGTCTGGAGTCTTGATCTCCTCCATACCTGCTTCATGCCCCGGAGGACGGGGCTGGGCTCCCCACACCCTCTAGCAGATCATTACATGAAGGAACCTTTTAAAAACAAGCGCGTCCATGCTCACAGGTGTACACACGGGTGCTCACACACACAAACTACACCGTTTTTGGCTCCTACCTCAAAGCACACTGTGCGCTGTCGATATTACGTGCTGCACAATAATGTTTAATATTTAGTATTTACTGTTATATTTCCATATATCATCGTGATGTTGTTTATTGTATTGCTCTCGTTTTCTTCTGCTTGTTTTCTTTTTTCTTTCTCAACAGGTGATCCAGGTGATTGATATATGTATTTTTTTTTTTGTCTGCTTATTTAGTTGGTTTTTGTTTTTTTGCCCTTTATCCCCGTCCCTCTTCTCCGCTGTTTTTCCCCCCTCTTCCTTTCTCCCTTTTCTTTTCCTCATTCAAGTCTGTCCCATATCTAGCAAGTGAAAATTAAAAATAAATAAAATAAACAATAAAAGGTGAATCAAATAGACCATTACGGCCAGGCTGGGATGGTCAATTTGGTAAAGTAAATCCATTGGGCATCTTTCTTCGCCTTTAGACAATAATTCGGATGGCAAAAGTACCAAACTGGACAGGCAAAAAAAACAAAAAAAACAAAACTTTTAATCTGAGGGTCCAGGGTTCAAGTCCCTGTCCAGGTGTCTCCTTTGGATCCTTGCCCTTCCATGGCTTTACCTAACAAGCTCAGTTGTTCTTGATAGTTCTGTGACCTCCTTGTCATCTTTAGCAAAGTCCATAGACTGCAGGTGGGATGACGATGTGGGATTTGTGGATATAGGGACAGAGGCCTCTTTCAGATAATCCCACCGTACAAGCTCTGTAAAGAATCTTTCCTTTCACTTTTTTTCTGTTTTACTTTGGGTGGGACAACATTTAAGAGAGCAAAGTTCATCACAGTTCACTGTTAAATCCAAAGCTTAAAAGTTCACTTCACATTGATCCACTGTCTCAGAAGATCAGCTGTAGTGCAGTTTGGCCAGCTGTAGACCTGACTGGTCATTAGAATGCAATTTTTGAGCACTTTCCATTGCAAAGCGTGCCGAAATAGCTCAGCTGGGAGAGCGTTAGACTGAAGATCTAAAGGACCCTAGTTCGATCCTGGGTTTCGGCAAAGCTGTTTTGGTCACCATCTAGGGCTTGGTAGGTTTGTTGGTAGGACTTCATTATACGGCCTACAACTACGTGGATCATTGCCATCAAATGAGAAAACAAACACAGATGGTGCAGCTTGCAAACGTCCATCAAGTGGAGGTGGAATTTGAAGAAGGTCCTCCTCCGGAAGCTTCCAGGCCTCACCTATTATACCATTAACTTACCTAGGGCTTGGCAGGTTGGGTGATTAAGTGTCACAATACAGTTTAGCGATCTTTCCCTTAGAGTTAAATCTTTGCGTTTGCTGTTGTCTGAAATGATGATTCAACAGAATCACGGCAGGTTCGAAAATATTTCCATGCTTTTTAGCATAATCTTTATTAACTCACACTCGGTTGCTGTTCACAGTCACACGGCTGCAGCTTTCCAGCTTAGCCACACATATCACCAACAACAAGAACAGACACAGGCAATCACAGATCTCCTTGCTCAGCGTGTTTACGAGAAAGGTTTTTTCAGAGTGACACCTCAAATGTCGGGAGCTGTGTGTTGTACTTGAGCGTCACATCGCAGATTTAACAGGAATCTCACCGTCCCTCTGGGATTCTGCCTGGTGATGATCTCTCAGAGTTGTTTTCGGAGTCCTTTTTGGAAACATTTATGGATGAACGAGAAGATTTCCCAAATGGGAAAATGTGGGATTTTGGATCCTCCTCATTTTTGTCATATTAAAGCTATTCTTTTTTTGCTTCTGTTTTTTTACATTTTCCAGGTAAAACAACCTGTTGCCTACTAATCAGACCGAAGTGTTTGCTTCACTTTGCAAATGAAGTGCGAGCCTCTTCTTGCAGAGCTGCTTTAATTTCTATTTGCATTTTTTTCATGATGAGAGATATTTTGCTGGCTAAAACAAAGATGTGTGAAGATAACACCTTTCACTCTTAATCTCACTGATTGACCTTTATGCTCCTTCACTAGTGGGATACAGTGAGTTTGAAGTCAGATACATTTGTATTGTTGGACAAATTGCAGGGATTAATTCAGAGTCTGGAGTCAGATTAGAAAAAGCCCAGCAAGGCTCACTGGCTGAACTCTTAGTCAGTGATGAACACTTTCATTATTCCATTCACTTTTTGCAATACAGTATACCAACACCACTGGCATCAAATTAGCAACAGAGCATAATGCTACCACCACTATGTTTGACAACATGTTTTAGTCATAAGTGGACTGGAGACGCAACACCGAACCTACGCCGGAGTAACAGCTGGGGGAGGTAAAGATGGTGAAGATGCCCCGGTAGAGGAGCTGCAAACGCTTGAACAGCAAGTGATAAAATTCCTTCAAACGAAGAATGTAAGTATTCAGAGCCATCATATTGCAGCATGCCACACGCTCCCCAGGAAAGACAGTAAAACAAAGCCATCAATTATTCTTCGGTTTGTGAGTCGCAAAACAAAGATTGAGTTACTGAAACAGGGTAAGAAGCTTAAAGGGACTGGTGTGTATTTAAATGAACATTTAACGAAAAAGACTGCTGAAATTGCAAGACAGGCACGCAGCCTGAGAAAACAAAATAAGATACAAGCGACATGGACGAGGAACTGCAAAGTAATGATAAGACTAAATGGCAATCCCGAAGAAGCGAAAGTTGTGATGATAAGAGAACTCAAAGACTTAGAGCAATATAAATAATCAGGAATCTGCTCTGGAATCTATTGGAAAAGTGACGATTGGATTATGAACAATGGGTATGGAAAGTGTTTCTGGCCTTACGGCTCAAAAAACAACAACAAAAACAAAAACACATAAATGACAAGTTTGGACACAGATTATAGGTTTCCATTCAGAGATATTGAAGAGGAAGAATTTGATTATGAAAAAGACTGTCAAGGTGGTTATTTTGCCACACACGCTGAGAAAACGAACTTCAAAACGTTTAACTATGCAGAGCACAACATGCATGACCCTGAAAGTAACATTGACCCAGATACCCACTTCTACAATAACACCAATAATACTTGTGAGTACTATACGGATGACCAATTCAATATGAATATTAAAATGGCAAATGCATTGTCGGTCATACATTTCAATAGTAGAAGCCTGTATAAAAAATTTTCTAAAATTACAGAATGTTTAAGTAAGTTAAAAAAGTTTAATATAATTGCAATATCAGAAACATGGCTCGATAATGAGAAAATTAGTGAAATGGGACTGGAAGGATACAAATTATTTACAATGAACAGGGTGAATAAAAAAGGAGGCGGTGTTGCCTTATATGTAGATAAAGTTTTGAAATGTAGTCTGATTGAATGTATGTCAAGCACCATAGATAACTTATTGGAATGTGTCACTATTGAAATCCATGTTGAAAAAGCTAACAATATAATTATAAGTTGCATCTATAGGACACCAGGTTCATGCCTTGAGACATTCAATGAAAAACTTGCTGCTATGTTTAGCAACCTAAATGATAAAAAAGTGCAAATAATTTGTGGTGATTTTAATATAGATTTGCTAAACCCAAATGGACATCAGAAAACAACAGATTTCATAAATACAATGTATAGTAACTCCCTTTTCCCTGTAATTATAAAACCAAGTAGAATAACAATTGATACAGCTACATTGATAGATAATATATTCACAAATAAAATTGACCATGAAATAGTAGGGGGACTTCTTATAACTGATATAAGCGATCATCTTCCTGTTTTTGCAATTTTTCAAAATTATTTTGGGATTAAAACTAAACAAAAGAATCAAATATTTGATATGATACGACTTAGAACAACAAGAGCCATTGCTGCCCTCCAGGTGGACTTAAAGGAACACAACTGGAATGAGGTTTTTGCAAATGAAGATTCAAATAGTGCATATGATGCATTCTTATCAACTGTAATTTCACTATATGAAAAACATTGTCCTTTAATGAAAATCACTAGAAAGCATCACAGATCAAATAAGCCATGGATCACAAAGGGGATAGAAGATGCATGTAAAAAGAAAAATAATCTATATAAGAGATTCATAAAACAGAGGACAAAAGATGCTGAAATAAAGTACAAGTTATATAAAAATAGATTAGTAAATATTATAAGAACAAGTAAGAAAGAATATTACCACAAATTATTGGAGCAAAGTAGAAGTAACACACAAGAAACATGGAGGATATTAAATAGTATAATCAAAAAGGGCTCAAAAAATAAGAATTATCCAGATTATTTTAAAAAAGATAAAGATATTGTGCTTGATAAAACTAAAGACATTGCAAATGAATTTAATGATTTCTTTGTAAATGTTGGCTTTAATTTAGCAAAAGAAATTCCAGAGACAAGAAATAATAACGACCTAAATAAACATATTACTCAGAATGTGTCCTCCATGTTTATTGGTGCTGTAACTCATAGAGAAATAATTAACATTGTGAAGACATTTAAAAATAAAAAGTCCACTGACTGTTTTGGTATTGACATGATATTAGTTAAAAGTATTATAGAATATATAGTGCAACCTTTCACATACATTTGTAATCTGTCCTTTCAAACTGGTGTATTTCCCTCACAAATGAAAATAGCAAAAGTTATTCCAATCCATAAAAACGGAGAGAGAAGTCAGTTTACCAATTATAGGCCAATATCACTGCTCCCACAGTTCTCAAAAATTTTAGAAAAGTTATTTGTTAATAGACTTGATAAATATATTGAGAAGCATAATCTCCTAAGTGATAACCAATATGGCTTTAGAGTGAAAAGGTCCACTTCGATGGCAGTGATGGAACTTGTAGAAGGGATATCTAATGCTATAGATAATAAGGAATATACTGTTGGTGTTTTTATAGACTTAAAAAAGGCGTTTGATACGATTGATCATTCTATATTAATGAATAAACTAGAGAGATATGGCATAAGAGGGTTAGCATACAAGTGGATGAAAAGTTACCTGGATGACAGATATCAATATGTCGAATTCAATAATGTAAAATCTAAGCAGTTGAAGGTAACTTGTGGTGTTCCTCAGGGCTCTGTGCTGGGCCCTAAATTATTTATATTATACATAAATGACATATGTAGCATTTCCAAACTGCTAAAATGTGTATTGTTTGCTGATGATACCACTCTGTATTGCTCAGGTAAAAACCTAGAACAGCTTCTGACTACAGCGGAAAAGGAGTTAAATATATTAAAAAACTGGTTTGATGTAAATAAGTTATCATTAAATATAAAGAAAACAAAATTGATTATTTTTGGCACTAGACAAATGAAAAATGTATCTAAAATCAGGGTTAATGGAATTGAAATTGAAAGAGTGTACGAAAATAAATTTCTTGGAGTGATAATTGATGATAAGCTGAGTTGGAAGTCTCATATAAACCATGTGAAAACAAAAATGTCAAAAACCATTGCTATTCTCTATAAAACAAAGCATGTCCTGAACAAAAAATCATTATACACACTCTATTGTACTCTGTTGCTTCCATATATGACTTACTGTCTGGAGATATGGGGTAATGCATATAAAACGAACACTCTTCCTATTTTCAAGTTGCAAAAAAGAGCTATAAGAATTATAAACCAATCAAACTATATAGAACCAACTAACATTTTGTTTATTAATCTGAATACCCTGAAATTTTATGATTTAGTTGAATATAAAATGGCACAGATAATGTATAAAGCACAAAATAACTTGCTTTGCCCCAGTACTCAGAAGCTGTTCAAAGTCAGAGAGAGTCAATATGACTTAAGGGGAACAGATTTCTTTAAAAAAAACAAGATAAGGACAAATATAAAGCAGAGATGTGTTTCTGTTAGAGGAGTTAACCTGTGGAATAGTTATGACAGTGATTTAAAAAGGTGTAGTTCATTTTCCTTGTTTAAAAATATGTTTAAAAATAGAGTATTAGAAAAATATATATATCAAGAATGAAAAGAGCAAAAAAAAAAAAAACAAAAACAAAAAACAGAAAACCTCTTGATTCTTTTGCTTTGATGTAGTTACAGTGGGGCAAAAAAGTATTTAGTCAGCCACCGATTGTGCAAGTTCCCCCACTTAAAATGATGACAGAGGTCAGTAATTTGCACCAGAGGTACACTTCAACTGTGAGAGACAGAATGTGAAAAAAAAATCCATGAATTCACATGGTAGGATTTGTAAAGAATTTATTCGTAAATCAGGGTGGAAAATAAGTATTTGGTCACCTCAAACAAGGAAAATCCCTGGCTCTCACAGACCTGTAACGTCTTCTGTAAGAAGCTTTTCTGTCCCCCACTCGTTACCTGTATGAATGGCACCTGTTTGACCTCATCATCTGTATAAAAGACACCTGTCCACAGCCTTAACCAGTCAGACTCCAAACTCCGCCATGGCCAAGACCAAAGAGCTTTCGAAGGACACCAGGAAAAGAATTGTAGACCTGCACCAGACTGGGAAGAGTGAATCTACAATAGGCAAGCAGCTTGGTGTGAAAAAATCAACTGTGGGAGCAATCATCAGAAAATGGAAGACATACAAGACCACTGATAATCTCCCTCGATCTGGGGCTCCACGCAAGATCTCATCCCGTGGGGTCAAAATGATCATGAGAACGGTGAGCAAAGATCCCAGAACCACACGGGGGGACCTGGTGAATGACCTGCAGAGAGCTGGGACCAAAGTAACAAAGGTCACCATCAGTAACACACTACAACGGCAGGGAATCAAATCCCGCAGTGCCAGACGTGTTCCGCTGCTGAAGCCAGTGCATGTCCAGGCCCGTCTGAAGTTTGCCAGAGAGCACATGGATGATACAGCAGAGGATTGGGAGAATGTCATGAGATCAGATGAAACCAAAGTAGAACTTTTTGGTATAAACTCAACTCGTCGTGTTTGGAGGAAGAAGAATACTGAGTTGCATCCCAAGAACACCATACCTACTGTGAAGCATGGGGGTGGAAACATCATGCTATGGGGCTGTTTTTCTGCCAAGGGGACAGGACGACTGATCCGTGTTAAGGACAGAATGAATGGGGCCAAGTATCGTGAGATTTTGAGCCAAAACCTCCTTCCATCAGTGAGAACTTTGAAGATGAAACGAGGCTGGGTCTTCCAACATGACAATAATCCAAAACACACCGCCCGGGCAACAAAGGAGTGGCTCCGTAAGAAGCATTTGAAAGTCCTGGAGTGGCCTAGCCAGTCTCCAGACCTCAACCCCATAGAAAATCTGTGGCGGGAGTTGAAAGTCCGTGTTGCTCGGCGACAGCCCCAAAACATCACTGCTCTTGAGAAGATCTGCATGGAGGAATGGGCCAAAATACTAGCTACTGTGTGTGCAAACCTGGTAAAGACCTATAGTAAACGTTTGACCTCTGTTATTGCCAACAAAGGTTATGTTACAAAGTATTGAGTTGTATTTTTGTTATTGACCAAATACTTATTTTCCACCCTGATTTACGAATAAATTCTTTACAAATCCTACCATGTGAATTCATGGATTTTTTTTTTTTCACATTCTGTCTCTCACAGTTGAAGTGTACCTCTGGTGCAAATTACTGACCTCTGTCATCATTTTAAGTGGGGGAACTTGCACAATCGGTGGCTGACTAAATACTTTTTTGCCCCACTGTACTTACTAAGGTGGTGGTGTTTTTTCTTGTTTGTTTGTTTGTTTGTTTTGTTTTTGCTTTGTTTGCCTTCTCTCACCCCAACCGGTCGCAGCAGATGGCCGCCCCTCCCTGAGCCGGGTTCTGCCGGAGGTTTCTTCCTGTTAAAAGGGAGTTTTTCCTTCCCACTGTCGCCAAAGTGCTTGCTCATAGGGGGTCATATGGTCATATGATTGTTGGGCTTTTCTCTCTGTATCTATGAAGCGCCTTGAGGCGACATTTGTTGTGATTTGGCGCTATATAAATGAAATTGAATTGAATTGAATTTTATTATTTGCTTCGAGCCCTGTGTACAGGAGCTGCATGCTAAAAGATCTTTTGTTAAAAGGGTTGGCGTAATAAGCAAATGCTTCAGCCAATACCTTTTGATTAGCCTTGTCTCATGCTTTTTTGCTTTGTGGTAAATCTTTGTTCTGTCTTCACTGAGATATTTGAATGCTAATCAATAAACAAACAAACATATCAAACAAACATACCTCTTTTTGTCAGATAGCTTAATCTTTCTCTCATGTCACCATAAAACATTTTTCCATATGGTATTTGAGTTGTCCATGTGAGCAACTACAAGTTTCAGACAAGGTTAAAGGTGTCAGTTTTGGTTAGCATCCTCTCAGTTCACGGAGATGTAAAACTCACTTCACTGTGGACAGTAACGCTCGTGTTCAAGCAGTTTCCAGTTCATTGCAGGGTTGAGCCTTCATGATTCCTGGGTTCTTCAAAACATCCTAACCAATTTCCTTTCAACTGAGCATGTGTCATGGCTCACCGGCCCAGGAAGAGAGATGGACACAGGTGCAGAACTGCAGGGCAAGACAATCATGAGCACTATGACTGCGGGGTGCGTGAACTGAGCCAGGGGAGACTATGGCTGACTATGGGCACTGGAATAAAAGGAGAATACAGTCAGAGTGGTTCAGAGGAAATTTGAATGAATTCCAAGAGTAAGTAAGACGCCTTACTTGCTTGCAGGTGGAGAAAGGCAGGAGGGGGCAGGGGTGAGCACGGAGCATGACGCTGGGACGCAGGGAGGCAGGCACGTGAGAATGGCAATAAGACTGAGAGGTTTTACCAGCAGCTGGAGATCTGGATCCAGGTAAGCAAATATGGCAACGGGTGAAAAGTGAGCTCTGGGAACAGGCTATGAAACAGGTGAAGAAGGTAAGTACAGACACTACAGTTTAATCTAAAGAATGTGAGGCCACAGACTAACATTGGTTAGCAGATAATCTGGCGAGGACTAATTGAGTGTGTCAATCCTATATACTACTGGAATAATTGCCCAAAGATGGGCAGCCAGGGAGGAGCAACAAGTCTCTACCCAGAGGAGGAGAGCTGCTGCTGGAGAAAATACTGTCACTCACCCAGACCGTGACAGTTTGGGTCATCTTCCAGCCTGCATGCATACTTTTAACCCTGTGTAGATTAGAGAAAAAAAACAAATCAAACATATGCACCCAGTTCTAGTTGTCTTAAAGTCAATAAAGATATATTCCGTACAATCATTTCACCCTGGAGAAAGAACAAAATTACCAAGACATTTATGCCCATGATGAGTGTATGTAAACTTCTGAACACAACTGTAATGGGATCATTTCTGTTGCTAAGTAAGTTACAGGCTATTGTTTCCTTCCTGTGGCCTTTGAAGGAAACAATAGCCCCAAAACACATATCATTATGCGTTTTGATCACTTTGTAATGTAAATTTGTAATGCTGTTATTCTTCAAAAGTAAACTCAGTAAACTCTGTCATAAACTAAACTCGTGTAGGCCAATGTTGTGTTGTTGCAGAATTGTTTTTGCATTAGTTTTGTATGATATGAATCCATTAATAAAGCATTTTAGGGAATTAGCACCTGCTCTCTTAAACCACATACTACAACTCAGTGACTGACACAAAAACTCAGTTCATTCACTGTTGTCTTCAGACTGCATTCAGTTTTTACAGTTTAAGGAAGCACTTAAAGATTGATTTGTTCTAAATGTTTCATATAAATCTACTATACTTGCATACACAGTTAACAGTTTGAATGAATAAAGTTTCGCTACTCCTATTTTTTCAGTTGTTGGTGGTTAGTATTTGTTAATGACGTGTGGATAGGGATGAGTTTTTGTTCTCATAAGCCACATGCTGATCACGGGCTTGGGTGGTCGCCTGCTCCTTGCATGTCTACTGTAGCTTGCAAATAGAAATGAAATAAATAAAAGGTGAATAAGACTGATTTGAGGAGTTAACTCTTTAATGATTATTGACTAAGGTGCGCGAAGTGTGCGTTGCTTTTAATTGCTTTTAATAATGGTAGGCATGCGGCAGCTATAAGCCACGACCTCTTTAATGTTGCCTTCACGTGCTCATCACAAACTCATACTTTCACCAAATAAAGTAGTTACCAGATAGTATGATCCAATTTTGTAATTTATTTCTTTAAAATAATTTAGTACTGTAAAAGTTTATGTATTTACTGTAAGTTTGCAGGGAAAATTCTTTTTTTTCTTTTAAATGCTAAATATAATCAACTAAAGGTTAGTCACCAGGCTAAATGGGTTATTATAATTTATTGTTACATATTATCGTATCGATATCAATATGAAAAGAAATTTCTATGATTTCTGGTTTTATTAAAGTGCGCATTTTCCTTGTGAAATGTAAATACGTGTTCCTAATTCCGGCAACCTTGAAAGCGGCACAAAAACCGCTGGTACGGCTGGGACTGTTACGGCTTGACAGTGAGTGCCCAAGCAAAAATCAGCAGCGGTGTCGTTTGAGGAAATTTCGGTTTGCAATGTAAGTCTATCCTATACCACACACTTTTATTTGTCAGTCAGATGTTGACGATTTCGCTTCCGTTTTTTTTTTCTGGTAATACTTCAAGACGCGGGCGCAAAAACAACGCCCAGAACTTTTGCTACTAGCCTGCAACAAGTGCTAGTGCCCGTCTTCGAGATGTGAGCTAGCTAAACTTAGCTTAGCCACAGCAGCAACGCTGCATTAAAGTTGTCTAACGTTGCTCACTCCTCATCATATCAACTTATCTTTGCTAGTTATGTAGGTAGTCAAGAAAGAGTGTACACAATCGGTTTGTATACAGGCCACAGCTGTTACTGTCACTGTTACACGAATCTTACTGTTAGACAACGATATGTGCTAGCGTTTTAGTCTATGCTTAGAAACTACCGTTTCCTGTGTCGTTGGCCTATCTACAAACTACTGCTGTATACTTTTATTTAACAATCTTAAAATGTTTGTGTATGTCCCTTTGTGATTTCTAATTATTGTAGCTCTAATTTGGATATGACTAAAATAATATCAAGACACAATCAAAGGCAACGCAAAGTTGTAAACAGGAAATATATTTATGGCCGAAGTGTTTCTGTTTTAATAGGTCGTAATCATGTTGATGACTGGGTAATTAAAATAAGTTTTAAACTATATCTAAGCTGAATATTTTCCACTCCAGTAATAACTTACACGCCGTTGTCGGTAATGCCGTTATCTAACGTTATTTCCATCCCATCAGCATCTACAGTTTTTTTTTCTTTGTTGACACCGTTAGGAACTGTACTCTGATATGTTTCTCGGTCAATATGTGTATTAGTAGCCGCTTTGAAGTTTAGGGGTAATGAAAGAACAAGGTAAAAGACGTGTTTCGTGAGTGTTTACTTTCTGGGAAGGTGTATTGCCTTACAGCATCGAGAGAGGAAACTTTTTTTTTTCCTTTTAAACTTATATATATATACATACACACACACACACAGTGCACATAGAGGCACTGTACTCAGCGTTTTCGTAATGAATCACAGACAGATTTCTACAACTATTTTTGTCCATATTAAAAAATCCTTGACAGAGAATTTGCATGTCTTTCTGAAATTGAGTGATGATTTGATTAAACCATAAAAGTCATTCTTTCATGATGTTAAAGTCATTTCTGTTCATTGTAGTGATGGTAGTGGATCAGTAGTATAGATACCACAGTGATGATAATGTAAAATTAGGCCCCGGAATGTATGGATAGTAGATTTACAATAGATTTGAAATAAAATAAATCTATTAATGCGAGAGGGTTAACAAGAATATTCAATTAACCACGATCACAGTTTCTGGACTCAGTCCTTTATTTGAAGTGGTCCAAATGTAACTGGACAATTTACTCCAAAGTTGTTTTAAATTTGTCTCCATCACTTAATTAGCAGTAAGGTTGGTAGTTGATTGCTTGCAACTGTAGCCTTTGCATTTGGAAACTGTTGCTGTGAATCCATAACATATGGTCAAATGGAAACTTAATTCAAATGAAGCAATAAAGCAAAAATAAAATTTATCTGCAATTTTTGTTCAGTGAGTTAAATTGAGGCTGAAAGGCGGGACTTAAATTGCATCTTTTTATTTTAATGCAGTGGTGAGCCAGCTCTTCCTTGGTGCCTTTTGAGAACCATTGCACATTACAACAGAACTGAGAACTTGTAGCTAGGGCTGCCACAAACTATTATTTTGATAGTCGACTAGTCACCAATTATTTTTGCCATTAGTCAACTAATCAGATCATGCGTCCATTGGATGTAAAACGTACAGCTTATTGTACCAGCATGCATGTGCTCTTATATAACTATCATTAGCTTACAGCTTTAAATGTTTAAGGTATGTGCTAACTAAAAATAAAGACAAGATGATAGTTTATTAAATTTTAATGAAATTTACAGATTGTTTCGGTGGAGTTTAATAAACTCAGCCGCTATCTAAAATACTTAATTTCCCGGAGGAACCCACCCTAGGGATTAATAAAGTTTTATCTAATATAATATAATATAATATAACAGGACACCGGAGTATATTCTTGAGCATCTCACACTTCTGATAATCGGTTGTCTTCTTGACGTTTATTCAGCGGTGTAAAAACTATAACTTTAATCTCAGCCAAGCCGATTTACTCAGGAACAAATAAAATACTGAAAAAAGCCAAACAATAACATTTTTAAGTTATCTAAGTGACTTATATACAGTGTTGGGGAGTAACGGAATACATGTACCGCCGTTACGTATTTAAAATACAAAATATGAGTAACTGTATTCCGTTACAGTTACCGTTTAAAAAGGTGGTATTTAGAATACAGTTACTTTGTTGAAATAAATGGATTACACGGTGGTACTTTCCTGTTTCATATTGTGGCGGGTCAGGACTGTTTGGGTTTTGTTTGACAGCTGTTCTGTTGTTCCAGGTGGCAGCGTTACGGTTGCCATGGTTACAGGGTGACGTTCTCTCTCTGCGTGTTTCCTGGGTGAGAGGGCGCCTTTTTGTTGTTGTTGTTGTGCTAAGCTAATAGGCAGAATGCTACACGTACATGCTCTAAAGAATGTAGCCTCATAGGCAGTGTAGTCCGTGCTGCTGGGAGAATGGACTGCCATACTCGTTATGTGTCTGTGAGCGTGAGGAGGGAGAAAAAGGCGAGTGGAAAAGTACCAGTTGTCATCGAGCAAAAACGGGAGCTGGAAGCATGTAAATATAATAATAACCACTGCAGCCAAGAAGAGTGCCTGACGAGCCCAGTTGTAAGTAAGCTATTAAGACTCGACTGTACGCTGTGTTCGTGTTTTCCTCCGAAACAATAAGTTCCTTTGGAGCAGCCTTTCAACGCCTCTCTGTCTCTCGCAAGCAAAGTTGACCCAGACAACAAAGTAAAGCTATTTTTCAGCTATGAGCCCGATACAGAACCCGCCGTATTAGTCAGAGGTCCCTTTACTATGGGTTCGGAGCTGCGGACCTTCAGTAACAGTAATAAATCACAGCAATAGTACATTCATGTAGTTGTAAAAAGCATGATAATATATTAAGTAATCCAAAGTATTCAGAATACGTTACTCTCATTGAGTAACCTAACGGAATACGTTTCAGAATACATTTTGGGGCATGTAATCTGTAATGGAATACATTTTAAAAGTAACCTTCCCAACACTGCTTATATCATGTTTAACCTGAGTAGCGAAAGACAACGGTGGGTTTGAAAACTATTTGCCGGGAGTCCGGTATTCTCACCGGAACTAGTAAGCCTTGCCCTGGGCTAGCTATCGAACTGGTGGCTAACAGACGTCTCCGAAAACGTCGGAGCGCTTTTGAAAATATGTGGTGTCTTGATAAACTGAACAGATATTTGAAGTTTACACAGCTACGTTCTCGCCTGAAAATATGTTAAACGTTTATTTTGTGACCAGAAAGGATAATAAGAGTAACATTAAAACTAACTAGCTGCCCCCATTGTTGGAAACTGAGCAGGGCCATACTATGAATTCTGGGATAGGTTGGACCACAAAGTATACACCCAACCCATCCTTCATATCTGGGGAAATGAAGGCCGCGTTTGTCGAATGCATTTGTCGGAGTCTTCGAATTTGGACAGTCTTTGTCGTGTCGCTGTAACGTAATCGGCCTACAAATGCGGGCACAAGAGGATGCAGTTCCTGAATTTGTACACAGCTACGATACCGGACACTGCTGCTTCTTCTTCGAGGTTTAAATGCAGCTGGCATCCTTGTACATGCAGTGCTGCCATCTTCTGTTTCAGTCTGTTATTACACTCTTAAATCCTACTACTTATTCCTGCATCTTTTGGGATCTTACAAAGCTTCAAACGACACGTCGACTATTAAATTAGTCGTCAACAATTTTAATAGTCGACGTAATCGTGACTAGTTGACTAATCGTGGCAGCCCCTCTTGTAGCCTCATTTATCTTAAATTGGTTTCACTGAAATGGAAAGGAAAATCATAATGGACAAAAGATCCTAGGCTGCATCTGGTTAATTTTTTAGGTACACCTTCAAAAGCCACTGTCATCACTTGTTCCCAATTTGGGACCAGCAAAGTGGTGACATGCGAGTGTCAGCTTTTTGGCCCTGCACCTATATTTATTTCTGTGGTTGTAGATTAGGCACATGCACAGCATTAGTAGAAAAGAGGTGTGTGTGTGTGTAGACATGGTATCAGACCTACATAGTTCAACTAAAGTCTTCACATGAACTCTGGCGCAATGACAAAGGCTGCTCTCTTTGCACAAGTAATGCCTAAACACAAATGTGAAACTACATAAACCTACACATAGACGCACAATGCACATTGCTAAACTAATTAATGAATAAAAATCGATTATTGTTATTTACAGCTTTTCCAAAAAAGTCAAAGATAGAAACTCAGTACTCAATACATTTTTATGTATTCAGAAATTGAATACATAAAAATAATGAGTTCGATTAAAAGTATTGACCAAATTCTTTTTCTTTTTCTTTTTTTTTTTTTTTAAACTAACACATATTTAGTAATCCACTCTTTACCCACTTGCTCTTCACTAATACAAAGACCAAACAAAACAAAAGAAAAAGCGTTTACTGCATTTGTTTATTAAACCTACCCTCATTGTATCCTAGTTAGACATCAATTTGTTTTTAACCAAGCCACACATTCCCCAAGGGATCCAGCATTTTTTTTTTTCCAGTTGCATAAATTAGATGTTTTTGTTTTTTTGGGGTTTTTTTTGTTTTTTCTTTTAAAAAGGCAATCACAGCTCTTGCCATGACCCTCGTTGAGAAAAATGTGTTTTCATTTAAAGGAAAGTGGGCTGTATGTAGATGGCAACCATCAATTTAAAATTATTATGAAACAGTCATATGCACAATGGTACAAACACAATTGGTTCCGGTGAATATTACATGAATCTGAGGCTAATTTTATGTGTGTACTTGTGGTAAGTTCCAGCCATTTTACATATTAGAGAATGAAGCCCACCACTGATGCTGTAGTGTAGTTTTGATACTAGCAGCAGCTGCAGGAAATGTATATCTACAGTTTGTTTGTAATAGTTTGCTTGTTTTTTATGTTTATTTGTATCAAATTCATGCAATCAAAATTCAAAATAGTTTATCTTTTTAAATATACGTGAATTAGACGTGGCTGTAAAGTTGTTATCTTGGGGGCATAGAGGAGAAGCACTTAATCCACCCATTTCACATAGACTTCCTTTTGGAATAACTTACATCATTGATTGTTTTTCTTCAGGAAACTGGGTACCTTTGGCTTCCAGACAGATGCTGTTTCAGTTAACTGCGGCTTGTTCCTGTGTTTTGTTTTGGGGATTGTTTGTTTTTTGTGTTTGTTTGTTTTTTTTAAATATAAACACATGTAGTTTTAGCAAGCTCTTGGCATCAACTATATTTTAGCAAACATGGGTGTGCCTGCTTATTAGGGCCAGACAGATTTGTTGATTTAAAAAAAACAAATATCAATACCAACATGCCCTTGCGTTGACAAATCCTCTAACATTAACACTTATAACATATTTTAAGGGTGTTTCTCCCATCTATTCTTTACTTTTATTTTTAAAGACTGCTACAATGCATTGGCAAATCAGTAATATCAGCCAGCAGACTGCTTATATCTGCCTAAACTGTTTTACATTTAAACTAATATTGTAATTTGGCCTGAGTCAGAATTAATGTAATTAATGGCCACACTTGACTTGGACTGAATCATAATAATCTTTGTATAGCCCTGGTGTAAATAACAACCCAACTTTCAAGTTTCAGTGTTACAAGAAGTCATTGCAAAGCAATGCTCTTTCAGGTCAGGGGGTGGCAGTAAATAACCACTGTTAAAAAGCTATTGGGACAATGAATGCATATCATATTTAGGAATCTAAATAAATAATTATTTAAATTAAATTAATGGGAACCAGAAGGAACAACCTTTTGCGTTGTCTCCGGTTTATATTTTTGTTGTTGTTTAACAGTTTCTTCGAGTTAAAATGCATCAGATAATAATAAATTTGATGCTTGCTATTTTAGCAGGATTGTGTGGGACATCATCTTATTTGAATAGCTTTTCATGCTATCTGATGTCAGCTTTTTAACTGTTAAGAATATACTTAAACCATTATTTTGGGCAAGCATTTACTTAAGCCACATCACTGTCAAGTCTATTGTTGTATGAAAAATAATCTCCTGCCACTTATTGTCTATCCTCAGTTGATACAATGGAGCATGAGTTGAGGAACATCAGTGAGGTGTTTTAATTACTTTTATTTTATTTTTTTGTGCGTGCATGGCTGGCTGTTGTGTCCAATCAGAGACACTGAATTGTTCTGTTTTAGCTCACTATGAACTGTTACTCCTGTTGACCTTTTGCTATCCCACAGATTGGGTGCTATATCAAGCAATTTCCTCTGAGAGGACTGTTTTTCTTTTTCTTTTTTCTTGTACCTAAAACTGACTGGTTTCCTTTAAGGTTTTAGTGGGAGATTGTGATGTTATGTAACAGATGTTTCTAAGACATTTCACAGGGGGCTAAGATTTACACTGTTTGTTTTTTTTTTGTTTGTTTTTTTTGTAAATTTCTTCAGGTCAGCAGTTGGTCCAGAAGGTTCTGCCGCAGCGGCCGGCAATAAGCGCTTGCAGCAGACGCAGGCCCAGGTGGATGAGGTATGAAATATGTGAAAACTGGCTTCTATTTAATTTCAGAATTTTATTTGAGGCCCACAGTTCTATTCTCTTATGGCTTATTGATAAGGATCCCCCAAATATGTTCAAATCTTAATTCATGAGCGCTTTAGTGTTACAAATGCACCAGATCTTTTCCTCTCAAGCTAAGAAATTTGAAACCACCTCTCAAAAGATGCCTGCCCTTAATGCTGCTTCATCTCCAATTTCAGGTTCATTTCTCAGTTATATGGTTAATTAAATGCTTATGTACCAGTCCAGCTGTACACAAATAAAGGAGAAGATACAAGTAGAGAAAGATTAAATTAACAATTTGTATTTATTTATTTTTTAATAATGGCATAGTAGCACAGCCGTAATCCAGGAGTGAATAGTTAAATAATGAAAAGATAGTGGGTGGAGTTACAGTGTCAAATAATAAAAAATCTTTTCAAGCATTAAAAATCCTTAAATAACCTCATCTTGTTCACTTTGCATCATTTTTCTCACCTAGCCCATGGCCTCGAACTCCACCCCTGTCTGTCTTCACTTGCTTTGTGTCACTCCCTCTTTTCCGTGATGTTGGTCTCACACAGAACCTTGCATAACTCTTGGCAGCAGTGTTACAATTCACCATAATGTGGAATAATTTGCTGTCTAATACTCCAAAAGACTGCCAAAGGACATTCAGTGAAAGGCAGTCCTCATCCAGTTTTGAGAAATAGCATTCAGAACCATGTCAGTGAGGCCACTAAGAAAATAGGCTGCCAAGTCTCACTCTTAATTCCCTTTACATCTTGCTCTCTCTCGCTCTCTCGGTTGTAGCTCCTCTCGGGATAAGCCACTCCTTCATAGATCTTTAACCTCAGCACGTCACAGAAAGTGTCCAATTGGCTGCCAAACGTTTACATAATCACTGTCTCCATGGTTATGTAAGACATGCACGGGCCTACACCCTCCCCTCCAACCTGCAGCTCTGGTTGAGGGGAGGGGCAGTAGTTGGGTTTGTGGATCAGTGGAACATATGGGTTATGTGTAATCTGTGTTTATGCACATGCATGTGTGTCTGACTAAAAGTGGAGTCTGTAGGAGTTATTTTACCCTGTTGATTTATTTATTTGGCATTTTTCTTCTTTCTCTTATGATTCTTTCCTGTGCCCTCCAGAGAAAAACAAATTAGGGCAGATTTATTTACAGTGAGGGCTCAAGATTGCCTAACACCCATGTACATCAAGAAATAGATATAGCAAAAAATGTATATTATGTTTATGTTTTGAGTAGGTGGTGGACATTATGCGTGTTAATGTGGACAAAGTGCTGGAACGTGATCAGAAGCTGTCTGAACTGGATGACCGAGCCGATGCACTCCAGGCTGGAGCCTCCCAGTTTGAGACCAGTGCAGCTAAGCTGAAAAGGAAGTACTGGTGGAAGAACTGCAAGGTGCTTAAACAAAGTTTGGTTCAAAAGTCACACACTTTCCACCACTTTAAATAACAATTACTCTAACTGATATGATGCACTCTATTTTTAAAGTCTTCAAAGACTGAGGTTTACTAAATTAATTGTTTTTATTTAACTACACAACTTACAGTATATATTTGCATGACTTATGGTGAAGACTTCCTGTTTTTATTCAACAAAATGAGGAGGTATTACAGATATAGTTTTTGTGTAATAGTGTAGAAATTATCTTTAATTGTTTCAGATGTGGGCGATCCTGATAGCTGTCATTGTGATCATCATCGTCATCATTATTAGTGAGTATTAAGGGTGTGCTCATCAACAGTGTTGTTACAGTTTGTGTTACTTCAAACATAAAACCAAGCATTAAGAACTCTCTACAGTGTTGTAGTTTTGCAAACTGTGTTAGGTGTACTGCTACATTGGTGCTCTTTTAAGAGGCAAACACACATCAACTGTTCAAGATCATGTGATGTGTCATTTGATGACTTATCTGATAGAAAAGAGTTTTAAAGTTTACGGACTTTGCCCCCAAACATTCAAAAAGCTTTATTTACTTAAAGTTTTACATCTACTATCCACACTATTCCCGCATCATTATTCATGCTAGTTCATGTTATGGATGCAGTAAGCCAAGAAGAAGTACACCCAATTACATAATGCAGCCTCTGTCTTTTGCCTTTATGGAATTCCCCCACAGTTCCTTTAGTGTCATATCTCTCTTTTATAATGTCTTATATAAAACATTTGGTTTAAACAAACTTGTTAATTCATTCACAGTCTGGAATTACTCGTAAGTAAGCAACAGGAGGAGGAGGGGTAGAAGACACGATAAAGAAGAGAAGTGGAGCTATGTGACTCGTGTCTCAGAGTAGCTCCACATTTTCCACCTCTACAGGGGTCTTCATTCTTTGTCCTGGATTGCCCTGTGTGTGCGTGTGTGATTGCTTATGTGCCTTAGTCACAGTTTTAACCTATAACATAACAAAATTCCAGACATTACTAGGATATACACATACCAAAGAAAACAAACATGTGTACAGAAATGTGTTTATTGATAACTTTATAACTTGACTAAATCCCAGTTATAAATATGAGTCTAAACAGACTTTGGCAGAACACACACACACACACACACACACACACACATACTCAAACCTTAAGACTAGAATTGAAGAACATTGTAAACTCTCCTCAACTTGTATTTTTCTATTTTATTAACAATTGTTTGATTGCGTGTGCCAGGCTAAGAGAAGTGCCTTTAAGGATTAGCTGTTCAGTGGTATAGTTTAGATTGTAACAGTAATCCTGCGTATGGTGGAAGAGATGCCCCTTCCCAGATTTAAAATATTTCTGCTCTTGATAGTGTAACACCAGTATTTTTTTCCTCTCTCATGCTTTTTCTTACTTAATTGGTCAGCTTTGCAAATATTAGTGAAATCTAATTGCTCATTTTATTTCTGCACAGGGTTAAGTGCTGATCAGGTCCAATGTTTAAAATGTTAATGTTAGAGCTGAATGAAGAGGAAAGTCATTCTGACAACACAAAGCTTACTGGTAATGGGTAACGTACTGTTGAACCACCTCACTGTGTCCATTCCTGTTCATGTCATTTTCAGGCAGTAATTGGGATGCAGTAAGTTTGCATGAGCTTGTGTTTAGATTAAGTGCTGATCATGTTTACTATAAGTAGCATCCACATTGCCTGACAGATTTGCCATAAAATGTAAAAGGAAAAAAAAAATTACACACACAGAAGTGCCATCATGAGGTATCAAGAGATGAATTATCTCAATTAGTTGCTCTTAAGTGTGGCAGAAAAATGGCCTTTATGTAATAATAATGATCAACAATTAAGAAGAAAGAAAATCTGCAGTTTAGCTTTAGACTTTGATAGGTGTCTCCAATGGAGAACAGCCAAAAATGCAGCCATACCTTCTGAACACATGTACCAGCCAGCCAGAGAACGAGTAGTGCCTTGTGAGCTCCCTGTCCAGCAGATACTGTGCAGCTAGCCTGTGCTATCAGTTGAATTTAACCTTTAATAAAGACCTTTGGATCAACGCCAGTGTGAAGAAACATTCTTGTTGATGCACAATGCTTCTAACACAAAACAATTAAAAATTCTAACATGCCATATTTGTCATACAATTATTTGCATTCTGTTAAATGTAGAGTTGATCATAGTTAGGCTATAGTATGTTTTTTGTGATGTTCAGGTCAGTACTGCTGAGCATCATGGGTGATATAGAGTGGAAATATTTTGTTGGTCCATGGCATTGTGATACATGTGACACTAACACTGGATTTGGGATTGCTTTGTATATTATTTTCACTCTGTTTGGTATTTAAAGCTCCTGTTTTAGGTTACAGTTTCAGGATTTTTTTTTTCTTGACTTCTAGCAATCATTAGCTTTTTTCCCCCCCTCATACTTCTTGCGTGTTTCTGATAACAAAATTAACACTAACACAAATATGTACTCACCCGCACCCCCTTTCTTTCCCCCCCCCCCTTTTTTTTTGTTAAGCATGTAGGTTTAATCAGACTGTAGCCACAACTAAAATTTGTAGGCATGGAAATGCTTTTATGGGCCAGCTTTTTATTAACCATACATGGAATTGTCAACCTCATCCTTCTTCTTTTTTTTTTTTTTTTCCTTTTTTGTCCACGGAATTTAAGATCTTATAACTTCCAAGCCTTGCTTCACTTTTGGGAATGTACGTGGAAATATGTGCAATTCTGCTCCGTGGGCCCTAAATTTATTTTTGCTTGAATAAAACTGATGTTAAATCAAAGTGTCCTCTGATTTTTCTCATCTGTGACGTAACAAACTCCAGCTATTGCTTTTTCCAAAAGGAGCCATGATGGCAAAATCATTTTTATTGGAGTCATTTAAAGATAAATTCCTTCAGTGTGTCATACAATGGTGTACAGCAGATTTTACCCCTGTATTGTTGAGTTCTTTTTTTTTTTCTCCCCCCCCCCAAATGTTTCCTTCCTCTTTTTTCCATCTCAGTTCCACTCACTTGCAGGTCTTTAGGATAACCCCCATCAGTTCTAATGATTATATATTTTATTATTATTTTGTTTTGGTTTTACAGAATTGGGAAATTTTCAATTCAGGTTTAATTTAAAGGCAGATTTAACTGAAAAAGTCAAATTGCAATAAAGATGTGGTAAAATAATATATAACAGCTGCTCAAGTGTTGTTTGTGCTTTCAAACAAATGTCATTGTATCATAAAGAAAATCAACATGCCAACTGAGCATAATTAGATTGCATATTATTGTTGCAAAATTTTAAAATATAATGTAAAATAATATTATTTAAAATTAATGAATAAGGATATACAAGTGTGTGGCATTCTTTGCCTTCCTTTTCATTTGCTTAATGACAAAATCTATTAAAATTACTGATAGCTCCCGTTTTCTTGTAATTTTTATGTTTTATTTTTTTTACTTAAGAGACTTTACTAAGATGATGTTCAATAACTGACAACAATTTAACCAAACAAAAATAAGTCAAATGTCCAAACTCCCTGCTACGTGCACTGCAGCAGCTGGACCATGCAACGACTCTGTTCATTCATTTAGCGGTAGGGGCGGGGACGCAGCGGGCTGGTAGTGTCAGTGCTCGCGCAGTCTGCTTCGGGCTTGTTGTTTCTCGGTTGTGTAACATGGGAATCCACGTGAATCGCCAGCAAGCCACCCAACAGACCTGCCGCGGCAGACACGCCCACATCTGGTTTGCTATCCAATCCAATAATACATGTAAAACTCACCTGCCCAATCATCGCTTAATGGGCGTGGTTTTGCTATGCCGGGCTCACGTTGCACAAATGTGTCCACCGCTCTGGGAGGGATGACGACGTAGCTACGTGACTGAGATATAACTGAAACAAAATAATTTCTGATGCGGTCCGGTGATCAATTAAGGAGACTCGTAACTTTTTAATCTTGAGCCAAGACACGCGTGGAGCGGGAAAGGTAAATATTCCAACAAAAGACGAAAAATTGGGGGCGTCATTGGTGAGTTAGCTTTCTCGATAAACTAGCTAACCACCTGACGCACGGCTTCAGCTATACACAACAGTGGATGTGAACATGTGAAATTGAATCATTACCTTTTTTGTGTGCTATAAAGTCGTTGCGAATGTGTATTATTGTGGTTTTGGGGTTTTTGCTTCTCCAAGGAGTGAATGCTGACTTGACTGTAAGCAGTGTGTGTTGCTCATGTTAGCTGTAACGTCTGCCGTAAGTCAGGGGGCTGGAGCTCACGGGTTGCGCTGTGTTGGCTGGCAAGTTGGTAACAAACTAAAGCTTTTGTTGCTCAGATTTGCATACGGTGCATTACTTAAAAAGCAACCTATTATACTTGCTAATATAGTAGCTTACAGGCTATCAGTTTATTGCGTTATTGCGACCTTCGTATCCAGTTACTGTAGGGGGCGCTGTTTTCAGCAAGCAACCCGAACTCTTACGGCGGTTAAAAGGTCTTAACACTAAAGTACATTAAGTTTTAGCTTTTTCGCTTTGTCCAGATGTGCTTACACAGCAGGCATGATGAGGCATGGGTGCATATGATTATTGAGATTGGCATGATTACATGAGTGTGAGTTAATTGCCCTCACTAAATGCTGTGTTTGTATTTTACTGTCTGAACCTTTCTGATACTTCCATAGACAGTGCTGGTTTTATACACACTGCGGATATTGCCCCTGATAAATACCCAGTATATTACAGCAACCCAGCTAAACCTGGCACACACAAAAAACCCAAACAAACTGAAAATAAACTAATGAGAATTAATTGAAAAAGAACTAAATAAAAATAAAATAGAAATTTTAAAAATGTATATGAGAGGTCTTGATAGATAAAGCGCTATGTAATAACTCTGGGTAGGGGACTTCACTGAAACTAGAAGCTGCCCAGTGGCAAGTCAGGTGTGGTGCTATAGCTTCCACCGGAGTGGAGTTGCTGTCACTCCTTCAAGCATTGTGAGGTGGCCTCTGGACTTACTTGGGTCACTGGGTTCATATGGTGAGGGGGAGTAAGTTGTAGGCTTCTGCTAAACGTTAACAAATTTTTTTTTTTTTTTTTTTTTTTTAAAAAAGCCTGTAAAGCAGGTAATAATGTTGAGTTTCAGTTTTGCTTGTGCAATAGCTTATCTTAGCTTTTTTGGTGACTCTGGAAGCAGTCTGTGATGGTGTTGAGCTGTGTTGCAGTGTGCATACAGGTTCAAGTACAGAGCAACAGCCTAGGTCAAGTGTGTTGTTGTGCTGCATAAGTGAGAAAGGACCACAGCATCCTATGTATGCAACTACAATCACACGTGTGTGTTGTGCACGTCAGTAGATGTATAATATCTCAATAGCATAATGTTTTATGCATTCTGAATTGAGCAAATCGGTTATGTAATCCTCCTATGACGACCTGATGAACGATGCAGGGTATTTTCACTCCCTCCTGCTTTTGCTTCTCAGTTTCTGTCCCTCTGTCTTTATTCTCAGTGTCTAGTCTCAATGCCATATGGATGTGGTGGCAGCTGGAGTTTGTTTAATTATACCAATACCATAGAGAAAAAACTCGCCCAAGATGGCTGGAAGACAAGCGATTTCCTCTGATGACTCTGATGAAAATATTGGATAAAACAGCCTATAGAATCACAGTGTTTGATTTTTTAAAAAACCTGCGTTTGCAGGGATTGCAAAAAATGTAAATGCATAATTAGTAACAGCTATTATGTAACCCAGTATCACATTATTATATCTGGCAGAGCCTTACCTGGTCTTGGCAGTATTAATGGATGAGATGTGCATAAATCACGGATGCTGGGAGAGAGTCAGAACGCAGTGAGTCAGTTTTATGGCCAGACAGCTGAGTAGTATTAAATAACATTGTGTTTGTTCACATTTGCACAGAACATTTTTACTTGTTTATGTTTGGCAATAACATGTTCATACTTTCAAAAGAAGACAAGTGTTTGCTTCCAATTTTAAAGCCTTTGGCACATCACCCATGCCCCAAGTTTAAAGTGGACATGTGAATATATTTCTAGCTCTATATTTTTATTCTAGGACTGTAGGCTAGTAGTAGCTTTCTAAAATTTGTAATTCACCATAATCCTCAGGCCCTCAATTTATTCTCCTTGACTCATGCTGTTTTACCTCTCATTGGAGGAAACCCTCCCTTTAAAGCAACTTGCTTATTATTGGATGATCCTACAAGCAGAGGAATTGAATGTGAGGTGGATGGGGATTCCAACTCTGGATGATTCTCTGCATATGCTGTTAATATCTTTGGAAAGACATTTTGCCACTTATTTGAGAAAAGGTTCACTGGCAAAATTCCCAACTTTCACGATTGCCAACCGTGAATTTTGCCATGCTGAAGATTACCTGTTTCCAGATTGCATTGGCCTTTAAGGTGTCATGCATGATCTGTCTATAGGAGTATGAGCAGTTGCTTATTAGGTAGGTTGACTTAATGATTACCTACAGAAGTGTTAAAGTTTTTCCAAAAAGTCACACTTTAACAAGAAGTGCTGTTGAAAAATGTAAGAGAAAAGATCTGTCACTGCACAACACTTTATTAAAAATATGTTTTCACTGGCTAAATCTGAAATGAAATACTAACACAAGGACGTGTTTGTGGGAGTAATGCAAGAACAGGATCCTCAGTGTCATTGGTGGTCGAAGACCAAGCCAGCTGAGATCTGCAACAATAACGCTTTCGTTTCGCTGTTTAAACATGAACGTTTTCAATTTGTAAGGTGTAAGATACAGTTTTAGAGTTGGCTCCTCATAAATGAGATTAAGTTTACTACAGTTTACTTAAACTAAGCTACAAACTGAAACTAGATGTGGAAAAAAACATGTACCAAAAAGAAAATAACAACAAGACTTTTGAAAATAAAAAGCTAAGTGAACTTGGAAAACTTATATATTTGGCGTTTATTTTACTTTGGTAAAAATGTTATCACGTCTTGCCTGATGAGACATCGATGGACGTGTTTATTGAGAGTCTATACGACTGAGAGTAGAGCAGGGTGATATGACCAAAAATATTTATCACGATATACATTTGAAAATTTGCAATAATGATATAACTGACGATATAATTGAAACTAGACAAAATACTTTACAACTCCTCAACTTTATTAGTGCAAAAACAAAAAAAACCCATCAATGTATTTGCACTTAAACAAGCAGCTTTTTTAAGTGCATTAAAGTTCTATAAAAAATTAACAGTGCAAATGCAAATTCCTTGCTGACAGTTTAACCAAAAGGCATTTCCAGTGGAAATTGGCAAACATATCCTCAGCATAACCATGTATAATATCCACAAAACCTAAAAAGAGGTTATACACACACAGTACGGTAATATTATGTTGAAGCACAGTATGTATCACTCCGCGAGGCGCCTGCCTACGATAGCTGTAATGCTCCGACAATCCATCAAGCGGTGCGGGTTCGTAGCTTAGCAAAGTCGTACTGAAGCATTTGACAGATTTTTGAGCGCCGTGTACCACATAAAATCGTTTCGAGGTCAGTAAACACAACCAGAATTCATACATAAGGCACACGGGATTATAAGGGGCACTGTCGATTTTCAGAAAAATTAAAGGATTGATTTTAATAACGACGGCCCACTAGCATGCGCTACCAAAAATAGTGCTTTGTTGTGTATCTGACAGATGAAAGCTAAACCAGTTCCACACCACTGAAGTTGCAGCATTTTTACAAAACAATTCTGGTTCATCTGTTTCTGTTAACGATCCACTTTCACGCTTCTCATTCTGCATCGCCGCCATGTGCGTATGTAAACAAAGGCACTGCGCATGCGCGTTTTACCCATATTCTATCCCGATATTTCATTTTCTTATCGTTGCCCAACATTACACCGGTATTACCGTGAACGATATGATATAGCCCAGCCCTAACTGAGAGACAGCTGCTTTCATAAAGTTAAGTGTTTCTGTTGTACTACCTGTACCTGTAGTACGATATAAAAACGTCTATCGTTTCATTTTACGCTATCGTTTGTTTCGTGGTGTCGCAAAATAAACTGTTTACGGCAATATCTTTCATCGTTTTGATGGTCACTGTAGTGGCTATATTAATTTCGTAAAGTTCTCTCTTTCTCTTATATTTTATATAACCACACTACGGACGGACAAGAGCCTGTTTTTATGCGTTGTGGTTAGCAACAACGACGGTAACAGCAATCGCGTGTCCGCTTGTTTATGTTCCACATAAACCTCTCACAATAAAGCTCAAGATCCTGTTGAGACTTTTCAAAATAAACTGAATCACTTGAAAGAGCAGATTATTTATGGATGAGAAGAAAAAAGAGCCGCCAGGTGCTAAAAAATAAACCTTAGACTCAAACGTTAGAACAGGCTTTTCCCGGCAGCACGCCGTGTAATAAATACTCACAAAGAAAACGGCGGCCATTACAACTTATGTCTAAAAATGTATAGTTTCATGCATTGGTTAAAACACTCGACTCCAGCTACATGACGCGCAGCTGGAAACACTTCCCGCAAGTCGAGCTGCCCGAGATTCACAGAATTTAAAGAAAATGTTAAATTTCTGTGATTTATATCGTTATCGGGACGATAGACTTCTTATATTGGGATATGGGATTTTGGTCATATCGCACAGCCCTACTACCTGTACTGATTTTCCTAAATCTTGCCTCTGGCATAACATAAAACTTGATTAGTCCCACACGTGGGAAATTTGTTCCATATGCCTTCTATGCAATAATAACTAAACTCAGGCTTTTTGTTTATTTTCTTCTGTTTGCAGTGGAAAAAACAGACCACTTCATCCAACATTCAGCACTGACTGAATGAAAGTCAATTCATTGTTACCACATGGAACCCATTCCCTTTGGTTGAACATATGAAGACACTTACCGACTATTGTAACTGGAAAGAAAAATAATTGATGTGTGACCAAAGTGTGGTGATGCCAGGAGGTGACAGCAGACTACATGGGGAGGAGCCTGCATTGCCGTCAGCCACAGCGAACGGTGGAGAGGTGGAGCAGGAGTTGTCCGGGAAGCAGAACGGCAGGGAAACGTCCAAGCACCTCGGGGGTGAAGAAAGTGGAGTTTCAGGTGGAGAGGTGGGACAGGAAGATGAAGAAATGGCGAGTGGTTCACACGACCTGTGTTCATCAACCAATCACAGCCCTGGGAGTGCTTCGGGATCCACCTCAGTTTCAGCTAAGAGGTATTTAACTCAATGTGCTCTCACCATTTAGTCTTTTTTGGGGACTTTCTCTGGTGCCTTTCTGACCCTAATTTCTGTAAAAATCCACAACAGCATGTGAGAGCTTTTTATCTATTACTATTGCTACACTGTTAGCATGTGGCTCTGACAAGTGGAGTACAGCACACTGTGACAACAGCCAGGGTTTTAACTTTCTTGCAGCGTTGCAAGAATTTTGGCATAGAAGAAAACAAGCCAGAGTTTCCCAAAATAAACTGGAAAGATGCTTTTTACCAGCTGATCCTGAAGTTCTGCATCTGTGCTATGATCTATTCCTGGTATAATGGTGACAAAAATGCTAACTATGTCCGACAGAGTGAATCTTAACTACTTAAGTAACTGTGAGAAATACTTATCTTTTTATGTGTTTCTGTGTGTATGTAGCAGCGAGCATGCAGAGGCTGGCAAAGGGCAGGACCACAGAGAGGTGATGAATGCAGTGGCTGAGATGAAAAAGAGGCTTCCATCAGACAAACGCAGCCGCAGCAAAGCCAGCACTGTGGAGGCCTTACATTACGCGCTCAACTGTGTCAAACAAGTGCAAGGTAACCTGACTAAATACAGAAGAGTCCATGTAGAATCTTAAGAAAACACTATTTATTTTTCTCCAAATACTGATACTGTTTGTGTGCCTTGGTTTGTCACCTGTAGCTAATAGTGAATACTATAAACTGCTCATGCAAAATGGGCAGGACGAGCGGAGAAATGCCACTGTTTGCACCCTGGAAGAGCTGGAGAGAGTCACCTCAGAACACACCCTTAAAAATACGGTATGCACATCAAACTTAGATGCACAGGTCACAGGTTCTGATGTTATTGTCCCTTTTTTAATGCATCACTGAAGATGTCATAGGACCCACTAAGCATTTGTTTAGAGCTGTTCTGAAATCCTGTTTTGAGGCAGTCTTAAAGATGCAAATACACATGCATATGTACATTTATTTTGCCTCACTCCTGAGCGGGTGTGTGAGTGTATGTGTGTTTATTGCTTTTGTGTGTGTCTGTGACTTTGCTTGCTTGTGCATGTTTTTCTGGGTGCGTACATCTCTTTACCTGTTTGTAGGATTCCTTCGTGGTCGTTTTCTCCCTGGCCAGCGGCCGCGTCCTCTACGCGTCTGAGCAGGCTCCCAGCATCCTGTGCTGCAAGAGGAAGTTTCTGGAGTCCGCCAAATTTGTGGAGCTGCTCTTCCACCAAGATGTCAACGTCTTCTATTCACACACTGCGCAACCCCATTTGCCACCTTGGAGCAACTCGCACACAGGTGCTGTATTTTATTTATTTATTTAGATTAAATAAATAAAATACGGCACAGGGACGGCACAGTTTTGTTTTTGTTTTTTAAGTTAGTTTGCACATGCTAGTGTCTCAGTGGGTATTTAACAGAAATAATGAAAGAGAATATGGCTAACTGACTTCTCTCGCTTCTTTTTCTCTGTAGCTGGCGTTTTGTTCGATTGTGCCCAGGTCAAGTCCTTCTTCTGCCGAATCAGGTCAGTACTTTTTTTTTCTTCATATCCCTTAATTCCTTAAACAATAATTCATTTTTTAATGCACATTTAATAAAATATATGAGCTCGATTCCATTAAACCCTACATCTGATGTTGCCCTTGTGTATCCAGACTATAAACTGCAATAATTTCAGGGTTTTAAAATTATGATTGTTGTTTTTTTTATTATTAGAATTGTGTAACTTCTACAAGCTTATGCAGCTGTTACAAAATTTCCTGCAGGGTGTAATGAAGTTTCGTTCTGATTGTCAACTCTTCCTCTATAAGAAATTCCATCAATACATGCTTTTTAATGAATGTGTTTGTAGAAACTGTGTTCGCTCCATGGTGTAGTGGTTAACACATTAATTTTATGTGCAAAAGATTCCCAGTCTGAGACCAGGAGGAGACACATGCCTGGATAAATATGAGGGTTGTGTTAGGAGGGGCTTCTGGTGTAAAATGTGTGCCAAATCAAACATGATTATCCATCAGCTCTTGTGACTGAAAGTACCTCCATAGCCCTAGAAAATATTCATTTCACACATTCTTACAAGAATTAAATTAGCTGTCATCAACTTGTACCAATAGATATCATTGAAATTTGAAGTAATTGTTTTCATTTTTCATTAGATCTTTATTTTAGGGTTTGAAACTGGTGCAGGTAACGTTTCCTGTTTTCATCTTTGATCACAATAAATTCAGATTTGATTATTGTGTTTTGTGTGTTTTAGGGGTGGGAAGGATCGTGAGGGTGAGATGCGTTACAACCCATTTCGGATAACACCCTACCAGCTGAAGGTGCAGGGATCTGGGAGCAGTGGGGAGGAGGAGGAGCCGTGCTGCCTGGCACTGGCTGAACGCATCATCTCTGGATATGAAGGTATGATACCGTGTTTGTCTTTTAACATGCAGCTTTGATGCTCTGATAGGTCAATGCAATTTTAACAATAATAATAACCCCAAACACTTTCTGAGAAACTCTTCTGGTATTTCTGATGAACTTATAACCCCTGTTTATTCATGTTTTGCACTGGTGTTTATATGATTTGTGTATGCAGCACCTCGGATTCCCATGGACAAGCGCATCTTTACCACAACACACTCCCCTGGTTGTGTGTTTCTGGAAGTTGATGACAGGTCAATACACACAAATTTCCAGTCCCAAGCTTTGAAAATTAATGGCAGTGTATGAAAAGAGCTGATTTTTATGGTGACTGTTCACAGGGCCGTGCCTTTGCTTGGATACCTTCCTCAGGATCTGATAGGCACGTCGTTGCTGACTTGCATTCACCCAGAGGACCACCCCCTCATGCTGGCCATGCACCGGAAAGGTGAGTTTGTGGGGAGGATGAGTGCAAAAGTTTAGTCTGCTGATAAGAAAACTCTGCATTTCAATGAGCTGACTCAAATTGTATATTTAAATAGATAGATATTCTCGTTTTCATTATACTGTACAAAATGCCAGACAAATAATAAAATAGCTAGTAGTAGTAAATTAATCAACCAAAGCAAGGTGTTTATCCTAAGCATTTACACACACTTTGAAATTATAAGATTTTACCTTTCATGACATTATAAAAATTAATTAATTTATTAGACAAAGATCAACCTGAGGTGATCAACAGCAAGTTAAATAATACACTATGTCATAATTAACAAAAATTAGGGAAAAATGCAAAAGCAGTGTTTGAAAAACTAAGTGCTCTTACTTCTTCCATAGTACTGTAGTTGAGAGAATAAGTAGAAACCAGGGTGCTGCTCTTGATCAAGTGATCATCAGCAAATGTGAGCAGCTCTATGAAAGCAGACATTTGGGCAGTTTGGTGGTCTGGAGTGTTAACATATCCGTTAACATGATGCAGAGGAGAAATGACATCAGCAGTGATCTTAAAGAAGGATTATTAGCCTTTTCCCAAGCAATTGGAATTCCATCATTCTGCAGTGTGAAATACTATTCACATTCAAGTGGAAAACATTGCAAACATTTGCCAGTCTTTCCAGGAGTGAACTTCCCAGACTCCACAGGCCTCAGTTAGCATTTTAAATGTTAAAGTTCATGACAGGACAATTAGAAAAAGACTGAACAAGTATGGCTTATGTAGTTGGGTTGCCAGGAGAATGCTTCTTCCCTCTAAAAAGAACAACGTAGCACAGTTTAGGTTAGAAGAATAGAACAAACCACAGGACTCCTTGGGACAAATGAGACCAAAAATTGAGGTGTTTGGCCATAACGCCATGTTTGGACAGCATGAACAGAGCATATCAGCACAAATGCCTCATACAAACTGTAAAGCACGGTAATGGGGCCGGGTGGGGGTGATCACTTAAGCTTGTGTTGCAGCCACAGGACCTGAACACTTCGGTATGCAGAGGAGTTAATGGACTGCAATGTATTCTACAGTCATTTGTGAGGGCACGTGTAAGCAGAATAACTACAACAGCCTGTCTGAAAAAGAAAAGAATCAGTGTGTTGCAATTGTCCAGACCTCAACCTGACTGAAATGCTTTCCCTTGGTTAATACATACATAAACAAATACCACAAACCTCAATGAAGTGAAGCAACACTAGAAAGAGGAGTGGGTCAAAATTCCTCCACAAGGATTTGAGAGACTGATAAAGTTTCTCACATCATACAGAAAATTATTACTTCAAGTTATTGCTGCTAAAGGTGGCTCTAAAAGCTATTGAATCATGGGATATATTTAGTTTTTAACACACTGCTTCAGCGTTTTGGCTTATTTTAGTACTAAATAAATAATGAAACAGTTTAAATATCATAATATTTTTATTATTATGTCCTAATACAAATCTTTAGAATTGACAGTAATTTCTTTTTACCGTGACTATATTTTTGTCATATATTTTATTTATTTATTTATTTATTCTTCATGCCTTGCTTAGTCTTGAAGCATGCGGGCCAGCCTCCATTTGAACATTCTCCCGTGCGTCTGCGCTGTCAGAATGGAGACTACATCACCTTGGACACCAGCTGGTCCAGCTTCATCAACCCATGGAGCCGGAAGGTGGCCTTCATCATCGGGCGCCACAAAGTCAGGACGTAGGTTCCATAAGCATAAAATCTAAACCCCAAGACGACAAAAATGTGTGCTGAGGTGTAGAGTTTGGTGTCTGTTGTGTAATCCCCCTGGGTTTCTGTGAAAACAGTGTGCAATTACATGAATGACGCAGTAACAAAGATAACATCACTCTGTTTACTGCCTTTGCCTACAGGAGTCCTCTGAATGAGGATGTGTTTGCTGCTAAAGCAAAGGAGTTTGTTCCAGTAACTCACGAGGAAATAAAAGATCTTCAGGCAAAGATCTATAAGCTTTTCCTACAGGTGAATATGTCATTGCTGAATAAATGAATTCCAGAAAGCACTCACTTTAAATCCTTTGTTGCTGTAATGCAACAAAGGTGCTGGTATCATGCTGGTATCAGTGTAATAACATATAAAAGCTGATCATGTTTCAGTCCTGTCAGAAAAATGAAAAAATTATTCATACTAAATGGGTTGTAGTATGTGTGGTTTTTGCTTTTTGGTTGCTGTACACAGGCTGAAAAAAGAAGCATTAATATCTGTTTAATCTGTTAAACAGCAGCATTAATCTGTTCTTCTTTGTGTCTCTTCTTTACAGCCCGTTCACAACAATGGCTCCAGTGGTTACGGTAGTTTAGGCAGCAACGGCTCTCACGAGCACTACATCAGCATTGCATCTTCAAGTGACAGCAATGGCAACGTATGGGAGGACTCACACCGGGAACCGGTAAGACATCACAGTGAGGTCATCATCCAGGAATTCACATGTCACGCAGTTGCCTAACTATCTATTGCCATGGTTAATCAGGCACTTTTTTGGGGGGTGCTGTGTTCGTCTGTTTGTGTTTTCCAGATGACTTTACAGCAGATATGTGCTGATGTAAACAGAGTGAAGAGTTGGGGCCAGCAGGCTTATCTGGATTCCAACCACAAAATTGCTTTCCTTGGAAAACGTGTCACAGGTATCACAGTTTCACATCCACTGAGTACAAAACAGTTAAAATGTGTTTTTTAAAATTGGCAGATATTTTAAATGTTGGCTGTTTATTTTGCCAGCTCCTCTACCCCCTGCAGCCTCCAATGCTGAGGTCAGAGAGCACAAAGCGAGCAGGAAACAAACACACATTCCCTCCTATCAGCAAATCAACTGTGTGGATAACATCATCAGGTGTGTGCCGATAAACATGACTTTTTTTTTCTGCAGCACTCAGTCCTTGTCATAATATTGACTCCTGCTTTCCCTGTTGGTTTGCGCACGTTTCTTGTGTGTAACCAGATATTTAGAGAGCTGTACAGGTCCAGCCCTCAAGCGGAAGAGTGAATCTCATTCCTTGGTTACCTCTTCTTCCTCATCCTCTACCTCAGAAGATGACAAGCCTGCAGGAGCCACTGACACAGCTCAGGAGAGTTCAGATGGTATAAACCCACACACAGCACATGGCTTAGCATTCTGTTACTTTTAGGGTGAAAGTCTGCAATGTATAAACTCGTTTTGCTCCTGGCGTTTGTTTTTTCTCACTTTTCAGCAGTCGTGGTGGAGACTGAGGTGTCAGTGAGCCCTCCAACCCCAGCTGTAGTCGGGGCACCTTTGACAGACATCACCATGTCTACTAAAGCCATGAGTGTTGTCTCGGTCACCAGCCAGTGTTCATACAGCAGTACCATAGTGCACGTGCCACAGCCTGAGTCAGGTATATAAACATAGTCTTATATCATGAGTGAGACCTGCTCAGATGCTTCTTTTTTCTTCTTTTTTTCTCTCTCAGGAGTTTTGCACACAGAGAAACATTTAGTGCTTTCTTTTGACACTACCCCCCCATGTTTTTCTGTCAGAAGCCACAGCACTGGAGGATGCCCCGATGGGCAGTGAGCCTGCTGATCCTGCCCCAACCCCTGTCCGTCGAGCTCCGAGCCCTGCCGCAGAGGAAAGAAGGTTTGTTGGTCTCACCAAGGAGGTGCTGTCAGCTCACACCCAGAAGGAGGAGCAAGAATATGTGGATCGATTCCGCCATCGCATCCTTCAGAGCCCTTATAGCTCATATCTGCAGCTGGACAACAGCTCTTTGGCTCACTCCCACCACCCAGGTTTGTTGAATATTTCTTTAGCAACGCAGCTGATGTTTTGAAATCTGACAAAGTGTTGGTGCAAATTTTTGTGCAACTAGATTCTATGATTTCTATACATTCACTGCAGGAGACTACCTGCGTCCACTGAGTGCCGGAGGTTGGAATCGTTCTCGAAAAGGAAAGCCAAGACACAAGCGTCCCAAACCCCAGGGTTCGTCAGACAGCTATGCCTCCCCTCCTGAACCCGCTCGCTGTGTCCCTGACTCCTCATGGCCCTCCTCAGAGTCCTCCCAGCCCCAGGTGGGAGCACCCTACAGCCAAACATCTCCAGTCCAGGTGCCATTCTTTCCTGTGATGGGGAAGCCTGCCCCGGAGCAATCACCCAGGACACAACAGCTGCCTGGAGCAGCTCCTACGGGGCTCCAGCCTCCTGACCAGCTCAGCTACAACTTCAACATAATGCAACCTACTCAGAGCCTGCCAGGCATGCAGCAAATCCAAATGGAGACCATTCAGAATGTTCAGAATACCCAAAACTTTCACAACCTGCAACCCATAGCTCCAACACAGACCTTCAACCCTTCTTTCATGGCTCCAGTCATGGCTGTCATCCTGCCCAACTACCCCACTTTTACCCCAGGTTACCCATCCATTTATCCACAGTCAGCTCAGTCTATACTTCCCCAAATACCCATCACTATGACAGGGTATGCCCCTGTCAGTGCACCTTTCCCTCAGCCTCAGTTCCAGGCCCAGCCTGGTCCCCATTCTCAAACATCCCCAGGCCTTTTACTTTGCTCACCCAGAGCGAGTTCATCTGTCGGCGAAGAAGAGGAAGCGGCTGGGCCTACAGCTTTGTTCTCTAGTTCTCGCTCAAGTTCTCCACTGCAGCTCAATCTGCTGCAGGAAGAACTGCCCAAACCGAGTGAAGGGCAGAGCAGCACCGGGCACAACCACGCCGAGAGCCTCCATGAACAACATGCCAATGAGGTGAGTCAATCGACCACCTTTTATAACAGGTATGGGTTGAGTATAGGTCTGATAGTTTTCTCACTCTAAATTGCTGACTGATTTCTGACCATCTTTTTTATGATTAGCGTGATGTCGCAGGAGAGTCTGGCAACCATGATGCCCAGTCAACATCCAGCGAGCTCCTTGACTTACTGCTTCAGGAGGACGCCAGGTCAGGGACTGGCTCCAATGCCTCAGGGTCTGGATCAGGGGAGTCTGGAGGCTCACTGGGGTCTGGATCTGGCTCCAATGGAACCTCTACTTCACACACTGGTAAGAAAGGCAATATGCATGCATGCAATTCATGCAAAAACTGCCTTTTTTGTACCATATTTGTAAAGCATAAGTCTAGTTGTTATAGTTTTGTTGACTTTCAGTTTCCAATGTCCGTGTACACCAAGCTTCTAAATTTTGCTGCATGATGCAAACAAGTAAAAGAATGCCATGCAAATGCAAAACAGAGGAACAACATTTTCAGTTAAGAGTAGGATGGAAGGATGTGAATGAATTTTTCCCTGGGTTACAGGCAGCAGCAACAGCAGTAAATACTTTGCCAGCAACGATTCATCGGACACGTCAAGCAAAGCTCGTAAGAGTCAGGAGACCCTGGCAGAGCACAAACACACCTTCGAGAATCAGTCGGAAAACTCCCTGTGGAGCATGATCCAGCACACGCCCGAGCGTGTCATGATGACATACCAGATCCACACCAGGTACACCAATACACTTAATTAATAATGGATAAAAGGGAAACACATTCTTGAGAAAAGCTATTTTGGCATTACAGATTTGTGTGTGGAATTACTTTTGTGTCTTTCTTGTCATTTTCAGAGCAAACTCTGAATACCTCGCTCAGTTTTTTTTTTTTCTTTAAACAATTTTTAATGCAAGATGACTTTCTGATGAAAATGTAAATCCAGTTCCAGTTAAAGATTAACAGAAACGTGTATTTGTTCAACCCATTACCCATCTCGTTTATAAACTGTAGATATTTCCAAGCTGTCCCTCCAATCGAGTCTGGCCAACAGAGAGTACATCTTTCAGTGTGGGTCCCGCCTACTTTTCAAAAAAGTTTCTAAGCTTTAGGATTCACAAATCACATTTTAGAGCCACATTTGAAGTCAGTGTAATCCATTTGCGATCGAGCTCTCAAGTTTGATTTACAGTTGCAAATGCGTTCTGTTTTATAGTAACAAAGGTGCAAAAGTAACTAATGCAAGCATGGCCAGAAATAATGTCAGCCTGTTCAGTGTATATCAGCATTGCTTTCCCCCCCCCCCTGTGATGCTTTCACAGTGGCCTTTGAAACCTGGTGCTTTGTGATTTGTACAAATCATTTATCTTCAATATAAAGTGAGGATTATACTCACTAGTTGACTAAGCACAGTAAGGTTAAAGGTGAGGCTTTTATGAGGCTCATAAAGTCAAAACATGTGCAAGTGTTGTTTCTTTTGTTCTTTATAACAGTCATTTTCATGATTCTCAAACACTGTCATCTTATCTAAATGTCTCACCTTGTTTAATGTGGCAAGGTATTTAGTCTTTTTGTCTGATGGCTTCGCTTATTCAAAGCCAAATGGTACAGCAAAAGGGCTACCTGCTGATTTGATTATGTAATGATATTATCTAATCCGGGAGTACAATAAACACCAAAGCCGTCTTCACAGTACTGTGCTTATTTATATTTATACCAGTTAGATGGACTTCTTATGCTTTATACATGTTTTATTTATTATTATTTAACTTTTTTACAAAAGCACAAACAAGAAGACAAGCAATGGGTGAAAAGATGTAAACCAAAAGCATACCACAGAGCAGCATGAATCAGCCTCAGAGACTATGAACTGCCTTTTCTACACGGAATCCCTTCAGTTTAGCAGGAAGTGGTATCTCTTTAATCCACCTTTAAAAGCAAAAAGATCATGTTGGTTTCCATTCTGATAAACTTAGGTCACTTCTTTGCATTCCCTCAAAGTGGGTGCTTGTTCCTTACATTGGAGTGTGTGTGTGTGTGTGTGTCCGTCCGTCCCCATAAACAACTTCCCTTAACCTGCTGGTCTGGAAAATTCAACAGTTCATCTATATGTAAAAAAGGCACTTACACTAAAACTGACATAGCTACGTTAATCCTACCGTAAAACAATAAAACAAGGTACGACCTTTCCCATGCTCCTAGGATGTGGGGGTGAATGCCAGAACACCCTGGAATGTACACAAAGTTGTTACAGACCTCCTAGCATGAGACATTCTTTCAATATGCCACCAACTATATACTTCTAAACACAAATGATTACATTGCAGTATTCTACCATATGCAAACTTATATCATTAAAAGATTATACTGACTACTAAGTACAATTTTCTATTGACAGTCGACGTGCCATACTATTTAGAAACCCAAACAAATATGCCCCTCACAGGTGTGAGAATCACTCCTGTGCAATACCACTTTTGTCACACATGGGGGAGACAGTTCATCTTCATGCCCTTTACCTTTTCTTCATCATCCTTTATCATCTCATGCTTTCTCTCCCCGCAGGGACCAGAACAAGGTTTTGGCGGAGGACAGGGAGAAGCTTCGAGTGCTTCAGCCCCTCCAGCCCTGGTTCAGCCAAGAGCAGAGAGAGGAGCTGGCTGAAGTCCATCCATGGATCAAACAGCACGCCATCCCACAGGAAATAGACACACAGGTATCGGCAGGAATCACGCACTGTGAACATTTTTGTTTTCGTTTCCTGTGACCGTGTGTTTAATGCGTTGCTGTCTCTCTCAGGGTTGTGTGAGCTGCAGCTCAGGTGCAGGCATGTTCCACCCCACTCACCCGGCTGCACCTGACAGTTCCTCACTTCTGGAGAGCCCTCAGCACGACCCGATCGGACTCGTGGTTGACACTTGAGAACTCTGACCAGAAATCACCCACCATCAGGTTTACAGTGTGCCAGCCCTGTCAGGAACCTCAACAACTCTCACCGTGCATCTCTTTTGACCAGTCTGAAGGAGTGGATCCCTGTGCTTTAGTGTAAAATCTAATATGTTTAATAAAGGTAGCAGAGGCTGGACCAGGCCCTAAGGAACAGGGGAGGCGAGAGATGGGCATTTTCTTTCAGTCTGCTTAATGTGGCTGTTCTTATTGGACCATGAATATTACATTTTTCCTTTTGTGTTAATAGAGCCCCTAAGGAGGGGGGTTTAGGCTGTATTTAAGACTGTTCAGATCTATGAACCATATATGAAAAGTGCCCTGGGATAAACATGAGCACTGTGTGTACACCTGGTCTGTAGAACAGGAGTGACTGGCTGGGAAGATGAAGAAGGTGCTGGCCCAGAGTATCAGAACATACGTCAAACTCTTCTCCAGTAACACTGAGTCCAGGATGTACAGTATGTGTACTACATCAGCTCCTTCGGTGACATAATTAAGACATTGTGATTTTTTTGTGTCCCCACTGAGGGACACTAAGATAAAAACAAATTTGCTGCTTTTCTGTTTTAGGACGCCCAGATTTGAATATGGTGTTGTTACTGGAATTTACACTCTTGTTCCGTAGGCTTGTTTCCTTCAAAGCGTTCTCATCCCAGGGTATCATATACTGTTGTTCTGGCAATGTGGACATAAACACAAGGTGTTCTTTGTGTAACTTGTACAGAGTAATAATATCTGCTTTAGAAGGCTGTGGTTTGTGTCCTATTTGAAAGCTTTGGAAACCAAAAGGTTCTTGGTAAAGTTTAGGTGAAGATTGTGCTTTTGGGTTCTCAGCGTTAGCCCTACATTGCAATCAAGCATGTATGATGTCCTAGGAATAAGAATGGGCCTTCAGAGCATCAGCTTCAGCATTCTGATCATTTCAAATTAAACTTGGTGCTAGAAGACACATCTAGCCCGTTACTCAAAACTTCCTGTAGCAAGTCCTTTTTCCACCCACCTATCCTGCCCGGTCATCGCCCTGTAATACCTGTAGCTTACCTCTTAATTGTAAACAAACACAGTGTGGCCCCAAATTTCCGCTCATCTTGTGTTTACTAAGTAAATGAATTTCCTTCTATACCCTGCAGCTGTCTGCCTGATTGGATGTATGTTTGTATGAAAGGGAGACCGGGAAGAACTAACTAGCCTGTTGTAGTTCTGTGAATGTTTCTTTTCTTCTTCCTGTACTGAATTTAAATCACAGGTGAGCTTGTGGATGTGTAAAAGTGTGCGTGCCGGCCGACTGCGAGCTGCTTCTTTCGATACACTTGTCCAACAGTGCAAGACACACCGTGGTTTTCTACCGTTTTTAGATTGAAAGTATATAACAGTATCATGTGTTTTATAGGAAATGTACACAAAATGAACTTCACAAAGTGTATAAAAAGCCATTTGTCTTGAATTCAGGGACTGTTTGTGACACAAAGGAATGAATAAATGAGATAAAACCTAAATTGCAGTTCGACATGAGTGTCAGTCAAGTTTTTACGTAACATTAAACTCATGCTTCTGGATTTTGTTTTATTTTTTTTTACTAAAGAAGACCTTCCTCCTAAATTTCATGTTTGAATTTTTAAAGTTGAATTTGATATTTTGTCATTTGAGGAGACTCCTGGGCAGAGCAGGAAATGCTGGAGAGATCATATCTGCTGGCTTAGAAATGCTGCCTTACCCCCCCACTGGACCTGGAGATTATGTTATAGGTAAAACAAACTAATGAAACTACACAGCAACACACAGTCTGTCTTTTGTTTTTCATTTTTACTGGATTAGCAGTACAGTACAACACAACAATAGGTAGTTAAATTAGTATCAAGCATGGCAAACTGAGTAACTGAGAAAAGCAAAAGCCACAGCAGATGTAACGGCAATCTATTTTTCTTTAAGAGTGGAGTGTTATTCACACCCAGTATTGCAAGTAAGATAGTGTCCTCCTTTATGTCTTAGACACTGTAATGCTGGGATTTTACTTTGTAGTAGTTAATGCAGACTAAGCTAGGGGGCGCACAACACACGAGAGAAATCAAGTTGATGCCGTCAAATACAAATACAGCAAGCAACATCAGAATATTACAATAATAATAATAATAAAACCGGGGTACAAGATCTGCTCAGACGAGTGAAAGCAGAAACCCAGGAGTTTTTAAATGCCTAAGAACTTCTGCTCTCTAACTTCCTTTTCCATAATGGGCCCAAAAATAGAAAGTAAGGTAAACATCTATTCTCACACAGCGTGGAAACAATAAAATTTCACCTTCCAGATTTTTTTGTGGTTTTAACTGTAATAAAAACGCCTCCCTGCAAGTACCAGGAGCCACTTGGCTGAATGCAATATTTTGATTTCACACAGTAACAGAGCAGCAGTGACAGAGAATTTACAACAGCGTTGTTTAACCAGCTGGTTTGTATTTTGATTTAACTGCGTTGTTTGAAGTTGTGTGAGACGGTTGCTATACTGGTTATAACATGACTAAATCTTCATTAACTAGTCCAACAAAGGGTAAGAGAAACTGCTGTGAAACATGCCTCCTACATTCATACAATGAAAAATATCTGCATCAGAGCGTGGATACAAAACAGAACGTTTCACATATTCTGCTTGGTGGTGAGTGAGCATACAGTTAGTCAGCAGCTACTGGACGCAGTGCAGAGTTATGGTAACACTTCAGTGGCGCTTTTGGGAGGAAAAGAAAAGAGCAAAATCAGCATAAAAACTTTCTAACTAAAGGAATAATGATTCAGGCTGGAACTTTATCTTCACCAACTCAGAAGTGAGTCAGATCTGTGCGATCTGTGCACACATTTCTCCTTCCTTTCGCAGTCAGGTCAATCTTAGTGCAGTGAAAAAGAATTTGCCCTCTTCCTCATTTCTTAGGGTTTTTTTTGCATATTTGTCACAGCTATACGTTTGAGATCATCAAACAGGAGGAATTTTGGCCCACGCATCTCAATCTGATTTAAGTCCTGATTTTGACTAGGCCACACTTTTTTAAATATTTCAGAGGTGGCCTTGCTTGTGTGTTTTGGACCATTGTCCTGTTGCGAAAACATGAACTGACGATCAGACGGGATTTTTAGGTAGAGAGCAGAATTAATGGTTCCATCGATTATCCAACACTGCCACGACCATGTTCTCTTTATGAAATGCTGTTTTAGTTTTACACAACATGTAACGGGACTGAAACCTTCCAAAAAGTTCAGCCTTTGTCATGTTAGTCCACAGAATATTTTCCAAATGTGAGATGAGACTTTGTGTTGTGTTCAGTCAGCTGTGGTTTTCTCCTTGGTGCTCTCCCATGGATGCCATTTTTGCTCAGTCTTATTATTTTTTTTCCCAATTGTCGAATCATGAACTCTGACCTTAACTAAGAACTGGGTTCTCTTGTGAACTCCTGGAGTTGCCCTGAGTTGTCGATGCGCCCTTGGAGGAATCTTAGTGGGCCAGCCACTCCTAGTAAGGTTCAGCACTGGTCCAAGTTTTCTCAGTTTGTGGATAATGGCTCTCACTCTGGCTCACTGGAATCCCAAAGCATTTTTGGATATTTCTTTTTTAAACCAATTAATAAATGAAATCACCATGTAAAAACTGGATTTTGTATTTACTCTGATTATCTTTGTCTAATAGTAAAATTTGTTTGATGATCTAAAACATGTGTGACAAATACACAAACAAACTAAGAAATGAGGAAGGGGGCATATACTTTTTCACAGCCCTGTTTGTAT